>NC_061806.1:22526143-23846643 GCF_021462225.1 Girardinichthys multiradiatus
ACTAACACTGGTGATTAGTATGGACAGGAGGAAACGTGTCCAAGAGGCCTGGATAACTGACTATGGGTGCCCTTCACCACCACAAACACAGCATTGAAGTCAGAAAAATTAGAGAGGGGAGATCTACGAAGCCAAGGCAGCAGGACTGTTGGAGGGGGTGGGATGGTGGGAGGTAATTATAGATTTGAAGGTAATAGATGGTGATGAAGGAGTGATGGGTGGATGATTAAGGATTAGAATGAGAATAGATTGATTAACAGGGTCTGATCAGAGCTGGAGCCTTACCTCCTCTGGTGGCACCATTGTAGTTTGAACTAAAACTAGAAGGAGCTAGAGGACAGAGGAAGCAAAGGGAGGAGGAGAAAAGGAGACAGAGTAGGAGAAAAACAAGGTTGGGATTCATGTATATCTAGAGCGTGTTGATTCATCTCCTTCAGAAAACTGACACAGGAACACCTTAATCATGAATTTTACTGTCTCAGTCTAGCGGTCACGTCCTCACCGACAGAAAGCCGAGTGGGTGAAGAGTCCCTGGAGCAACCCTGGCTGCGGGGGATGCGGCTGCGTCTGTGTCCGTCCCCAGTAGCTCCGGCGAGCACCCTGTGAGCCCCCGAGCTCATGGTGCTCAACGCCGTAGTGGTCAGCACGCGACCCGGAGAGCCACTCCTGCTGCCAGCTTCAGAGAGGTGGACAAAAGAGGAGAAGACACAAACAGAGAAAAAAGTCAGAGCTCTGTCCATCAAACAAGTGCAGCTAAAGACGATACAACAAAATTTATGGAAGCAATCCCACTTTTAATACTGTATATAAAAACATTTAACTACCCTCTGCACTAATTGCCACCACAGCTAAAGATGTGTAAAAAGCCCCTGAAATAAATTAATGTAATATTTCTTGACTTTGTATTTCCCTTGTGTATAAATATGTGGCGACAAAGAGGATGTTCTCTCTTGGCTACTTTTCAAAATAAGAAAGACAAGAGAACACGCTGTTCAAGTAAAGCAGATGTGCGTTGATCCTCATGAGCGAAGGAATGACAAAAAAATAGCTGGACTTGATCATTTATCATCATGGGCTGATTGTTTGGGAGGCATGCCTGGAGAATGAAAGCCGTTTCCGTCCTACCAGCACAAATGTAAACATGCAGAGTTTATTGAATGCTACTGGAACTTTAACAGGAAGTGTTCACTTTGCTGGAACGACATTGTGGTCCAGTTTTTCAGGCAATCAATACTTCAAGTCGGTCTGGTGTTAAGGATGAACAAGTAAGACAAAGCACCTTCTGGCCACTGTTAAATACAGTGGAGGATCTGTGATGCTGTGGGACTGTTAAAGGCCCTAGAAACCTTGTCAGGGTGCACAGCATTACTTCGTCTTTGAAACAGAAGAACAGAAGGCGGCTTTTTACACATCGGGTGCCAATAATTGCAAAGGATGATAGCTTACTAACACGACATCAAGGACAACGTGTATGTTATTAGATAACATAGCTGTGTTCAATGTGATTGGAAAGAGGATTTCTGGGATTGGCAGAGCTACAACCTACACCAAGTTAACATTGGAACAAGACATTAGCACAGAATCCTTCGTATCAATAAAAATACAACAGAGATGGGACAGTTTTTAAATTATGATACTAAATTCAATGCTCAAAACTGAGCACAATAAAGTCAGTTAAATGTTTGGATCTGATCAGTTAAATAGAATGAAATCAATAACAGGTGCACTAAAGGGGCAACAATGAGACGACCCCAGAAACAGGGATAGTTTTGGAGGTGGAATCCACTGACTTTTTTGACTGCTTTTCAGTAGTTTTGCATTTGACCAGGGTCAGTGTCACTACTGGTAGCACGAGGCCATACCTGGACCATGCAGACGTTGCAGTCTCAAGGCATGGAGGAGAGTGCCGAAGACAGGCAGTTACACTAGGAGTGCTGGACAAGGCTGTCAGAGGTCCTTAACCCATCACCAGGACCTGCATCTGCTCCTTTGTGCAAGGAGGAACAGGATGAGTACTGCCAGAGCCCTACAAAGTGACCTCTAGTGGGACAATGGAATGAATTTCTCTGACCAAACCATCAGAAACAGACTTCAGGAGGGTGGCCTACTGGTGTCCTCTAGTAAGCCCTGTGCTCACTGCCCGGCACCGTGGAACTTGACTGGCATCTGCCAGAGAACACCAGAACTGGTCATTTCACAGATGAAAGCAGGTTCCCTCCGAGCTCATGTGACAGATGTGAAAGAGTCTGGGGAAGCTGCAGTGAACGTTATGCTGTCTGCAAGATTGCTCAGCATGATTGGTTTGGTGATGTGTCTGAGTTTGTCTGGGGAGGCACATCCATGGAGGGACACACAGACCTGTACAGAACAAACAATGGCACCCTGACTGCCATTAGGTATTGGGATGAAATCCTTAGACCCATTGTTAGACCCTCCCCTGGTGCATTGGGTCTTGGGTTCCTCCTGGTTCATGATAATACCTGGCCTCATGTGGGAATAGTATGCAGGCAGTTCCTGGAGGATGAAGGAATTGACACCATTGACTGGCCTCCATGCCCCCCTGACCCAAATCCAATAGAATATCTCAGGGACATAAGGTTTAGGACCAACGCAAACAGGTTGCAGTTGAGACTGTCCAGGAGCTCAGTGATACTCTGCTCAGGATCTGGGAGGAGAGACTCCAGGACACCATCCATCATCTCATTAGTAGCATTTCCCAACATTGTCAAGCAAGCATACAAGCATGTGGGTACCATACAAAGTACTGAGCACCATTTTGAGTTGCTGCAATGATATTTGAGCAAACTGGACTAGCCTGCCGCATCAGTTTTTTTGTTTTAATTTCTCAGTTGCTTCAGATTCAGCTCTTTGTGGGTTGATAGTTTTCATTTTCATTACATGATGTGGCATCCTTTTGTTCCTAACACATTACCTGTTCCATGCCAGTATGGATTTCCAACATGATTTTTATTTCCAATTGAGATCTGATGTGTTTTCAAAGTGTTCCTTTTATTTTTTTGAGCAGCATTGTATTTCATATCCTCTTTCCCCTGGGGATCCTGTCTCCAAGTGCTAAGCCCACACAGTGACCTGCTCTAATACAACCCTTAGTACAAACAGTTGTGGTGTAAAGGTGTGAGGGGTTTGGATCAGAGGCTCTGGTGCTCAACATGATACTGAACCCACATGGGAGTGCAGACCAGTCTATCTCGTGTGAAAGACAAAAACGGATCTAAATCCACCTCCATACACACAAACACACACCGGTGATTCACATCAGAGTCCTAGGGCAGAGCAACAAGCACCCAACTTAAACAGATTATAAACAATGCTTATATAAGAAATAAAGTCACACATTTCCAATTTTTAATCAGGTTCCCTGTTGCAAATTAAGCCTGTGTGACCGGTTATGTTTTTATTGCTTCTTTTATTTCTTTATATTTACAGACACATTCATATAAAGTGAAAAAATAAAAAGTGATATATATATAAAAATAAAAATAAACTAAATCTTTAGCAAATCCAAACACGAGTGGGTGCAAAAAACTTGAAGCTCCAAAAGCCATGCGATTAGCATGAAAACTAAGCATCCATAATGTGTAACTACATATCCCAGCATGCCTTGTCTACAGTGCACAGAGCATTAAGGGATCTTTCTATGGACGTGTGGGTAAAAAGAAAGGGAAGTCACCAAACAGACTAGCATTAGGAATTGAAGAAAGAAAGAACAGTAGCGGCATAGCCTTACCACCAACAGGGTTAGCAGACTGAGATCCTGACACATTAAGCCCATTGGTTGAGAGAAGGGGGAGAGGGCAGAGGTAAGGAGGGAGGCGAAGGAACAGCAGGTTAAACCAGATGAATTATGGGTTAATGCAGAAGCGTCATGGAAGCAAGACAGCAGAGTCTGATGGGAGCGCATCCTTGTGTTCCAAAGCAATAATGAAGGTAAAGTTTCAGCATGTTAGTGAAATAAATTTGTTATTAAGGAAACAGAAACATAGACAAACTGAACCAGCTGCAAATGGTTGACTGGGAAAAGCAGCACATGTTTGGACTACCTGTCACAATGGGGAAATACATTTTTCTTAAAGGAAAAATCCACACATTCTCTCTCACACATGGGGAAATCTTTAAAACTCGTTTTAGGGACATAAAATGAATCCTGAAATTTAAGCTTTAAAAGTCTGATCAGGAAACCTGAAAGCGCCTCTCCGTCCAAATGTTCAGGTTAGACTGGTTAAAAAAAACTAATTAATCCAACATTACGCTACACATATATCTGCTTTACCTGCCGCAATATACAGTACAGACCAAAAATTTGGACACACCTTCTCATGAGAGTTTTCTTTATTTTCATGACTATGAATATTGTAGCTTCACACTGAAGGCATCAAAACTATGAATTAACACATGTGGAATTATATACAGAACAAAAAAGTGTGAAACAAGTGAAAATATGTCTTATATTCTAGGTTCTTCAAAGTAGTCACCTTTTGCTTTGATTACTGCTCCGCACACTCTTGGCATTCTGTTGATGAGCTTCAAGAGGTCGTCACCTGAAATGGTTTTCCAACAGTCTTGAAGGAGTTCCCAGAGATGCTGAGCACTTGTTGGCCCTTTTGCCTTCACTCTGTGGTCCAGCTCACCCCAAACCATCTCGATTGGGTTCAGGTCCGGTGACTGTGGAGGCCAGGTCATCTGGCGCAGCACCCCATCACTCTCCTTCTTGGTCAAATAGCCCTTACACAGCCTGGAGGTGTGTTTGGGGTCATTGTCCTGTTGAAAAATAAATGATGGTCCAACTAAACGCAAACCGGATGGAATAGCATGCCACTGCAAGATGCTGTGGTAGCCATGCTGGTTCAGTATGCCTTCAATTTTGAATAAATCCCCAACAGTGTCACCAGCAAAGCACCCCCACACCATCACACCTCCTCCTCCATGCTTCATGGTGGGAACCAGGCATGTAGAGTCCATCCGTTCACCTCTTCTGCGCCAAAGATCTCAAACTTGGACTCATCAGACCAAAGCATAGATTTCCACTGGTCTAATGTCCATTCCTTGTGTTCTTTAGCCCAAACAAGTCTCTTCTGCTTGTTGCCTGTCCTCAGCAGTGGTTTCCTAGCAGCTATTTTACCATGAAGGCCTGATTCACTCAGTCTCCTCTTAACAGTTGTTCTAGAGATGTGTCTGCTGCTAGACCTCTGTGTGGCATTGACCTGTTCTCTAATCTGAGCTGCTGTTAACTTGCGATTTCTGGGGCTGTTGACTCGGATAAACTTATCGTCCACAGCAGAGGTGACTCTTGGTTTTCCTTTCCTGGGGCGGTCCTCATGTGAGCCAGTTTCTTTGTAGTGCTTGATGGTTTTTGCGACTGCACTTGGGGACACTTTCAAAGTTTTCCCAATTGTTCGGACTGACTGACCTTCATTTCTTAAAGTAATGATGGCCACTCGTGTTTCTTTACTTAGCTGCTATTTTCTTGCCATAATACAAATTCTAACAGTCTATTCAGTAGGACTATCAACTGTGTACTGTATCCACCTCCTGCACAACACAACTGATGGTCCCAACTCCATTTATAAGGATTGAAATCCCACTTATTAAACCTGACAGGGCACACCTGTGAAGTGAAAACCATTTCAGGTGACTACCTCTTGAAGCTCATCAACAGAATGTCAAGAGTGTGTGGAGCAGTAATCAAAGCAAAAGGTGGCTACTTTGAAGAACCTAGAATATAAGACATATTTTCAGTTGTTTCACACTTCTCTGTTCAGTATATAATTCCACATGTGTTAATTCATAGTTTTGATGCCTTCAGTGTGAAGCTACAATATTCATAGTCATGAAAATAAAGAAAACTCTTTGAATGAGAAGGTGTGTCCAAACTTTTGGTCTGTACTGTATAAAGCACCTTAAAAAGCATTCATACTCCTGTAAATATTCCACTTTACATAGCAGCCACATATTTCTATGTATTTTATTGGGATTTGATGTGACAAACACAAAGTAACTTATAATTGGGAAAGGGGAGTAAGGCATGATTTTTGATATTCTTTTAAAAAGAACTAAATTTTAGAAGGTTAAAATATAAGATTTGACATTAAAATAATTTTCATATTTTTATCAGGAAACAGAATGCCCGGGCTGCAAGTACTTTGAACTTGATGATTTTTGCCTGTTTTGGACACCACTGGTCCATCACTTAAAATCCAACTAAAACACATTAAAGTTTGTGGTTGAAACTGGACAAAATGAGAAAAAGCTCAAGAGACATGAATACTTTTTCAAGGCGTTTTCAGCGTTTAGGTACCTTTCTTACAACGTTAGCCAAATCCACGCTAAGGCTGCGAAAAAACAACATATTCACCACACCAACGTCAGTGATGAGACACAGCATGCTGAGAAAACACAAACACTATTCTTTATATGAAACACCTTGATCAAAATGAGAGCAGTAGCAGGTGGGCCACCAATCCCACTGTGGGACACAAAAACAAGCACACTCCGACAAACAGACAGAATACCTGGTGTGCAATCGGATTCGTCGGAACCTGAAGGCACAAAAACATATTCATGGAGCTTATTGTTACCATGGCGGCCACAAGTTGTGAAACCCCCACAATCAGCGCCTGGGAAAAACGCATCTTTACTTTGATATATTTGTGATGCCATAGCTCGAGCCGAACGCTTCATTCACATTGGGATTTAAAGCATGCCCTGATGGGATGGGAGGGAAAAAAAAGTACTTACGTTGTGACTGGGAGACCATCTTAGTGCGGCTGCGCCCTCGAGAGTCCACTTGACTTGGCGCAGTGCTGGCGGTCGACAACGGTTGCTTGGTGCGAACTCGGCCTGCATGTAAGGGAGGACGACAGACATTTATTTCCTCTCTACAACACACCGTCTGCCACAGAACAGAGCCCAAAAACAGAGGAGCACTACAGCAGATGAAACTTTTTTAATGCTGTAGGTTTCTCTCTATTCAGACATTTACATGCAGGAAGCTGCAGATGCATACAGCAGGAATGCTTCAGAGGCAAATAAGAAAATAAGCTGAAAGTGATTATAAAGCCACCAACCAAAGCAATGTATTTGGAGGTATTAATCAAGCAAGAAGCCTATGCACCACACAATAATCAGTGGACTGTTATAATTATTGTAGTGATTATTTTCTTTTTTAATAGCAGAAAATAATTTACTTAAATATTAATAAATTAACTTCCTACTACTCTGTTAGTCTGCAAAAGTAAATGCTAGAAGAGAAGAAATACAACATTAGCTTTAGCACCTGAAAGTTTTATTTTAGGTCATTCTTTTATAGAAAAAATAAGAAAATAAAAACACTGGATCTCTGCAAATAAATGTTGAAATTTACAATTACTTTAATTGGGTTATCCCTAAAACACCACCACAAAAAGACACCTAACAGGAATCTTACCATTGTCTGACCTGGTCCCTACAGACAGACACAGAGGGAGCAGGTTGTAAATTCTGTGGTGCCACCTTAAATAGTGTATGTTTAAAACATCACATGACATCACAACTCATCCTGCATAGCCTGACAAAAAGAAAATTACTGACTGATGCAGTTCGATGCAAATGCATAGGGGTGAGATTCCTCTTATCAGTTAATAAAAAGCAGGGAATAACTTCCAAGTGTACATGATGGACAGCAGGGGGGCGCTGTGGTCACAATAGTTTAAATGAGCTGGGATGAAGTGATTAAAGGGAGAAAGCAAAGAGATGAAGCCGAGTGAGATCATCTTACCATCCGTTTTATCAGAGGCCTCATCTTAAGTAGCAAAGAGAGATGAAGAGGAAGAAATAACAGAAGGAAAGTATATAGATACCAACATATAAGAAAAAGAAGGAAAAAATTGGAAGAAAATAGATTTTTAACAAAGGGTGTGAAAAACAAGGAAAGAAAAATTACAAACATGGGAGGCAAAGAAGAAAAGGGCAGATAGAGGAAAAAGAAAGGAGCACAAAGGGCATTAGTAAGATAACCTTTGCTCAAAGAAAGAATCATGCAGATGTTCGTCGCCACAACAAATTTATTTTATGTGACCGACCAGCACAAAAACGATGCATGCTTTTCCAAATGTTTTACTGTAAACAATTAGGTGTGCATTTTGATTTGACTCACTGGACTTCAAACTTTGAAGAAACAGCTTCCACTGCAATTACAGAGTCAAGTCTCTTGAAATATTTGTCCTATTTGCACATCTAGATATTTAGAAATTTATGCACATTCCTCTTTGTGAAACAGCTTAAGCTCAGTAAAGACTGGATGGACCACAGGAAAAAGCAATTTTCAAGTCCTGCCAAATATTTCCATGTGGATTTGGGTCTCGACTTCGACCGGTCCATTCTTGAATGATTAGGGTCGTTGTTCTGCAGGAAGGTGAAGTCTTTTGCACCCTCCTACAGGTTTTTCCCGTATGTACCTCCACCCATATTCCCATTAAGTCTGTCCAGCTTCCATTTCCCTGCTGAAAATAAGTATTTCCGACAGCATGATGCTGCCACCACGTTTCATGGTGGGGATGACGTGTTCAAGGTGATGCGCAATATTAGCTTTTCTCCAGACACAGTATTTTGCTTCTAGGGCAACAAAAGTTTAATGTTGCAAATCACTCAACTAGATCACCTTCTTCTTCTTCATCGCTATGAGATGTTCAAAGCTTGGAATATTGTTTTATAAACTGACTCTGCTAAAACTTCCCCACAGCTTTCTCCCTGGCATGTCTGCTGTGTTCCTTGGTCTTCACGATGCTGTTTGTTCACTGATGTTCTCCGACAAACCTGAGGCCTTCACAGAACTAATGGAACTATACTGAGATATACTAGATATTTTTTTTGGGGGGGTTCAGAGTAAAGTATGCGTGTCACACTTTTCAAATGTATTAATTTGTATACATTTTCAAAACCACATGGCCTTTTCCTTTCACTCCGCATTTCTGTGCTAGTTTGTGGTTGGTCTATCACATAAAATCCTAATAGAACACATTTCAGATAGTGGTTATAATGCAACAAAGTTTGAATAGGTTCAATGAGTATGAAGATATTTGCAAAACACCGAAGGCATACAAGCTAAAACAAAGAAAAGTAACAACAGTCTAATAGTCATCCACAGAACATGCACAGAACATCAACAAGTGAACGGGAAAGGTGGCAGGAGAGAAGAGGAGAGGCGGTCCAAGCACTGAATAGTGTGAGTCTGTGGCTTCATCCCTGAGACGAGCTTTTATAGAGAATGGGTTTTATCTGAGTATCAAACTTCAGAAGCACTACCTACCCCTGCACTAATCTGATGGAGATTTCATCTACCTGTCTCATTTCCTGCTGAGCACACGCTGACCAAAACCTGCTCTGTCCGATCAGTCACCTAACTTGCCTGTCAGGGCCCTTACCCAGAGAGGAGTAGGAGCCGGGGGGCAGACGGTTCGCTCCCCTGGTTTGTCCGACGTGCCGGTATTTAGCAACTGCTGCTGCGTTCACATCCACATCGCTGCGGGAACGCTGCAGGGAGACTAACGAAGCCCCCCCCTTTGCAGGGACTGATGGGACAGCAGGAGCAGGGCGGATGTGATGGGGTGGTGGGGGGTGGTGGTGGTGGTGATGGGATATACAAAAAAAAAAAAAAAAAACAAGAACATCACAAACACATGCGGGCACTGTACTACACATACAAAACACCATACAGTAAACAACCACACACATACACCAAAGTGTATGTGTGCAATAATACGAAATCACATGATGAGGTGACTGCTCAGGGCTGGACACAAGATGATGTAAATGGGAATAATGGGAAAAGATTTTGAAGGAGATGACATTTGCTTTACTGTGTGTGTGTGTGTGTGTGTGTGTGTGTGTCTGTGTGTGTGTGTGTGTGTTTGTGTATGTGTGAGTGAGATCTAAACATATGATTGAGTGTGTGTGTTAACAGCCGCTCTGTGGGTGTGCTTGACTCACCTCGCCCTGGAGCTGCTGACCACTTGGAAGTGAGAGGACGACTGATGAAAGAGGGAGATAACTGGGTCAGTACACAAACACTCATATAACAAATGTAACAGCACTGTCAAAAGAAACCTCTGAAAAGATGGGGTGGAATCAAGTCGCCTTACGATGTTTTGTTCCCCTTCATTCTACCTTCTCACACTCTAAAACACGGTGTATGGTATACCACAGGAGAACTGACTGATAATACCGGTGCAGCTCAAGTTAGAATATCCTCAAAAAGTTAATTTATTGGGTTAGTCAATTCAAATCTATACAAAGACACAGAGTGAAACATTTGAAGCGTTTCTGTTCATTATGATGATGCTGACAGCATCTTCCAGCAGGACGTGGCACCTGACCACACTGCCAAAAGTTTTTAATGCCTTTAATGATCATGGTGACCCGGTTATTGATTAGCCAGCAAACTGGGGTGACCCGAACCTCATAGAGAAGCCATGCTGTATTGGCAAGAGCAAGATAAGAAACACCACACCCAAAAAAGCAAATGATCTGAAAGCTCCTATCAAATCAACCTGGGCTTCCTTTACAACTCAGCAGAACCTGAGGCTGATTGCTTCCTTGCCAAGACGCACTGACGCAGTAATTCATGCAAAAAAAGACCCAGCCAATTATGACTTTCATTAGCTGTGAGCCATAATCATAAAAACTAATATGAATCTATATAATACATTTTATTTTTTGAATTGAATTACTAAAGTAAATTACCTTTGGCTTAAAGTTAAATACTGGGGTTCGATAGAAGAGGCTCTATCTAATAATTAAGAAAATATGTTCAGCTTTTATAATCACAGTTACATGATAGTTATTGTTTTTAAAATGTAAGGGGATGTCCACTTAAAACCATTTACATATTTAAGAAGCAGAAAGTCTGCAAAGCAGGGAGCAGATTAACTGGGAGAGTTTCCCTGATGTTAGCTGAAAGACTAGAAAATGGGTCAATCCATTTCCTCCAAAATGACTTTAGTGCCAAGACTTAACTGTGGTGTTCCAGCAAGCTAGAAAGTCTAAAGTAAGTAACAGATGAGCAGTGCTGAACATTTATTACTTAAGGCTCTCCTGGGAAGAAGATGAGGAGCGGTCACTCTGGGGAAGAGAGGCCACGCTGCCAGAGCTCTTTAGACAGGACTGCAGCGTTTTCTGGTAGGATGGCTCCAAGGAGTTGTAAAGAGCGTCGACTTCTGCTGGGAAGTGGTTCCTCAGACCCCAGTAGGTCCTTGAAGAGACAAACGTCAGGTTAGAAGGTAGAAAAACACCAACCAACAGTAGTGAGCAGGGATGCGTCTGAATCCGTCTTACTTGCGGGCCTCCACTCTGGCCTCTGAGTCGGCATCTCGAATTCCCTTTTTGATGCTTTCGACCAGAACAGCAGTGTGTCTGGGGTAAAAACATTGAAAGTTTTACAAATGAGAAGCCTTAAGAGAGAAACTAAATGTCATAATTTGTAAAACATGAATGTGTCCTGCAGATATGCTTCTGGATTTGAATGGCTTCAGACTAAACCATTCTAACCAGTCGCAACAGTCCTCCGAACTGGACACTGCATTCACAGTTTTGTCATCTGAGTAAGAACTTAACAATTAATTACATACATATTAAAGAAGAAATTACATTTAGGATGATTTTACTTAATAACAAAAGAATTCATCAAGTTAAAGTTTTTTTTTCCAGAGATAGAAAGGTCCTAATCATTTCAGAATTTGAAAAAACTAATGAAACTTAACTAGGTCTTATCAAATCAAACCTACCATACCTTAGTGACGAATCTTTTTCTATCCACTCTACAACGATGAACAACTTTGTGTTGATCCATCACAAAATGTGCCCTTACCCGTGTAAGTGTATGCCCTTAATTAACACACTTAAAGGACTGCACACAGGTTGTATGTTAATGATGATCTGCTGCAATTTAATTTATCTGCTGCACTAAACAACCCGCTGTTAATCTTCACAAGTTAGTCTGAAGCTTTTGCTTGAGACAGACAATAAACTGGTTTTCCACGTAAATAACCAGTCCAAAAGAAAGTTTAGTCATTTTACCACATAACTTGCTGGAATTTGTAAATCTGTGCAATTTTACAGCAAAACTGCATCATTCTACATCTGTTCAGTTTGGTCGTGTATTAGAAACGTCTTAATAACAGTTCAAGAGGTCTGTGTCACATTCAGGAGAAGAATAAAAACCTGTCCAACACTTGCAGTTATGATGTAGTTGACACAACATACAGTTAGTATTCCCATGTTGTTGTTTCATAAGGTGCACGACCAAAAAAGACTGGGGAAATATCTCTAAGACTCAACAGTACACCATCTTGGTTGCAAAATAGGACTAAAACTAAGCTTGTGGCGGCGCTGGTGGTGTAGGGGCGAAAGCGCGCGACCATATACAGAGGCTACAGTCCTCGAATGGCGGCTGTCCCGGGTTCGAGTCCCGGACCCGGCGACATTTACCGAATGTCTCCCCCTCTCTCTACCCCTCTATCCTGTCTACCTACTGTCAAAAAATGGAAAAATAAAGGCCATCTCAGAAGATGGACAAGCTTAAAAAACTAAGCTTGTCCATCTTCTGAGACAGAAACAGAGAGTGGCTGGTTTTAATGTCCTCACCTTTCTAGAGAGTGGGTCTGCCATTCCTGTAGAAGGTGGTCCAGGAAAACATAACAGCGCCTAGAGAATACACATTTATCTTATTATCCAACCACAAAAAAACTACGTTTCCCAACAGTATCATCCTAAGCCTTGGGTCGTAGCCCAATTATGAGGTGTTTGTGCCAACACAAAGAGATTCTCTGCATCAACGCCTGTGTTTGTCTCACCTTCTTACAGCCACAGACTTGGATGTGCAGTTGCTGGTTATCAGGGGGATGAGCCGGGGGACGTGAGTGTGCTGCAGAAACAAACAGTATGAAATGAAAGATTAAACACTAGCTGCACTTACACCGAGCAGAAGAAACATTAGCACAGGAACATCCTGTGCTAATGCTAGTGTTTCTAAGTGTTATGGGTAAACTCACCCGTATAATGATGCGGATGGCGGAGACACCGGAGGTGGCCATGACTTTGGCACAGTTGGGAATGAGATTGAACAGAACAGGGACGATGGCTTCGGCTCCATGGTCAAACTTATTCCCCAGGACTGATGAGAGATGGCTAAATAAGGAAAGGGATACACAAAAAACAAAGGTTGGACACAGCTTAACATAAACTACATGGATGTTGTACTGTTAACCCCATAATGCCCGGCTCACATTGCAATATTTTAAAATTGTTGGTTGATTTTCAAAACCAGCAAGACATGGCCAAAAAAAAAAAAAAAAGGAAGCTAGAACAGGTCTGGTCCTATAGTGTGTGGTGCCCAGCCACACAGCAAGCACCACACACCGCACACGGGAAATCTCGCAAAGAATCTCAAGATCAAACGTTCAGAGTAATTCCCCTCCGTGTTTCTGTCACCTCGCTTTCTGATTGGCAATACGCCACATTCGACAGGCTCGTTTGTCCTCGAGGGAACACACCCCACACGGTAGGTTATCAGGCCAAGACAATCAAACATGTTGAATTTCCCCAATTTGAGGTCGGAGCTGTCCCGACGTGCTTCCGAGCTGACTACATCACTCCTAACACACCAGCAGGAATATCTAATTAGATTATCTTTGGAACATCCCGATAATCAGGGCACGCTGGAGGGGATGATTGAGTCAAAAATCAGCAGAAAAATCCCGCCGTGTGAACCAGGCAGAACATTGTGTCAGAACAGTGTTCAAAAACAGTTACATCTGATGCAATCTACTTGCAGATCCGAAGAACATGCTTATTGATTTTTTGTGACTTTGCTATAAAAATATCTCTCTCTGGTAATTTATTCCTGTAATCAATTACGGCACCCACATATGTTTTATTTAACAATTCAACAAATTTCCAGACTAAACATTTACAGATAATTCAGTTGTAAAGTTGAAATAAAAAGAGTTTTGTATAACTATATTGAACGCTTTAAATATGGAGCCTGGAAAGACAGACTGACAGACAAAAGACAGGAACCCAGCACTCACGCCACAGTGATGCAGGCCTCTCGGACCACTTGTGAGCGCAGGTCTTTAGCAGACAGTTTGAAGGCTCCATCTAGTAACCGTAGATGCTGGTAAAAACAATCGTAGCTGGCTGCGCCCGCCACCAGCAGGGACCGGATTTTCTTCAGCTGCAATAACAACCAAAAGATGTTCAGGAACAGGAACAGGAGAACCCCAGCTGCAAAGTCAAATAATTTTAAGACTACAGAGGGGGTAACAACTAACAGCGATGCATCTCTGGTCCCAGTCGTGTTTGTCATCAGAGAGGATCTCACGGATCTTATTGAGGTTGTCCTCAAGGTCCCTTGTGGAGTAGATCTAGAAGAGAAAGCAAAAGGATGAATATTAAGCCATTAAAAGGGACGAAAGTTTAGAAATGCCCACGTTTAAGCTTTTGGGTATAATCTACCTGAACAGTAGGGACATCTGTAAAGGCTCTAATAAAATCTTCTTCATCAACTGCTCCAGCACTTTCTTTAGACACTGCAGGGACAACAGAAGAGAGACAGTTAACAAGTCTAAAGAAAAGTCAAGTGGAGAGTGCATAAGACCCTTATAACAATAATTCTGTAGAGTCACAGTCAGATGTAGCTGACTGGGCTTTAATGGGCTTCCCAGCATTAATGAGCATGCCAATCACAATGCTGCAGGGTCTGAAGGTCTTGTAAAACATTTCTTCTTTACCTCTGGCCTAGTAGGTTGGTTTTCGTCTTCTTTATCTTTTACAGAAAGCTTAAACAAGTGACATCTAGCAAATTTAGAAACATGGTTTAACTCGTTCCAGCTTCCCAACTGTCACGTGTTGGACCCCGCTGTAGTAACTGAGGCTCTATCAAATTGGACTGATAGTGAAGTCGTCACAGTAAGGTTTGAGAAAACTCAATTCCAGATGTAGCTTTAAATGTTTTGTTTGAAAAAAAAAAAAAGGATCACATTTCCAATCTTGTTTGCGGTCTATAAAGCATTTAATAGTCTTATGTCTAAATACATTCCAGAGTTGCTTGTTAGGAACAAACCATATAGACCCCGCAGGAGACCTCTTCATACAGTGTTCCCAGGACAAGAACTAAACAAGGAGAGGCAGCGTTTAGTCTCTATGCTCCTCAGATCTGGAAACCTTACATTATGTGAGTAAGAACAGTGCTATGAAAATAAACTTGCCTTGAATATTTCTGCAAACTAATACAGACAGTTATTAATCTGATGGATCAGACTACTGTGACGTTTGGCGGTGCTAGAGTGTGTGGAAATACAGTACAAAGAATCACATTCAGGGCAATGCCCTTACAAAACACCAAAATACTCCGATTGTTTTTAATTTTCTACCGAATGTCAACAAAACAAAACAGATTTTTGTTGATTCAGGAAAAATCAATTGAGTCACACCCCCCTCCTCATCAGCGACGCTGCAGTGGAGCAGGTCAGCAGCATCAAATTCTTGGAGGTGCAGATCAAAGATACCTTGACTTGGTCTTTCCACACTTCTGCACTAGTGAAATAAGCACAGCAGCGTCTAAGCTTTTGGAGTCGGATCAGAAGAGCAAACCTCTCCCCTCCCATCCTGACAGCTTTCTACAGAGGGACAATAGAGAGCATACTGACCAGCTGCATCTCTGTCTGGGTTGAGGCCTGCAAAGCCTCAGAATGGAAATGTGTAGAAAGAGTGGTGAGGACAGCGGAGAACATTTTTGTAAACATGCTAATAATTGTCTGTGGGCAAGTGTCAAATCAGCATACGGCATGATTCTGTAGGCCAGATTATAACATTACTGTATTAAAACTCCTTATTTTATTGGTCTCAGGTAACGTTCTTATTCTCTGAGAAGCTGATTGTTGTGTTTTTGTTAGCTGGAAGCAATAATCCTGAAACCTAGGAGAAAAAAAACACTCTGTATGTAATGACTGTATACGAGTTTCTTTTTGAACTGAATTGATCAAATAAATTTACTTTGCAATGGTAATCTCATTTCTTGAGATGTAGTGATTTTATGTTTTCTTGATCTAATTCTTCCAGTGCACGACCTTTCCAAAAACACCACTTCCTGCAGCCGTTACCTGAACTCATGCCGCTCGACAAATCGGACCCAATGATTTCAGCACGACAATGTAAATCTGTCGAAACCTAGACAAGTCTTTTCCTTTAATCAAATTTAATATAACATGACATAACATCTAGAGATGTAGTTCTGGGTGAAGAACACCAATAACCTCCCTGGCTTTGCCTCTTACAGCTGCTCCAAAGTCGATAAGATTTAATCAAAGTGAAGATAACAATCTTGTTTTTAACCTACTAAAACCCTACATACGTACTCTTGCTTGACTGCAAAATTGTGTCCCCCAGAAGTATATGTATCTATGTTTGCCGTGGCTGAAAGTGACATACTATTACTGTCTGTTCATGGGAACAAAGCTTCCTGCCAAAAAAAATTCATTAACTGCAAAGAGGGAGGAGCAATAATTAGTAAATAATCAATAAATAATTAGAAGTAATCACCACAAGAGGTGATTTGAGAAGGAGAAGAGGAACAATAATGTGCATCTTAAAACACAGATCTAGTAAAGCTAACTACAGATCTATCAATGATGATAAGGAATGGATGAAGATATATCAGATTACTGGATAAACCTAGAGAGGGAGAGTAACAGTGAACCGTGAAGGTTTAATTCTCCTCATACTGTAACTTGAAAGCCTTGGAGAATCTAAACCAATAAATCATCCTTCTTAGGACACTTAATTTTTATTTGCATACATCAAGGTCAAGGATCAGCAACCTGTACAATCTGCAGAGCCATTTCTGCCTCAAGCCTATTAAATAAAGTCTGTCTAGAGCCACAAAATCGACACAATCTTAAAAAAAACCCAGAAGATAATTTATCAAGTTTCATATTTACCTACTTTGTTGTAATTGTTTTGTTTGTTTATTTTATGAAAACCACAAAACTTATTGCTCTGTTTTGGGGTTATTTTTATATATATATCTATATAAATATATAAAAAGTGATTAAACAAAATAAATATGCAATGCAATGCAATGTGTTTGAACAGGTCAAAGATACTTTTAAAAGGATTTTTTTAAAGATTTATTTCATTTCAGGTACTGGTTGAGAGGAAAACAGAATTATTAGAAAAGTTTAATTTCTAATATGAATATATTACCATCCTTAATCATCTGTAATACTAGAATCTAAAAACCAAAGCCACATAAGTTCTTATACTTGGATGGGACACATTTACTCACAGGGAAAAAGGAACTCATCTGGGAAGTAGGAACCAGTGCAGGAGTAAACTCAGAGCAAATGAATATAAATAAATCATCTTCATGAGCTTTTGCTCTTTTGTTTGCTTGAACCATGTTTGGTTCATGCCAAGAGCATCATGTGAGTGTAAACGTAAAGGAAATACCTAGCTTGCCGCTGGTAGCGCTGGGCCTGCGTGCAGCAGAGGACTCTACGGGTTTCTTGGGAACTTTAGGAACCTTGAAAGTAGCCTGAGCTGAGGAGGAGCGTCCGTCTGTGCTGTCGTCATCGTCGAAACTACGATCTGTAAAGGGAAGACGGAAAGTAGCGTCATGATACGAGCCAAGATCTTTCAAAAGAAGAGAGTAATTACAATAGGCCAAAATGTAAAAGAAAAATACTCCAGGTGGGTTTTCAGGGTGTATTTATAATCTTCCTCAAGCTTCCAAGTTGGACAAGTGAAAGGTGAATGTTTGTCCCCACTTTGTCCCCTCTGATATCACCAAGAACCTTTATAAATGAAGGCGTCATTTTCTTGATTAAAGAAATGTAATTATAAAGAAATTGACTCAAATAAAACTACCGGTAAATGACACAAGGTATTCTTTAAGCACCTGAAAACACTGGAACAGTTGTCTGCATGTGTTATAACAGGTGTATTTTTTTCACCTGTGTTGCTTCATTAAATACATTTCTCTCGATTTTGTGATGATATGGTCCTGCTTGTCTGAAATAAAGATAAATAAAATCAATATTGATGAGAAAAAGGTAAAAAGCCGTTACTAATGATGCCCTGCAAGACTGTGGCTGAAAATAGTGCAATTGATTTGGAAAATTCTCCTTTATTGGTCCTTTAAAAAAAACAACTTCTAATCAAAAGAGAATCGGTGGCCGTGGACTTTGGGGAGTTCATTCAGAAATGACTAAATCAATACTAATTATAACCACTCCACTCACTGGAAAGAAATAAAAAGCTAACCCAGATACAAGAACAATCACTTGAATTGGCCAAAGTTGCATCCATTTGCTCGAGCTATTCCAACTCTCCAAGTAGTGACGGACAGACCTCCTCTGGGGACCGATCCTTTTTGTGAATGCTAGCAGAAATAAAGCAAGCCAGAGATCTGGGACTTAAACCTAAGACCCGTCTGCAACAATGATGTGCAAAATATATGTGGACACACACACACGTCCACTGTGGAGATCAAATTATTGGCCCAGGAATGCAGTCGCGCTCTGGTTGCTCTGACGACAAGCCATGGAGAAATGCGCTAAAGCCACCACCCTACACACCGACACCTACTTCGACTCACTTACAAACAATCAAGAGATTTTCTCCATCAAACAGATCAGAGCATGAACGTAAACAGGGGCTCAATGCTCCAGTCAAATGGAGGGTCTGTTGTGTGTTTCAAAGCAAATGCAGAGACAAATACATACATGGTCTGTCATCCATTAACATTTACACACACCAACATAGCGGACTCCATCCCTGCACTTACAGTCACAGATCCGCTGGCAGATAAGTCGTCTCATGCTTCTAGGAGGGCGTGGTATTGTGGGGTCTCCTCTCTTCTCCAAGCTGTACCCCAAATCAAACACACACACACATACACACTTCTCACACACACTTCATGGGAAGACTAAAGCTGTGCACGGACGCTGTCCAAAATCACAAAAAAAAAAAAAAGGGCCCCTCCACCCATACAAGTGCCGGCATTTTCTTCCATTTCTCTCTCCTCTCTATCCCTCCCTCTCCCCATCCTCAGCCTCTCTCCTTCCCTCGGCAGCCTCACGGCCAATCAGATGGGAGGTGACATCATGGTGCTCCAGCCAGTGCGGAGGCAGGCCTCTCAGTTTGTGGTGGGAGAAAGAGAGAGAGAGAGAGAGAGAGAGAAAGGGAGACACACACCCAATCAGACGCCGCAGGAATATTAACGGGGCATCTCTGTGTCCATGCCAGACCGCCTAACCTGAACTCATTATCCCCGACAACGCAGTCTCTCACGCCCGCCCCCCTTTTCAGCTGCGTGTCCACTTATTAACAACACGGTCATTGTTTGCTCAATAATGTTGGAAAAAGAAAAACACCCAGTTATATGAGCACTCTCTTAAAAAAGAACAAAGGATGAACAGACAATCATCAAAGAGAGGTGATGAGTAGGATGGTTGGACCACACCCATCTGAGGCCTTGACGTTCCCACTCACGATTTAGATTTGATTTGATAAACCCCTCCGATTTGATCAAGTTAGCCAGAAAATGAACAGCCAACGCTAACCAAATGCAGATATGTGTGGCAGGCCTATAACCATAATAGGGCTGTAAACATTTCAAACAACGTTGCTGCTCTTCTGCAGCTTAATGCAAACAACTGAATGACCAGGAAGTGAGCATCCATTGATATATCAGTGTTGCACATGCTTGCACAGCCTGTCAATCGAACAGCAAATGATCCCAGATCTGAATTATCCCCAACCTGCCATTCGCTTTACAACTGACAGAGCAATAGCAACATGCAATTTGGTGGGACATAATATTTCAAGTAGCACTCGTTCACACTCGACAACAGTTATCAACAACCGTGCTGCAATGAAACATTTGTGCAGTCCTGATAGTAAATGTGTGAAGTGAACACACCACAGGTTTAAAAAGAGCAGGACATTAACACAAAGATGCATACATGAAAAAACCTTTGCATGGTGATTTTTCTAAATAATATTCACTAAGACAGTTTTCTTCCTTTTTAAATCCAATTTTAAAAGTCAAACTACTGCAAAAAATCTGTAGAAACATGGGAAATCACAGCAATAACAAATAGAAAAGACAAAAACAAAATAAAAATCACTTACAGACTATTTCTTTAGTAAGATGTACCATTTTCTAACAAAACTCTAGGGTCATAATCAGCAATACGCCATAATGGGCATTGATTAGCAATAACTGGTTATCACACGGTTAGTATCCTTTGCTTTTGTCTAGTCAGACCCCAGAGGAGTACATGTGTCTGGATGAAGTGCAGAGCAAAGACAACAGAGACTGAGTGGATCTCTCAGAGAAGGGTCTACACACACAGAAGTGAATTGCGTGGCACACATCACCATCTTGATCGCTGATTTATTAGCTTCATGTCAGTTCACCAAACTAACATTTCACTCTGGGTTGAAAGGGAAGGAATGGTGATGAAACACCGGCTGTAAAATTACACATAAAGCAAGTCTACACAAACCCACAAACAGGAATGACAGCTCCCCATGTACTAGACACGGTTGCCATGGAAACTCCAGGCCGAGATTCCCTCCTCTGTTTCAGGAGAGCAAATCAAAGACACGAAAAATAAGGGAAAAAAAGGGCTGGTTAAAATGTTTAGATTTTACAGTTTTCCCAAATTTATTTCACCATATTTGTGCATAAATTAAATGGGATAGCAAAACCCTGGTTCTGTTAAACTGCATATCCTACAAAAAACAGCCAAAAACAAGCTGATAGGTGATAGAAAAGAAGGACGAGTACGGGACTTCGCTTCGTCATGTGGATCTCAATTACAAGCTGACACAAAGAAATGGGAAATCCATGTTAAAAGAGAAAAAGCAGACGAAAGCCGCATTTAGAGATCTGCATAAGCCGTTTTATTTTTTACGTTCTGACCAAAAAGGGGCAGTACTGGTTTGTTCTCAAAGATGATTTGTGTAGGTTTAAAGGTTTTGAAATTATTGTTTGAAATAGTGGATGAAGTTAGCAAGGCAGTCGGAGGTGAAATGTATGCCATGTAATCAAGAGCAAATTGAAATCTTTGATCATGATAGAGAATAGACACTTCAGATGGTAAAAGACATGCCCTATATAAATGGTGGTGAAAGATGTCCCCCTATCCAAGCCAAATCTTGCATAACTGCTAAGAAAAAAAACAAAAACAGCCTGGATTCATCTCACCAGCCGAGGCATTGCAAATTACATCAGCTGTAGTACTACATTTTTTAAATTTCAACACCAGCATAACGTTCAGGGGGAATTACACTCACTAAACAGACAGTCTGTGTTAGAGCTGATCTGATGTAAGCTGCAGGGATGCAAGGATCTCACAAATTCCAGTTCAAAACCAGGTCACAATGAGCAGGTTCCCACACAAAAGATGGCACAGAAAAATCGTTTTACATTAAAGAAAGCTCGTATGAGAATGGCAATCAGAAGGAGAGAATTATCTTGATTGTGTAGAGATTTATAAGCATTAATAAACAAATAAACAAATATGATCTGCTAAGGAAATTTCTGCTTCCCTGCAACAGACATTAAATCAATATTAAACTGAACAATACATCTAGAAACAAAGGCTAAATATTTATACTTACAATAAAATGAACTATGTACATCTATAAAAAACACCAATTCTTTCCTGCTAATAACATTACACCAGGTATATTTAATAGGACTGCATGTTTTTAATTTGAAGACAAATGTTTTGATCTGGCCAGTCAAAAACTAAAATTCAATCCGTTCTTTGATCTCTGAATGTACTACAGAACAGTCACACTAGCAGCACCACCCTTTGGTGTGGAAATTATTACAGCAGGAAGAAAACTCAGTAATTTTCAGTATCAGTGAAGTCAGAGGAGACATAAAAGCAGTAAGACGCTTCTAGAAAGGAAACAGTTTTGTTCTGTTTCGCTGAAGAGTCAAACTAATGGGACCTGCTGGGTCAGTGGAAATCTCACATCTAATCTATTTACTAACTCTACAGGAAACAGACTGGTGTTTACAGCTACTAATGCAAATCATGATCAAATTTAAAGCGACTAAAGACTGTTTAAAACTTCAAACTCTTATTTAGGATTTGTTTCGAAATTGTGAAATCCTGCTTAACTGAAGAGCTGTGGAACGCTGACTGCTCTACTGTTTATCAGGAAACAATCTGGTGGACTTTACTGCATTTGAGACAGCTCAGTAACTCTGGGCTGTTTTTGAAAAAACTGTTTTATTTTATTAATGAACATTTTACTTTCAAGATGGTTATATTTCCAATTTATGCACAAAGATTGTAAAAAAAAAAAAAAAGATATGTATAAAAAATGTTAATACTAAGTTCTAAAAGAGAAAGAAGAACTGGATAAAAAAAATTGGTATCGGCTTTACAAAACCACTTTTCAGAAATTGGCTACAAATCGTCTAATCGATGCATCTCTTACCAAAATATATGGAAGAGACGTTACAGCGTAATTTGAGACGGAATATCCATTAAAAACTGAAGGGGAGGAAGAATAAGACGCAAATAAGGCACACACACACCATCTCGGTTCCAAGTGGTGCAAAAGGGATGACCCATAATATTCAGAGGAAAGCTTTGCTATGGCAACCAGTCTAGCCTGGAAACAGGGTCATGGCGATGCAATGGAGCAGAATGGGCATGTCTGCAAGAGAGGGTGAGTGAGATATGCATGTATGTCAATCCCTGTCAAAACCTAAGTACTATGCAAGAAATGAAAGCTGGTACTGCTGGTCAGAATGCAATGCAATAAATCTGTTTTCTATACCTCTCTTCCAGAAAGGACTAAATGATGTCAGGCAGTATCTGGGCCTAGAACCAGCAGCTGTGTCATGGTTCATGCCTTCTCATATGAACACTAGAACCATGCTTAGCTTGCATTTACATTGTCAAAAAATACACTGAGGATCAAACAGCTGGGTCCTGGAACTGATTATTTGGAAATTATAATGATAGTTATAATTTGAGGACACCCCCAGTTTCCCTCCTATGGACAGATGTTGTCCATCTGTGCCAAAGCACATGGGTGAAAGGACATGAGGTTTAAGCCGATTTCAATTTAAAACCATATGCTGACAACATTTTGTCTGGGTGATGAGACTAAACAGACATACGCCCAGTTACCACTGCATCATCCTCAGCTGCCATAGTGGTCTAGATAAAATGTCCCTGTCATCTTCGTACTACTGCTGTCCCTTTGGTGTCTACCGCCTTCGCTCTTTTGTTTGCTCAATGTTGCTCTCTGTTTCTGTCATGATGAATCAGGGAGAGGCAGTGATAGGCACAGCGCTGTGATTCGGCCTCTGGCACGGATCTCGGTCAGCTTCCTCTTTCTGTCCTCAAAGCAAATGCCAAAAGTTGGCCTAAAAGCTATGTGGGGCAAGGACGAGCGGGAACACTTCCATGTGCCTGAATTTCAACAGACTGAAGGAAGTTTTGTCCTAAGCTAAGAGGTCGAGAGGCTTCCTAGATTTAGTGTGGACTGTCTGAGGTGCTGTTTGGCTTGAATGCCAGCAAGCTTGAAGTTACTCCCACCATAAACGGTTAAAAAGCTTTTATTTTTAAAATGTCAACTTAAGCAAGAGCAACAACATTACCCCCCCCCTGGTTTTGGCCCTCAAATCTTCCCCAGAGAGTTCCAAGTGAATTTTTCTTTTAAATCTTTTTACACTTTACAACAATTTTAAATTATAAATTGGCCATTCAAATTAGAATCACCGCATTTAATCATTTCAAAAGATACATTTTTATTTTACTACTAAATAAGATCAATTTGTTTTACCCTGTGATTATTAATTTATGTTGAACCTAGGGATGCAAACAATTAATCGACTTATGATTAATTGTCAAATAATGGTTTATTATATAAGAATTTGTTCCATTCGATTAACTGATAGTTATACATCTTTCTGTTCATCTTTCAGATATTTTATTCTATTCAGCAACCAACTGGGTTCCTGTTTTGTTATATTTTATAAATATATCTATGTTTAATAATGTGTGAGAAAAACCACATTTTTCTGTTTATTCAGTCGGTATTTAGTACAGCTGGCATAATAAATTACTAAATAAATAAATAAATAGACCCTCTTGATCCAAGGAAAAACTCAGGTTTTTAAGAAAATGGCCGCTTATCAATTAATCGTTAGTCGATCAATAAGACCAATCAACTTTAAATCAACTCATTAATTGATATCTTGCATCCCTATTTGAAACTATCCCTCATTAGAGCCCCGCTAGGTAGGACCAAACGTTCTCTATTAAAACAATTACACAAAAGATTGAAGAAAATAAAACTGTAAAACAAACTTAAAAAGTACAACTGCAAACTAAGTGATGACAAAACATTTTAAACTAATTTATGCCTCAGAACACTTCGAGTTCCCACACCCCCCCCCCTTTTTTTTTGAACGATTTCCAAAAAAAACAAAAAATTATAAAAAAATAAACCTTACAGGATTTATTTCAGTGAACTTTGCTTGTACTCCACATTCTCACTACAACTACATTTACAAGTCCTGCTTTGACTCCAAAAGTGTGTATTGAAAACAAGGGAAACCATTTGCTCTTCATCCTCCACTATCTCCACATAAACCAGGGATTACAGCATTTCAGGGTTCAAATATTTACCTTAAAATCCCTGGTGGGAGCTGCTATTTTTGACAATATAATTTTTTCCAGATAGTTAAAACCCAAAAGTATCTTAATTCCCTCTTTTCAGAAGTTCAAATAATAGGAGTAATACCAACTCCACTCTAATGAAAAAGAGTCATACAGTGAGCCAGAGCGGGGACAAGATAAAAGAAGACCTCTATCATGTTAGAACAATCCTAAAGTCAAAAAAGGGATTATAGCTTATACAAAGGCCATTTTCTAAGCCTATAGGCTATAGAGGAAGAACAAAACAGATGAACTTGTAGGAAGAAACCATTTTCTGCAGAGGTATGTCAGCTCTCCATCCAGGTGGCCACAAGAGTCAGACATCAGCAGATAATATGCCGATCGCATTACAAAATCTTCTAGTTAAATGCTTTTATAGAATATAATTCTGTCAGCCATGGAGCTGTGTAACAGTGACTGCCCTCTCACACACACAGTGTGACATCTCCTCTAGTCTTTAATGATAATAATAGAAAGGCTTGTGACTCAGCAGAGTAACAGTAAATGAACAGAAAACTTAAGAATCTTACACAAAAACAGCTATTTTACAATAAATAGCAAGTTGGACACCACTGTATCTGAACTGATAAATAAAAATATAAAATCTGGTGACAAAGTACATACTGCATGTTCATGTGTGCCAAACAACAAAAGTTACTGAGCTATAATATGTCTAGTACAACAGTAAAGCAGATGTGCTGGTAGTTTGTTGGTAGTTGTTTGTTTGTTTTACTGTATGCTCTGGAAGCTGAAAAACTAAAGTAAAACATTACTTTACATCAGGAGTCCCCAAGCTCTGGTCTAAATCCGGACCCAGAGAGCGTTTTGTCCAGACCGTAAAACATTTCCTCATTTACTATGTAGATATAAACATTTTGTTCCTGCCGGCTGATGCGTCTGACCTTTGAACAGGCACGACGGAGAGCTATGTAGGTCAGCGACATTCTGGTCCACACTCCAAACCAGCTGGTGGCGATACTGCACCACATCATTGTATGCCAACCACCAGAAAACGACAAAGTAGAAGCTATGCGGCATCCGGGGTTGCTAATGCCCCTTTTCAACTGGCTCGTTTTAGACGGCGCAGTTCCACTCTACTCGGTCCGGTACCAGTTGTGTTTCCATTGCTATTAACGTTACTATTAATAGCTGCTAAGTTACTAGCTTGGGAACTCACGCTTGCTGACAGTACATTGACTTGGTGGTGCACAGATGAGTGAGTAAAAGAAGATGGCTTTGACAAAAATACGTAAAGGGGACTCTGAAAATTGAACATATAAAGATGAATGGACAGAAACATACACTTTTATTTTAACTTCCGTAGGGTGTAAGGCCAGTCTGCCTGATATGATCTGAATATAAGGCCTATAAAGAGTGGAAATCTAAAAAGAGATATTATGAAACGAAACATAGGAACTTCAACCAAAGCTATTCGCCTGGGTCTGAAGAGTGCATGGAAGCTGTGGCAGAAACACTTTTAGATGGAAAAGAAGAACAACTTAAGGAAAAGGTTAGGCAAATTGTCAAGCCTGCCAAAAGCACAACAAGGAGAGCAGAACTGTTCTACCAGGAGGTACAGTCCCAGCTCGACTGTGCCATTCGAAGTGCGTTTAATATTGGTACTTAATTAGGATTACACTTTTCTGTTCAGCAGATGAGTGGGCATGGGCATTTAAATAATTGATCAGTAGTTAGAAAACAAAAACTCTTGTGTTAATTAAATGTGAAATAAAAATGAAAGAAAATATTTTTGTCAGTTGATTTAAACCCCAAAGTGTTTTGATGATGGCGGTAGTGGACCACCTACTATTTTAGTTGGGGACCCCTGGTTTAGAAATTAATCCAAATCTCTGCTGGACAGTAAAAAAAAAAACATCTTAGCAGCAACAGAGAACCTCAGTTAGAGTCAGAAAACACACACAAACTCGCTAAACCAATAATCCTGTTATGTGCTCTTAAAAGAGCTCATAGCAACAAACAGACGCAACCAGGAGAGCATCTGCTGATTTATACATGCACTAGAATCCCTCCATCCAACGCAGGTACACACAGCGTGCTTCTTTTTGTATATTTAAACACACCTACTATTTGATAACATTAAAACCATCTTTAATAATAATAATAGTAATAATAATGAGTTGACTTGGCTGCTCAATAGTGCAATAGTGGCAAAGAATTGAGTAAAGGTACTGACCGTGACTTGGGCTCAGAGCCATGTTGCCAGAATTCAAGGCTTCATCAAAACGAGCAAATATTGTCTGTAACCTGGGAAAAAGGAAACAAAAACATAGTTAAAACGAAGCGGCGGCGCATGTTGAATTGATTGCTGAAAAGCATGAGTCAGTAAAATATGTTAAATGACCAGTCAGTCAGCCATCATTGACCTAGTAACAAAGAAAGGTGCTGTAGATCATAAGTGACAGTAACATCAGCCCGCAACATGTGGACCCTCGCTCATCGATCTGTCAATATGTGGGTGTGTCTCACTCAGGACGCTACAACTGGAGCATGACAAGAGTCCAAAAAACATGCTGCTCACATTCAAAAGATACAATCAGAAGCTGAATGTTCTCAGCCATGTGCAAGGGAAAGCTCGACCCAATTGTACAAGGTAAAGATAAACTGTATTAATAGCTTGGCAAAGAAAAGAGGGATAAGATACTTTTAAACCACTGACTGATATGGAAAAAAACAGAAGATTTAGCATGTTACACATAATTAAAGATGAATATAAATGCAAAAACATTAGCACCCAACCCTCTACCTGCCTTTCTGACTTTTGGCGTCTATTAGCCGATCCACGGCCACCAGATTGCCGAGCAGCTCCTGATAATAATAATTAGCCGTGCATCTGGCTCCTTGGCCGTGTGGCGTTCTCAAGCGGCTCCCTTCCTTTCATAAGCATCTTGCTCATCTCTTCTGTAAAAAATATCCTTGCCTTTTGTCTTCAGCAGTTATTGGTCTTCAAATCTCCCAGTGGACTGATTAATAGATTGCTGTGTTGCTGCGCAACGTTGCATTACCCCCCCGTGCTAGTGACACGCTCTGGTCCTTAGCTCCCCTCGGCTCTTTGTATCCAACATGGTGCAGTGGCTCCAAGAGGGAGGGAGGGAGGCAAGACGAAAAGTGGGAGGAGGGAGGGAGAGCCAGCCAAACAGCAAGAGACTAGGGCATGCCACAAACATGCGACAAAGCACCACCTACAGCAGCAAGGATTACAGTATCATGGGAACACACACCAAGAAATACCTTAAGAGCTGAATCTAAGACGTGCTTTAATAGTCAGTCTGCATGACAGAGAGAACCATGTGGATCAGTCTGTGTGACAGGCAGCGAAGAAATTCTGTTACCCTTTACATAACCTCCCTCCCAAACCCAGACGCACACATTATCAGAGGGGGAGGGGCTACATGGCCGACAGCAGAAAGAGAACAACTCTGCTCCTCCCCCCCATAACATCTTCCTTCATTCTCATCCTACTTTTCCTCTTTACATGTCCTCCTTAGAGGACTCCAGTTGTATTATCCGACAGCTTTGGCCGTCGGTGGAAACGGGTCAGATGACTTCACACCCTTCAGATAACTCATCTTCCTTTCCGCAGGGAAGATATGTACATTAAGGCAGTACATTGAACTCCACTTGCATTCAGCCTCATTATAGGATCATGGTAATCCCATGCTGTTAGGAGTCAAGTTACAGATGTAGAGTTTAGTTCCTGTTCTCCAAGAACGTCAGGGATTTAAATAAAAGATAACTAGGGTCTATTATTTCACTGATAACTAGTCATATTTACAATTAACAAATTTGAACAATGTCTGACTTGCAGTCAATATAAAACAGTTTGACCTCCATCAGATGTCAGCAGCCGTTTTAATCCAGATATCGCAAAGCATGAAGATTTTGCCTTCGAAGTACATCTAACTTGCTGGAAATGAAGGCTGAAAAGGTAATCATTTCTGATCTGGCTTTGAGCAAGCACCTAAGGTGCATTTAACAGAGGTATGTTGAAAGGAGTCAGGTTAAATACAAGTAGTGTTGCTAGACAGCTGACTTGCTGATTTAAAGACATCCTATTGTGTGGCACTAGATCTAAAGATGCACAGAGAAATCGGATAGAGATCAGAATTGACCGATTTTTAGCTTGACCAGACCTGGCCGGTTAGTATCTTCAGGTCAGTGAATGCATCATAACTAAACCCTACTAGGTTACAGAAACAGCAACACCCTTGGGAGTGAACCCTCCAACTAATGGCAGAAGACTCAGTGTTACCTGCCTCCACAATTAAAAATAAAGTTTAAAAACAAGCTCAGAGATGTAGGAAGCTCTTTTTAAAGGAAACTGTATTTTCTACAATATGTCAAGCCACATTGTTACATGTCTGTCTTACACCCCCACCCCCCTTTATGTTGTCTCTTCACAGGTTCAGAGGGCAGGCTGGTGCCAATTTACTCTGATTGGCTTGTCAGCTTGAGGGAACCAATCAGGACTCAAGAAAGCTCTATATAAGCCGCTCATCTGCAGGACTGAGGATGGCTCCTCTCAGCTGGCTAATTGACACATGCTTTACACTCTGGGAAGACAGTCTGACAGACATGTAACACCCCTACCCTTACAAGTCCAAACAAAATGTTTGGAACGCCCCTAGCCAAAGCAAAAGGTCAGAGTGCACGTGACAAAGCATCGGCCAAAACGTTCCCCGATCCCTTCTTATGGCAGATCTTGAGGTTGTATTCCTGAATGATTAAAGTTCACCGCATAAGTCTCTGATTTGTATTGTACATCTTGGAAAGAAAGACAAGTGGATTATGGTCTGTGAAGATGGTTATGGGTTCCACACTCAAACCCAGATAAACCTCAAAGTGCTCCAATGCCAAGAGCAATGCAAGTGTTTCCTTCTCAATCGTAGAGTACCTACTTTGATGAAGATTAAACTTTCTTGAACAGTAACTCACAGGATGATCTAGGCCATCCTCACCCTCCTGCAGAAGGACAGCTCCTACCCCAAATGCACTGGCATCTATCTCCAGTTTAAATGGCAGGTTGAATTTTGGGGCGGAAAGAAAAGGAGAACAAGAGAGCAATCCTTTAAGTTTCTCAAATGCATGTTGGCATTCATCAGACCAAATAAAAGGTGTAGAAGAACTGGTCAAAGCAATTAAAGAGGCTACCATTGAAAAGTTCTTACAAAAGCGACGGAAGTACCCTGCCATCCTAAGGAACCGACGGAGCTCTCTTCTGTTAGAAGGAACTGGAAAGTCAGAAATAACCTTGACCTTTGCATCCACAGGACACACCTGTCCTCCACCAATTTGTTGACCAAGATAGAGAATGGTACCTTTTCCACACTCACATTTTGAAAGATTGAGAGTCAGTGAGGCATCTGCAAGGCGTTTGAAAACTTCAAGCAAGGTAGGAAGATGGTCAGTCCAATCACTAGAGTATACTGGTCCTTCTCAAAATATTAGCATATTGTGATAAAGTTCATTATTTTCCATAATGTCATGATGAAAATTTAACATTCATATATTTTAGATTCATTGCACACTAACTGAAATATTTCAGGTCTTTTATTGTCTTAATACGGATGATTTTGGCATACAGCTCATGAAAACCCAAAATTCCTATCTCACAAAATTAGCATATCATTAAAAGGGTCTCTAAACGAGCTATGAACCTAATCATCTGAATCAACGAGTTAACTCTAAACACCTGCAAAAGATTCCTGAGGCCTTTAAAACTCCCAGCCTGGTTCATCACTCAAAACCCCAATCATGGGTAAGACTGCCGACCTGACTGCTGTCCAGAAGGCCACTATTGACACCCTCAAGCAAGAGGGTAAGACACAGAAAGAAATTTCTGTATGAATAGGCTGTTCCCAGAGTGCTGTATCAAGGCACCTCAGTGGGAAGTCTGTGGGAAGGAAAAAGTGTGGCAGAAAACGCTGCACAACGAGAAGAGGTGACCGGACCCTGAGGAAGATTGTGGAGAAGGGCCGATTTCAGACCTTGGGGGACCTACGGAAGCAGTGGACTGAGTCTGGAGTAGAAACATCCAGAGCCACCGTGCACAGGCGTGTGCAGGAAATGGGCTACAGGTGCCGCATTCCCCAGACCTGGGCTACAGAGAAGCAGCACTGGACTGTTGCTCAGTGGTCCAAAGTACTTTTTTCGGATGAAAGCAAATTCTGCATGTCATTCAGAAATCAAGGTGCCAGAGTCTGGAGGAAGACTGGGGAGAAGGAAATGCCAAAATGCCAGAAGTCCAGTGTCAAGTACCCACAGTCAGTGATGGTCTGGGGTGCCGTGTCAGCTGCTGGTGTTGGTCCACTGTGTTTTATCAAGGGCAGGGTCAATGCAGCTAGCTATCAGGAGATTTTGGAGCACTTCATGCTTCCATCTGCTGAAAAGCTTTATGGAGATGAAGATTTCATTTTTCAGCACGACCTGGCACCTGCTCACAGTGCCAAAACCACTGGTAAATGGTTTACTGACCATGGTATCACTGTGCTCAATTGGCCTGCCAACTCTCCTGACCTGAACCCCATAGAGAATCTGTGGGATATTGTGAAGAGAACGTTGAGAGACTCAAGACCCAACACTCTGGATGAGCTAAAGGCCGCTATCGAAGCATCCTGGGCCTCCATAAGACCTCAGCAGTGCCACAGGCTGATTGCCTCCATGCCACGCCGCATTGAAGCAGTCATTTCTGCAAAAGGATTCCCGACCAAGTATTGAGTGCATAACTGTACATGATTATTTGAAGGTTGACGTTTTTTGTATTAAAAACACTTTTCTTTTTTTGGTCGGATGAAATATGCTAATTTTGTGAGATAGGAATTTTGGGTTTTCATGAGCTGTATGCCAAAATCATCCGTATTAAGACAATAAAAGACCTGAAATATTTCAGTTAGTGTGCAATGAATCTAAAATATATGAATGTTAAATTTTCATCATGACATTATGGAAAATAATGAACTTTATCACAATATGCTAATATTTTGAGAAGGACCTGTACAACAATGTCATCTAGGTATACTCGGCAGTTCGGCACACCTCCCAGTACTTTATTTACAAGCCTTTGAAATGTAGCAGGGGCATTACATAACCCAAAAGGCATCACTGTGTACTGTAGAAAACTGCTCTTTTAGTTAATGGAACTTGCCAACACCCTTTTAGCATGTCAAGTTTAGTGACATAGGTGGCTGGCCCAATTTCATCGATACAATCAGGGATGGGCATCAAGGACTGTTACAGCATTCATCTTTCGAACGTCCACACAGAACCTTGGGCTTCCATCAGCGTTTATGTCCAGTAAACATGGAGAACTCCCCAGGCTACAACTTGGAATAGCAAATCCATTTTTAATCAGATACTCCACTTCCTGTTTCATAACTTCCCTTTTTGTAGGACTGTCACGGTATGCTCATTGTTTTATAGGTACAGGCTTGGTAAGAACTATATCATGAGAAAACACATTTGTCTGGGTAGGAACATCTCCAAACAGACATTGGAAGTCCAGTATGAGTTTCTCAATGTCCTTAGCCTGGTCACCTGACAAATGTGACAAATAGTGAGGTAGGTTAGACAGAACCTCGCTATTACTAAGCCTTGCAACCCGGGATGCATCTTTGCGCATGACCAACTCCTCATCAGTAGAAAACAAAGCCACACAGTCTGTAGAGGAAACTGAGTCACCCTGACTTTTAGGGACCTGGGCATCTTCCCTTGAGTGATAAAGTTTCATCATGTTAATACAACCCCTGGCAAAAATTATGGAATCACCAGTCTCTGAGGATATTCCTTCAGTTGTTGAATTTTGTAGAAAAAAAAAAAGATCACAGACATGACAAAAAACTAAAGGCATTTAAAATGGCAATTTTCTGGCTTTAAGAAATACTAAAAGAAATCATGAAAAATAATTGTGGTAGCCAGTAACAGTTTTTAGAAAAAGCACAGGGAATAAATTATGGAATCACTCAATTTTGAGGAAAAAAATATGGAATCATGAAAAACAAAAACAAAATAACACTCCAACACATCACTAGTACTTTGTTGCACTACCTCTGGCCTTTATAACTGCTTACAGTCTCTGAGGCATTGACTTAATGAGTGACAAACAGTACTCTTCACCAATCTGACTCCAGCTTTCTATGATTGCTGTTGCCAGATCAGCTTTGCAGGTTGGAGCCTCGTCATGGACCATTTTCTTTAACTTCCACCACAGATTTTCAATAGGTTTGAGATCCGGACTGTGACATTGACCTCATGTGTCTTTCTTCAAGGAATGTTTTCACAGTTTTTGCTCTATGGCAAGATGCATTATCATCTTGAAAAATGATGTCATCATCCCCAAACATCCTTTCGATGGATGGGATAAGAAAAGTGTCCAAAATGTCAATGTAAACCTGTGCATTTATTGAAGATGTAATGACAGCCATCTCCCCAGTGCTTTTATCTGACATGCAGCCCGATATCATCAATGATTGTGGAAATTTGCATGGTTTCTTCAGACAGTCGTCTGCATAAATCTCTTTGGAACGGCACCAAACAAAAGTTCCAGCATCATCACCTTGCCCAATGCAGACTCAAGATTCATCACTGAATATGACTTTCATCCAGTCATCCACAGTCCATGATTGCCTTTCCTTAGCCCATTGTAACTTTGTTTTTTTCTGTTTAGGTGTTAGTGATAGCTTTCTTTTAGCTTTTCTGTATGTAAATCCCATTTCCTTTAGGCGGTTTCTTACAGTTCGGTCACAGACGTTGACTCCAGTTTCCTCCCATTTGTTCCTCATTCGTTTTGTTGTACATTTTCTGTTTTCAAGGCATATTGCTTTAAGTTTTCTGTCTTGACGCTTTGATGTCTTCCTTGGTATACCAGTATGCTTGCCTTTAATCACCTTCCCATGTTGTTTGTACTTGGTCCAGGTTTTAGACACAGCTGACTGTGAACAACCAACATCTTGTGCAACACTGCGTGATGATTTACCCTCTTTAAGGAGTTTGATAATCCTCTCCTTTTTTTCAAGTGACATCTCTGGTGTTGGAGCCATGATTCATGTCAGTCCTCTTGTTGCAGCAGCTCTCCAAGGTGTGATCACGCCTTTTTACCTGGACACTAATGAGCAGATTTAATCTGATGCAGGTGTTATTTATTGTTTGTAATGACAATTTGTAGGGTGATTCCATATTTTTTTTACTCAAAATTGAGTGATTCCATAATTTATTCCCTGTGCTTCTTCTAAAAATTTTACTGTTACTGGCTACCACAATTATTTTTCGTGATTTCTTTTAGTATTTCTTGAAGCCAGAAAGTTGCCATTTGAAATGCCTTAAATTTTTTGTCATGTCTGTGATCTGTTTTTCTTCTACAAAATTCAACAACTGAAGGAACATCCTCAGAGACTGGTGATTCCATAATTTTTGCCAGTGGTTGTATGACAGAGTCTAGTCTTGCGGCGACTGTCAGGAGTCTGGACAACATAATTTGTCTCACTAACCTTCTTATCCACCACATATGGGCCCAAAAACGTAGTTTCTCCTAAACAACATTCTTAATTTCATGTTTAGCAACATGCTTCTTCACGGGAATATCAAAATGTTCAGCAATGTACAACAAGTCATCTTTATGACACCACTCCACCTTCTATAGGAGCCTGAATGAAGTCCTTTGAGTCAAAGCTCATTTTCAAAATAATTTTCAAAGATCTTTCAATTATTGTGGTTGTCTTCAGCTCCCTGACGAGTAAAAAAAAAAAGCCTCTCTCTCCCCCACAGCTTGTTCATCCTTTTGGGATTTTCTCAAAAAGAAAAGAGGAAAATAAACTCAATTTTGTCCTTTACAAAGACTCTGACATTTTATTGTGGTTGTCCTGTGTTTTCACCCTCCTTCAACAGTTCATTCAGGCTATGAGAGTGTGAAACTTTCAGCAGATGAGTCCAAGTCAAACTTATTCATCAAGCATTTATAAAAACAAAAAAACAAAGTTTATCTAAATGTTGTAAAAAATTAAGATGAATGAAAATAAAACTCAGACATAAATAAATATAAAATACAACAGCCGTTGAAGAGAGCATGCCAACTCACACTGCGCCAAAGGCCAATGAGAAAATATGTGCTTTTAGATTGGGTGATCTAAGGGCCCATGCAAGAATACAGTAGGCTTAAATCCCTGTCTGTTATGGGACATACTGGCTTTGGGAATGTTGCCAGCCATCTGGAAATCCCATACTTAAGGTAAGGATCTACATTCTCTAGAATATACACACCCCAGAATGCCCTTTAAGTAAAGCTAGCCATGCTAACCATTAATATAAGGTACTAAAAGCAGTTTAAAACGTCAACTGTGCAATCATTTTGTTTTTATTTTAAAATACCAGTAAACCTACCAGCCTAGGCTAATTGATTACTAACTGCTTATGACAGAAAGGCTAGCGACAATTATTTTTAATGCGGTTATATATCATAGTTCTGAAAGAGAAATTGGTCTGAACTTTACAAGAACCTGGAGAATGGAAACTGGTCATCGGTGCATTTCTTACCAAGTCCCTAGTTAATTTATTTTGCAAGAAGAGAGGGGAATTATGGAGGTTTCCATGTATTTCCCCATTTCTTTATTTTTTTATTCAACATGACCTACTTCTTTTCTCCAGTAAGTTATGTTTTATGTGGACACAGACCTGCTAAAGTTGTTTTCAGGACTATTTTACATTTAATAACAAAAAATGAAACCAAAGAGAATAAGAAATATGAAGACTGAATTTAACAAACCTTATGGTTGGAAAAGAGTATATAGTATGGCATAGCTTCCTCCTTGTTGAATCCATGTTTTGCTCTATATCGGTGCTAGCTACACAGAGATGATGTTGGAGACCCTGACTACAGTTGTGCATTCCACCCAGCAACCATACGCCAACACAGACATAGTCAGACACACAGAATCATGTCACAGATTTAATCCTGGGACCTCAAGTAGAAACGTGATTCCTATATGTTGACAGTGGTTTGCTGATGGTCTTATCAACTGCATAGAGTTAATGTGCATATTACTCATGTACTGCAGTTCCCCAGTCTTTAATAAAGATTCACATAGATAAAAATCTCAAAAAAATCAAGAATCCTTTAACCTGAATCACTGCAAATGTCTGCCTTCAACATATAAGACGACGAACAAACGCACAGTGCAGATAAACCCCACATACACAGTGTGTTTACACAAGAGACAGACCGGCTTAACATCCACAACACATGACACATGGTCGCAGTCAGCATTCACAGACACTAGTCATGCTGAGGAGTCAGCATGCAAGGCTGACTGCAGCTCAAATCTCACACATGGGAGCGGTAGAGCAATGGGGAGAACGCTGGGGTCACTCTGTGCTCTGAATACCCTTCAACACGGCACATGATAACAGTCCACAAAACAAGACCTAAACCCCTTAAACCTTTTCAGATGGGTTTAACGCTGTAATTTTCACCAGTCCCCCCCCCCCCCCCCAATGCTGTTTTTCTACCCAGCGCCTTTGTATCCCAGCTGCCCCCTCCCACCCGCTTTCCTCAGTCAAACAGCATTGTGCTCTGAATGAAAGTGCTATTGTGCATGGTGAAGGACAGAGTGGTACATGGTGTGGCCTGGGACAGACCGAATGCCAAAGCAGTGTCGCTGAAACACACATACACACCAGTACACTTACGATCAGTGTGTTCAGAAGAAGAGATGAGTGCAAAAAAAAAAAAAAAAACTCACCGTGCAGCTGGAAGTCCTCTCTTTCCCAGGTCTGCTCTGACCTTCTCTCCAACATGGCGATAAACGTCCACTAGTGTTGTTATAGAAGCTTCGCGGACCTACAGAAGGCAGACAGCACCAGGTTAATAACACACACACACACACACACACACACACACACACACACACACACACACACACACACACACACACACACACACACACACACACACACACACACACACACACACACACACACACACACACACACACAAGCTGGGAGTTCAACTAGTATCTAATGCAAAAAGTCATGCAGTTTCTAACACTATAGTTACTTTATGACTTAATAAATATTGTACTCAAAAGCATATTCAGACAAAGTGCAGTAAACATAAACACTCATTAAAATGTGATTCCATGAGGCTCCATACACTCCTCCTCTGGGAAACACCTGATTTGCTCATTAAACTGAGAAGTGTTGCAATTGGGTAACTGGATTTCTGTTGAAAGAAATTCACTGTAACTGAGACTGAGGCAGATGTTGAGGCTGTTGATTGGTCGGGCTGAAATGCGGGTAGCTAATAATTGGGCGGAACGCAGAAGCAGAGCTCAGTTTTCTCTTTCCCTTCCTTCGCATTTACTCTCAGACCCACATTCTGAGCTGCTGTGGGAGTTTAACAACTAGATGTTAGTGCAATGAAGCTCAGCGGGAGGTGGGGGAGCACGGCTAAGCTCATCCCCTCAGTAATAACAGTAATAATCACAGCACTGCCTGAAGATGTTGAGCACAAACTCTACAACAAAAACAACTACTGCTTCTCAATAAAACATGTTTATGGTGATTTTGGAAAAACTTCAAGAGGATAAATTGTTAGAAACAGAAAAACTTAACGAATTGTGCTAAACGTTTGAGCAAATGTTTGAGCTAAGCTTGCGGTATTTGAATTTAATTTGTATAAAAAAGAGATGGAAGCACTTTTTCCTGAATAAGTCTAAAGAAACCAACAGTCATGACTGAAAGCACCGGTTCTGCCCCACAGGCTATAGAAACACCACATGATAATGAGAGCTGAACATCCTAATTCTCTCTTCAGCTTCCTTGTTATCGGTATAGAGCAGAGCCAGGCATCTTCCAGGCCCCAGGCCGAGTCCAGATGTTGGGTTGGCCCGTGATCCGAAGAGGCATAAAGTGTTAATTCCACGCACGAATCGAAGTATGCCGCTATTATTTTGATATGACTCCTGAGTCACCGTTTGGATAGCTACACTAGCACTCTCATGCATGCTTTAATGTCTGCTCATGCTAAAAAAAAACAAAAAAAAAAACAGACAGAATGTAGAGTTTAATTCAGCATCTGCTGCACAACATATGATTATTGTAATATTAGTGTGCACATTCATAATATCGTTGTATGGTGTGTGTGATATAAAATGCTCAACCAGCTGGACGAAGTCCGTGGCAGTAGGTGCCGGAACCTGACACAGAAGATGGTGCCGAAGGTGCAAGAGATCACACAAAGAGCATCTGTAGCAATAATATCTCAACCCCACTCTTTAATATCGTGCAGTTTTGCTCTTTAAGTATTTATTTACTGAAGCCAACGTTAGACCAGCTCTGTTTGTAGGGAACAGACAGCTGTTCTGTGGAATAAAAGACTACAGTTACCAGAAGCTAACTGAAAAACTGTGTTTAGACTTATTAAATATATTCCTGGAACAATGGCGTTCAGGCAATGATCTGGCTCTTCAACAACAATCATAGTTACTCCTATGGTCCTTTGGGGAAAACAAATTACTCGCCGCTGCTCTAAAGTGTTTCAACATAATATGCTTCACTTCAGCCAGAGCTCGAGGTCACTCAGATGTGAGAGTATTTTACATGCAACCCCAACTATAACAGTTCTCAGCAAAAAAATCAAATGAAATTGATTGCTGGTCATTATAGGGACATCATGAGAGCACTCTTCACAACAGCACAGGTATAATGTGGTATTAACACTAAAAATAGTTAATGATGGGCGCATTCACACTGCTGGTCTGGTCCAGGGATTAAGGGTGAAAGTGAGGATAATCATATGCCAGGGTATGGTTCTCTGGTCCATTTCTGGGTACGGGATAGGCTTACACCGGCGTGATCCGCTCCAGGAACCGTACTCTGGCATAGTAAAAGCCGCTCCCAAAGGATTGGTGTGAAAGTACTGTATGGGTGCCGGATTTTTGTAGTTTCTGAAACTGTCTGTGACTGGTTTCAGATTACAACTTTCTGGCTTTACTCTCTGAGTCACATCAATGATTCTTGTCACCTAACTCGGTTTATGGCTGCCAACAATAAGATCGCTGTGGACAAAAACTGTTCAAGCAGAGTCTGGTGCTGCAGTGGTGCCAAAACAACGAAGTCAGCACAATAAAATCATACAACAGTCGACTCACTAGGAATAATCCTGATGTATAAAATAACAATTATTTTCCTTTGATTCAAATTTCATCTAAGCAGCATGTTTTCTTTCTCCTTATCACCCAGCTTTATATATTCAGTTATACAGCTCAATTTTTTATTGCAGCAAACATTCAATAAAATAATCTTTTTTTATTTTATTTAGCAAATTCAAACTGGTTTGGACTGAGACATAAATTCCTGAATTTAGCCTTATGGTTAACTCGAGTACATCTACATTTAACTAGGTAATCTATCAGGAAACTACATGGTCCCCCCTTTAAATATATCTTCATCTTCATCTGATTAAAACTAGATACATTTGACACAAAATCCAAGATTATTAATCCCTTTTTTTGGTCAAATTTAATTAAAACGATTCAAAAAGCCACATGGTAAATGACTCACATCTAATCTAAGTGATTTGGGCATTTACATGTTGTGTCTACATGTTTTTGTCTGCATAATAGTGTTGGGTGGTAATAAGGTATACCTGCGGTATCTTTCAAAAGCAACGGTATCAGTTTCAATACCGTCATTACATCATTAAAACATATAGGAGATAAGGATTAAATATAAGATAATTAAATCAATGTCTAAAAATTAATCTATGTCCAGCAGCACTTATATGTGGTTGAATTTTCAGTTTTACTTCCACAGTAGTGAGACTTTTGATGTTTATGAACGTGACGTCACCACGTGACAGCGAGGAGGAGGAGAGAGAGAAAGATGGCAAGTTGCGCACCGTATGAACTCGTCGCTAAGAAGAACACGACATCTGCAGTCTGGCAATACTTCGGGTTCCTAGCAAATGAGAAGGGGGAGCCAGTAAATACTGATGAGGCAATATGTAAATTATGTGATAAAAAGGTGACTGCAAGGGACGGAAACACGTCAAACCTAAGGACGCATCTCAGAGTTAACCATCCACTCACTGCTGCGAGGATGCATTTGGCCCCGAGTTCAATAAGCGCAACAGTTTCAACACCTCCCGCTGATACCGATGCAGGACCAAAACCAACAACAACTAAGTCCACCGCCACTTATACGCAGTCGACAATAATAGGGGCCTTCGGGAAAACAACAAAGTACAAAAGGGACAGTGTCCGTTGGAAAACCTGCACGGATGCAGTGACAAAATACTTGGCGAAGGAAATTGTCTCTTTCCACACGGTGGAAAAAAAGTCCTTTAAGGACATGGTAAAGGTCCTAGATGCCCAGTACGAGCTACCAGGACGGAAACATTTCTCACAAACAGCCGTCCCACATTTATATATTAAAGTTAGAGACGAGGTTCAAGTACTGCTGTCAGAGCCGAGAGTTATTCTTTAACAACTGACATGTGGTCATCAGTTAACATGACTCCATATATGTCCCTGACTGTCCACACCATTACACCTGAGTGGAAACTTGAATCCAAATGCCTCCAAACAACGTATTTTCCTGAGAGTCATACGGCGGACAACCTTGCTGCAGCGCTCAGAGTTGCACTTCAGGACTGGCAACTTGACGAGAAAAAACTTTCAGCCATAACCACTGACAACGCTGCCAACATTTCTGCCGCAATCAGGCCCCTGGAGTGGCCGTGGCTTAACTGCTTCGGTCATAATCTAAACCTGGCTGTCACAAATGCAATGCATGACAATAGGCAAAAAACCAAGCGCGCCCTCGGAGTGTGCCGTATTATTGTCGGGGCCGTTTCACACAGCTGGCAACGTAAGAGTGAACTCCACAAGAAGCAAGTGGAGTTGGGACTCCCAGAACATAGCCTCATAACGGTGAGCAGAAATTTGTATCTAAAAATCTGAATCTGTTATAACATAGGCAAACTAAAAATATAATCATATACATTAAGGGGCTTATTTATTATTTATTTATCAATTCATTTGTTTATTCATCTATTAATTCATTTGTTTATTAATTCATTCATTCATCCATCAGCAGGACTGCGCAACTCGCTGGGGCTCCAAACTGGCAATGGCGGAGCGCATCCTGGAGCAGGCCCAGGGGATCAGACACGTCTTGTCTGACGACAGAAGGAGCAGCCTGTCCCTGACCTGGCAGGACACAGACGTCTTCAAAGCTGTTCACGACGCACTGAAACCAGTCGGTGACTTCACTGATATTTTGTCAGGAGAACATTATGTGACCAGTTCCTCTATCCTCCCCATACTCCAGCTATGCAGGGACAATGTGTTGGCTTTGTCAGAATATGACCTCCAGCTAACAAAGTCAATCAAAACTGGAATTCTAAAAAAGCTAGAGGCCAAATATGAATCCGATTCAGTGCGCAAATTAATGCGAAAATGCACTTTCCTCGACCCTCGTTACCGTGGAGGATATGAGACTGATGCCAGCGCATTGGCTGAGACCAAGGCAGAATTACAGGCTGAGATCGTGAGCTTAGAGAACCAAGCACCAGCGGGTCCAGTGGTCATCATCAGAGTGGAAGAGGGAGAGGCGCAACCCGAACCCCCACGAAAAAGGGTGACTCTGGGAAGTCTTCTGCAAAAACAAGCTGATGCAGTGGCAGGTCCCATCGGCAGCGTAGAAGACCGAGTTGGAGCTGAAATAACAGCCTACTGTTTGGAGCCCGTTATCCAAGCAGACAAAGACCCACTTCTGTGGTGGAAATGTGCTGCCCGGCGTTTTCCCCTGATGTCACGGGTGGCCAGAAAGCACCTGTGCGTCTGTGCCACAAGCTCGCCGTCGGAACGGGTTTTCAGCACCGCGGGAAAAGTTGTAAGTCCCCAACGTTCCCTGTTAAATCCAGAAAAAGTTAACATGCTGGTTTTTCTGGCTAAAAATCTTGACTAAACCTGTTGACACTTGCCACCCAGCTCACTGCTATTATTTGTTTCTTTTACTTTTACCACTTTTTTAAAGGTCGCTCTTTTTGTTATTTAAAGTTGTTCAGGCTGTGATTTAATTTAATTGATTTGTCTGCGCAAAAACTATTTTGGGTGGTCAGGGTAATTTAATTTTTTTGACTGTTATATTTGTACTTTTTAAGCAGTTTCTAATAAACGTTAATATTGTGCACATTATGTTGTTATTGTTTCATTATTAGCGTTTGGTATTTAATTTCTGAACAAGTAGGCACAAGTCAACAGTTTGGTGATGCCGTCTCAGCCTTAAGTCATAATTTTTAATTAGTCACGGTAATGCCGTTTACCGAGGTAAAATGTGGAGACGGTATGAAGGTATCAGAATTTGGATACCGCCCAACCCTACTGCATAAATAAGGGAAATAAAAGGCATAATTCAAACAACCTTACAGTCATGCTAAAAATAAGATGTTGCTCATCTTACCTGTGGGTTCTGATCTCCAGTCAGAGAGCAAAGATGTGGAACTAATTTACTGAGGCTGAGTGGCTGGGCTCCATACCTGAGAGAGGCAGAATCAACTTTAATGGCCAGGTTTGTGAGCACAAACAAAGAAGACAAGGTAGGACAGAAACCATGTAAATGCCATCACTTATATTATCGTTTGTCTTTTTAACATCTGCAGCATTGCTATCAGGTAGCAGTTTAAGACTTCAGCACATCAGTGTCACGTTCTGTTAGTGAAAAGGTGCCACAATCAGCAAAACAATTCAAATAGATTAGTTTGTTGTCTGTGCAAACCTAAAGTCGAAGCTACCGCTGTCCAACAAATAGAAGCACATGTAACATTACGCCTGTAAATACATTTGTGCGATGACATGTTGAGCTTGGTCTCGCAATCGTTGGTGGTCCAGGGTCTAACGTGAGCACAAACTGTCTTAGAATTATGTGGGGAAGTGAGATCAAACTAATTCAGAAAAACATGCATTTGTGTCTGAAACTGTAACACCGTGTAACCGGAGCATCCGAGTGGTTTGCTTCACATGGGCTACCTCCGCAGAGTCGGAAACAGTTAAGAGGATTAATGGTGGAAACAGAGAACTTGTGTGTTTCTTGAACAAAGTGGGTCAAGAAAGGTTGTAGAACCAGCATTGGTTGTTCCTTCTTGAGTAAGTTTAGCACATTTCTCCAACTTTGCAGAACATACACTCATTACATGTAGGAACGTGCATATGATCGAGAACGCAAAAGATAAACTGATTTAGAAATTTGCCACACGTTTTACAAGCCTATCCTTTCAATGTCACCTTGACCGTGTTAAAAAGAAGTAGTGACTCACGTGCTGAGTGTGGCGCTGAGACAGAGGCAGATTCCTTCTCGACTGCGGAAGTTCTTGTGTTTAAAACCAGGAGTCAGCCTTTCCCACACATTCTTGATGATGAGGATAAAGGGCGTGAGGAAGGAGAGGGAGAAAGGACGTTAGTAGGAACGGGATGTAAAATGTCTGGCTGATAAAATTTTGCTAAGCAGACGGTGAAGCACGTGGAAGATAAAAACCTGCAAAAATGTTTGTGTGCGTCTCGTTGGTGTAAACAACATAAAAGATAATGAGGATGTGGCAGCTGTAAATGTCTTGATATCCAGAAGAGGGAGCCACAACAAAGAGACTCTGGTGTTGAGGGTATAAAATATGGATGTGAAGTTTCCTCCAAGGTAACCTAGATCTTTTATATATTGCTTTTGATTTGATTTGAACCGGCAGGCAGTATCCCCTCACCATGAGTTACAGGAGGACTTATCTGCTCATGTCAGCATGTGTCTCACCATGGGTGACGTGGTCTGCTCCATGAGGCGAAGGATGAGAGCTTGGCTGTTCTCCCTGACCTGATCCTTCCCGTCACCCAGCCGGTCCACCAGAGCTGGCAAGACTACAAACAGAGCAAAACACAAGAGGGAGGGGGCGCTGATGAGAGACAAAATGTGGCTAAATCTGCTCCGTGTGTGTGTTTGTCTGTTAAATGTAAGGAAATTACACCACAAATGATGCTGAACGTAACAAAGGCAATAAAGACTGCCCCCAAGTGGATTGATTTTAAATGACAATAATAAACAAAGATAAACGATTGAATTTAGTACAGTCTGTAGGTTTTGATAGGGTAAGAAACTCAACAACTTTAACAATACCACTATAAACATGAGGCTCTGACAGGCTGTGGAGAAATAACACCAAGGTCATCAAACGCTCACATGTCAGCAAGCTCTATGCAACACAACGAGATAATGAAGACTAAAGAGACAGGAGTCTTTAAATTCACAGTTAAAAATAGAGTTAAGATTGTAAATTTCAAATCTAAAATATCATTTGAACAAGCATAGGAGAGTAAAAGCAATACTTGATGGTTGCTAACAAAATCTAATAATCTTTAACCATACAATGTGTCATTTAAACACCATTATCAATAAATGCTACCATAAATAAATAATATACTGTGCTGAGTCAAATCTCAAGAGTTAAGGTAAGAGTATACATTCTCCAAGAAAGACACACCCAATCTGATCTTGCTAACTGCGCTTACCGTTAATACAAGATGCTAATGGCAGTTTCAAGAATTAACTCTGTGATTAATTTGTTTTTTTAAGTAATAATAAAACTCTGCTTCACAGAGACTTCCTGTCTTCACACACATACACACACGATGTGACGTCACATGTGTTCCTACATCACTTAATAACTGACCTCTAATGGCAGAAAGACTACAAAAAGATGCTTTGAAAGCTGTTTATGAAAAATCCTAAAAAGAAATTGAAAGCTGCTTAAAACTGGTATCAAAACCATTCAAAAGACTGGAAATAGCCCATAAAATAGGAAGCAGTGCATCTCTATGCTATAGCTCATCAGAAACAAAACCCGTAAGCTTTTTCTTAGATGTCCCAAATTTAAACACAGGATATTCCAAATTTAAATCAGAAAACAAATATAGAATATAAAACTGTTTAACTTTGGTTTTGCTACTTTTACTTGCTTTGCTGCAACCCAAAAATGACCTCAAACAAACATTCCTCAATTAGATAAAACATCAATATACACAGTGGCTCATGCATGCACACACACACACTCTCCTATCCACATTCCCTGTCTGAGACATCAGCAGAGGGAGTGATGGAGTGATGTAATCTGTCCTTTAATAGTGTGGAAGTTTTTCCACCACAACAGCTGGTTGCCTCAGCAACAAGGACAATACCCTCAAACATTAAACATGACAGAGGGGGGCATTGTTGGACACGTCCCTAAGTGTAGTAAAAATGAAAATGTACACAGACCATACTTCAACAGAACAATCTCACTGATAAAAGACAAGAATGCTGGCCAATCACCACATGTCTTATCTGTCAATCTGCACACAAGAAAGCATAATTAAATCACAGTGCAGGCAAACAAGGTCTGCATGTTTCACCCAGGTTTCCACCTAAGACACGAGGGAGTAACTTGGCCGGACGGCACACAGCACTTTGTCAGAGTGCATGTACACACATACGCTGTAAATTTAGGAGCGCTGTGCAATATGTCAGCCCCGTAAATCAATACAACCACTCAGTCTGAATGATCTCATCTTCCGCCTCCTTGTGTGCTTGTGGGTGGATGCAGGGAGATGAAGAGGGAGCGTTGCAGGGGAAAGATGAAGTCAGACTGAGAAAGGGATATTCCATAAGCAGCTTTAAAAAAAAAAATGATGATTTTAGAATCAATCTGAAACACAAGAGTTTTGTGATAAATGCAGCGTAGCTCAGAAATGTCCTTGACAATGACTGGATAGAAAATATGGTTGGTAGTCAACTACACAGTGTGCTGATGAGTCCAGTAATCCTGGAGTGACACTGCAGGGTTCAGCATGTTTGCTGGTGACAAGATTCAGCCTGGCTTTGCAATGACAGCAGGTGACAAGCACACACACAAACGGGCTGGCACTGCCAGAACACACACACACACACACACACACACAATGCGTGTGAAATCTGATACAGGACTCAGCCTCTAAGGTCATTAACACAAGGTGTGGTTATGGGGTGTAATAGGGTGACCTACAGCAGGGTCTATGTATAGAGAAGTATAAGGGATGTGGGATAGAAAAGTGGGTGGTGCCAGGCTTCACAGCAGTGCTGCTGGAGCGTCTTAGGGGAAGCACAAAGTGGAAGCGAGAGACAAAATAAATAGACATGCACACATATAGGCCAAGAAAAACCAAACTGAGCACAAGTTTGATTTTGTCAGCGAGCACGAACAAGGCTTTGGTATTTAAAAAAAAAAAACAAATAGGCAAATGTATGCTCGACAAACTCTTTATGCCAGTGGATAAAGAGTTTCAGCCACAGGAACTGAAAAGAAAGAGGTCCTTATAATCACTTTCACAAAACTAAATGTGAAGTTTGTTTAAGCTAAAAATGGGTTCAAACTGGTTTGTTGGTACATGTGCAACGAAGCTGCCACAAAACTTGTTTTCACTTGTTTTGGGCTCTGAAAACAGAACAAAGCCTGCCCAGTAATCTATGTGAATCCAGCTAACCCATGGATTCAAGAAGAAATCAAATTTTTTTTAGAATTGCTTAATGCTAAACTGGGCTGATACCAAAACAAAACTTGGAAATCTTACCTGTGCCAAGGTATCCTTTGAAGCGCTCTCCTATGCGATCCACAAAAGCTCCGCAGATGTCTATCCCTAACAAAGCCACCTACAAAGCACAGAGTGAAAAAAAAACAATAGTTATAACGGCTCATTTTACATGAACCAATTATTTTCTACTACAAAGAATAGATTTAAAGAACAGGTTGTGCCTTGAAGGCTTGCTGGCTCAGACAATTTACATATTGGGAAAAAAAAAAAAATCCTGACCCTGATTCAAACACCTGATTGAGTTTCCAAACATGAAGGCCTCAAAGATCAGAAACTAGCATGGATTTGGATGGATGGATAATCCTAGAGCAAGATCTACATGTGATTTACTGTGCATGCGTACACTGGCCAATTCCAGCCTGTGAATCGTCAGGTGTTACTCAATCTGGCTGGAAATAATCACCATTTACAAACAACACCCATTTTTATTCCATGTTGCTATTGGCTCGTCCACAAACTTTGTAACATGGATAAACTAAAGGCAGTAGATATAACATTTGTCTCACATTTTAAAGCAACAGCATCACAATAGACAGTAACTGGTATGCTAAGAGACTAACAAAGCCACAAACTGTTATTTGCACAAAAAAACATCTCGGCCAAAGCGTATTGTATTGTTAGAAAAACATGTATATAATAGTCACAGTTTAGAAGATGAGGATAAGGCCCAGTCTCCATCCATCAGCCTTTAGACCCACATCAGTTCATCGAATGCACTCGTAGGTACAGCTAACCAAAAAGTTAAGGTGGTTGGAAATTCACAACTGCCTGAACCACAACATTTATTGTTTTTCTAAATCTGGCTCCCCAATGTGGCCTTGGGAACTTCTGTTAACTGGATTTCGACGAAATATCTCCTGGATGTTATATAAACACGACGCTCTTCCCCAGCACTCCCCTACCAGCTGTGTGCTGATAGGACTATGCAGCCGATTGATAAAACTTCCACTTCTCTTCTCAAGGACGATGGTGCTTCTATCAGTGTTGACAGTCTAATTCTTGCAAACACACTCAGACTTATATATTCGCAGCCTCAAGATCCCACCGTACCCTTGCTGAATCTTTACTTATGTGTGTGTTGCTCACCCCTGCTGAGGTTATTTTGTACTATTTCAGACTCTATTCTGCTAAGAATAGAGTCTGAAATATGATTTTTTTCCCCTCCTATCTTACTTTACCTAAATGTGTGATTTCATTACTTTTCATAGATTTTCAGATTTCTCAGAAGGATTACCAGCAAAAGCCAATTATTATTAGTAATTTGGACTTTAGCTGCTCTTTCACCAATGACCCAGCTTTCTCAATTAGACTACAATGGACTGTTATTACTTAGTTCAACTTCAGTACCAGTAAAAGCAATATATCATTAGAACCTGAAAATGTGGATTAAAGCTGTTTTGTACCAGTGACTCAGCTTTCCTAGTTAGAATTCAGTGGAATGATGAGACTATTAGATTTCTCGGAAGGATTCATAGATTTTTAAATTTCTTAGAAGGATTGTAGTATCATTTGATCTGTTTTTTTTTGTCTGTATCTGTGTTTATTTTCTTTGTGATTGTATTATAATTGTATGTACAGCGCTTTGAGTGTCTCGTTACTGAAAAGCGCTATATAAATAAACTTACCTTACCTTTATCACAGCCGACAACTTTCTTCAAGTTAAGAATTCAGTTAAAATGACACGGCTGGCTGTGTATCAAAATGATCCCCTTAAAATGCTTGCAGCATCAAAATTAGCTTGTGACAAAGTTAATATTCAGTGGGCAGATACATATTTATGTCTGGATGTAGAATTTTCCCACTTTTCCTCTAATTAAGATCACATCCATATGCTGAGCTGTGCTCCTGGAATGCTTTTGTTGGCAGCGCTCCGGTAAAACTGCAACGGCCAAAAAGAGAATCCATTTAAAGATTATTTGCCAGACTTGGTCCAGCAATAAGATCAGAGCTGGATGCAGTTTTTCCCTATTTTAGTCAAAGGAAGACTGAAGCCAGGTGGGGGGGGGGGGGGGGGGGGGGGACAGGCAAGAGGGACGAAAAACAGCAGAAAACAAGAATCACCTGGGGAGGAAAGGCAAGCCTTGGGTCAAACTGAAGAACGCTGTATACCGACTTTATTCAGGGGGGAAATGAGGAAGAGGGGGAAAAGAATCACGACTCATAATAGAAACATCCCTCAGGCTTCTCCTGCCCCTCCTCCACCCAACAAGCACCCACAACCATCTGGTATCATCTTCACATAGAGAAACAGAGGAGATGACAGAAGAGAAGAAATGGAAGGAGCTAAACAAACACTGTAAATGCATCATCTCCTTAGTAAAACATGGTGGTGGCAGCATAATGGTTTGGGGTTGCTTTTGTTCAGCAGCAACAGAAAAGCTGGTCAGAGCTGATGGGTGGATTTCAAAACAGGGCAATTATGAAAGACAACATATAAAATCCTAAAAAACAAAATACATGATGTTTGCTGCTGTAACCTGGCATAAGGTGAAAAGGTTTACAAGTACATGTGAAAGGTAAAGTGAGAGGGCAAAAAATGTACTATCCCCAAAAATAAAACCTCTGAACAATGGTAACAGGCTAGTCAACACCGCTACCTTCCAGACTCCCAGCCATGGTGCCTGAGGAATGTCAGACATTAAAACACTGTAAATAATCAGCTGTATATGAATGGGTCTTTGTAAAGGCTCAGGTTGGTGGCTTAACAAGCTTAGTCGCATACCATGTAAAGGGTGTACTCTGGATTTTAGTAGAAGCTTAAAATGAGTTGTTGGATGAATAACAAATAATAAAAAGTTTAAAGATGCGCAATTAAAACAGCGGCTGTTAGGTCTTAAATTCTTGCTGAAGCCGAAGAAATATTCCACTGTTAGTGGAAAACTGCAGAGCATCCACCCATTCCAGCCTCCAAACTTGCTCTCGCTAAATTTAATTATTACAGAATCCTCCCCTGTGGACAAAACTGCAAATGATGGACGCTTGTTCACTAAGGCAGTTGTTCCGAAGCGAGAGAAAACACTACATAACTCATTTCTGTCTCAGAGATTCAGTCCAGATGCAATAAGCATTTGTAGCTTTACTTCTAATCACCAATCCCAGCCATAGAACTTAAATATAAAAAACAGATTGGAACCATTGTGTGAACCCACCAACCAGAGACCAATAGCCCATAATGACTGTGCCACAACAGTTCCTGCAGCTGCTTCCCATAAAGCCGCATTCAATTATCTTCGCTGGAAGGTTTTTTTCTATCAAGCACCTGCAGGAAGAGTTAGGCTTGCCGAGCAGCGGGCTAAGGCCAACTTTTTAATGTTTTTTGAAAGGAAAACATTAATCTTTGTTCTAAGATATTATCTCTTCATGAGATTTCCAGGTTTACTATGAAAACAATGAAAAACATTGCTAAGCATTTTTAACTAATGTTTTTCCTATTAAAATATTCAGCTGTTTTGATTTCACATTTTTCCTATTAAACAGTAAATGTTCTCCAAGACTGGTGATGCTACGTTTTTGGGGTTCTGACAAGGAAGGCGTGACCAATTAGGTCAAAACACACAACTCTCAGCATCCGGGCTTAACTGTCTTTTAACTGAATATGCCCCTGATCAACGCCAGAAGGGTTCAGTCATCTCAACTTGAACTCAGCATAATGCGGCATCGTGCATTGTTAATGCTTCCTGTTTGCATTTTCCCGATATGGCCACTACAATGCTGAGGTCGGTGTTTGTAAAAGTAAATCTGGAGGAGGCAGAGAAAAGCATACAAATAAAAAGAACACTAATCCAAGAAACATCCTCCAGCGCTTTAATACCTTCCAGGTACTTCAGAGTGAAAGTCTTCCTTTTGGACATTCAAACATATCTGTGGGCCATGAGTTGCACTTTTCATTTAATTTCTGACGATGTAAGACTTCTCTCCATTAAACACTTTCTCTGCTCATCCCCCCCATATCAGCTTTTTTTCCAACTCTCCTCTAATTCACTATCACCTTGCTGACTCAGTGTCTTGCAACTCTTCCAGCTGTTTTGTTCAACAGCAACAGCAAAGATAAATGCCTGTTGCATGAAGACATTTTGGGGGGTTATGTCACTGATCCTGATTAGCGCATATGTCATTAATATACAACAATCGGAACAAAAGAAAACGCCTGCTTGTAAACTGGACGCAGCTCATAATGCCGAAACATCACAAGGCACCATATTAGGAATCAAATTTTAAAGATGACTACCATGCATCAAATCAATTATTGTCTTCAGTGTTTTAGTTAATCATTACAGACAAACTTGCTTTTTATCCATTTCTTTTAATATTATGGTGCTGCTGTTTTACTTTTATTGTTTTACAAGACCTTGGCTAATACCTACTGCTTTTAAAAATGCTCATAAATGAATTTCACTTGCCTTTTATTGACCAATCTGAAATTTTATTGACATACAGAAATGTAATTATATGTATCATAAAACTGATGGACACTGATAGCAATTCAGTATAAGCATAGAGATGCACTGTTTACTCACTGTCTCCATTTCCTACTATTAAGTCCAGAACCTGAACAGTGGTGACCACTTGCTGCAAGCTGAGGACTGCTGTCAGATGAAATGTGCCTTTAAGGAGGCTTTGTTATGCTGAATACACCATCCCTGTGTTTACATCTTGTTGAGTAATACATATTAGCATGTCTATTACCCCTAGGTGCAACTTGAGGGTCAAATTTCTGTCTAGCTATAATAGAAGCTTTAGACCGTTTTGACTAGTTTGCACATGAATGTGCAAAAATATCCCTTTTCTGTCATTTCTGCCATGAAAGTACTATAAAGAATGTAGCCAGGTCTACATCACACACAGGAAAAAGAGAAAACTGCTAAAAAAAAAAACCCAACATAAATAAATAAAAACAGTTACAGAAAAAGGGTTTTTAGGGTTCCAAAAATTAAAGGTCATAACAATGAGTCTCTTAACCCCTCCCCCATCTCATCTGTAATGACTGTGTAGTCCACAGTCCTGACAGAGTCCCATTGGCAGACACCCACAGGATCAACTAAAACAATAACAGAGAACCCAAAAAAACCACAGGAATGCCCAGAAAAGTACCCAGTCAGTGGGAAATTTAAAAATGTCTGCCTCTAATATGGCAGGATTAAGCTGCTGAACTGCCACAAAGCTCTCTGCTTCTTGTTAATTCCTGGGAGACACTGCACATTAAAGTCCCTATAAACCTTTATTGTTTTCTACACGTTTGTAGTGTGAAAAGAATCTGGATCGGCTGAATAAGACGTTCATTTTCGCGCTACTAAGCGGACAGAAACTTGCTTAATTTGTCATGTATGTTTTAGTTTTGGTGAGACCAGCCTCTTTGTATAACAAGGCATTTACAGAACGCCTCTTTTTCGGCTCGAAAGGTAAACTAGAGGGAAATAATTGATGAAGAGACACAGAAGATGCTCGTCTAGCACCCAGCCACATTCACTCGATGACTGGGCATTATCCCTTACCTTGAAATTGCTGGAGTTGATCCATCCCGTCAATTCGTCTATGGTCTTATCGAGCCGAGGCTTGTCCTGCTCCACGTCCGAGGAGCGATGTGGGTCGTTCAGGTAGTCAATAATGTCCTGGCCGACCTGCAGTCTGCGTGTAACGTCCTTCTGCAGTACCTGCTGGTAAAAATACTCCATGTTGTCATGATCCTCCATTGGGCACCCAGTGCCGTGCAGCCAGCTAGTGAAGCCGGACCAAAGATCGAAGACAACGGTCTTCGGGACGGGGTGTAGAGAGACTGAAATGCGAACTGTAGCCCAGGCAATGAGCAGAGAGAGAGTACAGTCCGGATGGTTATAAACTTATGTTTGATCATCAATGTGTGTTCGATTAAAAATTCAGTTTACTTTGACACACACATAATCCCCTTAATAAACCAAACTCCACTTGATACGTTGAAGTTGCTGTTAGTTTTTTGTTTTTTTAGTGAATGACTTTCCTCAAAAAATACCCCCAACTCAGCGAAACTTCATTAAACATACAGCTGCATTGGACCACGCTACGTTTTCTCTGTATATCAGCAGAAAAAGGCCTAATTTACTATCTGTTATGCTAACAAAAATAACACCTAGCTAGTTAGCACCCATACAAATAGCTTTACGTAGGCTAGCTCAGCCTGCTAACGGCCTATCGCCCCACTCCGCTCCTCACTTCTACTTCATGGCCACGGGCGCCAAAGTCTGTTAGCCGGCGATTCGGTCAGCGAAGAAGTCGCGACAAACTTCCGCAATAAAAATAGCAGATCCACTCCAGCGTTAATCGATCCTGTTTTAATCCAGAACTACAGTAATCGTTGCGTGAACTGAGCCCGCTTTACGCTGCTGGGAGGTTGCGCGTTGCCGGGGACTGCAGTTTACCAGGGAATGCGACCACCAATCCTTGATCAGTGGACAGCTAGCCAACACAATGCCTGATGGAAAAAAAATGACACTGACCAACAATTAACTAAATTTTATTTGTAAGACAAAAATGAATAAAATTGCACGTAAATATTTCGTTTGTTGGAAAAAAATATTGGAGGATTTTTATTTTATTTTTTTAAATTAACATCCTGTTTTGTGTGGGCGTGTCTTCTCTCACCAGCATGGCCCTTTGGTGACACCTAGATGCTGAACTGCCGCAGTTTTCTTCAGAACAGCCCTTCAGAAGCAGATTAATTTCACTGAGAACATACTGTTTTGCGAAAATTCCCTTATTTTCCAAACTCAAAATTTCGCTGTTCTTAGCGCTTTTTAAGCTAAATACTGAGCTTTACTATGAACGTATGGCAGACATTTCAGCAGTGGTAAGGTTTTAGGTGAAACTTGCACAAACAAAGACCATAAAATGCATGGATGGATGATTGAATTGGTATATGGATGCATGATTTGCCTGCAATAAAGGAATGGATATAACTTTTTGAGACGAGGCAGTTGATTAGATTCTGGAAGGAAATATTTTCCATGCACAATTTTCTTTTTCTATACTTGCGTTAGAAAATGCTAAAACTGTGGAGGAAGCGTGATTTCATTAAAGAGACAAGAACCATTTACTATTAGTCATCTTTATTTATTCATTTGTCTTATTTTTAATGTATTTATTTATTTTTCTTAAACATAAAACTGTTAAAACTGTCAGAGGACATTAGTATAACAACCAGTCATGCCAGCTATGTATCCATCGAAATCTTGATCTTCCTTTTATCAATCTTCGATCCAACCCACTGCCCTGTCTCTCTCCAAAGCCTTTAAGCACTTGGCAATAGCCAGCACTTACCAGTTTCTAGAGTAACATTAAATCACAACCTGGCTTTATTTAGTTGGAACATTTTTGGTGGTTGGATTTCATACCCAGGTGAGATCCTGTTGATATTAAGGCATACTAAGCAAATTAAACCAGCAATTTTAGGACTTTCCAGCAATCACATATAACTTTGCTAGGTTTTGCATCTTCTGTAATGACAACAGGAAATCTGTGATAAATCGAACAAATTAATCTGATACATTTCCTCAGAAGTATAGATTCTATTCATAATAAATATGTATGTGCTGCTTAGCATTGTAAACAGCTGAAATGGAAAGATATAAGCCAATTTATAACATCTTACAACAAAGGTAAAGTGACAGTTACATAGAACTATACTAGAGAGACTTAAAAATAAATACATTTGTGATTGTCAAAAACATGAGGTGCCTTTTGCTCAGTCTTATACCCAATCCTTGAGCCCTACAGAAATTTCCTTTTCATTTTGAAGCAGTTCCACCACCCAAAGCCCTGACTGATGTCCAGAAACACACAGCAATAAATCAGAATACGTCAGAGTCCCCTCAACTGTATGACACAGTTGCATACGTCTAATAAACTATTCAGACTCACTCGGAACAGTAATGGGGACTGGAAACCTTCTGATGTAAACAGGTTAGCCTCTGGTGCTAACCTTATCTGAAATGTAAACAAATGCTTCAGTGGTCAAGTAGGAGATAGTTAACAGAGCTTACTGAAAGAATTGGACCAGGGCCTACAAGCCAACGGAACAACACAGGTCACAACAGAGGCCACTCACCCCAGAATCGGTGTCAACAAAATGCTTTTTTACCCTCAGGGTCTTATCATAGGCCCTTCTTTGTTAAACAGCAACTGTGTTTTGTTTTTTTTTACATTAAAAAGACAAGCATTAGTCTCTTTCTGAATAGACAGGTATGGACAATTACAATAAGCACTGAAAACAAAGGTTGCAGTTTGTTGGCCTTTCCCAGTTTTGAGTGAGTTGCTGTGCATCTCATATTTTTTCCTGTTGTAAAACATTCTCTGTACAAACAGAATCAAATTCTCAAAAGTTTCTCAGATGCACAAATAAGTAATATGTCCTGTTTTGTTGTACTTCCTGTTTATTCCACACTTTAGAATCGATCTTGCTGCATCGTTACTTCACACAACATCTGCATTCCAGCCACATCCCGACTGTCGTCTCTCACAGAGCTGCGTGTCTATTGGCTGAAGAAGAAAGAATCACAGGATGGTCACATAAAGGTGACGTGATTGGTTGAGATGATACTCCGGACTGTGTAACTTTTCCAAGATGAGAACATCTTTTTTCTTTTTTTCCTCATTTGAAAATGATGCATTGCGTTTCCAATGTTCCACTGCAGTCTGTTACACCAAAAGGTGGGATATCTGCGATGCGTGGTTCATTATGGAGCGGTGAACCTGTTTTTGTCTTTAGAGGAGGAAGGAGAGAACAAGACAGAGATAAAGAAAGTCCATCCATTCATATCTCTTTCTTTCAACCACTCCGAACCCCCATGCTGCTGGAGTGCTGGTTGGTGAGCAAGAAGAGAAAGGAGGGGCAGTTTTAACCGATCAGGGATCAGTGGAGATAAGTCCATGTATTGATCTATGATCAGGAGCAGTGAGTGGGTCCAGCCCCTCCTCTCTCCTTCACCACCTACTCTAGCCACCTGTCTCTCCCTCCCAAAACCCCTTGGGATCAAAGCAGCAGGACCTGTAGACAGAGGTGCCCCCCTCTGGCCCTCCATTGTCAGAGGATAATACAGCAGCGGCATAAACGCTGGCCACCTCCGTGCACAGAGGGTGGAGGTGTTACTGGGGCAAAGTATGCGTGCACTTTGATATCCGGAAGCTGAGCCTGTGTAATAAAGAGATAAATTTAGTAGTTTGCTCAGAAGTTTACATCCACCATATAATATGAATATGATTAATATGGGGGCGTTTAGGGATTGAGGCAATATATATTATTTGCACAAGTTTGACTTTTTTGTGTAGTTTCGTGTACACAAACGTGTAGTTTAGACATACAGACTCAAATAAAGTCACTTTGAATAGGTTAAATGTCCTCTGACAAGTTGCAGAGGACACACTAACCTTTTGCAGTCATTAACAAGATTCTGGGATAATTCTGACTGTAAAGTTGGCCGCTCTTAGCAGGAATTAGTAGAGTTTATTTAAACCGGTTAATGTCTGGGCATAAACCCAGGTTTTAAAGATGCTCAATACATTTTCAACAGGATTAAAGTCGGGGCCATTCCACAAGTTAATGTTAGTCTGTTTTATTCATTGCCAAACCAGTTTTGATGTGTGTTCGGGATCTTTGTCCTGTTGAAACACCCAATTATGTCCAACTATAAACTGTCTAACGGATTTCAGATGAAGTTGAAGAATTTGTAGGGAGTTTTCCATCTCCATTATTCCATCAATTTTTTGCAATGTATCAAAACATCTGGCAGAAAAGCAATCCCACATTATGATGCTGCCCCTTCCATAACTGACAGATGAAAAAGTGGTCTTGGGATTGAAAGCATCAACTGCGGGCAACTATCACTCAGTGGGTAGAGTTGTTGTCTTGTACTCAGACAGTTGTGGGTTCTATGTGCACATTTTGATGTGCCCCTGGGCACGGTACTTAACCCCTCGTTGCCTACCGATCTGTGCATCGTGCATGAATATGAGCGCAATGGTGAGTGCGTTTGGGTGATTGTGGCTATAGTATAAAGCACTTTAAGTAGTCAGTATGACTAGAAAAGTGCTACATAAATTCAGTCCAAACATATTACTTCTCATTTTGGCTAAATAGCTCAATCGCTGTCCAGTCTGACCATAAAACTTTTCAGCCTTGACAATGTGGGCAGTTACAAATTTCAGTCGTGCTTGAAGGTGTTGGTGGTTTATTTCTCGGCCAGCACCCTCTTAGTCCATGTTGTTATAATACTTGCTTTACTCTGGATAGTGACACTGAGTCTCCACCTCCCAACTAATTATAGGCTTGCACTTCAGGGGTTCCTGGGTTGTTCCTGAACATGCTAAACAATTTCCTTTCATCTGAATGTGGCAGTTTGGCTAAGATGGTTTGAAACCTGGAGACAAAAAGATGTTTCAATTGTATAATGATCCCAAACACACATAAAAACTGTTTTTAGATGGCTTACAATAAGCTTCTGGAGTGGCCTATCCAAATCCCTTTATGCCTACTAAAAATCACGGACTATAAAACCAAAGTAAATGTGAAAAAGCCCAACAATTCAGATCAACTCAACCAATTCTGCCTACATGAGTGGAAAAATATCCCAATAATAGTCGGAGTGTTTGCATGTATTTCATCTTGTGTATAAGAGAGAATCCAAAATAAAATTTTGAAGCAACTTTTGTTTTAAAAAAGGTTGAAGTTGTTTGTTGTATAAATCATTCCACATAGGAAATGCATCATTAAGCCAAAATTGAGTGGCAGCCATGCCCATGATAACTGCATATAAACCTCTGACCAGAATGTAGGTGCGGATATAGGTGCAACTGGAGGTTTACATACATCATGGACATGACAAGCGTTTTCTGTAATATATACACAACTGCCTACTAGGCGAGAATGACTGTACAATAATTTCTTTCACTGTTAACACCATTTGAGTTTAAAGTGGGTTTTCTATAAACAACACAGGATGACAAAACACTCATGAAGGTCATCAACTGAGTGATGTTGAAATGTAAACATCATCTTCCTCGTCAATATCTGTCATCTTAGTTTAACTGATCGTCACAGAGCAACTTATCAGGCAGAAGAAAAGAATAATATAAAAAATAATATTTTATAACCATTATATACAATTAAAGATTTCAAGTTTATTAGATGAATCAAGGATTTTGAGTTAAATTGGTACCTCCTGACAAAAGGACATTGGTCAACATGGTAAAGAACAAGAAAATACAAAAAAAACACAGGCTTTCTATGAACTGGAAGCTGCTTAAAAACCAGCAACAATGTCTATTGTTAACGTTAAGGTGTATATAAAAATGAGACAGCTGTCCAAACAAAAAAATCCTGAGCTCCTAAAATTAATACCTTCACGCTCAGGTAAAGCTTTGATGTCTCTCAATAAAATAAAAGCACTGCAGAGAAAGGTTTTAGGTAAAAGAAAAAAAGAGCAATATTTAGAGTTGTAAAGGTAACACACATTTAACCCCAAATTAACACAATTAGCTGCTGATTGTGGATGAAGGACCATCAGCCTTAATGTCTATGTTTAGAATAGAGACAGAGGGATATCCTCAGAATCCTCATGCAATAACGTCGACCTGTTACCAAGCTAGATGAAATGTTGACACAGGTTAGTAATTACCCCACTAAGACCAGATTTATAATTTTGTTCTCAGGTTTTATAACTTGTTTGTTTACATCAAGCAAAACAAATCTCTAAAGTATAATTAAACTGTACCTTTTCACATAAAAAACATCCAAAGGAAAATCTCTGAATTTATGTCTGCTCACCCTGATGCGTTTGATGCCAGCCCTAGTGACTTGCTGGCAGTCGTAGAGCTCGATACGTTCCAGATGATGGCAGCTCTTGAGATGCTCCAGGGTCACGTCGGTGATGAGGGGGCAGTTGTCCAGCTCCACCACTGTGAGGCGCTCCTGGCCACAGGTGCTGTTGCTGAGAGCTCTGATACCGTCATCTGTGATCAGCTCGCAGTGGGACAGAGACTGAAAGGATGAAGACACATTAATATATAGCCAGGCTGAGAGGCTTCTGGCACAAACTCAGACCTTACAGGTGTAAATGTTTACCAATGCTTGCAGCCGTGGGCAGTGGATAGACAGCTGAACCAAGGTGTTATCAGTCACCTGAGGGGAGGACAAGCTTGATTAATAAACTTTCCTCACATGTCTATACAAAGCTTAGAGGCTGAGATCTCGGTGTTGAGTGATAATGTGTTGCAGTGAATCTCTCTGTTCTCTACTTTCTGTCAAAAGTGATTTAACTTGATTACTATGGAAAATACGCTTATCCATACAGTCAGATCTGTTCTTTTCCCTCAGCCTATCCTATTCTTAGTCAAACCGACAAAAGTCATATACGTTTTCCAGATCAACCCTAAATAAAAGCCCTCAAATTCTACATATTCACTTACCAGAATACATTCTTCTAAGTCCATTTTTTCAAGCTCATGACAATTCTGTGAAGAAAAGCAGATGGGTTTCTCAGAAGTAAATTCAGTTCAATTCAGAAAAAGCAGGTGAAATGGATGCTTGGCTCAAGACCCTGTTCACATTGATGTAAGACCCCACCCTGACTTTAACAATCAGCCAGAACGTAGATGATTTCTGCAGTCCTGAAGAAGACCTCTGGGGTGCATCAATTTTACAGTACAGGTAGGTGAGGATGAGATTTCTCCAATCATTTGAGGTGGAGCTGATCTGGGTACTGGGTGTGATAGAGGACTTTGTCAGCAGAAGTGTTAGCTTATCCAATGACATGGGGCCTGGATGCAACTGTCGATTGGTGATCTGAGAATTGCTGATGGTGCCCTCAATGATGCTCCAATGTTTTTAATCTACAGCTCTTGCCAACAGCCTGCTATGCCACTCATGTGGATGCAACCAAACGCATGTGTGCTCAATAGTGGGCCATGTTTAATACAGAAAGCCCGCTTTACCTGCTGGGGATAAACTGATGAAACTGTGTTTTTTTTTACTCCAAAGAAAAGCTAAAACTGATGATGGAGACACAGAAACCTCCCATATACATAGGAAAATTCCATACATTGTGGACTACCCATGTGCAGTAGCATTGTTAAGGCTGGGAAAGGAGCAGTGAGAAACTTATTGTTGAGTACAAAGAGCACTCTAGCACCATAGCCAGATTTGTCATGATCCACCTGTATTCTAACAGTCGTACAGGTCTGGGAGACCATGAGGAGGTCTTAATCTAATGTGAAGGGGATCACTGAAGAGTAACCGGTACTAATGAGGTGACAGAAAACTACAAAACTCACTCTTGCAAGCACTGTGAACCCGGCATCAGTAACATGTGAACATCGTGCAGCCTCAAGGATCCTTGGAAAACAGAAACACAAGTTCTGAAGAGCAATTGGAGAAGGGGGTCATATATTGATACCAAACATAGGCTAAAGATTCAAACCATCATTGCATTTCATATTTTATGCAGTTATATTAACCAGTTACAGTTAAAGTAACCATGCTTCTTACTTGAGTTGGGGACAATTAAGTCCCAGTGCAGTCAGAGATGCATCAGTGACATTACTGCAGCCAGATATGCAGAGGATCTGCAGCTTGTGGCATCCACGGCACAAACTGACCAGGCCTTCATCTGTTATTTGCTGGTGGTGTCAGGCATACAAAAACAAGTTAGAAGAACATTCCATCACACAAATGTCTCTAATGAATTTTTAATAGTTTGTCCATTCCCTAAAAAAACCCTCAGTCAAATGTCTGTCTTACTGTGCAGGCCTGCATATTGATGGTGGTCAGTTCAGGGCAGTGCTTCTGTAGGTGCTTCAGTGCGCCATCATCCAGCTGGGTTAAAACAAAAACGTTTTTATTGAGATCCAGAACTATTATTTATCTATGCGATGAAAGAGTCTTAAAATGTCACACTACTCAAAAAAAAAGAATGAAAAATAAAATAGAATCCCAATGCCAATGAAGTTGTGATGTTTTGTACAATGTAAATAAAAACAAAGTACCACTATTTGCAAATCCTCTTCAAACTATATGCAATTGAATTCACTACAAAGATAAGACATTTAATGTTTAAACTGATCAACTTTATTGTTTTTTTTTTTTTTTGTAAATATTCCCTCACTCTGAATTTATTACTTGCAACACGTTCCTAAAAAGCTGGGACAGGGGCATGTTTACCACTGTGTTTCATCACCTTTCCTTTTAACAACACTCAATAAATGTTTGGGAGCTGAGGACTAATTGTTGAAGCTTTGTAGGTGGAATTATTTCCCATTCTTCTTTGATGAACAACTTCAGTGGCTCAACAGTCTGGGGAGACCGGTCTGGACTGCAGGCAGGTCAGTCTAGTTCCCACACTCTTTTACTACAAAGCCACGCTGTTGTAACACGTGCAGAAACGTAGCTTGGTATTGTCTTGCTGAAATAAGCAGGAATGCCCCCAGAAAAGACATTGCTTGGATGGCAGAAGACATTGCTCCAAATCTGTATGTACCTTTCAGTATTAATGGTGCCCTCACAGACGTGCAAGCTACCCATGCAATGGGCACTAACACAACCCCATACCATCACAGATGCTTGTTTTTGTACTTTGTGTTGATAACAATCAGGGAACTCCTTTTTCTCTTTGGCTCAGAGAACACGATGTCCATGATTTTAAAATGTGGACCCGTCAGACCACAGCACACTTTTCCACTTTGTGCCAGTCCATCTCAGATAATCTCAGGCCCAGGGAAGCCAGCAGCGTTTCTGGGTGTTGTTGATATATGGGTTTGGCTTTGCATGGTAGAGTTTTAACTTGTACTTACAGATGTAGCAACAAAGTATGTTAACTGACAATGGTTTTCTGAAGTGTTCCTGAGCCAACTTGGTAATATCTGTTATAGAATGATGTCTGTTTTTAATGCAGCGCCTCCTGAGGGGTCGAAGGTCATTCAATGTTGGTTTTCGACCTTGCAGCTTTAGTGCAGAGATTTCTTCAGATTCTCTTAATTTTTTGTAATTACTATGGACTGTAGATGATGAAATCCCAAAATTCCTTGCAATTATACGATGAGAAACGATTTTAAACTATTTGTTAACGTAGTTGTTCACAAAGTGATGAACCTCGGTTCATCCTTTCAGGGATGCTCCTTTTTTTACCCAATCATGACACTCACCTGTTTCCAATTAATCTGTTTACCTGTCAAATGTTCAAAACAGGTGTTTTTTGAGCATTGCTCAACTTTCTCATTCTTTTGTTGCCCCTGTCCCAGCTTTGGAATGTGTTGCAAGCATCAAATTCAAAATGAGTGAATATTTGCAAAAAACAATAACGTTTATGAGTGTGAACATTAAAGATCTTGTCTTTGTATTTGCATATAGATGGAAAAGCATTTTGCCATTTTGGCAATAAAGCTGATTCTGATTTTGAAATTATTGTATTATGTTTTTATATACATTTTACACAATGTCCCAACTTTGGAATTGGGGTTGTATTTTTTTTACTCTCTTAAAGAGATGAATCTTTAGCAGTGATGTGTTTGACTAAGATTAATGTGAGCTCTGTCAAATCAGATTTATGGAGGTTAGTTGGATACTTTTGCCAAGCGAGAAGCAACTGATACTCAGGCAAGGAAAGAAAGCACATAAATACAAGAAAGTGTTGGCTTTTTGTAAACCATTACATTAAAAAGAAAACCTATTAAGATTAAGTAAAAATGCAAAAATACCTTGTGTTGGTATTTTTGCATTTTTACTTAATCTTAATAGATTGTGTTGGGGGGCTGCATGGTGGCGCAGTTGGTAGCACTGTTGCCTTGCAGCAAGAAGGTCCTGGGTTCGATTCCCGGCCGGGGGTCTTTCTGCATGGAGTTTGCATGTTCTCCCCATGCATGTGTGTGTTTTCACTGGGTACTCCGGCTTCCTCCCACAGTCCAAAGACATGCCAGTTAGGTTAATTGGTCACTCTAAATTGCCCTTAGGTGTATGAATGAGTTTGTGTATGGTTGTATGTGTGTTGCCCTGTGATGGACTGGCGACCTGTCCAGGGTGTACCCCGCCTCTCACCCATAGACTGCTGGAGATAGGCACCAGCTTCCCCGTGACCCACTATGGAATAAGCGGTAGAAAATGACTGACTGACTGACCTTGTGTTGGTTGGAAAATAAAGTGTTGAAAAAGGCACAAACGTCTACAGCAGAATCTGCTACAATTTTAGTGAGGGGTGGAATTTTAATTCATTGCATTTGGATTCATGGGCTTTTGTTTGCAATCATTTTACCATCTTTTTAATAAGATACATTATAAAAACACTGTACTCCAAAAAGAAACACAGAATACTTGTGATTAAGAAAAACTGAAGTAGTTGTGTGTCTTACCTGGGTGCAGCCTCTGAGGAAAAGTGCTCGTAAACCAGTGCAACCTCTAGCCAGGGCCTCAATACCATCACGTGTGATCTGGTCACACCATGACAGATTTAACATGTCCAGCATTCTGCAGCCGTCACTACGCAATGGGTAACATAAAAACAAAAGGGTATGAATATCAAATAACAAAAAACACTTTTGGGAAGAAGGTGTTAAAAGTAGGGCTAAGATACACAAATACCTCAGGGCCTTGAGGGAGTGGTTGGTGATGGACACACAGGAGGTCAGATCTAACTGCTTGAGCTTGGAGCAAAACTTGCTGAGGCTGAGGCAGGTGCTGTCAGCAATCTTGGTGCAGCCGTTTAGGTTCAGCACTTCAATATTTCTGCAGTTCTGAGCAAATGTCCTGGAAAACAGGTGAGACGTTGGAAAGGACATTTCTCAAAGGATAAATTCAAAGGTCAGAATGTGGGAGTAGGTGAGGAGCCAATAAATACAGTGCAATGGGTTGTCTTATTTCACATGTTGCTCTCATTCAAACCATTCAACTCTGAACAACATATTTTACTTTTTGACAGTTCATTTCAAAAGGTTTTCATACCCCTTGAAAATTTCTCACGTTTTCTCACAAACTTTAATATATTTTAGTGGGAGTTTATGTGATAAACAAACACAAAGTAGTGCTTAATTGAAGCTTAAGGAAAATTCATGACTTTCTAGGTTTTTTACAAACAAAATTCCGAAAAGCACTATTAGCCCCATTTAGTCTGATATATCTGAAAAAAAATCTAATGCAACCAATTGCCTTCAAAATTCACTCAGCAAATGAAAATTTCTTTTTGCAGTTTGCCACGATCTATTTAGTGAAGACAGCAAACATGCTGAAAAAGGAACAGACGAGACAAATACTAAACTTTTTTGACCCAACGCTAAATGTAGGGGGAAAACTAGCACTGCACATCATCCCCATGGTGAAACAGGGTGGGGACAGCATCATGCTCTGGGTGAGCTTTTCTTCCACAGGGACAGGGAAGGTGGTTAGAGCTTATTGGGGAGATGACTGGAATGAAATACAGGTCAATCCTGGGAAAAACCTGTTAGAAGCAGTAAAATACTTGAGACTAGGAGAGAGGGTCCGCTTCTGCAAGGACAACAACCCGAAACAAACAGACAGAACTACAATGCAATTCTTTATATTAAAGCATATTCATGTGTTTCAATGCCCCTGTCAAAGTCCAGACCTACAGTTCATCCAGAAAGTATTCACAGTGCTGCATTTATCCACATTTAGTTGTGTTACAGGTTTATCTAAAAATGGTATCGAATGAATCTCTTTCCTCAAAATTCTACACACAACATCCCATTATGACAATGTGAAAGTTTTTTTTGAGATTATTGGAAACTGATAACAAGTAGAAAACTAAGAAATCACATTTATGCAAGTAATCACAGCCTTTCCTTAACATTTTGTTTATCCACCTTTGGTAGCAATTATAGCCTCAAGTCTTTTTTAATGATGCCACAAGCATAGCTCACCTTTCTTTAGGCAGATGTGCCTATTCTTGTTTGCAGTACATCACAAGCTCCATCAACTTGGATGGGAGACATCTGTGCACAGCCATTTCCAGATCTCTCCAGAGATGTTCAATTGGATTCATGTCTGGACTCTGTCTTGCCCCCCCCCCCCCAGGGAATTCACAGTGGTTCTGAAGCCACTATTTGAGGTCTTGGCTGTGTGCCTTTCTTAATCCGTCCAGTCAACTCAATGTACCACAAGAGAACTCCATTTAAGCTGTAGGAACATCTCAAGGATGATGAGTGGAAACAGTATGCACTTCGGCTAAATTCTGAGCTTCATTGCTGGGAATACTTGTGTAAATGTGATTTCTAAGTTTTTTATTTGCAACAAATTTGCAACAATCTAAAAAAAAAAACTTGTTTTACATTGTCTTAATGGGGTATTGTGTTGATGTAGTACTGTGTCATTTCATTTGGAATAAGGCTGTAACATAACTAAATGTGGATAACGTGCAGCACTGTGAAAATTTTCCAAATGCACATTAGATCCAATTTGAGAAGGTGTGGCGAAACTTTAAAATCTACATTCAGACATTGTTCTATTAACCTGAATCATTTTGCAAAGAGGAATGGGCAAAACATTTCAATCTCTGGATGTGAAAGGTTGGAAAAGACATACCCTAAAAGACTTGCAGCTGTAATTGCTAAGAAAAGTGGTTTCACAAAGCAGCGGCTTAGTCAGGCTGAATACAAACGCACACCACAATTTTTAATTTTATTTGTAAAAAACTCGAAAAACTATGTACCGTTTTTCTTCCACTTCACAATTATGAACTACCTTAATGTTGGTCTGTCATGTAAAGCCTTGATAATACACATTTATGGCTGGGTTGGTCTATTACGTTAATGTGGCCTTGGCAACTTCTGTTAACTGGATTTCGACAAAATATCTCCTGGATGTTATATAAACACGACGCTCTTCCCCAGCACTCCCCTACCAGCTGTGTGCTGATAGGACTATGCAGCCGATTGATAAAACTTCCACCTTTCTTCTCAAGGACGATGGTGCTTCTATCAGTGTTGACAGTCTAATTCTTGCAAACACACTAAGACTTATATATTCACACCCTCAAGATTCCACCGTACCCTTGCTGAATCTTTACTTATGTGTGTGTTGCTCACCCCTGCTGAGGTTTTTTTGTACTGTTTCAGACTCTATTCTGCTAAGAATAGAGTCTGAAACATGATTTTTTTTCCCCTCCTATCTTACTTTACCTAAATGTGTGATTTCATTACTTTTTATAGATTTTACCAGCGAAAACCAAACATTATTAGTAACTTGGACTTTAGCTGCTCTTACACCAATGACCCAGCTTTCTTAATTAGATTACTTAGTTCAACAGCACCAGTAAAAGCAATATATTATTAGCACCTGAAAATGTGGATTAAAGCTGTTTTGTACCAGTGACTCAGCTTCACTAGTTATAATTCAGTGGAATGATGAGACTTCTTAGCACAAGATGCTTTCCCCTACATAGAGGACTTAATGATATAATTACCTCTTTAGAAAGATTGGTTTAGAACCAGCTCTTACCAATAAAACCCAAAGGATTATTAATGTTATCTGTATCATTGTAATATTGACCAGAGATTTTGTGATTTCTCAGAAGGATTCATAGAAATTTACATTTCTTAGCATTTGATTTGTTTTTCTGTGTTCTTTGTGATTGTATTGTAATTGTATGTACAGCACTTTGAGTGTCTCGTTACTGAAAAGCGCTATATAAATAAACTTACCTTACCTTACTACTTGAAATATCAGTGAAGTACAAGACAAAACAAACGGCCAGAAAGAGTTCAAGGGGTAGAAATACTTTTGCAAGTCACTGTTAACCTACTTTTTATAGAAGCAATAGAGTCCTTCCTACAAAACAATATAACAAGATGTTTGTTTTTTTAGTGGGTACAAACTAAACTAAGATGAAATGTAAATAAGTACATTTTCAGTAGAATCCCCTGGGAATGAAAAAGTACAAGCTGCTTAAACTTTATAATCACACAGAGACAAAAGCAGCAAGTAAACAAGAGGATGATTTTTTTTATTGAAAAAAAGGATCAAAGCGGAAGTACACTCATCTAATCAGCGTGTGTGCCAGAGAGACAATAAGATTCTCACTTCATAGAAGCATCTCCAACGCTCAGGCAGCCCCTGAGGCTAAGCTGCCTCAGGAAGCCTCCACAACGCTTCGAAATGTTTTCCACAACCCGGCCCTGAGGGACACATGGGCAAATAGAGAGAGAGAGAGAGAGAGAAATGTGAGTGGGCAACAGGACAGTGGCTCAGCTGAGACGTCACAGTCAACACCAAAGCCTCTTGACCCAACACTAAGCCTTCAGCTGGGCAACGCTACTCAGCAAACATTCATATTTACAAATGCCGCAGATACAGGCACGCACTCACAAATACTAACGCCTTTACCGCTACAAACACAGAACTCACTTCTATGTCGGTCTGGAAGTTGAACAAGTCGATCTTCTGCCAGTTGCTGCCATCTAGAGCCAGGACATTCCACGCCTGAGAGGGGGGACACAGAAACAGACAGGGAAGTGGGTCAGACAGAGGTGGAGCAGGGTGAAAGACATTTCCTGTAGCAGGAAGAAAACTGGTGAAATTAGAGGGCCGGCTACATGGTAAATCAATAAAATATATGACGTTTCCAATTTTGTTTGGCCGTTTTTATAAAAAAAAGGAAATTATTTATTACTTTAAAAATGTCAATTTTACTGCCTTTGGATACATATAGGTCCAAAACAAATGGCTATAAACAGCATCAAAATAAACTTGAAAATTTAAATATTAAAAGCTTACAATGGTAAGCCATTTTGTACTTAGGCAGTTTTGGTCATTATTCTGACACTAAATCAAACCAAATCGTTTACCACAGACTGATGCGTTAGGGAAGCTTTGTACCCACTTTCACAACCAATGATATCAAATACTTTTTCTATAATCTATGCATGGTCTTCTGCAGAAAAATGTGATGATGAAACTAAATAAATATTATCAACCTGCTGGATGTTCCTCATGAGTGTTTTGGTTTTACCAGGGGTTCATAACCTATCATGGCTTGTACTGAACCACAATTGATCAAAATAATAATTAAAAGACAGTAGGTTGGGACAAAAAGGCCGTACAAAACAATAAAGAGTAAACTCAAACTGGCACAAAAGGTCACCTCTTCATTCCAAAAGCTTATTTGGATACAGAGGGGAAACTTGTTGGTGAGGAGAATATAATGTAGTTTTCTCCCCATTCTTTTTCGACCTCTGCGTCAGGTTACTCTGTCACTTTGACATCAGCAACAAAAGCAATGAGGACTTACTTAAAATGTTGAAGAAAAACACCAGGCACTCCAGAAAGAGAAATAAATCCCTGTACAGCATTGGACCTTCACTGAGACCCAACTCTCAGAGCCAAACACTTAGTGAATATCAATATTCACAAGTGGTCCTACAAGAACTTTAGCAGACCCGAGTGTCACTAGAAATGTATGGAGAGAATTAATCCAAGAATGGCTTAAAGAAAGTCTTCTATTGTTAACAACCTAAATAATTCAGAGAAGTATTTAGAAATCCCAGCTGGGATGTGCAATAAATGGGAATTCTAACACTTTGGTTTATGTAAAATAACAACAGATATAGAACATTACCTTAATAAAAACAAAGAAAAGTTTCAAATGCAATCTACTGTATGCCTATATAGCTTAGTGTTTTTATAGATGAGTTAATCATGAAGAGCTTTTAGCTTGCAGTATACAATAACACTGGTAATTTGCTTAAAGCTAGCAGGGGGAACCATATTATAAATGCTGAGAGGCAATTCAAGACTGGTAAAAGTGTTTAAATCAGATCAAAGATGCTATGATTTTAGCCAGGAACGTTTTAAATGAAGCTGCTAGTGTGTACGTTTACATAAAGTTTTGAATGATTGTGCTTACCTTTGACACCTGTGCACATCTACAGAGTGTAACCACATCTAGATAGGAGAATATTCTGAAAAGAGAAACAAGAAAGGAGTTGACTTTGTCCTAGATAAACATTCATTTTGACCAAAAATTAAATTAATAACTAAAGCTATGGTTAAATATATTTTCATTCCAGTGCTGTTAAACGTCTTTTTTTTTTTTAAAGATGGCACCTCTGCTTCCACTAACAAATTTACACTGGCAATATAACCACAGCTGGGAATTGGAGTATGGATTTCCACAACACAATTTCACAAAATGTGAAGTTTTAAAGAAAAAAACTAAAACAAAACATGTTGCCTATTTCTACTTTGTGCCAATTTTTGTAGATGACATCACACGAGGCACAGGAATCGAGCTGATTAGCCGTCATTGCTAGACTATATGGCAGATGAGCGACTCTGATAAGTCGCCTTATGCCTTTTTGTGATGTCAGCAGAGGCACTGGCATTTGGAAACTGAATATTTAATCTAGCAAATAGAAAAACTGACTATTAGATGTTGTTTTAGAATACAAACAAACAAACATAAATTCATACTCTGGCTAGTAGCTTTAAAATAGGAGGAAAGCTGTTGGTTTAGCAGCAGGAAAGCCCCAAATTCAGGCATGCAGCAGGCTACTGGGTCAGCTCAATCCATTAATCTGCCAATGAGTAATCTCTGGCATTCAGACAAGCTGGGCCACAGACAGACGAGGAGATACTTCCAAACGTATAGCATATGCTTATACATGAGGACACAAATGAGTCCACAAACAAACTTGTAGCCTGATATGTGTACGTTGTCTTGGCTGCCAGTAACTAAACTGCTTGCTCCCCCATACAGAAGCTGACTTTTAGGAAGGAGTATAGAAAATATTGTTTTAAGAGAACTGTCGTGGTGCCATGATTTCAACACTTGGAGTCTGAATGTCCTTTTAAACCCTGTGAACACGAGCTGTCCATTGTTTCTCTTATGTTAGTACAGACAAAGGGTGTGTTTATTGATGCGTTTTGGGCCGGGACATGTTCAGACATGTCTATGGAATCGATAGCAGAATCTTGTGTCAGTAAGTAAAAACACACAAGCAATAAAGCATTGCTCCCAGTTCACAGACAACACAAGGAACACCAGGAACATGTAAACACAGTCAGAGCGGCGGACCAATCCAGTTCCCACTCATCGATTGCTCTTTTAATAACTGGTTAATGGCCATGACACTGATCATTGATAGACTGCCTGTTTTAATCAAATACAATCTGACTTTCCATTTAGTGTAGCAGAGAGGCTTTTTACCACCCACAGAATTCAGTTATTAAAAGCTCAAAGGAAAACAATCAATCAGATGTACAGAATACGGTTTGTTGACCTAACCTTTCCAAGAGGTTTGAGTTAGGAAATATAATCCATCTATGTGTAATTTATTATTATCTTATTGCAGCTGTTCTGTGAAGGCCTCTGAGGTTTGTTAGAGAACATTAGATAACAAGGGGTTTTATGAACACCTAGGAACACAGCAGAAAGGTCAGGGATAAAGTTGTGGAGACGCTTAACACAGGAATAGGTTATAAAACAACATCCTAAGCTTTGAGCATCTGACAAAGCTCAATTCATCATCAGAAAGCTTCAATCAGAGAAGCTGGTAACTTTGGAGGAGCTGCAAGGATCCACAGCTGAATATTGAGACATGTGACACTGTTCAGATGTTTATTTGTAAAGACATCTTTAAAAACAAATGATGTGTAATTGTCATTCAGCCTCAATTTAATGCCCGCTATTGTATTGGTCTGTATGTTCCAATAAAATACACTGATGTATGTGGCTGTAAAGTGTCAAAATTAGAGCTACACAACACATCAATTGGAATATCAGTGTTTGCAATAGTACAACTGCAAAGAACAGCTTGGACACAGTATTTCATAACAGACTATAAGTCATGTGTCAGGCATTCATGCTTTGCAAATCAATAATACACTGCTCAAAAAAATAAAGGGAACACTTAAACAACACAATATAACTCCAAGTAAATCAAACGTCTGTGAAATAAACTGTCCACTTAGGAAGCAACACTGATTGACAATCAATTTCACATCCTGTTGTTCAAATGAAATAGACAACAGGGGGAAATATTTTGTGATTAGTAAGACACTCAATAAAGGAGTGGTTCTGCAGGTGGGGACCACGGACCACTTCTCAGTACCTATGCTCTCTGGCTGATGTTTTGGTCACTTTTGAATGTTGGTGGTGCTTTCACACTCGTGGTAGCATGAGACGGACTCTACAACCCACACAAGTGGCTCAGGTAGTGCAGCTCATCCAGGATGGCACATCAATGCGAGCTGTGGCAAGAAGGTTTGCTGTGTCTGTAAGCGTTAGTGTCCAGAACCTGGAGGCGCTACCAGGAGACAGGCCAGTACACCAGGAGACGTGGAGGAGGCCGTAGGAGGACAACAACCCAGCAGCAGGACCGCTACCTCCGCCTTTGTGCAAGGAGGAACAGGAGGAGCACTGCCAGAGCCCTGCAAAATGATCTCCAGCAGGCCACAAATGTGCATGTGTCTGCACAAACGGTTAGAAACCGACTCCATGAGGATGGTATGAGGGGCAGACGCCCACAAATGGGGGATGTGCTCACAGCCCAACACCATGCAGGACGCTTGGCATTTGCCACAGAACACCAGGATTGGTAAATTTGCCACTGGCGCCCTGTGCTCTTCACAGATGAAAGCAGGTTCACACTGAGCACATGTGACAGACGTGACAGAGTCTGGAGACACCGTGGAGAGCGATCTGCTGCCTGCAACATCCTTCAGCATGACCAGTTTGGCAGTGGGTCAGTAATGGTGTGGGGTGGCATTTCTTTGGAGGGCTGCATGGCCCTCCATGTGCTCACCAGAGGTAGCCTGACTGCCATTAGGTACCGAGATGAGATCCTCAGACCCTTTGTGAGACCATATGCTGGTGCGGTTGGCCCTGGGTTCCTCCTAATGCAGGACAATGCTGGACCTCATGTGGCTGGAGTGTGTCAGCAGTTCCTGCAAGATGAAGACATTGAAGCTATGGACTGGCCCGCCCGTTCCCCAGACCTGAATCTGATTGAACACATCTGGGACATCATGTCTCGCTTCATCCACCAACGTCACGTTGCACCACAGACTGTCCAGGAGTTGGCTGATGCTTTAGTCCAGGTCTGGGAGGAGATCCCTCAGGAGACCATCCGCCGTCTCATCAGAAACATGCCCAGGCGTTGTAGGGAGGTCATACAGGCACATGGAGGCCACACACAATACTGAGTCTCATTTTGACTTGTTTTAAGGACATTACATCAAAGTTGGATCAGCCTGTAGTGTGTTTTTCCACTTTTATGTGTGTGACTCCAAATGTATAAAGACAATTTAAGAAAGTGTAAATATTGGTGCACCTCAGCAAAGTAGACTGTCATTAAAATGTTTTTACAGATCGGTTGTCTTTTTGGCTCAGCTCTTTCTTCACAATGATGGACCAGAAGATGAAAGTATATTTTGCCTCCATTGGTTAATAATTTTGATTTCCATTGATGATTTTTGTGTGATTTTGTTGTCAGTGCATTCAACTTTGTACAGAACAAAGTATTTAATGAGAATATTTCATTCATTCAGATCTAGGATGTGTTATTTGAGTGTTCCCTTTATTTTTTTGAGCAGTGTATTTGAGGAGTTGAATGGACTTTTAACTGCCTTTAATGCCCAAATGTTTGAACTCAAAGAGTGATGGGGACATCATGTAAAAAACTTGGTTAAACAAAATAGAGGTTGTTGTCGCAATTCTTAGCAACTATAGTCACAATTACATATAACCCTTCTGTTGCACAGGCTTTGACAAAATGTGAACAAGTTCAAGGGGTAGGAACACTTTTGCAACACTCTGACATTAAAGGACAGTGACGTTTCCATAAAACAGAAGTCAAAAGAATTCAGAGGCACAACACCCTGACATTTAATGAGGTTTCCACCTCCAAACACAAGAAAACACTAACCCAGAGATTCAATGAGAAAAATAATCTAATAGTCTTTGAATGCTCCGTCAAATCCTAACCTTTTTATGGTCTATTTTTCAGACTGGATCCTGAGAGTACACAGTCCTATTTGATGGAAAAATAAACACCTGACCCTTGAAGCATGGCTAGATAGGAGCAAGTCCAGATTTCGGCGCAATTTGAGGCTGGTTGCTACAGTAACACCTCAGACATAAATTTGGGTGTTGCTGGTGGGGAGCCTGCTGAGTCAGCGCTTCTGCATAAGAAGACCCTGAACGGCTCCAAACTCTCTCCGAGGGTCCTCTGTCAGGCATGGTTCTTGTGTATCACAGATGTTTTTCACAGTTTGTATGCATGGCGCGCTGGCCTACATAACAGCTGTTTATCCAGCACCAGCTGAGAGGCAGAAGAACACGAAAACAAAGAGCAGAACCCATTTACAGTGATAGATTATACATAAACACACTAAAAAGAGAAAAATACTTAATCAGATTAATACATTTATCTGAAGATGGTCTTTCAGCACTACAGTTTCCAAAATACAACACATTAATGACATACTACAACCATTATAAAACAACACAAACAGTGTTTGTTTGTCATAAAGCAGCAAACTATTAAGCCTCCCCTAATCTTAGCAGAGTTTTGATTCAGACCTGCAGCTGTATCTTTATTAAATGATACACTGAAAACTGCAAGCTATTCTGATAATCAAAATATTATCTAAGCCAATATTCAGGGAAAAGTGCCCAATGTTCTGTGAAGATTTTGCTGCTTACATCATGAATCTTTGCTTTTGGACCGCTGACTGAATAAAACAATGTGAATAATTTCAGTGAGCTAACAGGTGTTCTAGCGACAAAACGAAAAAGCTGATTAAATAAGAATCTTGTGTTTCCTAAGCAACACTTAAAGACAAAAGAAATATCTAACCCTGTAATTTAAGTAACGCAAACCTAGGTTTTATAGAGGGACCTTCAACGTGACACACCCCTGATGCTAGAAAGTAGAGTTATCTAATCTAATCCAGGTTTATTTATAACACACTTGAAAAACACCACACAGGACCAAAGTGATAGTAGGTTATGGTAAATCAATCCCAAAACCGTTACCACCTTTATTTGCAATTTATATTCTGCAAAGCCTGGTTTTTGGTTTGTTTTTATTGGTGTGCCACATCTTGATTTGGCAATTTTTACCCACTGTACTTAGGTTATCCAGATTCATAGTTACTGTGAGGACATCTCTTGTCCCTCTTCAGGTGTCTTGCTGTTGAATTTAAAATGACCTCTTGCTAGGCCATTCCAAAAACCAAACTTTCCTCTGTTGGAGTCCTTCTTTCTTTGATCTCCTTCAACATCTTTAGCTTTTAAGCAGGAACATGAAGGTTTTGAGTCCTTTGATTCAAAGGCCAGATTCCATCAGAGGAAAAGTGACCCTACAGCATGATGCTGCCACTGAGTGTTTCACTATAGAGTTCCATTTGCTTCTGCTTTCAAACTTGCCTTTTGGAAATGTGACCCAAAAGTTCTAGTTTAGTTTCATCAGACCATACCCTATTCCCCAACAAAGTTTCAGACGATTTTCAGCCAGACATAGATGTTTACTTTGGAATAAAAGTCTTTCGTTCTGCAACCTAACTCCTTAGTCTAGACATCTGAAGAATGCAGGAGATTGACGTCACAAGTAAAACACAACCAGCACTTGACAGATATTTCTGCAGCTCCTATAGATTTTCTGTCAGCCATTCCAAAGCCTCTTTGTGGAGTTTTTGTGTTGCCTTTTCATCAACTTTAAAGAAGATGTTTGTGCTGTTCCACATTTTTTACAATTAGTGATGAATGCCCATCCATCCTTCCTCCTGAAATCCTCACTTTGTTTTTTTCATGCATTTAGAGGTGGACTTACTGGTGAGTTTTGGATCATTGTTCTTCTGTAAGCACACTTGAGCTCAAAGTCACAAACTAATATGGCCGAATATTCTCCTTCAGGATTTTGCTCGAGAGCAGAATACATGGTTCCAACATGTGACAAAGTATTGTGACAAGTCGTCCAGATCCAGAAGGTACAAAAGAGTCTCAGATCATCACGCTAGCAACACCCTGTTGACTGTAGGTATGGTGGTGTTTTTCTAAAAAGCTGCGAGTTTTACTGTAGGTATAACCAGATGCAAACCACGCAAAATGTGAGATGAGCTTTTGTGTTTTTAATCAGCAGTGGTTTGGGCCTTAGAACGCTATTCATTGATGCCATTTTCCCCCCAGAGTCTTTCTTTTTGTTGAATTATGAACACTGACCTTAACTGAGTCAAGAGGGCCTTAAATGTTTTTCTGGCTCCTTTTGTGACCTGGATGAGTCATCGATGCACTCTTCTCCACTGCTCCATGTTTTCTGTATTTTTGGGCATTAGCCTTCACCATGGTTCACTGGAGTCCAACAGCTTTACAAATAGCATTATAACTCTTTCCAGACTGATATACCCCTTTTACTTTTTGGGCTTTATGAGTAAGTTTTTGTCTCAGCCATGGCAATAACAAGGATGAGGATAAAGTGCAAAACCGCAGACTTTTGACTGCGGTGAAGTTAGTTTTAGGTTGGATATTGGATATTTGTGCACCATGGATTCAGTGGGGTCTTCCTCCTATTCGACCCAATGCAGGAAGTCTCATTATGAGCAGCTGCCCTTTGTCTGTTCCCTCCTCCTGCACACGCTGGTGTCTTCGCATTGTGTTCTTCTCTTAATAAATTAAATAATCATTTGAAAACTACCTTTTTGTATGTACTCAGGGTATCTTTATAAGCAAATGTGTAAGGGAGGAACGTACTTTTTACTGCCCTGTACATCAATTCATGGAGAAGTATTTGTATCCTTATCCTAACATCCATTGTACAATGACATCCTTTGCATTCTTTGCAACCTCTTTGCCAGTTATGGCTCTATCTAAGGGATGCAAATTAACAAATGTAACAAAACGCTACCAGGATAGCCAAGCTTTATTTAAGGTTATTTAGATTCACTATAATTAATGCAATGTGAAAGCTGTAATTAAATCAAAAGGTTTTTCAACAAAGTATTAGTTTAAGGGTTTGTACACCAGTCGTACCAGGTTATTGTACTGTTTTTTTCCTCCTAATAGATTTGATTGTTCTATAGTTAAATTGAAAAGGGTACAGTGCCTTGCGAAAGTACTCTGCCCCCTTGAACTGGTCAACCGCTTGCCACATTCTAATTTTTTGTGAAGAATCAACAACAAGTGGGACACAATCGTGAAGTGGAATGAAATTTATTGGATTTGTCAAACTTTTTTAATAAATAAAAAACTGAAAAGTGGGGCGTGCAATATTATTCGGCCCCTTTACTTTCAGTGCAGCAAACTCATTCCAGAAGTTCAGTGAGGATCTCTGAATGATCCAATGTTGTCCCAAATGACTGATGATGATAGATAGAATCCACCTGTGTGTAATCAAGTCTCCGTATAAATGCACCTGCTCTGTGATAGCCTCAGGGTTTGGTTCAAAGTGCAGAGAGCATCATGAAGACCAAGGAACACACCAGGCAGGTCCGAGATACTGTTGTGGAGAAGTTTAAAGCTGGATTTGGATACAAAAAGATTTCCCAAGCTTTAAACATCCCAAGGAGCACTGTGCAGGCAATCATATTGAAATGGAAGGCGTATCAGACCACTGCAAATCTACCAAGACCCGGCCGTCCCTCTAAACTTTCATCTTGAACAAGAAGAAGACTGATCAGAGATGCAGCCAAGAGGCCCATGATCACTTTGGTCAGATGAAACCAAAATCAAACTGTTTGGCCACAATGCAAAACGATATGTTTGGTGTAAAAGCAACACAGCTCATCACCCTGAACACACCATCCCCACTGTCAAACATGGTGGTGGCAGCATCATGGTTTGGGCCTGATGTCAGCAGGGACAGGGAAGATGGTCAAAATTGATGGGAAGATGGATGGGGCCAAATACAGGACCATTCTGGAAAAAAACCTTTTGGAGTCTGCAAGAGACCTGAGACTGGGACGGAGATTTATCTTCCAACAAGACAATGATCCAAAACATAAAGCCAAATCTACAATGGAAAGGTTCACAAATAAACGTATCCAGGTGTTGGAATGGCCAAGTCAAAGTCCAGACCTGAATCCAATCAAGAATTTGTGGAAAGAGCTGAAGACTGCTGTTCATGAACGCTCTCCATCCAACCTCATTGAGCTCGAGCTGTTATGCAAGGAAGAATGGGCACGAATTTCAGTCTCTCGATGTGCAAAACTGATAGAGACAAACTCCAAGCAACTTGCAGCTGTAAATGCAGCAAAGGGTGGCGCTACAAAGTATTAACGCAAGGAGGCCGAATAATATTGCACGCCCCACTTTCAGTTTTTTATTGGTTAAAACGTTTAACACATCCACTAAATTTCATTCCACTTCACGATTGTGTTCCACTTGTTGATTCTTCACAAAACATTTTTATTTTATATCTTTATGTTTGAAGCCTGAAATGTGGCAAGAGGTTGACCAGTTCAAGGTGGCCGAGTACTTTCGCAAGACGTGTCACTTTAAAGATGGAAAAATCTTTTTAAAAAATCAATTATCATGGTTTCATCTCTTCTGTTACAAAGAACCTGGCATTATAACACGGCTATGTGCACTTTAAAGAGCCACTGCATAGAGTTTTCCTAGGTCCTTTACTAGTTATAATTTTTTTAAAGATGGTGTGGGATTCGGATGAATAATTTCCTGTATTTAATGAAATTCATTCTTCCCTGTCCTTGAGAAAATATTACCAAAGCAACCGCTAAATTCAAACTGTTGAGTGTGATACCCAACTGCTGACCTCACAGTTTGATGACCCTGAGGTCATCCAAAAACGCTTCTTTCATTTGCAGCTAAAAAAGTCAACAGGGCCACACTTTCACATCATAGGTATGAATGCCACAGTAATTTAAGGAAATAGACACATTTGAGCTGTTGTTTTATTCAGAGTGGAATTATGATAAGGCAAACAACTTCAATGCATTTAAAAAATATATAATTGGGTCCACAAGTCTGAATTTATAGAATTTCCATACACTCCCTGAAATATCTGGATAAATGTCCCTTTAAAGGTTACACCTTGGCCATGCACCTTTTGCAAGTAATCACCCTCAAAGAAAGGAAAATTGGTTAGAATGACTGGAAACAACACAGGAACCACCAAGGCTCAATCCTGTCATAAACTGGAAGATGCTCGAACACAAGTGTCCACAGTGCGTTTAACATTAACACGGATTAAAAAAAAAAAAGTTAATTGCAACCAAGAAAGAAGCCCCAACTCTAAACTAAACCCTTTCAAGCTTAACTCAAATTTGCAGCTATCAACATGGACAAGTTAGGTGGCTTCTGGAGAAAGGTCTCATTGTGAGATGAGATACAGATTGAGATATTTGGCCACACTGCATGCATGTTTAGAAGAGTCAACGTGAGGGTTTCTAACCCAAGTATACTGTACCAACTATCAAGCACGGTAGAGGCACCATGCTGAAGGTCTGTGTTATAGTAGTTGCAACTCAGACCACCTCCAAATCCATCAACTTTACCTCCTAAAGCTAGATGGTTAAAACCTGGGCACAATTGGGTGTTCCGACAATGATTTTGAACATAAATCCAAACTTTTTTAATAAGTGGATAAAACAACCTAACATTAACGTGTGGAATGACCTCAATGCTCATGCTAATTCACTGACTATGTTTATAGGTCGTGTCGGTGCCAACCAATTTAATTACTGAGCTCTCACTACTAATTCTGATAGGGAGAGCAGTCAAGTATTCAGGTTTTTGGGCATTTAAGCTTTTTGGTGGATACAAAAATGTGTGGTTTCTCGGGAAGTTGGTATGGTAGATGAATCCAAACATTACTGGGTGTGTATATACAGATTTGGGCAGGTGAGTTTAGTTTTGTCTCCGTGTTAAATGTGGAAAATCCATGATAAATTCGAGCTTGTGCACCCAGTTCCAATTTAAAACAATTTAATAAAGTTGTTAGTTGCATTGTCTTTCCACTGTGAAAAGAAAAAAAAACAAGTTCAAATATGACTTTAAAAGCACAAAATGAGCGTATTTTACCTTCTCATTGGCACTCTAGTCATGATTGATCTCTGAATTGTGTAACATTTTGTGTCTGATTTCCAATCACCTGTTTTTTTGCAAAGCTCTGCAATTTCTCTTTGGGAACTACAATTTATAGTGTTCAAAATATTTATTTCTAGCCTTCCTGCCATGAGTGATTAATAGTTACTTTCTATGACAAGCAGAGGGGTTGTGGCTACATGGTGGAGCAGTGGGTTGGAGTGGTGCCCTGCAGTAAGAAGATCCCGCGTTCTGATCCCGGCATTGGGTCTTTCTGCATGGAGTTTGCATGTTCTCCTTGTGCATACAAGGGTTCTCTCAAGGTCCTCCTGTGGCTTCCCTCCACAGTCCAAAAACATAACTGTTAGGTCAATTGGTCAGTTTAAATTGCCCTTAGATGAGAGTGTGTGTGCATGGTTATTTGTCCTGTGTGTCTCTGTCTTGCCCTGTGTTGGACTGGCGACCTGTCCAGGGTATACCCCACCTATTGCCCCAATGACTGCTGGATATAGGCACCAGCTCCCCCGTGACTCTGCAAATACAAGTGGGCATAAACAGTGGATGGATGGAAGGTTGGATGGAGGAGATGAGGCATCTTCATGCTTTATGTAAAGATGCCTTCGCTCTTGAGAGAGCAGTTCTTATAAAACTGATTTTTGGTGGGCAGGTTTGGTCTTTAAGGACTGATATCCTGTATATTTCAGATATTTTCCTACTGGAACACACCTAAATCAAATTAATTTGTCATGAGCAAGCTCCTGCAAAAAGAGATGAAAACATGTCTGACCCCAGTTCTCGAGGACTAGAACTGTCCACCTCTGAGATTTCCAAAATGCTGCATGTTTCACAAGAGAAATGGGCTAAAAGCTCAAAAAGGATAAAACAGAATAAGTTTGCTGTGATACAGTCAGTGAGAAATGTGTGAATTGGCTTTTTGTTTTAGACAGCTCTTTACTGTAAGCTAAAAAGCTGAGCAGGAAACCACAAAAACTGCAATAAAAAAATGGTGAAGGAGCAAAATGAGCAGGACTACAGAAGTGTAGGTACTCCAGCTAACATGACTCCTTAGAAAACAGTTTCCTTTTGAACTATTTCTTCCAGGCTTTGTGCCATCTCTGATTCTTCGCTCCACTCTTTTTAAAACATCTCCCTGTTACTGAAAACAGCTAAAATAGAGCTTCCTTCTCTCAGTGAAAGCATTTACACTAAAGAGCGTTGTTATCACCAGAATCTGGTTGTGTCTATGTATGGTTGGTTCACTGTTTGGAAAAAGATTATATTTCCCATCATCCTGTTACTAGTGAATGCTAATTAAACCGAAAATCATCCGATCCTGCTAATTTCACAAGCTGGTTTCTTGTTTGTATTTCTAGCAAGACAAGGGGCTCATGGTTTCTATTTACTTTTTATGTATTTGTGCTATGTTTAGGAGTTTCCATCGTTAATTTAATTATCATCACCTTGAGTCAGGTGATTAAAGTATGACTTTAGCAGCTGCTAACTGTTTCAAGCTAGTGTAGATTTGCCACGTGGACAACATAATGTCCTTCACTGGCTAAAACAAAATTATAAAAGGAAAAAAAAAAGCTCTGGTTGACCCACAATCCATGATTTACAAACAAGATTTAATGCTGTCACAATGAGTCCTTCTCACTGCTGATGTTGTGTAACTGTCTCGATATGACACATGTGACAGTGGGTCATGTGTTGTAGCTGGAAAGCGCTTGCTATTCTGTCCAACCAGTGAAAGTGTGATGGTGCTAATGGGTGGACTGGTAGCCTCTTTGGAGTGCAGATGGAGCAGCAAAGGAGCACAGCACTGCGGAATTCCCCACAAGCTAAGTCAAACTATTTATAGAACACACACACACCGAAATACAGCTTACATAGGCCTCTGGAGTGTCTTACACATGCACACGCAATGTAGCATCACTCAAGCACAGAAATAACATGCATCAGAGGCGATACCTGCAGGTGCACCACTTTCCAAGATATAAGCAAACACACACAGCACATTCAAATAACCCTGGGAAGACCAGCACGTGTGAGGCTGTGCTTAATGCCAGATTTATGGAGCGTGTACAGCTGGTGTGTAACAAAATATTGGTCTGTGGGTCACACGTTTAACACCAAGGGCTGCAATACATAATATAAGAGCTCGAAGGTTTAGTCAGCTAATGAATAATCCAGACTTAAGCCTACAATCAAGGGCATTTGTGTTGTGTGTGAGAGACTGCATCACTGCTGTGGTTTCAACCCTACCTGAGAAGAAGCTCTTTGGGGAGCTTCTTGTTAATTGGGGCTTCATCAGTGTTTGAGAAGACCTGCAGAGACACAAGATAAATAACAATAATAGTAAGTGTATTGTAAGTTTAACAAGCTAATACAAAATCTAAGCTCTGTGAACACATAAAATGGCAAAAATCAAGACTTTTTTTTGTTTTATTTATGTTAAACATGAACAGAAACAGAGCCATACACTTTGTTTGCATTAGTCAACCAAAACTGAGCTCTTACGTCTTTAACTTATGCTAATAAACACACCAGAGACACATTTGGTTTCTCATGTCCACTCCCTGCAAGATTATAATTCTGCCAGCCTGGTCAGCTTGTTGGCATGCTTATCTCAATTAGCCTACTCGCTGGATGTCTGGCCATCTGCTGAGTGGCACACACACACACACGCTGTGACACACTCGTAAGGTTATTCAAGCCCAATCATTCTGGGTAAAGAACAGTTTCAGAACGTTCCCGATTGAGTTGGGCTTTGAATTTAGATTAGGGCAAATGGCCATAATCACAGTGCCTCTGCAGGCACACGCACATCCTGTCAGTAACACGCTTGTATCTTAAAGGAGTCAGCAAGTGTATCTAATGTGGAGGACCCCCTGCTGTGTCACATGCAAACAGGAAAACAAAAGGAGAGCAGAGTGATCGCAGTGCAGGATGAGCGAGGGTTGATGCAGGGAGCAGACATAACGTCTTTGAAGTAGAAAGCAGTGAAGGAGAGAGAAGAGAGGGCTAAAAGAGGAAGAAGAGATCAGAAAAAAGAAACGGAACTGCAGTCAAGGACCAGAGAAAAAGAAACAAAAAAAAGAAGTATTTGTTAAAACTACAAAGTAAAAGAAGAACCAGGAGACAAATTAGGAAATGAAGGTTAGAGTTTGTGAGGTCAAAAAGTCAAAAGAAAGGGAGTTGTCTGGTTGAGTTTCAGCAAAATATTAACCAAACTGGTTTGAATGTTAACAGCTCTGCTATGGTAACAACAAAACCGACAAAGATGCTTGAAGTACTTAAGCGTACTTAAGGTGTATCATCACAGCTTACACCTCTGCAACTCCATAAAACCCTATCATGTTTTATGTGACTAAAGCGTATTGTTATACTGACTATAAGCACCAACCACTGCAGTGTGCCAATATAAAGCTTTCAGACCATTTCAGGCTCCTACCTTATACTGTATAATGGCAAGGAAAACTCAGTTTAGGAGTGATCAGTTTAATTTCACTGATAGAAAATAAAAAGAACTGCAAAAAACAAATGTTATACATAAAAAAAGCAAAAAAGCCCCACAAATTTCAATTATTTTCAGCTTTTTGTGACAGACCAACAAAAAGCAGCAAATATGTGAAGTGGAAGAAAAATTGTACACGGTTTTCAAATGTCTTTGTAAAAAAAACAACAATGTTTTTGGTATGTATTCAGCCCTGATTTACCTGTTACCCCAAAATAAAACCATGTGCAACCAATTGCCTTCAGAGGTCACATAATTAGTAAACAGGGTTCAGTTGTCTGTAATTTAATCTTAGTATGAATGTAACTGTTCTCAGGGCTCAGAGGTCTGTTATACCACATTTTCAGAGCCAGTTCTGGTTCCCGAACGTGATTTAGAACCAAGAACTTTAGTGAACATACGACATGACCAAGGAACACAACAGCCAGGTCCAGGAGAAAGTTGTGGACAAGCTTGAAGCAGATTTATGTTATAAAACAACAGGGCTTTAAAACTGATTTACAACATGTTTCTGTACAATCACTGCTGTTCCATCTAATACTGCAGAACAATGATCGGATATACAGGTCCTTCTCAAAAAATTAGCATATTGTGATAAAGTTCATTATTTTCTATAATGTAATGATGAAAATTTAACATTCATATATTTTAGATTCATTGCACACTAACTGAAATATTTCAGGTCTTTTATTGTCTTAATACGGATGATTTTGGCATACAGCTCATGAAAACCCAAAATTCCTATCTCACAAAATTAGCATATTTCATCCGACCAATAAAAGAAAAGTGTTTTTAATACAAAAAACGTCAACCTTCAAATAATCATGTACAGTTATGCACTCAATACTTGGTCGGGAATCCTTTTGCAGAAATGACTGCTTCAATGCGGCGTGGCATGGAGGCAATCAGCCTGTGGCACTGAGGTCTTATGGAGGCCCAGGATGCTTCGATAGCGGCCTTCAGCTCATCCAGAGTGTTGGGTCTTGAGTCTCAACGTTCTCTTCACAATATCCCACAGATTCTCTATGGGGTTCAGGTCAGGAGAGTTGGCAGGCCAATTGAGCACAGTGATACCATGGTCAGTAAACCATTTACCAGTGGTTTTGGCACTGTGAGCAGGTGCCACGTCGTGCTGAAAAATGAAATCTTCATCTCCATAAAGCTTTTCAGCAGATGGAAGCATGAAGTGCTCCAAAATCTCCTGATAGCTAGCTGCATTGACCCTGCCCTTGATAAAACACAGTGGACCAACACCAGCAGCTGACACGGCACCCCAGACCATCACTGACTGTGGGTACTTGACACTGGACTTCTGGCATTTTGGCATTTCCTTCTCCCCAGTCTTCCTCCAGACTCTGGCACCTTGATTTCCGAATGACATGCAGAATTTGCTTTCATCCGGAAAAAGTACTTTGGACCACTGAGCAACAGTCCAGTGCTGCTTCTCTGTAGCCCAGGACTGGGGAATGTGGCACCTGTAGCCCATTTCCTGCACACGCCTGTGCACGGTGGCTCTGGATGTTTCTACTCCAGACTCAGTCCACTGCTTCCGCAGGTCCCCCAAGGTCTGGAATCGGCCCTTCTCCACAATCTTCCTCAGGGTCCGGTCACCTCTTTTCGTTGTGCAGCGTTTTCTGCCACACTTTTTCCTTCCCACAGACTTCCCACTGAGGTGCCTTGATACAGCACTCTGGGAACAGCCTATTCGTTCAGAAATTTCTTTCTGTGTCTTACCCTCTTGCTTGAGGGTGTCAATAGTGGCCTTCTGGACAGCAGTCAGGTCGGCAGTCTTACCCATGATTGGGGTTTTGAGTGATGAACCAGGCTGGGAGTTTTAAAGGCCTCAGGAATCTTTTGCAGGTGTTTAGAGTTAACTCGTTGATTCAGATGATTAGGTTCATAGCTCGTTTAGAGAGCCTTTTAATGATATGCTAATTTTGTGAGATAGGAATTTTGGGTTTTCATGAGCTGTATGCCAAAATCATCCGTATTAAGACAATAAAAGATCTGAAATATTTCAGTTAGTGTGCAATGAATCTAAAATATATGAATGTTAAATTTTCATCATGACATTATGGAAAATAATGAGCTTTATCACAATATGCTAATATTTTGAGAAGGACCTGTACGTAGTATCAACACTCGCTGATCACTGCATGGGTGGCAAAGTGTATCCGCTACAAACCTTGGTGTGTGTGAAATATGCATCAACAGGCACCTCCACTGCATCAGGAGCAGAGGCACATCTCACAAAGCACTGTTGTACTTGTTATTTTGAAAAGAGTGGCACAACCGCTTAGTCCGTCTGACAGCCTGTGCAAGGTAAGCATTAACCAGAGAAGCCAAGAGGCCCATGTTAACCGTGGAGGAGTTGCAGAGATCCACAGCTCAGATAGGAGAATTTGTCGACAGGAAATATACTAATCGTGCACTCTAAAGATCTTCATCAAACTGCTGATGAAGAATTGTTGAAAGAAAACAGGGGACACGGCAAACGTGGAAGAAGGTGTTCTGGTCATATCAGACCAAAATTCAGGTGTCTAATAGTCAACTAGTAAAACTGCTCTTTCCACCATACACTCGTTTTCATGTAAGAACACCACCTCCTGTTGAGATTCACTCGCACTGAGCTTGCGAGCACACCAGACTGAGAGAGTCAAGTACCATCAAGTCAAACCCTAAAATTCTTTAAATTCTTTGCGTTGTTCACACATCCCAGCGATGTGTGAACAACACATCAGACAAACCGCGCTCACCGCTCGTCGAACGGTGTGTTAGAAGGACCGAACACGATGTGAAGTAAAATGCTGAGAGGCAAGATGGTTTTATTAGGACTGTTAGGATTAAAAGCTTTCATTTTGTACTACTTCTCTGCAACACTGGATTTTGTGTTGCTAATCTAAAACCACACAGTGTGCTGAATGAAGCATATCATGGAGACAGTGTCCCTCAAGTCTTCAGAGTTTGTAAATAAGTTGGAAGACATCTTTCGACTTCACACGACATGTGCATGGCTGTGACGGGTTCTCTGTCATGGCATATTTACAGCAGACAGTGCTGAGGCTGTGTAGATCTCACTCACAGCCAACTCAGCCGAGATCAATGCTAATCATTCATACAGTTTTAATTAAAAAAAACCTTCCTTTGTGCAGCTAGCTGCTGTATCAGCAAGCCCAACTAATAAAACAAATATCAGCTTTTTATAGTTATGTCACTCTAAAATATGTAGATCATATTCTGCTCAAATTGACTTGAAAACTACTACTAAATATAGAAAGTCTATGAATCAAAAGAAAACAATAAATCATTGAGACAGAATTATTGCGGGTGTAACGATGTTATTGATTTATTTGCAAACAGCAGGAATAATTGTTGATTTTCTGTTCTGAATAAATGCAGATATATTGTGCCATCCATTTTTTTTTTTCCATTTTTATATAAATAAGGCTGAAAAGTTGGTGGTAATGTTGCCTTGAAGCAAGAAGGTCCAGGGTTTGAATTCCAGCCTATAGGGTCTTTCTGCTTGTAGTTTGCCTGTTTTCCCCTGTGCATGTATGGGTTCTCTCTGGCTTCCTCCCACAGCCACAGGTATGTGGCTGCTGGGTTAATTGGTTCTTCTAAATTGGCCTTGGGTATGAGTGTGTGTGCATGGTTGGTTGGTTGTCCTGTCGAGGATGTAACTGCAGGAAAAAATGTATTTCGCCACGTTACCCATTTGATTTGGTTCCGATGTGCACCTTTTCAATATGGCCTAGTTAATAAAGAACCACCACATTAAATTGGTTGTGGTTACAGGTAACCAAAAAGAGAAAATGTTGTCAATTACTTGAGTTATTTGCAATTACAATGTGCATAAAATTCGACTGGAGCATAGTCACATGCAGGAAAAATCATTAGACAGGTAGCTTTAAATTATTGTTTAACAGATAAAAAAAAAAATCTAATTTAAATTTGTAATCTGCAGTAGAAGGGTCAATTTTTAATCTACAAATCTGAAGTCTTGAGAGTTAGGTTTAAGGAGTAAGGAGCTCTTCGGGGGCCCCTTGTTGGCCTCCAGGGATCATAGACAGCAGCCTAGTTTGCTCATGCCTTAGGTAGGCTCTGTCCCTCATGACATATATGTGTGGTACGTCTTTTCTGGGGACGGGGGAGTATTAGGATCAATCCAGCCCGTGTCTTCTGCCCAGTCAGAGTGGGAACTATATGAATGCTGCAGCCCACTCCTGAAAGCCTGTGACCTCAGGCGACAAACCCTGATCTATTGACTGTAAACCCAGCCACAGCCCTGCTGTCTGTCCCGCAGTGTTCTCGCTGTCCGCTGCTGTTGGTGCGGGAGGACAACAACAGGATTTCGGATTACCCTTGACCAACAAAACGCCTCAGTTTCTGACTGCGTGTACAAATTAGCAGCAAAGCCCAACGCACGCACACACACTTAAACACAGTTTGCTTACACAAGACTCCCTATTGGAGACAAACAGTTTAACCGTTGGTGGTCCACTCCCTCCCCATGTCGTTACCTCGAACCGGCTCTTGGTGATACCGTTCATGTCTACGGCGGCTCCTTCCTGCTGCAGACAGAACCAACGGAGCCGCTTCTCGGGCTGATTTTCTCGCCGTTTTGTTTTTGGGAACGTAGGAGCTGAGCTGAGCTGAAGCTGGGTCTTCACACCCTCCTCCACCACCTCCTCCTCCTCCTCCTCCTCCCCCCAGCCGCCAGCGAGGCTCCTGTCTCCGGGTCAGTGAGGAGGCGGCAGCGGTGGTCGCAGCGAGGCGTGGTGTGGGTCCGAAGAAGCGGCCTGCGGTACAGTGAACGCTCGCTGTCTCGGAGAGCAAACGGCACCCCAGCACGTCTCATCACAGGGTTACCAAAATAACAATAATAACATGGACGGTTCTGTCAAGTGACTTCACTTCCGCCTCTCCCTTCATCTTTGCGTACCAGAACGAGTCAGCTGCGTGGACCGAACCCGCAAAAAAACAAACAAACACACACACACACACACGCACACACAGGCGGTGAATGAGATATTAACGATTCACGTCAAGTTGTGTTACGGCGGCTGGCAGGAACGCTTTCCTCGCTCTTTTCTGTTTACTTGCGGGGGGAAGGGGAGGGGCCACGTGATGTCACTGCTGCGGGAAAAGCACGCGTGGTCGATTTGTTTTGATTGTGAGGTCCTCGGGGGGCCTGTTTCTCCACAGCAGAATTCAGCCCTCCGCGATAAGGGAACAACCCTGGCTTTAACGGGAACGGCAGCCGAGGCCGAGGAAAAACAAATAAGGAATGTATGCGTTTTATTACCGCAAACATCCAGGAAAAAAAATATTTGCATGTCTGAAAAACATAATGACCATATGATGGTCACGCAAACCGTCTTGCTATCCTTCCTTCAGCGCAGACGGGGTTTCTTTTGTTTTGCCCTTTAAATCTGTGTCTTCACTGTCAAAACACAGTAATACTGAGTAACTGCCTCGCTGAAAAGCTGAAGTTGTCTTGGAAACAGAGGCATGCGCGCTTCATCATTGCATAATGTTTTTGACAGTTCCATAAATAACGGTGGAGTTTATTTATTTCCGGGCTTATGAGGCTTACATTTAAATTTCACTTGTTTTACTGAGATTTTATGTGTTAGACCATCAAAAAAAGTTGTGTATAACTGATACACGGCTTTCAACGTTGTGTTACACGTAAAAATCTGAAACTGCGGTGTTCAGCCCCTTTTAATTTGATGAATAAAATCTTTCTCACTGTTTTCAGTGCTTAGTGAACAAACAACGTCATAAATACCAACGAACACACTGGGCGGATCAGGGATGAATATATTGTGAAGTTAACGCAGGGTTAGGTTATAAAACATTATCTTAAGCTTTGAACTTTTCAAAAAACACTGATCCATTATTTGAAAATGGAAAGTGTTTGACTGAAAGGAAAACCTATCAAGGCATGGAGGTCCATGGTTGTTCTGGAGGAGCTGTAGAATTATGGACAGCTCAGGTGTCAAAACTATTAATTGTGCACTCCTCAAATCTGGCCTGAATAGAAAAGCAGGATAAGGAGACCATTATTAAAAGAAGTCCCATATTAAGTTTATGACACTTCATGCAGGAGATGCAGCAAACATTTAAAAGAAGATGCTCTGGTCAAATAAGGCCAAACAAGACTTTTTGGGCTAACTGCAAAACAATATGAGTGGAAGCTAACACTGCACATCACGCTGGACGTGTCACCCCAACAGTGACAAATGATGGTGGCAGCATCATGCTGTGGGGATGCTTTTCTTCAGCAGGGACATGGAGCTGTATAGAGCTTATGGGAAGATGGATGGAGCTAAATAAGGGACAAAACAAAATGAACAAGGTACTCAAAATACATATTAATGAAGTGAATGCTGAAATGGTACACACGGTCAAATTTCTTGGTGTTATTATTGATGATAAACTGAACTGTAAACCTTACATCAGATGCACATTCAAAGTAATATATCCAAATGTTGCACAAAGCTAAACATGTGTTAGATGGAAAAAGCACTCCGCATTCTGCTCTGCTCCATAGTTTTACCATATTGACATTACTGTGCAGAGGTTTGGGGAAACAACAACACTATATAGTCATTACTAATACTTTAAAAAAGAGCATTATGAGTAAATAACAAGGCGTGGCATCATACTAAACCACTATACATACAATCAAAATTATTAAAACTTGCTGACATTGTTACAGCTCTAATAATGTATACAGCTAAAAATAACCAACTGCCAGAAAATATTAAAAAAAATATTCAAGAGAAGGGAAGGAGTTTGTGAGTTAGTAGGTACACGTCAATATCAAACACAGATCATTAGAACAAGAAGAAAAGGTTGTTCTGTCTGTGGGGTGAAGCTTTGGAGCGGTCTTAAAATTAAGCTGAAGCAATGTTCAAACATGCACTCTAAACACTGCAAGGGTAAAAATAACCCAATTTGTAACTCAGTGCTGGGTGAAATTTGAACCGAATCAACCCTGGGTTGTTTCAACTCAACAGGTTTGGGTTATTGGTTTGACCCAGCATACTGGGTTAGGACAACAGTCCAATGATTGGGTAAAAGTGATTGGGTATCTGTCTCCAGCAGTTACTGGGCAAGAGGGTAACACAGAGACATTCAGGACAATCATACACTCACTAATTCATATCTAAACGCTGTTTAGAGCAATCAATTGACCGAACAGTCATGTTTCTGGACTGTGGAAGGAAGTCAGAGTACCCAGAGAAAATCTACGCATGGACAGGGAGAACATGCAAACTGCATGTAGAAAGACTCTGGGCTGGGATTCAAACCTTGGACCTTCCAGCTGCAAGGCAACAGTGCAAACTAATTAACTAACTAATTCTAAGTCTGCACAGTAGCACAGACTTAGAATTACCCACATTATTAATTAATTAACAAAAATAACCCTATGTCTTTTAAACTGTTAGAGTTAAAAATTTACTTACTGTGTTTTATATCAGAGGAAAAGTCTAGTGATATCTGATCATGTCACAGTCTAGATGAAAATGGCAGTTTGTGAAGAATGATGTAGCTTCTTCTTAGGTTTATCTTCAAGTCCAACCAATTGGGTAAAATTTTGACCCCATGACTCTTACCCAGCAGTTGAGTTGTGAAAATAACCTCACATTTATTACTGTACGAAGTCGTTTAAAACTTGGTATAAAAAAGATGATTACAGACGAATATAAGACTTGAAGAGTAATTATTATTTTTGTTACCTCTCATTATTTTTGTTATTACTGCATAATGTATTATTGTCTTAAGATAACAGTCACTTGGGTTTATGGAATGCACTTTATTATTTTATTTCAATTTATTTTGTTGTTTTGGATTACAAATTTTGTATGAAATTAGGCATTTTCTTCAGGATGAACTAGACATTATGGGAAAAATGTCACAGGAGAAAGGCTAGGTTAATGAAGAACATTATGGAGAACCCTGAGCATCCTCTTCAATTCAATTCAATTCAATTCAATTCAGTTTATTTATATAGCGCCAATTCACAACACATGTTGTCTCAAGGCACTTCACAAAAGTCAGGTACATACATTCCAATTAATCCTAATCATTGAACATTGCAGTCAGATTCAGTTATTTATTCAAATTGGATAAAAAGTTTTTCTATCTAAGGAAACCCAGCAGATTGCATCCAGTCAGTGACTTGCAGCATTCACTCCTCCTGGATGAGCATGTAGAGACAGTGGACGGTCACTGGCGTTGACTTTGCAGCAATCCCTCATACTGAGCATGCATGTAGCGAGGAAAAACTCCCTTTTAACAGGAAGAAACCTCCAGTAGAACCAGGCTCAGTGTGAGCGGCCATCTGCCACGACCGACTGGGGGTTTGAGAGAACAGAGCAGAGACACAAAGAGAACAAAGAAGCACTGATCCAGGAGTACTTTCTATGGGAAGGAAAAGTAAATGTTTATGGATGTAGCTCCTCTTCATGAGACTGTTGTACAACAACAGAGTGTCTTCAGTCAGAGGCTTCTTCAGATCTGCTGCAAGACAGACCGCTACAGGAGATCCTTCCTGCCTATAGCCATCAGCATCTACAACGGCTCTTTGAGGAAACCCTCATAATGAGCTACAACAACATTTACTTTCCTTTTGGAATGAATAAAGTCTTTTTGAATTGAATATAAGTTTATACTTCTGTCCTTTCCTTTGAGTGTATGAATATGGAATACTGGTAAATATTACTGCTATCTGCTGTTACTTTCAACAACATTTTGAAATAAATTTAAAGGAAGCCTTCCAGCAGGACAACCACCCTAAACATACAACCAGAGCTCAGTTTAATTATTTTGATCAGACATAAATCGATCAAAAATGTTTGCTTAGGCTCTCCACCCAATCACATATTTGAGCTATTTTACAAAGATAAGTTCATTCTCTAGATGTGCAAAGCTGGTAGAGAAATAAGGGGAAAGACTGTAACTGAAACTGTAATTGCAGCCATTTCCGTTTAAAACATTTTAACCACACAACTATTAATAATAGGTAGTTTGATGTGCATCAGTGTATTTTGTTAAATGTGATTTTCTGTTATTCTCAACAAGATAATATCGAAACAAAAGGGAACCACTGTGTTGTACTTCATTGTGAAATGAAGTACAACACATAAGGTAAACTATATGCTAAGCCAACTATTGTAGTATACATGTAGTATATTTTTTGTTGTACTTACTCGTCATTGACTGTCTTGCATTAAAATGCAAAGTTAGCTGCAAAATCAAAATGTATTTCTGTTTTGTAAATTCCATTTAGTCTACAGGGTCTGAAAAATAATCTCTGTAATATTTTGTGCTGTTTCCCACTAAAGATTTTAAATGCTTTAGGTTTACAAATAATGACATATTTTCTCACACAATATTTTTAATTAAGCAAATGATTTATACGCTACTATGGTAATTATTATGGCAGGTTCAAGATAACCTGCATGGTGATTTACGGATCCAGGAGGAAAATTTGTCTAATTGTCATGTGTTCTCCAACTCTATGGCTAGAGGGCGCTCTGACATAGCCAGCCTTCCTTGATCATTGGATGAGCTGGGAAAAAAATACTTTTACTCTTACAATGCAGCAGAACTCTGAGAAAAATTGAAAGGGGGATGAAGAAAAAAATGAATCACATGCGTTTGTGATTATGTACCCAATATGAACTGAATGGCTGACCTTATCATGTAGATCACAGTTAGAAAAATCAGTTGTATTTTGGAGGCATTTGCAAGAGTATGTCTTGCTTAATAGTCCAAACTTTGCTTTTGTAAAAAGTGATCCCCCCCAGGGTTCAAGGCTACATCATCGCTGATTTGGTTTTTCCTTTTTTATTTATTTATGTATTTTTCTCTAAGTTAATTTTTGATAAAGAAGTGTATACTTCCTTGTTTCCAGAATGCTTTTCAGTTCAGACTTACCATGAAAGCAACACAATGTAAAGGATGGCACATTACTGGTGAACGTATCCATCCATCCATCCATCGTCCTCCTCATATCTGAGAGCAGGTTGCGGGGGCAACAGTTCCAGGCAACGGGAGGCACACAAGAGGCATCCTGATCAGATGTCCAAACCACCTTAATTGAATATGTTTTATTTTTCACCTGTCTTTTAGTATCTTGCCCCACTGAAACAATTGATTTAGAGAGATTTGTTTCCATCATGGCATTAAGTAAAGGCGGGGATCGTCTTTTGAAGTAGTTTTTCTTAAAAAGATTTTTCTTGCATGTGTTTCCAACAATATGACCCTTTGGGTTGAGTAGACTCTGTGGTCAACACCTTTCATTTTGAGCTTTCCAAACTCAAAAATCAGACATAATTTTGTATTTTACTAGTTTGTCCCTCAGAAGTCCTCGCTGGATGGTATTAAAAGTACTGGAGAAATCAAAGAACATGATCCTCAGTGCTTCCTGGCTTCTACAGGTGGGTCAGAGTTCGGAGCAGGACATAGATGATGGCATCACTCACCCCAATAGGATGGTAGGTGAACAGCAGCGGATCCAACAAAGACCTCACCAAGGTTCTACTGGCCTGTAGCTGCAGAGGTCCTTCGGATAGGTGATTCTCAGCACTGGTTCAACACAGGAGGTCTTCCATAGCTGTGGTACTTTTCCCATCTTCAAGCTCATGTTGACCATGTATCCAATGATGCCACATGTTGATTTGCCTAGCACCTCCGGAGCCTGGAGCTGATGCCCTACAGACCTACAACATTTCGCATCTTGATCTTTTGCAGCTCATTTCTCACCTGAAGTGTTGAAAGGGACAGGAGGGGGATGTCTGATGGATGGAGCCCTCTGAAGAAATAACAAAACATAACATGAAATTAACAACACAAAACAAAATAACCAACATTTGGCACAAATTAACTAAAAAGAGAAACAAAGTTAGAGCAAAATGAGGTTAAATGGCTACCCATGGATGCAAAACAATCACATTTAAGCAGAAAATTAAATAAAACATGAACACAAAAAATGAGGACAAATTTGATATTATTAAACACACATTAAACAATAATGTGTACAATTAGCACTACATTTAGACATAAAATGTAACAAAAAATAACACACTCAACTGTGCCCGTGAACTACCTTAATTTATCTTGTAATTAAACTATTTGCCATTAAAAAACTACATCAGACTGATCCAATATATGAAAGATGCACAACTGATAATGCAAACCAGTCTGTCAGTGTAGAGGTCCTCAAAAGACTAGAGGACGTTCGGCTTTATTATTAATACAAACTCATTTAAATCTCTAAAGTTTCCCCTCTGATCAAATAGTGTAGCAAGAAACATCAATCTGAGCCAGACAAAACACATGCAAGCACAACAAACCCCAGTTGTTGCAAATAATTTATCTATAATATTCATGCAGCACGTTTCCCCTCCTCAATCCTCTGCATCAGTGGGCAATTAACAATCTCCCATCAAATGAATTAGCTCGGTTCTTTGAATAGCAGAACGCATCACCCATCATGACTCAGCTGTGCATGGCAGCTCAGTGTAGAATGTGTCCTGATGATCGCAATGCGTGCTACAACGTCAAGCAGGGTCAACTGTCACGCACACAATTCTTCAACACAGGCTGACAAAATGCTGAAAGTGTTGATACAGCGTGCTTATAAATTTACCAGGGGGGGGGGAATGCTGAGCTCTTGTGCATTGTTTAGAGGATATATGGGATTACTCTGATTACTCTGTTTTGATTATTTATTTTACCTTTCCTTGTGCTCATCTTGCTCAGTTACCTCGGGACCAATGTTCAGATATGTAAATGAAAAACACATCAAGAAACACCTTTAACAGCTGGTCCCCCACACAACGCTCTCATCACTCACCGCTGTCACCCAACCAATCACCATCCTCAGTATTTATGCTACTCGGTTCAGTTAGTCATTGCTGGATTTTCCTGTCGTTCTGTTTTCTTCTGTAATGCTGTTATTAAGTGTGTCATACTAATTTCCTTTATAGCCTCCATCATTCTGCCTGTCTCCTGCCTGCATTCGATCCTCAACCATCTCCAAAAATTACTTCAAAGGCATTAGTTATTTTGGGGGATTTTATACATTTTTCAGGGAACAACAATTATATAGCATCACATTTTAAGGGCTTTAAAGAATAAGATTTAGGAGAACAAGTTTTAATTCATGGTGGATTTTTTTCTAATCCCCACATGGTTGGATTTTTTTATATGGGAACGAATAAATACAAACAACGCAATTAATCTGTGGTTAAATGTCTTTTGTAAGTTGCACCTGACATGGTTTACATAGCCAATAACAAGTTTCTGTAATAATTCCACATAGATATTTAACCATTCATTTGAGAATTTGTTTAAATAAACTGGTTGCCATCCTGGCAAGGGCCCTACTTTAAATCATGGTCACCAGTTTTTCAATAATGCAGAGGTCTGGGCTTTGGTAGGACCATGCTAGTCTGCATCTATTCCAAGGCATGTGTTTGGGATTGGTTGTTCATGTTCTAACCTTCTAGTTTTTGACCAAGAGTCAAATGTTTAATGGAGGGCTATAACAGTGGAATAAAGTTTGAGGTGGATTTGTTTTATTATTGCAGGTTATGTGCACACCAACACCATCACACACTGAAAGCAACTTGATGCATTTTATTTCCAGTCTACCTTGAGTGATTCACAGGAAGAAGAGTCACAGAAGGTCCGCCCTGATGATTCTCTCCGCAGACCTAATTGATAGTATGTTGTAGGTTGGACATGTCCTGTTTTGTGGATGAGCCAAACCACACAGTAATGGATGAAAACAGGACAGACTGAATAATGGTAGAGTAGAAGATGACTCCCAGCTCCTGTGGAAGGTTGTACTCCTTGAGTTGCCACAGGGAGTACAGTTTCTGCTGGGCCTTCTTCTCAACACTATCTTTGTGTGAGGACCATCTCAAGACCTGAGAAAAGGTGGTTCCTCGGAACCGAAAGTGATCCACAGTAGACAAAGTGTTGTTGAGGATAGTGAGTGGTGACTGTGTGGGGGATGTCTTCCAGAAGTCCACCATCCTCTCCACTGTCTTGAGCAGGTTAAGCTCACCAGTGTACATGCAAGTCAACCTCCTGTCTGTATACAGACTCGGGTTAGGGTTACTGTCCTGCATCAGACCAATAACAGTGGTGTTATCTGCAAACTTAAGGAGTTTCATAGACGGAAGGGCTGAGATGCAGTCAACCAATTGGTCTGTAAAAAATTACTATAACACACAATAGCAATCACATTTCATGAAGTAATGGAGCCCCTGGTCTCCATAGCTTTTTAGGTGAGGTAAAGTTAAAGAATTGTTTGTGCAATACATTACTACCAACACAGGGAAATAGCCCCACAGTATGATGCTGCCATCACCATGGCTGACAGTTAAAACGGTGTTCTTAGGTGTGAAAGCCAAACATTGACTTCTCTAAACGTGTTTCTGGTCATTGTAGTCAGAGGCTACTTTTCTTAGCCGGCAGTGTCTCAGTCTATGGTGATTTAAAACTAGTTTCAGGATGGACAGTGCCACTGGTATTCCAACAGTTTCCAGTTTATGACTGAATTAAGCCTTGGTGGTTGTTTGGTTGTGCCTAAACAACCTGACCAATTTTCTTTTCATGTATGGGAAACTGTTTGGGGCGGATGGTTGAAAACTGAAAACAAATTATGTTCCTATCCAGTCATTCTAAAGAGATATCAAATATTTGTTTTGAGGCACAATTTATTACCAAATGATACCACTTTGGCTCTTTGTGGAAAAGTGAAATTTTACATTCTTGTTTTCAAATTCATTGAAGTTGGATGGTGTATAATCAATCCTCCATGGAAGAAAATACTGCTTATTAATAATAAATGATTATATTTGATTACATTGTAACTGCTGGTTTTCCTAGACTTATTTATTATAATAAGGTACAATACTCAATCATAAAGTAAGACACAGGTTGTTTTCTTCTTGGCCCTGTATGAAGAGACATTTTTAGGTACAAGATTTTTACGATAGGGTGACATACTGTATGAGTGCAGGAGGAAACACTGCAAATTGCTCCTAAAACCACGTTTCCTCCTTGCTGCCTCACCTACAGGCTTTCAGTTCTTCTCCTGTTTGTGTGAACCTCAACTCTTACTGTGTATGTCATTGTGCCCTCCACCACCATTATGACCAGTAACTTCCTGTGAGTCAGCCAGACAGCAGCTCACCCCATCCTGACAAGACATACATTCACCTGGGAAGGCGCGGGTCTCACACATATGACAAGTAATTTTGCGGTGGTGCATTTGTGCGTGTCAGCGTGTTTACCTCCACAACACATGACTGGTAAATGGGAGCCTACTGGAAGTCCTGTGAGATTATTACTCACCCATGTGATGTCTGGACGAGCATCTGTCTGTACATAAAAACCCCAAGGGATACCTGCAGCAAGCATCATTTTCACCAGACTCCCCCACTGCAGATCAGGTGTGAATTGCTGTCTCTCTCATACTCACCATGGCTCTCCTCCTTTCGTCAGACCTCCACCTCTCCAAAAATAACCCCAGTGCATAGGTTAGGATCTCAACCTCACTGATTTCTTTATCCGAACGTGTCAAGTGGACATCCATAGAAGTATGACTGGTCTCTGACTGTTGGGTGAAAGAAAAGTGGGGCAGACATGCACAGATCTGAGAAATGCAGCTGGGACACATTTAACTCCAGTGGGACAGAAGAACCACAAAACTAAAGTAACTGGAAAAGATGAGATTAGAAGGAAAGAAATGAGTAAGAGTGAACCTTCAGGAAAGATGTTATTGTTTGAGGAATATTGTCCATGGCAACAGTTTTCATACCTTTGAAACTGTTTCCCATTTTGTGTCATTTCTAACACAAAGTAATGAAAAACTTTGAAGTGGAAAACTTAAACCTGGCTTTTAAAATGTCAGTCAGTCATTTTCTACCGCTTATTCCATAGTGGGTTGTGGGGGAGCTGGTGCCTATCCCCAGCAGTCTATGGGCGAGAGGCAGGGTACACCCAGGACAGATTGCCAGTCCATTGCAGGGCAATACACAAACAACCATGCACACACTCATTCATACACCTAAGTGGAATTTAAAGTTACCAATTAACCTAACAGGCATGTCTTTGGACTGTAGGAGGAAGCCAGAGTACCTGGTGAGAACCCACGCATGCACGGGGAGAACATGCAAACTCCATGCAGAAAGACCCCTGGTTGTGAATTGAACCCAGGACCTTCTTGCTGCAAGGCAACAGTGCTACCAACTGCGCCACCATGCAGCCTGCTTTTAAAATGTTTTGCAAAAAAAATAAAAACATGTGTTTCTATTCATCCTCTGAGTCAATGCTTTGTGGAACCAACTGTGGGTCTGTTGAGTTCACTTCCAGCTTTGCCCTTTTGCACGTGTTTGTTTTGTCCCTTACATGGTTTGTAGGCGAAGATTCTTGGCAAATAATTTTTTATAAAAGTTTGTGAAGAGCACAACGAATGGTTGTTCTTTCACCACATTCTCCCACGTTGATGTCTGAAGCTCCTCCAGAGTTCCACCTATGGCAGCCGCATTGCAACTATTCAACGTTGTGTTCACAGCTGATGACATAGTGCCACTCAAATTTTTCTAAAACTCCATGCATGAAGAGTAATGATTCTAGACATTAATAATTCAAGAAGCCAAAGAGCAGAAGCTTTACAAAAAAATAACTGTAATAAAATAAAGTGTGTCCTGTTTTATACCTTATGTTTATGTGATTTCTTGTCTTATTGTTTTTGTACTATGTTTCTTGAATTATCTCAACGTGCTCTACAGCACTTCGGTCCAACTAGAGTTGCTTAAAAGTAATTAAAGAAATTATTTGACAATGACATATGGAGTTAAACCCAGCATAGGTATTGTGTACAATGTCCTCAAAGTATGCTTATTTCCAGCAAAGTATGAACACATAATGAACAACACAAGACCTTTAAAGAGACTTTCAAACTTTCACCATAGTATAAGATTTTTAAATTAATGTTGCTTCTTTTTTCTTGTACAACCTTAATTCATTGTCTTCCTTTATTTAAAACAATCATTCAGACTGCTTATCATGTATTACCTTCAAAATGGGAAAACTAAATAACAGTCAGGATTAACAACACTGTCCTCAATTGTCATCAAACAAGAAACAACAACAATACTAATAATAATCATAATCATAATGATAGAAGAACATGCACCCTATAGGAAACCCTTTAGTCCACTTGTGCTTTGTTTTAATAGGTCGTAATAGAGCTAAATTTAGGTTTACAACTGTGCATCCTGTAGGTATGTGGGCTGTTATCTTTACCTGCAGACTCTCTGAAACAATGCCTGAATCATCCAGAAAGGCCCATGTGGGCAGAAGCAATTTGTCTTTATCCCCCCAACTAAACGAGACAAGCTCGAGCTCACTCAAAAACCTGTCGTGATGAGAAAATGACAGTTTATTATTTTGATGAGATTGCCTTTAATACTAACTTTGATGTATGTTTCTTGAGGCTGAATAAATTCCTAAACCTCCCTGCCCGACTAAACGTGCCTAGCATGAAGTGTCCAACCAAAACCCAGAACCAAAACATAACCCACATGCCTCAGCAGTGACGTTCTACCTCATTAGGACTGGACTTGTGCCCCTAAATAATACAGATCTCAACAAACACTTCGACAGAAAATATTCAAAGCCATAATTTATTTTATTTATGATGAAATCCCTTCTTTTACCTACTCTATTAAAGTTCAGTTCAGTGCCAGGAGCTTTGTTTTTGCCAGTTGTGTTGATAGTAAGGCGAATAGGGATTTATTGTGATTGTGGGAAGGGATCCTATTGAGTGGTTTGCAACAGCCAAACTCAGAACACCTGCGTTTGGATCTCACCTTAATTAAACTTCTGGGTTCTGGCCTCTTTCCTCCCTCCATTGTCAAACACAAATGTATCTACAAGTGCATCCCAATACAATAGAATATCATCAAAAAATTAATTTATCTCAGTAATTTAAAGAGGGAAACATATGATATAGATTCATTACAATCAGCGATTTATTTCAGTTATATCTGATATGTTGTTTCTGCCTTATAGCTTATTAAGTCCCAAAACACAGTTTCTAAGAAAATTAAAATAAGATAAAAAAAGTTATTTTTAATCCAGACATATCGGACTACTGAACAGTGTATTCGTGTGTTGTACAATATAGACACAATACTTGACTGGGGCTCCTTTTGCATGAATTACTGCATCAGTGCAGCATGACATGGAGGTGATCAGTCTGTTGCTATGCTTCTCCTCTCTTCCTCCAGACTCTGGGACCTTGATTACCAAATGAAATGCAAAATTGAATTCTTCATCAATGACCCTTTTTATTTGTCTTACGTTCCTATGAGAAAATGTACTTTGAGGTTTCATTAGCTTGTAAGCCCTGGTCATCTAAATTTGCATAAATAAATGCTGGAAATAAATACCTTTGTGTTTATGAAATCTATATAGGAGTTTTCTTAATTTAATTACTGAAACAATTTAACTTTTCCATAATATTTAAATTTAATTAGATATACCTATACGTAAAACATTCCTCGTTCTCAAAATTCAGAGTGAAATGTATTTTGTTAAATAGTTTTAAATTTCCCAATATTTGTTTATTTGCTGCTACTACTACTACTACTACTACTACTACTACCACTACTACTACTAATTATAATAATAATAAATAATAATAATACAAGTAACAAAATAGCATCATAAACGGTTTTATCAATAATTATGCTGTTTTATCTAATTGTAATTAATAATATTAGTATATAATATTGTATAATAAAATATGCGAGGGCAAAAATGAATTTGATCCCTGGAGATCCTTCCAAGTCCCTCCATTTAATGTTTCTCTTACTAAAGTGGGTTCCAGTGGGATTTATTTTTGACTTTTTTACGAGAAGAATCATTCTCTTCAACTGGTTTTATTATTTTTACTATTATCTCCCTATAATAAAGTAATTACCTGCAGTCTTGTCTCACTGAAAAGCAGCAGCCCTGCTCCCCTCCCTCTGCCCACCCTGAACATTTTGGGCCGTGACGTATTTACTAACAGGAGGACGTGATTTTTCACACAGGTGCTTTATCTGCTTGCCAGTGCGACTATTAGGGGAAGATAAGCTGCGCCTCTTCACTCCTGAGCCGTTTTCTTGTCTTCCTTCAGCATCTTCACTGGTTGATGCACAGTTTTAGTCTGTGCAACCGAGAAAAGGAAACCTCAGTCTACGAGTTTGTGAATAATTCTGGACGTTTTTGGGCAACGTTTCTAAAGCAAAGACAGTTAAGACAGACGAAGACTGACAAAAATGCTTTATTGTTCTCCCCAAATAGTTCAGTCCTTGCTCTTTGGATGCCTGACTTTTCTTGTTGTGACCTCTGTTGTGAACGCAGAAGGTACGTTAATATTTTTTGTCTTTATTTCTGAGCAGAAATTGTCTAAGTCTAACCCCAAGGACCCTTAAATTATTTCGATTTTAACCAGCTTCAAAATGTGCTTTACAGAACAGATTAAAGTATAGCTAATTATTTAGATATCAGCATAAATATTTGCTATATCCTCTTTAAAAAATGAATTGTAACTAACCATCATTAGGACTGTTTATTTCAAAATGTCTTTTTGTTTATTTTTTGTGGTACAAATGACAATATCAAATACAACTGAAATTGAAATAAAGTTTTTAAAATATTTTCTAAATAGGTGGCATGTTACATTTTTTTTATTTATTATTCTGATCTGAAAATCATCCTGGCTCTAAAATATAACTGCCACTCTGGTTAATAAACTGTGATGAATAAAAAAAATGTTGGTTCAGTTTTTGTGGCCAAACCCAGATCTGATTACTACAGATCTGTAGAATAAAAACCTGTCTGACAACATGAAATGGGCTAAAAATGTCGAAAATGAATACATAATGCCCCAATCTAAAGAGATTCAAGAACAGATCAGAAAGAAAGTCATTTACATCTGTTAGTATGGAAAGTGTTGCAAAGCGATTTCAAAAGCATTGGGACTAAAGCTAACCACAGTGAGAGCCATTATGAACAACACATAACCTTCTAAAGATTGGCCAGCCTACCAAAATTACTCCAAGAGTGCATCAACGACTCATCCAGGAGGTCACAAAAGAACCCAGAACAACATTGAAAGCACTGCAACCTTTAGTTGCCTTAGTAAAGGTCAGTGTTCATGATTTACCAAGAAGAAACAGGCTGGGCAACAATGGCATTCATTGGAAAGTTCAAAGGTGAAAATCAGGTCCATGATTCCCAAGATGTTTGAGAAAATATTCTGTGGACTGATGACACAAAAGTTTAACCTTTTAAAAGGTGCGTGTCCTGTTACATCATGTGTAAAACGAAGAGGTCAACATCTTTTCAGAAAAGCAACATCATACCGACAGTTGAACATGTGAATTACTGTGATGGTCCAGGACAGCTTTGCTTCTTCCGGACAAGGACCACGTACCATAATTGATGTTATCTTGAATTCTGCTGAAAATTCTGAGGGAGAATGTCGGGCCATCAGTTTGAATTTAAGCTTAAACACACTTGGGTTACATAGCAAGTTAATGATCCAATGCTTGACAACACGGCTGAAATAAACAAAATGAAGGTTTTGGAGTAGCCTAGTCAAGCTCTTGACAGGCTGGAGAGTGACACCATGGGGCAGATTTAATTTGAAAACTATATTTTTGTTTACTCAGGTTATCTCAGTCTGTTATTAAAATTAGTTTGCTAATCTGAAATATTTAAGGGTCACAATAAAAGCAAATGGGGGCAAATGCTCTTTCATGTCTCTTTATAAACAAATCAGCCGTACTGTTCTTAGCTGGACGATGCAAACGACGATTCACTGAAAAAAACATCTTCGATTGAATTCCAGTCAAAATGTTTTGGTTGGATTTGTTAACAAAAAGAGATGTTAGTTTGTTAGAATGTAACCATAATTAAACATGACCTTTAGAGGTTAAAATGCTTTAATAAAAGCGCAATAATTTTATTCCCAAAATTCTTACTTACAGTGCTACCAACTTGTCTGTACGGTCTGCTCTGGGTTTCAGGTATCTTTCACTTTCCTTTATGTTTAATTACATCGAAGGTCATTTGAAAATCCCACAATCCCATGTGCACAACCCAATATGTTCTGTTTTGCAGCAACATTTAGAGTCTGTTGCATTGCACTGTGGCAAGTTGAAGGAAATGCTTCCTGCTGTGATGGTAATTATCAAAGGAGGGCTAAACCAATCAGATTGGAGCTTGTCTTCACAGTCATTTCGAAGTGATTTTGTACTTTAGCAAGATCTCTAACACAATTTGTCACATATTTCCCTGTTTTACTTCTTATTTGAAGGTTAGATGCAACCTTATTCATAGTATTTGCACATTTATGGGAGTTTTTTTCATCTTGTCCAATATAATGTGACTCTCATTTACCATAGAAGACATAATCAAAATTAAGAATTTGACTACATTGTTAGATATAGAAATAGAAAGGGCTCTCTGTTAGTTGTGTTTTAATTGATTTATTTTGTTATTTTGCTAAAAAAAATTCCCCCATCTCTCCACAGGTCGAGTGTTCGTATTAGACCCGAGGAGTTTATTGGGCTTCAGGGAAGCAGAGCAGGCGTGTGCTTCTCAACATGCCCGCTTGGCGTCAGCTGAAGAGCTCCGTCAAGCCGTGGTGGACTGCGTCTTCTCTTACTGCACCCGCGGGTGGCTCTATGGAGGCATGGTCGGGTAAGAACATAAGCATTTATCTTCTCGCTTTTGAGGGGACAAGCAAGAAGACTTGAGATGGTCAAAGGTCACCTTAGTGTGCGCGCCTATACATGTGACGGAGGTCAGACGAGGGGATGAAAGAGCAAAGGATGCAGAAGTAGTTCTGTCGGTTTTAGCAAGTGTGGGAAGATGCAAGAGTGACACATTTCAGGTAGGGAAGAGAAAAGGCAGAGAGCAAAAGACAGAGAAAGGCTCCTCTGTCTCCTCCTCAGGGATGAGGGAATTCTGAGCCGGGGTGTCATGTCGACAACCGCTTCCATTTACGCCCCTCATCTCCACAGCAACATGAGATGCTGCTTTGATCCCCCAAGAGACAGAAACAAATGCTCATTTGATTTAGGAGGGAGACAGGTACAGTGATTTATGGTTGACAGTGTGCACTGTGACGTAGGTTTGAATTAAAGAGGAGCTCTTGTAGTAGTTTTTGGCTTATTGGGTTGGAATTTAGAGAAAAGTGGTAACAAAACTAATGTATTAACATACGGAGATGGAAGCAATGTATTTGTTGATGCCATCCATCCATCCATCCATCCATCCATCCATCCATCCATCCATCCCCAAAAATACAGAAACTGCCTTCGCCGAGTTGTGGTGCTCTTAAAAGATGGATGTAGGGGGCGCAGCACGTGGCGGAGCAATAGAGCGTGCAATCCATAGACGGAGCTCCAGTGCAGCTTTCCCGGGTTTGAGTCCCCACCCCGGAGGCCTGTGCTGCATCTCTTCCCCCTCTCTCCATCCCACTTCCTGTCTGCCTACTTTCGAAAAAAATCTCAAAAAAGATGGATGTGCCGAGAAAATCCTTCAAAACTCTAGGAGGATGCTGAAGAAGCATCATGGTCAGGTGATTGAACCTCTCTGCTGACCTCTGTCGATGCAGATTAACAATGGTTCAACTCTGAGACCCCAAGATGGTGGAGTTCCTTGTCTTTTCTCCAGCCACCCAAAGGAAGTTAATTTATATGAGATCCTGTTCCTTTGGTGATGATCCAAAGGAAAAAGCTGAGGGCTGGAACATGAACAAACCCTTAAGTCTTGCAAATGTTATCCTGTAGGTCCTCAGAACAAGATAATGATCCCAGGAATCTGCATGTCAAGTCCACCACCCTCACCTACTACTTTGCTTTAACAACATACCCAGACCTCTTCTTCAGGCTGTGCCAGCCATTCCCTGGGAGCTAAGGCTTGACTACCAAAAGGAATAAGATCTCTACATTGTCTAATGTTACATGTTACGTTATGGTGTTCCCTGTATTTCTTACACCTTGATAAAAGAAAACTGTGCAATTTCTCTTTAGTAGATTGGTTGTTAAAATGTTCATGTTTGCAGCTGTAACAAGTATAACAAGCTCTTTGAAGTAATTATTTTCTCTTTCTGCAACATTCTATTGGAAACATTGTGACATTATGAGAAGTCAGGGATGAGGGAGACATTTACCATTTTAGAACTGCAAGTTGCCTGTTGCAGCCTGTAAAAAAGAGCTGGATACAAACTAAAAGAGCCACAACTACAGAACACAGCTACGGGGACACAGCTAGCAATCAGAAACAAGCACAACACGCAGTATTCAGTAGTAACATGCTATTCCTTGGTATTTTATTCGTACATTTTTCTTTGCCTAAACTGAGCAGTACACCATTTGCGTGCTCTATTTAACAGAATAAATTGTATGCAAAATCTGCAACCTATGCCTTGTTTTCATTCAAAGGGCTACAGAAGTTTAATAAACACCTAATACACTGGGACAAAACATCAACGTCACTTGTTAAACCGCACGTGAGTGCAGTTTTTTGCCTTGGATGGTGTTTTTTACCATAAAAGTTTTTGTTAATTATTCGTGTTGGCCATGTCAGTGATATTTAATAGTCGGATTACAATGAAAACATACGTCCAACTGGGATAAGTGCAAAAAGATACACGTGTTTTTATTTATTTATTATAATACAGAGTAAAGGGGCATAAAGACTTCCTTCAAGTTTAATATTTATAGATTAAACTTTTATTTTTTAGCCTTAATTAGAAACAGAGGTCTATTTCTATCTAGGTCATATTTTGCTGAGGTTTGGTAGGTTCAACGCACAGATCAGAGCGTGGGAGCCACATGGTGAGTTGAAGTATTTTAATAATAATAAAACTGGTAACTTACAGGTAGCCACAGGACATGGAACACAGGCAGGCATACAGACATGAAGCAGATAATAAACAGGAGGATAAATACAGAGGCAGGGTGAAGAAATGACAAATGAACTAATCAGGTGAAATGTGGACCAGCTGGTGGCAGGGAGAATACATAGCGACTGAAGGAGGGAGCATAATAACCACAGATGAGCAGGAATACAGAAACACTGGAAATAATCTAACAGTACACAATGTACAGAAATTCAAAAATCAAGAAAATGTAAATAATAGGATGAACTAAATGAACAGCACGGGGAGAACATAAACAGGGAAAACAAACAAGAAACTGGTGCTGATGCTGTGCTGGTGTTGCAATGTATATTTATACAGGTGGTGTTTTTTTGAATAACACTGCTGCTTTGGAGGAAAATCCATGATTTATTCGTCAAATTTGGTGTTCTGTACTTAGTACTTCAGGTCCTTAGTTTGACTTCCCCCCTTATATGATAGTCCTGCTCAGTTCACTTCCTTTGTAGCTGTTTCTTGCCATTTTTCCCTCTGGTCCTCACATCATTTTGATGGTAAGGACTATATTAGTATAATGCAAACTGAAAAAAGGACTTAGTAAGTTGAATAATCCAGAACACTTTCTGTCACATTGGGGTATTTTGTTTTCTTATTTGTCTTCTTAAGTTTTTCTATCAGTGGTGTGAGATTTCATTTTTTTTAACTGGGATCCTTGCCAGTTACCCCACAGTCTACGCTGAAACACTGACGCAGGTTTTTTCAGTATGTTGCCATAAACAAACACCACTCAGTCTAACTCCCAGGCCTTAACGTTGTCTTTTTACTTGTCCATCGCATATGTTACTACTACAACACCAAACACACTATGGTTTCTGTTTTCTGTCATGACAAGCCGGAGAAGCATAGAAGCACAAGTCACAAATTGCTCTGCTTCTCCTGACAGATTCTTTACAAATACTGATGCTCTGATTATTTCAATTGTACGCAGACTCATGCATGTCTGCTGCTTCTTTAAAGAGAATATAACACCAGTTTTATAGGTTTTAATTTTCAGCTGTGTTTGGGCCTGTAGCTCATGATATTTATATGCATTTCCATGTTCAAAAGCTAGAAATATCCAGAAGAAAAAACTTGCTTAACATGAAGAGATGTGCAGCAATAACAGTGTAAAACATGGTGATAGTGAAGGGAAGCTGCTAAAAGTCTCACTTCTCCCAACATGATCAGTTCATGTTTTACCAATAAGGCTTTAACTGCACTACAATAATGCCACAGGTCTCTAGGTCAAGTGTACAATAAAATGAGTTCCTGCAACAGTTAATTTTAATACGAGAAAGCTGTTATTGGTTTATTCAATAACACAATCCATGGACATTAGCAAACATTTTGAACTGACTCAAAAAATGAAGAAAACGCTGTAAAACAACATATTTTTACTTGAATATCTTTGTGGTTACCAAAAACACCGGAGGTCATCTCAAAGGTCTGGCTTCTGACTCTGTTGGAGCTATCCTTCGTTTCCGTGGTATAACCTGTGTTGTGCTCTTGTCAATCAGCTTTAGGTTGCTTTTCCCCCATAGTCTAGTTTCTAGTAGCACAAAGTGTTGCAAACATAGATACTGTTTTTCATCTGCACAATCATAAATCTGATCCATGTTTCCTGGGTAGAGGATCCTTTGATACAGAGTGCTCACTCTATCCTTTTGCGTTGCCAGTAAGCAGCCCCACATTTGTCTGACATATCTTCGTTAGAAAAAAGTGTTTTGGGGTCAATATGTTTTCTGCTTACAGGAATAGTTTCCCATGGTTCCAGACGACATGTCATCTTCCATATATGGTAGTGCATTTTAGTTTTAGAGAAGCATAAATTTTCTGCTATATAAAAACAATGGAAGGGTCATTTATGACATTTCATAATTTTATTTTTTTTAGGTTTCTGGATGAAACTTTACATCACCTTGAAAATAACGCATAGTTTAATTTCCTCTTTACAATAATGAATTAATTAGCGTGGCGCTGATGGTGTAGGGGCAAAGCACGCAACCATATGCAGAGGCTAGTCCTTGAAGCGGCTGTCCCAGGTTTGAGTCCCGGACCTGACGACATTTACCGAATGTCTCCCCCTCTCTCTACCCCTTTCCTGTCTACCTACTGTCAAAAAATACAAAATAAAGGCCACTAGTGCTGAAAAACATATCTTTAAAAAAAACAAAAAACTAAATAAAATACCATAACAAGTTGGTTGTAATGTGATTGAATTTAAAAATGTTCCAATGGAGAGAATACTTTTGAAAGGCTTCTATCATACTGTCCTTGTGTCTGTCTGCAGGACCACAGTTTGCAACATTGAGGGGAGCTCATTGAAAGCAGTTAACGTGAAGACAGAGAATGCTACAGAGGACACTGCACACCTGAGTGCCTTCTGTATGAAAGACAAAGGTCAGTGATGTAAATTCATTTACAACGATGCACCAAAATGGTAAAACAGGCTTTGACAAGCTGTCTTTGTGATATTTACTAAGGAACAGAACTGACTTTATTTGTGCTTTCTTTCTGGATGGATGCCTCAGTTTTGTTAAACTTGATGTGTTTTTCTAATCAGACTTCAGCCATAAAAGAATGTAAGGATTACATAATAACATAACATGAACAATAAAACAATAAAACTTGTCTCTATTAGATTTTCATTTATTGAATCCATTATTTTTATATTTCAATGAAAATAACTTCTATTGATTTAATCTTAATATTGATTTCTGTGAACTGTAACGACATTCATACCCATCAGATGAGCATAATCTTTATCTTACAAAGTATCACAAGTGTCTCTTTGCTTGTTGTTGGTAGCTGTAGCTTGTGGGGATCCTCCATCCTTCCCCCATGCCCGTCTGCAGCATCACTCAGGGTTTGAGATAGGAGATGAGCTGCTGTACACGTGCTCGCCCGGTTACATGATGCCCAGCAGTCATACCACCTTCAGCCTGCTGTGTGACAGCTGCGGGGAGTGGTATGGGACGGTGGAGATTTGTGTTAAAGGTAAAGACATTTTAGAATTTTTAAAAACAGTTTTAAAATATTAAAGAGCAGAAATAAAAACAAAATGTGAAGAAAGGGAAAGCTCTCACTTCAATGTTTTTAAAGATTAGAGGTTTTTGTGTCTTGGTTCTCAGAAAATAGACTTTCCAACATAAAAATTGTGATGAAAATGTCTTCTTTGACATCTCAGTGTGACATGCCATGATGTGGCTGTGTTAACAGAGATAAAAGTCTTAACATTTTCCCTTCAGCTAGCTGGTTGAAGGGTATAGAGGGTATAGTCCTCCACGTAACCGTCCTGGGTTCAATTCCTGACCTTGAGACCTTTGCTGCAAATCTTCCCCACTTCTCTCTTTGCCCTTTTCCTATCTGGTAACTGTCAATAAAGGCCAATAGTGGCAGAAAAATCAGAAGAAAACCCCCCAAAAACATAGCTTTCAATTATTCTGAACAATAAATATAATGCTATATTTTATGTAAGGTATCCCTCTGTGAAAAAGTAGCAGCAGACTGATTTAGAACATCAAAACTTATCTTTCCAATACAATAAAAGAGAACAATTTCTCCTCCAAGTTTTCCTCGTAATAAACCTTCATAGATTTACTATGATTTACCTGTTTTATTGTGAAATACAATCTACAGGCTAAGCAGATGCAGCTTATTTGACAGTTTATCTAAGCACCTGCCTTTGTTGTTTGTGTTTGTAAAAGTCCAATTTAATTTAATTTCGTCATTTTCTGCATACCAAGTGATAAAATAAATAACTCCATCATTTATTTTTCCAAGCTGAAGTCAGATGTTTAATTGGATGTGGGAGCACGTCATCAGTAGGTCTTAGGGTTCAGGAATGAGAAATATCTGATATAGATTTTGATATTTTATATGCACACCCTGCATTCATCTAGTGCTAGATGCAGAGATACGATGCATCTAAGTATTTTTCTTATTCTCTAAGTGATGAATAACATATTTCATATAAAAACATTTTAAACTTGCTGTATCCAGCAGTGAATTGTCTATTTCATCACAATATGAGATCAATACATAGGCTGACAGTGTTAGTTTAACTAGTATAAAAGATTTTATTGCAGTAGCATAATATCACTGTGAAAATTTGAGAAATTCATTTTATTTTGAGCACATTTGTATGTGGTGTGGGAACAAAACATACCAGGTATGTTACCTGGTGTGCCAGGCATCTGCAGAACAAAATTACCAGTTCCACAATTACTTGTGCCATTAAAATTATTTAATTTTACACCCTTTTAAGTTGATTAGTGTGAAGAAATGTAAATTTGATTTATTTATTTTATTTTCATGGGGTATGAACACGATGTTACACCAAGACCTATTTGTCTTAACTCGTCTTTAAAATAGGAAAGACAAGAGAACATGCCATTCAAGTAAGCGGTATACTGAAAATTTGTGGTGGGAGGAGATTAATAATGTAGCTAATTAATTTGAGTCTTGGTATTTAATCGGTTTTTAATCATTAACAACTAAATCAATTAAAAGACATGTTCATGAACTTTAAACTCTCATCATACAAAGGCTTATGTATGTTGTCTCTGAACCTGTATCAGGTATGTTGTTGTTTGTGCGTGCAGCAACATGTTTTGCATTGAGGTGATACCATATGCTTGAAGTGCAGCTGCACTCAATACATCGTGTGCATTGTCTTTGTAGATGGCAAACAAACCTTGGGGGCATTGCTGCCACCTAGAGGGCTGAAATGTATGCATCAGGATAGCCGGGTGAGCCAGAAGGGAGGAAACTGAGAAGGGGGGCGATTAAATTCATTGGGTTTTTTCTTAATGTATTGGTTTTTTCTGTAATAATTAATCAATTTTAATGCTTCAAAGTTCCACCCCTAATAAAAAACATATCTAAAATATTGGATTTGCATTGACAACCTTCCAAATCCCAAGGTTTAACAAGGTTAAGAACCATTGCCCATTTTTCATGTAGACAGTCCAACCAAAACATTAAATCTAACATTTAATATGATGTACCTCTGCATTTTATCTATGTCTTTCATCATTTTATTTTTAGATGCAGCTGAAGCCCATGTAGATTATGAAGACAAGTTTCAAGATTCCTATGAAGAGGCAAATCATGATCATGACAGTCAAGAAGAGGCGTTAGGAGATACATCTCTAGATGGGAAGAGGATTCTGCAGCAGCAAAAGACAAGGTTTTGGGTAAATGTAGAGGAGGATCACCATGAAGTGCACAACATTGGACAAAATGTGATCAATAACAGTAGAACCTTTGAAGGAGCTGTGGACGAAGTAGCAAAGAGAGAAGAAGACGCTTTCACGGTCCATCCTAGGTTTAAGCAGGACATGACCAAGTTTGTCCAGGGTGGTGCAGCTGCAGCCACTGAAGAGCCTGTATCTCTTCTCTCCCAAAAACACATGTTCTGGTTCCCCTCTGAGGCCTTCCAGGAGGAGGTACCTTCCTTTACCAGCGACTTAGTCACACAGGCAACACCGAGAGCTTCTGGTGCCCAGTCTGAGGAGAGCAAAGAAAACCAGAGCCAAGAACGGCTTGAAAGCACCAACCCCATTGATGATGATGATCATGACGATCATCATCATGATCATGATGATGAGCTAGACAGAAGTGATGATCATGATGATGAACAGGATATATATGAGACTCCTGGTGATGACAGAGATGATAATGATCATGAGGACAGTCGCCACGATTACCTGGACATCCATGAAGACGACCATACTGACGATCGTGATGATCCTGACAGTCACCAGGAAGAAGATGCTGATGACCATGTGAATCAACCAGCCCAGTACGATGACTTGGACAGACCTGATCGACACAAACATGATGATGATCATGATGACCATTATGATATGGGCGAGCATGAAGATGACCGTGATCGTACTCATCATGGCACCCAGGAATATGATGATCGAGATGATGCATATGATGATCACCAAAGTAAGGAGGACCATGATGGTGATCACAGAGACAATAATGGAGAACATCCTGATAATTCAGAGGAACATTCAGAAAGTGACGACCATGATGATGGAAAAGAACATTATGAACTTGATGAACATGATATTCACGACAATCGTGAAGACAAACATCAGGATGATCATGATAGTCACGAAGATGATGATGATCATCCACACGTTATCATTTCTGTAGCAACCAAACGACGCCCAAACATCACCCAGGGGGAAGCAGGAAGTGAGACCTCCAAAGATAATTCCTGGCTGGATGGATATCCAGTCGATCTGCTTGATACAGAAAATGGTAATTCCACAAAGAGGAAGATGAAACCCAATGAGGTAAAGACAACAAATAAACCCAATGACGTGGAAGTACGTAAACGGGATCCTCACATCAGTTTGTCAGATGAAGATATATCCCCGACTATGGCACCTAAATCAGACCAAGGAGGGGAGAAGAAGGGCTGGCCTGGTTTCAGGACACCAACTACTTCATCTGACCATTCAGAGCTTTCAAACTCCCCCCCACACTCCGACACCCTGGATTACGACACACAACAAGTTTCTCCCACCCACTCATGGCTAGACGATCTCACCGATCACCCCTTCCTCGATCACGGCCCTGCCCCCCCGGTGCACGACGGTGACACCTTCCTTGGAGTGATGGAGGAACACGCTCTGGACAGCCTACCAGGTGAGATGGGTGAGATGGAAGGAGAGAAGAGGAATACAATCTGTGTGGGTAAGGACTGTCCTCCTCACCCTCCAAGCTCAAGCAGTCAAGGGGCGAAGGTAGCAGCCATCATTGTGGCGGTGTGTGCTGTGGCCACGGCAGTCATCATCGGGGTGTGGTGTTACCAACGGAAACAGCAGAAGAGCTCAATGTACGAGATGAATGGGAAAGGTCAAGGCCAGAGTAGGCAGGGCCAACAGATAGAGATGGAGCAGAAAGTGTAGGAATGGAGAATGAGGACATTGATGAAGAGGAGAGACATTTAGGACGTATGGAAGAATTAAGATAAACAGGAGGAAAATCATATTAAGACAATACTGCAGATGTGAACACTTTAGGTTTGAAAACTATCTGCATTTCTGCTTCAATAAAAAAAGCCTTGCTGAGTTAGCTAAAAATATTCTGATAGAGTAAGACTTGATGACGCAACAGTTCCCTCACCCATCAGTCATAAGGAAATCCATCTCTTCCTGTTATACCCTTCCATTACTTTGAAACTTCTACACCTAACTGGACGCAAACGGGCTGTGCCTGAAGCCGAGAAACTAAAAAATTATATATGACTATAAGGAAACCATTGCACAAGGCACAGCCTCCCTGATTATGTAAACTGAGATTTACAACTTTACAGGTTCTGAACATTTTAGTTAAGCTTGTTTGTATTACTTTGGATTTCTGCTGATTTTTGAACTGTTTTGAGTACCTTGATGCTTCTTTCTGTAAATCTGGAACGTCAAACTCATCCTTGGAATCCGTTGTCATAAAGGCTTTAGATGTGTTGCATCTTCAGCACGCCTGATTTTCATGGTCGCTATTTTTTGTGTCTGCACAACTTGGTAACATGCTTCAACCATTTAAATCAGGTCTGTTGGGACACTCTTGTTTTTGACTGATCCATCTCCATCTTACTATCTTATTATTATGTCTGTAAAACCAGAGTGCTAAGACTCTCAAAGGGAATTTGGCTATGGTCACAAAGGAGTTTCCTGGTGCTCCTTTGAGATTAACTAACAGGAAAAACTTTAGAACATAGCGATGGTTAGCCTCCATCTCCAGTCCTCAAAACCCAGTTGCTAAATGAGTACAGCTGTATTTGTCTGTGTACTGTATACGTGGTATTTAGTTGCCCTTCTCCCTATACTGCGTCTTTAAACATCTTTTAAAGATAGAAGCTATACTTATAAGTGTTAAAAATGTAAATAGATTTAAATACCTATAGGAGTTTATATACAAATATATCTGTTTTTTCTAGTTTGGTACGCATGTAACATTTGAAATAGATGTATTTTATAGCCAATTAGTGTAAATGTTGTTAAAGAGGTAAGACGCTGGCATTCCTGTCAGTAATCGGTTCTTTTAATATATTTGCAATTCTCATTAGCTCCATAAAAATTTAATTTAAACCGCTGTTATTTGAGATGTGGGAGTGAAGGATGGGATTAGATGGATCTGGCAGCTGTTTGTCAGTCAGATTTACTTCCTAAGCCTTAAAATAACGGTGTAGTCCTCTTCTTTTCCTGGCATGTGAAACTGAACTGAATGCAAAGTGGTGATAGTAAAGGTAATAAATCGTATTTCTGTTGATGTGATTCTATCATTATATTAACCTTCTGCACATTTATGGCAAAAATATTTTACTTATAAAATGTCTTCTTTCCTGAGTAGACCAGGAAAAAAGAAATGATTTGCACATCAGTGTTGGCAAAAGATTACAATTCTATTCATGATTAACAAAAGTAAAAGCAAACCATGATAAAATTATTAGGAATATGACATTTCAGGTCATCTTCATTTAAAATTCGTTGTGAAGACAAAATGTGTCCTGTACATTTTTTTTCTTAGTCTTAATAAACATATCAAAATGTGTTTTTTGTAATCCTGCTTGAGATGATCACTATAGTTAGAATAAAATACACATATTATAGTGCATGAAAATAAAAGTATTCATAACCACTTTTTCCCATTTTGACATGTTACAGCCACAAACTTCAATGTATATTATTGAGATTTTATTTGCTAGATTGTAAAGTGGAAGGAACTGATTCATGGCTTCAAAAACCCTTCAAAATAAAAATCTGAAAAGTGTGGCTTGCTTTCATGTTCAACCCCCCCTGAGCCAGCACTTTGTAGTACCAGCCTTTGCAGCCATTTCAACCTTTGGGGGTATTTTACTACCAGCTTTGCACATCTATAGGGAGGAATTTTAACCTGCCTTCTTTTTTGAACAGCTTAGGTCAAGTCTTGCCTCAGATTCTCAACTGGATTTAGGTCTGGACTTTGACTGGGCCGTTCTAACAGACAAATAACTTCATTATAATTTGGGTTTCATCTGACCAGAGCCTATTTTGCAACATGTTTTGCTGAGTCCTCTACATCACTTGTGGGAAACTGCAAGCAGCTCAATCTTATGTTCTTCATGGTGTTCTCTAACAAACCTCTATAGCCTTCACAGAACAGCTGGATACATACTAAAATTAAATCTGAAGGCATTGTGTTGCAGATTTTATTCAGTGGTATCAGAGGAAAGAGCACGGAATACAAAACCTTTCTGATTTTCAGTTATTAGGCTGTCAGGAAAAAAAATCCCAATAAATTACACTGAGGTTTGCTGTTACTTTTTAAGGCACGGTAAATCATGTTAACAGTGCTTCCTGAAACCTTGCTTTCTGATAACCACCCTTGTATCCGTTCATGACACAGCAGATGTGATTATTTTCAGCCAACTTTTTTTAATTTACCAAAACTCCTTAGTGCGATAAAAAAAGTCAGAGGAGTAGAGGTCGAAATGCGGTCGGTGGTGAAAGAAAGGCAGTAAAAGAGACAGAAGAGAGTGAGAATGCAGACCTGCGACACGCAGTAACACAGGGGGAATGTTCCCCTGTGGGTTTCTAACACCACTGTGAGACAAACTGCACAGAGACTCAATGTTCAAACATTAATAACCAACTTAGTGTTTTCTCTGAATGCCTCCGCTCTGCACTTTATCACGTTCTCCACCGCTTTTTTTGTGGCTTTTTTCTTTTTAATTAAAGCTGAAGCGAAGAAAAATCTCTGGGCTGGAACAGAGAATTAGCTCATTAATTAACCCACCAAGGTAATTATTTTAAGCATGGATACCAAAAATAACTGTTCAGACTTTGCCTAAAGGTATGATGCAATGTTGATCTGTATTATGGATTATGGAATAGTGCCTATTTAAGCCTTTTCTTCCTTTTAATGTACCAAACAAAGAATATTTCTCAAAGAATATATTAATGTAGCAACAACACTGAACCTAACATCTGTGCCTATAAGTTATAGACAAGGAAATATATTTTATAGAAATAAAAAAACAACATCAACATCATCCACGATTCACAGTATGGAATGAATTTAGAAGACAGCAAAACTGAATATTTACTGCACAAAATGACAAATCAGGAACACAATTGATGCATTAAAAGTGGAGGTAAAACAAAAAATTTTAAGTTAAAAACTCTAAGTATTTAAATAAATACAAACGGTTGGAGTGTTTAATCATTTCTGATTGAGTATTTTGGAGTTTTTCCATGTGTGCTATTGGTCCTCGTCCAGAAACTCGTCTATAAACTCCACCACCTCCCCCTGTGGACACACACATATATAAGAAAATAAATTAAAAGGGTCTGTTTTATTTGTAAGTGGACGTTCTCTTATTTTTGTATCAGATTTGTAGAACTGAATATACAACATAAAACATGTATAACCTATTTGTTGAGATTCTCCAAAATAACTAGTTAACTCAGTGTCATGCTGCCATCACAGGCCCGTCGGTGGTATTGCAGCCTGGTGAACACAGCCTGCATTGTTCTGCATGGGGTCATGCGACCAGACTGAATAATACAGTTTTTCCTTATAAATAACACTGAGATGGAGACATGAAACCAACAATCCAGTCTTAAATGTATGAGTTTGTTTTTCAGTGGAAATCAAGCACGTTTATTGAGAGATACCAATTTTTAATGTTCCTTTAACGATCAAGGGATCCGGTGATGCACAAACACCCAGAAATATGTAAAGACAGACACTCACCTCATCATCGCTGGCAAGGCGTTGCTTTGAGAACTCCAACATCTGCAGCTGCAGGGTGGTCTGATTGTAGTAGCGCACTGCCTCCTGCAGCAGACACACAGATACAAACATGTTCACAAAACCCCCGGGAAGGAAGCTGTCCAAAAACACATCTTTTTATATTTAAAAAAAAAACCCCAAATACTACATTTATATCTATTATTCCTTCATCTACACCCAGCAGATTTAGCTTGATGTGTTGGCATAATGTAAATTGAAAGTATACAACCGAAACTTATAACAGTTATAGGTATAATTCACAATAATCTAATATATAACAAAACACACCCCAGCATGACATCTAGTTATTAAATATCACAGTAAATATTAACACAGATCTGCATTTTTAAACCTTCAAATCTAATTCTGATAAATCATATCTTGTTACTATGTTACTGATGCTGCATTTCAGAGCTTAATTTGGTGGAAAAACATTATTTCAGTTGCACGTTTAACAACACAAGCCTCAATTGTTTTCTTTTTTTCTTGTTTTTCTAAAGGTTTTGTGTCTGTGATTGATCAGTATATATTTGCAATTTTTTGGTTTAGTCTATTCAGACTAACCCACAGCTGCAGAAATGTGCAACTGAAATGTAATCTGCCAATTAAACACACATAAAGCAACTGAAGAAATAAACTGAAGCACGTCAGACAAAAAGAGCATACTGATGCCTTCCCTTGCCCAAAACTAACAAAATGAGCACTTATCAGTATTTTGTATGTCAAAACACACGCCCAAAGTGAAAAAAAACATATGGAAATCATTTAATTTGCATTAAACCTTGAAGATAAATTCAGATTATAAAGCCAAATGAGTGAAAACAGCTCATCTGTCTGCGTCCTAAAGTAAAGTAAATCAATCCTGCAGCTCCTCCAAAGCTCACCTGTTAACCCATAAAATTAGTCTCTTTCAGAGAAAGAGATGTGCTCAGAAAACTAACTGCTGCCTGCAGTTTTATACAACACAGACATAAGGGTTTTATTTATGGTATTATGGGAAAAAGTTATTCATGCAAAAACAAAGGGTTATAGAAATGTATCAACATTTGTTATTTTGTTTTTTCTTTGCTTCTGGGTGTTTCAGTGGCGAGCATAATTTATTTAGATTTTTATGATTAAATTTTAAAAAAGGATGTCACGCACTGCTCTGGCGAGGAAGTCCTCCTCCGTCAGTCCCCACTTGTTTCTGTGGTACTTGTAATAGGCCACGTTGTTGTTCATGACTTCGTCGTTGGGGTCAAACAGTATGTAGCTGATAGCACACGGCACCGCGTTCTTTAGGTCATTCACTGAAGAAAGCGAGACAATTATGAGCTGCATGCACAGATTTCCACTGAAAAAACGTAAACAAGGTGAACCATGGATGTGCACCTGCTCACATTTGTAATAGGCGAACTGCAGGTAATGATACATCGTTGCCACGAACTTCTCAACAACGAAGCCTCCGACTACGGGAGTCAGGTCACTTTCACACATCACCTTTCTTTCAAGGACTTCAGTGTAGTGGTCTGAAACAAAACCAAGAAAACGATTCAATACTTTGCGGCGACCTCTAAATAGATCCAGAAAGTACTAAACCAGCTGTGATGGGCTGATAGAGGTAAACCAGTAGGAGATGAACCAACCAGCTATAGAAGCGTAGAAGTCTTTAAACTCTTTGACGTGTCTCGGACCCTCAGACGCAGCCAGGCACTCGTCGTAGACCTTGAAGAAATCCCTCAGCGCCAGCTCCATGTCCGACACTGACGTGCGGAAGTTATCGCCATTGTACGCCTTCACTGCTCGCAAAAATAAAGTCTGGACAGAAACAAAACACACAATCATGATGCAATACTATAATATTTGGATTGTACACATTCATGAATCCATTTGGTATTCTTAAAAAGCAAGAATTAATGAAGCCTTCATTGATCTGTGCATTTCTTAGGTTACTGAAGCTTATAATAACAGAGAGGCCCATTTGGCCCGCTAACCACAGCCGCCGCTGCATTAGCAAACCCACAGAGCCAATGATAGGATTGGTGATCAGACGGCTTCCAGTTTAAAGAGCAATTCTCTTTAATAGTTCTGGTCCAAATTACCAACATCAAATAAAAAAAAATGACTTGTTTACATTACACTTATTTGCTGTTATTTGTTGCTGTTACTGGTAAATGGTACCAGATCAAATCACAGGTTCTGTTTCATCTTTATGATATAGCCTCCTACATTCTTACTGGCATCCTTGGTAAAGATACGTAAAAATCCTTTAATAAAACATTTTACTGCAGTAACATAAACTCACACTGAAAACCTTTGAAAAATCCAACCTTAAATTTCAGTGCGGATTAAGAAAAAAATCGATGTTAAGAAATAATTACTTTTAAAAAATTACCACACCCTTAACAATTACACTGAAATCAACGCGCATAAAGTATTTATACTTTACAGTTTAATTGAATTTCAGTTAGTAATCCTTGACCTCTAACTCTGCTTTACTACTTACTGAGGGGCTATTTATGTTTTATGTGATTTAATGTCGTAAAAGATAAACTAAGTGTTCAGATTTGATTTCCTCTGTTCATTCTGCCAAATCTGGCTCACCTGTGACAGTTTTTGCAATGTTTAAAATAATATAACCTACATGTCTTTGAAATACTTATTGATGTATAAACAATGCCTTTATTTATTTATGAGAAACTGCATAAAGCCAACTGCGCTCTGATCAATTATTGGTCATTTTCTTTGTTTTTAAAGAGACATTAGAAATTAGAAATTATGTCAACATATCCCATACTTTTACTAAGTAAATGCAGTGCTGTTGCTTTTCAATGCCCTTGGATGATCATATTATACAGGAATATTTAGATTTTACACAAAACTTCCGTAGAAGTCATTTAAAACATGGACCAAATGGTGAAATTCCAGGCTAACAATACATGTTAGAGGACTGTGAGCATGTGTGCTTTTCTTACCTCATAGGATTTGGTCTCAAGATCTTTTAGATGTTCTTCAGCTCCAGGTAGACTGTTGTAATAAGCCATGTTCCTCTGCATCATCTCATCATTAGGATGTTTCAGCAGGAAGGTGTGAGCAGCAGACACAGCTTTGGCCAGGTTGTTCGACTGTAAAACACAACGATGAAAACACATCAAGACAAGATATATTTTATTATTGTGTTTTTAGACAAATAAATGCACAAATAGAAAGATAGTTGTGTGGTATGAACCAGGGAAGGGTAATTCTGCTCCTGAAAGTCTTAACTTCCTGAACTCGCCTGATTTAAATGAAGGTTCCTGCAGAACGGTGCGACAGAAAGACGAGATAATTCAACAGTTTACGTCGGTTCTGTTGGAGCAGGGACACGGACATGGACAAATTCTTGGGCCCTAAACCTATCTTTTACTGCAGTAGCAAAATCTTATGAGTACATTTATTCAGTAAGGAACAATTCTATGTTAAAAAAGTATTATTTACCCATAGTTAATGGTAGCAACAATCCCTTTAGAATAAATGTAATACAGGCTCTTTAATTTTGTGGCAGTAGTGGCCTTTATTTCACAGTAGACAGATGGGGAAAATGGGCAGAGAAAGAAGGTGGAAGATATGCAACAAAGGTCCCAGGGTCTGGAATCGAACCCTGGACGGCTGCATCCAGGACTCATGACATCTGTATACCTGTACACCACAAACCGCGCCCCCTGAAGCTCTTTCAATATATTCTGTACTAATTTAAGTTGATCTGAGTTTCAAGCAACTTCCAATTAGTAATCCATAACTTCCTGTTTCCCGAGGTGTAAATATGTGACACAGACGCCCATTCCTTTTAGCCACTGGTCTTGATGAGAACCCATATCTTGCCACCACAAGGTGCTATGATTCTGCACTGGTTGTCTGCATCACCTGTCTGCCTGCTCTGTGCTGCAGCTTTTAGGATGATTGGTTTCCAGCCAGCTCCCTAATTACTCCTCATCTGCTCCACCTGTGCTCCTGCCTTTATATACACCTCTCTGACAGACAACCAGTGCCAGATTATCGAAGGCCGTGTGTGAGAAAATGTCCAGCGTTGCTTCCTTGCCTGCCTGCCTGCCTGATTCTGATTTCGTTTTTGCCACCTGGATTTCTCTGCTCTCCCCACATCGGTTATTCTCTTGACTTCTGATTTCTGGACATCGACCTTGCTTCTGCCTCCTGACTACCACCCTCTGCCTAACCCCTGGATCCATCTGCCTGAATCTGGTTCCCCCTTAATGATTTTGCTTCTGTGCTCTGACCAACGATTCAAGCCTCTCCCTCGGATCCTGTCGCCGTATTCTGTCCTCTCGGCTCTGACCTTGTTTCTGTCTCCTGACCACCGCATTCTGCATATTCACTGGGTTTGCAAAACTGATGACCCGTGACGCAAGCCTGCTGTCACCAGACGACCACACTGAGGAGCCGAAATTCAGTTTCCTGAGTCTCCCATGGATTCTGAAAAGTTTGGTGGCTTTATCCGAGTTTGACAATATTCTCAGTTCTCTTCACAGCCACTAACCAATCTGTCTGCCCTTTTGAGGTTCCTGTGCCTACCGCTGGTGGTTTCCTGCCGAGCGCCTTCCAGAGATCTCAAACCTTTTGAATCTTATCAGTTGTGTCCGGCTGCAATTTTGGGTCCTTTGAACTACCTGTTACACAAGGTTCACAGTTCACAGAGCGCTACAGCAGAGAAAGGTGACTTAAGCTCACCAAAACTCCACAGTGGCCAATGGATATTATCTACATGCCAATGGGGTTGTTTTTTTTTTTATGCCAGTGATGCCCACCATCACAAATGTAAACATGCAGAGTTTAGTAAACTCCACTAAGCTTTAACTGGATCAGATTTGGTCAGATTAGACTAAGATTGAATTTTTTTTTTTTTTTTGCAGCCACCTATCCAGTGGGGTTTGAGTGAATCAATGGATAAGTATGTGGAAAAGCCCTTCGTGCCCACTACTTCGTTGGGAGGAAGATCTGATATGCTGTGGGCCTGTTTCTTTTATAAATATCAGGATATTTTAAATACAACTCTAGTGCCCTCTGCCAACAAAATGATAATGGGTCATCCCTGCGTCCTTTAACTGGATAATGGTCCAGAATTTAATGGCCTAATTAACACAGATATGGAGTGCCAGTCACGATTCACCCTTCTTACCTGACCATCGCCAGACCTACAACCTATATCGAATAAAAGAACAAATTTGGGCAGTTAACCAGGACGGCATTAGACAGGGGGATGCATGAGGACCAGATGAAAAATGTACCTGTCTGTTGCACTCTAAACTGATTTGCAGTTAATGGGGAGTAAGAGTACCCTGCTTCATGCTGAGAATAGAGAGACCATGTTCCATACTTTGTATAAGGACCGCACTACACTATCCTGGACCAGAATGGCACCATTTCAAGCAAACAGTGTACTGACCCATAACTGTGCTACATAGTGGAAGTCAGAACGCATTTCACAAAGATTGACCTAGTTAAAATAAGTCAGACGTTTTTTGTGTTTGTTTTGTTTACATACATAGCACGTATAATGTCAACAGTAGAGAAAAGTAGTTATAGCTACTACTCTGGTTTGAGATTGGTTCAATAAGACCAAGGGCGCATCATTTTCTCATTTGTCTTACTTTAAAGTAGGCATACTGCAGGTATTTGTAGGGCTCTCTCTGCTCAAACTCATCGATGGTGTCCCTGCCGGGCATGCTCTGCCTGAAAGCTGGCAGCCCCTGCTTGCAGCGCTTCAGGCACTGCGCCCTTTTCATCACATTCCCGAACGCCCGCAGCTCGGGAAAGTCCGCAAACTTCTGCTCGTCGTCCAGCCGCACAGAGCTGCAGTTCAGATTGCAGAAGGCCTCGCTGTCCCGCAGCAGTCGGTAGAGCCGCAGCGACACCTCCAGGTACTCCACCGTTTCCTGCCACTTCTCCGCCGTGTACTGATCCAGCGCGTACTTGTAGGCGGACTCCAGGGGCATCAGCTCATGTCTGGGGAAACTCCTGAAGCTATACTTTTCATACTGGGAGTTCACCGCCGAGAGGAAAAAGGCGAGCAAACACACAGAGAAGAGGTGAGAAGAAGTGGAGGGAGCCATTTTTGTTTAAAGAAAAGACAAAGTTTGAGCTGGCAGTGGTTATCCCGGATTGTCTGTAGGACCGCCTCACGTCACGTCCCTCCACGTATCCGGACAAAGCCTGAAACCTCCCCAGGGCGCAGGGCAGGACCAGGCGCAGGGTCCAACAGGGGGGGCTGCTGTCTATGGCAAGCCGTTTTTCTAAATTATCGACATCCTTCAGACGGCTGCTGGAATAGTCATTTCGCCCGTTTAGTAAGTTCTGGTCCAAGGTTTTGTGTGACTCCAGTAAATATGATCTATTAGCAGGCTCTAGTTCCGTTATTTTGGTTGGATCAAGAGTTTTGATCAGGCATAATAATACTCAAGTAGTTTAAATGGAGATCAGTAGAATCTGGGTGTAACATCATGTCTTTAGAGAATCATTTTAATATTTAATAATTATCTCCATTATTTATCCAAACTAGTTAACCAACAAGAAAAATAGACTGATATGCAAAGGTTACACTACAGCTGGTTTCTTAAAGGTGACTAAAAACAGCTGGTCTAACTCAGAAGTTTGGTGTCAAAACAGGATCTTGAGATGGTTATTAATGCTTTTATTTCTTCTCATCTAAACTATCGTAATGCTCTTTTCACATTAATCAGCATAAAAGCCCTAAATTGCCTTCACTCGTACTCGTACTCGTTCTCGTTGTCTTCCGCTTTATCCGGGACCGGGTCGCGGGGGCAGCAGACTCAGCAGACGCCCAGATGTCCCTCTCCCCAGACACCTCCTCCAGCTCCTCCGGGGGAGCCCAAGGCGTTCCCAGGCCAGCCGAGATACATAGTCCCTCCAGCGTGTCATGGGCCGTCCCCTGGGCCTCCTCCCGGCGGGACGTGCCTGGAACACCTCCCGAGGAAGGCGTCCAGGAGGCATCCGCTATAGATGCCCGAGCCACCTCAACTGGCTCTTCTCGATGTGGAGGAGCAGTGGCTCTACTCCGAGCCCCTCCCGGATGGCCGAGCTCCTCACCCTATCTCTAAGGGAGTCCCCGGCCACCCTACGGAGGAAGCTCATTTCAGCCGCTTGTATCCGTGATCTCGTTCTTTCGGTCATGACCCAAAGTTCATGGCCATAGGTGAGGGTAGGAACGTAGACCGACCAGTAAATTGAGAGCTTTGCTTTTCGGCTCAGCTCTCTCTTCACCACAACGGACCGGCACAGCGCCCCCATTACTGTGGCAGCCGCACCAATCCGTCTGTCGATCTCCCGCTCCATTCTTCCCTCACTCGTGAACAAGACCCCGAGATACTTAAACTCCTCCACTTGATGCAGGAACTCCCCTCCAACCTGAAGAGGACAAGCCAACCTTTTCCGGTCGAGAACCATGGCCTCGGACTTGGAGGAGCTGATCTTCATCCCAGCCGCTTCACACTCAGCTGCGAACCGCCCCAGTGCATGCTGTAGGTCTTGGCTAGAGGGGGCCAGCAGGACCACGTGATCTGCAAAAAGAAGAGACGAAATCCTCAGGGTCCCCAAACCAGACCCCCTCCGGCCCTTGGCTGCGTCTAGAAATCCTGTCCATAAAAGTTATGAACAGGACCGGTGACAAAGGGCAGCCCTGCCAGAGTCCAACATGCACCGGGAACAGGTCCAACTTAGTGCTGGCAATGCGAACCAAACTCCTGCTCCGCTTGTACAGAGACCGGGTGGCCCCTAGTAAAGGGCCCCTGATTCCATACTCCTGGAGCACCCCCCACAGGGCATCACGAGGGACACAGTCGAATGCTTTCTCCAGGTCCACAAAACACATGTTGGGCAAACTCCCATGAACCCTCGAGTACCCTGTAGAGGGTGTAGAGCTGGTCCAGTGTTCCACGGCCGGGACGAAAACCACACTGTTCCTCCTGAAGCCGGGGTTCGACTATCGGCCGGACTCTCCTCTCCAATACCCTGGCGTAGGCCTTACCAGGGAGGCTGAGGAGTGTGATCCCCCTGTAGTTGGAACACACCCTCCGGTGTACCAATTAACCTAACAGGCATGTCTTTGGACTGTGGGAGGAAGCCGGAGTACCCGGTGAGAACCCACGCATGCACGGGGAGAACATGCAAACTCCATGCAGAAAGACCCCCGGCCAGGAATCGAACCTGCAAGGCAACAGTGCTACCAACTGTGCCACTGTGCAGTTTTTGATCACATTCCTTTAAAAAAATTTATATATACTTATTATAAATTATTAGGGCTTCAAGACTTGTGTTACCTCAAATCACACAGCAGTACCAAATTTTTAATGTGATATACAACCTTTTGAGAGGAAAGAACATTAGAATCTGAGTAGTGGGTGGAGCCAAACATTTGAGTCAGGGATAAGGTCATATGTTAAACTCCGCCTACATTTCCCTCCACAGTAAACTGCACTCTGTAGACAGGAGTACTTGAACATCAGGGATGTAAAATACTTCCACAAACGGCTTGCCATAGAAGAGCTGCTCCTCCCATTAAATCACTGTGAATCAGTGCTGATTTCTGCTCTCGTACAACTACAAGTTAAATCATGATGAACTGAACCTATTTGCACCTTTTAATGTGATGTTCTATAAAAAAAAGGGAAGCTGGTGGCAATCTTTAATGCCTTTTAAAAGTTGAAGGATAAAGTCCGTTGCATTTTTTTCTAGGCACATTCTCCATTTTAAAGGTTTAAACCTGGCTTTTTCCTCATTCTACTAATTAAGCCCCCGGTGAGAGTGTCCCTCCCACTCCCACTGCCACGTAGGAACATTCCTAGCTTGCTCTGCCTCCCCCCTTCGCCAAAAGACCCGATAATCCCCTAAAAGGCAGCATCCAAAGTAAAATTCAACGCGGCCTGCTTATTGTCTCAACCTCAGTTTAATTAAGAGGTACAGCCACATTGTATTTGTTTCTGAGTGCCTGGAGGCAGGGGATGTGCCTCACTGGGTGTGGAGACCCCTATGGTACCACGTTGACATGTCTTGGCCGCTGCAGTGCGCAGGAGCAATACGTGGAGCCCAAACTATCTCATTCGGTCCCGGGAGCGTCAAGCTTGCGCAAAAGAGCTGAAAAGAAATGCAGGAATGATCAGTTTCATTTCAAATTAAGAGTGGAGTCGCCTAACTGAAAATTGCTTGTATGCATGTGCAGAGATCGCACACATAAGATTAGATGTTCAAGTTTAGTCTTTGCATGTCAAGCGTAAAAGTGTGGATTTAAGTGGCCAGTTGAGGATTAGACGCCCTGATAAGAACCGGATGTGTTGCGTGTTTTCAACAAATTGACCCTTCCTGTGCTGAGACCAGGGGCAGGACTTCTTCCCAAGTCGGAGTAGAGGAAATCGACGTACATGGTGAGCAGGTAGCAGCCACTGTGCATAGATTAAAGGGCTTTACCACAGTTAGTTTCCAACTTAGGAAAATTTAGTGGAGGAGGAAAATGATCAAGTGTGCGCTGGGGATGTTGACTCTGTCGCTCCTGGTGACGTTCGCCGCCTGCAACGCTCCGCCGGTCCCGTTAGACGACATCCTCATAGAGAAAACCTTCGTGCCGGAGCAATGCGTGCGCGCAGTCAAAGTGGGGGACTTCGTCAGATACCATTACATTGGCATGTTCCCTGACGGGAAGAAGTTCGACTCAAGGTGGGTTTCACTTGTTAGTCGGTCTCATTCAAGCTGTGTGCGGTGTAGATGAGCTACACGGTGCAAACAGCGTGCGCGATGCGTAAAAGTGCGCGTTTTGGTTCGTCCTGGTGAGCCACGCAGGCAGAGTGAGCTTGAGTGGGTAATCCAGTGGCTCCAAAGTATTGAGATGAGTTCAAGTGCAAAACAACCTGATCAGATAGGAGATCTGTCTTTACATTAGAATATAGATTGTTTTAATCACATATAGTCAATGCAAACCTTTTCACATTTTTTCACGTTGCAACCCCAAATTTTAATGTGTTTTAGTGGGAGTTGATGGTATAGACCAGCACAAAATTGTACATAACTGTGAAGTGGAAAAATTGATGCATTTTTCGAATGATTTGATACAGACATAACAACATTAAAAGGGTGGAGTGCAGCCCCCTTTTCTCTTAAACTCTGGTGCAACCAACTGACTTCAGTCCCCCAATTAATGAAAAAAGTCTGCATGTGTGTAATTTAATCTCAGTTTAAATCAAGCTGTTCTGTGAAGGCTTCAGTTGTTTGTTAGAACAAACAGGGAACAGTATCACGAAGACCAAGGAACAGAGCAGACGCGTCAAGGACTGGGATGTTGGAAAAAATATCACAAGCATTGGAAATCTGAAGGTATATTGTTCAGTCTATCTAAAAATGAATAGTATGGTCCAAACATTCAAACATATATCACCATTCAGCTAAACTGACAGTCTGCATGGGCAAGAAGAGCATTAATCAGAGATGCAGCCAATAGGCCCATGGTTACTCTGGAAGAGCTGCAGAGATCAACAGCTAAGGTGGGATCTCTCAAGTATTGGTTGTGTACTTCACAAATCTGCGCCTTGTGGAAGATTGGTATGGTGTGTCATGGTTGTAAAGTTTGCCGCAAGTCATGTGGGGGACTCAGCAAGCATGTGTACATAGGCGCTTTGAGACCAATATTGAACTTTTTGTCCAACATGCAAAATGCCATGTGTGGCTGTAAACCGACACCCTGAAGACACCGTCGCTTTGTAGTGGTGGCTAGATTCACCAGGGACAGGGAAGCTGGTTAGAGCTGATGGAAATATGTATATGCAATCCTGGAAGAAAACTTGGCTGCAAAAGACTTGAGCCTGGGTCAGGACCTCACATTCAAGCAGACTACAGACCAAAATGAATGATTCTGATCAAAACATATTTGTGTGTTAGCATGACCCAGACAAAATCCAGAGCTAAATCTAACTGAGAATCTGTATAAAGACTTGAAAGTTGATTAAGTGGACTAAATAAAATGTTTTTATAAAAAAAAAAGTTCAAAATCCATAATTTTCCTTCCACTTCACAATTATGCCCCACTTTGGGATTGTTAACCACATAATATCCCAATTAGATATATCGAAGCTTGTTGTAATGGGACAAAATGTGGAAAAGTTAAAGATGAATATGTTTGCAAGGCAGTGCTTTGTGAATAAAGTCAAATGGACTCCATGATAGAACCACTCATCTAGTAACTGACAGCAAACCAGGTCATCAAGGGCCTAGAAACGCTCACATAGAACAGAAGACATTTCTAGATCTGCACACAATTCTTCTGCAGATTTCGCTATCAGGTTATATTACTGCTAAAATATCAACTTTATTAATAGGAGTAATGTTCCTAACTTGGGATTTAATATCATTTCCTCAATTTAAGGAGCTTTGCTGGTCTTCTGACTATGTCCTCAGAAACAGCAAGTGGATCCGATGGTAAAATAAAAACATTATAAGCATTAATTACCTCTTTTTAGTGGCACTAGTGGCCTTTATCCTGAAAATTGATAGTCAGTAAATGGGGTGAAGAGAGAGAGGGAAAGACATGCAGCAAAGGTCAGTGAGCCGGGACTCGAACCCGTGACGGCTGCGTCGAGGACCGTAGCCCCCGTACATGGGTCATACGGTTCACCCCTGCCCCCCTGACTTGTTTTTATTTTTGTTTAAGTTTCATTCTCTTTTCTAAGGAGAAGGGTTTTCACTGCGAGCACTAACTGAAGTGGATCCCCTTCGAGATGTGACGAAAGCCGTGTTATAAAAACGAAATGCTTTGTTGTTGTCATAATAACTAGGGTGCGTTTTTGTTTCAGCTACGATCGCAGCAGCACCTACAATGTGTTTGTTGGCAAAAAGCAGCTGATTGAAGGGATGGACAAAGCTCTGGTGGGGATGTGTGTCAATGAGAGGAGCCTGATCAAGATCCCTCCTCATCTCGCCTATGGAAAACAAGGATACGGTATGTGTATTGTCTGATTTAGCCTTTTCTGACACACTCAAATGTTTCAGATCTTTAAACCAGTTTTAATATTAGAAAAAGATAACTTGAGTAAATACAAAGTGCAGTTCCCAAACAAATGATTCATTTATAAACCAAACTATCCAAACCAACTTGACCCTTTGTGAAGATGTTATTTCCCCACTAAACCTAATAACTGGTTGAGCCACCATTGGTGGCAGCAGTTGCCAACAAGTGCTCGCGTTAACTGGTACTAAGTCTTTTACATCTCTGTGGAGAATTTTTTTGCCCAACTCTTCTTTGCAGAATTGCTTTAGTCCACCAGGAATATATGCGTTATTGTGCATGAACGGCCTGTTTAAGGTCATGCCTCAGCATCTCAGTTGGATTTAAGTGCAGACTTTGCCTAAGACTCTCAAAACTTACATGTGTTACTTTTACTCCTGATGTAGCTGAATCCACACCTTTCAAAAAAGTTCCACTTTGTCTCATCAGTCCACAGAATATTTATCCAAACGTTTTAGGGTTTGTCAAGATGTTCGTTTTAAAGGGAAAGTAATGTGATCCGGGTTACTTTTAGTCATCTGTGGTTTTGACCTTGTAACTCTCAGATGGATATCATTTTTGCTCAGTCTCTCCTCCTTATTGTTAAATCATGAACTTCGACCTTAACTGAGGCAAGTGAGGCTTGCAGTGATTTAAATGTTGATCTGGGTTTTTTGACATCCATGTGCTCTTGGAGTAATTTTGGTTACAGCTGCTGCTTCATGTTTAATCTAATATTCTGCACTCATAACCAGAATGAGAACTGTAAACATGCAATATTAGGGCACCTCATCATGAACCTGCAGCTGGATCATAACAGTCCGACGCTACAGTTTTTATGGTCTTGTTTTAGAGTGTTTTGAAGCATAGGGGAAGTGGTCTGTTCCTAAACATCCATGCAGAGTGATGTCAGAGAGTCATTACAAACCAGGAAGCTACTGAGAGGAAGCTGCTCACTGCCAGAGTCTTAATTGTTAGTCGTGACTGGTGGCATCAGTTTCATGTAGTTAAACTCTCCAGCTGTTCTTTTTAACATAAACACAGCTGGTCCATTGTTCAGACTGAACTGTCGATGCGCCCTTATCTGCTAACAATTACAATAACAAAAGAAGGCTTACCTATCGAGACTGGTTTGTCATTTGCGTGCTGGCATGAAGTACTTAGACAATAAGAGGAAAAGCGTGTGCCTGTTAGACCTCGGGCTGTGTTCTCCACTCAATCCATGTCAGTCAGAGATGAAGGAGAGGAAGACACACAGAAGGATTAGAAAGACATTCTCCAGGAGGTAAAAACAATACTTTCAGAAGCAACACAGATTGCCAACTCACCAGCAAAGGTTTAAAAGCGCCCACCCCTCCCGCTGCACCTCCTCCTCCTAGAGAACGGATGTGACGTCTCTCTGATATAACACAATTCATTAAACTACAGTAACGAGCTAAAGCATGAGCTCAGTAATTCATTTATTAAAACAGCCCTCTCAGGCTTTACAAACAATCACCAGGCATGTTTCTTTTAGAGAAAGCTGAACTGTCCCCCAGCTGTGCCATACAAATTATTACTGTTCATTGTTCTCCTGAGGAGCTGGGAAATCATGCTGGATTCCTTCTTGTGATGGCAGATTAAAGTTTTAGCACTTCTCGGTTGGAGTGATCTTTTGTTGGTCATGCACAGAAGGGTATGGGGATGAGATTCTTGAACTCTATTCATTTTTAAACAATTACAGGGATTTTTTCCAGCACTTTTTCTGTCTAACACAATCACCATTAAGGTAATTTTTATTATTATTATTATTATTAAGATTTTATGTTGCTCTAGTAGCATCTCCATAAAGCTTTTCAGCAGATGGAAGCATGAAGTGCTCCAAAATCTCCTGATAGCTAGCTGCATTGACCCTGCCCTTGATAAAACACAGTGGACCAACACCAGCAGCTGACACGGCACCCCAGACCATCACTGACTGTGGGTACTTGACACTGGACTTCTGGCATTTTGGCATTTCCTTCTCCCCAGTCTTCCTCCAGACTCTGGCACCTTGATTTCTGAATGACGTGCAGAATTTGCTTTCATCCGAAAAAAGTACTTTGGACCACTGAGCAACAGTCCAGTGCTGCTTCTCTGTAGCCCAGGTCAGGCGCTTCTGCCGCTGTTTCTGGTTCAAAAGTGGCTTGACCTGGGGAATGCGGCACCTGTAGCCCATTTCCTGCACACGCCTGTGCACGGTGGCTCTGGATGTTTCTACTCCAGACTCAGTCCACTGCTTCCGCAGGTCCCTCAAGGTCTGGAATCGGCCCTTCTCCACAATCTTCCTCAGGGTCCGGTCACCTCTTTTCGTTGTGCAGCGTTTTCTGCCACACTTTTTCCTTCCCACAGACTTCCCACTGAGGTGCCTTGATACAGCACTCTGGGAATAGCCTATTCATTCAGAAATTTCTTTCTGTGTCTTACCCTCTTGCTTGATGGTGTCAATAGTGGCCTTCTGGACAGCAGTCAGGTCGGCAGTCTTACCCATGATTGGGGTTTTGAGTGATGAACCAGGCTGGGAGTTTTAAAGGCCTCAGGAATCTTTTGCAGGTGTTTAGAGTTAACTCGTTGATTCAGATGATTAGGTTCATAGCTCGTTTAGAGACCCTTTTAATGATATGCTAATTTTGTGAGATAGGAATTTTGGGTTTTCATGAACTGTATGCCAAAATCATCCATATTAAGACAATAAAAGACCTGAAATATTTCAGTTAGTGTGCAATGAATCTAAAATATATTAATGTAAAATTTTCATCATGATATTATGGAAAATAATGAACTTTATCACAATATGCTAATATTTTGAGAAGGACCTGTAATGCCAATGGATACTAACCCAAATACTTGCTCATTGTTATTATTTGTTATTGTCAATAATTAGTTACTTGCTGCATGAGCAGTTAAATTAGAAAACAAAGCAGGCAGTGAAAGATAAGAAAACGCCTGCTTTGATGTGTGACAAGTGTCAGGTCATTGTACTCTAGATGTATTCTCACATATGACTCAGTGCTGTTTTTGTGTTCATTGCTGATAACCGGATCTGTTCTCCTCCTCAGGCGACATCATCCCTCCGGACTCCATCCTCCACTTTGATGTTCTACTGCTGGACGTGTGGAACCCCGACGATGACGTCCAGATCAACACCTTCTACACTCCTCCCACCTGCTCCAGAAAGGTGGAGGTTTCTGACTTTGTGCGTTATCACTACAACGGCACCCTGCTGGATGGGACCCTGTTTGACTCCAGGTTTGGCCTGCATGATCACTCATTTTTGAATGTTTTTTTTCAACAAATCACACCAATATGAAGATATCACTTATTTTCCTCACCTTATGTTACAGCCACACTCGCATGCGTACCTATGACACGTATGTTGGGATCGGGTGGCTGATTGCCGGCATGGATCAGGGACTTCTGGGAATGTGTGTTGGAGAGCGGCGGATCATCACGATGCCTCCGTCACTTGGTTACGGAGAGAATGGAGATGGTCAGTGTTTGCAGCTTTCTCAAGGACACTTCTTTTAGCCATTTTTTCCACATTTGTTAGTTTTTTTAAATTTTAAACCCTCAAAGACAAACTAGTAGGGATCATTGTAACAGAAATCAAAAGACACATTTTTCCAACCATTCAAATTCATGTAAGGTAAGGTAAGTTTATTTATATAGCGCTTTTCAGCAACGAGACACTCAAAGCGCTGTACATACAATTACAATACAATCACAAAGAAAATAAACACAGATACAGACACAGAAAAACAAATCAAATGATAAAATCACACAACAGAGGTAATAAAAAAAAATAAAATAAAATAAAGAGAATAGAATGATGGATAAGAAAACAAAAGCAAAATTGGACTGAAAACGCAACAAATCATGCCTAGATGGCACAGTCAAAGGCCACTCTAAACAAATAAGTTTTTAATCTTGATTTAAAGTAACTTAGGGTTTCGGCACTTTTACAGTTTTCTGGCAGTTTATTCCAGATTAGTGGAGCATAAGAACTAAAAGCTGCTTCTCCATGTTTGGTTCTGGTTCTGGGTATGCAGAGTAGATTTGAGCCAGAAGACCTGAGAGGTCTGGGTGGTTGATACACTGACAACAAGTCTGTAATGTATTTTGGTACTAAGCCATTCAGTGATTTATAGACTAACAGAAGTATTTTAAACTCTATTCTCTGAGCTACAGGGAGCCAGTGTAGGGACTTTAGAACCAGGGTGATGTGCTCCACTTTCTTAGTTCTGGTGAGGACGCAGGCAGCAGCGTTCTGGATCAACTGCAGCTGTCTGATCGACTTTTTAGGCAGACCTGTGAAGACACCGTTGCAGTAATCAATTCTACTAAAGATGAACGCATGAATTAGTTTTTCAAGGTCCTGCTGAGACATTAGTCCTTTAATCCTGGAGATGTTCTTTAGGTGATAGAAGGCCGACCTTGTTACTGTCTTTATGTGCCTCTGAAGGTTCAGGTCTGAGTCCATTACTAGGCCCAGGTTTCGAGCCTGACTGGTGGTTTCTAGCTGTATTAACTGAAGCTGTGTGCTAACTTTTAAACACTCTTCCTTTGGTTCAAAGATTATTACTTCAGTTTTGTTTTGATTCAGCTGAAGAATATTTAGGCCCATCCATGCATTGATTTTTTCTAAGCATTTACCCAGCGCTTGAATGGGTTCATGGTCACCTGGTGACATTGTAACGTATAGCTGTGTGTCGTCTGCATAGTTATCATAACTTACGTTGTTGTTAGGGGGAGCATGTAGATATTGAATAGGAGGAAGGTGGACCCTTGGGGAACGCCACATGTGATTTTTGTGGTCTCTGATGTAAAGTTACCTACTGACACAAAAAATCCCTGTCCTTCAAGTAGGATTTAAACCAATTTAGTGCTGTACCAGAAAGGCCGACCCAGTTTTCCAGGCGCTCTAATAAAATGGAGTGATCAACAGTGTCAAATGCTGCACTAAGGTCCAATAACACCAGCACTGTGGTTCTTCCACAGTCTACATTTATACGGATGTCATTGAACACCTTGATAAGAGCAGTCTGTGTACTGTGGTGAGCAGGAAGCCTGACTGGAAGACATCGAAGCGGTTAGTCGTTGTTAGGAAGTTGTTTAACTGTTGAAACACAGCTTTTTCAATAATCTTACTGATGAAGGGGAGGTTTGATATAGGCCTGTAGTTCTGTAGTAGCAGCTTGCCCAAGTTGCTCTTTTTCAATAGAGGTTTGATAATTGCTGTTTTCAGGGCCTGAGAGAAAACACCTGACAAAAGGGACGTGTTTATTATTTGTGTTAAATCAGATGTTATGACAGGCAAAGCTTTCTTAAGGAAATCTGTGGGCACAACATTGAGACAGCAGGAAGAAGAGCTTAGTTGCTGTACAATTTCTTCTAAGTTTTTGTAGTTTATTTGGTGAAATTGGGAAATTTTGTTACAATCAGTTCTACTTGGAGACAACATTGGTCCTAGAGTTGATGTGGATGTGCTGACTGCCCCTCTGATCTTTTGGGTTTTTTCAATGAAGAAGTTAGCAAATTCATTGCAGGGCCTGGTAGAGTGGAGTTCAGATGCTATAGTTACAGGAGGGTTTGTTAACCTGTTGACCGTGGCAAATAATGCACGAGCATTGTTAAAGTTTTTGCTGATGATCTCAGAAAAGAAAGATTCCCTTCCATTTTTCAGTTGTGCTGCATTTACTTTTGGGGTATGTCTCTACCAGGCTTAAATATCTGTAGGCTGAATTGTTTTGCCCATATTTCTTTACAGAATAGCTCAAGCTCAGTCAGATTGGACGATAAATATCTGAACATCCGTTTTCAAGTCAGAATTTAGGATTATATTTGGTCTAGGCCACATAAATATACTTTAAATAACCATTAGCTTAGTCACCTGTTGGAAGGTGACCTAATGGTTGTTTGCAGCTTCTAACAGCTATTCTGCCAGTTTTGTATTTAGCAGCATCCATCTTCCCATAAACTCTGACCAGCTTCTCTGTCTCTGCTAAAGAAAAGCAGCCCCACAGCAAGATGCTGCAACCCTTTTGTTTCACGGTTGGCATTGTGAGTTCAAGGAGCTATTTTCTGCCACATTTTGATTAGGAATTAGAACAAGAAGTTCAATTTTCATTTTATCTGACCAAAGCACTTTCTTTCACATGTTTGCTGTCTCCAGTATGGCTTGTTTCAAACAACAGACACGACTTCTTATGGTTTTCTTTCTACAGTTCAACCACCTTGCCTCTTTTCTATAAAGGACAAATTTATAATAATATCAGTCCTATCGACTAATAGTTGACCTGTTGACAGATTCCCTGGAGCTGTGAATCTCTGAAGCTCCTCCAAAGTTGCTATGTGTCTTTTGGGATATTCATTTGCATCCTAACCCTTCTTTAAACTTCTCCACAGCTTTACCTCTGACCTGTCTGCTCCTTGGTCTTCATGATGTTGTTTGTTCACTAATATTCTGTAACAAGCCTCTGAGGCCAGAAACAGTACAGCTGGATTTATATTAAGATTAAATTACGCACAGGTAGACTATTTACTAATAAATTGACTTTCGAAAGCAGATGGTTTTATTGTATTGCATTTAGGTTTATCAGAGTGAAATTGCCTTAATGCAAATGCACTCCACACATTTCAGATTTTGTATTTTAAAATTAAATTAAAAACCATGGATCATTTTACTTCAGCTTCACATTTATGCCACTTTCGTGTTGGTATATTCTGTAAAGATCTAATAAAATACATGAAAGTATGTGGTTGTAATGTGACAAAATGTGGTTATGAGTACCTTTGTAAGGTAATGTATGCCTCAAGTGTGACACAGGTATTCCCAATGTGCATCGACAGCAACTCTGGTCTTGAATTTATCAGACCAAAGAGAAGACAGTTGAGGTTTTGGCACCTAACTTACACAAATCCTGGTAAAACAGGAGCTAGTTGAGTTGCTGAAATGAGAGATAATGTTTTTCTTGTAAAGAAAACTGGGAAAATTCCCTAAATTTTTAATTCCTTGAGCTGTGGACAATTTCCCTTATCAGTTAGGTTTGAGCTCTCCTGTGCAGCCACTGGCAGTTCAGTGTTGCACAATGGATCCTTTTTTCACACCATAATCTTTCAGTTTGGTCATGAACTGGACTGGTTGCTCATCCTGTCATTAAGTAAATGTTTTTCTGGGAGAAGGGTTTTAATTCTTTGTGCTTTCAGACATTATCACCTTGAAAAAAATTTCATTTTTATAAAAATTGTTTTGGCACTAGTGGCCTATATTTTTTTTTTTTTACAGTAGGCAGACAGGAAAGAGGGGGAGACATTTGGCAAATGTTGCCAGGTCTGGGACTCGAACCCGGGACAGCCGCTTCGAGGACTGTAGCCTCCGTATATGGTCGCACGCTTAACCCCTACACCATCAGCACTGCACCATTTGTATTAATTTTTTTGGTTGCACTTTTCTCCACAAATGTTAACTCTAGCCCTTCCTTTGTTTTGGGATTTTAATCTCCCACTGACTTTATAATCATTCATCCATGTGATTCCAGACAAAAACTAATTTTCACAATGAGATTTACTTTAAAAAATATGTTTTACAAAGATAAAAGAATAAGCTCCTATACTTGTTTATGTTATGCATTTGTGTTTTCTTAGGAACACCATCCCAGAGTGGTCCCTAATTGTGGGGCCCCTATATATGATGGTGTTTTGGGTGGCATTAGTTCCCAAACTAATGTAGAGGTTCCAAACTCCTTAGATGATTCCTGAACATGCAGCAGTCTATTACACGTCGCCAACAAAACAGGCTACAGTCATGAAAACATCTTCCTAGAATTAAACATCTTAAGTGAAAAAAATATCTGAAAAATTTTAATTCAAGGTCCATTCAACTATGTTAATAAACTAAACCGATTTAGTAGTGTGCTTTTTTAAAAGCTCACTATAAATTTAAAAAGCAAAACCCATCTCATTTTTACAGCAACACAAATTCTCACACCTAGAGGCAAAAAACCCCAAAAACGAATGAATAGATAAATAAATAAAAATGAATGAATGAAATGTGGCCCAGATAAACAGAAAATAATGGTGGTTTGTAAGACCCTGTGAATTTTGCTTAGAGAGGGCTCTGCATCAACCAGGAAAGGAGATTTATTTCTTTTTTTTTGTTTCATCTGCAGAATTAAAATTTTTGACGAAGATTTTTACAATCCTAAATTATGTTTTTATTACAGGTTTTGAATTATCTACACACTCAGTCTCACAAAACCGCTGAAGCTCTCTGGATCTTTTTTTTTCCAACCACTGTGGGCTCTTTTTAATACATAATCATACTATTAACATTCTTCTTGTTGAAATAATTATGAAATGTTGTTACATCATGTGTTTGCTTGTCATTTGTATTACATAAAACTAGCTGTGGTAGTTAGTTGCTTATATTTACTATTTAACAAATAAAAAATTAACACAAGCATTTCTCTGTTCTGGAAAGTTCCCAGTCCAGCAGAATAAATAAATAAAACGACTTCTGTGTATTATTTTTTTTTTTTCATCTTCACCTTCAGGTAGCGACATCCCGGGACAAGCGTCTCTGGTGTTTGATGTTGTTCTGTTGGACCTTCATAACCCCAGAGATGGAATCACAGTCACTAATCAAGTCGTTCCCAAGTCCTGCACGAGGAAGACAGTGGTGGGGGACTTTGTGCGTTATCACTATAACGGCAGCCTCCTGGATGGGACATTTTTTGATTCCAGGTTTGTATTTTTCCTGTCTACATTCACAGAAACCCCTAAAACCTGAATCTGTGGTTTTACTGCCTGTTTAATATGTGCTGCTCCTCTAAAGGCCTCATGGTGGCAGTATCGCTCTGTGCATTGGAAATGTTTGAACATTAAAAAGAAACAAAATTTAAAGTCAGCTTAAACACATCACACTAAATGCTTTATTTCTTCCAGTTCATCCTGTATGGCTTATAACACAGATAAAAAACACTGAAGCTTTAAGACTCTTTTTATTTTCTCTTTGCACATGCATGTGACTCCAGCCTGGTTTTGTCTACATTGTATGCAGACCTCAGTCATTGCAGTTTGTAAGTCAATGCAAAACATACAAGACTTTGTTAAACTAGTTCTATCCCTTTAACTTTAACACATTTTCCCACATTACAACAACAAACTTTACTATAGATTATCACAAATGATTGCACGGAGTGGTTGGAAATGATTTTTTGCAATTGCCTAATTGCTTTTATGCTTCTTAGAAGTAATCTGTGTTTATGCAGTGTTATCAGTCCTGCCCATCCATGACCTTGTGGTTAGAACATCTTGCATAGACAGGAGCGTGTGACGAAGGAGAGCTGTCTACAACCTGTATGTTGTAGAAGCCACTGCGGCTTCCCCGGGTCCGTTGATTTGGATGCAGGTAAAGCCCAAAGAAAGATATAAAACTCAAGACAAAATCAGCTTTAGTTCGCCTTTGCAAAGGGAGAGAGGGTGCACCAGCCAATGTCTGCGAGCAACAACTCTACCACCCTCTCCGCACAGGCTCGTTTTATTAAGTCTCATAGGGGTGTGTACATTTATTTACAGTTGCACAGTTCACAGATGACTAGGTCATAACCTCAGCCAGTTTCCTTACAAGGAGTTGTTCTTCAGTTTTTGAGCTATTGTGAAGACTGTCTCTTCCTGTTATGGTGTGAGCAGGCTCACCGCACTCTATCTGTTGCACTTCCTGTTTTTCCTAGCTCTGTAACACATACAGTACCCAGATACAGTTTGAACTTTATGTAGTGTCGAGGTAGGAAAACTTTACTGGCCGTCAGTTAACTCTTACATTAGTCCTCACCTCTCATCGACTCTTTTTATTTGGCACCCCTAAGGACAATCCTCAGTCAGAGATCAGTTGTACGTTTCCACAAGTTTAATTTGGAAAATAATAAGTCCAATTATTTCTAATGCAAAATGAATATACAAAATAACACAATGAAGAAAAATTACAAGAAGAGAAAATTTATGTAAGGGCGAGAGAAGTTATATAAGGGCCCTTACAGAGAGAGATGGATTTTCAGCAAAGCATGGCTGTCTTTACCCAGTTGTCTCTGTCCTTTCAAGTTCCAAGTACATCTTTATACTGTGGACTTCAAAGCTTACTGACTGTGCCTCCCCTTTTTCCATCAGGTGTTGTAAATCAGCCAAGCTCCCTTGTGGCATCTATACCACGACCAAAAGTTGACATTTATTGCTTTATGGACTTTATGGTCCCTACAGCTGCAAGCCTTTTACGGCTTGCAACTGCCGAGAGAACCTTACCCGTTTCACCCTTGTGCCACCCTGACCCCTGCTATGATCTCTCCCCAAGGCTCACTCATGTACAACAGTTCCTTGTATCCAAATAAGGAGTATTTCTGGTTCTTCTCTTCTACAGGTCCTTCTCAAAATATTAGCATATTGTGATAAAGTTCATTATTTTCCATAATGTCATGATGAAAATTTTACATTCATATATTTTAGATTCATTGCACACTAACTGAAATATTTCAGGTCTTTTATTGTCTTAATACGGATGATTTTGGCATACAGCTCATGAAAACCCAAAATTCCTATCTCACAAAATTAGCATATTTAATCCGACCAATAAAAGAAAAGTGTTTTTAATACAAAAAACGTCAACCTTCAAATAATCATGTACAGTTATGCACTCAATACTTGGTCGGGAATCCTTTGGCAGAAATGACTGCTTCAATGCGGCGTGGCATGGAGGCAATCAGCCTGAGGCACTGCTGAGGTCTTATGGAGGCCCGGGATGCTTCGATAGCGGCCTTTAGCTCATCCAGAGTGTTGGGTCTTGAGTCTCTCAACGTTCTCTTCACAATATCCCACAGATTCTCTATGGGGTTCAGGTCAGGAGAGTTGGCAGGCCAATTGAGCACAGTGATACCATGGTCAGTAAACCATTTACCAGTGGTTTTGGCACTGTGAGCAGGTGCCAGGTCGTGCTGAAAAATGAAATCTTCATCTCCATAAAGCTTTTCAGCAGATGGAAGCATGAAGTGCTCCAAAATCTCCTGATAGCTAGCTGCATTGACCCTGCCCTTGATAAAACACAGTGGACCAACACCAGCAGCTGACACGGCACCCCAGACCATCACTGACTGTGGGTACTTGACACTGGACTTCTGGCATTTTGGCATTTCCTTCTCCCCAGTCTTCCTCCAGACTCTGGCACCTTGATTTCCGAATGACATGCAGAATTTGCTTTCATCCGAAAAAAGTACTTTGGACCACTGAGCAACAGTCCAGTGCTGCTTCTCTGTAGCCCAGGTCTGGGGAATGCGGCACCTGTAGCCCATTTCCTGCACACGCCTGTGCACGGTGGCTCTGGATGTTTCTACTCCAGACTCAGTCCACTGCTTCCACAGGTCCCCCGAGGTCTGGAATCGGCCTTTCTCCACAATCTTCCTCAGGGTCCGGTCACCTCTTCTCGTTGTGCAGCGTTTTCTGCCACACTTTTTCCTTCCCACAGACTTCCCACTGAGGTGCCTTGATACAGCACTCTGGGAACAGCCTATTCGTTCAGAAATTTCTTTCTGTGTCTTACCCTCTTGCTTGAGGGTGTCAATAGTGGCCTTCTGGACAGCAGTCAGGTCGGCAGTCTTACCCATGATTCTGGTTTTGAGTGATGAACCAGGCTGGGAGTTTTAAAGGCCTCAGGAATCTTTTGCAGGTGTTTAGAGTTAACTCGTTGATTCAGATGATTAGGTTCATAGCTCGTTTAGAGAGCCTTTTAATGATATGCTAATTTTGTGAGATAGGAATTTTGGGTTTTCATGAGCTGTATGCCAAAATCATCCGTATTAAGACAATAAAAGACCTGAAATATTTTAGTTAGTGTGCAATGAATCTAAAATATATTAATGTTAAATTTTCATCATGACATTATGGAAAATAATGAACTTTATCACAATATGCTAATATTTTGAGAAGGACCTGTATATTCTGTCGAAGCTGTTCTGAGTGATAACGAGATCCAGATGCAGGAGACGTATGTATGCATGGGTGAGTTGGGATGTCTATAAAAAATGGCTGTTTTCATTGTTAGAAATCGTCTCATGATCGGTTAAGATTCCTCCAGGTTCTTGTGCTCAAGATCTGTACTTCATAACACAGGCTTGGTTTGAAATAAAACCCTTCTCTGGTCAACTAAGTCTGTATCAGCAGTGTTTTTGAAGTGTTCTCACAATGGCAGTTGAAAACATCAACCCATCATAAACTACAAAAGGATCCTTTGTTTGGCCTGCTGAGCTGAGACAGATCTTGCGGCAGTGCAGGGGGTGCTCCTGAAGACCTTTTTTGACTCTGGTGGCATCAGCCATCGTCTGTGGTGTTATGGGTTGAAGCAGCAACTTGTCTACAGCTGAGCAAAAGAAGTTAGATAAGCTTATCAGGAATAAAGAAGAAAGAAGTTATAATGGAAATCCTTATATTAAGTGCTCTAAGGTGTTCCACAGTGTATGACCTTTAGGTTTCCTCTCTTTCTTCAGAACATCTGTGTTAAAGGAGGAAGCTGTAAAAAACCAGGATCAGACGTTTAATGGTTAAAACCCATTCCTTTTGGGTGATGTCTCAGGAACCAGCAGATGGTCTGTTACACCTGACCCGAGGACGGTTTAGGGTCGTAAAGCACAAACTCTTTTAAGTTGAGATAACACCCACATACTCTTTAAATACTGTGTGTAAATGTTGACACCACACTGAACCCAAAGACAGAAGAAGAGGCGGAAGTGATTCAGTTTCTCTCTCACTGGGAGTGGTGGAGCTTCCCTCCCACCCCACAAGACACCGTTTGGCAAACATTTTATATTTTATATCAAATTTTGATGTTTCTGTATCTTTTCCAGGTTATGATTTAACTTTGTGTGGATGAGGACTCGGAGTGTGAATTCATGGACGCATAATATGATGTATGCATGTTTTTTAATGATTTTCTCTTTTACAGGTGGTACAGTAATATTTTTATTTATTTCTACTTATTTTTAGAAGGACATTTTAGATTGTGAACTCTTTTATGAGAGCTCAAAAGAGGGATTGTAGAATATATAAACTATCTATGTGTGTAACTGGAATGTGTACATAGAGCAGAGGGGAGTCAAGCTTAAGGAGTGAAGCATAGAGAGTCCAAAGTCATAAATTAGTGAAGGACAAGGGATCACCGGATGGGGGAGAAGAAGACAGGGGAGGACAATCTACAGGTCCTTCTCAAAATATTAGCATATTGTGATAAAGTTCATTATTTTCTATAATGTAATGATGAAAATTTTACATTAATATATTTTAGATTCATTGCACACTAACTGAAATATTTCAGGTCTTTTATTGTCTTAATACGGATGATTTTGGCATACAGCTCATGAAAACCCAAAATTCCTATCTCACAAAATTAGCATATCATTAAAAGGGTCTCTAAACGAGCTATGAACCTAATCATCTGAATCAACGAGTTAACTCTAAACACCTGCAAAAGATTCCTGAGGCCTTTAAAACTCCCAGCCTGGTTCATCACTCAAAACCCCAATCATGGGTAAGACTGCCGACCTGACTGCTGTCCAGAAGGCCACTATTGACACCCTCAAGCAAGAGGGTAAGACACAGAAAGAAATTTCTGAATGAATAGGCTGTTCCCAGAGTGCTGTATCAAGGTACCTCAGTGGGAAGTCTGTGGGAAGGAAAAAGTGTGGCAGAAAACGCTGCACAACAAGAAGAGGTGACCGGACCTTGAGGAAGATTGTGGAGAAGGGCCGATTCCAGACCTTGGGGGACCTGCAGAAGCAGTGGACTGAGTCTGGAGTAGAAACATCCAGAGCCACCGTGCACAGGCGTGTGCAGGAAATGGGCTACAGGTGCCGCATTCCCCAGGTCAAACCACTTTTGAACCAGAAACAGCGGCAGAAGCGCCTGACCTTGGCTACAGAGAAGCAGCACTAGACTGTTGCTCAGTGGTCCAAAGTACTTTTTTTGGATGAAAGCAAATTCTGCATGTCATTCGGAAATCAAGGTGCCAGAGTCTGGAGGAAGACTGGGGAGAAGGAAATGCCAAAATGCCAGAAGTCCAGTGTCAAGTACCCACAGTCAGTGATGGTCTGGGGTGCCGTGTCAGCTGCTGGTGTTGGTCCACTGTGTTTTATCAAGGGCAGGGTCAATGCAGCTAGCTATCAGGAGATTTTGGAGCACTTCATGCTTCCATCTGCTGAAAAGCTTTATGGAGATGAAGATTTCATTTTTCAGCACGACCTGGCACCTGCTCACAGTGCCAAAACCACTGGTAAATGGTTTACTGACCATTGTATCACTGTGCTCAATTGGCCTGCCAACTCTCCTGACCTGAACCCCATAGAGAATCTGTGGGATATTGTGAAGACAACGTTGAGAGACTCAAGACCCAACACTCTGGATGAGCTAAAGGCCGCTATCGAAGCATCCTGGGCCTCCATAAGACCTCAGCAGTGCCACAGGCTGATTGCCTCCATGCCACGCCGCATTGAAGCAGTCATTTCTGCAAAAGGATTCCCGACCAAGTATTGAGTGCATAACTGTACATGATTATTTGAAGGTTGACGTTTTTTGTATTAAAAACACTTTTCTTTTATTGGTCGGATGAAATATGCTAATTTTGTGAGATAGGAATTTTGGGTTTTCAGGAGCTGTATGCCAAAATCATCCATATTAAGACAATAAAAGACCTGAAATATTTCAGTTAGTGTGCAATGAATCTAAAATATATGAATGTTAAATTTCCATCATAACATTATGGAAAATAATGAACTTTATCACAATATGCTAATATTTTGAGAAGGACCTGGGTGTCTGGGTTCCTCCTAATGCAAGACAATGCTAGACCTCATGTGGCTGGAGTGTGTCAGAAGTTCCTGGAAGATGAAGACATTGAAGCTATGGACTGGCCCGCCCGTTCCCCAGACCTGAATCCGATTGAATCCACTTTAATTTTGTATGTGACTCCAAATTCAGGCCTCCATTGGTTAGTAAATTTGATATCCATCGATGATTTTTGTGTGATTTTGTTGTCAGCACATTTAACTTTGTACAGAACAAAGTATTCAATGAGAATATTTCATTCATTCAGATCTAGGATGTGTTATTTGAGCGTTCCCTTTATTTTTTTGAGCAGTGTATTTGTTTTCTGAAGTCAATTGGTTGCACCAAATTTTATTTAGGGGAATCAAAGTAAAGAGAGCTACACACATGTGCCTCCTATACATTATATTATTTTTTATCTGTAACAAAACTTGAAAGCACTGTATCATTTTTCTTCCACTTTGTGTTGCTCTGTCACACAAAACACTGATGGAGCTGCTCCCCAGAACTCCTGCGTGTTCGTTTGTTTTGGAAAAACTAAGTCATATGCTATACTGTTTTAGTAAAACTAAATAATAAAAGAAAACACAGAGACTGCGCAGTTTCTTTGCCCGGCCAGGGGAGAAGTTCCAGCTGCATCACCACGAACACTTCTGATCTTTTTCTCCCCAGAACAGGGTTTTTATTCAAAAGCAAGGCGTATACATTTGCAAAGAAAAAACACACATTTTATCGAGTGTCAGTTGAACTCTTACACCTGGCATTCAGCTGACTGTTCGACTTTCACAACATTTCCTGTTATTCTACTTTTGGTTGTTATCTGCAGACATGTACAGAAATCTGCAGACACATACAGAAATATCTTCAAATATCTTGAGCATAGCAATGCAGACCCTATTAAGTATTTTAAATGTTTTCCAACAACACCAATAAAATATACTGAAGTTTGTGGCTGTAATGTGACAAAATGTGGAACAATTTAAGGGGTGTGAATACTTCTTCAAGGCACTGTACCTGTGAAACCTTCTCTTCTTCAGCTTTTTATACATATACTCAGCCCAAAATATGGAATTTATATATTTTTTTGATTAAACCTTTCTTTCTGTGGTCCTGTCTTTGACTGGTTAAGCGCAAATATTGCAGAAAAATTATAAGTGATTATGATGAGGATATCTTGTTTTTTGACATTTCAGTGTGTTTATATGTACTCACAATGACACTAATATCTGTTTAACAGTTACTCTCGTAATCACACCTATGACACGTATGTGGGTCGAGGGTACGTGATTGCCGGCATGGACGAGGGCCTCATTGGAGTTTGTATTGGCGAGAGACGCACCATTACCATCCCACCACACCTCGCCTATGGAGAGGAGGGCACGGGTGTGTGTTGTTTCTTCTTTGCAGCACATTAAGCAAGTTAATAAGTACAGTTTTATTTGTGTAGCACCTTTCACAGATAAAATTACAAAGTGCTTCAAAAAGCCCATAAGAAATAAGACAACAGACATGAAAAACATCACATTACTCTAAAAGCTTGGACACAAAATGGATTTAAGTTATTGGCCTATAGCTGTTGGGTTGAGAGCGATCAAGATGAGATTTCTTCAAAATTGGACTCACCACTGCCTGTTGGAAAAGATTGGGAAACCTGCCCATTTGAAGTGAGAGATTAAGACTTTTTACAAAACAGGGCTCGATGGAATCAAATACACTAACAAACAAGCTAGTGAGGGGAACATCAAGGGGGCTTTTAGTTGGTTTGAAATGGCCAAGCAGAGAAATTATGCCCTGCGAAGTGACAGAATCAATAAATGATCAGGTATAAAGGACAAGATCCACACGATAGTCTTGATAAAGCAAGGAGGAAGGTGAAATACTCAACTTTAAGTCAGCAGCTTTATTTGCAAAAAATCCCAAAAACTGATTGCAGTCAGCCTTGGTGTAGGTCGAGAAATATCACAAGCTAAAATATTCTTAATTGTATCAAAAGGGCTTTAGGGTTTCTCTTCTTTAGAGCTATACGATTAGCAAAATACTCAGTCTGAGCCTTTTTTAACATATCATTTAGAGAGAAAATAGACTCTTTCAGATGTAAGCCATGCACTTCCAAAAGCGACAGTATCTCTTAAAATTTGTCAATATTTTCAGGAATACATGGAAAAACTTTTGAGTGTCTAACAATGTTTTGTCTAAGAGGAGGAACTGCATGTAAAAATAGATTTACATTAATTATTCAAAGATTTGATTAATGCATGAATATCATTGTCATCAAAGTTAAAATAAAAAATCTTTCAGGAGTGTGTTGGTTAATATTTAAATTGTTTATCTTTTTTTTTGTTTTTGACACCATCTTCCCTTCAGGCTCTAAGATCCCTGGTTCAGCCGTGCTTGTATTTGATGTTCAAATGATCGACTTTCACAACCCGTCAGATAACACCGAGGTCACTGTCACCTACAAGCCAGAAGAGTGTGATAAGCTGACCAAGAAGGGGGACTTCATCAAATATCACTACAACGGCTCCCTGCTGGACGGGACGCTCATCGACTCCACGTATGTAAACTATGTCCATCAGACAGTAAAATACCCTAACGGGTTCGCATAAGTGATAACCTCTCACAAAAAACTCACTCCGCTTGTATTATCTAAATATTTCTACAAATGAACGAGTCAGATGCATTGTATGCTAAAGTTTTTGCCTTTTTTGTGACAAAAACTCAACCTAGGCTTCTTCAAAACAAACCGAAAAAAATCTGATCCATGGATTGAAACATCAACTCTCATTTCTTTAGTTGACGTTAGCTCTTGTGTGGTGTGTTACTTTCCACAAACCCAAACAGCAGTATTCACATAGACATGCATGGACTCTTTGCTCTGCTTCCCAGATGGAAAACAGTTCTAATGACCTGCTCTCAGGCCAACTTGACTCTTTGTTCAAGATCCAGCAGTTATTTCAGATAAGGCCGAACACTTTGGCAAACCAACTCGTTCTTATGGGAAACTCTTTACTTTGTGAAGTAAGTAGCACTCCTGATCAAATTGCTGCTATGGTGCCCATTTCTGACCCTATAAACTTCACATGTGGTGTTTGTACTGGAGGACAATTCAGACTAAAGCAGTGAGGTTGGCTTATTAATGGATACCGTCAGGTTCAAACAACCTAAAATACCTTTAACATCACAAAAAAGAAGAGAAAGACAAGAGAATTAGTTTCTTACTCGCTGCGAGGAGAACGGACAGAGATGTGCTTCAGTTACAAATCTTCTACCACTCTGAAACACATCTCGCCAAATCCTCTTTTTATTATCTTTAGGGTGGTCCCTAGTTACATGAACGTTGCTGTTCTAAAGGGTGGGGGAAAACAAACAGCAGCAATGTGACATAGGTCATGCACACCATTATCCTGTACTACCACGCTTGCATAGTATCTATAATCTTAAGATATGTGCGATCTTTGCTAAACACAATCAACTGTTTGTCACAGTGGGGTTTAGGGAAGGACCAACACGCAGGCAAGAGCTGGACAGCTGCATGTTAAATGAGTGCTTTCTTCTTTATTCAAAGTCTTTGCAAAACATAGCAAAGTCGAAATCCTTTATGTCTCCAAAAAACAAAGCAAAACGTAGCACAGACGAAATCCTTAATGTTTACAAAAACAAAGCTAGGCATAGCAAAAAAACACTGCAGGTGTACAAACGGTGCTAAGCCAAAAAACTTACAAGAAGTCACTCTGCAGGAGCGAAGCATAAACAAAGCCTAGACGTGGTAGGGAACAGGGTAGTAACGGAAGGGACCAGCGAGGAACAAACGAAAACAGAGAGCTTATAAACAGAGGGAAGTGGAGTATGGACCAATGAGAATGAGAGGCAGGAAATCAGGGGAGATGGAATTCAGGTGTGGACCAGGCTGTAGAAAAGTGAGGGAATGTGAATAGTTGCTATGGTGACAAGGCTAGAAACAAAACGAAACACGAGAGCTAAACCATAACATAAATCCAGAGGGAAAACATGACAACAAAACAATACTCTAAATAAGAACTGAAAACAACAAGAATCAAGGAACCAGGACACAGCTAAATAACCAGAGAAACATAAGAACCAAGAACAATGATTAGCTAAAGTAAAACAGAGAAACTAGAGGGAACAAAAGAACACCATAACCTGAGATCTAATTAAAGAAACCCTAAGTACAAAAAGTAAACAAAACTAAACTAACACTGACTGAACCAAACAGGGAAATGAGGCAGAAGATGTGAGGACTTAATAAATACAAAACAAGATGTAAACAATAACTAAAGCTGTCCTAACCAGAAGAAGAACTAGAATATAAGGAACTATAATAGAAAGAACAGAAGGGAAACCTAGACGAGGAGGAACAGAGAAAATAAACTAGTAACCAAGAACACGATACCAAACCATAAATAAACACAGAGATGCTAAATGAGAAACTAAACTAGAGAATACAAGGAAGACAAGGGAACAAAAACAATAACAAATATAATAATCATGTTCATAAGAAGACCATAACAAGTAATAGAAAAGAAACCACTAAAGGAACTAGGAGCCAAAATGCCGCACCACGACACTGTTGTCTTTGTGATGAGTCCCCAACTGTGATTGCATCATCTCGATTCCGCCTTTCCTCTTTGTCTGCAAAATAGCTCATCACATGTTTACTTACACATACAACATGAAAGGTTGTAAAGGTCAAATAGTAAAGATAAATAGAAGAGCAAATGTAAGATAAATCTATATACAATTATTCCAACAGATACCTTAAACATACTGATCTAATTTCAAATGGGGGTGGGTATTTACATGTACATGTGTTTTCTTTTTCTCTCTGTGGATTGCATTAAAGCAATCGTATGCTTGATTATCTTGAGGTTTGTCTATCACTCATTTGTTTTTTTGCTAAAAGTCCAAAGGGATATATTTCCTCTTTTTACTCTTGTAATCATTCTGTCCTACTAAAAATACCACACTGTATACTTTCACTACTGCTGTTTTCTCTTGATATAGCAACGGGAAGTGTAATGTCTGGACTTTAAACAGATGTCGGACTGCTTCTAAGAAGGCATAATTCTTTGTGATAACACACTAGATCTAGGGGCCCCAATCTAGGCCAGAAACACAATCCCAAGTCAGGTGCTGAGGGTTAATTATGGCAAGACATGTACTGTCTAAATGCCGCACTGTTTTTAAAGGTGGCGAGATAAATATGCTAAGGAATAACAAAGCTAAAAATGGCAAGACGTATGCGCCTAAAATAAAGTCCTCCTTTGCTCAAAAAAGTATCTCAGTTAATTTAGTATTAATTGTCATTTTGAAAAGAGATTTGTATTAAAAGAAAGAATCAAAATCAGATGAAAATGAAAAGAAAAATCATCATCCAATAATGATAGACATAGTAATAAAAAAAAGTTTAGAGAAAATATGAGAACATTTAAATACAGATAGTTTACAATTGTGTGCTTTACCTGCTTTGTTTCAGACACAGTTATGGAAAGACATATAACATTGTTCTGGGAGCCAACCAGGTGGTGCCAGGGATGGAGGATGGTTTGATGGAAATGTGTGTGGGAGAGAAAAGACAGCTTCTTATTCCCCCTCACCTGGCCTATGGAGAGAGAGGAGTCAGTAAGTGTTGCATAAAATAACTAAACCATTTCTCTAACACTCAATTTGATGCAATAAACTGGTGCAGTACCATCGGAGATTTGAGCAATCCTTTTAAAAATGAAACTTCTACACAGTATTGTGCAAAAGCCATCTCTCTTTTTTTTTCTCCAAGCATCATTCTTTTATCTATTGATCTTTTTTTTAATAGTCAGTTATTCTAAATGATTATCTTTCCTCAGAAAAATGCTTTTTTTTTTTTTTGCATCCCACAAAATACATAAACAAAATTTAGCGCTTTTAAGTTTCTGCATTTAACTTTAAAAAGCCTCAGTTTTAAGAACATCAAATATGATGAGACTGATGAGGAAAGCAAACAAAAGCAGGGCTCGCTTCAGTCAGAGTGCAATTCTAAAGGAAAAACAAAACTGTAACTTTAAAATGACTAGTACTTAATACATGTAAACATTATTTAAGAATTTGTCTTGATTTTTTAATTAAATGTGATTCAAATTCATGTTATCAACATGATTAATTTAGTTGGATTAAAATTGATTTGGGCTCATGCACAAAGTCTACACATGAACACACTCAGACACAGATAGGCAGTTAACTACTTAAATCTGTGGAAGAAAGGGGAAAACGTATCAAACCTCAGAGTGCATTCAGCACCTTAAAAAATGAAACTTAGTTATTTTTCCAGGCTCATCACAGGCCAATAGGTCTGTCTCTTCAACAACTTACCCATGGTGCTGTGTTACTACATGTCAAGACAAAACTTATAGTGTTCAAACCTCCATATATCATTGTGTTAGGTGTAAACACCAAACACTTTTACAATTCTGCACAAAGAAAGACACAGAGAAGTTAGTTCATTTTAACCTGCAGGTGAGAGTGTCTCAGAGGCTGCTCAGTTACAATCCTCCAACCACACTCTGAAGACAGCCTCTGCTCTCTCTGCATTTTATTGATAAGAGATAAGAGAAAAACGCCCTGGTTACAAAATGCTCCAACCACTAAAGGGAGGGATGCACACTCATAAGATTGGAAACAGCTGCACCGACAGAATGTTCTAGAACATCCTGTCTCTATCTTGCAGCTCTTGTACATATAAGATATAATCACTCTGAACAGCAAGCTTCACTTCTATTAAAGTTAAAACATATATAATCATTAATTAACCCTAACATTTTCCTCCTCTTTATAAATGTTTTAACACTTGATACATCAATCATTAACCTTTTCTTCTCAGATTTTCAGTTAAGACATCATGGTGTGTTTTATCTGTACATGTCATTGAAAAAGTAGCAGGAGGTCTTTAAGTTTACTGTATACAACTAATTGTCGTTAGGGTCAGGATACAGATCAGGGAAATGCAGAGAAGTCTCTTCTTCTTCCTGGTCATCATCACCTTCGCTGTCTCCTTCTGTCTCATCAGGTCTCAGGAGAGCATACATCTCTGACATTTCTGTTTTGACTGGCTGAATAGCAGAGGTTATTATACGGGTGCACAAAGCTCTTATACATGGAATACAACAACATCCACACAAAGTGAGAATAGCTGCAAAGACTGCTATTGACATAAGGATAGATAGCACTAATTGTTTATATTTACCAAACATTTCTCCAAACCCATCCCACATTGTGGTGTCAACTCCAGAATGATCTTTCATTTTGCTGTTAAGTGACCTAAGGCCCTCCAGGGCCTTGGTGAGGCTCCCATCAGCTGCGGTGTTATTTGGAATGAACGTACAACATTGATGCCCAAATATTGAACATACTCCACCTTTTTCAGCTAAGAGCATATCGACAGCAATTCTATTTTGGAAAGCCATTAGAGAGGTAGCTGACAACTGTTCATGGATGGCTGAGAATCCTTCTTCAGTTTTATTTCCTAGTCGTTGCACATTGTAATGGATGTAATTGATTCTATCAACGTTTTTATTTATTGTGCACCACCAGCATATGGTGGATTCAAAACCTGCTGCTACTTGATCTGCTAACTTATATTCATCAGGAACCCCTCTTGGTACTCCTATGCTATCTATATAAGTAGGGTCGTCTTTACTCCATCCTGATCTTTTTGCTCTATTTTTCCAGGTATGTGGAAATATGCTGTCTACTGTACCCAATAAATCTGCCACTGAGAGTGGAATGACAGACACGGGAAATATTAATGACACTGATGCACACAAACCAGTTGTGTTGTATGGCAACCTGTCATACAGTTTATCGTCTCCACACCACCACCAGATGTCGCTGCGTGCTTTAGGTTTAAAGCTGACACCTACTGCTATGATGGAGTGACATTGATCTTTATTGAGTCTGCTTATGTTTGATCCCACACCTGTTCGGTTTATACAGGAAAAATTTCCTGGAGCAACCTTATTTGAAAACATCGGTTTTTGTTTTTCGGCGGTAGTCAAAGGATAAATCTTATCCCACATAGTACAGTTTGTCGAGGGTCTTGTGCTGTTCATTACTTCTACTAGGCATTCTTCTGTCAACGTTGAGGGAACCACTTGTAGCAGGGGTCTGGCTCCCATGCATACTACACAATCTGTTTTTGCTGCCTGGGCAGCCTGTTCTGCCATTAAAAGCCAGTTGTTATCTATTTTAGATATTCCTGTAGTTATTTTGAACCAGTCATCTGTTGTCAGGTCCCCAGGATCAACTCTGACTCCCCTTTCTACTGCTCTTGGGGAAAGGGTCGTTGCATTTTTATGTTCACAGATAAATAGTTGGAAACTGGGATCCGCCCCTGATGAATAGGCCCATAGTAAGAATCCCCAACAAGAAGTGTTGTACCCAGGGGGTGCTAGGGAAGTTTTCGTAAGGTTCACGGTTAAATATACAACTGAACCTGTCACGTTAAGTTTGAACAGTTTTTTCTGGTGCTTTGCATATGCAGTAGTGCCCCACGTTGGGGTCCATTCATTATTTGCATCAGCTACTATTGTGGCCCATTGTGTTTGTTTTTGATCATTAGTCAAGTACCATTTGTAGTTTTTATAATCTTGGCCTTTTGTGGTTGAACGGCTCAGACTGGTAAGTGGAATGACAAGACTCGTGGCGGTGTTTGACTGCACACACACCATTAATCCGAATTGGTAGGCCCTTTTTGCGCCACACCTGTCAGTGTCAGACCTGTCAGTGTCAGGTGCCTGGGATCTTTTGTGCAGTGTTCTATGATTTCTTTCCCATATTAGCAGGGCACCTACAATTATGATCGAGATGACGCCCCCTATTATCAATATCTTTTTGTGTGTTGGTGTGAACATCTTTCTGTAGATTGGCGCCCTTCCTAAAAACCTGTAGCAGAGCTGTGGACAATCTTCACCGGTTTGAGACAGCTGCAAACTATGATTGCAGCTCCCTTTGTAGCCGGACTTTCTCTGAAGGTCAGATGAAGAGCTACAATGCTACAACAGATACCACAATGCTATGACCACAACACAAATTATGATGGTTAGAATATACACTGCTATTAAGAAACTTATTTTAGTCATGTTCTATTATTCTTTTACAATGTGTCAGATGGATCCATGAGTTTCTTTCTGCAATCTTAATTGCAGTTCCAGTGGTCAACAACACCTGATAGGGCCCTTCCCACTTAGGTGAATGCCAATGCTTCTTCTTTATGCTTTTTATCAGGACCCAGTCTCCAGGTTCAACTAATGGTTTTTCCTGTGTAGACACAAAAGGCTCATGGTCACTTGCGTGTTCATCTGTTTGTTGTTTTTGCTGTAACATTTTTCTCATGTAATCTGCTAGTGTGCTTTCATCATCAGTTTCCCATTTATTTTTAAAGAATGGTAATCTATATGGCCTCCCAAACAGGGTTTCATAGGGTGTTAGTCCTCCTGTGCTTGTGATGTTTATGTAGAGTTTTACTAAGTCTTCTTGCAGGTGACAGAAAACTCATTTTAGTTTGCAAGAGCAGTGCTGAAACTGCATGGGGTACTTTCAAGGTGAGTGGATGGAAAAGTACAACATCTGCGCTAGACGTGACTGCTAGGGAGGCAGCCACCACTGCTCTAACGCAATGTGGAAGGGCACATGCCACAGCATCCATTTTGGTTGAGTAATAGGCTACTGGTTTATATTTACTTCCATGTAGTTGTGTCAGCACGGAGGTCATGAAATTTCCTTTACAGTCTACCATTTGTACAAAGTCTTTGTTGTAATCTGGTAATGCCAGCACACAACTTCCTACCATAGTTTGTTTTAGTTTACAAAGTGCATCTTCTGCTTCAGGACTCCATTTTAGGTGATCAGACATTTTAAGTTCTTCTTTGTACATTAGGCTTTGTAAGGGTGCTGTTAACTCCGCATAATTTGGCACCCAGCTTCTGCAATAATTAGTGAGTCCTAAAAAAGACATCATTTGTTTCTTTGTCAATGGTTTTGGTGCTTGCAGAATTGCAGTTTTCCTTTCTTCCATTATTGTTCTCCCCCCTGAACTGAGTTGATGGCCCAGATATTTTACACTTTCCTTGCAAAACTGTAATTTATTTTTGCTGACTTTATGACCTTCTTTAGCCAAATGTTTCAGGAGTGCTATAGAGTCTTTTTTGCATATTTCTTCGGTTTCAGATGCAACTAGTATGTCATCCACATACGTGAGCAATTGGCTCTGTTGTGGAGGGTCAAAGGTGGCCAGGCTGGATGTAAGAACTTGGGAGTAGATCGTGGGGCTTTCACAATATCCCTGTGGCAATCTGGTATAGGTGTATCTTTTCCCTTTAAATGTGAAAGCAAACCAGTATTGACTGTCTTTGTGTAGTGGTACAGAAAAGAATGCATTACTTATGTCCACTACCGTGAAATATTTTGCTTTCGGGTTCAAGGAGTTTAGTAACGTGTGTGGATCTGCTACACACGGGGATCTTTGTATTACTGCATTATTTACTGCTTGTAAATCTTGAACCATCCTCCATCCCACAGATGGGGGTGCCTTTTTTACAGGGAATATTGGTGTGTTACAGGGTGATTCAGCACACTCAATTAATACTCCAGCCTTCTTTAAATCTTCAATAACAGGTTCTATTCCCACCATTGCATCTGGTTTTAGAGGATATTGTTTTACTCTGGGTCTATATTCTGTCTTTGGTCTTATCACAACAGGAAGTGCTCCTTTTACCAGGCCAACATCAGTAGGCCCTTGTGACCATAGTTTCTCAGGAACTTGCTTAAGTAGTTCCTCTTCCTTTTCTGTGAAAAAGATGTGTCACTTTTGTTTTGGATCTAGGTGTACTCCAGCCTGGACAGTTACTGTCCAGAACAATGCCTTTTTGGTCATTTCAGTGGACTGGCTATACCATGTGTTCATGCCGGTTACTACCCAGTCCCTTGCTCTTTCACCTCTGTCCACTATTTTGGCTAAGTTTTTCCATTCTTCCTTTTTACTTTTACATAACGATATGTGTGGCCCGGAAAGTTGCCTGAATAGTGGTTTGACGGTTTCTGGTAATATCACTGCAGCTGCTGCATTTGCTTCTACATCTGAGTACACATATGACACTGTTATCTTTGTTGGAGTTATTCTGTTCAATTCACTCATGTACTTTGTATCTGGCTTTGCAGTATACCACATTGTCACATGTAATTCATCCGGTGACATAACATCCTGTGGGCTCCGCATTGATTGTCGGCCTTCATCTACTAGTGATGCCCCTGTTGCAGTTGGCGGTTTGTTAGGGATGTCTAAAGTGTAGTAATAATTTGGTGTCCCCGTCCCTTGTACTACATAGACTTCCTCAGGTTTGCCTCTAACGACTCTCAAACCCTCTGGGGTTGGTGTCAGGCTTAGGCAGAGAGCTATTAAACCATCTCTTCCCAATAAGTTCACTGGGCATTCTGGTAGCATCAAAACTGATAACTGGCATGCTTTCCCTTCTGGATCTCTTATCCATAAGGGCTCTGTTTCACTTACTTGTTTAATTTTCCCTTGTGCGGCCTGGACTGTGGTACATTTCCCACTAGGTCTCACATATGGTAGTTGCTCTCTAATTGTTGTTCGGCATGCTCCACTATCACAAAGGAATGTGATAGGTGTGCCTTGTACTATCAGGGTTATCTCAGGTCTTATTTTTTCAACATAGAACAGGTCATCTAGGTTTAATATTTCTTCATCTTCTGAGGTAGTTTTTTCCTGTATTAAATTTTGATCAACTTTTATCTCGTTTGTTTCTGATCCTAGTCACGCATTTTTGGTTAATGGGGGTGGACCTTCCCTACAATCTCTAGCAAGGTGTCCTTCTTTACCGCAGGACCAGCATGCTCTTGGATTTTGTGCTCCAAAATGTCCTCTACCTCTTCCTCTACCTCGACCTCTGCCTCTTCCCCTGCCCTGAGACTGTTGATAGTACACTGTGTTGTCCTCCTCTTGGTAAAATACTGCGTCTCTGACTGTGTCCTTTTTACCCTTTTTGCTTTTTATAACTTTCTCAGCATGCAGCGCATGATTTATATAATCTGTGAGTGAGCCTCCACTCATACCTATGTAATGCCGGTTCACCCAGCCATGTATGTCGGGTGTTGAGCCTGAGTGGAGTGCATTTTTTAGTTGCTGCTGATAAGCACCATTTTCATCCTCGCTTGGTTCCAGTCCACTGTGAACTTTAAAAACCTTTGCCATTCTTACTCTATATTCATCAAAAGGTTCGTCTGGTTTTTGTTTACATCTTCCTATTTCAGTATAGTTTGCTCTCTTTTTATATTTTCCTTTTATTCTCTCCAGGAGAGGTTTGACTTGTGTTTCTAATTCTTGGCTGTCAGCGGCTTGGTGATTACCTGCTGCAGTTGTGGGAGTGTAAGCTCCTTTCACATGATACCAGTCAGGACCAAGTTTACACATCCAGACTTGTTGGACTTCTATTCCATTTAGATGATAGGACCTCCTAAGATCCTCCATCTGCCTCATGCACTCTTCCACATCCTCTCTTGGGTGTGGAATACCTTCTACAGCTTTTTTAATGTCATCCTTAGGTCGCTGGTTCGACTCCGGCTCGAAGGACCATTTTGTTAGGTGTAAACACCAAACACTTTTACAATTCTGCACAAAGAAAGACACAGAGAAGTTAGTTCATTTTAACCTGCAGGTGAGAGTGTCTCAGAGGCTGCTCAGTTACAATCCTCCAACCACACTCTGAAGACAGCCTCTGCTCTCTCTGCATTTTATTGATAAGAGATAAGAGAAAAACGCCCTGGTTACAAAATGCTCCAACCACTAAAGGGAGGGATGCACACTCATAAGATTGGAAACAGCTGCACCGACAGAATGTTCTAGAACATCCTGTCTCTATCTTGCAGCTCTTGTACATATAAGATATAATCACTCTGAACAGCAAGCTTCACTTCTATTAAAGTTAAAACATATATAATCATTAATTAACCCTAACACATTGCCTCACTTGAAGCACTTGCACACTTTAAAACTGTTCGACCTTTAAATACTTTGAAGAAATTTTATAACCCAGCACAATAAGAAGTAACAAGATTCTCTGTCCACCATAGTGGTTTTGAAATAGCCCAGACAGGGCCAGCCAGTGACTGAAGCTGAATCAAAGGCAAACACATACCTACTGCTGCAGAAAGCAGGGAGAGGACTCTCTGTGCACACAGCAGTATAGAGTAGAGCCGTTGTACTTCTGTGAAGAAGAAAGATGAGAAGATGAATAAAACGTGTCAACAAAAATATTGAGGATGGAGGTGTATATTGCTCATCATCAACTGCGTTGACGAATCAAGACTTTTTAGGATGAGTTCTCCTTTGTTTGATAACTGAATTAAATTGTCAACCTGAAGTCATTCCTTGTGTTTCAGTTCAGCTCCTGATCATCTTATGTTTGTGTAGCCGACCAGGTTCCAGGAAGTGCAGTGATGCTGTTTGATGTCGAGTTGGTTGAGATAGAGGAGGGACTTCCTGAGGGCTACATGTTTATTTGGAATGATGAGGTGCCCCCGGGCCTCTTTGCTGAGATGGACAAGGACAACAATGGAGAAGTGGAGCCCTCAGAGGTATGTAATATTCCTAGAACTTCAAAGTATCTCCACTTTTTGCACCTATTTTTTAGGACATTAGTTTACCCTTTTCTATCCACTTAATGTCTCTGCAGTTCACCGACTACATCATGCAGCAGGTGAACGACGGTAAAGGACGCCTGGCTCCTGGCTTTGACGCTTACCGTATTATAGACAACATGTTTTCTAACCAAGACCGTAATGGAGATGGAAAGATCACAGAAGAAGAGTTCAAACTCAAAGCAGATGAAGCTTCTCATGACGAGCTATGATGGGACTGAGTGGAGAGTAGATCTGGGTGTTGGGGGAAGGGTCTGAAAGTTGGGAGGTGATGGGAACTTTTAAGCTTGTAAGTTGAAGGGTACTTTGGAATAAAAACGTTTATTAGGAACTCTATATTAATAGATTTAGATTTTATTTTTAATTGAGGACTAAAATGATGTTCAACCAGAGGAATTACCAAATGGGAATGAAAAACAAGAGGATTTAGCTATATACAGGATTAAGAACAAATGTGTTGAAAAGTTTGATTTAAGGGCTAGCTAACTTTGTTACCTTCTTGTTTGTCTTTTTTGTATTTAATTTTGATGGGCATAAAAGCACTTCTGTAAAGAAGAGCTGCCTGATACTTTAATTCTCTCTGAACATTCAACACTCCTATTTTCAGATTTTGTTTTCAGTTGAGTGAAACTTTTTTCTCCATGTGTGTCATACTTCTTCCACAAGCAATGAGTTGGCCAAAACTCTCCATAATATGATACAATGTGTTCTGTTCTGTGGTTTACAGCTAACATTTCTCGAATTTTCTGTTTGTGTTTTCTGCTGTTGAAAATCCTCTACATGATACATGTTTTTATGGGTTTAAACTCACTTAGTTTGTTTTGGTCATTGGTTGCTTCTGTTTTTCACTAAATGTCATTTTGTGTTTAGGTTTTATTGTGTAAAAGTGAAATTTGTGTGGGTGTGTTTGTGTGAGAAAAATGCGTGTCTGTGTTTGATTCAGCAGAAGAATATGGTTTGATGGCAACTGTGTCAGCTCTTTTCAATAAATGATCTGACTTTAACAGCTACATGCTCATTTCGTGTCTCCAATGTGTTATATTGTGTGAACGCTGCAAGGCTTTAGCAAACGTCAGCATTTTGTTAAATCGGCGAACAACAACTCCTTATCAAAGTTGTAATTTAGAGAATACCTAGTCTAACATCCCATTTCTCCCTCCTGCCTATAGCTCAGAAGCCCTACCAGTCCAACAAAGCATAAACATTCCAGCACCCCCACCGCCTCAGTATTTGTCACAAAGATCCACCACCCATATCCTTATCTCCACCTATGCTTCCCAGACACATTGTTCCTGCATACTCTCCTCTCTTTAATACTGCTCAGCTGCAAGCACTTTAGAAAGCTGCTTAAGGCAATTGCTGCAACACTTCTCTCTTGAGTCACTATTTACCATCAAACCTAACCATATCACCCCCCATCACAGTTTAAAATACCTCAAGCAACTTATTTTTATTTCCAGTGAGAATGTGTTTTTGATAAAGCAAGAATTTCAGTTTGGCTTAAGATGGAGTCTAAAATGCCTTCATGACCTTTAGTGTTGCAGCACATACCCTTTGCAATACTTGTTAAAGAAATAAACTCAGATGCCATAACTATCAATAATAGGACTGCTAAGGGAAGGTGGAGAGGGGGGGTTACACACATTGTTCCATTTTCATTGTGGTAAGGCTATTAATTTAGCTGTTTACACTTTTAAAGATGTCATTCTATGAAGTTTTATATTTTTACCATATGTTATCATGCCATGTCATACATTGTTGTGCTTATTTTAGTTGAGAGAGCATTGTAACAATAAAGGTCAAAGGCAGTAACCCCAGGAATTAAAGAATTAGCACAGCTGCAGAGAACAGATAAGGCGGACAATGGAAAAGTTGCTTGCTTAGCTCATCCTTCGCCAAACAAGGCGTTGTTTTTCACTAATTATTCGCTTCAGTAGTAATAAAGTGTCTGCTTACCAGAATAAGGGAGCTGACTTGTGAGATGAGAAAAGCTTCGGCCTTGGAAGTGTGAAGAGTCAGATAAAGAGTGAGTAAGAGATAGGCAGGAGTCAGGACTATCATTCTTTGCTGTTGTGAACCAAACAGAAGGTCCTTGCACACACTGATTTCTATATACCAATAAATCGTATACTAAAAAATAATTACTTTAGGTCACTCAAAATTTCTTAGTCTTTATGTGGATAGTGCTTATTTCAGGCTTACACAGATTAGCCATTAATCATTGCATCCACATAAAAACTGTCCTCGCCAACTTGTCCTTCTCTCCTAGATGAGCCACTAATGTTCAGTATGAGGGGATTGCTGCAAAGTCAACGCAAGCAATTGCCCATTATCATGCTCACCTAGGAGGATGGAATGCTGCAAGTCAGTGACTCGCTTCAATCTGCTGGGTTTCCTTAAGCAGAAAAACTTTTTAACAAATTTGTATAATGAACTGAATCTAACTGCACTGTTTGACAGTTAGGATTAATTTGAATGTATGTACCTAACTTGAAATTTGTATGATTCGATCGAACTGACTTTGTAAAAAGCCTAGATGACATGCTGTGAATTGGAGCTACATAAATAAAACTTAATTAAATTGAATTGAACCATATTTGTTTCCTGCAAGACACCTTCACAGTACAGGTGCATTTAAAGTTCACTCTTTATTATTATTATTATAATCTATATTGTTTAACTCATTTGCTCTCTTGGATAACCAAAACACTAAACCAAAAAAAAAAAAAAAAAGAGAAAAAGAAAAAATGGCGAGCTGCAAACAGTACGCAGGCGCGGCTTGTCGGTGCCATAGCAACCAGAACTCAAACGGACACCGTTAACAACAGGGCAGACATCAGTGGTCAACATGGTAATTCCGGGTAGTTTCAGTATATTTAACTCGCTGTTTGATTGTTTATTCCGCACTAACTGCTACCAAGGAGGCGGACATGCAGCTTCTCCCAACAGAGAGTTAGAACTGATGTAGCAACGACACGCTGGCTTGGCTTTAAACTCATTATAATTACTGAATTAGCTGATAGCTGGCTAACATCAGTTCAGCTAAGTCTGGTGGAGGTCTGTGCGCATGCTTAGTTTACCAAACCACGTCAAATGCAGTTTTCTGTAGTGTAGTGATAAATTAACAGTATTAATAATGATCACGATACAGTGGGTTTAGATAAAGTGTGTTTACATTGGGTCGTTGCTAGCTTGCTATTGTTACCTTGCTGCTATTCTGCCATCATAGTTTATTGACAGCCTCCCTTATAATATTTCATGTAATGTCTCCAGGCAAAGACAACTACTATGAAAGAAGCTTTAAACAAATGGGTGAGCAGAGGACAGACACTTCAAAGAAACCCAATAGTACAATGTCGTGAATAAGCTACTTGTCTTATGTTGAACTAGATGTTTGAATTGCTGTTTTGAGTGTTTTGTGTATGCAGGAAGAGAAGACCGGGGAGAAAACAAGTGAGGCTAAAGAAATTAAACTGTATGGTCAGATTCCTCCTATAGAGAAGATGGATGCTTCTCTCTCTACATTGACCTGCTGCGAGTAAGTCCTGTTTTGATGCAGGGTCTGATAACCACAACTAGCCACAGGCCGGTGACCACAGTGAATGTAAACCAGGGTTTACCATCAGACCAGGGCCAACTGGACACTGGCTGTCTGAGCAGAAATCCAGACTATTGGGGGCGAAAATTAGCTTGTCATACTTTTGTTGCTTACTGAATTAAAAAGACATTATTGTTATCATTGTTTTAAATTTTTGTCCAAATATGTGTTACAGTGAAATGATGGACTTTTTTGTCAATGTTATCATCAAAGGGAGAATCTCACACCTATCCAGGACTGTATCAATATAATAAATTTGACTTTCACCAGGAGGATTTTATTTAGTTGATTCCTATCAACAATTAAATAAATTTTCTTTCACACAGCATGTCGATGTGAACAGCTATTTAATTCAATTCCACATAATACTTTATTAGTCCCGGTGAGTTTAAAATGCTCCTTAATAGTTTTGAAGAAAACCAAAGCCAATCAAATGTTGAGTTAATCCTCCAAGTACCTAAAATGTTTTTGTCTCATGTCCTCTTCAGGAAGCTGTCTCTGTCCACTAACTGCATTGAGAAAATAACCAATCTCAATGGCCTCAGTGAGTATTAATATGCTGTTGGATTAACTTCACCCAGAGGTGCTGTTGTGCTCAACAGATGGAAATGTGTTGGTTTAATTTATTGTTTGTGTCCTTTTAGAGAATTTGAGGATACTTTCATTAAGCAGAAATAATATAAAGACTCTTGGAGGTTTGGTAAGATCCGTTCAATCTTGAATTAACACTGAGTTAATTTGCTACTGTAATTACGTTTGTGTTTTTATTTTTCTTCCAAACAGAATACTTATTTGATTACACAAGAAATTTAACTTGTTTTGTTCATTCTCTAAATGTCTTTCTTGTCTCAGTTTGTCGCTTGTGTGTTTGCAGGAGGCAGTCGGAGACACTTTAGTGGAGTTGTGGATTTCCTATAATTTGATAGACAAACTGAAAGGTGTCAACTCCATGCATAAACTCAAAGTCCTCTACATGTCCAACAACCTCGTCAAAGATTGGGGTACGCTACACTCATTAACACAACCAGCAGATACAGTTGAAGACATGAATTGTTTTACAGTATAAATGCTTTCTGTGTTGGTCTCTTTAGGTAGTTGATATTACATCATAGTTCATGTTATTGAAATGTATTATGTTATTGGTTTCTTTTAAATCCATAATATGGATTCAGTGTTGGGTGTGTTGTTTTTTCCAATGTTATGTAGCTGAGTTTGTGAGGCTCGCTGACCTACCCTGCTTGGTGGACCTGGTTTTTCTTGGAAATCCACTGCAGGAGAAGCATTCCACAGAGGGAAACTGGATGGATGAAGCCTCCAAAAAGCTTCCCAATCTAAAGAAACTAGACGGTGAGCGCACTAAGCAGACATGTCTCTAAAACTAAAAACAATGACCACTAGGGCTGTAGTGGTATTCGCTTTCATCCTCAGCTTGTTAGTTGTCCAGCATAAATAAAGTTTCTTAATATTGCTTGGTATTTGGGCTAGATTTGTTTTAGTGACTCGGAATTGAATCCCAAGGATGTTGTTTTCACATGTTTTTAGCTCATTGTAACCTATAAAAACGTCCTAGAGTTCCATGAACCATGCACTAAGGCTTTTTACCTCTGTTGAAAAACCTGAATGAATGTAAATGAGTCAAAGATGGAACTTCTCTAACTAAATACTCTTTAATTTGCAAGGCTTTTGCAGGAACAGCTTAAACCCAGCTGCACAGGAAAAATAGGCAACATACAAATCAAGATAATGATGTTGCTACCATCTATCCCCACAATGAGGCTAAGGAATTTCAGTTAAATGTTTTGGAATTGGACAGAAAATGTTTTATACCCTCTTGACGATGGTCCCATCTGGTGATGGCTTCTTGAAATCTTGGACAAAGGTCAGGCTGTGACCCAGCATCTCCTTCTTCTGAGTGGATAAGTGCTGATGACCCAAACTTTATTAACTCGGAGCTTGCTGATTCCGAATCCATGAGAGAAAACTGTAAGTTGAAACTGCAGATTATCTAGAATGCTTAGGGTCATAGCGCTGTGGGCAATCAGGCACCGCAAATCCACTGACCAAGTTCCTCAGTCGTCTTGGTATGACCAGCAGTTCATTGAGAGCACATCCCCAATCTGCAGGCTCATAGGTTGAACCCTTTTTTACCATTCAGCTTCACATGCGGCCCCAGCACTCCCTGCAATCTGCTGTGCGTTTGAGTCTTCTCTGTCTTGGATCTTGGCCTGAAGTTGTCTGCGGCAAACAGCCACCCAGTTCCTCTATTTTGCCCATTTTATATGGTACATTTCAAGGGATGTACAAGTATCGTTCATTACTCATTATGTACTCACTGAAGCCTGGAATGAGGTCCCACAGCACACGAGGACTATTCCAACATTAAGACCTTTTAAGAAGTCCTATGCTCGCCTGCTTCTCTCAGCTGTGTATATCTGTGTGATTGTGTTGCCCTGTGTTAGCTAATGTGATGATGGTGATGTATGTCAGTGTTTTCATGTTCTGCAGAGCAGGAACTTTCTGAAAAGCAGTGTCTATACTGAGTCAGGGTTGATTATTTTAATTCTTCTGTCACGTTCCCAGCCTCGCCCTTCTTACCCCTACTTTAATTCCAGATGTACATTATTTGCCAACACGTAATAAATCCACAAACATTTAACAACAAACTCTCCATTAATTATAGTGATCATTTTACTTACTTCAGGATTCATTTTAAATATAGCATTAATCACGTTCTCCAAGATTTTCTATTATTCACTCATTTACCAAGAATCATTCAGATTACCACTTTCACGCCATGCATTTACTGTTTGACGAGTACAGAAAAGATTCAATCAAACTTCGCTGCTACCAGAAATAGAAAGAAAATTAATATACCATCATACTAGAAAATGATCAAAATCTTGATCTTGAATGTTTCACCTCCCTCTCAGGTATTGTTACTAATTTCTGTATGAAAATATGGAAAGACCTCACCTCATTTTGACAATTTTAGTCTCAGTCCTGTTGAAATGAACAGCAGTGAATGGATTTCAGTAGTTTAAAGCCTGAAAGCAGGGGATAAGTGGGATGGTTGGCGAGTGCCAGTCCTAGTTACATCCGTCAAGGAGGTTATGTTTTTGTCGCTGTTGGTTTTTCTGTCCGTCTGTTTGCAAAATAACTCAAAAAGATATTTAACGGATCTGGATGACATTTTCAGACAAGGTGCGTACTAGGACATATTATTTTGGTGGTGATGCAGAGCACCATCTGAATCCCAGATGTTTTTAAAGGACTCTATCATTATCAGACTGTAGTTGACAACTTTCCACATGGTTCCTCACCCTGTCAGCAGCTGACAGCTGCGATTTCTGTCTCTGTCTGTTAAATTAATGATTAACTCTGGTTCACAGTATGTTTTGAACTTCTCCAGACAAAACCAACATATTAATCAGCTTAAGCATTGTAAAAACCATGTCACATTTCAGTTCTTATCATCATTTGTTTATTATTTATTGTAGAAATGAACATCATCCTCCTGATAACTACCATGGATTGTGAGCTGTTTAACATACCACACATCAGTTCTCATGTTCAGCTTTTCTTCGTTACCATCATGATGTTTACAAACTCCTGCTTTAGCTTCATCCTTTACTTATTACAATGGTATATATAAAAATGCTTCTACTGGTTGATATTGAAAGAAAAGAACATAAGGTAAATATAAGAAAGAATAACACAAATACATCCTTAAATATGTGAGCACTTTCCCTTCGGTGCTTTTATATTTTACTCAAGCCATTTCAAAAAATTTTTCAGTGTAGGAACATGGAAAGACCTCATCTTATTTTCACAGCCAAACACAACATGATCAGAACCAGAATCAGCTTTATTGCCAAGTTTGTACATACAAACATACAAACAAGGAATTTGACTCCGGTACTCTTTGCTCTTTGGTTTTGTTTTTGTATTACAGAATATACATATTTACAATGTACAATTGATGATACTTGATAATTGATGATACTTGAATGATGCTGCGACCCCTGTGTTTTATAGGTGGGATCATATTCGCAAGCTTGCAAACTTCCATCATTTTCTTCTAAGTGTTAAAATGGACATAATTGTCAGGTTCAAACAACCTAAAATACCTATAACATCACAAAAAAGAAGAGAATGACAAGAGAATTAGTTTCTTACTTGCTGCGAGGAGAACGGACAGAGATGTGCTTCAGTTACAAATCTCCTACCGCTCTGAAACACATCTTGCCGAATCCTCTTTGTATTATCTTTAGGGTGGTCCCTAGTTACATGAACGTTGCTGCTCTAAAGCGTGGGGGAAAACAAACAGCAGCAACGTGACATAGGTCATGCACACCATTATCCTGTACTAACACGCTTGCATAGTATCCATAAGATATGTGCGATCTTTGCTCAACACAATCAACTGTTGTCTTTGTGATGAGTCCCCAACTGTGACTGCATCATCTCGATTCCGCCTTTCCTCTTTGTCTGCAAAACAACTCATCACATGTTTGCTTACACATACAACATGAAAGGTTATGAAGGTCAAATAGCAAAGGTAATAGAAGAGGAAATGTAAGATAAATCTATATACAATTATTCCAACGATAATTACTAATTACTTTCCAAAAATTGAGCTCTTTTTTCCTGAGTGCATTTACAAATTGTGATCTGGCTTCATATTCTGTTTTTGTATACATGGCTTTTTCCTTGCTGCGTGGCCTTTCAGCCCATGTTGGTACAGGAGTCATTGCACCATGGACAACAAAACTCTTACCAGTTTCGGCCAGCAGCTTCACAATGTTGTTTGCTTTTTTTGTGGGGTAGGTAGGCAGATTACGCATGTACGCATTCAAAACAGATGTCCGAGCCACCTCAGCTGACTCCTCTCGAAGTGGAAGAACAGCAGCTCTACTCCTAACTCTTCCTGAACGGCAGAGCTCTTCTCCCTATTACTAAGAGGGTACCCGGCCATCCTGCGGAGGAAGCTCATTTTAGCCAGTTGTATCCGGGATCTTGTTTTTTCAGTCATGACCCAAAGTTCATGCCCATAGGTGAGGGTAGAAATGTAGACCGACCAGTAAATCGAGAGCTACGCTTTTTCAGCTCAGCTCTTTGAACAGATGTAGGTGACACCTCAGGCACATTGAAATTGTACCCAAGGTTGAACAAGACCTAGTAGCTCGGCACGAGCCCCAAGGGCGCTGTTTTAACAAACTTGGCTAAGGCAACCCATAAAAACCTCCTAAAATATATTGGAATCAGGAAACAAGACTTTTTACCACCAATGAAAAACCAAAAAATACGGTGAATCAAATAATTGAATGTCCAACCCCGTTTCTGCTCTCAGCATTGTTTTTATAGCGCTTGATGCTTTCACCAGTCAGCCCCTTATTAGGCTTCTTAGTAATTGCGCAACCTTTTCCGCTCGGCTTCTTGGTTATTGCCCAATACTTTAGTCACGGTCACTGTGACCCACGGATGCTGTTGTCTCGGCCATGGAGATGCCAATTATAACCACACAGCTGCCTGTAGTCGCCTCCTCCCTTTCTTCTTTACAAAAGGATTCATTGTCAGCATACAACTGGCTCTCCTCACTCCCAGTCATTTCTACAGTTCTTTCCCTAATCTGTTCAGTTTTAAACTTTACACAGTATTACACAATCCATTCTTCAGCTTTCTGCATTTACTTCAAAACACAGTTACAATTCTTTTTATTCATGCTTCATAAATTATTAACGTTATATTTCTTTCATATCTATCTGACTGAGAATGTCAAACTTTAATATTTTTTTTACTCTAATCCTCAGTTCTTAACCAAATTTCAATCATACATCTTTTAACTTGTTAATCAAAGATTGCTAATTTTATTTAATACATATGAAAGAATGTAAAATCATCATACATCATTTCTTTAGATATACTTGTTTATATTTTTGCAAACAATAAGACAGATAATATGTGGCAGATAATATGTGGCTCTAAAAAGGCCCCTCCAGTTTCTCTGTGCCAGAATATGAGAACATGCTTGTTTTTCTCTCCACTGCCTCAACTGTGTATTTTAATAATTATTGCATGAATTACACAAAAGGATATTTATTGTAGTTTTTTATGGATTTAACTGTAGCAGTTAATGAATGTTGCATGGATTACATGGAAAGATCTCACCTTATTTTGACAGTCTTTTTATCAAATGTATGTAAACATATGGTTTTAACTGTGTGACTGATGATCCCTTCCTCTTCTTATTACAGGGACTCCCATCGTTAAGGAGCCAGTGGAGGAATGAAATGAAACAAGCAAAAAGAAGATGACATAAAATACCGTCTTTCTTAAAATCTTTGCGTTTTTTTAGGTGTTGTATATTTTATGATGGTGTTCTAAATTAATGTAAAACTTTATTAAACAAAGTTGATGGCTGTGGATCGACAAGCACAAAATCTCTTTTCGTTGTCCGATGAGCTAACCCCTCCTACTTCCCCAATCCAGTTCTCCATCCAACGGGTCCGGACTTCCCTAAACCTGAAAGATCTTACTAAGCAGGTTTACTGAAAGTTCTGTTTAAGCTGGTGTCGGGAAATTACTCATCTAGCCTCTGACAGCCTTCATCCAAAAGTCTCGCCCTTCTTCAACTGGTGGTCTGGACAACTGAGTAGCCTATCGCAGTTATCCACACTTTCAACAGTCACTTTTGTTCACGGCTGCTCATTCCCTAATTTTACAACTGACTCTTGGTATATGGGCTAGGTTCATTTTAGTAGCTCGGCACGAGCCCCAAGGGCGCTGTTTTAACAAACTTGACTAAGGCAACCTATAAAAACCTCCTAAAATATCTTGAAATCAGGAAACGACTTTTTACCACCAATGAAAAACCAAAAATACGGTGACTCAAATAATTGAATGTCCACGAATTAACTAGAATTTTATATGCTTTCTTTAATTATTAACGCTTTTGCAGGGGTCAGTAACAGCTTAAATTCAGCAATACAAATAATTTCAACAATAAAAATAAATCAATCAACTCAACCTGTCTTTCCCTGATGCTGAAACTAGTGAGTTTGGAGAGGCTTTGAAGACGGAGGCTCATCCATGCACCTGATGGAGAAGATTCTTCTGGTAACAACGAGTGATTTCTTGAAGGGAATACGACTTAATCTTCAGTTTTCTTCCTTTAAGTGGCAGGCACTGATGCTCCAGACTTTGATGGTTAAACAGGATCTTTGTTGTCATATGTCTCTGAAGACAGTAGTTTCCAGAGGCTGAAGAGTTGAAGGAAACCCGGAGACATAAATGAGGTTGATTCAGAACTTCCAGAAGTTCAAATGTTGCTTCAGGAAAAGTACCTGAAGTGTGAAGTACATTTAAAGTGTAATACATATTTGGATTCTGCTGTTGTTCTTGATAAGCACACATTTTCTACAGTTTTATCAAATAAGGGATTGTTAACAAAGACTTAAGATGGCAGATACAAAATAGAAAATTGTTTTGTCTTTTAAACAATCAGCTTTTATTATTAAAGAAACAAAAAGGAACTATATTTGGGACAAATGCAGAGCTAAATATCACAGAATGAACGTTGAGTCAACTAAATTAAACAGCTTTTGTGGGCTCTTTGGAAATTTTCTGATTGTTTTTAGGAAGAACATTTTCACTGTGTTCTTCGGTTTCATGATAAATGTGATGTATTTAGCCTGTATTTTACTACTGACAGTACACTGGTGTCTCTGGCTTGAATTATTGTAGTTTCTACATGTAACTGTTGTTATTTTATATTTTTATATTTTAAGTCATATCCTGTTGATAGACTGTATCGTCTGGGTTTAAGCTAATTAAGCTCGAATAAACTGTCCAATGTGCACATTGCTTTGTAAACCTATTTATGCTTTACAAATATTGTTTTTCTGATTTGCATAATCTACAATGATCATATGCAAGGCATAATTCTCCAGACAGGATTATGTTAATGATGAGTAGAGCACATGTAAAATAATAATTTGTTTGAACAATTAGCATCATTAAAATAATGCTTTTCTTTTTTCACAATTTTAATACACTTATAATGTCACTTTAATACCAACACAATCCTGTACTAACGTTTGACCTGTCTTTGCCGACAATTAATTAAGCCATAAAATTAATTAATTATACCATAAAACATCACATGACATGGGACAGTATCAGAAAAGATAAAATAAAGACTAAAACCATAAAAACAAAGTTATCACAAGGTTATTGTAAAGGTGAATATTTTATGAATAGGAGAACCACTGAAAGATTGGACACCTGGCTTGGTTAAGGACTTTTCCCTAACCAGGAAGTAAGGTTTTATTACTTGGCAGTAATTAAACAATTTGTTCCGGATTGGGTCGTTTTCATATAGGGTAGCTTACACATGAAAAATTGCTATAAAAAGTCTAATGCCATCAAAAATATTCAAATAAGTCAGAGTCCATAGGTTTTCCTCCTAAACTTCCACATTCATCCCGCATCCGCTTATAGCCCTGCTCATATGTGGGCAGAGACAACAAAAGGCAACAAAGGAAATAAACATTAAAGAGAAGTACACAAAGGTACAGAAAGCTAAATATTATAGTTACATCATTAGTTGCATACAATTAAACTTAAAATGTATGTTCTCTAAATGAGACAGGCACCTCTCAAAAGACAATATGAACTTTGTATTACTTCACTTGGACTCAATCTCTTGTGTTTTTTTTTTTGTGTTTTGTTAAACACAGAAAGCCTGTCTGGCTTTTTTTTCTTTCTACCATGTTTCGTTTCTTATCCCTCAGCATTTGGCGCTCGCTATCTTTTAACCGTCCCGCAGTCCTGGAGGGGTCACACGGACCCTGTGTGCGCTACTCAAGTTTTCCCCTGTCTCTTTCGTGGGTTTTCCACACGCCAAGCAGGGAGCCCTCCACACCACATTTCCAACCATTGCCCTAGATTTATGGTCCTGTGGGGGTCAGAGCAACCCCGCGTGCAGTTCTGTCTGGCGCCTCTCGTGACATCTGCCTCGCTCTGTAGGCCTACTATCCCTTAGCCAGGACACATGCCTCACCAGCCCTCACCATGTGACTCTACTTGGTCCTATCATACTCGTGGTGAGTCATGGGAGAATTAAAACATGTCAGTGAAACATCTGTATAAACTCCAGACAACACAGTAACAATAATAAATCTTATATTAAAATAAGAATTTTCCCTAGTTTCTTTCTCAAGTAAAAGTGTAAAATCTAATTGGAGGTGCTTGTGAATCTGATAGGGTAATCCAGGTTTGATCTCAAACCGCCTTGGTTGGATAACATAAAAAAGAAAAAGAGCAAACAAACAAATAAATAAATAAATAAATTCTTAGTTAGCAGATGTAGGAGGAAGCTGCAAATAGCTCAGTGTTTATTTACTTATTTAACATTATTATTATTAACTCAAAATTGTTTATTGAGTTAATAATAATAATGTTATTATTATTGAGTTATTATTATTAACTCGATAAACAATTTTGACTTCCCAAGTCAGCAAATATTACTTAAACCCAACCCACTAAGTTCTGGAAAATTCCATGATTACACAATTTTGTTGCTCTGAAAGAATACAAAGTGCCAGCTGGCCTCATGGACCGCCTCTGTGGAAGGGAAAATAATGTAACAATGCATGATACATTTGTGCTCACAAAATAAATGACATTCTTTGTTGTTGCTGATCTGCCATAATGTATTGTTTTTTTTAATGAAAATGTTTCATTGTCTTGTTGAGGAGATGAAAGCCCACTCCAGTTTTTGATATAAAGGGAAACTTTTTTCCAGCAAACATTTTATAAACACCTGTTGCAAATAACATCATTTCCCCAGGCTTTTTTTTTATTTTCTCAGCTGGCACTAATTGACTTCCATACAGGTCCGCCCGCAGTAGGAGGAGTCAGAAGTCAGAGAATTTAAGCGCAACTTTGAACGGACACCCTCTCAACTGCGTGCAGGCTGCAAGATAACTGTTGGAGACTCTGGTCGGCTGCTACAATGGACGCTAATGGCGACTTCCTGCATAATTAATCCAGCAAAGATAGCATGAGTGTTTAAATTTGTCCGCAGCATCAGTGCGTGTTCGACCATGGAGTGCAGCATTTATTGTCAGGTGGGTGACCTCGTCCATGTCCGTAAAATTCAACCGCGAGTGCGTCATTAGAAATTCTCATGCGAGTTGGCGCGCTTTTTCTCCCACAACAAACGGTGAAAGTAGCCCGTCGTCATGCGCTAGCGGCACGTGTGCATTGATGTTGGAAACAACACGGCACTGGAGTTTAGTTTATTAGTTTATTTCACACGATTCACAGCACGGCAGCTCCGTGTTGTGTTCCACATGAGTGACGGAGGGTCTGACAATATTATTATTAGTAGTAGTAGTTAGATATGTGTCCCCTTACATGTTCTTGTTTTTCATATCGTGTGACGAAATAGTGAAAAAAGTGACTTCTCAACTGCTGTTTCGCCTTTCACTTCCGGAAATAGTAAAGGCACAACTACAAAGTATCAACTATGGCAATTTTGTTACAAGAAGCGCTGCTCAGTCAGTATTTCTGTCTGTTGCAGGAAGAGAGAGCAGTTTGTTGTGCCATGTGCTTTTGTTTTTGTCGTGAATTGTTTGGTGGTTAGTCTGAAACGCTCGAGCCGCCAATGAAATCCAGATGTTCTTGAGTTACTTCTGCTTTAGCAGTTATCGGATAATGGATGACGCGCCTTTCACATTTACCGTTGCCGCTCTGCAAGACTGCACACAGCCGCGAAAGGGCGAAAACAGTTAAACCAAAACAGAATAAAGCATTCTTAAATAAATGAACAAATTAGATTAAAGTAATATGGTATATCTTTAGAGTTGAATAAATTTTAGCTGGACAATAACCAGACATAAATTTGCCCAGTGGTTTAAACAATAAATGCATTTATTTTTATTTTTATGGGGAGACAGATGACATTCCTTAAAATAATAATAGAGGTTGGCAATAAGTTTGTTTCTATTGTTTGCTTTTAGCTGCATTTACATGTCTGCATCTGTCTGAAGGGACTACTTTATCTTATTTTCCTGCTGTAAATATAAATTTTTTCCAAAGCCTACATCACACATTGACAGCTTTGATGGAAAAAAAATAAATAAATAAAGCCAGCTCCTATTTGTTCGCTTTAAATAAATACCAATTTATTATTAGAAATTTATATGTAAGCAGTTACCCCAATTTATTTTAGAGTCATATTGCTATCTTTAGTTGGACATTGTTGCTTACAATACTGATTGGAACGAGAATTAAAACACTTGAGGAAAGATAAATGAAAAATTTTAGGCACTGTTAATTTGTGTCAAGTATCAACTGTCTGGAAAACTATGGAGTTATATAAGGATTTAACAGGTCTGGATGAGTATGGAAAAAAATAACTAGAGTGAAGGAAGTATTTGTTTTCCAGACTCTATTCCCTGTGCCATTATCTTAAGTTTGATCAGTCTGTCCATCTGACTTTTTGATCCCTGTTTAGGTCTTTTTTAATGCCCACCTATCGATCTCTGGAAAAAGTAAATTTAAAAGTTATTCATCCCTTGAAAAATAATGTAAAAGAAAAATATTTTCAGCTACAGTAACCATATTAAGAACTAGTTACCAGTAAGGCTGAAGCAATTAATTGGATCAATCAGTTATTGAAATAATTGTAAAATAATTCAGTAATTGAATAATCGTTATCTGGAATATACAGTCAAAACATGCCATTTTCTGAAGGAGCAAACCAGTCAGCAGTAATTAAGACAAAACTGTTCCAAAAAATATATATTTTGCATTTAAGGTGAAAAACCTTTGTCTGTAAATATGCAGAACTCCTCAAGTGGCATAGCTTTACCTTCACCGGATTCAATTTCTGTGACAAAATCTCCTATTAAGCACCTTTTGCTATCCGATTATTAATCAGCTTATCTAAAAATAGTCAAAATATTAACTGATTAGCAAAATAATCGTTAGTTGCAGCCCTAGTTACCAGTAACTGTTAAATTCTATTTCAAATGTCTGTACAATGATCATCTCCTTGTTTTCTTGACAGAAAAATAAATTAGAGATAGAAATAATATTTGTATTTCCAGATTCCTATTCAGACACTACTAGCAGCTGAGTACAAATATTTGTTTTATTTTATTTTCCCTTTATTTAACTAGGTAAGTAATTTAAAATCTAATTCTCCTATGCAACAATGACCTTGGATTTGGGTGGAATTTAGTTTTTTTTTTTTTTCGTTTTTTAATTCAGACTTTCAAAATATCAGCTTTATTGGCCACATTTGTGCACAAAAAAATTTGATTTTAGTTCCACTTTGCTTGCAATGTACAGACATTGAATATTTAAATTTGGTGGGAATAAACTCTCTGTAGATCTGACCTGAAGGTAAAAGTTAACAGTTTGAGTCCAGGATGTGTGGGGTCTGCAGATGTGTTGGCTACCCTTTTCCTAACCCTAGACCTGTACAAGTGGGTACTCTGATAGAAAGTGATGGAGTTGTTCCCAGAAACTCCTGCGTGCTCGTTTGTTTTGGAAAAACTAAGTCATATGCTATACTGTTTTAGTAAAACTAAATAATAAAAGGAAACATACAGTTTCTTTCGCCCGGCTGGGGAAGAGATTCCAGCTGAGTCACCAGAACACTTCTCTGCTTCTCTCCCCAGACAGGGTTTTTATTCAAAAGCAAGGCGTGTACAATTACAAAGAAAATACACATATTTTTAGCTGAGTGTCAGTTGAACTCTTACACCTGGCATTCAGCTGTCTGTTTGACCTTCACAATATTCCTGTTATTCTACTTTTGGCTGTTATTTTCAGACATGTACAGAAATATCTTCACTGTTGCCGGGCAGACCACAGCCAAGTCAGACACACACACACACAGCTGCCTGTTTTGAGCAAGCCACTAAGTTACACAGTACATTTTATTTCACACATTATTAAACCTAACTTGAGCATAGCAATGCAGACCCTATTAAGTATTTTAAATATTTTCCAACAAAAGGAGATGCACAATCAGGTACAATGTAGAGCTTTTATGTCAGAGGAGACGTGGACAAGTTGGTGCGAGGTGTGAACAGCTGCTTTTCAAACCATACAGAGGAGAAGCTGTTAAAGTTGTCTGTCAGATGGGGTTCTGCGCAGGGTGGGGGGATGTTCCCTAAAGCCTCTTTATCATGGGCTCTACTTTGGCTAACTCCACTCCACCCAGCCCATTTTGTGACAGTTTCCATTACTGGCTTTTCCAGTCCATTATTGGCTTTCTTGGTCCCTGCTTATCAGCAGGTCCAATCTGGGCACAGAAAGGCTGGTGGCATGAGAAAGTGTTCGCTGAGGTCGTGCAGAGAATGTCAAGCCACAGATTTTACAGCACACCGCAGTGCTTAGTAGAGCTCGAGAAACTAAAATGCAACTACAAAAATATTAAGGACCACAATGGACAAACCGATCACTGTTTGAGGTGATTATGTGCTATAGTGAGTGTTTATTTTATTTTGCATGTTGTAACGTTAAACTTATCTTGTGCTAGGCTCACACCAAATAAAAAGACCATAACAGTTAATAGACAGCGCATGATGCTGACATTTGGAGGTCGGACTTCAAGCCAAAACTCCAGCTGTCAGTGAGTCGATGGAAACGCCATAGGTTTCGTGCTGAGTAGAGCGAGATCGAGCGGCGTGGAGCCGTGCGGGGCTGGAATCGTGAATAGAAAAGAGGCAATAGAGAGCAGCTGCGTCCCAGTCAAGTCTGGGTCGACGTAAAAATGGCAAGAGAGGTCAGTCTGATGTTTAAGTGTTCCTCTGTACTCAAAGTCACCAGAGGATGTTTGCGAAGAGTAGAAAAACCACATCAAGTATTAGAGAGCAAAGCATCAAGGCTGCTCAATCTGTGACACCATCTTGAAAATAATGAAGAGAACTAAATGGATTGTTGCAAATTATAGATGAGCAGAACAAATTTGTAAGGAAAACTAATGTTTTTTAAACTGTGCAGTGTTGGCACTAGCATATTAGTTTTACAGGGCTTAATCGTTCCTTATAATGTCTTTACAAAAGTGAGTACACCTCTCCCATTTGTGTAGATATTTTATTACTCTCGTGGGACAACACTGAATATATGACACTTTGATACAATGTACAGCATTCAGTGCATGTCTTGTATAACAGTGTGAGTTTGCTCTCCCCTTAAAATAAGCCAACACACATCCATCAATGTCTAAACTGCTGGCAACAAAAGTGAGTACACCACTAAGTGAAAATATCCCAACTGTGCCCAATTAGCCCATCTCCATTCAGCTGTGTTGTTGGGACCGCAAGTTTACACTGTTGTACCCGCTGTGCACTGACTGTTTTGTTTTGTATCAAAGTGTCGTGTCTTCAGTGTTGAAGAGGAAGAGATAATAAATTTACCTGGGCTTGATGTTGAGCTCTTAGAAGCTCCAGGATATATTTTTCAGTATAAGCATTACCAGCACAACAAAATAAAGCAGTTGGTTTTTTTTGCTGGTTTTTGTTTTGGTCAGAGTAGTGTTGGGTTCATTTCAGTTTCCTGGAAGCTATCGTGTGTTTGGGTGTGTCTCTTTTTTATTTTTTTTATTTTTATTGCATCTTCAGTACAGTTTGTCACTGAGTTTCCGGTTTGGAATTAAGCCATTGAATAACAAAAACAAATTTTTTTGTTACTCTGTAATGGATGTAAATGAATGCAATGTTGGCAACAGTTTTGGTGCTGTAGTTCAAATGCATAAACATACAGGTCCTTCTCAAAATATTAACATATTGTGATAAAGTTAATTATTTTCCATAATGTCATGATGAAAATTTAACATTCATATATTTTAGATTCATTGCACACTAACTGAAATATTTCAGGTCTTTTATTGTCTTAATACAGATGATTTTGGCATACAGCTCATAAAAACCCAAAATTCCTATCTCACAAAATTAGCATATCATTAAAAGGGTCTCTAAACGAGCTATGAACCTAATCATCTGAATCAACGAGTTAACTCTAAACACCTGCAAAAGATTCCTGAGGCCTTTAAAACTCCCAGCCTGGTTCATCACTCAAAACCCCAATCATGGGTAAGACTGCCGACCTGACTGCTGTCCAGAAGGCCACTATTGACACCCTCAAGCAAGAGGGTAAGACACAGAAATAAATTTCTGAACGAATAGGCTGTTCCCAGAGTGCTGTATCAAGGCACCTCAGTGGGAAGTCTGTGGGAAGGAAAAAGTGTGGCAGAAAACGCTGCACAACGAGAAGAGGTGACCGGACCCTGAGGAAGATTGTGGAGAAGGGCCGATTCCAGACCTTGGGGGACCTGCGGAAGCAGTGGACTGAGTCTGGAGTAGAAACATCCAGAGCCACCGTGCACAGGCGTGTGCAGGAAATGGGCTACAGGTGCCGCATTCCCCAGGTCAAGCCAGAAACGGCGGCAGAAGCGCCTGACCTGGGCTACAGAGAAGCAGCACTGGACTGTTGCTCAGTGGTCCAAAGTACTTTTTTCGGATGAAAGCAAATTCTGCATGTCATTCAGAAATCAAGGTGCCAGAGTCTGGAGGAAGACTGGGTAGAAGGAAATGCCAAAATGCCAGAAGTCCAGTGTCAAGTACCCACAGTCAGTGATGGTCTGGGGTGCCGTGTCAGCTGCTGGTGTTGGTCCACTGTGTTTTATCAAGGGCAGGGTCAATGCAGCTAGCTATCAGGAGATTTTGGAGCACTTCATGCTTCCATCTGCTGAAAAGCTTTATGGAGATGAAGATTTAATTTTTCAGCACGACCTGGCACCTGCTCACAGTGCCAAAACCACTGGTAAATGGTTTACTGACCATGGTATCACTGTGCTCAATTGGCCTGCCAACTCTCCTGACCTGAACCCCATAGAGAATCTGTGGGATATTGTGAAGAGAATGTTGAGAGACTCAAGACCCAACACTCTGGATGAGCTAAAGGCCTCTATCGAAGCATCCTGGGCCTCCATAAGACCTCAGCAGTGCCACAGGCTGATTGCCTCCATGCCACGCCGCATTGAAGCAGTCATTTCTGCCAAAGGATTCCCGACCAAGTATTGAGTGCATAATTGTACATTATTTGAAGGTTGACGTTTTTTGTATTAAAAACACTTTTCTTTCATTGGTCGGATGAAATATGCTAATTTTGTGAGATAGGAATTTTGGGTTTTCATGAGCTGTATGCCAAAATCATCCGTATTAAGACAATAAAAGACCTGAAATATGTCAGTTAGTGTGCAATGAATCTAAAATATATGAATGTTAAATTTTCATCATAACATTATGGAAAATAATGAACTTTATCACAATATGCTAATATTTTGAGAAGGACCTGTAGTTGTTAGCATTCACCTATGTACTATAAAGTATTCACTCCCTTCACTTTTCCTACATTTTGTTGTCTAAAAGGCTTTTTAAAACCAATTTGAAAATTTATAAGCAAAAGTATTCAAATCTTTTTAGGATGGCTCTTAAAAGTTTGCTCAAGTGCATCCTGTTTCCACTGATCATCCTTTAGATGCTTCTGCAATTCAGCTGAATTCCAGCAATGGAAACGACCGTCTGTAGCCTTCAGAGACTGGATCTTCGGGTTACAAATCTGGGGAAGCAAAAACTAAAATGTTGGCAGTGTTGAACGTCCTAAAAAGCACTACAGTCTTATTTATTTGGAAATGGAACAAGCTTGGAACCAACAGGACAGTCCCCAGATCTCACTTGCTAAACAAACTGATAAATCAGCAAAGGACTGTGATCAGAGATGTTGTTCTAGCGTTCCTCTGTGGAGATAAAGCCATCCAGAAGGGCTACCATTCCTAACCCATTCTACCAGTCGCCAAGCATCATGTCAAGCATGGCAGCATATTGCTATGGGATGTTTTCTAGGTCACCAAATGGAGGCCTGTCCACATAGAGGGTAAGACGACAGCAGTGGATTTGAGAGAAGCTTCAAGAAAACCTTCCTCAGAATGCTGTGGACCTCAAACTAAAATGATGTGACTTTCATTGTGATAACTACCCAAAGCGCACAGGCAACGATAACGAAGTCATGGGTTCAGAAGTAGCCTGCAAATCTCCAAGAGTGGCCCTGCCATCGCAGTTGAACATCTTTTAGAAAGACCGAAAAATGTTCACCAATGCTGTCCATCCAGCCTGACTAAGCTGAGGATCTGCAGAGCAAATGGGAGATGATGCCTAAAAACAGGGGTGCCAAGCTTTCAGAAACATGCCCAAGAAGATCGAAGGCTGCGATTGCTGTTAAATGTAGTTCAGCAAAATATTAAGCCATGGCTGTGAATACTTATGAAACACTGCAATAATATACTTTTGTCATTAAAAGCTGTGCACATCATTAAAAAAAAAAAGTGTTCCCCTTTTCATTATGGGATGCTAATTTTAGATCTTGAGGGGAATAAAATACTCAACTCTGAGAATAAGTATAATGTAACAGGAAAAAGTGAAGGGCTGTGAATAATTTCTGGTAGCACTTTAGGTCATCTGAATAAATGATATCTGTTCATAAAGCTATCATGTTTGAAGTGGATGTCAAGGTGATCTAACTTGGAGAATGTATGGCTTTCTCTATGTGATTTAACATTGTTTCTGTAACATTTTCTTCGCCACTTTATTGTTAATGCTTGTTTACACTTGAAGGGTGTGCAACTTTGACTTTTTTATGTTGAGCTTAAGGATTTACACAGATGGGTACTTCCAAACAATACACCTACACTGAAAATGACAGGAAGAAAAAAACACATTTGTTTAAGGTAATGATGTGTAAGGAGACTTGTTCTCATACCAAATGTATTGTAAGATCCTCAAAGTGAAACTGAAGTTCCCTGCGTTGAATGCTGTGGTGCAATTAAGTCAAAGATGATGAATTTGGACGCAAGCTCCCTTGACCTTCTAAAAATATAACTTCTGGATAATGTTGACCATCTTTATATTAAAACCAAAACAGATATTTGTGGTTCTCACCGATGCTTGCTTGAGATTGCATCTGATCATGAAATTTATTCTACTTGATCTTCATTGCATCATATTGCATAATGCAAACATGTGAAATTGTATTTCTTTGTTTCTTTTTTTATGTAGGATTGCTAGTATGATTAGAATTAACATACAGAAGTAGCATTTATATTTAAAAGCTCTGTCTGTAATGCTAGTAGCCATAATCATGTTTCAGCCCTCATTTATTTTGCAAAACAACCTTTGGGGATGATATTTTTTCTGGTTTTGTGACAGAACAAATTTGCTATTCCAGTCAATGATTAAGATGAGCTGCCCACTAACCAGCCACAGCATTAAACAACTTCCTTTTATATTCTGTCGGACCCGTGCCTCATAAAGCAAGTCTCTAATAATTAGGCAGGGATGTATCTTTTTAGTTGGCGCAGAGGCTGCTGTAGGGTGGGCTTTTTGGAGATCAGTTGAGTTTTGGATGGCCAATGCTGAATGAGCCTCTTTGCCTTTCTTATTGTTCCCCCAGCAGCATTGCACTCATTGATTTAAATGGAGATGTTAGGAGTGCAAGTTCAAAAGCAGGATAACATTGATTATTCAAGTAGTGGTATGGATTAGAGGTGCTGGTTCAACATCAAAATGACCCATTTTAGGTGCTTTGGATATCTGATTAGGATGTTTCCTGTTCATCTCCCTCTGGATGTTTTTTGTGTATCTCTTGTTGCCAGGAGAAGTTGGATAACATTTAATATCCCCACTTGTTTATTTACTTAGGATCCCCTGGAAGAATCTAGAGAATGTTGAGAATGTTTTACTTCCACTGAGTGGACAGAAGGAATGCATGGGAGTCAAAAACCAATATTGTATGGAGGGCCACCTAAAAGGCTTTGTTTTACTATTACTTCTCTAGTCAACAGGTTGAGGTTTCAAATAATATTAATGCAGTTTGCCAGATTGGTAATGCCGATCATCTCACCTAATACTGGTTTAACCTTTATGTGGTGTTCGGGTCTGTGGGACCCATTTTCATTATTTACTGAAGGAAAAATTATATAATTAATGTAAATTAATTGTAAATTTGTTTCCACTCATATGATTTTAATTAATTTTCTTACGTTTTAAATAAAAGGTTATAAATGTGATCTACCAAAGGTAAAGGGCACATTTTAACCACTTATTTTCTTCATACTACTTGAAATTGGGATGAAGTAAACATCTGTTGAGTATTTTTACATAAGTGTTTGATTGTGAGGCATTAAAAATCCCAAAATGCAACGGGTTCACCAGACCCAGAAACATTGGCTGAGTAAAAACAATATGAACACCACACAAGGGTTAATATTATGGCCTATTGATATTCATCTTACAAGAAAGTTCTTGGGCAGAATACCATTTTCTAACATTACCCTGGACTCTAACCCTTTTAAATTTTTACCTATGAAGGACTAGACCGCTAAACGAAACAATTCTTAGAGAATTGGGTCACAACTAACAATTGGGTGTTGCCTTGAACTCCAACGGTTTTTGTAAAACAGTCACAAGTCTATTGTACTTTTTTGTGCTGTAGTTTTGTGTATTTGCTCATCTGTGAATAATGAAACAATTATCTGTAATTTTGGGTCATCATCATCTAAGGGGCACTCCTACAGCAAAACACTGGTGCACTTTATTAGAAACATTAGCCAGAGGAAAACCTGCCTCGGCTCAGTCTTGGGTGCTAAATCTTACAAGTATGAAAATGTTAATGTTGTGATGCATTTTCATTTAGACCCACAAAGATTTCGGAACAGTCTTCATCAGTTTAGTATCCACTGGTGGAGTGCCCCTTGAATTATTGATTTTTATTTTTCTGTTTTTAGCCTGTTTTCTTTCTTTTTTGGTTGGTTGTGTGTTGAACCGATTTTTGCTAACCCATTCAGACCTGATAAATTCGTTTTTCAGAACATATGTGACGCAGTACAGTTGTACCAAAAATCCTTCAAAAAAATCTGATTAAAGTTAGCAGTAGGTGTTCCAGTAATTGCTAAACTTCTAACCCAGATTGACCATTTTTAACTTGTCAGGTTATTTGCCAATCTTAACAAAACCTTTATTTTTCACATTTTCCCTCTGTAAAGTGAGATGGGGACAAAGCTTTTAGTTTATAAACAATAAATTGTAAGACTAAGCTTTCTATACAAAAATTTTATTCTACATAGTTATCTCTGTTGTTCACTTAACCAATCAGTAACAGGTTAATTAATTAATTTTACATTGTGTAGAATCCCACTCTGCACTGACAAAAGCTTCCCTGTTCATGGCTTTAGTTGAACTTTACCCACTTGTGCACTCACAGAAGTATTAACCAATTCATCATTAATTTTATTGGTTATGTACACTCCTGATCAACATCTAAAGACCAGTTAAAAAGATGCAAGAATTAGCATTTTGTACTGTTGGATCTTTAGAAAGTTCTCAGCAGAGCTTCACAATGCAAAAAAAAAGAAATTGGAGCAAGAGATGAAACATTTTGAGCAATTTATTGACAACTGCATTTAAACCAAAATGTGCTTCTGTCATCCAATCAAAAGACCACAGCCTTTAAAAGCCTAAATCTGCACAAAAGCTTGAATTCCTTGTAATTTTCTTTCAAGTACTCACATTGTGAGGACCTTCAGATTGTTGAGCTGCATAAGCAAAGCCTTTCATACTGTACAATAGCTGCTCAGGTTGGATGGAGGCAGAATCATTTTTGAATTTCTTAAAAGATCTGAAGAGATCATTATCAAGTAGTAGACCCAAACAAACTTCACCAACGCTGAGCTGCAAGATCCAATCCTTGATCCAAATTAAGCCCATAACTGGTGCTGACCGCAGCCCAACAACAGTCGGGTTCCATCTGCGAGTGAAGGGCTTCAAAAGCAAAAAATTCTAAAGGCCACGTCTCTTTCAATGCCACAAAATTGCCCATTTGGACTATGCAAGGGAGGACCAGACATTGGAGACTGAAAGGTGGAAGAAAGTTTTCTTCTCTGATGCGAAAAGTTTTTTACCTTTTGCGGCCCTGGTGACTTCCAATGTTACTTGCATGAGGAGATCCCACCTGAGATGTTTTCTGCATAGCAGATTAGGGGGCAGGGGATACCATCATGATTTGAGGTGCTTTTTTTTTTTTTCTTAAATGGAACAATGGAGCTTCAGGTTGTTCAGGGTCGCCCAAAATACAGCTGGCTATATGAAATGCAGCAGCAGGCATCCCTCATGACTGAGGACCTTCGTCTGTGTGGTAATGACGGGGCTTTTCAACAGGACAATTTCACAATGCCTGTCAAAGTTTTTCTGAGGAAACCCAGCAGATTGCATTGAATCAATGATTCAACATTCAGTTCTCCTGGATGAGCATGTTGCTCATAAGCACAATGAACCAGAGTACAATGATTTAACGGTTGAAGATATTAAAATTTGTTGTAATTAGTGACGCTTGGCTAGCAATGGTTTCACGTAACAGTTACTATTGGAAAAGCTTAAAAAGCGAGTGGAGCTGTGTCACACCACGCTGAGTAGGGACTAGTGAAAAAGGAGCATTTGATTTCGGTTATGAGGGGGGGTGTTTCTCGTTTTTGTTTTAGCTATGTCTTAAACTTTTGATCTGATGATGACCAGCCTATTTCAGTTAAATTGTTTTCAACAAATTGCCTGCTCAAATTGTTTTTGTCTATTGCTCCCTGTTTCTTCAGCATTGTTAAGCTCCATTTGGAACCTTCTTAAGATCTATAGAGCATAAAGCAAATTCTTGCAATTTTTTTAACTGGTCTTAAGATTTTGGTCAGGAGTGTACACCTTGTAAATTTCTTTCGTAGATGAAGATGAGTACTTTTATTTTTGAAGCATCTGCCTAGTAAGGAGATGTCAGGATGCCTGGAGCAGCAAATTACTGGCTTAAAAATCTAAACTTTCCCCATGATGATTCTGCGTCTGTCTCATAGTTGGATGGAAATGTTTGTTAAAAGTACACTTTATTTTCCTGCAAAGGAAATTGCAGTTTAGTGTGTTGCAACTGAACTAATTGTCTGACTTGTACCTAACTGTTTGGTATTTTCCACTTTGTAAAGATGATTAAATTTAAGTCAAGATCTGCTTGTTGCAGTCACTTTAGATTAATTATTCAATTATTCTGAGATACAAACAGATGTCTCTAATTCTGCAAGACTTTATGCAGTTTTCATACTTTTTCACTGGAATATTAAGAACTGCATTGTTTGTAACTCTTGAAGGAAAAATTAAAATCTTTCAAAATTGTAATTGACAAATATCCTCCTTACAAAGATGGAAAATCAGAACCGACTATGATGACTGAATCTTCAGTTCAAGTAGGCTTTGTTTAGAAAGGGCAAATATCTTGAGAAACAAGAGCCAGGCATTTGCTAGATGTTTTTAGCATTTAAAAAAAATTCTGGTACGAATGGGTTAAGCAGTATATGGCATCTGTTCTCCACCAGGCAACTTTCATTGCCTTTTGAGCTACAGATCTGTTAACATGGCGTTTCTCCAACAGGAAGTCAAAGAAGCAATACAAGCATACACTGCCCCCTGAATTACAAGTAATGTGAGGGACATCATAGGAAGGATTACAAATCTACTCCTCTGGCTGACAGATCTTAACCATCAGTGAGATGAAGACTGTGTGTTCAAGGACCATATCGCCTTCAAACTGTTGGCACAGGAAACATTGTTTTATCCGAGCTTTTGTGTGTTTACATTTATAAGTAGTAGTTCAATCAATTTTGTGTGATTGCACTGTTTTTGTCCTTCTTTGATAATCATGTAATGCATTCTGTATTTGGCATCTAGATTTGGATAAAACTTTCCAAAAGTAATTGAATCAAAGGTGGGTGGTAAAGGCAACCTGAAGATTTGTGTGCAGATTTGATTGCCACTTGTTAAAACAAATTACCATTTTGGAGACACAGCTGACTGCAAGAAGTCGCTGACTTTGCAGCAGTTCCTTCTCCTGATGAGGATATGGCAACAATGGAAAGGAAAACTCATATTTAACAGAAAGAAACCTCCAGCAGAACCTGGCTCACTGTAAACAGTCATCTGACGTGATCAAAAGTAGAGTTCCAGTGGGTTAGTGTATTTAGTTCACATTTAGCCCCTTTCTTGCCGAGTCCTGGGATTTAAATTTTTTTTTTTTTTTTTACCTAGACAAAGGGAATCCAGAATAAGAAGGCAAAAAAGCAAAGCCCTACCAATAATCCTGTATCCTGTCATTTGTTCTCAAAACCAGATGGAGAACGCACAGCTGGCTTTTTGCTTGTACTGTTGTACTGTGTTGTAAATGAAACCCAGCAATGTGAAAAGGGAAAAAAGGCAGGCAATCACCTAAAAACAACACACAGGTCTTTAAATATGGTCGGTAAGCGGAGGTCAAAAAATTGCAAGAAAGACTCCACCAATCGTTTTTCTCCAGCATATAATCTCACCTCTGGGAAAATGTGGACCCAGAAAATTGAATTTAATTGACTAAAATTGTGCCAAAATGTCCAGAGGGCTTTTAAAATCCCAGGTAGTGGCTGAATGTCCTTGCAATTGAAAATTGGCTTTTGAGGAACAGCTGGAAGATAGACATTGAGCCCATGTTTCTGCCAATCCAACTTGCTAAATGCTAAAGCAGTTTTTTTTTCTTTCCTAAATTTGTCAGATTAGTCTAACTAACTTGGCTGTTTTAAACATTGCACTCTCAATGACTGTTGATTGTTGGACCCATGTAAAACTTGGTATCTGTGCCAAAATTAAGACTATTGCGCATCTGGCAGCATCTACTTCCTTGTTGCAGGAGGCTATATCCATTCCGAAGCTGGCTACTGATCTGATCAATGCCGGTAACTGAGTGGCAGGTGCTGACAAATGAGAAGGAGAGTACTCCCTCGCTTTGGAGAAGCTGGCAATAGCATTGGAGAGGCTAGAGGCTTTCTTTTTTTTAAAAGGTAGATGGTGCAGTTTTGTTACAGCACAATAGCCCACTATTTATACCAATATATTAATAATTTATTTAAGAATTAAAATTGCTGTTGTAATGGACATGATTTGTTTATTTTCTGTCTATTTTTCATGTACTGTCCTTTTATTTTACCCTTTTTGCTCAGTTCTTCATGGTAAAGTGCACTTTTAGTTGTGAAGTCTGGCTTGTTATACTATTTTTCAAGCACCTGCTGCTCTATCATTAATCAGATCAGTAGCTGGCTTCAGAATGGATATAGCCTCTTGCAAGAAGGACGTAACCACCCATTCTTAATCCTTCTGGACTAGATGTTCTTTCTTCTGGCCCATATTGCAGTTGGTGCTATGAAAGAACTAGTTTATTAGTTCCAGAGTGCCACAAAACAATTGCTATTCCACCCCTTAAGTCCTCGGGGCATTAGTATGTACAATCCAGTGGCAACAGCACGGAGAAAATGCTGTACTAACCATTCCTCAACCAGGTTTCAGTCACCAGGAGAAAGTCCACCCTATGGACTGTGAAGAAATCATTCAAGATAAAAGATTTTTGTTTCCTAGGGATCTAGCGTTTACCAGAGCCATTATACTAGGACATGGAATATTCATCACCCGACATGCCTGGGCCCAATTACCACAGGTTCCACTGACTTACCCTGCATGTGAAATGAAAGAGACGTCAGCAGCTTGAGAGTTCTTAGTGAGCATTAAATCCAGCCATGAATACCAGGTAGATGCCACCAGGCTCTAGCGATCCAACAAGACTGGGGGACATGCAGATATGATATGCTCGTCCAAATTTCTGCAGAAGTTATCTGCAGCAAAATGACCCAGACAGCAAAAGCATGATGACAAACTAAATTGACAGAGACAGACAGCAAGCCACACAACAGCACAAGGTTATGATGTCCAGTCTGCAAAAGAAAACTCACCAGCTGGCAAAACAAACGTCAGATCTGACTCGAGAAGCTTTATGTGATATACTCAGCCTTGGTTTTACACCGTTGACTCATGCTGATATTTTTGCTCCAGCGACTGAGTTGATTGAGGCCATAGTTATGGTTTCTGCCTGGTGAGCATCCAGCGTATTGTGATACCAAAAGATGTCATCTTTGTATTTTTTCTCTTTCTCTGTGGGGGCATGCTTTTGCTAAAAAACAAGTTAGCTTGCATAGTCAAATGGGGACCTGGTAAAGTTGCGTTTATGATTGGTGGAGACTAGCTTGCGCTGGTCAATGACGTGCATTAGAATTATGCAAAATCTGAAGGAAATGTCCAAAGAAGGAAAAATATTTGGCACAATTCCCCTTGACGTCCTTAGCGAACGTAGTAGTGTTCCATATTTATTCAGCTTCTGGTAGTTGGTGAGGAGTCTCCATTTGCTGTTGGATTTTAAGACGAGCCACATGGGTCCATGTTGCATGTAGTTCAAACTCTACTGCAAGGTAGAATGTGCATTAGTGGAGTCTGAATATGCAGCATATGGATTGTGGTCAATTTTCTGACTGGACCTAAGATCAGCAATGGGGAAAGAGAAATCAAGTCTCTATAAGAGATCACACCTTGTTAAGTAGGACTCAGTGTTGATGTCGCATCCACTGAAAGCTAAGGCTACGTTCACACTGCAGGTCTAAATGCTCAATTCGGATTTTTTTTTTGGGGTGAAATCCGTTTTTATTTTGTGTGGTCGTTCACATTTCCAAATATATGTGACTTTTAGTGATCTCCTGTGTGAATGCATGCATACAACTCAAGTGCATGCGCAGTTGATGGCACAATGACATCACATGTAGAGAGCGTGCTTGGTGTTTGCGTAAGTAAATAAATGTTGGACTGTATCTTGTGAGTTTTAAGTTGTTTTCCAACTGGAGCCAGCACATTGACAACCATGTCTGCCATGGTTGTTGTTTTTCTTGCCGCTTCCGCGTAGCAGGGCCCAGAATAGTGACGTTTGTTGAGTATCAATGACGTACAGTTCGGATGAATGCAACCAGGCTGCACAGACACAGGTCGCATTTGAAAAGATCAGATACACATCGGATTTAGGAACACATATCCAAGTGGCAATTTGAAAAAATCAGATCTGTCGTTCAGACTGTAATGCAAATTTTGGATATAGGTTGCACAAGGGTCTACTAGTCGATATCTCTCGACCTTCTGCACAAGCTCAGACATTCCTCCTTGAACCGCCACCTTAACGTGGTGGAGGGGTTTGAGTGCTCGAATAATCCTAGAGGCTATTTTGTCTGGGGCTTAAATGCCCCTGGTAGGGTCTCCCGTGGCAAACAGGCTCTAGGTGACAGGTCAGACAAAGAGCGGTTCAAGAACCCCTCATGACGACTACAAAATTGAGGCACGTGACGTCGCCCGGTACGGCGGAGCCGGGGTCCGACCCTGGAGCCAGGCCAGGGGTCGGGACTTGTCGGAGAGCACCTGGTGGCTGGGTTGCTCCTCGCGGGACCCAACCGGGCCAAGTCCGAACGAGAGACACAAGACCATCCCCCAGTGGGCCCACCACCTGCAGGGGTGAGAACGTCTGGCGAACCCCTTGGCCAGGGATGTATTCAACTCTCACCTCCGGGAGAGCTTTGACCAGATTCCGAGGGATGTTGGAGACATAGAGTCCAAGTGGACCATGTTCTCCGCATCTATTGTCGATGCTGCTGCCCGTAGCTGCGGCTGTAAGGTCTGCGGTGCCTGTCGCGGCGGCAATCCCCGAACCCGGTGGTGGACACCTGGCAGTAAGGGACGCTGTCAAGCTGAAGGAGTCCTGTCGGCTGTGGTTGGCTTGTGGGACTCCTGAGGCGGCTGACGGGTACCGTGGAGCCAAGCGTGCTGCGGCCCGGGCGGTGGCAGAGGCAAAAACTCGGACTTGGGCAGAGTTCGGTGAGGCCAAGGAGAAGGACTACCGGTTGGCCCCGAAGCAATTCTGGCAAACCGTCCGGCGCCTCAGGAGGGGGAAGCAGTGCTTCGCCAATCCTGCCATCATGCATTCCCTGGTGGAAACAAAGGCTGGGGACTCAGGGTTGGACTCTTTCATCACCCAGGCTGAAGTCACCGAGGTGGTTAAAAAGCTCCGCGGTGGCAGGGCTTCGGGGTTGGATGAGATCCGCTCTGAGTACCTCAAGTCTTTGGATGTTGTGGGGCTGTCGTGGTTGACACGCCTCTTCAACATTGCGTGGCGGACGGGGACAGTGCCTTTGGATTGGCAGACTGGGGTGGTGGTCCCCCTACATAAGAAGGGTGACCGGAGGGTGTGTTCCAACTACAGGGGGATCACACTCCTCAGCCTCCCCGGTAAGGCCTACACCAGGGTATTTGAGAAGAGAGTACGGCCCTTTACTAGCGGCCATCCGATCTCTGTACAAGCGGAGTAGGAGTTTGGTTCGCATTGCCGGCACTAAGACGGACCTGTTCCCGGTTCATGTTGGACTCCGGCAGGGCTGCCCTTTGTCACCGGTCCTGTTCATAACTTTTATGGACAGGATTTCTAGGCGTAGCCAAGGGCCGGAGGGGGTCTGGTTTGGGGACCCTGAGGATTTCGTCTCTTCTTTTTGCAGATGACGTGGTCCTGCTGGCCCCATCTAGCCAAGACCTACAGCATGCACTGGGGCAGTTCGCAGCCGAGTGTGAAGCGGCTGGGATGAAGATCAGCTCCTCCAAGTCCGAGGCCATGATTCTCGACCGGAAAAGGGTGGTTTGTCCTCTTCAGGTTGGAGGGGAGTTCCTGCCTCAAGTGGAGGAGTTTAAGTATCTCGGGGTCTTGTTCACAAGTGAGGGAAGAATGGAGCAGGAGATCGACAGACGGATCGGTGCGGCTGCCACAGTAATGGGGGCGCTGTGCCGGTCCGTTGTGGTGAAGAGAGAGCTGAGCCGAAAAGCGAAGCTCTCGATTTACCGGTCGGTCTACGTTCCTACCCTCACCTATGGCCATGAATTTTGGCTCATGACCGAAAGAACGAGATCCCGGATATAAGCGGCGGAAATGAGCTTCCTCCGTAGGGTGGCCGGGCACTCCCTTAGAGATGGGGTGAGGAGCTCGGCCCTGCGGGAGGGGCTCGGAGTAGAGCTGCTGCTCCTGCACATCGAGAGGAGCCAGTTAAGGTGGCTCGGGCATCTATACCGGATGCCTCCTGGACGCCTTCCTGGCACGTCCCACCGAGAGGAGGCCCAGAGGATGGCCCAGGACACGCTGGAGGGACTATGTCCTTGGACGTCCCCCGGAGGAGCTGGAGGAGGTGTCTGGAGAGAGGGACGTCTCTGCTGAGTCTGCTGCCCCCGCGACCGGTCCCGGATAAAGCGGAAGACGACGAATACGAGTTGCACAAGGGCAAAGAAATCGGATTTGGGTCACTTCAAGCTGCAGTGTGAACGTAGCCTAAGTGGTTCAGCTCACAAATTATCAGATGCCCAGTGCTGAAGTTGGAACTGAAGTCACACTGTTTGGGGGTCACCTGAGAGTAGCTGCGTTGCTGTTATGCAGACTGTGGGGAAGAAAGTGTTCTGATGACTTGAGGTCCTGGTCCTGATAGACCTGAACCTAGTGCCGGGGGGAAGGACAGAAAGATGTTTTGTCCAGGTTGAAAGATAGGTCTGCAGCATATTGTGCGACGAACTCTGCAGCTGTATACCAGTTGTTGACAAAAATGCACAGTCCTTCTCATGTTTTCCTCCCACAGTCATGTGTTTGGTCTGCCCTTTGCTGTGGAGTCTGGTGGCTACTCCCTGTACAGTCCAGTATGTTTTTAGTTAGTCATATTGTTGGAATAATGGAGACACAGAAATTTTATACTCTTCCCATTCTAATGCCATCTATCTTGGTGAGAGACCCTGAGTTAGCCATGAAAAGACTGGATAGAACTGACTTAGGTGGATTGCCTTCTCCAATTTTGATGCAAAAGAATATCTCTGAATAATTTGTATAATTTATTTTTTAATATTGATTATATTGAAATATTTGACAACCCTAGTGTGTAATGTATGTGGTGATTTGTTCCTATAATGGCAGCAGTGTATTTGTGAGGGTGGGAGCTTTCTCTTGACAACAGAATGTGATTCAGTATGGGACACATTGTTATGTAGCACCTGTTGGCAGTGTGGCTTGTATGAGCATTTTGTCTTTCATCTTCTCTCCTAAACAAAAATGACAATATGCCACTTTATTGCCCTGATTTTCTTGTGACTACAACACTCAATCCATGTTGTTGATGCTGTAAAACATGCAGCAATGTTTAGGCCTTTTAGAGGGAGGACTCTGTACATAGTGTTTCAATTGCTAGAGTACGGTTCCCAGCGTGAGATATGTTTATGTAGAAGCAGCAATTACATTGTGAAAATGTAATTTCCAGGGGTGGAGGGGGTTGTTGAAGGAGGGGGTTGTTGAAGGGGCGGGCCGTCCCTCCTTTATAACTACAGGAGAAACACTAAATATAGAACCCAGAACTCCTCAAGTGGCATAGTTTTATCTTCATCTGGTTCAAATTCTTAAAAATCTATTAAGCACCTTTTGCTGTCTGATTATTAATTGACAAAATAGTTGACTGATTAATCGATTAGCAAAATAATCATTAGTTGTGGCCATAATAATAATAATAATAAATGTAAAGCTGCAAGCAGCGTTGGGTGGCCCCTAGCAGCTTAGTGCCCCTCCGCCTTCACACCTTCAGTGAGCCTGCCACTCAATTCTTAAATCACCATGAGGTAGTGCTGTGAGCAAGCCTCGACATCAGTTTTGGTCAGTTTAAGTTCTTCTGCAATGAGAAGTCTTCAAAATTCTGCCAAAACTTGACCTTCATGATAGAGGCTATTGTCACTTTCTGTTTGGTGTGTGGCAAGGCATTATGAAAGACTAAGTCTAATATATAGAAAATGTCATTGGAAATTATTATATTATTATTATAAGTTTGAAACTTTTACAGACTGTCATTGAGTGTCAATCTTAATAGTAACCTGTTGCTCTGTTTTTAGTGGGTGGGGCTAAAGTGATGTCATCAATTTACCATACTGATGATAGTAGTGTTGAACAATTTGGTTAGTAAGCAACGATGAATCGAAAACTCATTGAGTGCCTGAAATATTCTGGAGGGGCGCAGTTGAGTCAAATTCCAATATAGTTAATTGAATTTAATTCAGTTTACTTCATTTATAAAGCGCAAATTCACAACATGTCGTCTCAAGGCACTTTACAAGGTTAGTTGCAATTTTGTCTTACAGAGTCAAGTACATACATTCCAAAAGACCCTCATTGTTAAACAGTACAGTCCAACTCAGTTTATTATTCAAATTGGTTAGTTTTCTAAGGAGACCCAGCAGATTGCATTGTGTGATTACTTGCACCATTCACTCCTGGGTGAGCATGTAGCAACAGTGGACAGTTACTGGCAATTTGTCATTGACTTTGCAGCAGTCCCTCATACAGCATGCATCAAGCGACAGTGGACAAAAATACTTCACTTTAACTGGAAGAAACCTCTAGCAGAACCAGGCTGTGTGTAAGAGGCCATCTGCCACAAGCAGGGTTTTGAGAGAACAGGGCATATACAAAAAAGAACAGAGAAGGACTGATCCAGGAGTAATTTCTATGGGAAAGAAAAGTATGATGGCAGTAGTAGCTCCTTCAGTGGCTTCATCTAGCAGAGAAAAACAGCTAAACTGAGTCAGTTTCCAAGTGTAAAGTATGAAATACAGCACATGCAAGTAGTCACATCAAAAGCTTAGCCAATTGTTATGTTTAGGAGAGAGACATTTAGTTATTGGCACAGTAGCCCCCCCCCCCCCCTTGTTATGTTGGGAGAGAACATAACATAAAGCTGGAACAACAGCAAATAATGCAAAATTGGAGAGTGGTAGGAGAATGTAGCTGAGTGAGAGAAAGTGGTCATTATGTTCTCAAGCAGCCTGAACCTGCCGCACTTACTAACTTTAATCAAGAAGGAAAGTTTTAAGCCTAGTTTTAAAGGTAGACAGGGTGTCATCAGGGTGTTATCAGAGCCTAATAACTAAAAGATCTGCCTCCCATTCTACTTTTAGAAATTCTAGGATCCACCAGTAAACCTGCATGTCTGAAAGTGAAGTGCTCTGTTAGGAATATATGGAACAATCAGATCCGTGTATGATGGAGCTTGATTAAAAAGTGCTTTATCTTGCCCATTTTCCACTGGCCCCACTTATCCCAGCTCCACTCCACTCTGCGCCCCTCGCAAACATTTCCATCACTGTTTTGTCCATACTGGTACTTACTTTTTTCATCCGTGCTCCTGAGCAGGTACGGTCGGGATTAAGTAAGAACTATACATGACTTGACAACAGAATGATGTTCACTTTTTGGCCATGGGATGAAGAGGAATTAGGTTTTTGCCGAGGTAGTGCAGGGAAAGTTAATACAACACAAGCGACTACAAAAATATTAAGCACAACAATGGCGGGGGCGAGTCAAACCAAAATATAATTTTACTATTTACAAATCATAAATCATGCCTGAAGGCTGAAAGAAAAAAAAAAAGGACTCCATGTCAGCTTTCTGAATTACATGCAGGCATGGCCCGCTGTATTTAATAACATCCTAAATTAGCTGATAACACATACATTTTCCCCAAAATAATACTACCATGAAACAGTGTGTTTGGTTCGTAAATTTATTGATATTCTTTAAGTTATCTAGCCTGTGCAGCAGGTGGAGCCATAGCTTCAGCCGTCAGTGAGTCTATGGAAACACAAGGTTCCGTGCCGAGTAGAGCAGTGAAACCTTAATATAACACGTGGGAAAGGGGCATACGTGAGAATGATTTAACAATTCTGGATTTAACAAGGAGTCAGTGAAGGGAAGCTGAAATAGAATCAGAATAAGAATTGGCTTTATTGCCAAGTTTGTACATACAAGCAAAACATTTGACCCTGGTACACTTTTGCTCTCAAAAATATAGAATATCTTTTTTTAAATGTACATATATACACAATTGACTTTATAATAGAATATAATGTGAGATCCGTCCAAGTTAGCATGGTGTTGTTCTAGAAGTCTGACTGTCAGGTGTTCATCAGAGAAACAGCTTGGAGAAAGAAACTGTCTCTGTGGCGGCTGGTTTTGGGAAATGGCGCTCTGTAGTGCCGACCTGAAGGTAAAAGTCTAAACAGTTTATGTGCAGAGTGTGTGGGGTCTGCTAGCTGCCCTTTTTATGATCCTAGTCCTGTATAAGTCCTAGGTGGAGGGAAGGTCAGCCCTGATGATTCTCTCTGCGGACCTGATTGTTCGTTGCTGTTTGGACCTGTCCTCTTTAGCAAAATAGCCAAACCACACTTAATTATGGCAGTATATAAGATGACCAGCAGCTTCCGTGGAAGAATTCACTTCTCGAGTTGCCTCAGGAAGTACAGTCTCTGCTGGGCCTTCTTCCGAACGTTGTCTATGTGTGAGGACCATCTAAGATTTTGAGAAATGGTGGTTCCAAGGAACCCGAAGTGGTCCACAGCAGGCGGTGTTTTTGAGGATGGTGGGGGGGTATGGGGGGGTGGTGTTCTCTGAAAGTCCATCATCATCTCCAATGTCTTGAGTGGGTTAAGTTCCAGGTTGTTCTGACCACACTAGTGTACCAGCCGGTCCACCTCCTGTCTGTATGCAGACTTATTACTGTCCTGGATCAGTCCAATAACGGTGGTGTCATCTGCAAACTTCAGAAGTTTCACAAATTGGTCTGCTGAGGTGCAGTCATTTGTGTAGAGGGAAAAGTGGAGTAGGGAGAGAACACACCCCTGGGGGGGAACCAGTGCTGATGGTTCTTGTGCGGGAGAAGATGCTCCTCAGCTTCGCCTGCTGCTGACGGTCCTTCAGGAAACTGGTGATCCACTGACAGGTGAAGGCCGGTACTTTGAGCTGAATGAGCTTCTGGTGGAGGATGTTTGGGGTGGTAATGTTGAAGATGGAGCTGAAGTCCACAAACAGGATCCTTGCGTACATCCCTGGGTAGACAAGGTGTTGCAGGATGAAGTGTAGTCTCAAGTTGGCAGCATTATCTACCCAGTAGGCAAACTGTAGGGGGTCCAGAAGGGGGCCTTTGATGTCCTTCAAGTGCTTTAACACCAGTCACTCAAAAGATTTCATGACCACAGATTTCAGGGCGACTGGCCTGTAGTCATTTAATCGTGTGATGGGGGATTTCCTGGGTACTGGGATGATGGTGGAGTGTTTGAAGCAGGAGGGAACATCACAAATCTCCAGTTGGTTGGCTTTAAGGATAATGAGGAGACATTTTTGGGTCCTGAGGCCCTTTTTGTTTCAGGCTCTAAAATGATCCTATTTACATCTACCCCTGAGATCCTTGGTGCAGGCAGGGGTTCTGAAGGTATGGGGGTGGTTGGTGTATGGCAAGAATTTGTGTATGAATGGGATGTAAAGGAGTTGGGTTGAGGTGTGAACAGCTGCTTTTCATACCTGCAGTAGAAGCCATTCAACTGATTTGCCAGGTGAGGATTCTGTTCAGGGTTGGGGGAAGGTCTCCTTTAGGCAGTTAGGTTATTCAAAGCATTCCAAACACCTGAAGCATCTCCATGTGAGAAGCTTTTATTTAGCTTCTCACTGGAGCTTCTCTTCACTGCTTTGACCTTCTTGGTCAGTTTGTTCCTGGCCTGCTTATGCAGGGCCCGGACCCCACTGCTGAGCCTCTTCCTTATCCCTGAGCAGCTGCCTCAGATGAGAAGTGAACCAAGGTTTACTGTTGTTGTATGTGCAGAAGGTCTTGGTCTGCACACACATGTATTCACAGAAACTGATGGATGATGTCACCACCTCAGTAACTTGGTTTGAATCTGTTTTTGAAACTTCAGCCACTAACCAGTCTGTACAAAGCAGGCCTGTAACATCTGCTTTGACTCATCAATCTACTTCTTAACAGTCAGAATCACAGGTTTGAAAACTTTCAATCTCTGCCTGTAGGTTGGGATGAGGTGGACCAAAGAGTGGTCAGTGGTCAGTCCCAAAGCTGTCCTGGTGACAGTATGATATGCATCCGTTAAAGTTGTATACCAGTGGTCCAGAGTGTTTTTTATTCCTGGTGGGACACTTAATATGCTGTCTGTATTTGGGAAGTTCATTGGAGAGGTTTGCACTGTTAAAATCCCCAAGAACAATAATGAGACAGTCTGGATGTTTTTTCTCCACGTCTGTCATCAGCTAAGCCAGTTGTTTTTCAGCATCTGAAACGGAGCCTTGAGGGGGTATGTAGAAGCCAACCAGTACAAACGAGGACAACTCCCTTGGTGAATAAAACAGTTTAAAGTTTACGAGAAATAACTCCAGTTCAGGACTACATGTCTTGTTCAACACTTTGATGTCTCTGCACCAACCTTCGTTTATATAAAAGCAGATTCCGCCTCCTCACCTTTTCCCGATAAGTCCGCTTTGCGGTCCTCCCTCTGAACAGCTGAAAGCATGGTATCAGAAGTGCGCCGTCCGGAGTGTTCTCACTCACCCTGAAGACAGGGGTGCGCACCTTTAATCCACCTGGCAAATGTGCATTCCCTGGCCAACAAGATGGACGAAGTGCTTCTCCTCACCTGTAAAGTCCCCGACCTCTGTGGATCTGCCGAGACCTCCGAATGGTGGCAGAAAGCACCACAAAAACGTGGAGAAAACGAGAGAGCAAGAGGTAGCCATTAGGGTGCCATCTTGGATTTGACATATTTGAGAAATATGATCTCTCTAATTTAATCAGAACTCTTGCTGCACCATTTTGGATCAGCTCAATGTTTTCAACTGTTTTCAACAATTTTGTGGATATCCTGTATTACTATAGTCCAGACTTGAAGTGACATGCATCGACTAGTTTTTTTCACTCCTAGACAGGATATTTCTAATTTTGGTAATATTCTGAAAGTGAAAAAAGGAAATCATAGAAACCTGTTCAAACAATGTCCAAAAAGAACAGGCCAAATCAATGCCATCCACATTTATTGATTGACTAAGCAGTCTCTTTTTCAAAGATGGCAACTTCTGTAGCAGAAAATGTGAAGTCATCCAGGTTTTTATGTCTTCAATACATGCCTGTAGTCTCAACTGGTTGGATTCATCAGGATTTATGGATAAATAAAGTTGAGTATTGTTAGGTATTATTTAGTCAACTCAGAGGTAAGAACGATACAGAGTCAGTTTTACTTGTAACAAGGGTAGCCCACTTTGCAGTGCAACTACAAAGTTTTGACACCCTATCTCTTTATTTATATGCTGTGGTCCAAACACAGTTCAACAGACGGTTCAGACAGGGTGTGTGTGTGTGAGAGACTGAAAGGACGCTGGTTCTCACGGGCCTCTGGTGTGTGTGTGTGTGTGTGTGTGTACAAATAGATAACGGAATCCCACACACCAGGGAGGACTGCACACAGGGAGAGCTGCATACCAGAGCATGATACACAGCAGAGTGCGAAAATATATTGCAAATATTTCCTCAAAAGATTTTGATAAAAATGGAAGATTGGATTCTAATTCTAATAGAATCGATTTAATTTATAAAGAATCCCATAAAGTCATTAGAGCTAAGGGAATGGATGGCTCAACAGAGCTATGACTCTGTAAGTTTAGCAACTGTACTAAAAAGAAACCAAAGATTATTCTTAATCTCTTCTTTTTATGGTAAGAAATAAGCTATTCTATCTTGACGAAGTGTCTTTTTACACAACTGTAGGCTATTTTTCCAGATAAAGTAGGATTTCTCTAGCTGTATAGAGAGCCATTTTCTCTCCAATTTTCTTAACATTGTGCTTTTAAAATACACAGTTCTGAATTAAAACTAGGAAGCCAGTCTCCTATGAATAGTTACATTATTTTTCAAGGGGGCTACATTGTCTAATGCTCCACACAATGAGGAAGTAACACTATGAACAAGAAAATCAATTTGTGAAAGGGAAGAAATTGAATTATTGTCCTCCACTGTTTATTTTCTGTGATAATGGGGAAATTAGAAATGGAGCAGATTTTTAATGGTTGTTTCAGCATTGTCTCATAATGATTTATTATAATGACATTTTTTTCAAGTGTACTGTGCATGATTAAATTGAACTCAAAGGTTGTTAAAAAATGGTCGGACAGGACAGGGTTAATACTATTTCTTCACACTCAATGCCAGCACAAGATCCAGAGTACAAAGTCAAAAGTGGGGAGGTTTGTGACTGTTTTGAGCAAAGCCGGTCTAACATGACATTAAAGGCTTTACTTAGGCCATCACTTTAATTGTCAACATGAATGTTAAAATCCTTAGTGAGCTTATCGGTATTTACCATTAAATCAGATAAGAAGTCTGAGAAATGATCTAAAAATTGAGAATAAGGGCCTGGTGGACAATCTAAAACAACAAACAAGTGGTTTTAGTCTTTTGCAATTTGAATGAGGAAAACTAAGGGTGAAACATCAAAAGAATTGTACCTATTAATTGGTCTGGGACCAATCAATAAATCAGACTAAAAGATGCTACTCCTCCTCGCTCAAACATTCGAGGTATGTGAAAAAACAAAACTGAAGGAGTTGATGCATTTATGCAAGCATAATCCTCTTGGTGCATCCAGGTTTGTGTGAGACAAAAATAAATGAATCTGAATATAATAAATTATGTCTTTAACAAAGTCTTTGAAGAGAGAGCTCTTATATTCAATAACCCACATTAAATGGGTTTTTCTGTTCAGAGTTGCTTTTTTTTTATAAAGGTTTTATGCTTTGCTCCTTTTTAGATTCATTTTTTACCCCCAAACTTTATTTAAATTTTCCAAAGAAATTGCGCAGAGTTACATGTTCATCCGGACATGAAATCTCCATACAAAAAGCTATACAATTCCTTAAAAAACATACAAACAAAACAAAAACGGACTCCACTCCTCCACTCACCTCAAGAGATGAAATAAAATACACAAATAGTCAGATCCAATTCTGTGCCCAGACCGACCTCCCATAAAGTGAAAATATGAGACTAGTCTTATACTGAAGGAAAGTTTTTGTCAACGAGCTGAAACAGTGGGCACCATGTTTGCACAAATCTATCCGAGGACCCGTGTAAGGACATTCTAATCTTTTCAAGTTAAGAAAATGCAGAACATCCCTAAGCCAGTGTGTGAAAGATCGAGGTTGTGATAATTTCCTTTTGGCTCTTATGACCATTTTAGCTACAAGGACGATCTTAATCAGAGAGTTCCTCTGACAGGAGAAGACCCCAAATGAGGCACTGAAAGGATTCAGATGGGTTTCTCTACCAATCGCTTTGGATATAGTGGTAAATACATCAGCCCAATAACTAGGCAGTTCCGAACACGACCAAAACATGTGAATGAGGTTTGCTGGAGACTGGCGGCATCTATCACAGGACAAAGAAACATTATTAAATATTTTGGATAGTCAAGCTTTGGTGTAATAAAGGCGTGTACCAGTTTGTATTGAATAAGACTATGTTTGGAACAGGACTTATGTACTTGTGCCAAGATTTGTGACCAGAGCTCATCAGATATACCCTCTCCCAGATTCTCCTCCCAAAGGGCTCTGATTGGGCTTTGTAAGTAAAGACGTATTGATGCTCTCTGACTATATATAAATGAAATGGAACCCTTCAGAGCTGAAACGGTCAAAAGCAAGGAATCTAAAGGAGAGACCTCGGTTAGGTTGGGAAAGGTAGGAAAATTAGTGCGAACAAAATGGCGAACTTGCAAGCACATATAGAAATGGTGCTTTGAGAGAGCTAATTTAACAGAGTTGTTGAAAAGTGGGGGAAGACGATATCAATAAATCCTTGAATGTTCTAATGCCACAATCTGACCAAAGTGAAAAAGATCTGTCCGTAAGGGAGGGTGGCGGGGATATGATTAGCTGCTAAAAGGGCCTGCACAGTAATGTTATAGGCCAAAATACTGTTTAAATTGAGGCCAAATCCTGAGAGATATGTTGATAACTTTGTTCTTTGCATAAATTGTGGTGGAGGATTGAATAGGAGAATGTAATAGGGCCTTAAGAGACACTGGTTTCACAGAGTTGATCTCCATGACTAACTAGTCAGGACTAAAGGGAACATCACATTGAAGCCAATATTTCAAAATTCTAAAATTGCAAGCCCAGTAATAATATCGAAGGTATGGTGAGGCCATCCCTCCCAGCGATTTTGGTCTTTGTAGACATTGCTTAGACAGCCTAGGAACCTTGCCATTCAAAAGAAAATCTGAGATGATAGTATCTACCTGTTTAAAAAAGGAACTGGGTAAAAAAATTGGGATGCTCTGAAACAAATATAAGAAACAGGGAAGAATATTCATTTTAATACATTTTATTTATGCCACTAAAGATAAGTTAAGTAGCGACCAGCGTTCACAGTCCTCTTTTAACCTTAGTAGGAAGGAGGAAAAATTAGCTTTAAATACAGTAGATCTTCTAGTTTGTGTAACCTGGATTTCCAAATATGTAAAATCATTATGGGCAATCTTAAAAGGAAAACCATGCAGTAAAGAGGACTTGGCTGCCAAATTAATGGGAAACAACTCACTTTTATTCAAATTCAGCTTGTACTCGACAATCGGCCGAAATGTAAAAGAAGATGTAGAGTGGCAGGGATTGATGTATTTAAATGTGAAATGTATATAAGTAAATCGTCAATATACAATGGATGCAGTCTCTCCAGATCAGACTAGGTTTGCCCCAAAATGTTCGCCAAGTATTAGTATAGCCCACATTGTTTTCAGGACGGCACATAGCGATTGAATGACAGCATGTGGCTAAACATGTTATCACTGGTCAGATCAGGGTGGGGACCTAAGAAACTTATGGAGTCCAACATTGTTTAGGCAAACTTGCACACCAAAACAACATTAAACCTCCAATTGGCATAACAGTGTCATCACAGTCAGCCTGAAGAACAATCTTTCTGTATTCATTATTATCCTTAGCCAGCATTTTCAGGTAGAATTTGAGATTGCCTGCTTAAGAACCATCACCCAGCCTGCCTAAGGTCCCGGCTCTGCAGGCTCTGCTTGAGGACTACTACATGGAGCCTCCCTCTGTGGCCTCAGCTATCTGCTGGTTTTTCAACAGCACAGAGACAGGCCGCCAGTTTAACACTCTTGCCTCCAAAGCTACAAAAATTACCTGTACCATTATCGCAAAAGGAGACAGAAGAGTAACTGAACATCTGACACACAGAGCAGGAGAGATAAGACTCACAGAGAGACTGAGAAACGGCACCAGAGACAGAAGGATTAGCCATAGTAGAACTGAAGCCAAAGCTAAGCTAGCAATGCCTTACCACTACAGCCATCACCAGTTGGTTACCATGGTGACTGAATGCAGTCTGTTGGATGGACAGTATTGCCAACCAAAGATGTACACTAATGTATTTTCTCGTGCTGCTTTGCACTTTTGATATACGCTAAATTGCCAAAAGTATTCCCTCACCTGCCTTGACCCGCATATGAACTTAAGTGACATCCCATTCTTAATTCATAGGGTTCAGTATGAAGTTGGTCCACCCTTTGCAGCTATAACGGCTTTAACTCTTCTGGGGAGGCCATCCAGAAGGTTTAGGAGCATGTTCACAGAAATTCATCATGCTTCCAGAAGCACATTTGTGAGGTCATAGACTGATGTTGGACCAGAAGGCCTAGCTCTCATTCTTCTCTCTAATTTATCCCAAAGGTCCCAGTCAGACTCATCCTCACCATACTCTCATCATGTCTTTAGGGACCTTGCTTTGTGCACTGGTGCAAGTTAGAAGAGGAAAGGTCCATCTCCAAACCTTTCCCACAAAGTTGGGACCATGGAATTGTCTGATATGTCTTGGTATACTGAAGCATTCAGATTTCCTTTTACTGGAAATAAGGGGCCAAGCCTGAATCCTTAAATACAACCCCACAGCATAATCCCCCCTCCACCAAATTTGACACTTTGTAAAATACAGTCCAACAAGTACCGTTCTCCTGGCAATGGCCCAGACTCGTCTATCAGATTGCCAAATGGAGAAGTGCAATTCGTCACTCCAGAGAACGTGCCTCCACTGCTCTAGAGTTCAGTGGCGGCGTGTTTTTAACACCACTAACGCTTTGCATTGGCCTTGGTGAGGAATGGTTTGGATGCAGCTGCTTGACCCGATCCCTGAAGATCTCTACGCAATGTTCTGAGCTAATATGAAAGCCACATGAAGTTTGGAGGTCTGTAGCGATTGACTCTGCAGAAAGTTGTCGACCTCAATGCCCTCTGTGTGGGCAGCATCTGCTGTCCCCACTCCGTCAGTTTACGTGGCCTACCACTTTGTGGCTGAGTTGGAATATTTAGTGGTGAGGAAATTTCATGACTAGACTTGTTGCCCTGGTGGCATCCTTTCACAGTACCACAGTGTTATTCACTGCGCTCCTGAGAGCAACCCATTCTTTCACAAGAAACTTTCTGCATGCCTAGGTGCTTGACTTTATACACCTGTGGCCATGGAAGTGATTAGAACATCTGATTTCAGGTATTTAGATTGGTGAGCTTATATTTTCTGCAATATAGTGCAGTGCGGTGGAGGACGCTTTTTCTGTGTCTCCCATCCCCTCCCATATCTGCAGTGCATCAGCTCTGTGTCTTGTCTTTGGAGCCTCTTTTTGCAAATCTTCCAAATTCTTAGTTATGGATTTGGTCAGCTGGTCTCTCAATGCAATTGATCAAATTTTCTCGAGGAGAAGACAGGGTGAAGGAGAGCCCAACTTGTCCGGACTGGACGTTTTTCTCTCTCTGTGACAGTGCTTCATGGACTTACTTGCACACAATCACTTGCACACACACACATGCTCAAGATAAACATATGCACCCCCTCACACTACCTTCACCGTTCCCAGCATGATGTTGTTTTGTCAACTTGTTGCTTCTTTGTGCTGAGGTTTTTTGCAATCTCAAACTGTATCCTGCTAAGGATAAAGTATGAAATATGATTTTTTTCCTCTACTTACCTAACGTGGCCTCTTTTCTCATCTAGCAAGGGCAGCGCCTGTGAGTGGGCAGCAAAGCCTCGGTGACCCGTCTCCCTTGTCTTGTGTCATGATGTATGTTTGGATAGGTTGTACTGGAATTCTAATTTCCCCTCGGGGATCAATAAAGTATCTTTGAATTGAATTGAATTGTGTAACTAAGTTACACTAAGTTCTGTAGCAAGAATGATTATTTGCTGTCACAAGGTCCTATAAAAGAGAAATCGATAACTTAGTCAGAGCAGACCCACCGATGAATGCTGCAATCTGTGTCAGACTCCTTGATTATTATTTTTCCACCACATATGTAATGACAAATTACTTGTAAAATCTAATGGACACAAGGAACACCTTAGTACTCAAAAGGACTGTATTTATAATTGAAATTGCATCGATAATTGTCAACTGCTAGAGGACCAAAGGATACTGTAACCCCAACAAAGTTTTAAGTCCAAATGAAAATGGCAAAAAGAGAAATGTGTAGGAAAATTATACTACCATATTCCTTGCACACATAACATTCAAGCTATAGCCCTGGTCCATCTGCAAGTAGATGAACCCCTCCTTTCACATATTTGGCAATTAAAATCCATTCTAATCGGTCAGATCTCTTTTTATCTGCCTTACATACTCATAAATATTTTCACAGCGCTCTGTCAAAAAACCATCAGCAAGACTACTGTTCTACTGATTATGTAAAAACACAATGACATTCGGACATCTGCACTAAACTATTTAGACATTGACACATTTGACATTTATTCAAATCCGAATTTTTGGAGATTTTGCTGTTTAACTCTTCATTAGCTAAAGCCCCCTTCAAAACACCATGACATGAAAAATGTACCGGTACATGGATAACAAAAACTGATGTGAAGTGAAGGTTTCATCAAACTCACTTAGGTCTGTGGCTAAAGCTTCAAAAACACTTTTATCTGCAGAAGCAGTCATTTAACATCTGCTTTAACGGCTCCATTCATTCTTTCTACAGTTATATGGCCTGTATCTGTATTTTCTACCTAATATTCCCTTTTCTTCTTTTTTAGATCTGCTGCACCACATTTGTGAGGATATATTGTTTTAAGCAACATCTGTCTTCAGAAAAACATCGACTGGTGAGTTGCAGTTCATTTTCTCCTTACAAGTGTTTTGTTTTGTGGTGTATTAAAAACTGTTACTTTATCACAGTCTTCTTTATAAATTCAGTTTAATGTACATGTTATTCTCTTTAACAACTTTCTAGATATGTGAGGGACTTAATTTAACTTACCCAGTAATTAGAGACTAATGGATTCAGTTGATAGTAATTTCACTGCAAGCTGACACCGATATTTTGCCTCTGGGATGTACAGGGTACATCGCAAAAATTATATCGGGAAAAAGTTTAACATACTTTGATTATCTGGGGAGTTTACAGACTGTATGTTCCGTTGAATTAAAGGTAGGCGCAGATACAGGCAGAATGTTCCACTTCTCGCAGTGACTTATTGAGGGGCCCCGACTGCGGCCTGACCCACGTGGTTAATAAATGTGAAGAAACCCCCGTGGAATCGTTGAGCTGAGAACACTCATTGGGTTGTTGCCAGGTTTATGTCAACAGAGAGTTCCACTTGCGGTTAACAAGGAGATCCTGGTTGTGCTGTCCCTTGCTCATGAGCAGGCCGAAGTTGATGGTGATGACATCATAGGTTTTGTGTGTGTGCCAGATTCATCTTGGTTTTAAACAATTTCAGTTAGTATAGAATCCTATTATATAATCCTTTATTTGTCTCTCAGTTGTAGAATTTGTTTTTCAGTAAACCGCAAATTGAAAGGCAAATGAAAGCATACCTATGCAAACTAAAGATAAACAATTATAATACAACTGCATGACTGAATCAAAGGTACATATTTCCAAAAAGTATAGTAACATTTATACTACATGTTATCTTGTCTACTGTTTTGCCAAACAGGAAAGTGACACTTTATTTTTTCTAAATTAGGACTGAATTGTCCTCTACTTATTGATTGTGCCCTAATTAAGCAAGTTTAAATACTACCCTATTGTAATTATTCATATTCTTTGCTATTACGTTTCATCTTTTCATGGGGCAAGACTGAAGATATGACACTTTGACACAATGTAAAATAGTCAGTGTACAGCTTGTATAACAGTGTAAATTTGCTGTCTTCTTTCCAGTGTGCATTTTGACTCTTGAAGCTCTGACTCCAGCCATAGTCCACATCTTCTTTTTTTTCCCAAACTAAACATTGGGTTTGGCTTTATGATCCTCCCCAGGCTGCAGTTGTTCCTGTTATTTGTGGACCTTTTTCTACCAGATATTTACAGGGGTTGGACAATGAAATTGAAACACTTGTCATTTTAGTGTGGGAGGTTTCATGGCTAAATTGGACCAGCCTGGTAGCCAGTCTTCATTGATTGCACATTGCACCAGTAAGAGGAGAGTGTGAAGGTTCAATTAGCAGGGTAAGAGCACAGTTTTGCTCAAAATATTGAAATGCACACAACATTATGGGTGACATACCAGAGTTCAAAAGAGGACAAATTGTTGGTGCACGTCTTGCTGGCGCATCTGTGACCAAGACAGCAAGTCTTTGTGATGTATCAAGAGCCACGGTATCCAGGGTAATGTCAGCATACCACCAAGAAGGACGAACCACATCCAACAGGATTAACTGTGGATGCAAGAGGAAGCTGTCTGAAAGGGATGTTCGGGTGCTAACCCAGATTGTATCCAAAAAACATAAAACCACGGCTGCCCAAATCACGGCAGAATTAAATGTGCACCTCAACTCTCCTGTTTCCACCAGAACTGTCCGTCGGGAGCTCCACAGGGTCAATATACACGGCCGGGCTGCTATAACCAAACCTTTGGTCGCTCATGCCAATGTCAAACGTCAGTTTCAATGGTGCAAGGAGCTCAAATCTTGGGATGTGGACAATGTGAAACATGTATTGTTCTCTGATGAGTCCACCTTTACTGTTTTCCCCACATCCGGGAGAGTTACGGTGTGAAGAAGCCCCAAAGAAGCGTACCACCCAGACTGTTGCATGCCCAGAATGAAGCATGGGGGGTGGATCAGTGATGGTTTGGGCTGCTATATCATGGCATTCCCTTGGCCCAATACTTGTGCTAGATGGGCACCATTCTTGAGGATCATGTGCATCCAATGGTTCAAACATTGTATCCTGAAGGCAGTGCCGTGTATCAGGATGACAATGCAACAATACACACAGCAAGACTGGTGAAAGATTGGTTTGATGAACATGAAAGTGAAGTTGAACATCTCCCATGGCCTGCACAGTCATCAGATCTAAATATTATTGAGCCACTTTGGGGTGTTTTGGAGGAGCGAGTCAGGAAACGTTTTCCTCCACCAGTATCACGTAGTGACCTGGCCACTATCCTGCAAGAAGAATGGCTTAAAATCCCTCTGACCACTGTGCAGGGCTTGTATACAGGTCCTTCTCAAAAAATTAGCATATTGTGATAAAGTTCATTATTTTCTATAATGTAATGATGAAAATTTAATATTTATATATTTTAGATTCATTGCACACTAACTGAAATATTTCAGGTCTTTTATTGTCTTAATACGGATGATTTTGGCATACAGCTCATGAAAACCCAAAATTCCTATCTCACAAAATTAGCATATTTCATCCGACCAATAAAAGAAAAGTGTTTTTAATACAAAAAACGTCAATCTTCACATAATCATGTACAGTTATGCACTCAATACTTGGTCGGGAATCCTTTTGCAGAAATTACTGCTTCAATGCGGCGTGGCATGGAGGCAATCAGCCTGTGGCACTGCTGAGGTCTTATGGAGGCCCAGGATGCTTCGATAGCGGCCTTTAGCTCATCCAGAGTGTTGGGTCTTGAGTCTCTCAACGTTCTCTTCACAATATCCCACAGATTCTCTATGGGGTTCAGGTCAGGAGAGTTGGCAGGCCAATTGAGCACAGTGATACCATGGTCAGTAAACCATTTACCAGTGGTTTTGGCACTGTGAGCAGGTGCCAGGTCGTGCTGAAAAATGAAATCTTCATCTCCATAAAGCTTTTCAGCAGATGGAAGCATGAAGTGCTCCAAAATCTCCTGATAGCTAGCTGCATTGACCCTGCCCTTGATAAAACACAGTGGACCAACACCAGCAGCTGACACGGCACCCCAGACCATCACTGACTGTGGGTACTTGACACTGGACTTCTGGCATTTTGGCATTTCCTTCTCCCCAGTCTTCCTCCAGACTCTGGCACCTTGATTTCCGAATGACATGCAGAATTTGCTTTCATCCGAAAAAAGTACTTTGGACCACTGAGCAACAGTCCAGTGCTGCTTCTCTGTAGCCCAGGTCTGGGGAATGTGGCACCTGTAGCCCATTTCCTGCACACGCCTGTGCACGGTGGCTCTGGATGTTTCTACTCCAGACTCAGTCCACTGCTTCCGCAGGTCCCCCAAGGTCTGGAATCGGCCCTTCTCCACAATCTTCCTCAGGGTCCGGTCACCTCTTCTCGTTGTGCAGCGTTTTCTGCCGTACTTTTTCCTTCCCACAGACTTCCCACTGAGGTGCCTTGATACAGCACTCTGGGAACAGCCTATTCGTTCAGAAATATCTTTCTGTGTCTTACCCTCTTGCTTGAAGGTGTCAATAGTGGCCTTCTGGACAGCAGTCAGGTCGGCAGTCTTACCCATGATTGGGGTTTTGAGTGATGAACCAGGCTGGGAGTTTTAAAGGCCTCAGGAATCTTTTGCAGGTGTTTAGAGTTAACTCGTTGATTCAGATGATTAGGTTCATAGCTCGTTTAGAGACCCTTTTAATGATATGCTAATTTTGTGAGATAGGAATTTTGGGTTTTCATGAGCTGTATGCCAAAATCATTCGTATTAAGACAATAAAAGACCTGAAATATTTCAGTTAGTGTGCAATGAATCTAAAATATATGAATGTTAAATTTTCATCATGACATTATGGAAAATAATGAACTTTATCACAATATGCTAATTTTTTGAGAAGGACCTGTATGTCATTCCCAAGACGAATTGATGCCGTATTTGCCGCAAAAGGAGGACCTACACCATACTAATAAATTCTTGTGGTCTAAAACCCGGTGTTTCAGTTTCATTGTCCAACCCCTGTAATTCTCTCCACTTTACAGTAAAATGCCTGGAAACTTTAGGTTACTTTCGTAACCCCGGTTCTCTGAGTAGCATGAGTGAGTGTCTCACATTGGGAACACCCTCGGCGTGACCTCATCAGAAGCTCCTATTGCATTACGCCAGCCACGATTGGCTGGAAATAAGCCTGTCAGTGTCAGAGAGGGCAGGGGCTGTCGCTGCACTGATAGTTTATTCAAAAACATTCACCTCTTCCTCGCAACGTCAAAGCAAGGAGGGTGACTTGGTGAGACACTCACTCAGAGAACCGGGGTCACGAAAGTAACCTAAAGTTCTCTTTCATAACATTCGTTTCGTGTCTCACATTGGGAACGAAAATATACTGACTCCCGTATTGCTCAGCAGATTACACACTGCATGTCAGCAGATTGTAAAACAATTAATCACAGTTCTCTATAGTGCTCGGTGCCACACCGAGTACTGAATGAGCCAGCGATGATGCCGTGACGTCAAGTTTGTAAAACCTAGCAAACGTGTGAGGAGACGCCCAGCTTGCAGCAGCACAAATCTCTTGCAGAGATACTCCTCTGAGCAGGGCCCATGAAGAGCTCAAGCCCCTAGTAGAATGGGCACGCAGGCCCTCTGGAGGCTGAAGCCCTTTTGAACTATAGGCTAAGGAGATTGCAGCAGTGATCCAATGGGCGAGCTGCTGTTTTGACACCGGTCTCCCATAATGATTCTTAGCCTAGGAGACAAAGAGTTGGTCACTTTTCCTGACCTGTTTTGTTCTCCCTAGGTACAACTGTAAAGCACGTATCAGGCAGAGATTGTGCAGCTTCTCCTGTTCCTGTGAGAAGAAAGGAGGGGATTAAAAGCCACCAACTCAATTGGAGAGTATGACCCCAACACTTTAGGCTCAAAAGCAGGGTCGGGGAGCAAAACCACCCTAGTTTTGTCCGGAGAAAGGTTTGTGCAAGAAGGATGCACTGATAAAGCGTGGATTTCTCCCACACGCTTAGCAGGGACCAGTGCCAACAGGAGTCCTGTTTTTAGAGCTACTATCTTTAATTCCACCTGATCCAATGGCTCAAAGGGTGGGCTAGTGAGAGCATCCAGCACCAGGGGCAGATCCCATGATGGAGCAGTGGGTCTTGAAACGGGGAACTTCCTGCGAGCCCCTCGTATGAACCGGCCCACTAATGGGTGCTGTCCTGCAGTTTTTCCTTCAAAACCTACATGGCAGGCTGAAATTGCAGCTAAGTAAACCTTAATAGTGGAAAAAGCTTTTCCCTTTTCAATCAGGTTCTGTAAGAAGGCTAAAATCACCGCCACAGAATACTGAAAGGGGATTGCTTTAATTTCAGAGCACCATTTTTCAAAAACGGACCATTTGCGCTCATACAAAGATCTTGTAGCAGGCGCTCTGGCATTCTGTATTGTTTCAATGACATTCTGAGGGAGACCTACAAATTGCAGATTGAACCACTCACGGGCCAAGCCCACAGAGCCAGATGTTCTAGGTGGGGATGGAATATTTGTCCTCGTGCCTGAGACAGCAGATCCCTGCATGCAGGAAGAGGCCACGGCTCCTGGCAGAGGAGCTGTGTTATTTCCCCTAACCAGTGTTTTGCTGGCCAATGGGGTGCAATAAGGATCATTGTCAGGCCTTCTGCTCGTACCCTGGCTAGCGTTGGTGCAATGAGAGCTATTGGGGGAAACGCATAGAGCAGAACACGAGGCCAGGTGTGGGCTAGTGCGTCCACCCCCAGAGGTGCGTTCTGATCGTGCAGGGAGAAGAACCGGGGGCACTGATTGTTCTCCTGTGAGGCAAACAAGTCCACTGATGGCTGACCGAACTTCTGCCAGACCAGCCTGGCCACCTCCGGATGGAGCTTCCACTCTGCATACAGAGGATTCCCCCTGGAGAGATGGTCTGCTCCACAGTTCAGTACTCCTGGGATGTGAGTGGCTCTCAGTGACAGAAAATGTCTGCTGCTCCAAATTATTAGTTTGTGAGTCAGCCTGTGGAGCCTCAATGACCTCAGACCTCCCTGCCTGTTGATATAAGCCACCACAGTGGTGTTGTCTGTTCTGATCAGCACGTGGTGTCCTCTCAGGATAGGGAGAAAATGTTTTAATGTTAAGTGAACAGCCATCAGCTCCAGGTAATTTATTTGAGCTGACAGCATGTTTGGGCCCCAATACCCAGTCACCATTTGTCGTTCGCATATACCTCCCCAGCCCGACAGGGAGGCATCCGTCGTGACCACCTTTCTGTTTTGCATGACTCCCATCGGAACACCCTCGGTCAGCATATCGGCATCCCGCCAAGGACGTAGTACTCTTGTGCAGGCTGTGGTGACCCTCACTCTCTGACGGAAGTGTGGGTTCAGCCTCTGATGAGAGGCCACCCATCGTTGGATCCCTCTCATGTGGAGCCGTCCCAGTGGGACTACTACTAATGCTGAAGCCATCAGCCCCAAAAGCCTTCTGCTGAGTGTGAACGATACCAGATTTCCTCTGTGAAACATGGACAAACAGTCGAGCATGGTTTTCACTCTGTCCTCTGCTAGTCTCACTCTGGCCTGAACTGAGTTTAGAGAGAGACCTATGAAGGATATGTGTTGAGAAGGAAGCAGGACACTCTTCTCCACATTTATTTGGAAACCCAGATCCATCATGTGCTGTGCTAATACAGCTGTGTGGTCTGCAGCTTCTTGGTGGGAGGACGAGGCGATCAGCCAGTCGTCTATGTACATCACCACGCGGATGCCCCGCCTTCTGAACGGACCCACAGCAGCCTCCGTGCACTTCACCAACACTCTGGGGCTCAGAGACAGTCCAAAAGGGAGTACGAGGTATTCGTAACAGTTTCCCTGAAATGCAAATCTGAGATATTTTCTGTGTGGTGGGTATATGGGGATGTGGAAAAAAGCATCCTTTAGGTCAATTGAAGTAAACCAATCACCGGGATGTAGGAAGTGTGGGTCAGCATCCTGAATTTGTATTTTCTCAGATGCTTGTTCAGCGCCCGGAGGTCTAAAATTGCACGCATCCCCTGCCCACCTTTCTTCGGAACGAGGAAATAGCGCGAATAAAAACCGACGCCGCAGTGTTCGTGAGGAACCAGTCTTATTGCTCTCTTCTCCAGCAAGGAAATTTCCTCCTGTAGGAAAAGAGCGGCTTCTCCTTCTGCTTGTGACTGAGTCACTCCCCTGAAGCATGGGGGGGATACGGCAAACTGCAGCCTGTATCCCCTCCTTATTGTTCTTAAAACCCACTCAGTCAGTGAAAATCAATCTTTGGGAAAAATGCACAGTCAGGCGGCTGACAGGCCAGTCTTTGGAAAACGGGCTGAGAGCGCCGCCTTCTGGCGCTAGGCCTCAAAAAGCTCCGTCTTGTAGTGCGCATGCGCGCGTTATTGGCTGCGCAACAGAGCTGCTCACACTCGGGGGAGGTCTCACTCCTTCCAAAAAAGGAGGGACCAAATCCCCAAGAGTGCGTTTATATTTTTCAATGTTTTTAACTGCACCCCCGGCTCATGGTCTGGGTGCGACAGTTTGTGAACATTTATTTTTGTTGAACAGAAAAATGTGCTTGTATGACGTGAACGGGGGTCGCTGTGGAATTCCCCATAATGAACACAGTGTCTGTTTCTTCATGGCGTGCTGAGCAGGCTCGAACGTCCTCTTGGTCACATACTGAAATCGGCTGAACTCCTCGAACGGGCTCGGGAACAGAGCCGTGGAGTGAAGTGATCCCTGTTCGCTCCCTCCATCCAGGGAGGGGGTCAGGCCAACCGCTTCCTCCTCCTTACCACCTGAGTGGAGGTGGGAGGTGGCTGGTCGGGGCGAGAGCCTTCGGGCTTCCTCTGCCACTGTGCCTTGGAGGCAGAGGGTTTCTGTGGTGCCTGAGCAGCTGATTGTGCTTTTGGTTGTCTCGGGATCCTGAAGGTGGGGGAAAGCGAGCTGCCGCCTGGGTAAAAGTCTGGCGCTGGGGTGGCGGGGCCGTAGTCCCAGTGGCAAATGTACGCCTGGGGAGACACAGCTTCAAGGCTTCATCATCCCTCTTCTTCTCATCCCACCTTTTTTGCATCGAGGTGACCGCTGCTCCGAGCAGCTCCTGAGGTGTGATGGGGTTGTCCAGGAGGTCCTCCTTCTCTTTAGTGGAAAGCATGGTGAGGTTCAGTCACCTGGCTCTCTCCTGCAGAACCATGAGCCCCATGGTTCTGCCCAGAGCCTGGATTGCCACTTTATGGAGGTGAAGGCAGTGATCTGTTATGATACATACTTCCTCCCATAACGCAGCGTCAGGTCAGGCGGTCATCTGCTCCTCGAGTTCCGCCTGATAAGCCATCAGCAGAGACGAGGCGTTCAGAGCACGGACTGAGAGCGCCGCAGCCCTGTTGGACTTATCCGTCAGGCTGGACTGAAAACGGTCCGCTCTTGAAGGGAGGGCCGGACCACCCGCTGACATGGAGGTCTTCGGGTGTAGGTGCGCTGCCACCCCGGCTCGACTGGTGGCATCTGACGGAGACCGCTCTTTTCCATCCCGTCCCAATCCAGAACCGAACTGCAAGCCACCGGGTGCTTCTCCTTAAAGGGCTTGTTGCGCCAGGAGACGGCCAGTTCTTCCAGTAGCTCCGGAAAAAACGGCAAGAGTTGTCTGCCTGTTTTCCGTGCTTTTGGTAGCTTCTTTCTGTCGAAACGGGAGCGGACTACCTCCGCCTGAACCTCGGGCCACTGGATGTTTAACTTGGCAGCAGCGCGTTTGCACATGTCATGCAGGTCAAAATCTAGTTCATCCATATCATGACCGGGTCGGCCCGCGCCTGAGGAAGTGGGTTTTGCAACTTGTCCTGAGGGAGGCGGAGATGGGTCATAATCCTCATCGTTATCCAAGAAGGGCATTTCCGAATCCAGGTCAGAGAGTTCATCGTCTCCTGCCATCAGGAGATCCAGCGGGCCGGATGTGGGGCCGTGCTCGGACATTTCAGGTGGCAGAGGGTCCTCGGCGTCGAGGATTTCTCCCCAACTTGGTACGGCTACTGCATCGGTGATCAAAGAAACCGCTTGATCGGCTGGTTCCTGTACGGCGGCTGTCGAAGCCAACACTGGGTCGTTGCTGGACAATGTTGACTGACGGGCCAGACGGCAACGGAGCACCTTTAGGGAGAACCGGTTACAGTGAGAGCACTGTTCCCCGGGCTCAAAGGCTGCTTGAGCGTGTTTCAGACCGAGACACACCACACAAGCCAGGTGGGTATCCCAGCTTGAAATTTTATTGCCACACGGGCAGGTTCGTGCCTGTATGCTCTCCTCAGTTTTTGTGGAAGACTTGGCAGTCTCCATGTTTGAAGGAGATTTGGCTGTGAGGCTACGAAAAGGAAAAGAAGAAAACTAGCTGGTGACAGCTAAGCTTACCAGGTGTGGCTAGGTTGGGGGGAGCGTTGCGGTTTCCCTATGGGTAGCTTACAGAGGGAGTATTGCTACTCCGTAACGGACAACCGTAGCAGGTAAGTTGACCCACTTTTTTTTTGTGTGAGTATTTCTACTCTTCCCGCGGTATTTCTACCAAGGGAATAGCTACTCTCCGTGATACTGGACAAACCCAGGGCAAAGCGCCCGGTGACCGAGCTTGCGCACGTGTCTGTGGACAGTTTAGCTAGGCTCCGAAGAGAGGCCGTATCTAATGGAGAGCTAGTTGGAACTTCTGCTCGTTGCGAGAAGAGGTTTTTGAATAAACTATCAGTGCAGCGACAGCCCTATAAATAGGGGGAGGGACCCTGCCCTCTCTGACAATGACAGGCTTATTTCCAGCCAATCGTGGCTGGCGTAATGCAATAGGAGCTTCTGATGAAGTCACGCCGAGGGCGTTCCCAATGTGAGACACGAAACGAATGCTATGAAAGAGAACAGCACTTTGTATTCACCTAGCTAATTTTGGAGTGACTTTATGTGGCTTACCTGCCTTGTTGAGGCTGTGTGCTAGACCACTATTGAACTGTTTCTGTAGTTATGAGACTTGTAAAGCCCTTTTATTGAAAGATTGGTTTGCTAAAACTTATAAAAGGAAAGTATATATGACACTGTAGCATTTTTGTTTAGGTGCCCTCCAAACTCTTTATATCTATATAATCTTAAGAAATATCTGTACTGATTAAACTTGTAACTTGTTTTACACTAAACCAAACACATGCTTATTACAAATTACATACCAGAGAAATTATTAATAATACCCAGCAAATGTTAGTTACTGATGTTGGACCATGCTAGAAAAAGGCTCTAACTTTCAACAATGTTGGGTTTTACATTAAAGGCATCTTTACTGTCTTCCAGATGACTCAAGATGTTTTCCCAAAAGGTAACATTCACTCTGTTTGGCTTCCTTATGTCTGTTTTACAATGTACTTTATGCATGCTTTATGAATACTTGTACATTGAACTTTTTCTCTTTTCTGAAATGTTCCTTTTTTATTAGCAACCATGTGCTTCACTGGTAAGCATATTTTCTGTCATTTAGTTTTGTGTTTTAGAAATTTTTTTCTGATTATTCACTTCACATTTTCGTCCTGATTATTTTGTGCTTTCAAGGGAAATTTTGTACAAATTAATGCATATTTTGTCTTCATACAATAAACAGAGTATAATTGCATTGGTACTGGTGATTTTATGAATAAATGTGATGTTTGTCCTAAGAAATTAATTTTTACTCTTTTTTTTTTGTTTTTTTTCCTTTAAAAGGCCTCATACCTGAGATTGTTTTTATGCATCCGAAAAAACGACTTGATCTTAATCAACCTGTTGTTGGTGAGTATGTGGCAATTGTTCTATTTACCGCTGTATATATTCACAGAAACATTAGATATGGATCACACTATAGGCTGCTTGGAGAGTCTGGTGGCATTATATTGAAAAGAAACATCCCAATATAATGTCCTTGACATAAATATTTGAACCAAAAATATAGCACGATCGAATTGCTTTTATTTAAACAAAAAGCAAGAATATTTTTTATTGGTGCTAAATAATCTGTTATAAGAATGTTATCTATACAATACTTTGATTTTGAAACATATAAACTGTGGAAGCTTATAGCTTTGATCGTTAGATTAAAAGTGTAATTATTGTTTTCTCCATATGCAAGATGAATTTTGTGAAACGTTGTTGTGGGAATAAGGGAAAGGTCACTCAGAGCAGCATGCAAGCCGTTTGGAAACAGATTACACTAGGGGAAAGTTCTTGGCGAGAGGAATGTCAGAGTGCCAGGTCACTTTGACATTAGGTCAGTGTAGTTAGAACACTTAATAAAAGAATTTCCATTACATCAGCAGTCCAAAAGATCAGATTGTTACTGTGTAACTATCATGTAGGCCAATCTGATCTTAACCAGATGTGAGGCTGGATGTGTATTCCCAGAAAAATGATTGAGAATCAATGTTGTAGATGCCAAACGTTTTACGTAAATGAGTATGATGATTTCAATTGGTCAAGAGGACCCAATACACACAAATGTTTAGTATCTGTATAAAAACGCCCTGTAAGGGCTGAAAGCAGGGAACCTCTGGTATTTTTCTTGATGTTTTCACGGGGGGAAATAAAAGTTCCCCTCGTGAAGGCTGGGAAGAGATAAGACTCTTGAGTTTTGTGTCAATTGCTTTTAGCTCAGCAGTAAGGCCGCACTCTTCTACAAAGCATGTTTTGATTTATTTTTATTTTGTATTATTCTATAGTGTTGAGCACCTGGTCACTTTTAATTAATTGTGTCAATTGAATGTAACATGTAATGTTTTTGGAAAGAATTCTGACTCACCTCATGGTAATCAATTCTGAATATGGGTACAAATAAAGGTGTATTGATTGATTGATAAAACTAAGCAAAATATCTTAAACACCTGCTAAATGTAGTAGTATATAAAGAGCAGAACCTCAAAAAGGGAAAATATGCACTTGAAAACTACTAACATGAGTATGACATTTGGATGTTAGCTAGATAATTTGTCTGCCGATTTGCTTGGATAGCCAGCCTGAAGCCAGCTGCTTAACAAATGTGCCACTTGTAGCTGGCCAGCTATTGTCTTAAAGCAGCATCATCTTCATAAGCATGGTTATGGTTGGTGGTCTGTCAAAATAAGGTGAGATCTTTCCATGTAATCCATGCAACATATAGCAAACTTCTTATATTTGACTATAGAACAAATGTAATAATGAATATCCCTTCCTTTATCCCTAAGTGTAATTCGTGAAGTGTATATTTAAGGCACACAGTTGAAACAGTGCAAGCCTGATCTAGAGTTCTGGAGCTGGTGAAGTAAAGAGGCCTGTAATGAACAAAGTATAATCTGTGAAATGTTATTTGTTTTATCTCTAGCAACAATGTGAACAAAAGCGATGATGTTATATTCCGTTGCAGGTGTTAAGTGTTCTTTTGCAATCAACAAGCTAAAAATAAATGATGAAAATGTATGATAACATGTAAAGGTTATGTTCTTTTGCATGTAGAATCAACAAGATAAAACGATCAGAAAAGAAGCAGATTAGGAAACAGTGTGGGCGGTTCGGAACTTGCTATGACTGAGAGGCAGCTGAGTGGTTTTGGAACTTTCCATGACAGAAACAGAAAAACGTTGAAGACCGGATCAGGGCATTGAGCAATCTGAAGGTCGTCAGTATAACCAAATAAGGTACATTTCCTGGACTATAAAGACAATGAGTGAGTGTAGAAACGTTGTTGTATACCTCGCAGAAGATTAGTGAACAAGATCGGAGAGAAGCTACAGGTGGATCAGAGTTCCAGAGTCACATCCAGACTGATTAACTGCCTAAGAAAGAGGATCAACCCGATGCCATTGAAGGACTGTGTCTCACATTTAAGGATCTGATTTCATCTAAAGCCTTTTTTACCCAGACAATAGAAGTGAACTTGACCGGTGGCCACCTGATTGCTCTAAGATCCAGGCTTCGGGAAGTCCTGAATCTAACTTATTTAGGCCTCTGGATTCATCCAAACTCTCCCAATTAAAGAAACCATTACCTCCAGAGGGAAACTGCAACCAATAACTGGGTAAATCATCTAAAGTTCGGAGCATCAGTATTTGTCACTTAAAGGAAGAAACCTGAGGATCAAGTCCTATTTCCTTCAAGAAATCACTCGTTGTTACCAGAAGAAATCATTTGGTCTATGGAAGAATCTCCGTCTTCAAAGCCTCTCAAAACCCACTAGTTTCAGCTTCAGGGAAAGACAGGTTGAGTTGATTAATCTGTTTTTATTATTGTTGAAATAATCAGTATTGCTGAATTTAAGCTGTTGCTTGCTCCTGCCAAAGCGCTACTAATTAAAGAAAGCATATAAAATTCTAGTGACGTTGTGGACATTCAATTATTTAAGTCACAGTACTGTTGGTTTTTCATTGGTGGTAAAAAGTCTTGTTGTTTGGTCCTAATATGTTATAGGAGGTTTTTAACGGTTGCCTTAGTCAAATAAGTTAAAACAGCGTCCTTGAAGCTCATGTCGAGCTACTAAAATTATCCTAGTCCATATACCAAGTGCCAGTTGTAAAATAGGGAATGAGCAGCCGTGAACAAAAGGGACTGTGCAAGGTGAGGATGACCGCGAAGGGCTACTCGGTCACCCGGGCCTCCAGTTGAGGAAGGGCGAGACTTTTGGATGAAGGCTGTCAGGGGCTAGGCGAGTCATTTCCCAACACCAGCTTAAACAGAACTTTCAGTAAGCCTGTTAGGCAAGAACCTTCAGGTTTAGGGAAGTCCGAACCCGTTGGATGGAGAGCTGGTTTGAGCAATACCTCTAAGAAAAGGGAAGTAGTTGGGAGGGGTTAGCTCATCGGACAACGAAAGGTCCTTTAGTTACCACGTCAAGACTGTCGGTGTTTGCAACCAAAATAATTCTGAAGCACTAAATTTGTTTGTCTTGCAATCAAGGTAAAAGTGTCCGCTGACTGGGGTGGTGTTATATTACCTTATGCTCTATGCATCCAGTGAAAACTCCATTCATTTTGGTTCCTCTCTGCAGAATTTTTATACTTTAGCCACAAGGGTTTTCAAGCATGACTGGCCCTTTTTAGGTCACACCCCAGCATCTCAGCATGTCTGGACTATGACAAGGCCACTCAATAACTCAAATATTTTCTGGGTCATTTAGAGATGGACTTGTTGGTGTGCTTAGGATTACTTTGTTGTCCGTCTGCATAGCCCAAGTGCTCTTGTGCTTCAGGTTACAAACTTATGTCTGGGCATTCTCGTTCAACATTTTCAGCTAGGAAGTAGAATTCATATTTGAAAACAGCCTTTTGCATTTACTATTAAAATGAGTTTAATGATCTGAAGCATGTAGATTTGTCAAAAAAAGCAAAATCAGAAGAACTTCACAAGGGGGTGAATACTTTTTCACAGACCTATAGTAAAGCAGTTTCTAATACGTTGCATTAACATCATTTGGTCGTGCACAGGTGACTTCACACCTCACCTCCGTTTATCCTACCTACTCAGACTGTAAAGAAACACAATGCAAATAGCTTTGTTTAACTTGTCTGTTTGCAGATGGCAGATTGTTGGTGGGGGCACCTTCTCTTGCTACAAGTATTGATTCAGTTGAAGCTAATTGTTTTCTTTGTACTTTCTTCCAGGCCTGTCTGTGATCACTCTCTGCTTCAGTCCAATTCCTGCTCTAGATTTTTACCTCTGTCATCTCTGTGAGACTAAGTGCAACAACATTTTAGGCCACATCTTTTCACAAGAACATTGCTTCAACTACTGTGTAAGTGTTGAGCATCTTTAAATGATTATTCATTTGAAATCTTAGAGTAAGATCTTAATCATATCTGTGTTTTAAGGTCTACACAAACCCAGATGACGTGAGTTTCTCCTGGAGACCCGACATGGACATGAAGGGCATTCTTGGGTATAAGCTCAAGAGGGAAAGCAGTAAACCTGAGAATCAGAATTTGCAGGTTGGTATACTGATGCTGCGTGTTGTCAAAATAATAAATTACACTGTCAAAGAATGTAATTGAACAATCAAAAAGTGGTTTTAATCAACATTAAATCCACTCTGCAGAGGTTGGTTATGACTTTTTACTCATCAGGTGGTTAATGTTGCTGTTAGCCACCTATTGCTTTTATGTACCACTGAGCATAAAGATTGGACTCTGGAGCAATGGAAGAAGGTCACATGGTCTGATAAGTCCAGATTTACCCTGTTCCAGAGTGATGTGCGTATCAGGGTAAGAAGAGAGGCAGGTGAAGTGATGCACCCATCTTGCCTAGTGCCTACTGTACAAGCCTGTAGGGGCAGTGCCATGATCTGGGGTTGCTGCAGTTGGTCAGGTCTGGGTTCAGCAACAGTATGTGTTGAAAGAATGAGGTCTGCTGAATATACTTAATGACCAGGTTATTCCATCAATGGATTTTTTTCTTCCCTGATGGCACGGGCATATTCCAAGATGACAATGTCAGGATTCATCAGGCTCGAATTGTGAAAGAGTGGTTCAGGGAGCATGAGACATCATTCTCAAACATGGATTGGCCACTACAGAGTCCAGACCTTAACCCCATTGAGAATATTTAGGATGTTCTGGAGAAGGCTTTGCGCACCATCATCCATGGAAAATCTTGGTGAAAAAATAATGCAACACTGGGTAGAAATAAATCTGGTAACATTGCCGAAGCTTATTGAAACAATGCCACAGCAAATGGGTGCCGTAATCAAAGCTAAAGGCGGTCCAACGAAATATTGGAGTGTAAGACCCTTTTTTTTTTTTTGGTGGCGACTTTTTTTTTGACTAGGCAGTGTATAAAAGGTAGTGTAAACAAAATACAACCCTGAGAAGTGCCGATACTCCCCTATCAGAGTGACGCTCTGACTTTGACCCGCTATATTCTACAGCATAGAAAGTACAGTATCCAAGTAAAATCTCTTCTTAAAATATCTGCTAAAACACAAGGCTGAAACAAACGGTTTTAAACTTATATTTGTATTAAAAGCAGATTGAAAATCTAAAAATAAGATCTTTGCAGAGGCTTTTGGTTTCTCAAGGTGTAAGTGTATTTGGTGCAGAAGAGTTAAAATAGCATCTTCCACACCCCAAGAGGCCTAATAAGCAAACTGGAAGGGGTCCATGAAGTGCTTAGTCTGGGATATAAGATGCTCCTTCACCAGACATTCAAAACACTTTATGCACAATTGTGCAGTCACTAGTTATATTTTCCGTAGTGTAGGGACGTTAATTTGGTCTAAAGATATAATTAAAAACAGGTGCTAACTGTTCAGCCTAATGTTTTTAAACTCTTCTACAGATGTTATCAGGGACAGGACTTTTCCTTGGATTACACTGTTTAAAAAATTTTTGAACAGGTACTTTCTAATACTGTGGGAGATAATGAGTTTGGCACGAGAAAAGATTAATTACTTTATTTTCAAACAAGCATGTAAGCCTGTACAGAATATTATTATAAAATAATTTTGATTACGAGGAGGTCTTGTAGCTGTCAAGCCGACCCAAGTGTATGACTCATGGAAAAGTTTTGCGATTAGTGCCAGGAGAGTTATGTAAATCATGAGATGAGAGTGGATTGGTTAGGATTCTCACATAGACACCACTGATATGACTTTGATTCAAACACACAATCTTTGGCTGAAAATAGTTTAACATTTGATGCACCTTCGTTTATATAACCAACTCAGGAATAGATAAGCCCTTCAAGATCAACTTCTGTTTAATTGTAGGTTTTTAAGACCTCATAGCAGTCGGTGAGGCTGCAAAACAAAAACTGCTACAGAGGTTGTATGTGAACCCGATTATGATACCTTACTACAAATTTACAGTTTGGGAACAAACATTAGAAAAATACCACCACAAAACACTGACAGAATGGTGCAAAACATTTAGATGTTGTCGATGTTTAAGGCTTTTTGGGTTTTATTCACTTACTGAGATAAGGGACCACATTTCTGAGATATGCCTTGGTGATCATTTCAAAAGGCTTTCTGATCATTTTAACCAAGTGACCCTAAAAGAGATGCTTGATTGCAAAAATGTCCTCTATTTGTAGCTTGATACTGTTATATATAACAAAGTGTAATGTGTTCTTATGTTCATAACAGTGTGGAATTAGTCTGAACCTGTAGCGCTTAGAAAGTTAACTGTGCAGAGCAATATGTATTATTTGTGAACTTGAAAAAACAGGCACTAAAGGGTGTGAGTGCATGTATCAGTTTCATCAATAGAAGATGCCTCAGAACTGACCTTCAGCAAAAGAATGTGTGAGAAACTGTCTGCAGCAAAAGAATGTGTGAGAAACTGATAAGGCGCTGCACAACAAATGTGAAATGTATATTCCCTGGTATGTGTGTGTTCAATAAAAGAACGGTGCAGGGGAGAGAAGAGTAGAAGTGTTCTTGACTACAAAGAGACAGCACCTCTCTTCCCCGGCCGGGTGAATCAGCTTCAACCTCTAGTCCGTCTTTTGCTTTCTTAGACATTTAAGTTTATTTTTTTCTCGAGCAGAATTAAGATGCTTTGACCAAATAAACGAACACGCAGGAGTTTAGAAGGACAACTCCGACAATACAGGTCCTTCTCAAAATATTAGCATATTGTGATAAAGTTCATTATTTTCCATAATGTCATGATGAAAATTTAACATTCATATTTTAGATTCATTGCACACTAACTGAAATATTTCAGGTCTTTTATTGTCTTAATACAGATGATTTTGGCATACAGCTCATGAAAACCCAAAATTCCTGTCTCACAAAATTAGCATATTTCATCCGACCAATGAAAGAAAAGTGTTTTTAATACAAAAAACGTCAACCTTCAAATAATCATGTACAGTTATGCACTCAATACTTGGTCGGGAATCCTTTTGCAGAAATGACTGCTTCAATGCGGCGTGGCATGGAGGCAATCAGCCTGTGGCACTGCTGAGGTCTTATGGAGGCCCATGATGCTTCGATAGCGGCCTTTAGCTCATCCAGAGTGTTGGGTCTTGAGTCTCTCAACGTTCTCTTCACAATATCCCACAGATTCTCTATGGGGTTCAGGTCAGGAGAGTTGGCAGGCCAATTGAGCACAGTGATACCATGGTCAGTAAACCATTTACCAGTGGTTTTGGCACTGTGAGCAGGTGCCAGGTCGTGCTGAAAAATGAAATCTTCATCTCCATAAAGCTTTTCAGCAGATGGAAGCATGAAGTGCTCCAAAATCTCCTGATAGCTAGCTGCATTGACCCTGCCCTTGATAAAACACAGTGGACCAACACCAGCAGCTGACACGGCACCCCAGACCATCACTGACTGTGGGTACTTGACACTGGACTTCTGGCATTTTGGCATTTCCTTCTCCCCAGTCTTCCTCCAGACTCTGGCACCTTGATTTCTGAATGACATGCAGAATTTGCTTTCATCCGAAAAAAGTACTTTGGACCACTGAGCAACAGTCCAGTGCTGCTTCTCTGTAGCCCAGGTCAGGCGCTTCTGCCGCTGTTTCTGGTTCAAAAGTGGCTTGACCTGGGGAATGCGGCACCTGTAGCCCATTTCCTGCACACGCCTGTGCACGGTGGCTCTGGATGTTTCTACTCCAGACTCAGTCCACTGCTTCCGCAGGTCCCCCAAGGTCTGGAATCGGCCCTTCTCCACAATCTTCCTCAAGGTCCGGTCACCTCTTCTCGTTGTGCAGTGTTTTCTGCCACACTTTTTCCTTCCCACAGATTTCCCACTGAGGTGCCTTGATACAGCACTCTGGGAACAGCCTATTCGTTCAGAAATTTCTTTCTGTGTCTTACCCTCTTGCTTGAGGGTGTCAATAGTGGCCTTCTGGACAGCAGTCAGGTCGGCAGTCTTACCCATGATTGGGGTTTTGAGTGATGAACCAGGCTGGGAGTTTTAAAGGCCTCAGGAATCTTTTGCAGGTGTTTAGAGTTAACTTGTTGATTCAGATGATTAGGTTCATAGCTCGTTTAGAGACCCTTTTAATGATATGCTAATTTTGTGAGATAGGAATTTTGGGTTTTGTAATGGAAAATTCTTTTAAAGTGCTCTGATATTCCCTTCACCTCTCTCATTTGATTCTGTGTTTTATCACCCACAGGTGACCTTCCATCTACCTCTCACCTCTGACCTCTGTGTTTTGTTAGTGTTCTGTTTTTTAGAGCAGATGGACTCTAAATTCCAATGCTGGAGAGTTTAATGGTTAAGACCCATCATTTAGGATGATGTCAGGAAGGGCAGTTAGGTCTGTTCCTAGATAACCTTCTCACCTTTGAACTCAAGAAGGGTTTGGGTCATAAAACACAGACTCTTGGAAGTTGAGATAACACAGTCATGTTCTGGTATAAATACTGTGTGTAAATGTTGATCGGGCCTCTGTTTCACTGACTAACCTCAGTGTCAGGGTCTTCAAACGCTGAATGCCTTTGAATAAAACTTATAAGAAAAAGTCCGGATTTTCTCTTGTTATGAGTCAACTTCTACCCACTTTGATAAGAAAATTCCACAACAGTTTTCATGAGCTGTATGCCATCATCCGTATTAAGACTATAAAAGACCTGAAATATTTCAGTTAGTGTGCAATGAATCTAAAATATATGAATGTTAAATTTTCATCATGACATTATGGAAAATAATGAACTTTATCACAATATGCAAATTTTTTGAGAAGGACCTGTACTCATCAAGAATCTTATATATATATTTTAACCTGTTTTCTCTTTGCAGGTATTGCATTTACCCCAAGTTCTCCTTGAGACAACGAAGTCCTCAACCTACTCAGAAGGTATATTTTTTCTATGATTTATTACAACAAAAGGTTGTTTTCTGAAAATGTATATTAATGACAGTAATCTCATGATTATCCCTAGTGATGCAAGCTTTAGGTGAAAATGACAAGCTTGTTGAGAGGTTTGAAGGTGAGTGTGCATTTTTCTAAAGGTTTACTTGGAACTCTGTTTAACCTCCTAAGATTAAAGAGAGTACCACCGATGCCACATTAAACATCAGCCAGAACGTTCCTCTTTCTGAGTAAAATGAAGCTCTGCCATTATATTTACTAATGATGAGGAGCACAAAGAGAGGCTAGTTAGAAAACGCACAAGCAATGGATCATATTGTTTACACAGTGAATGTGAAAGTATTCATACCCCTTGAACTTTTCCACATATTGTCATGTTACAACCACCAACATAAATATGTTTTATTTGAATTTTATGTGAAAGACCAGCACAAAGTGGTATACAATTATGAAGTTGAAAGAAGATTATACATGATTTCTTTCTTTTTTTACAAATAAAAAACTGTAAAGGGCAGTGTGCAAAAGTATTCAGCCCCCTGAGTCAACACTATGTGAAACCATCTTTTGCTGCAATTACAGCTGCACGTCTTTTAGGGTATGTCTCTACCAGCTTTGCACATCTAGTGACTGACATTTTTGCCCATTATTCTTTGCAAAACAGCTCAAGCTCAGTCAGATTAGACGGAGAGTGTTTGTGAACAGCATTTTTCAGTTCTTGCTGCAGATTCTCTATTAGGTTATGTCTAGACTTTCACTGGGCCATTCTAACACATTCATATGTTTTGTTTTAAACCATTCCATTGTAGCCATGACATGTGACAACCCTATAAATTACTTGACAAATTGCAGCTAACTGGTCATTAATATTTTACACAAACATCTGCCTCTCACTTTGTATACCCATGCCAGGAGATTCATATTTATGGTATTGGATGGTGCTTGATGTTGGAGATGTTGAGTAATTCTTAATTTTCTTTTTCTCTTCCAATTGTTTTTCTCCCAGCTATGCACCAAAGGAGGGTGACTCTCCAGGATTACAACAGCAACAACTACAGGAAACATCCTCTTCTTGGTTTGTACAAACAGAACACCATCCAACATGTTTAAACACGCCGTCTTAAATGACAAATTATTTCCTTATCGGTTGAACGTTACACCCGATGGTAAACAAATCCAACCAATAATTAATTTTTAGTGAAGCTATAATTTCAGTTTTTTTTTCTCAATCTCATAGGACTGCAGCACATTGTTGAATGTGCTAGTGTTAAGCCAGGAGAGAAGAAATACAACCTCTGCACATTGTGCTGCCTTGTGATCCCCAACCACATGATCATCAAACACATACTGAGCTTTGACCACATTAGCTGCTATTTTGTAAGTTGGCCTGATGTTGAAGAGAATAGTGCTTGTAAATAATGTCACACAGCCTACTAATGTGAGATTTGACAGTGCTGTGAAAAAGTATGTACAGATATCTTTTGCTTTTTATGTTTTGTCAGCTGAATGTTTAAAAAAAAAAAAAAAGCAAATAAATCCTACACCCTAAATTCCAATGAAGTTGGGACACCGTTTAGAACGTAAATAAAAATAGGATACAATGATTTGCAAATTCTGTCCCAGCTTTTTTTGGGATGTGTTGCAAGAATAAAATTTATAATTACTGAATATTTGCAATACAAAATAATAACGTTTATCAGTTTGAACATTAAATATCTTGTCTTGTAGTGTGTTCAATTGCAAACAGGCTGAACTGGATTTGCACGTTTCACAGAACGTCCGAACTTCATTGGAAATGGGGTTGTACAACCAAAGGTAATCAGAGTGAATACAAAATGCAGTTTCCAAATGACAAATGAATCTATGAAGGTAAAGAAAAAAAGACTTTTGAACCAATTTACCTCAGTGTGAAAAAGTGATTGCCCCCTTTCATTAAGTTCAGTTTTATTAGCAGTACCTGATCTGTAGAATCAAGAAATCACTTACATAGTACCAGTGTGACAACATGAATTAGGCAAAAGGTCCTCCCCATCCATTATCCAATAAGGTAGAAAACCTGGAGTAAAAGCAAAAAGCATCTCGAGCATTTGGGCTACAAAGTAAGTTTGACATATTCTGCTTTAGTCCTGCTCTTGGAGCCAACTTTTCCTTGTTCTGTGCTCTGTTGCTTTTTGCAGGTACTGGTTTCTTTCAAATGTCCCTATTGTCTGTAGTGCAGAAAGGTCTAAAGTATTGGGAGAAAATGCAAGAATGCCATCATTGTCTCAGTGGAGAGATGAGATCACGCTTACTGATTACATCAGTTTATAGCAATAACTAAGTGAGGAATCAGTTTATTGCTCAGAAAAGGGTAATAATGCAATTCACATCTTTTTTTTTCTTGTGCAGAAAACATGGTATCCCTCCACACTGATCTCAAAGCCCTGCAAGGATTATGACACCTTTGATAATCTTATACTTGACTTTGCAAATCAGGCTGTGAAACTTCAAGCTGCTGAACATTTTTCTATGAAGGTAGGTGTTGTTCAAAAGAATTAAATATGTTGAGGCATGAATGCATCTGTATTGCCATAAAAATATACTGCCATTCACAGCAAGTGAGCCTTCAGCCCGATGAGTTCAAGTTGGTGAATTTCAAGTCCTATCCACAAGGTTGGTGTTTGATTTTAACTGTTTAGTTTTCTGGGTACACTCTATTAGGGTTCCAAGCACGCGGAGGCACGGTGACATGACTTTGAAACAGCAGCATTTTCCTGCATTCAGCAGGAAATTAATCCTAAAATTTGTTAGTTTTAAAAATTATTTTGATTAGAACCCTCTTTGCCCCTCAAACGGGAACAAATCTAAAGACTTCCCTTGCAACTTCAGTGCATTGCGCAAACCGCTGTTTGGATTCAAAAATTCACTAAGTGCCACAATGCCTTGTTGTCTTTAAACCCATAAATAACACTTTCAAAAACCTTAAAGCATTGGAGGTTTCTGGGTAATATAATGTACGCGCATCCATGTCCACTTGAAACATTTTTTATCGCAAAACCCTTTAATGCTATTTGCCAGGGACTTAAGCCTGAATTTCCTGTTCATTTGCTTATCTTGTTTTCTGAAATTGACCAAGCTATGTGTAAACCAAGTTTAATTATTAGCTAGGTCAAAAGTTTAATAACTAAATCTCACACATCATAACAGATATTTAGATAAAATTAATATCCTAAAACAGAAGTTACATCCTCACAAAGTATACCCAATTTGGCAAACCTCTAACATTAACTGTAATGTACGGAAGTAAGGTCAAGAGGTTTCTTTTACAAAGACCACTGAATGGATTTGAACAAAACTTTGCACAAGCATTCAGGATAATACTCTAATACAACATGTTGAATATAACAATGAATAGTTCACAAACAAAAGTATGAATCAGATTTTTTTTTAATCTTAAAGAAATGTATGGAATCGTTTTATCATAATGAGCTCAGACTCGGGATATAATCCTTGAATGAACCTAAACATTAGATATCTTGCAATTTATGGTTTATCCCTCTACCTTTTCAGGTGTTCTTAACCTAAGCTAACTGTTGAATCTCTTTAGACTATTACAGTGACACTGTAAAAACGTCTTCATTCCTCCTTGCCTATGGATGCTCTTAATTATTGTTCAAATCTGTGCTTCCATTTGTGGTCCATTAATCAATTAAATGTTGATGCTTGGTGATAAAGATTTTTATGAGGATTTCTGTAATTTTACTGGATTTTCTAAATTGTGTATAAATGCTAACAGGTGTCCTCGGAAGAGGACGTTGTGCTTGGAAGCTTTTCCACAATTCATATTTCCATTAAATGCATTGTTTAAGTGGCTGGTTGCTGCTTCTGGTCATCGGTGGGTTAAATTAACCTGGGACAGAGAGGTTTGCCAGGAAAGTTGGGTATAGAGAGGGATGTGGGATTTGCAAGAAGGGCTTGGACCCCAGTCACAACTGCTTGCAGTTTTACTTTGAAAATGATGCTCGGTCAGACACTGAAACATGCTTTTTTTAAATTATATTCTGTCTTTTAGCTTTGAACAGCCTGGAATCCATCACAAAGAGCAGCTTAACAATAAGCGTTAAACCAGGAAAAAAGCTTGGTATGTATGGCAGCATCCACAAAGCAGCGTGCAGTTCACTTTTTTGTAACACTGTGTAAACATTTGTTCTTTTTTTATTGTGAACAATTCTTTAAAAAGCTGTAACCCTCACAATTAATTAAATCTAAACAGGGTGTTTGTTTAATGCATTCCTTAATTTTTTGTGTGAAAAGCAATAAAAGTTATAAATTTGAATGTACTTTTCCCCCTTTTTAGAGCATCATCCTGTCTCTACTCTATCAACTGAGAAAGTCAAATGCCTGCTGCGCTGCCAGGTGATAAATTATGATACAACTTGGACCTCTTTACCTCTTTAAATATATTAATATCACAGATTGAAACTAAAACTGACATTTGCCCTCTTGTAATTCTTGTTCCAATACATTCTTCTCTATAAAAAAAAAAAAGAATTGCAGTAATGATTTCAACACTATCGGCCAGTATTTAAACCATCTAGTAAAAGTGAGACACATTGAGGTAAATAATTTTATTTTACCCCACATTCACAAACATTCAATGTTATAGTTCATTCCCTAAAAATTGTAAACTTCCACAGATGATGCAGAAATTTAATGGGGAAGGTAAAGTTCACTTTTGTCCAATCTGAAAAACTTGTTTTATGTGTATTAAATGTTTCATCTCAATTTAGAGCTATTTTTCTCTACAGATATGAGAGGACATCGCTATGGCCAACGAGGTATTTTTATACTCTGTCTAATCAAAACTTCAACGATATTAATCTGATATTTAAAAATAAAAAGCTAAGTTTGTGTTAGGTTTAAACACCAAACACTTTCACAATTCTGCACAAAGAAAGACACAGAGAAGTTAGTTCATTTTAACCTGCAGGTGAGAGTGTCTCAGAGGCTGCTCAGTTACAATCCTCCAAACCACACTCTGAAGACAGCCTCTGCTCTCTCTGCATTTTATTGATAAGAGAAAACGCCCTGGTTACACAATGTTCCAACCACTAAAGGGAGGGATGCACACTCATAAGATTGGAAACAGCTGCACCGACAGAATGTTCTAGAACATTCTGTCTCTATCTTGCAGCTCTTGTACATATAAGATATAATCACTCTGAACAGCAAGCTTCACTTCTATTAAAGTTAAAACATATATAATCATTAATTAACCCTAACAGTTTGCCTTTAAACACTTCTCTGAATCTTTTGCGTTGTAACTAAATGTAGTGTGTAATCAGAAATGTTTTTACGGTCTGAGCACCAATGAAAAGAGTTGATAAGAGTATTAAGGTTGAGGGTCACTGTCCACTAAGGTTGTAAAGTCTGTGCACCATGATCCAGACAAAATGGGTCCTGTTAGGTTTAACTGAAAGATGAAAGTGTTTCTTGTTTTTGTTTAAAGTTTATTCCTGACATGTCTCTCCTAATCCGTTCGCTCGTGTCCAGAAATAGACTTCAGGTGGGATCCTCCAAGTCCTGTTGTGCCTTTGATATTGACATACAGCTTACCCGGGGCTCTTTTTGGTTTAAGTGACAATTTGACCACAGTTGGCAGTTTGATGTATATTTATGTCATCAGTATCAATCAGAACGGAGTTGGAACAAATGCATGTTACTATTGCATTATTAATAATGCAGTTATTGCAATAATGCCAACAACCTTTTGCAGCCATAAAGCAATACATTTGAGCATGTGTGCATCAGCAAAGACTTTACAATCCTCTAGATCTGTTTTTTAATTCTGGTCCAATTCTGGACCTCCATATTTTAGATGGCCTCAACAGCTTTTCACCAAGTTCTGCAGAGGACAATCATTTGGAAATAGGACCACTTAAAACTAATAAAAACACTGTAAACACTTAACCACACACAAAGATTGAGCTTAGCGTGCTGTAACTTCAAACATCTGCTGTCTGTAAATTTTATAATTTGTTTCTTTATCCCTCATCGCCTGATAGGAAGGTTTCACATGGAGCTGTATACATACATCGGTGACAGTTTGAGGTCAAATCAGCCACCCATTGGTGAGGTCTCCTACACATTTAATTAATTAATAGATGTGATTTTAAAAAAAATACTGAAATGTTGTTTTTGCGTGTGTTTTTGTTTTGTTGCAGGAACAGCACTGATTGTGACGTGCATCACCTCATGTTCTCATGCAGATCCTCTTTATCTGTGCTTTGCTTGTAATGAGGCCTTTCCTCAGTCCATCCTCAGGGATCATGTAGACTCCCGAAAACATCTCATAAGCACTCAGGTTAGCTTTTATTGAGTAAAATTGTCATTATTTTGTTGTATTTACACAAAAAAACAAAATGTAAACATGATCTAATTTTGATTCAAAACAGAAAGCAAAATTACTTTTATACTACAAAAAACATTATTATATATCTATAAGACTAATTAAATATTTTATTTTTTGATACCTAGACTTAAGCTAAACTATAGAATAAATAGTTGCTAAATGTGTAGTTTTCATGTGATTATTGTGCGGTATTTGTCTGATTTTGCTCTTCCTAGAGTAATGCAAATCTAACAAGCTGATATTGCTTGTAGTAGTTTTCAAACAGCTTTACGTGAAAAACAAAGTTGAGTTATACTACTTTAGTTTTTCAAGCAGCCACACTTGATTATTTTTCCCCAAAGAAAGTGTTGTAGTGTTTTTACAGCTAACTGACCTTGCACAGCAGCGTGAGGGCGGTTGCGCTATGTTCCCATTTGCTTCAAACAACACGAGAAAACAAAGATCAATCCTGCATATTCTGTTTCGTCCCATTAAAACTGTAAGAAGGGTATGATGAAAATGTTTAGCTGTTAAAAAACTGTACGAAACATGAAACGCATTGCTAAAAACAACAGATATGGTATAATTTGGAATATAGGAGAAGCCTGAATGTTTATCTTCACAAAAAAGAGAAATTATTGTAATTTTTTTGTATATGTTTGCATTCTACAATGTGAAGTTTGATAAGTAGGAGCACAAATTGCATTTTGTAACTGAATTTTCTTTAAAAAAGTTGGTAGCTGTGACAAACATGAAAGGTTTAACCTGGAGCAAGTCTTAATTTTAGATTTTTTGAGAATAATAGTAAATTATCTCATTCACTTGCCACAAACGGATAGTTACGACGCATTTTAATTAAGGATGCACAATATATGGGCACTGATTGGCCGATGCGAGTCATTTTGTAACATATCGGTATTGGCTCGATAAGTAAAACTGGGCCTATATTAATAACAGATATTTATCACCATCTTGTTGCTGTTTGGTTATGTGTTTTTGATGGGGGAGGGGGTTGGCCATGTGGTGTTTGTTTGGGCAGGTGATGGGGATGCAGTGCAGGACTGTAGGGTGTTTAGCTAAAGCAGAGAAGCAATGTCAGCATTGTGGTCGTTTTTTCACGGTGTTGATAGGGTAGTACTAGTGAGATATATATCAGGTATTGGCCATAAGAGCGATATTAATATCAGATATCAATATCGGCCTGAATTTTGATATTGGTGCATCCCTAATTTTTATCCTTCCTCAGGCTCCTGAATGTTACACTCTTTGAAGTAAGTTTTTATTCATCCTAGCAATACTGTGCAAAAATACAGTGAATGGCACTGAACATGCTGAAATTCAAGTTGTCTCATAGAAACTTAAGGAATAAACATATTCTGCACCTTTGTTTGACTCCACTTTAGCTTTAGAAGTCAGACAAGATGAGATTTTAATAAAAACGTTTTCAGATAAAATACTGCAAACAATGGAAGTAATAGTTTAGGTGAAGGTTGTTTCCACATGGTTTAGGAAAGGAGCTTGTATGAAGACTTGTACTGTAAGGATAACTTGTCCTTGAAATGCAGTATAGAAGGTGGAGCTCCAGCATAAGGTATGTACAAAGTCAAAACATAAATGCTGTGTTTTTTTTTTTTTGTCTGCTAGGTGAAAAACTGAAGCCCCAGTTCACCTCCAGGTTCATATTGTTGGATGCAGCAGCTGTTTGATTCAGTAAAACGTTTATTTTAATGCCCGTCTTGTTGCTTTATTTTCAGACGTACCAGAATCCCTGGAAGCTGCCTTTTGGTTGGGATGGTGATCTGGATGACAAGGTGCTGAGGATGACCGCATGGAAAGATGAGGAGGAACATAGAAGAAATAGGGTCTTTCTGAAGGTAATATTTCTTAGAATATGTGTATATCTGCAACTTAAAAGTCATATGGTGATTTGCATTTTGTGTGTTTTAATCCTTAATATATTATTTGTTTTGTAACTAGGTTTTTGATGTTCCATACTCAATATTTTTGAGACTTGATCCTTCTGATTTCCAACAAGGTAAAAACTAATCAGTAAAAAAGTGTTTTTCCCTTAGTGATAGCAAGCAAATTTACATGAAGAATCTTTAGAGTTCAGTGTGCACCACAGGTCATTGTCATGGAAAATAGCCTAATATTTACAGACTCCTGTTCTTCTTTTGACGACAGTATTGGACACCCTTGGACACCACTGCTTGATACATAAAGGTTTGTAAAAATGATAATCAATTATTCAAGGTAACTGAATTCTTTTCATTTCTTGTCCTAATGTATTTCTTTTTTTCAGTTCCAATGTGGAAAACGCACACCGAACTTCAACAGAACAAAACGTTTCCCTTGCTTGGTGAGTAACCTTGACAATACTCTGGAAAGTATTGGTCTTAAAAAATATATATAAATAAACCTGATCTTTCTACATGTCTAAACGGTGAACTATTTACTGTTTTTTAATAATGTACAGCACTCTTCACATGTATTGCTCTTCTGTTAAAGTAAACCTATTATTTCAGTAGCAAGATCTCATAATGAACAATTTGCTGCAGTTCCTAAAGGGTGAACTTTGCAGATTTTTAGCTCCTTTGCCAACCTGTTTGATATAAAATAAAATGGAACAGAGACGTGCAACAGCCATGCCTTGTGTAAATGAGCTAGATTAAAATTTAATAACAAAAACTTGTTTCTCTTTTAGTGTATAAATATCCTGTGAATACACAGGTTTGAGCATCCTGCCTTTTCTTTAGAGTATTACTCAATTTTCTTTTCGTTATTTTGACCTTAATCATGAAAAACAATTTCAGTCATTTTCCCCTAACGTTTCAACTTTATTCTTAACATCAAAGTTCAGCGTTGTCAAAATAAGGTGAGATCTTTCCATGTAATCCATGCAACATTCATTAACTGCTACAGTTAAATCCATAAAAAACTACAATAAATATCCTTTTGTGTAATTCATGCAATAATTATTAAAATACACAGTTGAGGCAGTGGAGAGAAAAACAAGCATGTTCTCATATTCTGGCACAGAGAAACTGGAGGGGCCTTTTTAGAGCCACATATTATCTGCCACATATTATCTGTCTTATTTTCTGCAAAAATATAAACAAGTATATCTAAAGAAATGATGTATGATGATTTTACATTCTTTCATATGTATTAAATAAAATTAGCAATCTTTGATTAACAAGTTAAAAGATGTATGATTGAAATTTGGTTAAGAACTGAGGATTAGAGTAAAAAAAATATTAAAGTTTGACATTCTCAGTCAGATAGATATGAAAGAAATATAACGTTAATCATTTGTGAAGCATGAATAAAAAGAATTGTAACTGTGTTTTGAAGTAAATGCAGAAAGCTGAAGAATGGATTGTGTAATACTGTGTAAAGTTTAAAACTGAACAGATTAGGGAAAGAACTGTAGAAATGACTGGGAGTGAGGAGAGCCAGTTGTATGCTGACAATGAATCCTTTTGTAAAGAAGAAAGGGAGGAGGCGACTACAGCCAGCTGTGTGGTTATAATTGGCATCTCCATGGCCGAGACAACAGCATCCGTGGGTCACAGTGACCGTGACTAAAGTATTGGGCAATAACCAAGAAGCCGAGCGGAAAAGGTTGCGCAATAACTAAGAAGCCTAATAAGGGGCTGACTGGTGAAAGCATCAAGCGCTATAAAAACAATGCTGAGAGCAGAAACGGGGTTGTTTCCTCGCAGAAGACCAGCAAACAAGATCGGACGGAGAAAAGAAGCTCAGGTGGAAAAGGAACAGAGACACAGCCCCACTGATCGACTGCATTAAAAAAGAGGGTCAACCCGTGAGCCCAGAAAGGACTCTGCCTCAAGATTAAGAATCTGATTTCATCTAAAGCCTTTTTATCCAAACAACAGAAGTGAACTTGATCGGTGAGCAGCTGATTGCTCTAAGTTTCAGGCTTCTGGAAGTCCTGAATCAACCTCATTTATGTCTCCTGGTTTCCTTCAACTCTTCAGCCTCTGGAAACTACTGTCTTCAGAGACATATGACAACAAAGATCCTGTTTAACCATCAAAGTCTGGAGCATCAGTGCCTGCCACCTAAAGGAAGAAAACTGAAGATTAAGTCGTATTCCCTTCAAGAAATCACTCGTTGTTACCAGAAGAATCTTCTCCATCAGGTGCATGGATGAGCCTCCGTCTTCAAAGCCTCTCCAAACTCACTAGTTTCAGCATCAGGGAAATTATTTTGTGTTGCTGAATTTAAGCTGTTACTGACCCCTGCAAAAGTGTTACTAATTAAAGAAAGCATATAAAATTCTAGTTAATTCGTGGACATTCAATTATTTGAGTCACCGTATTGTTGGTTTTTCATTGGTGGTAAAAAGTCTTGTTTCCTGATTCCAAGATATTTTAGGAGGTTTTTATAGGTTGCCGTAGTCAAGTTTGTTAAAACAGCGCCCTTGGGGCTCGTGCCGAGCTACTAAAATTAACCTAGCCCATATACCAAGAGCCAGTTGTAAAATTAGGGAATGAGCAGCCATGAACAAAAGTGGCCCGTCGAAGGTGTGGATGACCGCGATAGGCTACTCAGTTGTGCAGACCTCCAGTTGAAGAAGGGCGAGACTTTTAGATAAAGGCTGTCAGAGGCTAGGCGAGTCATTTCCCGACACCAGCTTAAACAGAACTTTCAGTAAACCTGCTTAGTAAGATCTTTCAGGTTTAGGGAAGTCCGGACCCGTTGGATGGAGAGCTGGATTGAGCAATCCCTTTAGACATAGGGAGGTAGGAGGGAGGGGTTAGCTCATCGGACAACGAAAGCGTTGTTCTTAATATTTCAACTTTATTCTGTAACAGGAATGAATAAATAAAAATCCACCAAATAGTAAAACTCCTCCATTTTTGTTTTTCTTCCAAGTGACCCTAAATTATTTCCTTCGTATTACTGTAATTGGTGGAAAGATAAACCTGGGTCTTCGTTCAGCCTTGCTTGTCACAGTTCCAGTTTTACACTCTGTACATAGATATGGGCAAGTCTTGGCAACTAACAATTATCTCTTCGCCATTTCCGATCCACACACATCCACCTAACTTAAAGGGTATGTTCCTTTGTCTTTGCCATTTTGAAGAATGGCTTATGTAAATGGCCTCTGTGATGCATCATATTTAAACCCATGTAAACAGGAAGTCAATAATTACAGCATTTAATTGACTAAATGCTGCAGTTATATTTAGTTTGTCGGAATACTATTAAATAAAAGTACTTTTGTTAAAAGTAGGATTTTTATACATTTTTAGAGTAGGTTTTGGAGCTATTTACACAAAATGTCCAAGTAATGCATATAGTTGATAATGGTTGTATTTGTATATTGTGTTTTTGCAGGCCTACAGTTCCTCATTGCGCACAAACTGATGGTCAGACCAAACAAGCTGGTGGTGGGATTTTTGTGTTTGCTCTGTGAAAGGAGGCTGTTCAAAGAGGAAACTGAAGCACACGTCTTCAGTCGGGAACATGTATCAAAATTCCTGGTCAGTGTGTTTTATTTTTGGTTGTTGTTTACCAAGGTATTTATTTACTGAAGTTATTTACCTACTTGTATGACTATTTATGGGCTTGTTTTTAGTTACTAACTTAGATATTTACCTATATATTTAATTTCCTACCTTCTTTTTTACTTATTTACTAACCTGTGTGATGGATAAAATTCACACTTGCCAATCCAGTGCAGCCCGTCTAAGACAGCTTTATTATTTGAAAGGAAGCAAAGTGTCGTTCGTCAACTTAGGATGTGGTAAAAAGGGCTCAAAGAGCTGCATTTTAATGAGCTGTATTCATACATTATTGATGTCAGTTCACCTAGTTATCCTTCATTTGCCTTTTTACTTGTTTTTTATTTACATAAATGCTTCTGTATATTTACTCACTAAAATAATTTAATTATTTATTTGCTTAATAACTGTCAAAATGAGGTGATAACTTTCCATGTACCAATGCCAAAATTATTAAAATCTCACAATTAAATAGTTAAATATTCACATTCTGGAGTTGTAAGACTCGGAAGGTCCATGCAGGCTCATGTTTTAGTTCTCTCTTTTTTTGCAGAAGTGTGTAACCCATATTGAGATTGATGCAAACCATGTATGATTGAATGAGAGATTATTCTTTAAACGACCAAATGAAATATGTGTTTATTATACATGAATAAGAAATAAATAGAACAATGATTCTTTTGATTATCTATTTAAACATATATCAATCATTGTGTAATTGGACCAGGATTTGTATGATGGTGATTGATACATAGAAATGTAATAAGATTTTCATAACAAATATCCTGTTAAACTTTACTACTAAACTTTGTGTAAAGGACATGATGTTTATCAACTCTGAGGTATGAGTAGAAAGGGGACAAAGGTAAAAAAGTACTCATTGTTAAAGGAAAATGGCCTGTTGAGTAAGCAGGGAGTAGAGCAGGTCTTGGGAATTGAGGAACTGAGGGTGGTGATCTGTCACCAAGATGACTCAAGACTGTGGCAAACAACATGACCTGAGAGACATCGGGAGAATTCAGAGAAAAAACAATCAGCTGATGTGACCAGTAACCAAATAAACAAAGCATGGCAGCAAGAACCGGCCAATAAGGTCTAGAATCTACTTTATCTAATGGCCAGAATAGAGGAACTGGTTGGTTGCTTCCTCGCAGAATACCTTCAAGCAAGACTGAAGACCGAGAAGAACGCTGCAGATGATTCAAAAGGACCCAAGCCAAAGACAAGCTGAGACTTTTGCAATTCAAGGAGGATCAACCCATGAGCCTTAAAAGTCTGAGGCTTTTAATTGGAGATCTACTGCCAGCAGCTATTAATACTCAAAGACGACTGAAAGAGCTTAGTCAGTCGACCCTGAAAGCCTGAATGTTCCTATGATCCCAGACATCGGGGACAAAAGACCTTCTTCATCTTGAGGTCTCCTCTTAACACTTCGGACTCTGTAATCTCCTGGGCCTGAATTCTCAAAGATTCTTAGTCCTCTCAGAGAGCTCCTACTTTAGCCTAAAATTCCTGCCAAGTTTTAGCTTAAGAGTGATTCAGCGAACTGCTGAGAGCGACTCTGAGCCAGGAGACGACAGAACATCCCAGCTTAGTGAGGAGGTGTGGTTGACCCTTTGCTAGGTGTGACGCTGTCTTCTAAGAGTTTTGATTAGGTGTTACACATACAAAAAAACACAAATGCACTCCTAGTAATCAGTGGAGAGAAATTAACCGAATATAGACAGACTGGATTAAGAAATGTGTAAATCATTAAGATGAAACTTAGTAAAATAAAATAATTGTTACACGGCATCAACATGTTTGAACATAGTTTATTTACAAGCTCATCATTATATTGATCTGCAAAAAAAGGCTGGTGTTCAATTTGTAAGAGCTGTAGACATGTTTTAATGTCATGAATTCCTAGTTTTAATTTTCCGAATTTTTAAAGTTTAATAGTTCATCTATTTTTATTATACACTATTTCCTTTGCTGTCCTTTAAAGTTTGAAAGGTACATTTCTGGTAAATGTGAAAACGGTTACAAATTAAGCAGCTGACGACACAAAACTGAAGGAAGATTCTTGAGAAGCTAAACTTTCAGTCGCCAGAATGGCAAAGCTGTGTTTCATTTCGCATGACAACAGCAAAATAAACTTTGTGTAGACCATGTTGTAATGTTTGTGGGGTTTTTGCAGGACTGTTTTCATCCGGGCTCACTGAATTCCTTCACCGTCGACACAGAGACACTTCTGGACTTGGCAAAGCAGGCTGCACAGGTTCACCCTGTGTCAAACGTGCAGGTATTTCATAATAAAACTATATTTATGACCCATTGTCATTTAGGTTTTAGCTCTGTTCTTTGGAATTAATGTCACCTGCTCTCTAAGGAAATTGACTTGGATAAACCAATCTGGGAGCCATGTACCTACAAAAAAGGTAAACCCTTGGATTATAATAAATATTCCTCGTGGTATCTGTAACTAGATTGTTCTTCTAACTAATTTTCTTATGATTTTATTCCAGCAAAAATGATCCTGTCTGCTGCAAATTGGAGAAAAGGAAATGGCCAGTGTTTTCCCACAATTAAGCCAATGCGGAAACTGGGTAAGCCAACATTGTTGAGAACTACATCTAGCAAAGGTGTGCAACACGTTTTGCTTTACAGAGGTTGAACTAGATGTATTTAAAGCAATCAAAGGCCAAACATTAAACTGAAATACTGACAGATCTAATGTTCTGTCATAAACGGTGACAAAGTCTCGGTTTATTTTTTACGTACTACAGCAGGTTGCCAATTTCTTTGTAGTTTGTACAAAATTTTAACTTATTTACAAATATTCTACAAGGCAGATGTTCAATCCAAAACCGAGAGGAGAGGGAACAAACCGTGAAATCTTCAAAACAAACATCAGCTTCTTTATGCAGAAAATAGTTGGGACATTTATCCTCAAATGCAGGGGCTTGGTGACTGCTGTGTGTTTGTGTGCAGGTGTGGTCCAGTATTAGGTAGAATTTTTTAATTGTATAAATTCAGTTAAACATTTTGCGTGTCTTTACACCTGCTGTAAAATGCTTCATGCGCTGATGCTGATCAGAGATAGCCTGATTGGGAAAGTATAACGTTCACAAACACAGCTGGCTGTTTAAATTATCAGTAAATTAACATGGGGATATTGGAACATCTATTTGCAGGGATACTGAAATAAACAGTGATTTGTGTTGTTAAATGCTCTCCAAGCAGTGCAATCCCTCTATGGAAAGCTAAGGAAGAGACGGGATCAAACATTTTCTGGATGACATGTTTATGATGATGTAATAGAATTGCTCCAAGTTTGCTTTGCTTTTCAACCCTGGTCCTTAAGGCACACTGCCCTGCGTGTTGTAGATGTCTCTCTGCTTTAACACGTCAGAGTCAGATTATTATAGTTATGCAAAAGCCTGTTAATCAGCCTTCAATTGATCAGGTGTGCTGAAGCAGGGATGCATGTAAAACATGTAGGACAGTGTGAAATGTCCTGGTTAAGTACTGGAACCGCTTGGTGGAAAAGCCCTTTCAGACACTCTGAAGTAGTGGTGTCCAAAATGTTTGCAATGTGGGTCAAAATCTTGTAAGTCGAAAGTATTCAGAGGGCACAAAAAAAAATATTTTTAAATAAAACTATTCTATAAATAATTTTCCTTTTAATTTTTTCCTGTTTAGAAATACACTGGACATGCAATGTTTTATTAAACAAAAAGTCTTCTGTTTTTCGTTTCATTAAAACATTGCATGTTGCATTCGAAGGGATCTGTAAATGGATGCAAATTGAGAGAGAGAAACATCTTAATATTACCTCATTTGTATTAATTTTCTCGGTTGGAATCCTCTGCTTTGAATCTCTTTACCTATTATTTTCCTACATGTTAACTGCAAGTATATAGACTTTAATTTTTACGTGATGAATGGAATATATTGTTACTTATAATTGAAACTAAGTGTGCCTTTCTCTATTTTCTGCATGTGTCAGTTCCCAGGATCCCTCCAAAAGATGCCAAGAAACATCATGAAACAGGCAGCCAGAAAAGCTGCCCTGTCATTGACACGAAAGATGTACAAAATAAAAAACAGAGGAGTGAAAAGGAGACATCTTCGAGAGAAACTAAAGTCGCTGGCGAAAAAGAAGAATCTCAAAAAATGTGTCCTGAGGATTTAAAAAATGAAGGTGAGACAGACCTGCCAGTAACGTTGAAGACAGAGGAGTCCATGATTGAAAAACCAAAGGAGGTTGCACAGAGCCACGAACATACTGAAAAGAACAATGATGCACTGACTGAACAAGAAGGGAGCTCAAGTATCGAACAGGAAACAACTCAACTGAAAGACTATCAACAAAAAAGTGAGACAGAAAATGGGTCAAGTACATCTGAAAAATCCCCAAATGAAACAAGTCAAAATGGAGGCAAAATGAGCCCGAAAAGACAGCCGCTCACCTCCAAAGAGGATTTGTGTTCCAAAGAATCCACAGAAATATCAACTAATTGCAAAAAAGTGGAAAACACAGATACAACTGACGGGGAAGAGAAGCACAAGGAGGTTATGGATAGAGGTTGGTTATGAATGAACATAGCTAATTATTATCTAATGTTTACATTGAAAAATAATTTATGGTTTCACTTTATTGACAGCCTGATTCCATTGAGCATTACCACCAGTAGTTGCTTCTAATTTCTTCATCAATATGTGTTCCAGTGTTAAAAACGTGTGTCGAATGGCGCTGTGGTGAACTGGAGTCGATCTTCCTCTGTGGGCACTGCTTGCTGAAGATCCCAAAGAAGGATATCAACAGTCATCTAGAAGGAGCTCACCACCCGAAGATGTGTAGACTGGTGAGGACATGTGATGGCAAAGGGTTTCGCTTTTTTTTTTGTCTCATTTAGTACCCCTTAAGTACATTAAATACAGATTACTGAAGCTAAACTTGACCACCACTGTCAAAACATGCTTCTCATTTCTCTGCTGTTGCAAGTTTATGGTTTATGCTTTTTATTTCAGTTGTTTCAGTAGTGATTGCTGCTGTTTTTTCTTGGTTTTAATGTAGCAGTGGTTTATGAGGTGTGAGCTATAGACAAATGGAGATATAATGTTTTCTGCCAGTCTGTATGAGCTGTGAGTAATAATACTTTGGTTTGCTGGTTTCAGTGTATTTGCATTAAGATGTAAACTCTGCAACATGATCTTATAACTTTCATTTAAATCTCAAAAAGTAACTATTATTGTTACTGTTGCTCACATCTGTCATTTTGATTTTGATTCATAAATTGTTTTACCCTTGTGTGGTGTTGATATTGTTTTTACTCAGCCAATGTTTCTGAGTCTGGTGAACCCGTTGCATTTTGTGATTTTTAATGCCTCACAAACAAAAACGTTTATGTAAAAATACTCAACAGATATTTACTTTCATTTTAATTTCAAGTAGTATAAAGAAAATGTGGTTAATATTTGGGCTTTACCTTTGTTAGATCACATTTATAACCTTTTATTTAAAACGTAAGAAAATTAATTGAAATCATGATTCAATTCAATAATATTTTATTAATCCCAAAGGGAAATTAAATGTTGTTATAGCTCATATTATGAAGGTTTCTTCAAATAGCTGATGTAGATGCTGATGGCTGTGGGCAGGAAGGATCTTCTGTAGCGCTCCGTCTTACAGCAGATCTGAAGAAGCCTCTGACTGAAGACACTGTTGTTGTAGGACAGTCTCATGAAGAGGATGCTCAGGGTTCTCCATAATGTTCTTCATTTTATGAAGAATCCGTCTTTCCACAATCATCTCCAGAAGTTCCAGAAGAGTCCCCAGAACAGAGCCAGCCTTCTTTATCAGCTTGTTGAGCTTTTTTTAACTCCCTGGCTCTGATGCTGCTTCCTCAGCAGATGATGGCAGAAGAGATCACACTCTCCACAACAGACTTATAGAAGAAATGCAGCATCTTGCTGCAAACACCAAAGGACCTAAGCTTCCTCAAGAAGTACAGTCTGCTCTGTCCCTTCTTGTAGATGGCTTCATAATTGCATCTCCACTCTAGTCTGTTGTCCAGGTGAACACCGAGGTATTTATACTCCTCCACCACCTCCACTTCTTCTCCCGTGATAGAAATAGTTTTTGACTTATTCCTGTTTCTCTTAAAATCTACAATCATCTCCTTTGTTTTAGTCACGTTCAAAATGAGATGATTGTTTCCACACCATGCCACAAAGCGGTCCACCACCTTCCTGTACTCATCTTCTTGTCCATCTCTGATCCACCCCACGACTGCAGAATCATCCGAGTATTTCTGCAGATGACAGGAGTCTGTCTTGTACTGGAAGTCTGAGGTGTACAGAGTGAAAAGGAATGGTGAGAGTACAGTCCCCTGAGGTGCTCCTGTGCTGCTGACTACCTGGTTAGACTCATAACCCTTCAGTCTCACAAACTGTGGTCTGTTTGTCAAGTAGTCTTTGATCCAGGAGATTGTTGAGGCCTCCACCTGAGTCTTCTGGAGTTTCTGACAAAGTAAATCAGGTTGGATTGTATTAAATGCACTGGAGAAATCAAAGAACATGATCCTCACAGTGCTGCTGGCTTTGTCCAGATGACAGTGGGTTTGTTGAAGCAGGTGTATGATGGCATCTTCAACTCCAACTCCACAGTGATAAGCAAACTGAAGGGGGTCCTGATGGTTTACTGTTTGCTTACTCAGGTGGGCCAACAGGAGTCTCTCTAGGACCTTCATGATGTGGGTCAGGACAACAGGTCTATAGTCATTGAGGACTGGTGGGTGAGTTTTCTTTGGTATTGGAACAAGACAGGAGGTCTTCCACAACACCGGAACCTTCTGGGCCAGGCTAAGGTTGAAGAGGTGCTGCAGAATCCCACAGAGCTGCTCTGCACAGGCTTTCAGAACTCTAGGGCTGACATGATCTGGACCTGCGGCCTTATTCCGATTCAGTCTCTTCAGTTGCATCTTCACTTGACTTCTTGAGACACACAGGTGGAAGGGGGAAGCAAAGGAAGCATCAGCATCTTCTGATATGGTTGAAGGCAAACATGTAGAAGCTGAAGGGTCTAGTGCTGAGGTGGAAGATAAAAAATGTGAGGTGTTACTGGACAGCTGTGGGTCCTGTGGGTCAAAGGAGGGTGGGATGTCTGTTTGGCTGTGAGCAGGAGAGGAGGATGCTGAGCTTGTTTCTGAACTGAACCTATTGAAGAATGTGTTCAGTTCATTGGTTCTGTCCAGACCTTCATTGGTCTGATCATCCTTCTGCTTGAAGCCTATGATCTTCTTCATTCCTGCCCACACATTTCTGATATTGCTTTGCTGGAGCTTGCTCTCCAGCTTCTTCTTGTACACCTCCTTGCTGTCTCTTATCTTGACTTTAAGTTGCTTCTGTAAACTCCTTAATAATTCTCTGTCTCCCTCTCTGAAGGCTCTTTTTTTCTTGTTAAGCAGGTCCTTCAGGTCACTGGTGATCCAAGGTTTGTTATTGGGGAAGCATCTCACAGTTCTGGTGGGGATGATGTTATCTACACAGAAGTTTATATAGTCGGTTACACACTCAGTCATGGCATTGATGTCCTCTCCATGTGGCTGGCACAGTGCATCCCAGTCTGTAGCCTCAAAGCAACCTTGCAGAGCTTCTTCAGCTTCCTGTGACCATTTTCTCACAGTCCTCTTTATTACAGGTTGCCTCTGAACAAGAGGCTTATATTTCGAGCAGAGAAAAACAAGATTGTGATCTGATTTGCCTAGAGGAGGTCTTGCTGTAGAGATGTATGAGTCCTTGACATTTGCATAAAACAAATCCAATGTTTTGTTTTCTCTGGTAGAGCAGCTGACAAATTGTTGAAACGTTGGAAGTGTAGCAGAGAGTGAAGCATGGTTAAAATCACCAGATATTGCCACAAAAGCATTGGGGTTTTGTGTCTGTAGCTTAGCAACAACTGAGCTGATGGCATCACATGCAGTGTCAGCAACAGCTAAAGGTGGAACGTAAACTGTTGCCAAAATAACACTGGTGAACTCTCTGGGTAAATAATATGGACAAAAACTTACTGCCAACAGTTCAATATCTGGACTGCATTGATGACACTTCACAGTTACATGTCCTGGATTACACCATCTGTTGTTCACAAGTACTGCCAGTCCACCTCCTTTACATTTGCCGCTCCTCCTTAAATCTCTGTCTGCTCGTGTGGTTAAAAAGCCCGGCAGAGAGACGCTGGAGTCTGGGATATGATCCTGCAGCCATGTCTCAGTAAAACACATGATACTGCATGGCCGGTACTCTGGCTGGGTCCTTTGTAGGGCTTGGAGTTCATCCAACTTGTTTCCCATCGATCTCACATTGCCCATCATAATCGACGGAAGAGATGGTTTGAACTTCCTCCTTCTCTCTCTTCTCTTAGCTCCTGCTCTGCATCCACGGCGTCTTCTTTTCAACTCATCAGGGATTTGGGGTTGTAGTTGAAGTATTATTTGAGCTTTTGAGATATTAATCAGCTGCTCCCGGTTGTAAGAAACAACCCCGTTGCCATGACAATGCATCACAACAAATGTCCAAAAATAGAAAGTATTAGGAAAAATCCTCCAAGCTGCACAGCATCTGACACTGGGGAGGACAGTTGTCCAAAAAAAAAATCAACTGTATCCACCACAAGAGGAAGAATTCCCAAAAAAGAATAAATCAGAATCAAAAGTAACAGAGCTACTCCAACCTGCTACCACCTTGAGCGGCGCAATTCTAGAATGATATGAGTGGAAACAAATTTACAATTAATTTACATTAATTGTATCATTTTTCCTTCAGTAAATAATAAAAATGGGTCCCACAGACCCGGAAACCACATAAGGGTTAACTTATTTATCATTTTCATGTGCCAAATGCACTGTGTATAATCTCTTTTTGCCATTCTGCTCTTTATAGAGTAACATACGTATAACAAGCTGATATTAACTTGTTAATTACTCAGGAAATCTGTGCCTCAGAGCGGCTGCCCATTGATTGCATCTTTTTATTTTAAAGTAGCGTTGAATAGTAAGAATTGTTGGATGGCGCTGCTTTAGTTTTTTCACCATGGCTTTCGTCTTTTTTTTTTTACCACCAGCAGTATTTCCAAACACCCAAGTTTGCCAGGTGGGGGAGGGGCGTGGTTGTCTACCAGGGTAACTTCTGGTCAGTCCAACACTTTCTCTGGGATCTGTTTTAAAGGACTTCAAACTGGGGGCACAGTTTGATGAAAATTTTAGCTTTTTTTTTAAACTGGTAATTTCCAAAAATCTTAAAGTCATTTAGACTTTATTGATCCCGTGGAGAGGTTCCCTCTTCAAGCAGAGGTACAGCAGCATAAAAATATATAACAGCACATAAACACGTATAGTATATATGTATCCATACATGAACAATGCATAAAGAAAAATAAACAGAGAACCAGTAGCGGGTTATTGCACAATAATCACTTATGGCACGCAGCGTAACAGTGTAACCATTCATAATTTAATCCTCAAATGCATTAATTATAAGGGGGGGATATATTATAAAATGTATAACTGTATAAAAGAGAAACTATATAGTTGGTTGCTTTGTTTAAGCAAAATAAGATGATGTTTGTAGGTAATTGTTGTTGTCTTGACTTCAGGTGGTACATCTTGAAGAAGAAATGTACGGTCAAATCTCAAATAAAAGCTTCCAGTCAGGTGGGGGTTTCATCCATCTTTAACACCAATCTTTTATTCAGTTTTTGTCACTTAGAAAAATGTATGTAACTTGAGTCTTAACTTTTCTGGCTTTTCAGCATCTCTTCAAGACTTCCTCTACAAAGTGATACAAAAGACGGTGAGACCAGACCATTGGTTCAACAGTGGGTCGTCTCTCAGGTCCTCTGCTCAGGCCTGTGTCACGCCTAACGTTTCAGCAGCACCTCGCAGCAAACAGAAAGTCAAGGAAAAGGTCAGTTTGTTTTTTATATATATATATATATATATATATATGGAGCAAACATTTATGACATTGAATGTAGTATTTTGTTCTTTGAAGAGTTTATTGTTCCAACGTTGGCCTTTCGTTTTTTAGCATAAGATGATGTGATAACACACTAAAAGGACATAGCATATTTTACATTTGTGAAAATCTTGAGGGACAAATGCCAGAAACGGTCTTCAAAGCAGCACTTTGAAGTAGACAAAGTAAAGAACTTTGGAACAAGCAAGTTGGTTTGCAAAATATTTGACCACATTTCAACTAATTGGAACAAAATGTTAAGTTGACAAGCCGACAATTAGAAATGTTTCCATTCGGGGAAACAGAACAAAGAGTTCATGGTAGGTTTATGTGAATCTGTTTTGGTGTATGGGAAAGTCACATACAAGATTTGGTATCTCTATCTTTGGAGCAGATTTTTATTTGATTTTTGTTTTTTTCTGATTTTGGGTCTGATGTTCTTGGGATGAGAAAAGATAAATTACTTTATTTCCAAACAGCATGCAACCCTGTACAGAAACAGTGTAGCAATGGAAGTAATGATAGTGAAATTCTTTCCTGTAGCTGTTAAGGTCATGCTGACCCAGTGTACGTGACTCTGGGGTGTTTACAAAAAACAACCATGGAAATGTTTAGAGAATAGTGCCAGAAGATTGAAATAAATCACAAGATAAAGGTGAATTGGTTAGGATTATCACATTAAACACCAATGATAGGACTTTCTTTTTCTGTAAAACCATTTTGTGTCCGCTGGTCTCTCTACTGGTCTCTCTACTACTATCATCCTGCTTAGTCTGTGTGGGTCTCTGTGTTACGTCTAAATTATACCTCATGGAAACAGGAAGTCATTACTCTATTCCTTCACAGATCTGTCTTTAACCCAGCTTTAGAGTGCGTTTACATTCAATTTGTTCCTGAGAGCCGCGACACTTGTCATCAGCTTAAAACAATGCATTTAAAAGTTTTTAAATTTTCTCAAATACATTCTGTCCAGTGTTGGATGCATAGAAAACTGTTTCACAATGGGAAGAGCCAAAACCTGCGTGAATGCAATAAAGCTGTCTCACTTCACTTCAAGTGCATCATGGCATTTAAATGTTAATTCGTATATCTGCATATTTCTCAGCATAGTTTCAGTTGAGGAGTGGAAACTGGAACAGCTAATTCTGCTTTTAGGTGTTGCGAGACCAGACACATGAGTGATAAAAAAACATAGAAGCTTTGTACAGCACACTTTATCAGACATATCAACCCAACACCATGAAAGGAACGGGAGTAAATCTTATGTTTTCAGACGCCAAAAGCTAATTTATTTTGACCACCTATAAAGATTTACAGCACTGGACTCTATCCGCAGGAAAGAACCATGTAATTAGAGTACAATACATATTTATCTTCTTGGGCATGCACGCCCCGTACAATATGCTGGACTTAGGCATGCACCGCGATCTAATTGGCCATATGCTGATACTGTGGGCAAGCCAGCCTCTGCACACATGAGCTCTCTGGAATGTGCCACAAAGTGTGTGAGTGTTGTTCTCAGACACATATCTACTATCAGTAGGTCTGTTGCAATTAGAGAGAAGACGGGAATACATTTTTTTCTTAGTTCTAAGGAGATTCAATGAATACAAAGAGACATTACTTGAAATACCATTAAAAGGTACTGACACACAAACTGACCAGTATATGTCTAGTATCAGTTCAAACAGAGTTAAATGACTAATATAAATTTAAACACTAGTAGTTAGAAAAAGTCAATTCTAACATAATTATGATAATTTTCCACTTCCAGCTAATGAAAACACAGTATTTAAGATTAAAAAGTTATGTCAGCACTATAAAACTTTTTTTTAAAATGTAGGCTTAATTAAATGTGGGCTCAATACCTTTTTAAAGGTTTTTATTATCAAAAGGTACTTTTAATCTGACAAACAAGCCTCATTTGGGCACATATTCAAATTTATTAAATATATTTGTGTGTTTGCTCTTCAAAATAATCAATAAAATGCTACCTGTCTGAACTGATAAGTAGATGAACACGTTCAACGTCCAGTGGGCAGCGAGTTATACCCAAGAGGAAAACGGCATTACGACAACCAGCCTTCTCATTGAAAACAAAACCAGAATGGACCAACATTTCAACAAATAAAAAAAATAAGATTTGCATAGAAAGAAAAGAGTACATTTTTTAAAGACAGATTTGCCATGATTAATTTGATCATTTAGCATGATCCTCTTTAGCAAAAAAGATAAAAATGTCTCATGTTGTGACATTACCCATATATTTTGAGTGAAGTAGGACAGGGAGACAAATGCAATGCTTTTATTATTTTGAATGTTTTTATTTTTTAACTTGAACTTTCATTACGTATTTTATTTATTTTATTTTATTTTTTAGCTGTGTATAAGCTGTGTATTGTTTTCTGTACTGCTTTTTGTTTAAATAATGTTTTTGTGTGTCTGGGACTGCAGATTGAAATTAGTTATCTGTTATAAAGCCCGATAAGAAATGTTTGATTGCTGTAATGCCAACAAAGGTTTTTCCACCGATTACTAAGAGGGATATATAATCATTTTAAACATGCCATTTTTTAAATAAAAAGGGAATACTTTTTTTTAAGTTAAAACTCCTTTTACATTGGTTTATCTGCTGAGAGATGACTGTTCCATTTCCAACAAGAGACAAACTTAGTTATAAAAAATTAATTTTATGAAAAAAGAACGCTTTCAAAAATGTAATAATTTGACACAAACCTGGTGAGTCATGTAATTAAATTGTACTTTTAGAAAGAAAACTGAAGATTCTGCTAATTTTGGTCATTATCTCGTTAAAGGTGGTGTATAATTCAGAAGAGGGTGGCGCAGCTCCAGACGCATCTGAAATGACTGCAGCCAAGTGCAGACCGGACCACGGGACATCATCCGACACCGAGAACGCCCACACTTGTTCACCTGCTTCAAGAAGTAACAAAGAGCCCACAGAAGAGAAAAACAATGCTGGTTCATGTTCTCAAAGCACAAAAAATAAATGCAAAGCAGATGTTTTTCCAAACAAAAATAGATCACTAAGGATAAAAGCAGCTACTAAATCTGAAGAACTGGGAGCCGTTCTTTCTACCTGTTCAACGAACAAATCTACAACATCTTCTCACAGACTGACAGAAACCGCTTCCGCCACTTCAAAAACATCCACTCCAACATCTCCAACATCTTCCATGTCACCAAGAAGTAAGAGTGTCACAGCATCTGAAAAAGCATGCAACACAGCACCATCATCTGACACAGGATCTACAGGGACACATAAACCTGAGCGTCCTTCCAAATGTGCTAAAACAGAATCCAGAGGCCCAACAGTACCAGAGACTAGGAGAACATCTTCTGCCACTTCTAAAACAGCTAAATCACAAGTCAAAAACATGAATACTGAAGCATCTGCGAAGATATTGACAGGGGCAAACCCAGATCCTGAAACAGCTGCTCATAAAAGGAAACTGCCAGATGTTCCTCAAAAGTACCCAGAAGAAATCAAGAAGCCACGGAAAGACCCGCCTCATGTTCCTCCAAACAAGACGACACTGAGTGGAAACCTTCCTAAAGTTGGTAAGTATTATTTAATTTACGTTAGATATCACCTCAGTATGTGTTGGACTCTTTTCAGACTTCTGCATCTTGTTGTTAATCGACAGGATTAAACCAGCTGATTGTGGTGTCCTGTGAAAGAAAGCAGCAGGTCTACTGTCTGCTTTGTTCAGTCAAACTGAATTTGTCCAGTCAGTTTCATCTGACCAGCTCTGTCCACCAGTACAAATATGTGGTATGTGAATGTTAAATCATTATCTGAGTATAGCTGCAGCTTTTAACAATGGGCATTAATGCCAAAAAAAAGTGAATGTGTTCTACTTTCTTGACTTTTTTTCTGTTTTATTCATTAGAAAATGAAATATCCCGAATGGTCTTCAAAGGAGCTGGAGAAACAGTTAAACCACGCCGTACCTCTTTTGGCAGAAGTTGAGAAAACCCTGCCTCACACGCGGAGCGCTCAGGTAAGCTGATAAATTAAAATCAGTTTTGTGTGACTTTTAGAAAATAATCCACTTTTAAAACCGAAAAAGAAAAGGATGACAATTTTAAAGAGTATTATATAGTATGCTCTGTTTCCACGCTTAAAAAAACAGATTTTTCTTTTATTTACACCAACTTTTTACTGGGTGAATGGAGAAAGATGTTATCCTGCCTTTGGTGCCATTTAGAGTTTTTATAAAGAGATTGATATTATGGCATCTGTTTATATGAATAAAAATTCAGTTAAAGGGGTTTGTGTAGATAAATGGTCCCTATTCTTTCTGGAAAAGTATGGGATTTAAATCAAAGATTTTCCAGGTCTAGATAGAAGTGAAAAACAAAATGAGGTATGAAAGGAAGTGTTTATTTCCAGACTTTATTCCTGTCCGTTTTCTAAATGTTGCATCTGTCCATCTGTCTTTTTATCCACCCATCCCTCCCTCCCTGCGTCCCTCTCGGTTGGTAAACAAGATGGCAGCCACTCTAATTCTGGCAGCATCTAATTTGATTGAATATTTTTTCACTTTAGATTTTCTTAAGTTTCATTGATTTAAGTCAGTTAACCTAAAAACTAAAATAAGATCATGATGCCTTATCAGCTCCTTCCTATTGGTAAATAATTATTAGATACTCATAAGCACATTTGTAAACAGTAGTTTATAGTAAATTACTTTAAATCATTTGCCGTGAAAATATTAATGAGGAGATTTGAAGATGTAGAAGAAAAAATGCATGTCGTGTACAAGTCTGTAAAAGTCAGTTGTTCTTGTATGTATTGTGTGCACACAAATCATAAAATAAGTTTTATGTTCACGATGTTTGTGTAAATATTTGTTTTTCCTAGAAATTGGAGGTGGAGAAGAATGAATATCAAAAGTTGGGAATTCTTGCAGACAGCTTGGGTGAGAGATTTTTCAACACTATAAAATTTTATCCTGCATCTCCTAAAATTGTGCTATGTTTTTTATCGTTTGTCATGCTGTATTGTGTTAAAATCAAGATATTTGTGTAATTCTTTTGTATAGCAGAATTTGTTATTGAGGAAACTGTTTAGCAGAAAAATGTGTTTAGTTGCATAGAAACTGACTTGTTTTCCTTCGTTCTTGTGTTCCTCCTTTTGCTTTTGTGGATTTTGATGCTCAGCTGTAGAAAGAGTGAAAGCACTGGTGAAACAAAGAGACCAACAGGCCTCATCATCGCCTACAGTTGATAGCTCAGAGCATCCTTGTCATGATGTTTCCAGTCCATGTGACATTTCAAGCTCAGGTGATTGGAAATTTCCTTGTTAGCTCCTTTAGTTTGACTGCAGATGCATGCCCTCACGCTGTTTTAACAAAACAATTTCCCTTTCCATAAGATCCATTCATATTTTGAACCTTTTTGTGTTTTTAATGAACAATGAGCTATAATCAGTGAACCACCTGCTCTAAATTTTAACTTTTAGGGATCCCAGCGTTTAATGAGGAGATGTCTGACTATGCAGATATTAACCAACCTGAACAAGAGAACAAACATCAACAGCAGCCAAGCCTGGACCAAGTGTCAGGTGAGATATGTAATGGAAAGTTTTATTCTTGTTCTGATTGTGTGCCCTAAAGTAATCATGCCCACCGTGTTCATGCAGCAGACAAGCTGGTGGAGCCTTCCAGTTGTGAAACTATTTTTTCTTAGTGGAAAGTGTCATCCGACTTAAGCCCATCTTCTCTCATGACTAACAAGTGCCTTTGTATTGCAAGAAGAAACCACATCCTGTAAGCAACTGTGTGCTTACAGGATGCTTGGGATCTGATTGCCAGAGCAACTTGATATTCTGTATCTTGTTGTTCTCTCTTGCTGCAAGATTCAATAAACTGACTCATCCTTCGATAATTTTCGTATTTAAAGGTGATTCTTTCCAGCACGGCGCTAATGGTGTAGGGGTTAAGCTCGCGACCATGTACAGAGGCTACAGTCCTCGATGTGGCCGTCCCGGGTTCGAGTCCCTCTACCCCTCTTTCCTGTCTGCCTACTGTCAAAAAATAAAAAGGCCACTAGTGTTGAAAAAAAAAAAATATCTAAAGGTGATTTTTCCACAACTGATATCGAATGAGTGTGAATAATTCAATTTATTTTAAGAAATCTTTCTTTTTCCATGCTGTGAAAAAACTGAAATGATGTAAAACAGTCAATAAATTAATGTCCACAGGACTAAGGATTTTGCTTGCTTGCAGAGAGAGAGATGGGTTCATACAATCCTGGAAGTCCCCACCTTGGTCCTTGAAGAGAGAACATGCTGTACTCCAGGTGTGGAGATAGGAAATTGCAGTAATCAGATAAAGCTTGTAGTTTGTAAAAATACTAGCTTGGAAAGATGATATGTAAAAATGGTAATTTGGGAAATTATACTAATTTAGGAAACATTTGTAATCCAGAAATATACCAATAATGGAGAAATGATCAAAAATGTAAAAATGATCCTACTCAGGATTTTGACAGTTTATAGCAAGTTTTTAAGTTATCACAGTGTGAACAGCAACTCTGAGAGCTTTGCTTATCCAGAAACCTAAACGCCGGGACCCAAGGGTTGTTCCTCTGTCAAGCGCAGAGTCTTCAGTCGTTCTCGAGACTCTAAACTCTCAAAAGTGTTCTTTCTATCACAATCTCTGTCCGCAATGTTGACTCCAAGCTTCTGCAGGTGTAACAACGCATTTTCTTTCATCACTTCGTTCTCATATACTCCTAGACTGGTCCTTCCCCTCCATGTTGCCACATGTGACAGTTTACAAGTAGATTCTTCCCACCTTTTGCTCTTGAAAGTACATTCTTCATATATACCGTGATAAATGGCACGAGTTACCTTTCCCCTACATGTGGCTGTTGTTCACTTCACCCTCATCTTCTTCCACATCTTTTACTGCCTAGGTCCGTCTGTCAGCATGGGAATATGGGTGGATTTTACCGTATTTTGACAGTGTTTTTATGTCTTTGTCACAGATATGGAGTGCATTTATGAAGATCCAACTGTGGCTGCAGGTCAGTCAGTTGGAGGCAAGAGCTTGGATGAGGAAGACATGCAAGTGGATGATGGGATTCGAGATGAACCTGACACTTTCCTGAAAACTGATCCACAACAACTCTTAGATCAGTGGATGGAAGCTGAAGACTTGGCAGGTATGTAGGATCTTTTCTAGAGGCTTTATAATAGAAAGGTATGGCATTTGATTGAAATGTTTCCCAGATCTGGATAAGTATGAGAAATGAGGGGGGAAATTTTGTATCTGTGGGTTGTTGTTTGCATTCAGAGATTATTTTTCAGTTTCAGTGCCTGCCCAGCTGTCCGTGTTTGCCTATCCTGAATTGATTCGCAAACTGAGGGAAAGATGAACCACACAGCGCCCCTAGAATTTAAAATAAATAAAATGGTTTTTGCATTCATTTATATGGAGATGTCTTGCCTTGCTAAACTTTTATTACAACCAAAATAAAGTTTTAATGGATCTTTATTTATTGTAGGATAACTCAATCCAGATTTAAACAAATCTCAGAATTGTAGATGTTTAAATAAAGCTGATCTAAGTTGGTCCACAAAAAACACAAACAGTGAAATAGTTCTTTTCCACACAGCCCAATCAGTGGAATATGTAGATAAAAAGCCCTGACATTTAAAGCCTGGCCTCTGTAGAAATATCAGCTATAAATGTATGCTGAACAGTTTAGGTCTTTCAGAAATAGGCATAATATGGACAGATACCTGAAATGTTTACTAACCCTGTTTTTTTTTTGCTAGGGTTTTTTATTCATTTAAGCATAGGATCTGTTGGGACTCATTTCAAGTTGGAAAATAAAAAAAATAAGCAATGTTGTTTGTTAAATGTAGATGTAGTGCAAGAGGAGCTGATTTCAGATGCAGAGTCTCTACTTCCTGTTGAAGTTACACCTGCTCTTCAAAGTTCTGGTAAATACTCAGTTTTCTTAAAATTGTTTTGTAAGTTTCTTTTTCATTGTAGTTAGATGGCTTTTTATGCCATTTTTAAGTTTTATTTTGATAAATAATGTTCAAATTGAATAGAATGGGCATTTTCATTCTCTGGTGAGTGTGACCATGAACTCTATGTTTAAAACTTATTCATTTGGTGCAGCTAAACAAAAAATGAGCACCGGCTGAGATTTTAGGACAAATAAAGCTTTACCCGTCCCTCATGTGAAGTCATGTCCTAGGTCTTGCTATAAAAGCAGGTGGGGAGAGTGTGTCAAAATTAACTGATCAATCGGTACAACTCACTGACTAGGTTAGCTAAAGGAAACTTGTGCTAAATGGGACCGACTTCTTCCATACATTATGAAAGCAATTTATTTGGTTAAAAAGTGTTTGTGTGTCTGAGACAGCATGTCCTGGGTTGAGTCTGGTTTGGAGAAAAAAAAGGGAAAACATCGTTCCAGTTCAGCTTTGGAATAAGGAGTTGATAAGAACAAATTAAATTAAGGTACAACTGTTACGTAGACTGGTTTTGATTGCTTGCAGATGTGACGCTATTCTTTTATTCCCGTAACTGCAGCTGAGAATTCAATGTTGTGTGTGCCAGAACATGTGCGTAAATGAAGATGGTAAATCGGATTGGTCAAGAGTTTCACATACACCCTAATGTTTTGTATTTGTATAAATGTGCCCTGTAAGAGCTGGAGGCAGGGAACTTTTGGGAATTTTTAAAGAAGATGTTTTGTGCATTGTGAAAAATAAAAGGTTCCGCCGTGAAAACTGGGAGGACAGAAAACTCAACCCTTCTTGAGACAATCCGGGCTTGCGGTCTTATGTGTGAGACTCTTGGGATGCACATGACCATTATGTGTCATGTTTATGTGCAAATTCATCACGGTCCCCAGCATTGTGATGGTGGTGTTAAAACATTTCAAGTCTATAAAAAATATGTGAAATTTTAGAGGAAAGTTGTGGAAAGTAGGAGTGCTCATCTTAACTTTTTTTATGTGTAGACACATATCCCTTGACAGTATCAAGATAAAAGTTTTTTTTTTTTTTTTGTTAAGAGAATAAATTGATTCGTCATCATCAATATATGGCAGTAGTGTTTCTGTTTTAGAGACCTGTCCACTTTTTTGGGGAAAGTAAGAGGACTCACCCCCTTCATTTTCTGTGTTGAGGAACAGCAGCCAAACATACCAGATGTTTTTTACCAAGCTTGTAAGTCAAGATCTTGATGCACCGCGTTTAACATTTCATTATTCTTACCTCAGAATCAGAGACCATCCTGAAGAGTGCAGAAAAGGTACGAGCAGCTGATTCATGGAGACACCAGGGCTCATGCGGTGAAGACGCAGATGACCACAATCTGATTCAGGACCACCGACAATCAATGAGCTGCAATGAAATTAATCAAGATCCAAGCAGTAAATCTGAAGATGTAGCAGGTATGACATTAACATGAACTTTTTCTTTTAGAAAGTTGATCAATTTTACAATTCTAGTTGAACCCAAATACATTTTTTCTGTTTAATTTAGAAACTCCCCTGCTGCATCAGTTTAAAGCGCATGACAATCGGTCTTATCGTAAAACACTTTTGAAGGATGACATGGGTAAGTAAGGATGTTTTTGTCCTGCTTTTAATTCTTATGTTCATACCCCTGGTAAAGATGTGTAAAAAGCCTTAAAATAAATTGATGGGGTTATGTTTTTTTGTACAGAGACATTTTACACAGTGAGCATTTTTCCAAAATCCAAACTTTAGTTTGACTAAATATTTTTGACCGGGGGCCAAAACAGTTGCAGATGTCACTTCAGTGACATCAGTGAAGAGTATTAATGTCTCAGTTTTAATCCAAGGATCTGATTTTGTTTTTTCTTATACAGGTCCTTCTCAAAAAATTAGCATATTGTGATAAAGTTCATTATTTTCTATAATGTAATGATGAAAATTTAATATTCATATATTTTAGATTCATTGCACACTAACTGAAATATTTCAGGTCTTTTATTGTCTTAATACGGATGATTTTGGCATACAACTCATGAAAACCCAAAATTCCTATCTCACAAAATTAGCATATTTCATCCGACCAATAAAAGAAAAGTGTTTTTAATACAAAAAACGTCAACCTTCAAATAATCATGTACAGTTATGCACTCAATACTTGGTCGGGAATCCTTTGGCAGAAATGACTGCTTCAATGTGGCGTGGCATGGAGGCAATCAGCCTGTGGCACTGCTGAGGTCTTATGGAGGCCCAGGATGCTTCGATAGCGGCCTTTAGCTCATCCAGAGTGTTGGGTCTTGAGTCTCTCAACGTTCTCTTCACAATATCCCACAGATTCTCTATGGGGTTCAGGTCAGGAGAGTTGGCAGGCCAATTGAGCACAGTGATACCATGGTCAGTAAACCATTTACCAGTGGTTTTGGCACTGTGAGCAGGTGCCAGGTCGTGCTGAAAAATGAAATGTTCATCTCCATAAAGCTTTTCAGCAGATGGAAGCATGAAGTGGTCCAAAATCTCCTGATAGCTAGTTGCATTGACCCTGCCCTTGATAAAACACAGTGGACCAACACCAGCAGCTGACACGGCACCCCAGACCATCACTGACTGTGGGTACTTGACACTGGACTTCTGGCATTTTGGCATTTCCTTCTCCCCAGTCTTCCTCCAGACTCTGGCACCTTGATTTCCGAATGACATGCAGAATTTGCTTTCATCTGAAAAAAGTACTTTGGACCACTGAGCAACAGTCCAGTGCTGCTTCTCTGTAGCCCAGGTCTGGGGAATGCGGCACCTGTAGCCCATTTCCTGCACACGCCTGTGCACGGTGGCTCTGGATGTTTCTACTCCAGACTCAGTCCACTGCTTCCGCAGGTCCCCCAAGGTCTGGAATCGGCCCTTCTCCACAATTTTCCTCAGGGTCCGGTCACCTCTTCTCGTTGTGCAGCGTTTTCTGCCACACTTTTTCCTTCCCACAGACTTCCCACTGAGGTGCCTTGATACAGCACTCTGGGAACAGCCTATTCGTTCAGAAATTTCTTTCTGTGTCTTACCCTCTTGCTTGAGGGTGTCAATAGTGGCCTTCTGGACAGCAGTCAGGTCGGCAGTCTTACCCATGATTGGGGTTTTGAGTGATGAACCAGGCTGGGAGTTTTAAAGGCCTCAGGAATCTTTTGCAGGTGTTTAGAGTTAACTCGTTGATTCAGATGATTAGGTTCATAGCTCGTTTAGAGACCCTTTTAATGATATGCTAATTTTGTGAGATAGGAGTTTTGGGTTTTCATGAGCTATATGCCAAAATCATCTGTATTAAGACAATAAAAGACCTGAAATATTTCAGTTAGTGTGCAATGAATCTAAAATATATGAATGTTAAATTTTCATCATGACATTATGGAAAATAATGAACTTTATCACAATATGCTAATTTTTTGAGAAGGACCTGTATGCTCAAAGATTCTTGACTCTTGGTTTTGTTTCCCAGATGACTGAAAAGAGTTATTTATGATAACTAAAATATCCAAAACAAATAGTCTCCCCAGTGATTTAGCAAAAAGTAATTAATTATTTTGCATCTTTTTATGTCCGTCAGAAGATAATCTGCACTCTTGTCGGTCATTTCCACATTTAGACCTTCATTTTTATTTCAAATTGCAGAACAACAACATTGGGAGAGTAATCCAGCTTCCCAGGAGTCACAGAAAGCTGTTGAATGTGCAAAGAAAGTATCATCTGAAAAAGTCTCCAGTTTTGGGATGGAAGTTGCCGCAGGACAGCAGAACCAAGCAGGATTGAGCCACAAAGGCGAACCAGCTCCAAAACTTTGCACACAATTTGAAGAGCACAGTGCTTCCAAGCTAAAGTCCACTACTTCGTTAGGTTAGTGTTGAGCATCAGACTGACTGTTTTTGGCAGTCATGCTCTGATTTGTAGTAATAGATGTTTTTTACAGGGAGAAAAGCTCGAGAATCCAGTCGTTTGTCCATTTACTTGAAAGCAAGTCGACAGGATCTTGGGCAGGTTACTGGTGAGTTTCCCTCTAACAACATAAGCTCAGCATCTTGTTCCTTTTTAAAAGAAGCATGTAACATGTTAAAATGTTCACACTCTCTAGGAATGGACTCTGTGTGGGAGTGTCAAGGTATCCGTCTGAAAACCTTCTTCCTGTGTGAAATCTGTGAGAAGATGCTCTCAACTCAAGACATCTGTCAGCATATGGTCAGCCTTGACCACCAGCTCAGATACTTGGTGAGTATTGAGTACAGCACTTTACAAAATGTTCAAAAATATCTTTGTACATTTAATAAAGTTCATATTTTTCAGAGGAGGGAGGACCCAAGGTTCCTGGAGATGTTTTGGCTGAAGGATGATCTCCCTTCAGATTTTAAAATGGTAGTTTTAAAGGAAGTTGTCCAAGAGCTCTCGAAGCGGGAGCAATTCCATAAAGTGGACGCACAGGTACCTTAAGTCAATACATCGTTTTAGTCATCTAGTTTCATTTATTTGTGTACTTCACTTTGAACGCTAATAGTGTCTTTCTTTTACTTTAAGTGTATATTGCTGGGATCCGAGTTGCATGAATTTGTCCGAACGTCTCCTTTCAGTGAAGGTAACTGTCAACTTAATTTGCAAGTGTTGATGAAATTGTTGTTTTGTGTGAGATGTAGCTTTTACAGAAAACTAGGAATCACATAGAGCTTTTTTAAGCAGTTGTTATATCGAGCACATATCATAAACGAGTAACATTTGCTCATTCAACTAAATGTTCCCTGATTTTCACAAAGTATTGGTGTGCAGTCATTTGAAGAAGTGTTTATACCCCTCAAACTTTTCAGGTTTGTCACAACCACAAAACTTTGGTGTTCTTTATTGTGAAGTGGAAAAAAATGACATAATGTATTAATTTTTTTACAAACATAAATCTGAAAAGTGTGGCATGCATTTGAATTCAGCCCATAAAATCAGTACTTGGCAGAATCACATTTTGCCTCAACTGCAGATCATTTTGAGTTTGTTTCTAACCATTTTTGCACACAGCTCGGGGTCAGTCAGACTGGATAAAGACCCTCTGTGAAGCTCAGTTGTCATTTTCTGCCACAAATTTTGAATTGAGTTTCTTTCAACAGTAGCTTTCTTTCTCCCACCCTTCCATTTAGGACATATTTGTGGAGTGGCTAATAGTTTTCCTGTTGCCAAATTCTTTCACTTGAGTTGTGTATCTCTGCAGCTTCTCCAGAATTAGCATGGATGTCTTGGTTGGTTTTCTGATAAATGTTCTTCTTTCCCAGCCTTTCAGTTTAGGTGGATGGCCACACCATGGTTGTTTTACAGTTGTGTGCTCTTTCTATGTCTTTAAGATGGATTGAACGGTGCTCAGTGATATGTTCAACGCTTGAGATTTTTTTTTATACCCTAACACTGCTTTAAACTTATGGACTTTCTCCTTACTCTATTCCTTGGTGTTCATGATGCTTTTTTTCACTAATGTTCTCTGAGAAAAACTGGATTTATACTGAGATTAAGTTACACACAGAAGGGCTGTGCTCACTAATTAGTTTACTTCTGAAAACAGTTGTTTGCACTTAATTTCTGATTAGAAATATTTGAATAAAGGAAATGAATACAAATACATACCACACTTTTATATGTTTGATTGTAAAAACATTTGAAAAAATTTGTTTTGTTTTGTTTAGGGAATAGGAATACTTTTGCAGGCCACAAAGCTGCTAAAGAAAACCTTGTACTTGTTTTGTCAGACTCAAAGCTTAAACTTAAATCTTAAACATCTATAACATTTAAGATGACCAAAAATTACAGTTTTTTTATAAGCATTTCAGTCTTGTTTTGTTGCTAATTTATTTTTAACTTCTGTAATTTCACTCTTCTTTCTGTAGCATTAGAAATTGTGAAAAACATCACAAATGAAGATAAACAAACCTTTTACCTCCCTACCACCGCGGGCCATCAGAAGAGTGAGTTTCACCAGAACGGTTAGTGTCATGGTCCATTCTGTACTGGTATTTCCTCTCATTAACCAACTAAAGTGACCAGATACGTTTTAAGGATATTGATGGAGAAAAAGATGCTTTACCACCTTCTTTGTCAATTATCGTCACAGCACTCCACTTTACATCTGCTTTTAGTTTTTGGTTTTTTTTGTCTCTGCTGGTCCTGCTATATGTGTGCTTTACTTATGCTCAAGGTAAAGTTATGTCAGAGCAGGATGCATAAACAAGTTGTATCTCTTTTGTTCTGGTACCTCTTTCAAATTTAAGTCAAATATAAGGTAGATTTATCCTTTTCCTCCAGTGATGTTTCAAATGATTTCTGTAGTAAACAAATTCATTTTGAATGATTTCTTAAAATGACGAAGCTGCTTCAGAATTCAGCCCCTATAAATGATGAGAATTTCAACATACAGAGGTCAGTAAACTTGACTGGAAGCAGATGAAACCTGACATTTACGGTGGCCGGGGGGTGCAAAACACTTTTACAAGTACCGAAACAAATTTACATTTCAGAAAACAAATTTACATTTCAGAAAACAAATTTACATTTCAGAAAACAAATTTACATTTCAGAAAACAAATTTACATTTCAGAAAATCAACCGGTAAAGGAATGTACCAACGCCGAGGCTGACCCGGAAGTCAGCCTCAGGGCTGCATCCTTCGAAGGCCGTATTCGTTGGCCGATTACGTTACAGCGCGGTGACGAAGGCTGTCCCAATTCATGAATCATTTCAAGCAAATGCTGCCGACAAATGTGTCCTTATTTTGCCCGATTTGAAGGATGCGTTGTGAATATCCTTCGTGGCCCATCATTTCCCATCATTCATTGCGGGTCGAAGCGGATTGGTCAAGCAGGGGAAGCCATGGCGGACCATAGCAACAAAAGCTGTGAGTAAATTGTGGAAAATTACACTTTTTGTGACACAAATTAAGTTCTACAATGTTTTTAGTGCGGGAATATAACTATGTAGACGTGAAATATCTGCTTGATTTATCTAGACATCGCTTAATTTCAAATGTGCTCCAACGTGTTCTGAGTTTTCCGTTCCCGGCGTAGTAACCGGCTCGCCTCGCCAGCCCTACCGGCGGTGAGGTGAGCTAGCCCGGTAGAGATCTGACCGGACTATCGGCACTAAGCTCCCGCTGGCAGTCATCACAGTGAACGTTTAACACAAGTGATTTCTAACAGTTTATGTTATTATTTTAATTGTTACTTAAAATCGATTTAACATTTCAGGTGATATTAAGGTTAACCAGAATAAATGGTCAGTTTTATGTAATCCAACTGTATCGCTGGAGAGTGTGATTGAGAATAAATAAGCTTTTCAATATGAATTTTTAATGAAGAAATGTGCTATATGTTTTAAAAGTTTATTTATAATTCAGTTAGCATTATAATTTCTGATTCCAGGTACAATCCAGAGACAATCATGTTCATGTAAAAAAGTTGTTTGATTTAACTAGCCAATAAACAAAGAGATAGCAACTTTATGGCTAATGTATGATGACATATTATTATATTATATTATATTTTATATATATAAAAACAACAACTTTCAATTTTAAGATACATGGGAATTATAAAGTATTCGATCCCCTCTGGCTGTTCGTAGATAATTATATAATACTGCAGTGTTTTTGGTGTATTAGTATCTACTTGCTTCGATCACTTAAAATATCCAGAAGCATGCCTTAAAAATAATGTGTTTTTCCATCTCCATTCTTCCCTTTTCTAGACCAGACCCCTTTAGTGCAGGATCAACCTGAGTGTCCCAGTCCTGAAACGTTTCTTCAACCAGGAGGACACCAGGCCAGATTTTCGGCTGAGCAGGGAGTCTCTGGCTTAATCTTTTGCACCAGGATAGGCAACACGGATGGGTGCTACTATTGAGACCTTGGTTTTTCTTTTCTTGGTGGCAAGTGGCACATCCTACAGAGTGGTCCGCAGAGTGTTTGGGATGCCTCGCTCTACTGTCCATCGCATCGTCCACAGAGTTACAGAGGAGATCGTGGCTATTCGTCACCAGGTCATCTACCTTCTAAAGACCCCTGAGGACTTAAGGCAGTGTCCCGTGAGTTTGCAGGGCTGGCACGCCACAGAGCTTTTCTTAAAGTTGTGGGTGCAATTGACGGCTGCCATATCCGCTTCAGGTGTCCAAGCGGCCCTGATGGTCAGTGCTACAGGAACAGGAAACTCTTCCCTTCTATAATCCTGCTGGCAGTTTCTGAGAGCCATTTTATTGACACGTACGTGGGCTGGCCTGGGTCAGTGCATGACTCTAGGGTGCTCCGCCACAGCCCACTGTACAGTTTATCCTCCTCCAGGGCATTTTATCCTTGCTGATGGAGGGTACCCATGCCTCCAATATCCACTCCCCCTCATCACTCCCTACAAGAGGACAAGACAAGGTGTGGGAGCCCAGCGCTTTAACAGCCATCATTCCAAAAACACGCTCTATAATAGAGCGTGTTTTTGGAACGATGAAGACCAGATTCAGGGCCATCTTCCTGCAAGCGCTGGAGGTGCATGACACCTTTGTACCTCACGTAAGTCTTGACCTAGATCCATTTTATATATACATTATACATAATATATACACATACAGGGGTTGGACAATGAAACTGAAACACCTGTCATTTTAGTGTGGGAGGTTTCATGGCTAAATTGGACCAGCCTGGTAGCCAGTCTTCATTGATTGCACATTGCACCAGTAAGAGCAGAGTGTGAAGGTTCAATTAGCAGGGTAAGAGCACAGTTTTGCTCAAAATATTGAAATGCACACAACATTATGGGTGACATACCAGAGTTCAAAAGAGGACAAATTGTTGGTGCACGTCTTGCTGGCGCATCTGTGACCAAGACAGCAAGTCTTTGTGATGTATCAAGAGCCACGGTATCCAGGGTAATGTCAGCATACCACCAAGAAGGACGAACCACATCCAACAGGATTAACTGTGGACGCAAGAAGAAGCTGTCTGAAAGGGATGTTCGGGTGCTAACCCGGATTGTATCCAAAAAACATAAAACCACGGCCACCCAAATCACGGCAGAATTAAATGTGCACCTCAACTCTCCTGTTTCCACCAGAACTGTCCGTCAGAAGCTCCACAGGGTCAATATACACGGCCGGGCTGCTATAGCCAAACCTTTGGTCACTCATGCCAATGCCAAACGTCGGTTTCAATGGTGCAAGGAGCGCAAATCTTGGGCTGTGGACAATGTGAAACATGTATTGTTCTCTGATGAGTCCACCTTTACTGTTTTCCCCACATCCGGGAGAGTTACGGTGTGGAGAAGCCCCACAGAAGCGTACCACCCAGACTGTTGCATGCCCAGAGTGAAGCATGGAGGTGGATCAGTGATGGTTTGGGCTGCCATATCATGGCATTCCCTTGGTCCAATACTTGTGCTAGATGGGCTGCCAAGGACTACCGAACCATTCTTGAGGACCATGTGCATCCAATGGTTCAAACATTGTATCCTGAAGGCGGTGCCGTGTATCAGGATGACAATGCACCAATACACACAGCAAGACTGGTGAAAGATTGGTTTGATGAACATGAAAGTGAAGTTGAACATCTCCCCTGGCCTGCACAGTCACCAGATCTAAATATTATTGAGCCACTTTGGGGTGTTTTGGAGGAGCGAGTCAGGAAACGTTTTCCTCCACCAGTATCACGTAGTGACCTGGCCATTATCCTGCAAGAAGAATGGCTTAAAATCCCTCTGACCACTGTGCAGGACTTGTATATGTCATTCCCAAGACGAATTGATGCTGTATTGGCTGCAAAAGGAGGTCCTACACCATACTAATAAATTATTGTGGTCTAAAACCAGGTGTTTCAGTTTCATTGTCCAACCCCTGTATATGCACCCTTTTAAATTGTTTTCAGGTCATAACAGCATGAGCCATCCTCCACAACATCTGCCTTGGTGCTGGGATGTCATGGCCCCAGAGGATGACCCAGAGGAGGCTGTAGAAGAGGATGAGGGTGAGGTCGGGATTGAGGCAGTCAGCGTTGCTCTCTGGCAGGACCAGCTTTCAGCTGAGGTGTCTGCCCTGGAGGAGGTACCACCAGAACATGACTACTGTGTCAGCCAAGTATAATATTATAGATGTGATTCATTTTTGAGGGGTATAACTAATTGTAATATTTTGTGAACACAATTTTCTAATTCTGCATTTTTCCGATGACCTCTTAGTGATGTGGCAGCCGTCAATTCAGCCAGCCCTTTAAACCCACTTGATGGACGATGACGTGGACAGCGGAAAGAGGCATCACAAACATCTGCAGACCACCTGTGTGATGCTTCGCTCACCATCCAGAAAGACAGACCACAGGTCTCAGTTGCAGAGTCCCATCCATGTCTCTGACCTTGTGAAAGATTTAGCCACATCGCCAGAGACTTTCTGTTCAGAAAGACATCTGCCTCTTTGTTCTGTTGAAGAGTCGTTCCAGGAACTGGTCACTCAGGGTGATCCTGCTGTCGCCATTGTAAATACGTGTACATAGTTTTATTTTATGCCTTTTGTTTCTTGTAATCTTGATCTGTTTTAATGTTTTCTTCCCTCATTCTGTTTAAAGTGCTGTTTGTATTTTTCATAATAAATTCTGTTTATAACATTAAATGAAGTTGATGTATTGTTAGATCAAATGTAAATAACTAGTGACAAAAACAATTTTGAAATTTATTAGAACACCTTAAAACTTTAAGAAACAATCTGAACAAACCTTAATATTTCTTATGTAGCACCTTATTTTGGTGCCATTCTTTGGAAAACAGTCCGTCCATTCTCTGTGACCTCTTCTCCTCTGCTTCTCTCTGTGCCCTCATGTCCTCCCTGATCAACTCCATCATCTCTGTCCCTCTTTCTTTTCTGACCCCTTCCTGCTGGCTCACTGTCTTCCTTCTCCGTCTGGTTGCCCACCGCTCCGCTTGGCCCTGGAGTGTCCTCAGGGATGGAGGAAATCAGGACAGGAGGTGTTGTGGAAGACCTCTGACCCAACACCTCATCCATAAGGACAAACCAGGGCCAAGTAGCAGCAGTGGGCTTTTCACTGACTCCCTCTCCTGACCCTGGATACTTGCAATCCTAAAGTTAGATGGAATAAAAAAAAAAAGAGTTGACTAAACAGAGAAACCAACAAGACTTTTAGAAATATTTTTTTATTTGTGTGTGACATGAGAACTTATGAACATACTTTATATTCTTTTTTTTTTTTTTTCAAATTGTCCCACATTGTTTTGGCCTGCAAAGGGGATGACCTTCCCCTGTTGGTCCATCTTCTCCAGAATTGAAAGAAGTATGTTAATCACTGGATGGATATTTATGAAAGTTAGAAAGATAGGAGTTATTAAAACTGGACAGAAACTGACTGCAAAGAATGTTGTTATTGTACCTCCAAGCCACGGTGGCTGAGTTTTTAGCTCCAGTAAAAAGGTGGTGGTTCTCATCCCTGAGCTTAATAAACTGACCCGTCTGCTGCTTTGTACCTAAACAAAAATATATATATATGAAAGTACCAAAAACCATCTTGCTTAATATCAGAACAAAAATAAAGCCTTTTTTAAATTTCACATTTGTCTTAATTTGAAGAAAATATTAAAATATTTCTATGCAAATGCCTAAAACAAGCTCTTTCAAACTTTTAACTTCTTCACTGAGATTCACTTACATTTGGAGGTGTATTCCTCGTCGGGTTTACCTGGAATCAGAAATTATAATGCTAACTGAATTATAAATAAACTTTTAAAACATATAGCATATTTCTTCATTAAAAATTCATATTGAAAAGCTTATTTATTCTCAATCACACTCTCCAGCGATACAGTTGGATTACATAAAACTGTCCATTTATTCTGGTTAACCTTAATATCACCTGAAATATTACATTGATTTTCAGTAACAATTAAAATAATAACATAAACTGTTAGAAATCACTTGTGTTAAACGTTCACTGTGATGACTGCCAGCGGGAGCTTATTGCCGATAGTCCGGTCAGATCTCTACCGGGCTAGCTCACCTCACCGCCGGTAGGGCTGGCGAGGCGAGCCGGTTACTACGCCGGGAACGGAAAACTCCGAACATGTTGGAGCACATTTGAAATTAAGCGATGTCTAGATAAATCAAGCAGATATTTCACGTCTACATAGTTATATTCCCGCACTAAAAACATTGTAGAACTTAATTTGTGTCACAGAAAGTGTAATTTTCCACAATTTACTCACAGCTTTTGTTGCTATGGTCCGCCATGGCTTCCCCTGCTTGACCAATCCGCTTCGACCCGCAATGAATGATGGGAAATGATGGGCCACGAAGGATACTCACAACGCATCCTTCAAATCGGGCAAAATAAGGACACATTTGTCGGCAGCATTTACTCGGAATGATTCATGAATTGGGACAGCCTTTGTCGCCGCGCTGTAACGTAATCGGTCTACAAATACGACCTTCGAAGGATGCAGCCCTGAGGCTGACTTCCGGGTCAGCCACGGCGTTGGTACATTCCTTTACCGGTTGATTTTCTGAAATGTAAATTTGTTTTCTGAAATGTAAATTTGTTTTCTGAAATGTAAATTTGTTTCACATCTTGTTAATTTGTTTTCTGAAATGTAAATTTGTTTTCTGAAATGTAAATTTGTTTCACATCTTGTTAATTTGTTTTTTGAAATGTAAATTTGTTTCACATCTTGTTAATTTGTTTTCTGAAATGTAAATTTGTTTTCTGAAATGTAAATTTGTTTCACATCTTGTTAATTTGTTTTCTGAAATGTAAATTTGTTTCGCATCTTGTAAAAGTGTTTTGCACCCCCCGGCCACCGTAGACATTGTTGTGCGCAAAGTTCCTGGACAGTCTGGAAAACTCTGGGTAAAAAATGGAATTTGACTGGGTGTTTCCCAAGTATCTCTGTGTATGGCAAAAGAATAATAACATGGGAAAATTTGTATATTCATATGGTTTTCTAATCCTTTGCTCAAATTTCCATCCATCCATAATCTGTTTACATCCATCCATTCAATTTTTATCTGTCTATCTTTCCATCATCCATCCTATCACTTTGTCCTCCATCTGTCCATCTGTTCAGCCTTCCATATATCCTTCCTTGCTTCCTTAAGGTTTTTGTTACACAGCGAGGACACTTTCCCTACACAGATGTAGATGCACCTCTTGGTCTGGGATAAAGAGCATTTCTTCCTTTATTGAATAAAAATAACAACGATGGTCGAAAATGAAAAAAAAAAAAAAAAACATTTTTATTCTGAAAATTTACCCCAAGATATTCTTGTTTATATTTTGCACAGCAGATGTAGTAATTGTACAACTAGATACAATTTTAACTTGAACTGCTTTTTGTCAGTTCTTTTGATTTGTTCTCAGTTTTGCTTACTATTGTAACCTTTCCTCCTGATTTATTTTAACTTTATTCTATTACATTCTTAAGAATCCAAACAGCTATTCTTTTTTATACCTTCCACAGAATTTATGTCTCTGTTTCCATTGTTGACTCCTAAAACTCATGTGTGTGGGTTTGTACTTGTTTTTGGTTGTTCTGGTTGTCCTTTGGCAGCATTTTGGCGCTTTTGAAAACTGCTGTGGAGAGGAGGCACAGGGTCAGAGGTCAGCTCTCTGTCTGCTATGCAGAGGCGCCGTCTCCCAGTCCGAGTTGGCACCAGTCGAGGTCAACGAAGTGAGTCTACGGACTCGAGAGGCCATCCATGCAGGGGAGGCGTGGGTCATTCGAGGGCTAGAGGAGCCTTCTGCAACCTGTATCCAAGAAGATGGTGGAAGTGGGATACAACCGAGAGGAATGGAAAGGAAGTCCATATATGGCTTGCAGTGTATCAACACACCAGCCACTTCCTCCTCCATTTGTGTATTAAATCTCTCCTCATATGCTAATCATGCTTATCTACTTGTATAAAAGCTTAGGACACTGAGTTGGAGCAGGACAGACCTGAACAGATTTGGGGGAAAGCAGAGAAGATTCAAAGTTTGTGAGGGGGTGCCCAAATGAAGAAGAAACCTTTTGGGGGGATTTAGCAGAGGCAAATAACGTGTTAACCCTTTCATATGATATTTTGATTCTTGTATCTGAGGGACTGACTGTGTGGACATGCCAGAAAGAGGTCAGCCTCAGCTGGCATGGGACATTGAGGAGAAACTTAGGTAGCAGGGGACTGCCTAGACACGTTACCTATTAGGAACTGTGAAAGAACCGAAGATTGGTGGGTTTAAGTCATGTCAGTGAGGGCCTGTCACTGGTGGAGCTGATATGGACTCATATTAGTATAAAGTAAAGTTTGCGCTTTTACTATTGAAGTAAGGATGTGTAGTGAGATTCTGGAGGGGAAGTCTGAAGTAAGCTTGTGCAAAGAATCTCTGAACTAAAATGTAGGTTGAACACTAACCATTATTAGTGGAAACTAATAGATCAGGAGTAGAACTGTGATTGTGGGGTCAACACAGGTAACGAATTACAAAATGTGCTCTGGAGGTCCTAACTGACCTTCAATTTCCTAGTTTCCTGGTCTAGCGAACTTGGTTGCCCTCTGGCATCTATTTCGAAGCTGATTCTTGGTGTGAAAACTAAGTAATTGGAATGATTGGACTCAAATCTGTCCACAGGAAACTGTTGAAGAAAACAAATCAAAGAAAATATGAATTATTTGGTAACAGTTTATAGACCTGTTAATTCCTGAAGGGGACCAAGGCAACAGAGAATTCACAAAAATGACTGAGCAGAAGGGGAGAACCTCTTCTGCACATGAACCGGGCCCTATGACCTTTGAAGCTCTCACTCTGAGCCGACCGAGCACTGTGCTCCCTCCTGCCCTCATTATGGGGATAGATTACCTGATAGATGTGTGCAGCTTGAACTGTGAATCAGGAATGTAATAGCTCCTAACATAAGTTATTATGGTTTATAATCGGGGACAACTTGGGGATACTATAATAAGAATTATTGCACCTCAGATGATAAAACTTGGTATTACAAATAGGAGTATTTCCCACAGAAGGGGAGGAAAAGAGGCTGCACAAACCCTAAAAGAAATTACACAGATAAGAACAGTCTGCCCTGCATGAAATATTGCTCAAATGCCACCATCTTTATTACTGGAAATCTTAATGCAGAAGCTAAGTATTCAAGAGAAACAGGAAAGAATGTGCTCTGAAGAGAGTGGTAAGAAAAGAGAGCCCACTTACTGTTCTGTGATGGATGGATTTGGGGAAAGTGGTTTCCCCCTTATAACCTGCTGAATGCAGCTGGGGGGGGGGGGGTGCGCTCTGCAAGCGGGTCTTCACATAAGTTATCCCACGGGGCAGTGATGAGGCCGAGACAGCTTACCCGTGATAAGGGAACAGAATGTGTTCTTGAGCTAACATGACAGATATGGGCAAAGACTGGCCCTCTCTAAGTGAGGCATGGCAGACAGAAACTTAACACAAAAGAGGAGGGGGACTGAACTCTGTAGGCCCCAGCAGAAAATGAGCCCTATGGGGGAAATGAGTGAGATGGATGAACCTGTCCTACTATTTTAGGTCACTGACCTTTTAACGAGGCGAACTACCTCAAAGAGATGGACAGCCCTTTGAACACTGCCATGGAAGTGGAAGCTTTGAACATGAAATTAGAGGAGAGGAAACCAGTGGATGCTGGTGCATCTACAACTGTTACCTCTGTTACAGGGTCGAATAGGGTGAAGGAAAAGCTCAAGGAAACCTGAGAGCTTCAAACTGAGCCAGATACAGCTGTATACGGTTACTGGAGTGGAGATTTGGGATCAGGTCCTTGTGGATCCTGATATGTGACCAAAGATTTTGACTGAGACATCCCTGTTAGGGGAAATTGATTCATCACATTTGCATGGTGTGTCCTACCTACACTGCAGAATGGAGTGAAACCAGTCGTGTCAGAACCCTTTGTGGGATTGAGAACCTTACGCCATGCTTAAATTTTCATGGGAGGGAGTTGTGAATCCCAAATGTGAAAAATTAAAAGAAGCAACCCCTATCAGCTTCCCTGTTGGAGGTTTCAATGCTGAAGCTATTATCATTCACAAGAATTAAAGAAATCTATGCAGGGTCACCCCGGGCCAAGCTCTTCAATCCCCTCCTGGCACCAGTCAAGGCCAACAAAAGGGAGTCTACGGATGTGAGAGGCCATCCATATGGGGGAGTCGTAGGTCATTCAAGGGCTAGAGCAGCATTCTACAACCTGTATCCAAGAAGAAGGTGGAAGTGAGATAAAGCCGAGGGGAGTGGAAAGGAACTCCAGTTATGCCTCTCAGTGTAACAAGACCCCAGGGCCTTTTAGAATTAACTGATTAACCCCAGTGCTCACTGGTTAAATTTGACTCTGAGGTGAACCCGAGGGTCAAATAGCGTCCAAGACAGTAGGGTTATTTCATATGATTAAAGGTTTTCAGATTTTGTCATGTTGCAATCACAAACCTTAGTGTATTTATTTGGGATTTTAATGTCACGGACCAATGCAAGGTTGTAGATAATTGTGAAGTTGAACTTTAATGAATTTAAGTAGTTTTTGAAATATTTTACAAATTCAATTTCTCTGCTGCAATTATAGCTGTAAGATTTTTTGAATGTGTCTCATGTAATGGAAATTCTTTTATTAAGTGTTCCAAAGTGTATGATCTTTAGGTTACCTCACTCCTCAGAACATGTGTGTTAGAGGAGGAAGCTGTAAAAGCCATTATCAGAGGTTTAATGGTTAAACCCATCATTTAGGGTGATGCCTCAGGAAGAGCCGATGGTCTGTTCCTAGATTACTTTGTTACCTCTGACCCGAGAAGGGTCTAGGCCATAAAACAGAGACTCTTTGAAGTTGAGATAACACTGTCATGTTTGAATGACTGTCATTGAGCAAGTTAGTGAAGCAGAGCCCCGATCAACATTTACACACAGTATTTATACCAAACGCTGAAATGCCTTTGAATGAAACTTATAAAGAGAAAGCCCGGTTTTGCTCTTTATATGAGTAAATTTCTCTCCCACTTATCAATTATTTAAATGCCCTTTGAATCATCTGCTGAACAGAAAAGTGTAATCCTAATTAAGTACCAATATTAAATGCACTTTGAAAGGCACAGTCAAGCTGCTTGTGGCAGGCTTGGCAATTTGCTTAACCTTTTCCTTAAATGTTTGTCCTTTTCCATCTAAAAGTGTTTCTGCCACAGCTTCCATGCACTCTTTTATCTTTTCCCAGTCAGTGAAAGGCTTTTTGTGTTTTCCTAAAATCCACAGAACTCACAGTGAACACTCGTATGCTTGCTGTTGTGCTGTAAGACACTGTTATCAGTCATGTAGCTCACTCATCAGTTCATTTATTCTCCTTGTCCTACTGTCAGACCCAGGCGGATAGCTTTGATTGAAATTCATATATTTGGTTTCATAATGTCTCTTTTTAGAGTTCCACTCTTTATGAGCCTTATATTCAGAACATATAAGGCAAACTGACATTACACCCCTTGGAAGTTGAAAGGAAAGCATATGCTTCTGTCCATTAATCTTTAAATGTGTGATTTTCATCGTCAACTTTACGTATTTGTGTCAGTCATCTTCTTTTACCACTTATCTGTGCACCACTAAGTCATTGTAATGTCAGCAAGCATGCGCTCCCAAGCTAGTAACTTAGCAACCAATGTTCAAGGACGCCGCATAGCTTCTTCTTTGTCGTTTTCTGATGGTTGGCATACAGTGATGTGGTGCATTATTGCCACCAGCTGGCTTGGAGTGTGGACCAGAATGTCGCTGACCTACATAGCTGTCCATCGAGCCTGTTCAAAAGTCAGATGCGGCAGCCAGCAGGAATAAATATCTTTATTAAATACATAGTAAATGAGAAAATGATTTGCGGTCCGGACAAAACACTCCCTGGGTCCGAATTTAGACCGGAGTCCGGGTTTGGGGATGCCTGATCTAAACTATTGTTTCTGGTCATTGTCATGATGGAAGGTGAACATTTGCCCAAATCTGAAGTATTTTACAAACTCTAACAGATGTTCTGTGTTCAGCTTCATCTTTCATCCCAACAACTCAATCCAGGTTCTCTTTCCCCACTGCGGAGAAGCCTCCCCACAGCATGATGCTACCACCACCATGTTATACTATGTGCTGAAGGTTTCAGGGTGATGTGAAGTGTCTGTTTTCCACCACACAGAGCTCTTGGCATGAAGGTCAAAACATTTCCTCCTTTACTCCACGTTTGCTCTGCCCTCAATTTCAAACAGAACGTCTTGTTCTTCTTGCTATTCATCCACAAATGAGAAATGTATGGAGTGCACAACTAATAGTTGTATTGTCAGATTCCCTAACTGAACTGTGCACCTTTGTAGCTCCTCTAGGGTAACAATGGGCTCCCTGGCTACTTGTTTGATTAATGCTCTCTTTGCCCGAACAGTCAGTTCAGGTCACTGGTTTTAAACTTCACTGTTTGAGAGCTAGTGTCCTTTATCTTTTAGATGCACCTCTGCATCAACACAACTGAATCAAATAACTAGATCATTAACTCTTTGTAGTCGTGCTGAAGAGGCAATGCAGCCATTTCCTTCAGGTGTTGAACCAGGGACACGTCCAATGGGCTGGATTTTGACACCCCTGGGTTTGATTGGTTGGCAGTTATTCCGTACTTTTTTCTTTTTCAGATCATGATTTGAACAGTGCCAATTTTATTTGTTAAACATTCTTGAAAATTGCTTCTTTTTTCCCACTTAACATTGTACAACTACATCGTGTTGGTCTGTCACACAAAATACCCAATTAAAATCCATTGAAATGTAAGGTTATGAGATGACAAATGTAAAAAAGTTTAATAGATACAAAGTTGTTTTCAAGGCACTCTATAAACACCACAAACTGCACATAAGTTTTATAAAGCTGTGTTCAATGAACCTGACTGTTACACCATTCGGTACAAATGCTAACTCTGTAGCACTTCTTTTAACTTTGCATTTTATTCCTGTTGCACAGGGCAGCAGACTGCAGACCTGCAGAGCATACAAGACTGTCTTCCTACAGAGACCCTGTCAGCTCAAGCACCAGAGAAAAACCAGAAGAGTGAAACGGGTAAGATTAACTGGACGACTTTCGTCTATATATGTTCTTTCTCTCTGGTAAAAACTGATCTTTTTCAGTCTATAGCTTCACATTATTAACAATCAGGGTATATACATATGTAATTGAATAGTTTATAAACTGCATCTACAGGTTGACATATTTCATTGTATCTGATGCACTTCACTTTAATCATTGTAAATGTGAACATCTTAGCAGAATGATCAGTTTACACTTATTGCAACAAGGATAGATCATATAAAATAATTATAATAAAGTTATACAAGGATTTAAATTATAACATGGGAAAAATTCTTTCCTCTCTTCCATTATCTTACGTTAACTGATTTGTTGTCTTGTATGCTTTTTTTAAAAGCTGGTCAGAATCCAGAAAAATCCCATGCTAAAGAGGCATCTCTGACTGAAGGTTCAAATGTTGTCGGAAGTGGAAGAACCTCAATGATGGACGTGAACTCTTCTTCAACAAAAACTGACCATGTGGTCTTTCCAGACGCAATTGTTGGTGCAAATGTTTCCCACTTAGAACCTTGCAGTACCCCAGCTCAGCAGCAAGAAGTCAAAAAAGCCATCAGTCAGCTCAAACAAAACCCATGTCCTATGGAAGTGACATCTTCTAACCCAAAAGTGTATCCAGTTGTTCCTTTGAGCTCTACTCCTGGAGTTGATCTCCATCAAGAGCCCTGCAGTAGTTCCCTACAGTCACACTACAAATCGCCTGTCTCTCAGCTTGAAGAAACCATTAGCCCACTGGATTTGAATGCTTCTTACTCAAAGGCTAATCCTGTTGTTCCTTTGGGTTCTCTAAAACCCAGTCAGGAGACTTGTGGTGGCCCTCCTCTGCAGCCAGAATTCAAACCGGCAGTCTCTCGGCTCAGACGAAACTCAAGCTCTGCTGATGTGAACTCCTCTAACTCAGTAGCTGATCTGGTTTCTTCATGCTCAGTAAATCCCAGTCAGCAGACCTGCAGTATTTCTACACAGCATTCACAGTTTACACTAGCTGTACCTCAGCTTCAAAGCTCTGATCTGGCACAGGTGTCGGAATCGATATCTAATGCCAGTCCCAACTTGAATGAGTCCAGAAGAGACAAGCTCCCTCCAACTAAGGCGAGACCAGCTGATGTGTTGATGGAAACCTTGTTCACAACAAGCAGCTCACTGAAAGACCTCATGCCAGCCAAATGTATACCAGTGCCAACGACACATGAGACTGGATCCAGCTTCCAGTCAGCTTTAGTGTCTTCTTCAGTTAACCCTGTGAAAGGTGAACGCTCTTCGTCTTTGAAGGCTCTGGCTCCACCAGACTGGAAATTAGTTTCAAACCTAATCTCTGTGTTAAAACAAAATAATTATAGTCGGTCAGCTTCAAATAATGCTGAAAGTAGAGACTCTATGAAGGTCAGCTGTCCACTTGGTGAACCTAAAGACAGTGCTTCAGTTCCCACTGCTGACGTCAGCGACCCACAGCGGTTACAAATTAATGTTCCTCAGGAAGTCTGTAGAATTGTAAGAAACCCAGAACCCAATGAGACTGGAATCGGTCAACTGCCCATTGACACCATCATAACTGCCAGGTCAAACCACAGTAAGCAGACCTGTAAGGGACAGACTCGCACTGATGTGAACAATCACCACCTGGTCAGTTTCCTCTCTGATCCAACACCAAGCCCGACTGACTACATGGCAGCTTCAGGAGGCGGCAACCCATACACCCAAGCTCCTTATCTCCCAAGTGGACATTTAGGCTCTGATCTAACACAGGGCCACTTTCCCCTCAGTACCGTAAGCATTTATCAGGAGTGTATCTATCCAAGCCAGATTTACCCAGAACAGGCAGTGAACCCCGTCAGCCTGCATTCATTTGGATACAGTTTAACTGCACAGATGCCTCCAGTTTGGGGGAACATGGAGAGGCAGCAGTACTACTCCATGATGAGGAGGCCACAAAGTGACCCGTAACTTTGTCCATTTCTGTCCATAATATTTTGTTTACATGCTGACCGATCTTTCTCAGCTAAATTGTTTTTCTTTCTTTTTTTTACTATACCACAAGCAGCGTTCTGTATAAAGAGAATCTGATTTCACATTGTGGAGTCAGTGTTGGTTGTGTTGTTTAAACATGTACATGTTTATTTTCTAACCTGTGTCAGAGGCCACATGGTCGCGTGTTCTAGTTTAATATGTTTAAGTGAGCACATTATGAAGAGTTTTTCCAACTTGAAAATAGCAGTAAGCTACTGTAGTTAATTTTTTTTGCTGCATTTTTATATTGATGTTTTTTATTTTTTTTATAAACAAATGTGCAAATGTCTGGTTAGATACTCAATATGTTTTATTTATTGAACAAAATGTGTTTGTGAGACGTTGAAAACTGTGATCAATAGGGAAAATAAAATATTATGAAAATGCTAAATATTGGAAACTAATGGTTTCACACCCTAGTCAGCTAATTAACTCAAAACACCTGCAATGGTTTCCTGAGCCTTAACGGTATCTCGTCTGGGTCAGTGGGCTACACAATTTTGGAGAAGACTGCTCACTGGACAAATGTCCAGAAGACGGTCAGTGAGACCTCCACAAGGAAGATGGGGCGCAAAAGGCCATTGCTAAGAAGCTGATTGTTTACAGAAGGCTGTATCCAAGTGCATCCATAGAACGTTGAGTGGAAGGAAAAAGTGTGGTAAGATAAGGTGCACCAGCAACCCCAGCCTTGAGAGGACCGTCAAGCAAAATCCATTCAAGAAGATGACCCAGCTGGAGCAAGACAGACCGGAATGGAACAGAAAATTGAAGTTGTTCTATAATTTGATCGAGAACGACGGAGAGCAGGTCGGAGTGGTCGCGAATGTGGAACCGTTCTCATTAATTAACAAAATAAATAGTCATTTTCTACTGCTTATTCCATAGTGGGTCGCGGGGAAGCTGGTGCCTATCTCCAGCAGTCTATGGGTGAGAGGCAGGGCACACCCTGGACAGGTCGCCAGTCCATTGCAGGGCAACACACAAACAACCATGCACACACTCATTCATACACCTAAGGGCAATTTAGAGAAACCAATTAACCTAACAGGCATGTCTTTGGACTGTGAGAGGAAGCCGGAGTACCCAGTGAGAACCCACGCATGCACGGGGAGAACATGCAAACTCGATGCAGAAAGACCCCCCCGGACGGCAATCGAACCCAGAACCTTCTTGCTGCAAGGCAAGAGGTTTTTATAGGTTGCCTTAGCCAAGTGTGTTAAAACAGCGCCCTTGGGGCTCGTGCTGAGCTACTAAAATTAACCTAGCCCATATACCAAGAGCCAGTTGTAATATTAGGGAATGAGCAGCCGTGAACAAAAGTGACCGTCGAAGGTGTGGATGACTGCGGTGGGCTACTCAGTTGCCTGGACCTCCAGTTGAAGAAGGGCGAGACTTTTGCATGAAGGCTTTCAGAGGCTAGACGAGTAATTTCCCGACACCAGCTTAAACAGAACTTTCAGTAAGCCTGTTAGGCAAGAACCTTCAGGTTTAGGGAAGTCCGGACCCGTTGGATGGAGAGCTGGTTTGAGCAATACCCCTAAGGAAAGGGAAGTAAGTGGGAGGGGTTAGCTCATCGGACAACGAATATATATATATATATATATATATATGTATGTATGTATATATGTGTGTATATATGTGTGTATTATATATATACAGTACAGACCAAACGTTTGGACACACCTCATTCAGAGTTGTCTTTATTTTCATGACTATGAATATTGTAGCTTCACACTGAAGGCATCAAAACTATGAATTAACACATGGAATTATATACTGAACAAAAAAGTGTGAAACAAGAAGACCATCTGCCGTCTCATCAGAAACATGCCCAGGCGTTGTAGGGAGGTCATACAGGCACATGGAGGCCACACACAATACTGAGCCTCATTTTGACTTGTTTTAAGGACATTACATCAAAGTTGGATCAGCCTGTAGTGTGTTTTTCCACTTTAATTTGGGTGTGACTCCAAATCTAGGCCTCCATTGGTTAATAAATTTGATTTCCATTGATGATTTCTGTGTGATTTTGTTGTCAGCACACTTTGTACAAAATAAAGTATTCAATGAAAATATTTCATTCATTCAGATCTAGGATGTGTTATTTGAGTGTTCCCTTTATTTTTTTTTGAGAAGTGTATATACATATAAGTGTGAAACAACTGAAAATATGTCTTATATTCTAGGTTCTTCAAAGTAGCCACCATTTGCTTTGATTACTGCTCTGCACACTCTTGGCATTCTGTTGATGAGCTTCAAGAGGTAGTCACCTGAAATGGTTTTCACTTAAGTAAAACCAAGTAACGAAACCAAGTAAAGAAAGTGGCCATCATTATTTTAAGAAATGAAGGTCAGTCAATCCGAACAATTGGGAAAACTTTGAAAGTGTCCCCAAGTGCAGTCGCAAAAACCATCAAGCGTTACAAAGAAACTGGCTCACATGCGGACCGCCCCAGGAAAGGAAGACCAAGAGTCACCTCTACTGCGGATGATAAGTTCATCCGAGTCACCAGCCTCAGAAATCGCAGGTTAACAGCAGCTCAGATTAGAGAACAGGTCAATGCCACACAGAGTTCTAGCAGCAGACACATCTCTAGAACAACTGTTAAGAGGAGACTGGTTATTTTCACTGTTTGACTATTTGGATTGTTGTGGTAGGTTAAAACTTTGTTCAGTAGGATTAAAAGTGTTACTTTTGTTTTTACCAGATGTGAAAGTGAATTTGGTATAAATTGTTCTGGAAACAAGTTAACAATGATTCTGAGCAGCATGCAAGGCCTGTCCAGGAATGTATTTAGATGAGGGAAATTCTTGGCCTGAGAGAGTATGGTGCTGATAATGCCAAGAGTCCCATGTTGAACTTTGTCTGGCCTAAAATGGAAAAAACCACTTTCCATTTCAGCTTTGGAATGATGGGGGTGATAAGAGTAATGAGATTGTTATGGTACAACTGGTTTTGATATCTGGCAGCTGTCTGGCAGCTATTCCTGTGTTCCTGTAACCACTGGTTTAGAGTCCAGTTTTGTGGTTGGTCAAGGGTTTCACATACACACCAATGATACGACATTGTGTTTATTAAAGAATATTTTGTGACACTGCCTTCTCCCACATTGTAAAATATATAAATGTTCAAAGCTTTTTCACACCTTTTGTATGCTACATAATTCCACAGTTTTGATGCTTTTGGTCAGAATCTACAATTTAAATCGCCATGAAAATAAAGAGACCTATTTAGTGAGAAAGTGTATCTAAACTTTTTGACCGGTAGTGTATGTTTACTGAATATTTAGGTGACCTCCACAAGGCCCAGCAGGCTCAGCAGATACAATAACAATAGAGCAATAAAGCTGGTCTATGAACAAGACGTCTCACTTTAACACAAACTTTGAGTGCATGTGTGTGTGTGTGTGTGTGTGTGTGTGTATTTTGAGTGGGTAGAGAAGCCACAAATTGTGCTCAAGTAAAAGTAGTTTTACTTCAAAATAAAGTAGAAGTTAAAAGCACAATGCAGTAAAACTACACAGAAGTATATTTTTTCAAAAAGTTACTCATAAATGACACTTCTGCCCTGCTTCAGCTCTGTGTCTTCTTTTTGGAGCCTCTTCTTGCATATCTTCCAAATTCTGAGTTATGGATTTGGTCAGCTGGTCTCTCAATGCAATTGATCAAATTTTCTCGAGGAGAAGACAGGGTGAAGGAGAGCCCAACTTGTCCAGACGGGACGTTTTTCTCTGGATACACAATGGACTCCTGGCAGAAGTGGAGGATTGTGTGTCTGTCGATAATGTCAGTCGAGGATGTGGAAGATGTGTATATAATTGGATGTTTGATATCAGGATTTCTGCTTTTTGTAGTCAGCGGTTACCTGGCATATTGAGAAATTCGGAGAATGTCAGCAGCTGTTCTGGCAATTATGAGGCTACCTGGCATGTATGATGGGATCTTCAGGGCGATCAGCACTCAGACTGAGATGTTACGTGAGTTGAATCGCAGACTGGATGTGATCCTTACACAGGATCGCAGGCAGGTTGCGGTTCCTGGACTCAGGGGTGAAATGGGATAAATCTTGGAGAAAGTTGTTTGCTCGGATCTGGCGAAAGACCAGGAATTTGGCTGTTTGGATTTGCCTTTGAGAAGCACCAGCGAGAATCTCAAGGCTGATGGAAAATTAAGAGTCAGCCTAACCCAAATAATTGTTGTTTTTCTGAATCTGGCTCCCCTGCACGGCCTTGATGGCTGGCTATCTTCAACTTCTCCTGGAAGTTATGTAAACATGACGCTCTGCTCCCTCTGCCCCCTCCCTTCCCTGAGGACACCTGTGGACCTGCTCAGAACTTTGTGGCCAGTTGATGAACATTCCAACGTACCATCAAGGACAATGGCCTCTGGGACAGAGCTTCATGGACTTACTTGCACACACTCACTTGCACACACACACATGCTCAAGATAAACATATGCACCCCCTCACACCACCTTCACCGTTCCCAGCATGATGTTGTTTTGTAAACTTGTTGCTTCTTTGTGCTGAGGTTTTTTGCAATCTCAAACTGTATCCTGCTAAGGATAAAGTGTGAAATATGATTTTTTTCCCCTCTACTTTCCTAATGTGGCCTCTTTTCTCATCTAGCAAGGGCAGCTTCCTGTGAGTGGGCAGCAAAGCCTCGGTGACCCGTCTCCCCCTTGTCTTGTGTCATGATGTATGTTTGGATGGGTTGTACTGGAATTCTAAATTCCCCTCGGGGATCAATAAAGTATCTTTGAATTGAATTGAATTGAACTAGTTACCACCCATCTCTGGTGTTGTGAAATATGGACATATGTATGTATACACACGTTTATGCTAATTTAAAGTATAACATATCCGGGGCTCTCCTTGTCCTCCGTGGCCTAAACGGGGGGTTAATAATTCTATAATCTATATTATAACCAGAATTAGTATTTCATAATTTTACTGTAAAGGTTTGGAGAAATACAATATAATGTAGATGACCATCTAATATAATCTGAATAGATTGTGTTGTCACCTCTCTTGGTTTTGGAGAAATAAATTCCTGAAAGTGGGACAAATGCATATAATGGTTGAGCATTTTGAGGTATTTTGACAAGATACTTCTCCAAAACTGTACAGTAAAATATTAAATATTTATTCTTTTACATAAAACATAAATGTGAAAGTTGTAAAAATGTAGTTAATATAAATGTTCTGTAGGTTACTTTTCTGTTTTCCTCTTATTTTCTCAACCGTTGCCAGGATCGGGTCCTTTCTGCTCCATTACCGTAATGCACCTTGTATGCGCGACGCTAATCTTTAAGAGAGAGCTGGTGTCGGCTGGCGTGACCGCGTATTTCCGACTGTCGGCTCACTTGACCGCAGTTTTCTTCTGTAGAGTTGATGTCTCCTCACTGAAGCGACGCTGCAAGCCCTGCAGTTTGAGCGGAAGTTCAGAGGTGTATGGAGGTAAATTTGTCTCAATATTATTCAATCAAACAAAAAACTAATCTCAATCAAAAAAATAAATTGTGGTCAAAACTTTTGGAATATTAAATTAAAAAAAACTAATCTCAATCAAAAAATATTAAGTTGTGATCAAAACTTTCAGAGTTGTAACGATTATTTTTTTTAAATGGAATATTTTATTTTGGGGAGAAAAAAATTTTGTTTGATGAAACTTTTTTTGATTAAAATGACTCATTTTTTTCTCACGAAGAGAAAAAAGTTATTTGCAAAACATAAACTTTTATTTGATCATCTCAAAAATCTTTGGTTACGAGTCTCGCTCTTTTGGTTTTGACGCTCTCTGTTTTTGGTTGAACTCAAAGAATTTTGAGTCCTGGAAACATGAACATCCTGGGCGGGGCCTAAAGACGAACGATGTAAGACGTTTCCCTATTGGTTAGCGCTGACTAAAGCAGCAGACTCTGATCCCCAGTATCTCTGAACTTCTGCTCGAACTGCAGGGCTTGCAGCGTCGCTTCAGTGAGGAGACATCAACTCTACAGAAGAAAACTGCGGTTAAGTGAACCGACAGTCAGAAATACGCGGTCACGCCAGCCGACACTAGCTGTCTCTTAAAGATTAGCTTCGCGCATACAAGGTGCATTGCGGTAATGGAGCAGAAAGGACGGCAATCCTGGCAACGGTTGAGAAAATAAGAGGAAAACAGAAAAGTAACCTACCGAACATTTATATTAATTACATTTTTACAACTTTCACATTCATGTTTTAAGTAAAAGAATAAATATTTAATATTTTACTGTACAGTTTTGGAGAAATATCTTGTCAAAATACCTCAAAATGCTTAACCAGCATATGCTTTTGTCCCATTTTCAAGAATTTATTTATCCAAAACCAAGAGAGGTGACAACACAATCTCTTCAGATTATATCAGAGGGTCATCTATATTATAACCAGAATTAGTATTTCATAATTTCATTGTAGGTTTCTGGACAAATACACAACTACTTCAACAAAGTACCACAAACGCTTCCTTTTGGTGAGGTCGATGAGGTCCTGGGAAGTGGTCTGGACAGCTTAAAGTGCAAGAGTATCCAGATCTCCTCTGACCTCTCCTGGACCGGAAACGCCCCTCGCCTGTTGAAGAAGGTACAACAACAGCTCTTCTTCATCTCCTCAGCTGCTTACAGATGTCTGCAGGGCCACGGTGGAAAGCACTCTGTGTCTCAGCATGACAGTGTGGTGAGGGAACTGCACAGGAGAGGAAGGAAGTATCACTGGTGTTGAGGACAGCACACAGGATTATGGGATGCCATCTGCCCGACAGGGATTTTGTTTTATACTACACTTGGGGTAGTTGTGTATTTGTCCAGAAACCTACAATGAAATTATGAAATACTAATTCTGGTTATAATATAGATGACCCTCTAATATAATCTGAAGAGATTGTGTTGTCACCTCTCATGGTTTTGGAGAAATAAATTCTTGAAAATGGGACAAAAGCATATGCTGGTTAAGCATTTTGAGGTATTTTGACAAGATATTTCTCCAAAACTGTACAGTAAAATATTAAATATTTATTCTTTTACTTAAAACATGAATGTGAAAGTTGTAAAAATGTAATTAATATAAATGTTCTGTAGGTTACTTTTCTGTTTTCCTCTTATTTTCTCAACCGTTGCCAGGATTGCCGTCCTTTCTGCTCCATTACCGTAATGCGCCTTGTATGCCCGACGCCAATCTTTAAAAGAGCTGGTGTCGGCTGGCGTGACCGCGTATTTCTGACTGTCGGCTCACTTAACCGCAGTTTTCTTCTGTAGAGTTGATGTCTCCTCACTGAAGCGACGCTGCAAGCCCTGCAGTTCGAGCAGAAGTTCAGAGATACTGGGGATCAGAGTCTGCTGCTTTAGTCAGCGCTAACCAATAGGGAAACGTCTTACATCGTTCGTCTTTAGGCCCCGCCCAGGATGTTCATGTTTCCAGAACTCAAAATTCTTTGAGTTCAACCAAAAACAGAGAGCGTCAAAACCAAAAACGCGAGACTCGTAACCAAAGATTTTTGACATGATCAAATAAAAGTTTATGTTTTGCAAATAACTTTTTTCTCTTCGTGAGAAGAAATGAGTCATTTTAATCAAAAAAAGTTTCATCAGACACATTGTTTTTCTCCCCAAAATAAAATATTCCATTTAAAAAAAAATAATCGTTACAACTCTGAAAGTTTTGATCACAACTTAATATTTTTTGATTTAGATTAGTTTTTTTGAGTGAATATTCCAAAAGTTTTGACCACAATTTATTTTTTTGATTGAGATAAAATTTTTTTAGATTGAGATTAGTTTTTTGTTTGATTGAATAATATTGAGATACATTTACCTCCATACCATGGGGGGTGTTGAATGGAGAAGAGGTCAGAGCCATTTGGGTCCCGATCTTATGAACTCCTTTCATGTTATCAGAATCCAGTAAAGCAAAAAGTGGGCTCAATGGGGAGATGGGAGAGTTCTGTGCAGACCGGGTCGGTTGGGGTGAGGGGGGTTTACCGGGGGTGTCGGTCTGGGTTTGGGGGGAGGGGCGTATAATGGGGGGGTCCACTTCTCCTGTGGATTTCGACGGGGGACATTTTGTGATGACCTCTCTTTCTCAGCCAACTGGCCGATTGTTTCTGCTGGAGCTGTTGGAGGCAGCGTTATCATTGTTGTTGATGCTCCATGTTCTCTGCTGAAGGTCGAAGCTGCTGGCAGATTATTTACTGAATAGAAGAGATTAGATGTGAGACCTCTGGCTCCCAGCTTGTTCAAACAGAAACCATCTTTCTTAAAGAGTTGTCTTTTTTCCCCAAAAATATTAAAGTTGTCGATGAAGTTCACAGGTGTGGTAGCACGTTTTTTTCAACCATTTATTAATCATCAGAAGTCTCGAAAAAACCTCATCTCCACAGAAAATCGGTGCAAAGGGTCCGTTGAGAAACACCTTGATATTGAGACCTCCAACAATATTCAGAAGACGAGTGAAATCCTCCTTCAGTCTTTCTGATTTTTTCTTAGCCACGTCATCCATGGCTCCACAGTGTATAATAAGGTTTTCTAGAGTCGGGCGCTTTTCTGTGATTGCAAGAATATTCTCTGAGATATCAAGACACCACGTTACTGGTACCAATCATAACTCTTGTTGCAGAAGTCTTTAATCCCATCCACAGCTGTGTTGCTCACTATTAGGGTTCTTGGTCCGGTAGGGCGCTTTTTCTCTGACAGCTTAGGAGAAGGCTGTTTAGAATGAAGGTTGTTCTCAAACCTTTTATTGTTCTCAGAAGATGGATCATTTTCCTGGTTTTCATTCTCTGGGAAAATTTGTTTTGGAGGGTAATTACATTATTTCCAGATGTCTCACTCCTATCAGTTGTTGTGACAGCAGCTCGCTGTCAAAATCTCCTTTTCCCAGGGGAAATGAGGGCATTTCTCTGTAATTCTGGCCATTCTAATTTATTTAATTGCTGAGATCTTCCAGTGAGTCGTCCACTTTGATTTTTTGGGCATGTGCCTAAAACATGCCAGGGGGGTCTGCTGGTAGGTTTATTCTCAGTGTTCTGATTGCCGGCTGAGTTGTTGAGCTGGCTGTCACTGTTTGGGATCACAGGCAGAGTTGAATCATCGCTGTACCCCATGTTCACCTCCACATTCACTTCTAGTCGATGGATTTTAATCTCCAAAACAGCCAATTTCTGTAAAAGTTTGTCGAAGTCCTCTGTGGTGAAGGGAGGCATTTTGTGCTGATTAGCTGGCGTCAACTTGTCCTGCTTTCGAGTTCAATAATAAAAACATCAAAATCCTTTAAAACAAAAAAATTATAATAATAATCCTTGGGAGTCGCTGGTAAGAAGTTATTTTAGTCCAATATTTCCATAATTTTGGCTAAGAGTTAAAAAGTTAGGTGTAAAAGAATGCAAGCAAGCAGGAAGCTTAGGAGAAAAGCGTCTGAGCAGGCAGAGAGGCGGAAGCAGAAGGGTCAGCACCTGATTAGAGGATGATACCGTCTCCCCCTCTGTGCCAGACTGCAGATACTATCAGTCTCATCCTGCTGAAACAGCGTAGGGCTGGCAGGAGATGGACTAGTGTGCGGTGAAACAAGTGGAGAGGAATCAGAGCTCTCACAGGTCACTGTCGTGCGGTCTCCAGCATTTGAGGAAATGTCCTAAAGCTTGAGGGGCCCGACATCAATGCTTGTGTCCTCATCAGATGCTGGGGGGTAACACCTCCAATGGTGTCGATGGGTTAGCCATCTGGAAAACCCATCTACTGTCCAGCAGAATTCTGCCATGATAGACCTTGAGCTTGTCGTGGCGGAGTACTTTGATCTTTGACCTCGGCTCCTTCTGGTTCTGGTACATCCTGTCATTGAGCAGGCCCGGTACGAAATAAGGTCCCTCGTAAGCTGGCAGGAACTTACGTACCCTGTTCCTTACTCTTCGTATGTCTTTAATCAAAGGCCACACAGCAGTAGCCACTCTGTCCTGAGTGTGACAAATATTTTTATGACATTGCCTCTTCGCTCCTTCAGAGGCTTTTCCCAGAGCCTCCCGGGCGAGCTGGTGGGAGAGCTCGAGCCTTCGTCTAAGTTTTAAGACATAGTTTGGTAGTGAACTGACACTGGTGTCATTTGGAGGCAGACTAGCTACTAGCTCTATGGGCTTAGTGACTTCTTTGCCAAACAGCATCATATTAGGAGTCAATCCAGTGGATCTATGCTTAGTAGCTTGGTAGGCCATGACTTCATATGGTAGCATTAAGTCCTGGTCCCAGAGATACCTTTAAAATGCTCCACTTGTTCATCAAATTGCGGGTGAAAAGGGGTAGCGTCAGCCTTTTCGACTCCAATTTGTCCGCTGATTGCTATGCAGTGCGTGTGGGGCTCCATATCTACGTACCTACTCTGACACAATCTTTTCAGCCACTCTCTGCCCCTGCTCATTAGGTACAGGATAGGCTTCTACCCACTTACTGAAATAGTCTTGAACAACTACAATGAAATGGTTGTGTCTATCAGTCTTATTTAAAGGCCCCATGAGATCGACTCCAACCCTTTCCATGGGGGTTCCGACTAGCACAGTGCCTATGACGGCCTGTGGTGTTTTCTTTGGAGAAGCTTTAGCAGCACAAGTGGGAAAGGTCCGGCACTACAGTGTCGCTTCGTCCCTCATGTTGTACCAATAGCACCTGGTTTTAACATGCGCAAGAGTCTTTTCCCCTCCAAAATGACCCCCAACTGGACCTTCATGCATCTGCTCCATCACAGTTTCACACAATATGCAGGGTAGGAGGACCAGGGGGTAAAACATTTTGACATCTTGACAAAAAAACGTTCTACACAGTACTCTATCTTTAATATATAACCTCTTCCAATGCGACCAGTAACCTTTTGTGGCCGGGCTAAGCGCAGCTATGGTGGACCATGGTGGATGGCTCTATCTACCCACTGCCAGACTGGTGCAACATCACTCATTCTTTTGGGCATTGCTCAGCTGCTCTAATGTCCATCCCTGGACAAACTAGTTTGTGATGGCCCATTTACTCTGTGGATGTTTAGACAGGTGGAAACACAGCCACTAGGCATGTCTCCCACCCCACTACCAGGGGCCCAGGCCCCAGCCCCACTACTACCCCTACTAGAGGCTGCTTAATGGTAGAAGCAGAAGGTGCAACTATGGCGGAGTAATTGGAGAGGTTGCACTGCACTGCTTTGTTGCAGCACTGGTCACTGCTAAGCTCAGGGTCTTTTATGGTGCAAGGGCAGGACCCCCTGAGATGAACGCCTGGACAATGCATCTGCATTCTGGTGGTTCCTGTCTGGTCGGTGGACTACACCAAAGTCATACCAGTTTTTCTAACCAGCATGCAAACTGGCCTTTGGGCTGTGTAGTGGATTTTCTTATCAAGTGGGAGAGAAGACAGCTCATTAAAGAGAAAAACCGGACTTTGTCTTATAAAAATGTATTTAAAGGCAGTCAGCGTTTGAATGACTCTGTCACTGAGCAAGTCAGTTAAGCAGAGCAACAAACAGAAGTCACACACAAGTATTTATACCAAAAATGAGAGTGTTATCTCAACTTCAAAGAGTTTCAGACATATGGCCTCCAGACCCTCCCCGGCAGTGGACAATGTGTCCAGAGTGTCCTGACTACGGGGTGGTGGATATGCGTCCTTGATGGTCCTTTTATTCAAAAGCCTGAAGCCCACACATAATCTAAGAGACTGTTTATTTTTTTAGCCATCCCAATAGGTGCAGCACAGCTGCTGTTGCTAGGCCAGGCCACCTCTGCATCGAGACTCTGTTGTAAGTACTGGTTTGCAGCCAGCTGTTTATCGGCTGCCATTCTATGAGAAGGCTGCTTAACAGGTGGTCCCTGCGTGGTCTGTATCTCATGCTACACAATGCTGGTGTGGCTGAGATCAGTCGGAACAGTAAAGAAAAAATCTGCATAACATTGCAGTTGGTGGGCTAGCTTTTGGCAGTCAGTCTCTGGCAGGCCGGAGCAGCTTTCCTCATACAAAACCTGCAAACGAGGAAGGAAAGACACAAAGTTAGCAGGCCCCGGTTGGGGCATGGGTATGGGGGAAATTTCCTGCCAAAATCAAGAGCACATATTTTAAATTTGAGAGCAGGATTTCATTCTGCTTGTACTCAAACTTAGAAATGCTTGCACTCAAAACTTGTAATGTCTGCACTCAAAACTTCAGCTTTTTTTCAAATATACTCTGTTCTCTCTCAAATCTTTGTTTCTGCACTCTGATCTAATGCTTCTTGCTTAGATAATTTCTCCTCCTGCTTGCTTCATCCTTTCATGCGCGCAAACTTGCTCTCTGCCCGGATCAAAACTGCGTTCACGCTCTCCAGTTTTTTTCCTGCTCGCAAATTCTTTTTCTCGCTCTCAGATTAAAGTTGTATCATCTCCTAGCAACCATGTCAGCCAATAGAATGACAGTGTGCTACTCCTAGGTCGCAGGCTTAGTTGGGGTGTGCTTGTTTCCTTCTACTGAGCATACCTGTGTAGCTACTTCCCTGACACAGGTCATACGGAGCAAAATCTGGAAGTAATTGTTTCTATGCATCTGGTGTAATTTTAAACATTCAGTAGTTTAATATGTACGTCTGTTTCTATTGTCAAAATAAGGTGAGATCTTTCCTTGTAATCCATGCAACATATAGCAAACTTCTTATATTTGACTATAGAACAAATGTAATAATGAATATCCCTAAGTGTAATTCATGAAGTGTATATTGAAGGCACACAGTTGAAACAGTGCAAGCCTGATCTGGAGTTCTGGAGCTGGTGAAGTAAAGAGGCCTGTAACAAATGAAGTATGATCTGAGAAATGTTATGTGTTTTATCTCTAGCAGCAATATGAACCAAAGCGATGAAAATGTATGATAACATGTAAAGGTTATGTTCTTTTGCATGTAGAATCAATAAGCTAAAAATAACTGATGAAAATGTATGATAACATGTTGAGGTTAGAAAAGAAGCAGGTTAGGAAACAGTGTGGGCGGTTCGGAACTTGCTATGACTGAGAAGCAGCTGAGTGGTTTTGGAACTTTCCATGACAGAGAAACAGAAAAACGTTGAAGACCGGATCAGGGCATTGAGCAATCAAGGTCGTCAGTATAACCAAATAAGGTACATTTCCTGGACTATAAAGACAGTGAGTGAGTGTAGAAACGTTGTTGTATACCTCGCAGAAGATCAGTGAACAAGATCGGAGAGAAGCTACAGGTGGATCAGAGTTCCAGAGTCACGGCCAGACTGATTAACTGCCTAAGAATGAGGATCAACCCGATGCCATTGAAGGACTGTGTCTCAAATTTGAGGATCTGATTTCATCTAAAGCCTTTTTTACCCAGACAATAGAAGTGAACTTGATCGGTTGCCAGCTGATTGCTCTAAGATCCAAGCTTCGGGAAGTCCTGAATCTAACTTATTTAGGCCTCTGGATTCATCAAAACTCTCCCAATTAAAGAAACCATTACCTCCAGAGGGAAACTGCAACCAATAACTGGTTTAATCATCGAAAGTTTGGAACATCAGTATTGGTCACTTAAAGGAAGAAACCTGAGGATCAAGTCCTATTTCCTTCAAGAAATCACTCGTTGTTACCAGAAGAAATCATTTGGTCTATGGAAGAATCTCCGTCTTCAAAGCCTCTCAAAACCCACTAGTTTCAGCTTCAGGGAAAGACAGGTTGAGTTGATTAATTTGTTTTTATTATTGTTGGGATAATCAGTATTGCTGAATTTAAGCTGTTACTTGCTCCTGCCAAAGCGCTACTAATTAAAGAAAGCATATAAAATTCTAGTGACGTTGTGGACATTCAATTATTTAAGTCACAGTACTGTTGGTTTTTCATTGGTGGTAAAAAGTCTTGTTGTTTGGTCCTAATATGTTATAGGAGGTTTTTAACGGTTGCCTTAGTCAAATAAGTTAAAACAGCGTCCTTGAAGCTTGTGCCAAGCTACTAAAATTATCCTAGTCCATATACCAAGTGCCAGTTGTAAAATAGGGAATGAGCAGCCGTGAACAAAAGTGACTGTGCAAGGTGAGGATGACCGCGAAGGGCTACTCGGTCACCCGGGCCTCCAGTTGAGGAAGGGCGAGACTTTTGGATGAAGGCTGTCAGGGGCTAGGCGAGTCATTTCCCAACACCAGCTTAAACAGAACTTTCAGTAAGCCTGTTAGGCAAGAACCTTCAGGTTTAGGGAAGTCCGGACCCGTTGGATGGAGAGCTGGTTTGAGCAATACCTCTAAGAAAAAGGGAAGTAGTTGGGAGGGGTTAGCTCATCGGACAACGAAACTATCAAAATAAAGTACATTAAAATAAAATATGACAATCAAATACATCTTTTCAGTGGAAGACATATTTAAGAATTGCATTGTAAATTTGATAATTCATCTAGTATATCAAAGTTAAAGTTAATGATTTACAATATCACTGTTATAATAATATTTTCAGTAAAATGGTGACAAACCTAACCTTAAATTTTAAGGGTTTGGTCCTTGTTGGGTTAAATTAAACAATTTCTTTTTACTTATTGGGATTGCTATTTATGATATCTGAATCATACATTTTATAAATAAATGGTTATTCTTCATTTTCCATAACATACGTGCTTCACAATAAACTAACCATTATGTTATACTTTCTACCATTGTAACAGACTGCTGAGGCGTCAAGTTCTGGAGCCAAATGCAATATGTTCTCAGTCATCAATTATAGCAACACAGGCACAGTCAGGAAACAAGAAGGAAACAAGCACACTCCAACTAAGCCTGTGACCTAGCATTTGCACACTGTCATTCTATTGGCTGATATGGTTGCTAGGAGATGATACAACTTTAATCTGAGAGGGAGCAAGAAGAATTTGCAGCAGGGAAGAAACTTGAGAGCGTAGTTTTGATCCGAGCAGAGAGCAAGTTTGCACGTATGAAAGAAAGAAGCAAGCAGGAGGAGAAATTATCTATGCGAGAAGCATTGGATCAGAGCGCAGAAAGAAAGCAGAAGTCTTGAGTGCAAGGATTACTAGTTTTAAGTGCAAGCATTACTAAGTTTCAATACAAGCAGACTGAAATCCTGCTCTCAAAATGAAAATATGTGCTCTTGATTTTTGGCAGTAAATTTCCCCCATACATGGGTACCAGGGGTGGTGCCTCCAAGGTATCCACCACCTAAGCAGGCTGAAGAACACCAGCCACAACCCCTTTCTTCAAGGCAACAGGTGTAACCCCTGGATTAAAGACTCTGATGGGGATGTCCAAGGACCTTTGTGGTTGCACCACCGCATGGGCCACCAGGACACCATGTCTCTCAATGAAGGTCTTGGTCGGACTGAGCATCAGGACCCCACTGTCCTGAAAATGTGTGCAATGTAATTTTTGTTACTTCCAGTAGATTGGAATATTGCAGCAGCCCTGGTGCAACCGCGGAGATTTGTAGTCGTGAATGCGATGAATGATGAAACTGAAGTGATAAAAATGGGGGCGCTAAAATCAAGGCAGTGAATGAAAACAGGCAACGTTAAATATGATAACCTTAATATTTGTAACTAAATATTTACCATGTTATCATTTTAATTACCTCCAAATTCACAAATTCAAATTTTCACAGAAGTGATATTAATTACAAAAAGTTTTTACGGCACTCAATTTGACCATGTTCAGTAATTCACACCTTCAATTCATTTCAAGTTAATTTTTGTTACTTTGACCCCTCATACACCACTGCCCCCAAGGGGCAGGGAATAAACAAACCCCCTACATAACAGTTCAGGCGCCCTATGCAGCACCCTTAAAGGGAAAAGGCTAAGCTTTTAACACACGGAAGGCCCTATCTTATCCAACACCCTACATGGCCTTCAACACATGATGTTAGCTCCACAACAAAAGCCGTAAAGACAATACAGGTCCTTCTCAAAAAATTAGCATATTATGATAAAGTTCATTATTTTCTATAATATAATGATGAAAATTTAACATTCATATATTTTAGATTCATTGCACACTAACTGAAATATTTCAGGTCTTTTATTGTCTTAATACGGATGATTTTGGCATACAGCTCATGAAAACCCAAAATTCCTATCTCACACAATTAGCATATTTCATCCGACCAATAAAAGAAAACTGTTTTTAATACAAAAAACGTCAACCTTCAAATAATCATGTACAGTTATGCACTCAATACTTGGTCGGGAATCCTTTTGCAGAAATGACTGCTTCAATGCGGCGTGGCATGGAGGCAATCAGCCTGTGGCACTGCTGAGGTCTTATGGAGGCCCAGGATGCTTCGATAGCGGCCTTTAGCTCATCCAGAGTGTTTGGTCTTGAGTCTCTCAACGTTCTCTTCACAATATCCCACAGATTCTCTATGGGGTTCAGGTCAGGAGAGTTGGCAGGCCAATTGAGCACAGTGATACCATGGTCAGTAAACCATTTACCAGTGGTTTTGGCACTGTGAGCAGGTGCCAGGTCGTGCTGAAAAATGAAATCTTCATCTCCATAAAGCTTTTCAGCAGATGGAAGCATGAAGTGCTCCAAAATCTCCTGATAGCTAGCTGCATTGACCCTGCCCTTGATAAAACACAGTGGACCAACACCAGCAGCTGACACGGCACCCCAGACCATCACTGACTGTGGGTACTTGACACTGGACTTCTGGCATTTTGGCATTTCCTTCTCCCCAGTCTTCCTCCAGACTCTGGCAGCCTTGATTTCCGAATGACATGCAGAATTTGCTTTCATCCGAAAAAAGTACTTTGGACCACTGAGCAACAGTCCAGTGCTGCTTCTCTGTAGCCCAGGTCTGGGGAATGCGGCACCTGTAGCCCATTTCCTGCACACGCCTGTGCACGGTGGCTCTGGATGTTTCTACTCCAGACTCAGTCTACTGCTTCCACAGGTCCCCCAAGGTTGGGAATTGGCCCTTCTCCACAATATTCCTCAGGGTCCGGTCACCTCTTCTCGTTGTGCAGCGTTTTCTGCCACACTTTTTCCTTCCCACAGACTTCCCACTGAGGTGCCTTGATGCAGAAATTTCTTTCTGTGTCTTACCCTCTTGCTTGAGGGTGTCAATAGTGGCCTTCTGGACAGCAGTCAGGTCGGCAGTCTTACCCATGATTGGGGTTTTGAGTGATGAACCAGGCTGGGAGTTTTAAAGGCCTCAGGAATCTTTTGCAGGTGTTTAGAGTTAACTCGTTGATTCAGATGATTAGGTTCATAGCTCGTTTAGAGACCCTTTTAATAATATGCTAATTTTGTGAGATAGGAATTTTGGGTTTTCGTGAGCTGTATGCCAAAATCATCCGTATTAAGACAATAAAAGACCTGAAATATTTCAGTTCGTGTGCAATGAATCTAAAATATATGAATGTAAAATTTTCATCATGACATTATGGAAAATAATGAACTTTATCACAATATGCTAATTTTTTGAGAAGGACCTGTATATAAAAAACCATTTGTGACGTTGCACTATTGTTTGTAGCATTTCCTTTTATTTCTACTGTGCAAATAACCATCCACTCTTCATATTTTGCTTAGTAAAACTGTAAACAATGAGTCTTTGTTCTTTTCCACCATTATAACCAAAAAAGCATTAGTAGCTAAGCTAGCAACATATTGTGAGGGACATGTTGCTGAGTGCTTATTAAGAATTTAAAATATAGAATACATTTAGCTCTATTAAATAAATAAAAAACACATGATTTATTGTTGGTTTGATAAGTTTTCAAAAGTTACATATTGTATGCCTTTATCTGGACCGGAGTCTTTAAAAAAGAAACTGCTTAGTCAATTACTTAACCTGGATGGCATTAAATTGACCTCTGATAATAAAGTAAAAAACCTTGGTGTTATTTTTGATCAGGACATGTCATTTAAATCCCATATTAAACAGGTTTCTAGGATTTCCTTCTTTCATCATTGCCAAAATTAGAAATATCTTGTCTAGGAGTGACGCTGAAAAACTAGTCCATGCATTTGTTACTTCAAGGCTGGACTATTGTAATTCGTTACTATCAGGATGTCCACAAAATGCAGTTAAAAGCCTTCAGCTGATTCAAAATGCTGCAGCAAGAGTTCTGATGAAAATTAAAAAGAGAGATCACATTTCTCCTATTTTAGCTTCCCTTCATTGGCTCCCTGTTAAGTCCAGAATAGAATTTAAAATTCTCCTCCTCACATATAAAGGCCTTAATGATCTAGCTCCATCATACAGGTCCTTCTCAAAATATTAGCATATTGTGATAAAGTTCATTATTTTCCATAATGTCATGGTGAAAATTTAACATTCATATATTTTAGATTCATTGCACACTAACTGAAATATTTCAGGTCTTTTATTGTCTTAATACGGATGATTGTGGCATACAGCTCATGAAAACCCAAAATTCCTATCTCACAAAATTAGCATATTTCATCCGACCAATAAAAGAAAAGTGTTTTTAATACAAAAAACGTCAACCTTCAAATAATCATGTACAGTTATGCACTCAATACTTGGTCGGGAATCCTTTGGCAGAAATGACTGCTTCAATGCGGCGTGGCATGGAGGCAATCAGCCTGTGGCACTGCTGAGGTCTTATGGAGGCCCAGGATGCTTCGATAGCGGCCTCTAGCTCATCCAGAGTGTTGGGTCTTGAGTCTCTCAACGTTCTCTTCACAATATCCCACAGATTCTCTATGGGGTTTAGGTCAGGAGAGTTGGCAGGCCAATTGAGCACAGTGATACCATGGTCAGTAAACCATTTACCAGTGGTTTTGGCACTGTGAGCAGGTGCCAGGTCGTGCTGAAAAATGAAATCTTCATCTCCATAAAGCTTTTCAGCAGATGGAAGCATGAAGTGCTCCAAAATCTCCTGATAGCTAGCTGCATTGACCCTGCCCTTGATAAAACACAGTGGACCAACACCAGCAGCTGACACGGCACCCCAGACCATCACTGACTGTGGCTACTTGACACTGGACTTCTGGCATTTTGGCATTTCCTTCTCCCCAGTCTTCCTCCAGACTCTGGCACCTTGATTTCCGAATGACATGCAGAATTTGCTTTCATCTGAAAAAAGTACTTTGGACCACTGAGGAACAGTCCAGTGCTGCTTCTCTGTAGCCCAGGTCAGGCGCTTCTGCCGCTGTTTCTGGTTCAAAAGTGGCTTGACCTGGGGAATGCGGCACCTGTAGCCCATTTCCTGCACACGCCTGTGCACGGTGGCTCTGGATGTTTCTACTCTAGACTCAGTCCACTGCTTCCGCAGGTCCCCCAAGGTCTGGAATCGGCCCTTCTCCACAATCTTCCTCAGGGTCCGGTCACCTCTTCTCGTTGTGCAGCGTTTTCTGCCACACTTTTTCCTTCCCACAGACTTCCCACTGAGGTGCCTTGATACAGCACTCTGGGAACAGCCTATTTGTTCAGAAATTTCTTTCTGTGTCTTACCCTCTTGCTTGAGGGTGTCAATAGTGGCCTTCTGGACAGCAGTCAGGTCGGCAGTCTTACCCATGATTGGGGTTTTGAGTGATGAACCAGGCTGGGAGTTTTAAAGTCCTCAGGAATCTTTTGCAGGTGTTTAGAGTTAACTCGTTGATTCAGATGATTAGGTTCATAGCTCGTTTAGAGACCCTTTTAATGATATGCTAATTTTGTGAGATAGGAATTTTGGGTTTTCATGAGCTGTATGCCAAAATCATCCGTATTAAGACAATAAAAGACCTGAAATATTTCAGTTAGTGTGCAATTAATCTAAAATATATGAATTTTAAATTTTCATCATTACATTATGGAAAATAATGAACTTTATCACAATATGCTAATATTTTGAGAAGGACCTGTACATCAGAGACCTGATTGTTCCATACGTTCCTAACAGAGCACTTCGTTCTCAGACTGCAGGTTTACTGGTGGTTCCTAGAGTCTCTAGAAGTAGAATAGGAGGCAGATCCTTTAGTTATCAGGCTCCTCTCCTGTGGAACCAGCTCCCAGTTTTACTCTGTGAGGCAGACACCCTGTCTACTTTTAAGGCTAGGCTTAAAACTTTCCTTTTTGATAAAGCTTATAGTTAGAGTGGCTTAGTTTATCCTGAGCTATCTTCCTTATTTTTTACCTCCGACTTCTTCCCTCCCTGTTGGTTGGAGTAAGGAGGAGTCAGGTTTTTGCCTCAACCGGCTCAGTTATGGTTGAGGAGCAAACACACCCTCCATTTCTGCTACCTGTATGACCCCTTCTCTTTTCCGATGGTTGTGATCAGTCTGACAGAGGGAGGTATCCCAATCCTTGTGGTTTTTAGTATAACAATGACCATCAGAGGGATCCTTTGTGAGGTGCCTTGAGACGACATTGTTGTAAATAAGCGCCGTTTAACCAAATAATCTGAACTGATACTATCTGTGTAGTTATGCTGCTATAGGCTTAGGCTGCTGGAGGACATAACGACCACTTTCACCCTCTTCGCTACATTCTCACACTACTCTCCAATTTTGCAATGTTTGCTGTTATTTCAGCTTTTAACCTTGTGCTCTCTTTTCTCTTCCTAGAAGCTACACCTGGCATGGCTCTGTGTCTGCCTGTGACACCTTTCTGGAGAGGGGAATCGTCCGAGCTTCTGCTGGCAACAACTTAATGCTCACCCTCTACCGATGATCCACATAGCCCTGTCTTTCAGTGTTTAACCCTTTCTCTCTCCTAGACATGGAAATTGACTGAGCTTTTACTGTAACTAATTATATGAGCTCTCTTTCAGACTCTAACCTTGAAAACTGGCTCAGAGTTTATCTGTTCTTTCTTTCTAGGTGAAACAACTAAAGGAGCTACATCCATTAACATTTACTGTTCCTTCCCATAGAAAGTACTCCTGGATCAGTGCTTCTGTGTTCTTTTTGTGTCTCTGCTCTGTTCTCTCTAATCCCCAGTCGGTCATGGTAGATGGCCGCTCACACTGAGCCTGGTTCTGCTGGAGGTTTCTTCCTGTTAAAAGGGAGTTTTTCCTCTCCACTGTCACTACATGCATGCTCAGTATGAGGGATTGCTGCAAAGTCAACGCCAGTGACTGTCCACTGTCTCTACATGCTCATCCAGGAGGAGTGAATGCTGCAAGTCACTGACTGGATGCAATCTGCTGGGTTTCCTTAGATAGAAAAACTTTTTATCCAATTTGAATAAAAAGCTAACTCCGACTGCACTGTTCAATGGTTAGGATTAATTGGAATGTATGTACCTGACTGTTGTGAAGTGCCTTGAGACAACATGTGTTGTGAATTGGCGCTATATAAATAAAACTGAATTGAATTTAATCTAATTATACATTTTTGTCTATTGCCCAGTTTTGACCGTTAAAGAGGAACTAAACCCCAAATCAACTTTTTTTTTTTTTTTGCAGATAAACTGTATTAACTGGGCCATAATTGTGCTATCTTTGTGCTACTGTGCCATTTTTGTTTTTACATTTCATGTAAACGTATTTAATTCTGCAATATTTATCCTAAAACCGTCTTAGTGCTGTCCTCTTAGTGTTGAACGGAGGTTACTGCAGATTAATTTTCCTATTGGTTCAAGTTGCCCCCGGTTCGGGCATAAAACCATCTCACTCAAACACACCCCCATGGCCGAGTCAGCGTCTTGAGCCAGCGGCTCGGACTGATAAGGCTCAGGCCCGCTGGGTTCCGTAAAGCCTCCATGTTTCAATGTACCAAATTAAGCTAGCTGCCACTTTCCCTCGCCCTCCTGACCACACCCTACTTAACCTCCTCCGCTCATCCCCACACTTGGCGCTGCCCACTTTGGTGGCATTTGTCAAAAAAAATTTTTGGGAGGCGGAGTTATTAATTTATAAGTGATTTTGTTCCAGTTTAAATGAGCGGTTTCTATGACAACGGGATTGTTTTTATTCTGTCCGCGTGATAACCCCGGCAGCCATAGTTTGGTTCTTCTTCTTGCTTAATTTTATTGCAGATGGCAAACATCTTAATGATGCATTACAGCCACCAACTGGTGAGTCTGCATAGTTTGGTTTCTGATTAGTATTGCTTTTAAATAATCATTGACCTGGTGTGTCTTTAATCTAACTTCTTGTTCTTCAGTTGCCTGATTGCCTGCTGAAATCGTCATTGGGTTCACCTGTGTCTTGTTATGAATCGGCCCTTCATGTGTATTTATTTATTCTGGTTCTGTTTTTCATTCGTTTTTCCCGGTGTGGCTGTTCTTCCATTTCTCTGTTATCAGGACGTCGTTTAATTCCTGGCTAATTACGTTTTTTTAAATTAATTTTTTTTTTTTTTTTTTTTATAAACTTATTAAAGGCATTCGTTTTTCATGGAGTGACTGAGCTTTAGGAAAAACTTGCACTTTATTAATTTACCTGGTTTTATTTGCTTATGTTGTGTGAAATGTTGGATTGAATTGTGGGGCCCAGCTGACCCCGTAGAGAAAAGGTGAGGCCTTTTATTTTGATTTGTTTTGTTTTTGTCCTAGCAACATTTTAAGGCTATGAAGGCCTAAGATTTAAAATAGGATCAGAGATATATTTAAAATTGGGCATAAACTGGAAGAGGAAGACTCAAAAAATGCGACTCTGGTCGTTTGCTTGCTAGCTTCTGCTCTTTAGCTGACATGCCCTCGGGTAGTGAGCTGTAGTTCATTTACCAGCTTCCTGTTTGATAATTACCCACAAATGCTCGTCTAATGGAAATGAGGCTCTCTAATCCATTTTATTTTTAACATTTTTGTTGTTTTTGACTAATGGTGAATTGCTTCAGTGTTCGTTCCTGTTTCCAGAGTAATAGTTTTTTTGTTGACTATCATCTGAAGGATCCTCTGATTTCTGCACTACTAAAGGTGGATTTGATTGCTGTCTGTTGTGATTTGTCTCTCTCTCTCTCTCAGGGGTTTTCTCCTTAACATTTATATTTGGTTCATCCAAGTTTGCTGCCTTGTGTTGCAGCAGTCTTTGTTGGATCTTGCTAATAGGCAGGTCTCTCAACTGCTGGTTCTATTTTCTAAGCTCTTGGAATCATTTTCACATCTGCCCATTGTTGTTTAATGGCTTGGATTGTTTTCTCAATCTTTCCATACAAAGAGAATGGGTAAACCATTATAGCTTGAATTTTCCAAGCTATATTTGCGGTTTTGAAACATTGAATGGTTTGATTTATTTTATTTTTTCCATAAAGCAGGTTGAGCCTCAACTAATTAATCCAGAGGATTGTGGAGCATCCAACTCCTATCCAAGATGACGGAAACTTACCCCAAAACTACTCAAGTGTCGTTTAGATTAAATCAAGATCTGAGGACACATATGAAGGCATCAAATGTGATCTCTAAACAAAAACCAGTGTCTATCCTGAAAAGGTAAGTAGTTGCCTACCTCATTAATGCATGCCACTTTCACCTCACTGACAGAGAAACTTAATTTCCAGGACTGTCATCCCTAATGCACCAGCTGCAAAATCTGCAGGAATATCCAGGGTCCTAAAAGAAAGTGGAACTGTATCTAAAAAAACATCTTCATGTGGTGCTGCAGGATCCAAATTGTTGCATAAAGTGTACTTCAGTATCAGCACTAACTCTACAACTGTAAGTGGTTCTGGATGCAGTGGAACGAATTCCAGAGTCGAAGTATTTCCTCGGACTATGGTGACATCTTTAGCCCCTGCTAAAATGCCTAAACAACCAGTAAAACCCATAAATGCTCCTAAGATTGGGCCTGTTAAGAAGCTGACTGGAGTAAACATTGAAGCACATGCTGACAAGAGGAATTCACCACCTGCTACTAAAACAACCATGCTTGCAAGCTCTATGAACGAGAAGTTGGTGAAAGAAGCCTCCACAAGTAGAAGCCTGGTCAAAATTGGCAAGTTTGTCTTTTTTATTTTTTTTTCTTCAAAGACATTTAGTGTATAGGTATGATGCTCTTTTGATTAATGCTCCTCTTCTCTTGCATTAGGCTTAAATCAGCTGATTATTGTGTCTTGTGAAGAAAAGCAGCAAGTCTACTGTCAGCTGTGTTCAGTCAGGCTAAGAACTTCCAGTCATTCCACCAGTTTAACCCATTGCTGTAACTATGTGGTATGTGGCTGAATTGGTTTTTCTCAACTCAACCATGTTCATTTATTTTTCTCTCACTAAGGTTTTCAAGATCTGTGTCAAGACTTGTGTATAGCATCTTAAAGGTTATTTCAGCCCAACCTATAGCTGTGATGCAGACAAGTATTGGTTAGAGTGGAATGTGCAAAAAGCCTGATTTGAGTGGTTCATATCACAACAAAGATGTCTAAATTGTGGTTGAATGTGTTTTTCTTTCCCACTGTTATTTTGCAAAGTTTAGACGAGACCTACGGCCAAAAAGTCAAAGACTATCCAGTGTGGAAACTATACATAAATGTTAATTTTCTTTTTTTTTTTTTTTATCCAACAGAAGTTTTACTAGTTATATCAGTTAGAAGCTAACCTTAATTGGGAATCTCTTTTTGCCATTTAAACCTTAGCAACTTAACTTATGCTTCTCTGGAGTGTATTAAAAACTTGTGCAATAATTCAGAGATTTACTGATCATTTTTTTCCCCTAGAAAATGAAGTATCCAGGATGGACTGCAGATTTCTCAAACTTGGAGGAAAAATTGAAAACTATAGTGGTCCATTTAGCTGAGATTGAGAAAAGCCTAGGATCACAGAAGCCACAGGTGATGAGTCCAAACACGGTTATCAGTGTTTTTGAAAATGTTGCACTCTTGAAATATTGACCTTCTTAGCTTTCTTTTTTCTCCAAGAACTAAAAGTACTACCTATAGTAAAAATGAGTACTGTAAGAAACTACACTCTTGACTGTAAAATTGGCTTTTGACCAAGGGTGCATCGATTGCAGCTTTCTGGCTGATCCCCAATCTTTAAAAGCCTGACCCACCAATTCTGATGTTGGGCAGTACTGATTTTGATGATTTTTATTAATTTTTTTCCCTTTCACTGACACCGTTAGGTGTAATAAGGGTACCATACACATTCAATGTTCCAATCTTATTTTATTGAAAAAAATTGAACAACACCTTGTGAAACAATATAAACTTGTTTCAACTGCACATGAGGTAGTGCTCTCAAATATAAATGAAAAGTTTAGGGCATTGCTGTGCAAACTACTAAATTAAGTAAACTAAAATAATTGGTTCCTATTTAGTCATTTATCACATTTTTAGACCTTTGTGGGGGTAGAGAAGATCGATTTTTACATTCAAGTATCTGCCAATCTGATTACTCCAAATTAAGGAAATTGTTTTTGCTGATTAAAGGGATGGGGGGGGGGGGAAGCAAACTTTCCAAAACTCTTTTGTTCTATGGAATACATATAATGGGTTTCTAAGGTGTTTTGGTTAAAGTCTTAATAAAAACAAATGCATAATTGATATTTGTATCTTCACATTAGAATTGTATAAGGTACTAAAATTTGTTGTGCTGATTTACAAAAAACATGGTGTGATTGTAATTGCTAACGTGTTCCAGGAAGCATCTTAAATGTCAGCTATGAAGGTCTTTCTCTGTAGTATATTTTACCTGAGGGGTTCTCTTGCAAACTACAGGTCCTTCTCAAAAATTAGCATATTGTGATAAAGTTCATTATTTTCTATAATGTAATGATGAAAATTTAATATTCATATATTTTAGATTCATTGCACACTAACTGAAATATTTCAGGTCTTTTATTGTCTTAATACAGATGATTGTGGCATACAGCTCATGAAAACCCAAAATTACCATCTCACAAAATTAGCATATTTCATCCGACCAATAAAAGTGTTTTTAATACAAAAAACGTCAACCTTCAAATAATCATGTACAGTTATGCACTCAATACTTGGTCAGGAATCCTTTGGCAGAAATGACTGCTTCAATGCGGCGTGGCATGGAGGAAATCAGCCTGTGGCACTGCTGAGGTCTTATGGAGGCCCAGGATGCTTCGATAGCGGCCTTTAGCTCATCCAGAGTGTTGGGTCTTGAGTCTCTCAACGTTCTCTTCACAATATCCCACAGATTCTCTATGGGGTTCAGGTCAGGAGAGTTGGCAGGCCAATTGAGCACAGTGATACCATGGTCAGTAAACCATTTACCAGTGGTTTTGGCACTGTGAGCAGGTGCCAGGTCGTGCTGAAAAATGAAATCTTCATCTCCATAAAGCTTTTCAGCAGATGGAAGCATGAAGTGCTCCAAAATCTCCTGATAGCTAGCTGCATTGACCCTGCCCTTGATAAAACACAGTGGACCAACACCAGCAGCTGACACGGCACCCCAGACCATCACTGACTGTGGGTACTTGACACTGGACTTCTGGCATTTTGGCATTTCCTTCTCCGCAGTCTTCCTCCAGACTCTGGCACCTTGATTTCCGAATGACATGCAGAATTTGCTTTCATCCGAAAAAAGTACTTTGGACCACTGAGCAACAGTCCAGTGCTGCTTCTCTGTAGCCCAGGTCAGGCGCTTCTGCCGCTGTTTCTGGTTCAAAAGTGGCTTGACCTGGGGAATGCGGCACCTGTAGCCCATTTCCTGCACACGCCTGTGCACGGTGGCTCTGGATGTTTCTACTCCAGACTCAGTCCACTGCTTCCGCAGGTCCCCCAAGGTCTGGAATCGGCCCTTCTCCACAATCTTCCTCAGGGTCCGGTCACCTCTTCTCGTTGTGCAGCGTTTTCTGCCACACTTTTTCCTTCCCACAGACTTCCCACTGAGGTGCCTTGATACAGCACTCTGGGAACAGCCTATTCGTTCAGAAATTTCTTTCTGTGTCTTACCCTCTTGCTTGAGGGTGTCAATAGTGGCCTTCTGGACAGCAGTCAAGTCGGCAGTCTTACCCATGATTGGGGTTTTGAGTGATGAACCAGGCTGGGAGTTTTAAAGGCCTCAGGAATCTTTTGCAGGTGTTTAGAGTTAACTCGTTGATTCAGATGATTAGGTTCATAGCTCGTTTAAAGACCCTTTTAATGATATGCTAATTTTGTGAGATAGGAATTTTGGGTTTTCATGAGCTGTATGCCAAAATCATTAGTATTAAGACAATAAAAGACCTGAAATATTTCAGTTAGTGTGCAATGAATCTAAAATATATAAATGTTAAATTTTCATCATGACATTATGGAAAATAATGAACTTTATCACAATATGCTAATATTTTGAGAAGGGCCTGTAATTGTTCAGAAAGTGTATCTCATAGATGCTGGTGGACTAGAGCCTATGTTTTGGAATGCAAAAGGTGTAGTTTTGGCTGTTGTCTTCAGGGTGTTTCCCACCATTTACTTAACAACTTAAATATTTTACATTTGAGATAGACTTTAGTAATACAAACTGTTACCTTGCACATCTTGCTCGCAGAATCTATTTCAACATGTCAGTTTTCATTTTTTTTATTCCAACATTTAGAGAATGGAGGTGAAGAAGGACTTGTACCAAAAGCTGGCTGCTCTTTCAGAAAAAGAAGGTAGTAAAATCTTTAATAATTTAATTTCAGAAAGCCACACCATTAGAGCTTAGTCTTTAAATCTAGGTTTCTTTTTCTTTCTTTTCTCAAAGGGGAATAAGATGGAGGGTCTCCTTTATGCTTTTTTTATTTTTTATTTTATTATTTTTTAATTTTTTAATATTTGCATTAAGGTGACTAGTTTACTCTAGTTCCTGCTTTAAGTAACATCTTCTCTTAGTGCCTGGTGATTATGGTACCTTTTGCTTGGGGTCCACCCCCTGTTCTCTGAATTAATCCTCCACCTGGTGGCCTCTTCAGCTTGGGCTACTTGTAGTAAAAGTCAGGTTTGTGTAGGAATAATCGGTGTAATTACTAGTTGACACGTCACTTTATGATGAAGCATAAAATCCTTGCTAGCCTGAATGTACTTGATGGAGAAGTTGCTCTAACTTGGTCAGTGTTGTGACATAATATCACACAGCATTCAGTTGAATGAAATTAGTTTTGGTCTGATAACTGAGAAGTAACTCCTTTTTAAAGAACGGTATTGTGTGCTGATTAGGAACTGTCTTTCTCACTTTTTGTCTTTTGATTCTCAGCTGTTGAGGAGCTGAAAGCAATTGTGAAGCAAGACCCTCGAGTCTCATCTTCCACTGCTGAAATCGTAAAAACTTCTCTTCAGATGGGTCCAAGTATCTGTGAAGTTTCAAGCTCCGATGATGGTACATTTTAAACCTCGGTTACAATTTCTGACAAACAATTAAAGCTTTATCAATTTAAGTGATTTTTTTTTTGGGGGGGGGACATGTATTGACAGTGCTCATTGTATGCTCTGAAATACCCAGTGAGCGTATGGCACTTTCTTCTCACTCTGCCCATTAGGAAAACAAGTGCAACAAAAAGAGATTTTAAGATTTCCTGGTAATGATCCATCAGAGGAGAAGAGTGAAAGACTGCACCAGATTAGACCTCTCCATGTGAAAGGTTGGTGTTTTTTGAGTTTCTATAAGGCAGATACTGTGATTGGGAAGCAGGATCTTTCAACTAAAATTGTTTTGCTCCAGGTACCTTCAGAAAGTCCTTGGTGAACTGGAATCTCCCAATGTTATTTTTACTACCTCAGCTGTTGAGCTCAAGAGGTTTATCTAAATGCTGATCAATACATGACGATGTTCCCTTATGACTGAGTTTTAGAATAGAATATCCACTTTATTGTGTTTTACACATCCATCAACTGGTGTACACAGAAGCAAGATTTCAATGCAAGGAATGCTCTGCCATCAGAGAATATTTGGTTTTAACCTTTTAATGTCTGTTTTAAGCCTGGAATGAGTACTTCTGAGTGAATACATGCTTGGAACTTTAAATGTGGAAACAACCATGTGTTTTTGGCTACAATAATGGTTTGACGTCTTTGGTCTCTCTAGTCTGAAGTAAGTTTGGACAAAATGGAGATTGGCCATCTAACGGATCTGTCTGGCTCACCGACTATAACGGCTTCTCTCCTGGATACGCCTATTGCTAAAAGCTGAGCTGAGTTTCATTTTTGACTCAAAGAACCCATCCAAAACCCTTGTCTAGCCACATTAGAAAAGGCCTGCTATCAAGCAAGATTCAGTTGCAATTGATTCATAAATATCTCTCTCAAGCAGTCCCCATGGGGGGAACTTTTATTCAAAGTGCACAACCCCCCCCCCCCCCCCCCCCCCCCCCCGTCAATCTTAACAGGGCGGTTTTATATAGATACAAAGCATTGGTGTGTATTTAGGTCCTCTTGACCAATTGAAATAATCATATTCATTTACGTAAACCTTCTTGGCACCTACACCATTGCTTTTCTCTACTTTTCTGGGAATACACTCCAGCCAGACATCTGGAAAACATCAAGTTGGCCTATGTGACAGTCTACATTAACATTCTCATGATTTTGATCAACTCTTCATTCTTGAGTTAAACTGGATGGCTGAATTGATGTCATGCTGACCTGGCAGGGGTCAGCGTATCACAAGATTTCCTGGCTGGACTGCAACAACAGACCCATTAATCACTTCTCACGCCAATAACTTTTTTCCAATGTAATCTATTATCAGAAGGCTTGCATGTTTACTCAGAGTGAACAATTCTTCACAGAATTCATCTTATGGTAAAAACAATAACTTTTTTAATCTAATCAAACAAAGCTTTATGTTTCCACACATGCATGCCACCAAGATGGATGCTAGTCTCTGAATTACCCAAAATCTGCTGTTGGAACAGAAAATTTGACTATTCCTGCTAAGTGGACTAATTAACGATGGTCTCTACTTTTACCTGAGTGAAAATAAAGTGGAGGATGAACTCAGTTTTGGAACCAATTCCAAATTAGGCCACAAACCCTTTTCTTGGGAGCAACTCACAAAAGGATGGCTGGGCACTTTGGCTTGGAGCGTCAGCTGGTGACTGAGGCGTTTTTTGTTTTTGTTTTTGAGCGTATCTGACACTGTCGTCAAGGCTCCTGAGAGACTGATTAACCTTTTGTTAAATTGTAGACTTTAATTTCATCTTCAATGTTTAATTCCCTTGTCACAAACTTACTATTTAGGCAGTAGTATTTGTGGCATTGAATAGCTGTTGAAACCTCTGTTCTTTAATATCACGTACTCGTCGTCTTCTGCTTATCCGGGACCGGGCAGCAGACTCAACAGAGATGCCCAGACGTCCCTCTCTCCAGACACCTCCTCCAGTTCCTCCAGGGGGAGCCCAAGGTGTTCCCAGGCCAGCCGAGAGACATAGTCCCTCCAGCGTGTCCTGGGCCGTCCCCTGGACCTCCTCCCGGTGGGATGTGCCTGGAACACCTCCCGAGGAAGGCGTCCAGGAGGCATCTGGTATAGATGCCCGAGCCACCTCAACTGGCTCTTCTCGATGTGGAGAAGCAGCGGCTCTACTCCGAGCCACTCCCGGATGGCCGAGCTCCTCACCCTATCTCTAAGGGAGTGCCCGGCCACCCTACGGAGGAAGCTCATTTCAGCCGCTTGTATCCGGGATCTCGTTCTTTAGGTCATGACCCAAAGTTCATGGCCATAGGTGAGGGTAGGAACGTAGACAGACCGGTAAATCAAGAGCTACACTTTTCAGCTCAGCTCTTTCTTCACCACAACTACTAGCACACCATCCTCATTACTGTGGCAGCCACATGATCAGTCTGTCGATCTCCAGCTCCATTCTCCCCTCACTCATGAACAAGAACCCAAGATACTTGAACTCCTCCACATGAGGCAGGAACTCCCCTCTAACCTAAAGAGGACAAGCCAACCTTTTCTTTAATATCTTTTTGTTTTTATTTAAATGTCAGGTCTTGGCTTGATGTACAATAAATGTAGAATTTAATTAAATTACCATTTCTCATATTTGTTCTTGCCCATTTTAATACAAGTTTAACAATTTATTTTGAACCATAATCTAGAGAAACTGACATATCTCCCCATGCTTGTAAATGTGGACATTTGAATATAGCAAAAAAAACTCAATTCATTCTTCAGATTAGTTAATGATGGCTTTAGTTTGTTGTATTTTGCTCCTCCTACAAAGGCAATCAGACTGAATGTTTTGAGCTTTGTCCAAGGTCAAGATAAAATAGTCTGATTCAGGAACGTCTCCAGCCGTCTATAAGTTACAAAGTGGATCCAGATCCTGTTCCAGGCAGCAATGCTGAAGACTTTACTGGTTTGACTTTTTTTGTTGAGTTTCTCCCAAGAAAATCAACAGTTGAAAATTTCTTTCAGAATATTTATTTCTTTTTTTTTTTCATTTCAGAAACTGTCAAACAGGATCCATTTATTCCTGATTCTGATGCTCAGCATCATAAAGTCACACTTGCCAGGCCAAGTCCCAGTTAGTAATTTTAGTATATATTTGTCGGCATGTTGAAACATTCCTTACACACGATCTAAATAATTCATTTGCACAAATTTTTCACCCAAGGGATGGTGCCGAAAGCAGACCCTCTGTTCCCTCTGGAAAGACTATGTTTAAAGAGCACGTCACCCTCACCAGATCCACCAAAGGCTGTTAGTTGTAGACCAACAGGTGAAATCTGCAACCCCCAGAAACGAGCAGCTCCAGTACCAATAAAACAAAATGGACCGAGTCTCGACCCAGAAGAAGTTCCAAAACATGACGCAGCACCTGGAGAGCACTGTAAACTACAGTCAAAACCCATAACTTCCCTTGGTTAGTGTTGAGCACTCAAGTTTAACTTTATTTTGTCATTTATAAGCTAACTTGTGGTAATAGATGGTTGTTTCAGGGAGAAAAGCTCAAGGCTGCAGTAATCTGTCCCTTTTCTTGCAAGTAAGTGAAGTGGACACTAAACAGGTTATTGGTGAGTGTCCCTCTAACAGCCCTCAGCATTTTTTGCCTCTTTACAGAAACATGAAGCGTATCTTAATGGTCTGCATTCATCAGGTATAGACTCTGTTTGGGAGTGCCAAGGGATTTGTCTGGAAACCTTCTTTCTGTGTGAAAGCTGCGAGGAAACCCTCTCGCGCTGCAACATCTGTCAGCATATGGCCAGCCTCGACCACCAACTTAAATACATGGTGAGTGTTTGGTTAAAGATGCCACAAATTGATGAAAACCAGGCTGCACGCGTTCTAAGGTCATCCACATGTTTCAGTGGAAAAAGCACCCGGATTTTCTGCAGATGTTCTGGTGGCAAGCAGATCTGCCTCGAGTGTTAAAAATGAACATTTTGCAAGAAGTTGTCTGGAGGCTAGGAGAGCGCGACCGTGTCCTAAAGATTGATGCAAAGGTATTTTATCAGATCACTAGATGAAACAGTGATATTAAAATAACAAAGATGTACACTGCCAATTGTTTTTCCCACATTGTTACTTTTGTTAAAATAATTTGTCCATTTTTCTTTTAGTGTATAGTACTTAAACGAGAGTTGCATCAGTTTGTTAAGGCGGCTCCATTCAGTGAAGGTGAAAGCTTCATTTTCATCCGTCTGTAAACTTTACAAACAAAAATTGTATGCTGTAATTGCTATTTTGTTTTAAGGTTTGAAGATGTTGCAGAACATCTTTAATGAAGGGAAACCAACCGTTCATCTACTGTTCAGAGCTACACACCAACTGATGAGTAAGTCTTTTTTTTTTTTTTTTTCCTCAGGCTAGCAAGCATTACTTCTGGGTGCTGGTCAACTCATCCCTTCACCATTTCATACTTTTGTGGTTGTTGTGTGAACAATCCCCTGGAGTTTGACCTTTTCATAAGCAAGTGGGGGGTGTAATAACCTCTTCTCCTTCAGCTGGCTTTCCCGTGACAACCAGCCAAGTGAGGCATCTTTCTTGAAAGAACAAACGTATTTCTTAAAACCGAATGCATACGCGACCTTTTAGGTTACAAAACAAGGGATCAAGAAGGTTAATAATCTTTTTAATTAAAATAGTCCGAGGTCATGAGATTTTATTCTGACTTCTCATTATTTCAGGATTCTGGAATATGAAATTTGTTTTAGTTTTTACATCTCTTTGACACTCAAATGTCAAGAGGAAGTTTTTATTTTAATGGTCTCATTTCTACTTTGCCTGTTTTGTTGATCTGAGAGGATATAAATAAAATGGGGAAGAGAAGCTAAAAGGTCATCCTCACATTTGAGACCCACTAGGATATCCTTTGGGCATAAGGCTGGCAGCAAGATGGTGGAGGGGCCAACATGTTGTTCAATGCTTTTCAACAAAAGTTGGATTTCTCCAGAGTATGAAGCAGGAATTTTTGTACAGTTTATCATTATTGTGATTCAATTTTCTATTCATGACAGTCAAATTTGCGAACTCCAAAACCTGAAGGTATTGTTGCGATTTACTTATTTTTGCTGTTCTGATGGAGCTGTCAGTATCTTTGAAAATATGAACGAATGCAGTTAGAGTGCTATTTAGTGGTAAAACTGCACCACTTAGTGTAACTGGCGTCCTTGAAGGCTTTTCAAAGATTTTCAGTAGTGGTGTATTGTTTATGGAAAAAGAGGGTTTGGCTGCAGTAACATGCAGCTCTTGCCAACAAAGACTGCAGTGGATTTAAGCCCTTTTTTTAAATTATCGCAATAAATTCTGCCAAATATTGCAATTAAACTTTAGGTCTATATTGTTCACCCCTGCTCCAGATGTGCCTTTCCAAACTTCGGCACCAGATTACTGGATGGTCCGAGGATTCTCACTTTGGATTCAGAACAGTGTGATTAACTTGGATTTCTGATTTATTTATTTTTAACCTGTTTTAAGATTCAAATACCTAAAGAACGAGGAGCAAACATTCTGTCTCGCAGGGCTTCACTTGAATATGATGCAACATTATCACAACAGGTGTCCAGCAAGGTTGCTCTGGCTTTGACTGAGTTGGGTTAAGCTTCTTTGATGGATAAATTTTGAAAGTTAAGTTTCAGGGCAACCCTTCCACCAAAACCTTTACTTGGACTAGGTCAGCCAGTACCGATAAACAAATCAGAAGGTTGTTTTGTACGTTTGGGTTATTTTAGACATAACTATACCAATAGAAATAAACTAGCAGTTTACTCTAGGTACCTTTTTCTATGATTGCTTGTTTTGCCTTATGATTTAAATCCTGCTGCTGATGCCTTTTTTTTATAAAAACACAATATCAGTCTGGAAAGTTTCAATGTTCTGTTTTAGAAATGCACTTTTTCTTTTTCTTTTGTTTTGGGAGAAAGATGCTATGTTTTGGCCCAGTAATGCCATCTTTGAGTGAGCAGATGCAAAAGGGGCAGTTACTTTCTGCACGAGATTTGAATATTTCTGTTTTTTCATTTATCTCCTGTAGCAGAATGTTTTTAGAAGTTGTAGGTATGGAATGGTGGAAGGGAAGCTAAAGCATTTATGAAGCTTTTACATCTATTTTTTTTCAATTAAAAGCTTTTTTTTTAATATATATAATCTAGACTTGATTTATTTTTACATAGAGTGATAGCTTCTCTATTTTGTTTGTGTTGCAAGTGCATTAGGGGTTTTTGGTACATTAATCTGCAGGTTACATTTTCTCCTCCTCCTCATGAAGGGCTGTAGCAGCCCCTAGCTGTCATCATGGCATACTTACAGGTTTAATTCTGTTGGCCATTGTGTTGAATAGTCCTGCCACAGAAGTGACACTAGAAAGAATAGTTTAACTCTGGAAAAACCCACATTTGGAATCTCTACCACCAACCCACTACTTTCCTTTTTTTAGTTTATTCCTTTATCTTTTACTCCCTTTGTTTTTTTTTTTTAAGATGCTGAAGGAAATGCAAAGAGCACTGTTTTGAAAGACATGTCCATTGTTGGAACGACAAATGTGGGGACAGAAATGGTCTTCGGTCCTGTGTATATGAAGTCCTCGTCTTCAAAGACTAATCTGCTGGGCTGTTCCGTCCCTAATCCAGGACTAAACCTCGCTAAAGGTACCAAGCCTGATCCTTTTCTAAAGCCAGAGTTTACATCAGCTGTCTCTTGGCCTCAAAGCTCCGGTCAGAAACCAGACCCAGAATCCACACCTTGCACTGCTGTCAAAAACTTGGAAGTGTCCATTGCAGGACCAACCAGGAAAAGACCAGCTGATACATCTGTTCAAACTCTGCACAAAACCAGTAGCCCCCTGAAAGACCTGCTGCCAGCTAAACGTACACTCATCACACAGAAGATCAAGAGCGAATCCAGTTCTCCAACTTCAGTGTCTCCTCCAATTGACCCTGCTGCAGGTCCTTCTCTGCATGCTGTGAAAAATGAAGACTCTGGACCCAAACGAGTTAAATCCAGTGTGGACCAGGATTTTTCTTCAAAACTTATTTCTCATTTGAAATGCAGCACATCCAAAAGAAACCACTTCTCCAAGTCTGTTAAGAATGGTGCTAAAACCAATAACCCCTGTGCAACCAGTTCTCTGGAAGTGCCTCACACCAGCTGGGGTTCAAAAATCGTCAACATTAAATCTGAAAGTGTATCACATAACTGGATTTCAAACTGTCAGCTGGTTAAAGCTACAGGAAGGAAGACTTCACCCTCAAACTCTTTAAAAGCAAGCAAGATGGTAACATCTGGTTTGGAGTGTAAGAAGGAACTTTTCACCCCAGGTGTCGACGCTTCTTCTTCAGCCAACATCTCGTCTTCTGAGGACTTTCTAAAGAGGAGCATTGCAGATGCCAGAACTGAAGACAAGCTTATAACTGCTGTAGCTACTTCTGCTGACCTCTGTGACCTACCCAATCTGCAGTTCTTTAATACTCAAAAAATGTGTGTGAGCAGAGGTCCATCCCGTTGTGCCGCTACCAACTATAACTCGGGACGAATACCAGAGCCAAAGCGGGACCCAGAAGCTGATGGGGCTGTGGTTAGGCAACTATGCTTTAACACTATTAGAAATGACCAGCCAAACACCATTAAGCCCTTGTTTCAGGGCAGCTATTAAAGACGGATTCTCGCTGACGTTACCAGAGCCCATCTAATCAGTTTCCACATTGATCCACCACCAATGCCCACTTAGACTCTGGCAGCTTTTGGAGACTGTCATCCACACAGCCAAGCTGCTTGCTGCCCAAGAGGAGATTCAAGTTCTTTCTACTCATGCTGCTGCAAGCCAGGAAAAACCAATGAACTCTTGCACTAGTGGAGAAGGTTCACGTCAACAGTATATGTATTCAAGATGCCAGATCTACCCACCGTGGATTGTAAACCCCTTCCGTCCTATTTCAAATCTAGTTCAATAGCTCAATTGCCTCCAGAAGCAAGAGTTTTTCACATGCCCCTCACTCATGGATGATAAAGATGGGATTGTGGTTCATGAACCTACAATAGAATTGTATTACATTTTTATTTTGTTTTCTACCTGTTTATTTTTGTCTTGGAATTATTGGAAAACCATTTATTTTACATATTTCTGTTCCTGTTGTGAAACGTGTTCTGTTTCCTATGCTATTATGTTTAGCCTAAACAGCACTTAAACCAAAAAACACACACAAAAAAAAGATTGTTGATGGTAATATATAATTAACCAGTTCCTCTTTTGTTTTAATGATTCTTTATTGCAAGAATTTTAGATGTGTAATTGTTTTGAAAGTGAGTTTAGTTGTGTTTTTATTCATTAAAAAAAAAGCCTAATGTATACCAATTTAAACAAATCGTTCAAATGTCTGTTCTGTGTTTAAACTTTGTTTTTAAATCAAATAAGAAATTGTGTCAAATTTAGTAGCTCATAACATCAATGATTAGATTTTCATTCTGTTGTCAAAATATAACCAGTTTTATTTGCTGCTCTCTACTGGCTCAATGAATACCACATAGCGAAGAGAAGATACTTGGTCATTAAATGTCCATTTAAAAATGAAACTTCTCTATGGCAGGTAGCAAGAGATGATTATAAAAACCACAAATTAAAAAGTCAAATACATATTCTAGTGTATATATGTGTGTGTATGTCTGTGTAATAGATAGATGGATAGTGTGTGTTCATGAAAGGAAATTTGTAATTGGTCCTTTTATTTCTTTGCAACAAAGCTTCTTGACAATTAATGCCAGCCTGTTTATTTCCTGTTTGGACGAAAGATTGAACCACAAAAATACTTTTTAGGCAGTTTAACTATTCATTTCACAAACGGGAGCCTCTATAGTGCACAGAAGAACTGAACAGAACCACAAGAGCCTTGCACCTCCTTCTCATGCTGGTCACCAGCTTGGTCACACACTGCTGTGGGAAGGCCTCCCCTCCTTCCACCAGCGTCAGTCCCAGGTCGGCCAATGTGTTTGTGTTGGTTGCTCTGGGACGCCCAAGCTGACCCCACGAGCAGAAGCTTGGACCTATACATTAAATAACTTTTGAGTCAATTATCCAATTACTTTGGATCCCTTTTAACAACGGAGTGGTTTATATCAAAGAGTTATGATTCCTAAACCTTCCTCTGATTTTGACCTAGATGCCCTCAGGGTCTGCTATTTATTTACATATTCCTTTATATAATTCTAATTTTAATGTGTCATTAAACATAAGACTTTGTTTAAGTGTCCAAATACATATGGACCTAACTACATATCCTAAACATAATTATAAGCATGCATGCACTCACAAAGCCATTCATACTGTCCAGTTTGTTACTTGGTTTTCAGAATTAAAATGGCTTAAAAAGTTCATTCCTTTAAAAAAGAGGCAATAACCTACCACTTAGTTCTACAGTTAAATACATCTGACCTCAAGGTCACAAAACCACACCCAAAAGATTTCTCCACGTTGTCATTTATTAGTCAAAATGGTAACTGAACAGACAACTAAATAAAACCCTCAAGTTCAAGACGGATGTACTTTATTTTTAACATTACTCTAATTACAAGTCCCTTTATATCTATAAACCTCCACCCTACAGTAAGAAACTGATTTAAATGAACATTATCAATTTAATGCTTTAGGAAAGTTATTTTTATAAGTTTATTTAAGAAACAAAGTCAGCCATCTGGGGGGAGGATAGTCATTTTCTATACCCGCTTCTTCCATAGTGGGTCGCAGGGAAGCTGGTGCCTATCTCCAGCAGTCTGCAGGCGAGAGACGGGGTACACCCTGGACAGGTCGCTAGTGCATCGTAGGGCAAGACAGACACACACAGGACAAACAACCACGCACACACTCATTCACACATAAGGGCAATTTTGAGAAACCAGTTAGCTTAGCAGTCATGTTTTTGGACTGTGGGAGGAAGCTGGAACTGAAAAAATACACAAAACAATCTTATGGTAGCTTAGGAGTATGCTGGTGCTGTCAGGTCCCTGCCTCTATGTGCTTGTGTAAGTAACTGTTTAAAATTATATAATGTAACTTCCATGTATAGAAATTATCTATGTTTTTGACCTGGAGAAAAAGGTTGCTCTCTGTGTCACCATCCCTCACAGAAAATCAGCGCCAAAACACTCCCCAGGTTTCACCTGTGGTTCGTTCAGTCAACCGAACAGTCATGTTTTAGGACTGTGGGAGGAAGCCAGAGTACTTGGAGAAGAACCCAGCACAGGGAGAACATTGCAGAAAGATTCCTGGCGGGGAGATGAACCCAGGACCTTCTTGCTGCAAGGCAACAGTGCTACCAACTGCACCACTGTGCAACCCTTTTATAATATAATACTTAAAGCAAATAAAGTACATTGAATAAAACAATGTAAATATATGTTTGAACTAACATACAGAGGTTGCAGCACTGTGTGGTTTTCATTTATACTAATGATGCACTCTAAATAAAGTGTGGTACTACAGACCGCTCAGGCTTTCTCTTATTCCCTTTGCCACACAAACACCAGTTTGTGGTTTTCATGGTTAAATCTCAAATCAACTTAAAAGTGAAAACATCTTAGTTCCTGGGAAAGGAATTCGGACCGTAACCTTGGTAAAAAAAAAAAAAAACAATGAAGGGAGGCAAGCATAAGTGAGACATATTTTATGACCAGGTTGGGATTGGCCTCCCCCACATCTGAGTATTTGTTGGTACGTTGAGAAACTTGAGATATATACTTCCTCAGCTCTCAGGCTGTTACAGTAACCTGAATGTTATGAGATCAAGGCCTTCGCTTGTGATTGCATTCCGGACTATCAACATTGTATAGGTCACAAGTTAGGACACAAATTGAAGTGAATAAAGAGGTTGTCTCATGCACACAAATGTCTGAGATTTACATTGTCTTTTAAACGTATTCATACTCCTCAAGCTTTGTCATGTTTTGTCAAGTTATATCCACAAAAGGTTGTTTCAGGGGAAGAGGTGATTTTATGTGATGGACCAAAATAAAGTCGTGCAAATGGAAAATGATGCATAGTTTCCACATTTCTTGGCTAATAAAAACCCTAAAACCATGATATTAATTTCATTTCAGATCCAGTGAGTCAGTACTTTGTAGAACCACTTTTAAGTGCAATTATAACTACACATTCTTTGGGGTATATTTGTACTGACTTTAATGGGAAACAGTGTCTGTTAAAGGTGCCTCCTGATGACAATAGGGTGATTATTTTGAGTGCTTTGAACAGATTTTTATCCTGCCCCAGAATTTAGATGACTATCTGTGTTGTGATTGGCTGGAGAATGGCAATAGGAGCAAGTCGTCCAGGGTGCCCTTTATACTGTAACTGCCACTGGCCACTAACGTTTTCTTTCAGGATTGTCCTGTATTTAGGTCCAGTAATCTTCCCAAATCCCCTTAGCAGTGCCAAGTGTAGAGATGAGCGGAGGTGGTTAAGCTGGGGTGTGGTCCAGAGGACGAGGGAAAGTGACAGCTGGCTTATTTTGATACATTGAAACATGAAGGATTCACCCCCACTCATTATCTGAGGTTACAAGAGGCGTTACGGAGCCCAGTAGACATGAGCCTTATCAGTTCAAGCTGCTGGCTCGCTGTGGGGGCTTGTGTCTGAGTGAGATGATTTTATACGCGAACGCGGGGGCTGTGACATAAGCATCTATCAAGCTTTACCGTTTGAACCAATAGAAGAATTAAGCAAGTTTACATGAAATTTAAGAAAATAGCTCAGTAACATAAATATAGCACCCTTAAGGCCCAGTTTATACAGTTTATCTGCCAAAAAAGTTGATTTGGGGTTTAGTTCCTCTTTAAAGCTTTTCATCACAGTCCTGGGGGCCAAACGTATGAAGAGCAGCATGAAAGTTCCAACTTAAAATGAACTGCTTCATTATGCTTTCTGACTCTGCAGAGTTAAATTGACAGCTTGTTTAATTATGTGGCAATTCTATTCAGTATCATTGTGGCTTTAAACATTCACTTGTTGGGGTGAACTTATATTATATGTATATCTGTTTAATAAATAATGTTGAAAAATAAACTTTCCTTGTTTGAGCATGTGCAATGGTGTGCTGTATTTTTGATAGGGACTGTTAGGTATTATTTAGTCAACTCAGAGGCAAGAACGATACAGAGTCAGTTTTACTTGCAGCAAGGGTAGCTCACTTTGCAGTGCAGACTACAAAGTTTTGACACCCTATGTCTTTATTTATATGCTCTGGGCCAAACACAGTTCAACAGACAGTTCAGACAGGGTGTGTGTGTGTGTGTGTGTGTGTGTGTGTGTGAGGCTGAGAAGAGGCTGGTTCTCACAGGATGCGATTCAGCCTCTGGTGTGTGTGTGTACAAATAGATAACGGAGATCCCACACACAGGGAGGACTGCATACCAGAGCATGATACAGAGCAGAGTGCAGCTGCACTCGGCACAAAGTTTTTAAACGAGTGATAATAAGTTTTCGCACCCATCCAACAGGGACTTCTTGACATTTTTACACATACCTGAAAAAATACACAAAGCAATATTTTGGTACCTTAGGAGTATGCTGGTGCTGTCAGGTCCCTGCTTCTATGTGCTTGTGTGAGTAACTTTTTTAAATTATATATTGTAACTTCTATGAATAGAAGTTATCTATGTTTTTGACCTGGAGAAAAAGTTGCCCACTGTGTCGCCATCCCTCACAGAAAATCAGCGCCAAAACACACCCCAGGTTTCACCTGGTATTCTTTTCCTTTAATGTGGAAAAACCATCTTTAAATAAGAAAATTACCAAAGGATGAGTACACTCAAACAGTTTGTACAAGTGAGAACAACTGAATGCAAGGTATCAAAGTGCTCTTGCAGTCAGAGGTCAAACTTTCATATTTATAATACAGTTGTGTACAGTGTGTGGCTTCTTGTTACACAAAGGCATTTGTTAGTCATGAAATAAAATGGGCATGAGCCCTTTACTGGAGCATTCTGTGGTTTTTGTTTTTTTCCTATAACATAACTTGTTTTGCAACTGGAAAGTTTCACATATATGTCTTTGCTGCATGCACTCAGTGGGTGTGATTAATTCAGGGCACACAAGCATAACAAAAATTAAAAATGTTCCATCACACCTTGTAAACAACGTTAGCCAGAACATGAATACCTCTTGCCTTCTTTCATACAGGAAGAAATATTTAGTATTTCTTAGAATATTTTGTATCTTAAAATGAAAAAATCAACTCACCAGTTGGTTTCGCCCCTGTTATTAATTCCTGATGAGAAAATCCAGTTACTACAACTAATATGTTGGTAGTAACTACATCTATTCAGTTACATTTACTTGAATAACATTTTGGAAAAAAAAAACACTATATTGCACAACGTAGTATTACTCAAGCAATACTACGTTGAATAAACACTGTTCTTGAGTAAAATTTCTTCATTCCACACCCACCTCAAATTACTCCACTAAACCACCAGACTCAGACACAGACCAACACAGTTTATTTAAAATGACACTTTTTATGTTTAAAAACTTTATTGTTCTAGTTGAATTTTCTTTCTGCTGGGTCTGTTGTGCCATTTGGCAGTTAAGTGAATATACACTAAATGGAAATTGTAAGTCACTTGAAGTACTTTGTGGTGTTCTAACATATATACACTGCTCAAAAAAATAAAGGGAACACTTCAACAACACAATATAACTCCAAGTAAATGAAACTTCTGTCAAATCAAACTGTCCACTTAGGAAGCAACTCTGATTGACAATCAATTTCACATGATGTTGTTCAAATGAAATAGACAACAGGGGGAAATCTTTGGTGATTAGCAAGACACACTCAATAAAGGAGTGGTTCTGCAGGTGGGGACCACAGACCACTTCTCAGTATCTACGCTTTCTGGCTGATGTTTTGGTCACTTTTGAATGTTGGTGGTGCTTTCACACTCGTGGTAGCATGAGACGGACTCTACAACCCACACAAGTGGCTCAGGTAGTGCAGCTCATCCAGGATGGCACATCAATGCGAGCTGTGGCAAGAAGGTTTGCTGTGTCTGTCAGCGTAGTGGCCAGAGCCTGGAGGCGCTACCAGGAGACAGGCCAATACACCAGGAGATCCCTCAGGAGACCATCAGGAGCATGCCCAGGTGTTGTAGGGAGGTCATACAGACACATGGAGGTCACACACAATACTGAGCCTCATTTTGACTTGTTTTAAGGACATTACATCAAAGTTGGATCAGCCTGTAGTGTATTTTTCCACTTTAATTTTGTGTGTGACTCCAAATCCAGGCCTCCATTGGTTAATAAATTTGATTTCCATTGATGATTTTTGTGTGATTTTGTTGTCAGCACATTCAACTTTGTACAGAACAAAGTATTCAATGAGAATATTCCATTCATTCAGATCTAGGATGTGTTATTTGAGTGTTCCCTTTATTTTTTTGAGCAGTGTATTTTACCTGCTGTAAGTACTGGCTTTAGACTTGACTATATGAAAAGTTTGAAGCTTTATGTGGTAAAAACATTTTTTTTTGCAAATGTTTGTTTCTTCTTCCTGAATTTGTCATTTCATAATGATGTTACATATGTTTACTATTTTTGTACTTTATTCTTTAAAATACTAGAGTTTGCACATAACTATATTTTTGTCTGTCTTATTCCACCATTTTCACAAATTAGATCGGATGTATGATCAAACAGAAACTCTACCTAAGTAGCATTTTTACCAAATTTATTTAACAAAGAAAGAGATTGATGATCGTCACTTAACCAGCTTTATTATGACCTTGCAAGGAACAACAGTTTTACAGCAGGAGGCCATCGTATATTTTCTTACTAGACAAAGTAAGAGAACTCTCTGATTCAAGGTAATTTCTAAGGATTTTAACCTTGCACAGTGTGACATAAATCTTATCTTATACTTCAGCCCTGAGGAGCCATCTCTCAGACTAAACAGAGCCATCTGCCCCGAACCATGCCTTAAAAAAAGCTTGCAGCAGGGGAACAAGACAGGGGTTTGAATACTTATCAGCTCGCGTTAACTTTATATGTTGTTGCTGGGCTGTATTTGTTTTATGGTGGGAAAAAAAACAAACCCCCAACTCTGAGGTGTACAGAAGAAACAGCGCCCCCTGCAGTCACAGATTAAAACGGCTGCAGAATTAGGTGCCTGTCTATGAATAAAATAAAATAAAAAATATATATATGTAACCCATCTTGTTCGTTCTGATCCAGCAGGCTGACTTCACGACAGACACATTCTGGTTCTCTGTATTTATTCTAACAAGAGACAAATAAACAAGTTGGTGGTTAGCAGCTCCAGCAGCTTCTGGCCCACAGTAACAGACAGCAACAGAAAAAGGGGCGAGCTGACTGTGATCGTATAGTAATTTTAACATAAATGTACATCAATTTTCTACATTATATTTAACACAGTTAGCAATGAATACATATATTGTGGTGAACGAAACAGAGTACACACAAATATTTAACATTCAAAGACTATCGTACAATTGGCAACTGAATTGTTACTTTGTATCAAATAGTAAAACATACCTAACAAGAGACAAATAAACAAGTTGGTGGTTAGCAGCTCCAGCAGCTTCTGCCCCTATACTTTAAATAAAATACAATAAATAACTCTAGACAAACTACTGAGTAATCAGATGAACAGTTGATAAAACAGTTAGCAGTTGTAATATTAAACACAGCTGAAATACACAACATGAATTACAATAACAGTTTAAAACATTTACAAAATATGGCAAAATCGAATATGAAAAAATTTATATAATTAAATTAATCTAAAATATATGTCCAAAAAAATCATATTTGTTAAGAAAACACAGAGCTGATCCTAATATATACCACAGTAACAGACAGCAACAGAAAAAGGGGAAGAGCTGACTGTTACTGGTTGCTATGGTAACCACCAACTGACAAGAGTAACATAAAAAATGTATATAGCAATAAAAGTCAGGAAAATTTTTTATTGTTGATTAAACAAAATGAATTTGAAGAATAAATAAACCAATTTTGACAAACTTCACATCAATAGTGATGTTAAAATAAAACCCCATTACACACACACACACACATATATATATATATATATATAGATATATATATATAGATAGATAGATAGATAGAGAGAGAGAGTGTCAGTCATTTTCTACCGGTGGTTTCACTTCTGTTTAACAACAATTTGGTTTTGTTATTCTAAGCACAAAAAGAAAAGCAGATATACATTTCTGTAAATCAATTTATGGCAAGAAAGATGTATTTGAATGTTAGATTTAGCATTTTTAAATGTTAATCAAATAACCTCTTGTTTTCTTATGTTGTGTTTTTCATTACAGGTTTGATTAGAAGATCTAATTACCATAAACACACAGACCACCGACTAAGCACACACACACACATGGGGGCGTCCCACTCAACAACTTGTAGCGCTACACGCAGCGTGTTGCCGCTAAAGTTTCACGGCACGCATTTGGTGCGTCACTAACGTTACTTCCCGTTCATCCAGATTCCTACACAGCAAGAAACAAGACAACAGCTCCGGGGTCCGAAGTAGGTACGTTTAACCAGCTGTTTACAATGAACCGAATATGCTTGAAGGACTGGACTGTATCGGGTTCGTGGGACGTGATCGGAACACAGTTGCACGCCGCGGACTCCTGGGCGGTTAGGATTTTCCACACTAAAAACGGCCGTTAAACATAGTTGAGACGGTTCATTTCTCCACTTCCTTTGGCGGATGTTGTTTCGTTGTTATTTCTGCTGTTGTTGAATGTGAATTCATGTTGTGTGTAGCTGTTTTACACGCTTTATGTACTTTAACGTGTTCTCGGTGACGGATATCCGGAGGAGAATCAGTAAAATGTGGGAAAAATACCACAGTTTACGCTGGATGTGATCTGTGAAAATCTCAGTAAGGCTGAACCACAGACCACTGTTTGTTTCCTCATCCGCAAAAGTCGTCCTTGAGAGGCGCTTGTTTACGTCTCATCGCAAAGTATCATTTAATCGCCTTTCGTATTTGTATTTTGTATGTTTTTCGACACAGAAACTACGGAAGGTCAAAAATAATTTTAACCCAGAAACTTTATGCTTGTTAGATAAAAAAAAAAAAAATGCTTCAGAAAAGCAAACCAAGACAGGAAAGGATTTTGTTTGAGCCAATATTCAAGAGTTTTCAGTTGTTAGGGGTTTAAACTGCAGCGCCATCTAGTGGTTACATTTGACAGGTATCCGCATCTATCTTTTACCCGGGCGTCCAAATAGTAAAGATCCTTAGACATGCATGCAATTTCTGCCCAAATATTTCATTTAAACCAGTAATTAAACTATTAAGTAGACAGTTATTTATTCTGTACTAGACTATATGCAAAGGTAAAAGCTTTTTTGCGTGTGTTTGTTTATTTTTTAGTCAACTTTAACTTTTAGGCTTTATTTACTGACATTCAATTTTTATGTAGAGTGCTATGCAAAACTATTCATACTCCTTGAACTTTTTCACGTTTTGTCACGTCTGTGTTTCGGTATTCTGAGATTTTATTTTAGCGAGCAGCACAAAGTACAGTGTAATTAAATAGGAAACAAGGTTTTCAGATTTTTTTATTTTATTACTAATAAAATTCTAAAAGAAATACGGCATGTGGCTGTAGTCAGCCCTTCAAACCCTAACCTTTCAAGGTCAATACCCTACAGTTTATTCTCATGTCCTTTGCAGTTTCTAGCAGGTTTTCTTCAAAGATTGCTCTGCTTTTAGCTTCATGCTTCTTCCAGTCAACTGGGACCAGCTTCTTTGTTGCTGCTGAAGAAATGCATCCCACTGCATAATGCTGCCACCACCATGCTTCACTGTAGGGATGTTGTGTTTAGGGTGATGTGCATTGTAACTCTTCTGCCAGCAAAGTGTCTTCTACATGTTTGCTGTCTCCCTTACATGGCTTGTGGGAAACCGCAAACAGGACTTCTTATGGCGTCTTTTCAACAATGAGTTTCTTTCTCCCACTTTTCCATAAGGGCCAGATTTGTGGAGCAATCAACAAATAGTTGTCCTGACAACCAATTGTCCTACCTGAGCTGTGGATTTGTTTAGTAATGTTCTCTAAACCTCTGAGACATTTACAGAACTACTGGACGCTTACTTTGATTAAAATACAGATGGATTCCATTTACTTCTGAAGGCAGGTATTTGCCCTGGATTTTAGTGTTATCGGAAATAAGGGCCTTTATACTAAATCGTGCTACGCTTTTCAGAATTTTATATTTAAAATATTTGAAAACCAATTAACCTAACAGGCATGTCTTTGGACTGTGGGAGGAAGCCGGAGTACCCGGTGAGAACCCACAAACTCCATGCAGAAAGACCCCCGGTCGGGAATCGAACCCAGGACCTTCTTGCTGCAAGGCAACAGTGCTACCAACTGCGCCACCGTGCAGCCCACAGGGTTAGGTTAATTGGTCACTCTAAATTGCCCTTAGGTGAATGAATGAGTGTGTGCTTGGTTGTTTGTGTGTTGCCCTGCGATGGACTGGCGACCTGTCCAGGGTGTATCCTGCCTCTCGCCCATAGACTGCTGGAGATAGGCACCAGCTCCCCCGCGACCCACTATGGAATAAGCGGTAGAAAATGACTGATTTGAAAACCATGGCTCTTTTTCTTTCCTCTGTATAATTATGTGCTACTTAGTGTGGATGTATCACACAAAATCTCAGTAAAAACGTTTGTGGTTGCATCACAAGAAAATTTGAACAACTTTAAGGGGTGTGAATACATTTGAAGTGAACGGTAATGAGAACTTATGTGTAAAAACTGTTAGGTATTATTTAGTCAACTCAGAGGCAAGAACGATAAAGAGTCAGTTTTACTTGCAGCAAGTGTAGCTCACTTTGCAGTACAGACTACAAAGTTTTGACACCCTATGTCTTTATTTATATGCTCTGGGCCAAACACAGTTCAACAGACAGTTCAGACAGGGTGTGTGTGTGTGAGGCTGAGAAGAGGCTGGTTCTCACAGGATGCCATCCAGCCTCTGATATGTGTGTGTGTACAAATAGATAACGGAGATCCCACACACAGGGAGGACTGCATACCAGAGCATGATACAGAGCAGAGTGCAGCTGCACTCAGCACAAAGTTTTTAAATGAATGATAAGTTTTCGCACCATCCAACAAAAACGTCTATTTAGGTGGCAGAATCATCAGATCCAAATCCGTCTAAAACATTGATTACAAGGCAGTGAGATTGTAAATTTTGGTCACATTTTAATGAGTTTTAAATCTGTTTTAAATTCACATGTTAATTTTAAATGGCACACTTTGCTGAGAATTTGCTTTTTTAAAATTGTTATTTATGTATATGTAACAGGTTTAGTGGTAATGCTTTAATTTTCTGACATGAAACTAAGTCCAATCCTTCTAAATATTTAAATATAGATGACCCTTTTATGCTGCAGTTGATATGGTAAACAGTGCATGTAAAATAAGGATTGTGATATTTTCTGGCTTTTTGTTTTTGTCTGAGCAAAACCACAGCCCTTTACCTAAAAAATATTCTTACATCCCTTCAATGTTTTTGTGTACAGGTGGTGTTTCCCTGACCTTGCAGGATGGATCCAGGTGGGCTTAAAAAACAATTTCCTTTACGGTTTTGTAAAAGGTTTCTTCTGATTGTGTTTTTTTTGTCACACTTGGGTGTTTTACATCATCAGATACATTATAATATCAGACAAAGATAACCAGAGTAAATATAAAAGAAAAATGTTTTGAAAATGATCACTTCATCTATGAAGGGAAAAAGCTACCCTTACCAACTTGGTCTTTCCTTCTCTATAGAGAGGAAAGTAGAACATTTTGGTTGGTGTGTGTCACGTTACATCAGGTGTAAACAACATTTCGGAAAAAGCACATCATAGCCACAGTAAAACACGGCAGTATCAGTGTGATGGTCCGGGACTGCTCCATGACCTAGATGGCTTGTAGTATAAGAAGGAACCAAGCATTCTGATCTCTAGCAAACACTCCTGAAGGAGAATGTCTGCTCATCGGTTTGTGACCTTAAGCTAATGGGCGCTTGAGCTATGCAGCACCACACTGATCCAAAGTTTATCAATATATGGCTCAAAAAAGACTGAATACAGGTTTTATGAGTGGCCTAGTCAAAGTCCGTACTGAGATGTTGTGTCGTAATCTTGAAAAGCCTGGTTATACCTGAAAACCATCCAATGTGACGGAATTTAAACCAAATCTACAGATAGGGCTGGGCCAAAATTGCTTCACAGGAAAAGACGTACAGCTAGTTATCACAAACGATCATGGCAGTCTTCTTAAGTTTAGGGGCATTACCTTAGGGGCCAGGTTGGTTTGGATACCTTTTTTCCCCTTTAATAAATGAAGTTATCATTTAAAAGTTGCTTTTGAAAATCTACTTTTTATCTTTGTCTGTTTTTTTTTTATACGAGACTGATGATTTGAAACATTTAAGAAACCAACAGAAGAAATTTATAAGGGGGGCAAATATTTAAATACTATACATATGAGTTACGGTGTGAAATTTGTTTTTGTGAAAAGATGTTTCTTTGATGCTTTCAGGAAAAAGCCAGCTGCTGAATTCTCTGAAGGCCTACCTGAGCAACAAAACCAGATTACAACCCATTATTGGTCTGTAGCAACAGTTCATAGTTTGTTTCAAATGTGCCCTTTGTTGGCTTTTTCTTCAATAGACCTGCTGTTTTGTCCATGTTTAGGCCTGGGTACTATTCTAGAGTGTGTGAATGTGAGTTCACGGATCAGAGAGACACTGTACCTGTGTGAGGTGTGTGCGTGCAGACTCACCAAAGGTGACATGCGCAACCACATAATGGGGAGTCACCACAGATTCAATTACATTGTAAGTTCTTCTCAGGAAAATAGATTGTTGCATGTTTCTGATCTGCTCTGAGTTGTTGTTGAACATGAAATGTTCTGCTCGTCAGAAAGCCCGTCACCCCCACTTAGTGTCTAAGTGGCTGGAGAGCCCTGACCTCTCTAAGATGGCTTGGCCTCTGATGGAGTTGGCTAAAGTGTTGGAGAAAAAAGAGGGACCAGGACATGTCCAAGTATGCTATTTTGCACCGTTTTAGTTTTTTGGCTCCATACAGATTGGTTCATATCTTGTCCCTTTTTTTTTATGAAGTTCTTCGAAGTTCAAGATGAGCTTTACCAGATGATGGCAACACAGAGTGAAAATCATGGTTGGTATTTGTTTCTGTTTTTACGCTTTCGTGTGTCTCATGTACATATATTTTTCTTGTCATTTGGGATATCGTTTTCTCTTCTACACCACAGCAGTAACTCTGATGAAGACCTTAAGACAACAGCAGGCTGAGTTGGAGATCTTTTCAGAAACGAGACCTTTGCATTATCCCGTTGTGTCGCATAGGATTGTTTTGCCTGATCGCAACCAACGAGAACATCCAGAGATGTTTGACAGGGCTGACATGAAATCATTTCAGTTCTCACAACAAACAGAGTCAAAGGCATACTTACAAAACACATCAACACCACAGTTGGAGAAGGTCCAGATGTTGGCTGAGCCCTCTGTAGAACTGGAGGACAGCGGTGGAGTTGTGCATGACTTCACTGGAGCCAAGCCTCTTATTGGTGAGCACAGATTAAGTGTCGCTCCAAAGCATTCTGTTGGAGTGTAAACATTTAAGTAAATGATTTTAGTAAACAATCGTGTTTTAGCAAGTGAATAATTACACGTGAATATAACCACTGATATGGGCTGGAACAGAGCCCATAATGTCTTTGTGCTTTTTGTTTCTATTTTAAGATGGGTACGAAGATCTAAATCCATAACGGATTTTCTCTAACCCAGAGATGGTTCAAATGAAAATAAAATGCCAAATGTATACATACACCCCCTTCTGGTTATATGTCCTTAGCATTTCACATGTTCTTACAGCCAAACCGCATGCTTTTTATATGCATCAAGGCCCTGGAATGCTTCTATATGGAAATTTGACCACCAATCTAGTAAAGTTTATTGAAATTGGTTAACATGAGTTTCTCGGATCATTACAAAACCAGTTTGGATGTTCAAATGTCTAGTTGTTGATTTGAGCTGAATTTGAAAAGTTAGGAGATCTTGCATCCCCATTATTCCACGTTCAGCACCACTGAAAGGCAAACAAGACCCTCAGCATGATGCAACCATCACCATGTTTGACATCTGGTACAATGTTCTTTTTGTTCTGAAAGCCTAACTTTGACACTGCTATACATGCTTCATGTCATTTTGTGCAAATAACCCATTTCCCAAGTTCACTCAAAACAAAATGCCAAAAGTGAAAGGAAAGATTTTTCTACATGGAGGAATTTTTTTCTCTACATAAAATGTTAAACTAGTTGGTTAAAAATAACTCCAACCTATGTTTGCTCCAGGTCTTGGCCGTGTGGTTGAGTTTAGAAGTGAAGACGGCTGCTCATATTGTTTCTTATGCCACTGCTGTCGCATAAGATCCACCAAAAAAGACATGATTGATCACCTAACCAGCTCCTCTCATTTGGTTAACTACCTGGTGAGTTTTTTTTTTACATGCATCATGTATAATTACTGCAGGAGGTAAAATACATATTCCTTTGTGTAGATGGAGATTTATCCCAACCAAATAGAAGCTTTGGGTGAAGTTACTGAAGATAACTTCCAGCTTCAGTCACTGGCTGCCAGAGTGGAGGAAGAGGAGGGCAGAGGAGAGATGAAGGTATTTACCTAGGCTGTTGTTGCTTTAGTGATGCTTGAAACGTTTCAAAAATAAATATATCCCAAAATAGTTTTAGAAAATGGATGAGGACAGCGAAACTGAAACAAATAAGATAAAATTACCAACATATCTTTGACTAAGATGACATTCTAGATTCAGAGCTGTTGTTTTAAAATATATTTTTATTTTTTGTAATGCATTCGGTAAATAACGATAAATGTCAACCAGAGCAAATCGGCTTATTTGAAGGAAAATAGATGTCTTTAAAGTGTAGATTTCACCAATCTGCAGTTAGGCTTTAAAAAACAATGGATGAAATTTCTCACTATTGTTAGCCTTCCTAAAGTATCTGACCAACATAAATCACTCAGAGAGGAGGATGAGGTGTACCGTAGGTCACAAGCACATCTCGAATCCTAGTCTGTCTTCATGGGGCCGCTGGCAGGAGAATGCCAAACACCGTTTTTATCTAAGCTCACTCTTTTTAAGGCCAAAAGTTTAAAAAAAATTAGTTTTGTGGACAAAACTGTACAGTTATACACTCACCGGGCACTTTATTAGGTACACCTGCCCAACTGCTCAGTAACGCAAGTTTCTAATCAGCCAATCACACGGGAGCAACTCATTGCATTTAGGCATGTAGAGATGGTCAAGATGATCTGCTGCAGTACAAACCGAGCATCAGAATGGGGAAGAAAAGTGATTTAAGTGACTTTGAACGTGGCATGGTTGTTGGTGCCAGACGGGCTGGTCTGAGTATTTCAGAAACTGCTGATTTACTGGGATTTTCACTCACTCAAGCTGATAGAAAGGCAACAGTAACTCAAATAACCACTTTGGACAATAGAAGATTGGAAAAATGTTGCCTGGTCTGATGAGTCTCGATTTCTGCAGCAACATTCAGATGGTAGGGTCAGAATTTGGTGTCAACAACATGAAAGCATGGATCCATCCTGCCTTGTATCAACGGTTCAGGCTGGTGGTGTAATGGTTTGGGGGATATTTTCTTGGCACACTTTGGGCCCCTTAGTACCAATTGAGCATCGTGTCAACGCCACAGCCTACCTGAGTATTGTTGCTGACCATGTCCATCCCTTTATGACCACAGTGTACCCATCTTCTGATGGTTACTTCCAGCAGGATAACGCACCATGTCATAAAGCACAAATCATCTCAGACTGGTTTCTTGAACATGACAATGAGTTCACTGGACTCAAATGGCCTCGAACAGTCACCAGATCTCAATCCAATAGAGCGCCTTTGGGATGTGGTGGAACGTGAGATTCACATCATAGACGTGCAGCTGACAAATCTGCAGCATCTGGGTGACGCTATCATGTCTATATGGACCAAACTCTGAGGAATGTTTCCAGTACCTTGTTGAATTTATGCCACAAAGGATTAAGGGAGTTCTGAAGACAAAAGGGGTCCAACCCGGTACTAGCAAGGTGTACCTAATAAAGTGGCCGGTGAGTGTAGATCTTTTACATGAGAGAGTAAAATTGTGGATTTTAGCTTAATAACTTTTCAATCTCTCAGTTAAATGTGGCGGAGGTAGTATCCTGCAGTAATTAATGGAAGAGTAATTTCTGAGTCAAACCATCAACCTTGACCTACCTCTCATTCACTGAATGTTGGAGATGGGCGGCAAACCCTCCTGTTCTTTTTTCTAAAATGATGAATTAAAGTTATATTTCACTGGTTGAAAGGTTTCCTATCTACCTCTGGAACCCATGTACACGTCTGATGTGAAAATGGCCTTATGTAATATACTAAAGTTGTGATTGCACTCGTCTTAAATGTCTCATGTTCCCAGGTAGTAAATGTACCAGAGTCCATCTGTAGTCAACTCACTGGCAAAAGTTACCACTGGTGTAAGTAGAGAGGACTTTCATTTCTTTGCTTGGCAATAAACCTTCTGTTTCTTTAGCTCCATCTCTGCTCTCACAGTCTGACGCGTAAGCATCGGTCTATCTTTTTGTCTTCCTTCTGACTCCATGATGGGAACATGTGGCTGGTTAATACCTTGTGAAGTTGCAGGTTTGAAAAATGTCTGCCATGCAGCTTATTTTCTATATCGGGGGTGACACACAGACTATCTCCATAGAATAGCTTACAGTATGAGTGACTTTTGACTGCAGTGTTGTTTTAATACAGACATTTATATTTAATTGAAAATGGTGAAATCTATGCTCTTATTTTCTCAGCGTTTTATGTCTTTACAAGACAAACATGTTCCTTGCAAAAGTATTCCTACTCCTTAAACTTACCCTGAAGTTTGTTAGTTTTATTGTAATGCCTCTGGATTTTATGTGCAACAAATAGTAGTTCAGAATTGTGAAATGGAAGGAAGAAAGGATTTCTAAGGTTTTTACAACCCATAACACTAAACAAAGTCCAGTGAAACCAGCTGACTTCAGACGTCACCTAACTATTCAAGAGAGTCCATCTTTGTGTAACTTCATCTCTGCGAAGGCCTCAGAGGTTTGTTAGAGAACATTAGAGAATTTGAACGCATCATGAAGAACACAGCAGACAGGCCTTGCAACATGTTAACCAGATCCACAGCTTAGGTGGAAACATCTGTTGATAGGACAGCTATTAGTCATGCATCTTACAAATGTGGCCCGTCTGAAAGAAGGGCATTGTTGAAAGAAACCCCTAAGAAAAAGCAGTTTGACACAACCCATGTAGAACACAGAACCATGTTGAAGAAGGTGCTATTCTCAGATGAGACCAAAACGGTTTAGATCAAAGTGTACTCGTGTTAGAACAGCCCAGTCAAAGTCCAGACCTGAATCTGATTATGAATCTGTTGCTAGAGTTGAAAATTGATGTTCATAGATGCTCTTCATCCAATTTTACTAAGCTTAACCTATTTTACAAGACTGGGGAAGATTGTGGGAAATTATCAGTCTCTGAACGTGTGAAGCTTTTAAAGACGTAACACAAAAGTCCTGCAGATGTAACTGAAGCAAAAGGGGGGGCTCTACAATTTATTAGCTAAGGGGCTGAATACAAATTTATACCATGGTATTTAGATTTTTATTTGTGTAATAAATATAAAAAAACTAAGTTTTTCTTGTGGAGTGCAAGTATATCACCTTGTGTGGAAGTTTGTTAATAAAATGTGAGAAAATGGGGTGTGAATACTTTTGCAAGGCACTTTTTAAACCATCTGAGTCCAAATTCAGTGAATTTAGTATGATTCAGATTAAAAGGCTGTTTGCAAAGTGCAGTGCCATTTTATTTTAAATAAAATGTTTAAGGAAGTAGAATTTGACTTGCTGTCATTACAATCTATAAAAGGAGATTGACAGAGTAGCTCTGAGTCACTGCTGTTTGTCTGTTAAAACTATACTTAGTAATATGCAGTGTTCTCTGTGCTCTGATTACCATCACATGCTCTGCAACACGCTGGACGGGGTTTTCTGGGAATATTATACTTTAAAACCATCTTTGAAGTTTGAATACATTTTCATAAAATCAGACTACTCAAATATTTTTTGCGAATGTATTAAATTTTGATTTGTGGAACTAAGTATGTTTCTATTGCTCAGCTTTTTTTATTGTCAGTATACTTTTAACTGTTTGACTGAATTTTGAAGTTCAATTTCTTTTCAACCGTTTTTTTACTTGTCTCGTTTTACTAACTTAACACACTTTCTTTTCAAAAGTACTTTTATGTGCACTTTTTCTGTATATCCTTGTGGTTTTTGTTTTTTTGTTTTTCAAGGTTTAAAAATGCTTTCGAGTGGAGGGGAACATTTTACCCTCCAACAAAAAACAGAAACTGTCATAGGTGAGTCTTCTCTCTAATTATTGATACTTGTTACTTTTGAGATCATTTGCCTTGCCTATACATGCCTTTCAGGTGTGAACAAGATTACAGCTCGACATGTGCCGGAGAAAATCTCTTTAGTGATGTCCAAAAGAGCGAAACCAATGAAGAAGAGGAAGAAGAAAAAGAATAAGACTAATACTATGTTCAATGTGAGCTTGCCTCTTGGTGAAGGTGACCTGCTGCTGGAGAGAAGATCTTTTATCGTGAATCGGTCATCTTCATCAAAACTAGAACCAATTACATCACCCTCTGAGATAGTGGAAAATGGATTTCTTGCAGATAACCCTGTAAATCCTGTTGATACTGACTCAGAGCCACAAACCTCCCAACCAAAGCAACATCTCTACCAAGAAGATGCAGAATCTACTGAATATATGCCAGAGAGACACATCACAATCACAGTATTTCAGGACAGAGATGGTTTTGTTGATAACCAATCTGGACAAAACAAACCAATGGGATCTCAGGAATGCTCAAGTGAAGACTGGAAACATGAAGGTTTACAGTCCCAGAGTGGGGGGCTTTGTGTTGCTAGACCGCTAGAGGAGTGGTCACCCTATAACTCGTACTACGTAAAGCATCAGATTGGCACTGATCTGTGGTACAGTACAGCATCAGCTGGAGCAAGAGAGGAAGCATTGAGACAAGAGAGAGAATTGATGGAGGTAAACTTGAGTTCTGTTCAGCTGCATCAAACTCCGCAGCCATCATGGGGCGAAGAACGGCCTCACACTGACAGCATATGGGAACATCAAGTTGTTCCTTATTTAAAGGCTGCCAGGATAAACATGGAACCTTACCCAGGACATATCCCTGGGTGCAGCATTTCATCAGATTCTAGAGGACTGGGTCATGGGACTGAACCAGTCCAGACACACACAGAATTCATTACTGACCATCACCAAATGGCTCCACAGTGTTATACGACTCCTTCTACAACGTTTGAAGTCACCCCAATACAGCAGAGGTTGATGTTTTATGCCAACCATGGTGCTTTACCATGGGCCAACCCAAACTTTATGCATCCAGTCACAGATCATGGTGGTGGGGGATGGACTCAGACTGATGCTTCCATGCAGCCCAGGCAAGCTGTGCCTTATTGAGCCAGTCCTGATGTTTATTTCAGAGCTGGAATCCAAACCGAATAAAAACAAACTTCATGATTCACAGGAGATCCTACCACTCTGGGTTTTATGTAGGGTTAAAAATAAGAATCGCTTTTAAAATTTATCATCGATACAAATTGGAGTCCCCTAAACTAAAATAAAAATGATTATTGTTCAGCTAATCCCTAAACTGGAAATGATTTCTGTCTGAAGAACTGAAGAGACAAAAGGCCATATTGTGACAGATGTCATTGGATGTGCCTGGGTTTAACCAAACACCTGAACATGTACAAGATCTCACTAAGTATAAGACTGAGTGCAAACCAAAATTACATTTTATTTTTTCAAGTTCTGTTTTTTCTTTTCATCTTACCAAACTGCCTTACACATGCTTCCTCACACAATTGTTCTAATGTTGTTTTGTTTTAAATGTGCAACTCTTTATATTGGTTCAGATGTATTGTCACATAGAAATGTACTTCCAAATGAATGTCAATACTCACATTTTCTGAGTCATTGTTTTATTTATGCCATGACTACATTTATCATTTACAGCCTTTTGCTTTGAAAGTCTAGTCCTACAACAATATGCTTGGTTGTGTTTTGTTTTTAGGACTGTATGCCAGATTTAATATATGCTGTCAATGCTTCTGCCATTCATTTCAGTTGTAAACTGCTTTATCAGTCCCAAAGGGAAATTAAGAATCTCTGGTAGTGGTCTGTGTCACAACGGGTCAGAAGAAGCCTCTGGCTGAAGACACGCTGTTGTTCTGTTACATTCTGGTGAAGAGCATACTCAGGGTTGTCCATTATGATCTTCATTTTGTGACAAAAAAACTTTGCACAATTATCACTAGATGTGATTGATTCAAGATTGATCATGCAGATTGTCATGATCCTAGTTTTTGCATATAAATTTCCACCATTACATACATGTCTCACAAAAGTAAATACACCACTATGTGAAAATGTCCAAGTTGTGCCCAAAGACTCAATATGTTCTGTGGCCATCATTATTTTCTGCACTAACTCTTTTGGGCATGGAGTTCACTAGAGCTTCACAGGTCGCCGCGGGAATCCTCTTCCACTCCCCCACAACGACGTCACGGACCTGGTGGATGTTAGAGACCTTGTGCTCCTCCACCTTCTGTTTGAGGATGTCCCACAGAAACTCAATGCGGTTTAGATCTGGAGTCGTGCTTGGCCAGTCCTCACCTGGTTGCCGCTCATACGCTCAACACCATCTGAAGCTAACAATTTTACCTTGTTCTCATCAGACAACAGGTCATGGTTCTAGTAATCCATGTCCTTAGTCTGTCTTTAGCAAACTTTGCGGACTTTCTTGTGCATCATCTTTAGAAGAGGCTTTCCTTTGGGACGACAGCCATGAAGACCAGTTTGATGCAGTATGCAGCGTACGGTCTGTGCACTGAGAGGCTGACCCCCCCACCTCTTTAACTTCTGCAGCAGTGCTGGCAGCACTCATGTTTATTTTCAAAAGATAACATCCGGATATTGTGAATGTTCATGCACTCAACTTCTTTAATGGACCATGGTGAGGCCTGTTCTGAGTGGAACCTGTCCTGTTAAACTGGTGTATGTTCTTGGCCACCATGCTGCAGCTAAGTTTCAGGATGTTGGCAATCTTCTTGCAACAGAATTCATCTTTATGTAGCGCAATGGTTCTTTTTTCAGATCTTCAGAGAGTTCTTAGCCATGAGGAGCCATGTTGATCTTAGAGTGACCCATATGAGAGCGAATGAGACCGATAACATTAAATTTAACACACTTCAGACATTGAACTACAAGAAACAATAAAATAACCAGGTAAACAAATTAAAATTATGAAAAATTAAAAGTGAAGAAATAGAGGATGAGGAACTGTTGAAACAATTGTGTAAATTGGGGAAACACTAGAGATATATTGAGAAATAAAATGCATATTTTACATACATAATACAACCATATTAAAAATAGGCAGCCAGTGCAGCGACTTTAAAACGGGTTATATGGGTTCTTCTGTTTAAGCGAGTTATTAATCTCGCAGCAGAGTTTTGGACGACCTGAAGATGGGCAAGCCCCTTCTCATTAAAACAAGTAAACAGACCATTACAATAATCCAGTCCTGTAGACAAAAGCATGTATTATCATCTCTAGTTCAAACTAGAGATCTAAGTTTGGAAATGTTTCTCAATTGGAAAAAGCAGGTCTTTACAATTTGTTTTAAATGCTGCTCCAAGGAGAGGGCTTGATCAAAAATGACACTTAAATTCCTAAGGCTATCTTTTTGTGAGAGTGTTAGATCACCCAATTGTTGTTTAATTTCAGACATAGCACTGTCCGGTGCAATAATCAGGGTCTCTGTTTTTTCTGAGTTTAGCTGTAAGTAGTTATTGTTTAACCACTGCTTAATGTTTGTTAAGCAGCCGATCAAAGAAGACAGTTTGTGAGCCTCGGTAGGCTTAAAGGAGCAGTACAGCTGAATGTCATCAGCAAAAAGATGATAAGAAACATCATTAAATTTTTGAATTATCTGACCTAAGGGAAGAATGTAAAGTAAAAACAGAATAGGTCCCAGCACGGAGCCCTGGGGAACTCCACATTGCAGTTCAGTAGATTCTGACATAATTTGGTTTGCAAACACATAATTTGGTTAGAACAGACCCAGACATCCCAGCTACATCCCTCAGTCTGTTTATCAGGATATCATGATTAACTGTGTCAAAAGCTGAGGAGAGGTCTAATCAGACCAAAACTGTGTATTTACCGGAGTCTGCTGACATCATAATGTCACTGGTAACTTTAAGTAGTGCTGTTTCAGTCGAATGCATTTTACGAAAACCAGATTGGAAACGGTCATAGATGTTGTTTCCAAGTAGGTTGTAAGTTGGACAGCAACGGCCCTCTCAATAAGCTTTGACATGAAAGGAAGTTTAGAAATTGGCCTATAATTTTTATGTAGTGTTTAAAAAAGCTGGGGATGACTCCAGTCAGGAAGGAAACATTAAATAAGTTTACAACCCAAGGACCAATTTTGTCAAAGACCCTGATAAAAAGCTTGGTGGGGAGAACATCTGAGGGGCTGGAAGAAGGCTTCATTTTATCCAAAAGTGCTGCCATATCATCAAATGTGACGGGTGTGAAAGTACACCAAGAACAATTACGTGGTGCCTCGACAGCACAACAAGCTGGCTTTGGGGAAAGTTTGGAGTTTATTTCTTTAATTTTATCAACAACACATTTAAGAAATGTGTTGCTTTCTGCTTTTGAGTGCACATTTACTGATACAGCGGCAGGAGACACAATAGCTCTAATAGTAACAAACAAAACTTTGGGATTTCTCTTATTTGTTGATATGTGTCTAGAAAAATATTCAGCTCTGGCCTTTTTCATAATTTCATTTAAGGAGGAAATTAGATCACCAAGATAGAGCCTGTGTACTTCAAGTTTAGATTTCTTCTATAATCGCTCAACTTTGCAGCACATTCTCCTTAAATTTAAAATTGGCTCATTTATCCACTGGCATATACCTTTTTCTGAGAGATAGCGCTGGTTTTAATAGGTGCTACTTGATCCAAGATGGAGGAGCTTTCTTTGTTAAAGCACTGGATAAGAGTATTTACGTCAGTCCCATCAGGGATCAGAGAATTTGTAATCATAACAAAAAAACTCTCAATAGAGGTCTCAGTTATTATGCGTCTTTGAGTTTTTATTTTAGGGAATATTTGCTTAGTGCTGACATTAAGGTCAAAAGAGACACAACTATGATCACTTATGTGTACAACCTCCACCGACACATTGTTGATATTCAGGCCCAAAGAAAAAACCAGATCCAGTGTATGACCTTTTATATGGGTAGGTCCAAAGACATGCTGGACAAAGTTAAAAGAATCGGATATTGACAAAAGTTCAGCTGCCGAGCTTGAAGAAGCATCATCATGTTACAGCTTGCGAGATATAGGACCCCAGAATGCAGACTAGAAGGCAGCATGTCGGTAAGTAAAAAGGTTTAATAACAAAAACTCACTCACAGCAGGAGGCAGGAACAAAACAACAAACGGGCAGGCAAAACTTGGTTTGAGAACAAGACATGATTTGAGAAATGTTTCAGTGATGACTAACTGAACAGGTGTGTATATATGGAGTGAAAACCAGGTAGAGCAAGGAGACAGATTAACTTGGAGCAGGTGAACCGAATAAACTAATTGACAGACAGAACAAAACGTGGCTGCGGCAAAAACAGAAACTCTAATATACAAACAAAACCAAACTTGACAAAACATGAACAAGACTAAAACATGACCAGAAAAATAATAAACAGAAGCATGATTCAAAATCGAAGAAGAAGAAGAAGAAATAATAATAATAAACAAAAGAACGAGTCAAAACCTTAACTGTGAAAAACATAAGAAAAACCCGAAACCAAAAACCAAACAACCCCAAATCATAAAACATCAATATGGATGTTAAAATCACCAAGAATTAAGACTTTTTCCAACTTAATAATGAAAGATAAAAAGTCAGCAAAATCTTTTTAAAATATCCCAGCAGGACCAGGTGGTCGATAAATTAAAACACAGCAAAACATGTTAGAAGAGCCAGCCTTGAGCATTAGCGGCTCGAAAGAAGTGTAGTTTCCAGTTTGCGTACCTCTGCATGTGTATCTGTCCTTAAACACAACAGCAAGTCCTCCACTGCGGCGTCGTAAACGGGGAACTCCCAGGTAGGAACAGCCAGCAGGGCAAAGTTCATTTACGGTAATTGGATAAACTCGTCATCCCTCTGCCATGTTTCCGCAAGAAACAAAAAATCCAACTTTTTCCTCGTAAAAAGATCGTTAAGGGAGAAGGATTTATTGGCTATGGAGCAAGTGTTAAGAAGGGCAATCCGACTGGATGACGGGCGGTACAGGTTTCGCAACAGCTGATGGCCGTGAGACTGACCGCAAACACCTGGTCCGGTTACGTGATCGTCAGGGAACCAGCTCCTGGTTTAGCAGTGCAACTGGCGAGAGTGCAGCAATCTTGTGGTACTCGACAGAATCCAGAGCATCCGACAAGCAAAGCCAAGTCTCATGTGGCTGCAAGGGAGCATTTTCAGCCACAGTCTGGAGAGTAATGGTGCGTTCACACCGAACGCGGTTTCTGCGAAAGGAGTGGCCGATTTACATGTTATCCCTATGTAGAGGCGCGTTCAGGAGCGGACACGGAGGACGCGGCGCGGAAGGCGCGCCAAGCGGAGCGGAGCATGAGGATGGACCAGTTGAAAAATCTGAACTTTTTCCTAAATTCACATCGCGTCAACCAATCAGGGACTGGATGTGGCTGTGACGTAGGGTGAAGGACCACAGCGGAGAAGAAGCAGTTATCAATGATGGAGGACCAGATCATAGTGGCGGTGTGCGGCAAGCCAGAGTTGTATGACTCAACTAATTACTTTTACCGAGACAAGTACAAAAAGGACCTGGCCTGGTTATGTTTAGGCACAAATATCTTATATTTAAGAAATGTGGACATTAAAAATCGGCTGTTTTTTTACTGAGCTGAGATTTATTTACTCACCAAAGACAGATGGACAGGTGTTCAGCAGCGGGGATATATTGCCGGTAGTTGGTGTCCCGGAGGCCGATTCGTCTCCCAACGCGGGACAGCAGATCTTCGAACTGGTTCCTGTATATATGGAAGTACCGCTGAAATCGACCATCATCCAGACGCAGCTCCTGGAGTAGGTGGTGGTACTCTCCGAACTGTTCCCGTCCCTGAAGAATCTGGTGAACCCAGGGACGTCGAGGTCGGTGGCGTTTTTCGGCTCTCCACAGATAAAACACCGTAATTATCTGTGAAATCCATGTCGGCCATGTTCAGTTGAAACCAGCAAGCAGCGGATGGAAGCTCCTCCTACTTGATGATGTGGTGAATCGTTGCCGCTTGTTGCCAAATGCCAACGCGGAGTTCACGCGGAATGTCAAGTGGGCAAAAGCATACAAATGCGGCGAAATATTTGCAGAATCCGCGTTCGATGTGAACGCACTATTACAGGCAGCAGAAAGCGGGGACGCCTCCAGTCCAGTCGGGAAAACTCTGATGGTGCGTTCACACCAAACGCGATTTCTGCGAATTTTTCGCCTCATTTGTGTGCTTTTGCCCGCTTCACATTCCTCGTGAACATGCATTGCCGCGTGTTGGCATTCGGCAACAAGCGGTAACGCTTCACCGCGTCATCAAATAGGAGGAGCTTCCATCTGCTGTTTGCTGGTTTCAACTGAACATGCTGGACACTGATTTCAAGTATAATCACTGTGTTTTACTTGTGGAGAGCTGACAAACGCCGCCGACATCAATGTCCCTGGGTTCACCAGATTCTTCAGGGACGGGAACAATTCGGAGAGTACCACCACCTACTCCAGGAGCTGCATCTGGATGACGGTCGATTTCAGCGGTACTTCCGTCTATCCAGGACCCAGTTCGAAGATCTGCTGCCCCGCGTTGGGAGACGAATCGGCCTCCGGGACGCCAACTACCAGCGACCGCAGTGAAGCCAGCCCGAAGCCGGACACCGGACACTCAAGCTCCGCGGAGCCAGCGGCATCCAGCCCACGGCCGATTCGAGTCAGGCACCCAGATTTCGGCTAGCTGCTCTCTGTTGCTCCCTCTTCTGACGCGCGGTGGTTCACTAGGGACCGTCAATAAGTTTCCGTACCAAACAATCGTGGAAAATCTAAGTGCCTGAATCGGATCAACCGTGAGCTAACTCCGCGGAGCTTGAACATCCAACTTCAAACTAACTTCACCGTGGTTTACAGGCGCTGTATTCCCGCTGCTGAACACCTGTCCATCTGTCTTCGGTGAGTAAATAAATCTCAGCTCAGTAAAAAAACAGCCGATTTTTAATGTCCACATCTCCTAAATATAAGATATTTGTGCCTAAACATAACCAGGCCAGGTCCTTTCTGTACTTGTCTCAGTAAAAGTAATTAGTTGAGTCATACAACTCTGGCTTGCCGCACACCGCCACTTTGATCTGGTCCTCCATCATTGACAACTGCTTCTTCTCCGCTTTGGTCCTTCACCCCACGTCACAGCCACATCCAGTCCCTGATTGGTTGACGCGACGCGAATTTAGGAAAAAGTTAAGATTTTTCAACTCGTCCATCGCGCCGCTCCCGCTTCGCTTGCCGCGCCGCGCCCTCCGCGTCCTTCGCACCACGCCGCTCCGCACCGCTCCGCTCCTGAACGCGCCTCTACATAGGGATAACATGTAAATTGGCCGCTCCTTTCGCAGAAATCGCGTTTGGTGTGAACACACCTTGATAAGGATGCTCGTCTCATCCGTACCTGAATCCCATCCCTACAACCTCTTTTCCTCGATTTCTTCTTGGATTTTCCTGATGCGCATTTTCTAAGTAATAAAAAGGATTTTGGCGAGGAAAGAGAGCACACTAATGGTTGGTGGGAAGAGTTTCCCATAACTTTTCCAATCATAGCAGCAAAAATTCGATTGCTAGACGTTAGGGCTGATAAGATAGCATAGAACACAAAAATGAGTTTCAATCGTCTTAATAGCAGAAAGGCAGCGGCCAGGCCAAGCACAGGCGCCATCTTGCCTCACCATTTCTACAAGTACATCAAATTTAATAAGTTTTTGATGAGGGTGTCTTTACAAGTTTTACCTGATTTCTGTATTTGCAGTAATTTTTTATGAAAATATAAAGAATTTAATTTTTTTTTTTTACTTGAATGAGGCATTGATCAAAAGCAGCAATAAACACATTAGATAAACACACATAATAGTTCTGCTTATTAAAAAATAACTCGTAAGTGGTACAGTTAGGGTCAGTAGTGGCCAACACGTGTGGAATTAAGGCTGATTTAGTTGACTTTATCGCCTCTGTTCAGAAACATTAAGATTCGCTTTAACAATGAATTATTTCTTTATTTGCTCCATCATTTCATCTATGACTCATTTTTCAGATTTAAAAATGATTTTCTTTAAACTATTCTTACATGGTGGCACATCTGTTATGATGTGACAACACTGAATAAACTTTTACCAACTGATCTTAATTTACACGCAGTGGATTGTTTTTTCACTTATAAGAAACAAATTTAGTGGATCTACTGTCTTTGTTCTTCAATTAGATCCATTGTTTTTTACTCATATGTATGACTTTTAAAACCATAATAAAAGTGTTAACCGGGTAATTTTTAGAGTTTAGAAAATATAAAATGTGTAAACTTTACGTAGTGTGGTTTAAAGCAATGGAATACTTGTCGCATGGAAATATTAAATGTTACAGCTCAGTTTTGAATAAATTGTAGGGGGCTTCTTGAATGTGTTCAGATCCCCAGCGACCCTGCATAGAAGAAGTGGGTGTAGAACATGGATGGATGATGGATCCTTTTATTAAAACCTTAGTGCAAAAGTCTAAAATCAACACATTAGACAAGCTTTTCGTTAGATCTCTCTATAGTGTAAAGTAAAAAAATTCCAAAGGCTTTTATTGAGAAATACATCAAGGTTTTGCAAACTAGATTTTTAATTGCACCTAAGGACATGCAGCTCCATTGTGCTGGAAAAAGCATCGCTCATCATGAGTGTGCTCCTGGATTGTTGGACAAAGCTGCTCTAAGAGACATCCTAACACACACAAATAATCTCAGGAGCTATCTGTCTGTCTGTCTATAAACATGAATAATAAACCTGCTTTTGTTATAATAAAAACTGGAGCTCTTTTAAATAAGTCCCCAATAAACAGAGATTTAAACCTGAGGATCCAAGCAGTTTGAAGACAAGCTTTATTAGAGTAGTGGTCCCAAACCCTGGTCCTCAGGGCCCATTGTCCTGAACCAGTACACTTTATCCAAAACCTTGCATTACTTTCTTAGCATGCCACGAAGTGTTGCTAATGCATCTCAATCATCCGTTCATTTAGGCAAGAAGTGCATCAGCAGGCGTAAAACATGCAGGTCAGTGGGCTCTGAGGCGAAGGTTGGGGGCCTCTGCACTAGCAGTTCAATCCTGTGGCACTTCCTGTTTTATTTCAGTTTGGCCTCGATGTATTTACGTAATACTTTTTCACAACACTGTCCGTGTGTTATCAACAACTTTTAGTAACTTTGCAATTAGTTGCATTTCATTTGATCACTATTTTAGCAACCAAGACTCAGTGCAAGTTGCGATGACATAAACCGAAGCTGTAAAGTTTGCAAAAACATCTTTCGGTCTATGAGAAACCGTAATTTCCTTTAGACCTGAACGCACCATATAAACAGAACGCGGAAGTGAATTTGTGGAGCTTCCACAGCAAAGACAGCTAGGCAGATAACCTCAGGGAGCTCCAAGAGGGCGGCGGTGACTGGCTAGCATGAACAACTGCTCCCTCAGATAGTCACCGCATCGCGTAACATTTCATATGGATGCCAACGACCCATGAGCTGACCTCATAACCCGCTGCAGAAGACCTTTTTAGTGGACCCTAAACCTGCCTCCTGCAGTGGTCTCGACTCACTCCGGTTTATCTCGTCGAGATGTCGGCATTCTCCGAGTCGGCTTTAGAGAAAAAATTATCCGAGCTTAGCAACTCCCAGCAAAGTGTGCAAACGTTGTCGCTGTGGCTCATCCACCACAGAAAACACTCGAAGACAATTGTCACGGTGTGGTTCAACGAACTGAAGAAAGGTAAGGTTGATCCCGGGCTCGAAGTAAACAACAGTAACACATGCTTCTGCAAGATATAAACACTACATGTGGCTGCAGGGAGCTGGTTAGCTCGGGCGAACTCTGAACTGGACTACTTTAACTAGTTTAGCTCTCTGAAGTTTGCCTTAAAAGGAACATTTTAGTGCTAGCTTTGTTGCTGCTAGCAGGCCAACTTTCGAGTAATGTTCAGTTTTCTGGGTCAGGTGTAGGCTACATGTTACAGCTGATTAGGATACTTTGGAAATCTGAATACAGGAAATAGTTAGCTGGATACATCACGCTGGATATCAAAGACGTTTTCCAAATCAACCACAAACCGTCTTACCTAACTTTTTATAAAATGTCTTCTTATCTGGTGGACGATCAAGTAAATATAGTTGGAGAATAATCTTTTATCAATGAATGGATATTTTTCCCTCCAGTCTCTTGTTTTGGTGCATTGTTACCATAAGTAGTAGTAATAATGTTGTTTTGTTGATCATAATTATGAATGACATTAGTAAATGAATGTGGTATTTTCATAAAATTGGAGATTGTTTCCAATAAGAAACAAATATAATAATGATCAGCTTAATACATTTTAATCTCTTCTAAAGATAAATACATTCGGAGCTTAGTATTTTATCATCAGCAAATATTACATTTTGCTATTAGATCAGTCTCTAGGGCTGAAACATTTAATCAGATTAATCCTAATTATTGAAATAATCAACTAATTTAATGTAGTAAACGAACAGTTGTTAACTGGAGTATACAGACTCTAAAACATGCCATTTGCTGACAAAACAACCCATTCAGAGCAGTAATTAGGCACAGATTGTACAAAAAATATACATTTTGCATTTATAATTTACATGTGTGTAAATATGCTCTATCTGGAACTCAAGTGGCATAGTTTTAGCTTCACCTGGTACAAATCCTTTAAAAAATCTCATTAAGCACCTTTGCTATCCAATTATTAATTGAAAAAATAGTCGACAGATTATTCGATTAGCAAAATAATTATTAGTTGCAGCCCTAATTGTTACCATAAGTAATTTTAAGAATAAAAATAAAATACAAATGTTAATAAAAAGACATGAATTTCTTTCTAACTTTTTTTTATTTGATCAAATCTGTTGGAGATTTAAGGCAAAAAAAAAAAAAAAAAAACAACTGGAAAAAACAAGAAAAACAAAGTGCCTCAAATGATTTCAAAATATAAAATGTTAAAGAAAAACATGTTTTTGAAAAATGCCAACTGTGCAAGAAGATTTCAAGACATTAATTACAACTTAGTGTATAAATACAAAAGGGATGTAAGTACACTATACTGCCAGAAGTATTGGGCCACAGCACCAAATCAATGAATTCTGGTGTTCCAATCACTTCCATGGCTGCATGTGTATAAAGTTTGGGAAACATGCCAGAATAAAAGTCCTAAATAAAAATATTCTTAAATTAATTGATATTCAATGATGAAACTGCAAACTGGGAGTGTGTTCTTTTTTTCTTCTGGTTTTGTTAAGTTAAGCTGGTGCAATTTGCACCATCTGTCATTTGTAGTTGATGCGTTTAACTCATGCATCCAATGACCTTAAAAGACTTCAGTGAAAGCAAAAAGGAAACAGTCTTCAGTTTTATCTCCGATAATATTTAACTGTACCACTGATAGAAGCAGACAAATCTGCCTCAATGTTTACTGAGCAAATGGATAGGCGCGGTCTCCGACTGAAGATAAAGAAAGAGTTTTAGGCATGTTAGTTGCTGATATTAATGGCACACCTTCCTATAGGGAGCAGGTCGAGCATCCTAATGACATCTCAGGTGGATGCTGTAGTTTGGGGCTCTGTGTCGGTGGGAGGGAGAGAAAGGAGAGCTGTGTCTGGAAAACAGTGGAGGTTAGTTAGTTGGTTCTCTCTTAGGATTTAGGCTCAACTTAGCCCAACAACATTAGTCCAGAAATAGAAACACTTTTTTTTTCTTTAACATTTTGTTTTTTTACTGACTTGAGTAATTTGTCAGTGTGGAATGACAAAAACCTAAGTGAATTTCTATTGTTCAGCTGAAGGAGTCATTCGATTCATTTAACTATTAAATATTTCTGGTGACGAGGTAAATGTGCATAAAATGCTCATATTTCTGTTTATTTTTGGATCAGTCTACTTTGGAAATTCAGCCGGTAGATATTTATTGGAGACGGATGATCGGTACAGAATCTCCTGGTGCAGATTCCTGCGAAGCGACCAAAAGCGCAGGAATACCACACGTCGGAGGAGCGACGTGTCGGCTGTGTACGTCACATTCACATGTTCTGTTGTGTGTGTTTGAACATCTGCATGCAGCCCAGGTTTCACGCAAGCTGACCTTCCTTTACTTGGCCAACGACGTCATTCAGAACAGCAAGAGAAAAGGACCGGAGTTCACCCAGGACTTCGCGCCGGTCATCGTTGAAGCATTCAAGCATGTAAACAGGTCAGGATTGACTTTACGAAGCAAAATAAGCTGGGTTTTGGAGTCTTTTTGAAAATTGGATCTGTGTTGTCCAGGCATTAAATCATTTCTATATACTGATTAAAAGTGAATGTGTTTGTTTTGGGTGTGTCCCTGTTCAGGGAGGGCGAAGAGGGCTGCAAGAAACAACTGGGTCGGGTTTTATCCATCTGGCAGGAGAGAGCCGTGTATGAGAACAACCTGCTGGAGCAGCTCTCACAGGTCCTCTGTAAGTTCATCACTAACATGTTTGGGCTCAACTTAGGTCTTTATTGATAACAATGCTCTAGAGGCTACACAGTGAGTCAATTAAAATTCTAACATTATCTAGGGGCGTTCTCGCAGGATTGTCTGACACTGCAAAGTTGGGGTGTAGTTAAGAACACAGAAATCTCTCCGTTTATTATATCGCTGATGTTTTCTGTGTTTTTGTGTCTTTTTGCCTAAAAATCGTAGATGGAGAAAAGAAGCCCAAGAAAAGATCCTATGAGGAGATCCACCCTGATGATGAGGGCTTCGCCTCCCGTAGCTCCCCGTCTGATCCTCCACAGGTGATGTCCCTGAAAAGTGCAGCAATAAATAGAGGGGACTGACAAAACTAAACTTCAACCACTTGAGTACCATCGATGCCACACGTCCTTGTCCCTTTTCTCCCCACTTTTTTCCTGACATGTATCCTTCTTCACCCACAGACGGCAGAGTTAATTCGAGCCCTGCAGGAGCTCGAGAACGCGGCATCTAGTGATTCGGTGCTGCGTCAGCGCATCTCCTCTCTTCCTGTCGAGGTCCAGGACACATCACTCCTTCACAGGATCACAGGTAGACACAAAGTTAAGGACCACTTTTGCAGCACAGCAATGTCAGTTGCATGATAGTACACCTACACAGAGAGGAAATGGGCTGCAGGATCACCAGCAAGAAGCTTGGTGAGAAAGAGACCACTGTACGGAGTGAGAATTCAAAAAGGGAATAATTACAAGATGACATTCGCCTTCTATCTGGAGCATGCAAGATCTCCGCTCCTTTGGAAGGGATAATTCAGAGAAAAGTGAGGGATCAGGCCAGCATTACACAGCAGGAGCTTGTTGATGATCTCAGGAGAGCAATCATTGTTAACACACAACACCATAATGGATTGAGATCCCCCAATGTCTCTCAGCTTAAAAAGCTCATGTTATGGGCCTTTCACACCTGAATGGTGCCTTTCTTTATATACGTATATAGAAAGAATGTGGCTTTACATACACATACAGGTCCTTCTCAAAATATTAGCATATTGTGATAAAGTTCATTATTTTCCATAATGTCATGATGAAAATTTAACATTCATATATTTTAGATTCATTGCACACTAACTGAAATATTTCAGGTCTTTTATTGTCTTAATACAGATGATTTTGGCATTCAGCTCATGAAAACCCAAAATTCCTATCTCACAAAATTAGCATATCATTAAAAGGGTCTCTAAACGAGCTATGAACCTAATCATCTGAATCAACGAGTTAACTCTAAACACCTGCAAAAGATTCCTGAGGCCTTTAAAACTCCCAGCCTGGTTCATCACTCAAAACCCCAATCATGGGTAAGACTGCCGACCTGACTGCTGTCCAGAAGGCCACTATTGACACCCTCAAGCAAGAGGGTAAGACACAGAAACAAATTTCTGAACGAATAGGCTGTTCCCAGAGTGCTGTATCAAGGCACCTCAGTGGGAAGTCTGTGGGAAGGAAAAAGTGTGTCAGAAAACGCTGCACAATGAGAAGAGGTGACCGGACCCTGAGGAAGATTGTGGAGAAGGGCCGATTCCAGACCTTGGGGGACCTGCGGAAGCAGTGGACTGAGTCTGGAGTAGAAACATCCAGAGCCACCGTGCACAGGCGTGTGCAGGAAATGGGCTACAGGTGCCGCATTCCCCAGGTCAAGCCACTTTTGAACCAGAAACAGCGGCAGAAGCGCCTGACCTGGGCTACAGAGAAGCAGCACTGGACTGTTGCTCAGTGGTCCAAAGTATTTTTTTCGGATGAAAGCAAATTCTGCATGTCATTCGGAAATCAAGGTGCCAGAGTCTGGAGGAAGACTGGGGAGAAGGAAATGCCAAAATGCCAGAAGTCCGGTGTCAAGTACCCACAGTCAGTGATGGTCTGGGGTGCCGTGTCAGCTGCTGGTGTTGGTCCACTGTGTTTTATCAAGGGCAGGGTCAATGCAGCTAGCTATCAGGAGATTTTGGAGCACTTCATGCTTCCATCTGCTGAAAAGCTTTATGGAGATGAAGATTTCATTTTTCAGCACGACCTGGCACCTGCTCACAGTGCCAAAACCACTGGTAAATGGTTTACTGACCATGGTATCACTGTGCTCAATTGGCCTGCCAACTCTCCTGACCTGAACCCCATAGAGAATCTGTGGGATATTGTGAAGAGAACGTTGAGAGACTCAAGACCCAACACTCTGGATGAGCTAAAGGCCGCTATCGAAGCATCCTGGGCCTCCATAAGACCTCAGCAGTGCCACAGGCTGATTGCCTCCATGCCACGCCGCATTGAAGCAGTCATTTCTGCAAAAGGATTCCCGACCAAGTATTGAGTGCATAACTGTACATGATTATTTGAAGGTTGACGTTTTTTGTATTAAAAACACTTTTCTTTTATTGGTCGGATGAAATATGCTAATTTTGTGAGATAGGAATTTTGGGTTTTCATGAGCTGTATGCCAAAATCATCCATATTAAGACAATAAAAGACCTGAAATATTTCAGTTAGTGTGCAATGAATCTAAAATATATGAATGTTAAATTTTCATCATGACATTGTGGAAAATAATGAACTTTATCACAATATGCTAATATATTGAGAAGGACCTGTACATGTATGTAGTGCTCCTTTATCTTTATTTTATGTAAAGTTGATATATTTGTAATTCATGCCAGTATGATGTGAGTGCTGGAAACCAAAGTCAAATTCGTTGTTTGTGCACACTAACCTGGCCAATAATGATTATTCAGAGTAAGGCTTGGGAGAGCGTGTTGTTGTCAGATGAGACCAAAACACGCTCTATGGCATCAACTCAACGAAATGCTGAATATGAATCCAGGATTTTGGATGACAGCCTCCTGGCCATAGTCAGACCATTGGGTCATAGATTTTCCTGCATGACCTCGACCAAAGCATCAAAGAAGAGTCCCTGTAAGGCACAGAGTGGCCTAGCCAGTCAACTTTCAGTTGCTAAGAAACAGCCTCAAAGCCTATAGGATTTGGAGCGCATCTCGAAGGAGAAGCAGACCAAAGTCCCTCCTGAGACGTGGGCAAAGGCGATGACCAAATACAAGAAACATCTGACCTTTGCGTTTGCCAACAAGGGTTTTGCTGTCAGGTACAGAGTGCATTCGTCAAGTGAAGATGAGGCCTTTTAAAGAGGATTTTAATTGTTAAATAGAAGGCAAAGCTTATGCTGGGGGATTGAGGTCGGAGCATCCTAAGCTTATTACATCATCAGCCTCTGGAAATGTAAATATGCGCTAATAAAATATAAGATATTGGGGTTCACACACAGTTGAGAGTTTACCAAATTCTACCTTTTCATTGACTATATTCATTATTTATAGCAATATTTTTTATGTCTGGACTCGAAAAACTCGAAGTGGGCGTCTGCTGCTCTAGCTGGCCCATCCAGGGAATGACCCGTTGGAAAAGGTGTTCAAAACCAGGCCCACTAGGTGCCCTGATTTTGTTGCTTTGTGACAAATGATCCACACTTTCATGTGAGTCATGTTTTGCTTGAGGATTAAATAGATTTCAGTTGTAAACAAATCAATTTGTGACCTTTTTCATTTATTTTTATTTTCTGGGCTTTTTGTTTTGTTGTTTTTGTTGACATTCTAGCCTAACACAAAAATGATGGATTTTTGTTTCTTTTTGAGAGGGTGATCTTACAGATTCAGGAGAGGATCAGAGTAATTTCTACGTTACCCACCTTGGTGAACTGAATACCTGTCTGCTGAGCTTTGTGCCCTTCTCTCTGCATGTTTTCTTTTAGATAAAGAATCTGGCGAGCGGCTCTCCCGGTTGGTCGAGGAAGCCTGCATGCTTTTAGCCGACTACAGCGGGCGCTTGGCCGCGGAGATCGACGACAGGAGGCAGCTAACGCGCACACTGACTGCTTTCCTGCAGAGCCAGAAGGACGGCTTGGCCCAGAACGAGCAGAAACTTGAAGTGCGTACATCCCTCTTTTGTTTTGATTCAAGTAATTCACTTTCATGTCCTGTCTGAGTCACATTTGTGTTGCTCTTATTTGGTTTTTCTTTCTAAACAATTAGATTAAACTCAAGTTCACATTTTAAAAGAAACATTGAAGGCTGTAGTAAGCTTTTTTTAAAATAATCCTCAAATCTGAGTGTCCTATTGTTAAGACAGGCTGTTGACAGATAGAAAACTAAAATCAGGTTGAGTTTGACATTTTACCTCTAAGAAACTATTTGTAGCCTTTTATTTTTTTCTTATTTTAGCTCAATTTACAGGTTCTGAACCTTTCATACGGTAAGTATTTTATGCTCAGTGATCTCTGAAAATGGAAAAAAAAACTTGATAGCCATAACCATGCTTCTTTTTGTAGTGAAAGCTGTGTGCAGCCTTTATCCACAGGAATCCAGGAGGAAAAGTATATCTCATGTCCTAACTACGATGTTAATAAAAAAATGAAAAAAGACTGAAATGATTTTTGGTGTGATTTTATTTTGCTCTGAGGCTTGCAACTTCTCAAAAACATGTCTTCTTGACACTGAACATTTTCTAGCTCAATTGAAATTAGCACAGTTATGGTATTGGAAAGTACATTTTTTGAAAATAAAAATAAAATAAGTTCTGCCCAATAGAGATGTGACCCATAAGTCGAACCAGAACTTAAAACAAACCAATTTTTGAAATGAGAAATGGAATAGTGAAGTGAGACCTCCAGCCTGAGATTAGATATTCAGCTTGCACAGCTCCTATAAACGCATCTGCTGTAGGCAAACTCCTAATGATAAACATCTTAAAACTAATGTACACAACAGAAACAGCAGAGATTAACACAATTTGCAAAACCTAATGATAACCTAAAAATAGGGTTATAAGTTTGCTTATAAACTTATAAGTTTATAAGTTGTTTGCTGTTTTAGCTCGTCATCCTTCTTAATCCCATGCTAATTAGCAAGCCAGCTTCACTGTATGAATGTTCAAATAAGACTTTATTTTGCATCAACATCAATCCAAAAGCACTAGAACTAATGGGTTTTTATGTAATGAGTATATAATTTAAAGCAATGGTGAAGCTAAAGTAAATTGTGAGACCCTTTTAAATCCCAATTCAGTTTAAGGATGCTAGAGTAATTTAAATCACCCAACATTTTCTTTTTATGTTGGTGCACTGATGTTTTACACTTACCATATGAGGGGTAAGCATTTTATTGGTTTGTCTGGAAATCCAAACACATACATCAGAGAAACGCAGTTCTGTCCTGCAGAATGCAAATGCAACGCACTTGTATAAACGTGTCATGCAGAACATAGTATTTGTGGTGTTAATTGGCTTCAGTTAAGTTTAGACCAAAAAAAAGTGTAATTTTACAAAGAAAAGCATCTTACTGTATCTTCTGTTGGGAAACTTTTCAGGAATACAAGAGGAAACTGTCGAGGGTGTCGCAGGTCCGGAAAGAGCTGCGATTGCGCCTCAGTAACCTTTCAGAAGGACACCGAAACTCCAAATGACCGCCGACTCGCCTTCTCACTGCCTGTCAAACATCTTTGCGTTACTGAAGCAGCATCTGTTCTCACCTGTCTCCACTGGACTATTTATCCATGTCTCTTGAGCCTAAGTGTGTACATCTCCATGTACAAGCTCATATTTTTAACTTGAGGATAAGCTAACATTGTGTGACAAGATGTTCATGTATTGGCCTCTGCAGTCTAACTTTTACAGCTTTAAAGTGGTGTGACTGGTGGGATTTTTTTCGTAACCCAGGGTTATGCACCAGAGTGTGATCTATGAGTTCCAGTATTGGGATCCTTTTGTAAAATGCTTTTTATTGTTTTGACACATTCATTTGCATAGCTTTTTGTTAGAGATCACTATGGCAGTCACTCAAGCTGGAATCACTGATTTTATGAAGTTTACTGAAGAAAACAGTATATTTTGAGATTCTCAGAAGACATTAGAAATCCAGGTACTATAAAGCAAACCATGTGTGTTCACACTTTTCATAAAGCCTGTTTGTAAAAAGATGGTCTGAAATCCTTGTTTAGTGTATACACATTTGCATGTAAAATTGGTGGAAATCATAAGTGTTTATGGTTTGTATTCATCAAGATGTAGATACACTGCTGAAAAAATAAATAAAGGGAACACTCAAATAACATTCTAGATCTGAATGAATTAAATATTCTCATTGAATACTTTGTTCTGTACAAAGTTGAATGTGCTGACAACAAAATCACACAAAAATCATCAATGGAAATCAAATTTATTAACCAATAGAGGCCTGGATTTGGAGTCACACACAAAATTAAAGTGGAAAAACACACTACAGGCTGATCCAACTTTGATGTAATGTCCTTAAAACAAGTCAAAATGAGGCTCAGTATTGTGTGTGACCTCCATGTGTCTGTATGACCTCCCTACAACACCTGGGCATGCTCCTGATGAGATGGTGGATGGTCTCCTGAGGGATCTCCTCCCAGATCTGGACTAAAGCATCCACCAACTCCTGGACAGTCTGTGGTGCAACGTGACGTTGGTGGATGGAGCAATACATGATGTCCCAGATGTGCTCAATTGGATTCAGGTCTGGGGAACGGGCGGGCCAGTCCATAGCTTCAATGTCTTCATCTTGCAGGAACTTCTGACACACTCCAACCACATGAGGTCTATCATTGTCCTGCATTAGGAGGAACCCAGGGCCAACCGCACCAGCATATGGTCTCACAAGGGGTCTGAGGATCTCATCTCGGTACCTAATGGCAGTCAGGCTTCCTCTGGCGAGCACATGGAGGGCCATGCAGCCCTCCAAAGAAATGCCCCCCTACACCATTACTGACCCACTGTCAAACTGGTCATGCTGAAGGATGTTGCAGGCAGCAGATCGCTCTCCACGGTGTCTCCAGACTCTGTCACATGTGCTCAGTGTGAACCTGCTTTCATCTGTGAAGAGCACAGGGCGCCAGTGCCAAATTTGCCAATCCTGGTGTTCTCTGGCAAATGCCAAGCGTCCTGCACGGTGTTGGGCTGTGAAAACAACCCCCATTTGTGGACGTCTGCCCCTCATATCATCTTCATGGAGTCGGTTTCTAACCGTTTGTGCAGACACATGCACATTTGTTGCCTGCTGGAGGTCATTTTGCAGGACTCTGGCAGTGCTCCTCCTGTTCCTCCTCGCACAAAGACGGAGGTAGCGGTCCTGCTGCTGGGTTGTTGCCCTCCTACGGCCTCCTCCACATCTCCTGGTGTACTGGCCTATCTCCTGGTATCGCCTCCAGGCTCTGGACACTACGCTGACAGACACAGCAAACCTTCTTGCCACAGCTCGCATTGATGTGCCATCCTGGATGAGCTGCACTACCTGAGCCACTTGTGTGGTTTGTAGAGTCCGTCTCATGCTACCACGAGTGTGAAAGCACCACCAACATTCAAAAGTGACCAAAACATCAGCCAGAAAGCATAGGTACTGAGAAGTGGTCTGTGGTCCCCACCTGCAGAACCACTCCTTTATTGAGTGAGTCTTGCTAATCACCAAAGATTTCCCCCTGTTGTCTATTTCATTTGAACAACAGGATGTGAAATTGATTGTCAATCAGAGTTGCTTCCTAAGTGGACAGTTTGATTTCACAGAAGTTTGATTTACTTGGAGTTATACTGTGTTGTTTAAGTGTTCCCTTTATTTCTTTGAGCAGTGTACATGTACCTTGGATATTTTTTACCTGCAGTGTGCTTACATAGTGAGTGAAAAGGTCAGTTTTGTTTACTGTGATGCTTTATAGTTTAAATCAAATGCGTCATACAGCCTGAAATGTGCCCCAGTTTCCAAAGCTAGACTAAAAAACAGCTTTGTTTTTGTCACCTTCAATCAAGAGCGGAGCAGAATAAACAAAAAAATATAAATAATGTCTGCAGTCCTGTGTGAAATAAAAGACCTGCAGAATGTTTTGTCATTTGAAGAACTGAGGGATGGCCGACAGGGGGCGTAGAAGGACCCTCTTTAGACAAGAGTACGTTTTTCTGTGTGCGCTTATTTTTAACACCGGCGAATCTTTTTTATTGTAGTAGTACTTGTTGTCAATTGTCCCGCCCCTTCTGTGCTTTCGAAGGGAACGCCACTAACTTCCAGGAAGTAGTCTTAATTTTAAAGCAATTGCTTCTTTGATTACGGTCATTGCGTTATTACGTGCCCGTTGTATTATAAAGTTTATGTTTTAAGAGCCACTTAATATTGTTCAGTTAGTATTAGTGAGAGAACAGCCGTCATTTGTTGTCAAACTGCCATACAAGTCATTGCGTCATTGCAGAAAAAAAACTAGCTAGGCTAAATTGCTTTCTGGTAAGCTAACATTAGCTCGTTGTTGCCACGTAAAAAGTAAAACAAAAATGGATAACTTCGAAACACCATACGAAGAGGACGATGGTTTCATTGAATGCACGGTAAGTAAGCCATGTTCTAGCAGCTGAACTTAAAATCTAATGTTAAAGGAATCAGAAGCAGCGTGGGTTTTATAAAGTTAGCCACGCAAAGCTAGCTTCATCCAATTTCCAACAACGTAAGCATGTCACTTTATCTACATTTATGCTGTTTATTACTCTTGTATATAAACTAGGGGTAACTATCTCAAAATATATTTAAAATGTGCATCATAGCATAATTAACAATCCAGCCTCTAAGTCATATGACTTAGGGAATTATGATATGATGCTAACATTCAAGTTATACCGATAATATATTTAAGGTATGCTTTTCTAAATCTAATTTTATTATTTTTATTACAACGACCCATTTAGGATAATTGGAAATATATATTGTAATGTATGATATAATTAGATGATCACTGGGAAATATTATATCGAGTATAATTAGCTTTTTATGATTTATCGTTTAAATATCGGCTGCACGGTGGCGCAGTTGGTAGCACTGTTGCCTTGCAGCAAGAAGGTCCTGGGTTCGATTCCCAACCGGGGGTCTTTCTGCATGGAGTTTGCATGTTCTCCCCGTGCATGCGTGGGTTCTCACCGAGTACTCTGGCTTCCTCCCACAGTCCAAAGACATGCCTGTTCGGTTAATTGGTCACTCTAAATTGCCCCTAGGTGTATGAATGATTGTGTGCATGGTTGTTTGTGTGTTGCCCTGCGATGGACTGGCGACCTGTCCAGGGTGTACCCTCCCTCTCTCCCATAGACTGCTGGAGATAGGCACCAGCTCCCCCGCGACCCACTATGGAATAAGCGGTAGAAAATGACTGACTGACTGACGTTTAAATATCTACAAACTTAAAAAAACCCCATTTTGTTTATATCTCGAAGGGGAATATGTTTTCAAGATATCCAGACTGTAACTAATATATTTTGTGTGTTTCTAATCACACCGCAAATTAATCATGCTGCCATCCCTTTGAGAAAATTGAAAACAGTTTCTGATGGAAGATCTGGTGCATTTAATCTATTCTGAAAGGTAGTGATGCATATAAAAGTGACAGCAGAGAAGTAATAAAAACAATATCACTACATACTGTCAGAGTTCACCCGAACAGATGCTCTCAAATTAAAACCTATTCATTATCAAATAGACTACTTCACAATTACATCCAGTGGTGCATTTACCCTAACCCAACTGTTCAGCTAAACATTACAAAGTAAATGTTTCCATTTAGATTTTGAAAACATAAATACAGCAAGTAAAGAGACTGGCAGGAAACCAATTATATCAAAAATATAAACAGCAACAGTAAAAGTACCAATTTCAGTTTAGGTACTAGTTTTGTGTTTTACAGCCATCAGTTATAGTATATTGTTATTATCACAAGATGGCTAATTTTGATGATTTATTAATTTATTTTTAAATGATAATGATACAATAATTGCCCATCCCCATTGAAAACATTTCTGTTTCTCTGATCATTATGAATTCCCTACAAATTGACTCTGGGTTGAAAGAAAACAAAACCCCGTGTGATATTTGTGCTTTAATAAAGGGTCTACTAACTGGAACGGACTTCTTTTCTGTTTAACTCAGGTCTGTGAAAAATCCTTAAGAGGTGACACGCTGTACAAGATACACCTGACCACACCGGGACATTTAAAGGTATACATCACAGTTTACATATGGGGTTTTGTTGCCTTAGAAACTTGCCTTGAAAGCAGATAATTGGCAAACTATATCAATATTTACTTTAGTAATTGACTTGGGTCTTGATAATTTTATTTTTATTCTGCCAAGCTCTTTATTTTAAGTTATGAAAACTAAAAACAGCTTCATATGCAAAGTGGAATTATTTGCTCTAATTCTGGCAAACACCACAATACAACATTTTGGTATGTTCCACACAACAGCATACTTATATAACTCTGAGCTGGCAAACTGTCTGAGGTAAAGAACAATCTCTTTCTGAAAAATGGTGGCACTTAGTGAGAAAAGAAGAAAGGAAAAACCTCTCCAAAACTGACAAAATATTTCTATGTGTTTCATTGTTGTTAATGAACCACGAGTCATCTGTTTATCCTTATTGGAGTTGGTTAATCTGGAAGACTTTGATTTGGTCACAAACAGCCAGCTGGAAGCCTGAGAAGATGGATTCTCGCTTGATCTGGAGAACCCAGTTGTCCCTGAAGCCACTCAGGTTTGTCCAAGAGGAAAAGAAAGTAAAAAGTGTTATCCACCTCTTCAGTCACGCATACTTTAAAGATGTGACTGCAACACTGAAAATGTTCCTTCTTGAGGAACTTATTCAGCCAGTCTAAGACTTTGTCTCATTGGTTTCTTGTCAGCAGCTTCCTCAGAAAATGAACACTGCAAGTTTTTTTTCCAGGCGTGAAGGTAAAACTTGATACACTGAGGTAAGACTGGCACTTTAAGCCTAAACGATGCTTCTTTCCTCTGCTCACACAGGACCATCGAATATATTGGTTGTTTTTGTAAAGCGGGCCTAAAAAGTACTATGCTTTATAAAAAATACTAAAATAAGCTTAAAGAGGTTTTTTGTTGAGGCCTCTCTCTTCAGGTGACATTAGATCTGTCCTGGTTCACAATATTTACTCCAGCAGGAGACCACGCGTGTCTTATCCTTTCAATCCATTCGTCTGGCTTTCACCTATTGGATGTTGGGGTTATGGAGGTAATGTCAAATGTCTTTAACCCCACCACCATCCTCCAGCGCATTCTAGGGGATTAAGCAAAATTGGCCCATATATGTGTGAACTAGACCAGTAGTTCCTCAACTTTTCTGCTTCTGACCCACAAAATAACAGTAAAAAAGCCTGTTGACTCTAACTATTGGTGGACTGTACAAATATAACTACACTGCTCAAAAAAATAAAGGGAACACTTAAACAACACAATATAACTCCAAGTAAATCAAACGTCTGTGAAATCAAACTGTCCACTTAGGAAGCAACACTGACTGACAATCAATTTCACAGATGTTGTTCAAATGAAATAGACAACAGGGGGAAATCTTTTGTGATTAGCAAGACACTCAATAAAGGAGTGGTTCTGCAGGTGGGGACCACAGACCACTTCTCAGTACCTATGCTTTCTGGCTGATGTTTTGGTCACTTTTGAATGTTGGTGGTGCTTTCACACTCGTGGTAGCATGAGACGGACTCTACAACCCACACAAGAGGCTCAGGTAGTGCAGCTCATCCAGGATGGCACATATGTTTGTGCGGTTGGCCCTGGGTTCCTCCTAATGCAGGACAATGCTAGACCTCATGTGGTTGGAGTGTGTCAGCAGTTCCTGCAAGATGAAGACATTGAAGCTATGGACTGGCCCGCCCGTTCCCCAGACCTGAATCCAATTGAGCACATCTGGGACATCATGTCTCGCTCCATCCACCAACGTCACGTTGCACCACAGACTGTCCAAGAGTTGGTGGATGCTTTACTCCATGTCTGGGAGGAGATCCCTCAGGAGACCATCCACCATCTCATCAGGAGCATGCCCAGGCGTTGTAGGGAGGTCATACAGGCAGGTGGAGGTCCCACACAATACTGAGCCTCATTTTGACTTGTTTTAAGGACATTACATCAAAGTTGGATCAGCCTGTAGTGTGTTTTTCCCCTTTAATTTTGTGTGTGACTTCAAATCCAGGCCTCCATTGGTTAATACATCTGATTTCCATTGATGATTTTTGTGTGATTTTGTTGTCAGCACATTCAACTTTGTACAGAACAAAGTATTCAATGAGAATATTTCATTCATTCAGATCTAGGATGAGTTATTTGAGTGTTCCCTTTATTTTTTTGAGCAGTGTAGTAAGCCAATAAAATTGGAATGACAACTAGCATAAACAGCATCAATACTATATTATATAAATGTCATTGTTTTCACTCATCTGTAGGTATTGGTTTTGTCTGTAACATAAATATTATTTTTATTCATATACTTATCATTATTTAACTTGATTTCTAAGTATTATAAGTATGAACTCATCAATTCAGGAGACCAGCTGAGGTCCCGATTCCAACTTTGAGACCACCAAACTATAAAATGGCAAAAAAGAGATGGAAAACATAACATAAACAAATCATACTTTCAGTAATATTCCCACACGAGATAAAACTGGTGGTTGTGATAATCTTGCCAGCACAATATATACGTGTTGGACAAAAGGATTATAAATTTAACATTTTACGGAAAAGATCCAGTAATATTCTTCACCCAAACCATAACGGGATTAGATTTCTAAGGTTTTGATTTAAACCTTAGTCATTTTTTTTTTTTATCATGAGGAGCAGAACTCATTCGGTTCCTGTATAAGATTTTTATGATTTTATTTTATGTGGAATGAGCTGGGGATGGGGGGATTTAAAATGTTATGATATTTTGTTGTGTTCATTGCAGTGACAAGAGTCACCCGCCCAACAGGATCCATCTTATTGGATAAAAAATTAGTAGAGCTGGTCCAAACGACACCAAATAATTTCCTGGTTGATGGGCGCGGCGCTGATGGTGTAGGGGTTAAGCACGCGACCATATATGGAGGCTACAGTCCTTGAAGCGGCCGTCCCGGACCTGGCGACATTTGCCGAATGTCTCCCCCTCTCTCTACCCCTCTTTCTTGCCTGCCTACTGTCAAAAAATAAAAATAAATGGCACTAGTGCTGAAAAAATATCTTTAAAGAATTTCCTGGTTGATCATTTGCTTAACCATCTTTAAGTGAGTTTTGACCTGGCAGTGTAAGGAGCTTTTTCTGAGCAGATGATCCAAATTTTATGGTGGAATATAAAGCAGACAATGGATTATGTAACTGGCTTTCACCTTGTCACAATAGCGGTGACTTGTCAGCTTCTTCACTTCCACTTTTGGGTACAATGGATGTTTCACACCACTTCTCAGCTGCTTTTGGGAGTTTTTTGCCGCTGATTGCAGCTTCTCTGGATCCAGATTTGCTTTGGTACAGAAGATTTGATCTTTTACGTAAAAGAATAGCAAAGCTAGCTACTTTTCTTTAAGTGCCTGAAGAATGAAGGATGTCTGCACATTTCTTTTACCTGGACAGTTAACTTGTACTGTAAGTATGGAGTTGGAAATGATCTAGGCCAAAGGAGATGGATCTTTAATCGGACCACTGAGTGCCGGAGAAAACGAATTTGGAAGCAATATGTCTGTATAACCGTGAGCCGACAAAGTGGAACATGCCACACTGGATACAGGCGCCCTGTTAAAAATAAGAAAATAGAAACTTGCATGATTTTCTGTTAAGCTCTCCCAGTTTGGAGAGTATAAAAGGTCAGCAATAACCCCACATCAACTGCAGAGATATTTCAATAGGATCATTTGGTGCTACAAATGCACAGCTACGGTTTGTAAAATGTAAATATTGTCATCTATGCGTAGAAGAACCCGTGTGCACGTATCTGCTAAGATTTCCTTTATTTATGTAGACTTGTGCTTGTGGGGTGTACATACTTCTGCAGACCTGGATCTGCTGCAACAGGAATCCAACAAGTACAGGTCAGATAAGTATAACTGGGCTCTGTATGACTGGGTAAGATAAAAATACATGTACTCCCCCCTCTGGTAAGCTTGAGTATAAAAAATGTTTGTGTTTAATGATCTAACAATTTCTGTGTTTTCTGTCGAGAAAAACTGGAATTGTGCTGTTTTGTTCAGCAAAAGTTCACTTAATATGTATTGTTCTCCTTTTATTCCTGGCAGAAAGAGGATTCCCTTGTTGCTGAGGGTAAGTGGGCCTCATCTTTAAATGAATCTCTGAAATTCAATCCATATTCAATAATGTAATTTCGAGAAAGAAGCATCAAATTCTGTTTTTGTTTGTTTTAAAGGACAGAATTTAAGTCTAACACTGTCGGTAGCTGTGTACAGTCAAGTAGGCAAAAACGGCAACCAAAACCTCTACCTTTTACACTGTGTGCACGATTATTAGGCAAGTTGTATTTTTTATCATTATTTGTATACAACTGCAGCTCTGAAACGTTATTAAACTTAAGACTATTTAAGAAAGCAACAGTGATGTTTAAGCTTTCTTAAATTATCTCTGTGTGCACAATTATTGGGCAGCTAATACTGTGCAGAAATATGAAACTAAATGAAAACATTTACTAATATAACCACCATTTTTCAATAAGTCACAATCTTTCATTCATCGAGTCTGTCGGTTTCTTAATCTGTTGACGATTTGTGTAGCAGCAACCACAACCTCCCAGACTGTTCAGAGAGGTGTTATGTCGAAGTAGAGCCCTGTAAGGTTTAGGTCACGTCAGGCCACCTATAAGAAGTTTGATGCCATGGACCGTTGTCCTGCATAAAAATCATGGTTTTCTTAAAAGATGCAGACGTTTTCCTGTCTTACTGATTGTCTGTAGGTTTGGAAAAAAATAACAGACCATACCAGTACTCTACCTCCACCCTGCTGGCACCCTCTGTGCTTGTTACTGATCCAGCCATGGGATCATCCATATGGCCCACCAAGAGTCACATGGATCACGTCAATCAATAAAACCTTTTATACATCTATCTTCAGATGTTTCTTGTTCAGTGGTGGTCGGGTTTCAGCCTTCCTTACTTTGGCCATATGTTCGAGCACTGAACACCTTGTACCTCTGTGGGCTTCAGGTAGGTTGCATATTTGGAAAACGCCAGCACTGGAGATGAATAGGATCCTGGGATCTTCATGTTTGAGTCTTCGCAAATCTTTGGCAGTTCATTTGTGTATTCTTTTCTTTCTCAATACGTTTCTTGAAACCCTCTTGCAACAAAATGTTTGATGGTCTGTAATCCCTCCTCAATATGTTGGTCATTTTAAGATTGTTTGTTTTTTTCCTCCCCAGATTTCGTTTTGCAACGTTTGAGGTTTCAGAGTCAGTTAAATCTCCTTTTTGGCCCATTTGGCCTAAGGAGTAGAAGCTGCATAACATGTATACACACCTTGATAAAGGGTGTTGATTTCCTAAAGGCACATCTTCTCTCATCAGACCAAATACACATCAACTTATGTGCATAAAAATTATGCTCATTTGCCTAATAATTGTGCACACAGTGTTTATGTTTATGGTTTGGTACGATGAAATACCATAAACTCCAATTGGTGAAATCACAGGTTGGTCTGACTCACCAGAACTCCTGGTAAGCAATCCAAGCAGCAATGTTGCATCAGATTCAACGGAGTCTCATGCTTGATGTGCTTCGGCACTGACTACGCCACACGCTATCAGAGGATTTTCAGCAGCTTTACCACAAGTTATTTTTAATTGACCGGGCAGGCCCGATATCATTAGCCTTTTTCACAAGACACGAGCATGGACATAAACCCCTATTTTCTGTGTTGTCTGAAATAATCGAAGGCGTCAAATAAAATATACCTTTTTAGAATGGGCAATGCAAATTTTATGCATGCGGCTCTAAGACGACTCGCAGGGTTCCACTCCACCCCACCTTGGGTTACATGATGCCGGCTTAATTTCTAAAAGTTCATGAGTAAGTTCATGTGGATGGCTTGTTGGATGAATTAAAAGCGACGACAGGCAGTTTGGGGTGAGGGGCTCATCTTTGAGGCTAGATAATGAAACATGTAGCCAACCTACAGTCTGCCTTTTACCAGACATGCCGCTTGTAGCTTGCCAGCTGTAAAATTAATAATCACTGTGACGAGTGGTGCTCCTTTACTTGTATCTTTTTCCACAACCTGAAACATTTTGGGACGACAGTGGCAACGATGGTAGGGCGTCTGTCCAATGAACGGTGTGTTGCCGGTTTGATTACCTGCTATGTCTGTCTCAGTCATTGTGTCCTTGGGCAAGACACTTCCCTCACCTTGCCTGCTGATGGTGGTCAGAGGGCTCGGTGGCGCCGATTGTATGGCTGCTTCACTTCAGTCAGTCTGCCCCATGGCAGCTGTAGCTACAATGTAGCTCACCACTGTCAGTGTGTGAATGGGTGGATGGCTGATGGTAGTGCAGTCAAAATAAAAATATGTAGTTTTGCGTCACTGAAACTGTACATACATTTAGCCAGAAAAAATAGATTTTCTGGTTGTCTCGCATAAATGATTTGGCTTATTTCAGGAATTATGCTTTTTTTATTCTGGTATGCTACATGAACCTGATTTAAAAAATATAAATCTTATGATGGCAGAGACCACTGCCATTTCAGTCTTGCTTTACTTTAATAACAGTTGCCACCCATAGGAAATATCAAATAAAGTTTCTGTCAACTGCTGCCTCCAGCGTCTCCATGGACCATGTTTTGAGTAAATAATCTATCTTAATGGGATTGTGGACCTCAGTATTTATAGTGCAGCTATGGGCTGGATAGCTAGGTGAGCTATCCAGAGCCTATACAATTATTTTGCCATCCATCCACCAGAGTCTCTTTGTCTAGTCATGAGAGACAAATAAGAGGGTGAGCAGAGAAGAAGATCTCAAAGAAAAGGAGCCAACATTAACAATTTGTGATAAATCTGGACTGAATGGAAAGACGTGCTTCTCAGGAGTGTTGAGGCCTGAAATTGGAATGTGGTGTAAGGATCTTTATGGCCATGCCTTACAGCTGTGTTGGTTAAACACAGAAAAAACGTTGACGTCTGGAGTTAAAGCTGTTTTGTCCCAGGAAATAAATGGACTCTCTGCTGCTCTTCCAGGATTGTAGGACTTGCTGGAGCTGGAGCTCCAGCAGCTTGTCTATTTTCTCCATTTATTCGAAGGTACCGTGATGAGTCCATAGGGGAAAGCCACACTTCCTCTTTGAAGCTTATTTTTGGATGATTCCAAGGTGGTCCCAGGCCAGAAGCCAGAACCCCCTCATCTGACCTCAACCACAGAGCTACCTTACTCATCTTCAAGGCTGAGTCCAGTCACCCAACATGCGAAGTGGCTGAAATGATTATTACCAACTATTACCAAGTCTGAGGTAATAGTTATCAACCACAAAAAAGGAGCTGCCTTTGGAGGGTGAGCACAAGACCCTTGAGGTATTATTCCAGAATGATGAAAGAATGGAGCAGGACATGGATGTACTGAAGGGGGCTCTTGTGCAGTAACATCAGCATGACTCTAGTCTGTCATGGGATGAAAGGGCTGAGCTGAAAGGTAAAGCTCTTGATTTCTCAGTCCGTCTACATTCGGACCTTTGGTTATGGGATATGGTTCATGACCATACATACAAATCCTTGGACACAAGTGACTGAAATGAGCATCTTCCACAGTGTGGCTGCGCAATCCTCTACATTACATTAGAAAATGGATGCGTTATCTTGGTGTTTATACAACGATTCCAGAAAGCAGGACACAGCACCTGTGCAACACCAGTAGAGGAAGGACCCCAGGTTCCCAATGGATCAGTTTGTTTTATCGAACTAACAACATCCCTGGATGAGCAATTTCTGTTATATCGCGCAAGCTCTAAGACTCGTTTAATTAACTGAAGCCATTGCCTAAGACATAACTTACTGTGAGCCATTATTCAGTTAAAAGGTTCTAACTAAAATGATATTCCCAACAATTGCCGTGACTCCTGATCGCTAAAACAAGAAACTCCCAACAGAAGGTAAAAGATATACGCTGCTACGTTGGGTTACACATAAATTAAAAAATGTGATACCATGCTCCGATCTGAGTTGTAATTTTAATAGATCGAAGAAAGCATTTGGATAACTAAGCCCCATCTTCTGTGTTTTCTTTTACTAACTGGTTGTGTTTGGCGTCTCAGGGAAGGCTGTCAGAGAACACATCGTACCAAGGTTCAAGGACATTTTACACTACCTGGATTACCTGAACCTTGATGAGCCCATCATTGGTAAATACATCAGTAGAAACATTTCCTGCTATTTTGGCATTGTATGAAAACAAAAAACAAACATTTCTTGTGCTTTTGTCTTAGGTTTGAATTTTTTGGAGGAAGTAGTGAATTTTGATCCACAGTTGGGTACAAGATACACCTGCAAGTTATGCAGCCAGACGGCCAATCTCGCAGAAATGGTCTGTCACGTGATTGGTCGGAAACACCGGCAAAAATATGTGGTAAAGCCTCAGTGATGTATTCCGAAAACCTTCTTTTGATGATCTGTTTTACTTGCTCTTCAGATGTTACCAAATCCTGTGCTTTCATAGGAGTTAAAACGGCCGGACTTGGTGACCTGGGACAGTCAGACTATAAACACCCAAGGAGGGAAGATCATGCGAGCCAAAGCGGAGATAATTGAGAGACAGAACGGACGAGGAGTTCCAGAAGTTAGACATACATTTAAACTGACATATTGAATATTCTCTAAAGATGTTGTTTTAAAACTATATTTGTTCTGTAACTTTACTTTTCTGTAACTCTGTTCACATTCTTATGTTTCAGCAATTGTTGAGAAAGGGGGTTGAAGGAAAGCTGAACATCTCAAGAGGTACAGTCAGATCTGCGGATAAGTAATTAAGTAATGTAATGATATACAGTATGTAAAAATATTCAGGAAACAAGGCTGTGCAAAAAAAATCTATGAAGAAAAAAGATTTTTTGCTTTAATGGATGTAGTGACCCACTATTTAGTTCATGGATGGTCAGTTCTGCAGGTAGAGATTGGTATTGAACCCTATTATAAAGAAAATCTCAGTACTGACCCAATTTGGTGTATTTGAGTTGAAGTATAAGCTTTCAATTTTTTTTTTTTTTTGTATATTTGCGACTGTCGGTAAAATCAAGATTAAAGCATTAGTTAAAGCAAACTAAATTAGGCCAAAGAAGCTTTTCTGACAGATTATAAATCATTTGACCAATTTTAACAATAGTATAAAGTGTAGGAAAATAGAATAGAGTATAGGAGAGTGGACAGAATATGCCTTTTTTGGGGCATTTTTATAAAAAAAAAAAATAAATTCCTTTGTTTTACATTTGTGTTTTTCTGGGTTCCATTTTTTACAATGTTCTTATTTCTAGTTGTTTGAAAAAAAAAGAAAAAAAGTTTTTTTTTGTTTTCAGTCACTTATAGGGTCACCATAAATTTCAGCAGTTTGATCTAAAATAACCACAATTTAATGCAATTAATTTAATAATTTACCATTTTTTTAAAGCTCATAATTGAGCTTGTCTGTTAATTAAACAATTTTTTTCTTTCACGAGTGCACTCATCAAAAACTCTTAAAATTTCATAATATTCTAACAATACTAATGTTTTTTTCTAATTTTCTAATTTAATATCCTTCTGTTTGACGCTTGGACTTGATAATGTTAGTCGTATTTGATTAAGGAAATTTCCAATTGTTCATATTAAATGAGTGTTTTTTTGTTTTGTTTGTTTTTCTAGTTCATCCAAAGCAGAGGCAAAATAGGCTGCAAAGCAGCTCCCAGAGATCCCTACAAGACGTGCCACCACTCTTACCTGAATTACAGGACTATCACCGAAAGAGGGATCTTTCTGGGTTCCATCCAGACCATCTTAGCCGTAATCGCTTTGAAGAGCAACTGAGAGAAACGGATTTCATTGGAGGTCCTAGGTACAGAGAAGATCCTGATTATTCTACTAGGTATCTGACGGAATATGCTGAAGATCCACTAAAAGCAGCAATACTAGACCCACGAGATGTTTCCAGGTATGATAATAGGCACACGATGCCTAGTTCTCTGGATTACCCTGCTGATGCTTCTTCTCATAAAAGACCCTACCCAGAACGAGATCCTCTAGAGGAGTTCTACTCAGAGGAAGTTCGCCGTGGGCAAGTTCGTTTGCAAGGATACCAGCCCTCTCCAAAGAGGCTGTATGCAGAAGACTGTAATCAGCGATGGTCTCTGGAGAGGGAATCTGGTAGACACGACAGTCTGAGAAGACATGGATCAAGTGAACCAGAAGCCAAGAGAAGAACCTTATCTGCTCCCTTTGAAGGTGATCGATCACGCGAGGCTTCGTTTGACATGTTTAAAGATTATCATCACGAAAGGAACGACCCATACCAAGAGGAGGCGTTTGAGAGAGGAAGACCCACTTCAGCCCAGAAACTTGGAGACGTTCCCAGGGCCATGTCTAATATACCAGAGCCGTTCAGGCGCTTCCTAAAAGGTAGCGGAGATGAAGAAGGACTAAACAGACGAAAAAGCCGCTTCTCTGATGCAACTCCAGAGGAAGTAAAGATGGCGAAGGAGATGTGAGTGTAAAGACTGTACAGATTGCTTTCCTAGAAACTCTCTGGTTGACACTTGTTTTTTCTGTTTTTTGACCCAATGCTTTTTAAATTCCGTTTAAGGTACAGAGATGATTATGGACCTCCATACTCACAAATTGGTGCAGATCTTCGACCTGGTGATGCACCAGTGAGATCGGACATCCACTACGGAGAATCACAGGTACGCAGACTTTTTTAAATATGTGATGCAACGTGGCTGTTGTAGTGATCTCATGTTGATGATTTTTTAAGCCTCCGCATCTGGGAGAGGGCTACAGTCGAGGAGGCTCTGAACGGAGCGTCTTCGATCTTCTGGTAAGATCATACACGCTTGGAACATTTACAGCAGTCTCTGTTCCATGTACGTAATGCAGATTTAGTCATGAAATTGATGCTTAATATATGCTTTTTTATTGTTTTCCATAGAAAAACGTTGAAATTGAGAATGCAGAAGAGGCTAACTTCCTAAAGAGCAAACTTTCCAACCTTCTGGAAGAATTTAAGACCAAAAAGATGGAGAAAGCTGTGGTATGTTTCCTCCTGAAGATGTACTTTTTGCCAAAGAGAACATAACATATGTATTGTTTCTGTTCTGTCTTTAAAGCATTGAATTTGATTCAGGTATCTCTGGAATAAAGTCAAATAATTGGAGAAATTGTTTTATTTTAAGACTTCATTGTTCCATCCATATATTATTAGTCTGTCCATCTGTTTGTCTGCTTGTTCATCCATCCACGTCTGTGCAAGTTTTCATCCATCCTTTAACCGTCCATTCTTCCTTGGCTCTTTTGTTGCTCTAGTTTTTGCAGTCTTCATATTGAAAGTCTGACCAGTGTTTAAACATCTTCAGTAAATTCAGGGAGACTTTAAAAATTTTGGCTAAAAAAGGACCGAAGACTTTGGAAAATTATAGAATTTTAATATGGAGAAATGTGTGTTAACACTGGAATTAACACAGCATGTGTTTATTTTGTTACTGCAATACGATGACCATGGTTGAGCAGGAGTCTCCAGAAATGACATTGATTTAAACCTTGACCTGCAGCTTTCTCAACCATACCAGTATGCAAGACCTCCGAGAGAGGAGTCTGACCTTAGACGATCAGAGGAGCTCGATTTTAACAATGGTCACAGACTTGGTTGGGAGCAGCGTGATCAGATACCGAAGCAGCGGTTCCACGAATACAACCACGGGGAACCCAGACACTCCAGCAGGGGTCGTTTTGAAGGTATGATATTTACATGAAACCTAATGCAGACTAGGCACTAAAGGGTGCAGACTTGATGCTTCCGGTTGAAATTGGATACATAATAGGGACCTGGCACAAGCTTAAACGGACAAATAGGTAAAGTGATTAAACTGAAGACCTGGTTGGATGATCAGTTTCAGATTAAATGTTTTAGTCTCAAAAAATTACAGTTGCTCTGTCTAGCTTTTCTTTACTAATTGTTTTGTTCTTCTTTCAGCTTTTGTGCTTAAATTGTTTACCTTCTTTGACTGATTTATATCGATTTGTTTTCAAATGTCTCTCCACTCGTTAGGTTCCTAATGTCGTGCAAGGTCACTTTAGGACATTTTTAGAAGAATACCAAAAATCTATGATCTTCGTATGCCTACACAAACTTTCAGCCAATATGGTATTTCATAGACTTCACCATCGCCGTCATATTGCCACGTCACCCTCTGTCTGAACTGTAAGACGGACATTGTGTTTCTTTCTCTTAACAAGTATTAAGAAGGTGGGTATTAATGACTGACACAATTCTATATAAACGTGAGCAGATGAGTGCAGAGATGCACTGTTCTGTTTACATTTAATTAGGTCATAAGGTATTTATGAGTTTTTTGATTGCAACTATTGACCTATTTCTGACCTAGCAGTATTAAGACTTTAATTCTTTGAGGTGGAAAATACCACACTGAAGTCCATTTAGAGCTAAAACATTTGGCTGCTTATTAGGTGACACATCCTTTATCCACCTGTCGGTGCAGAGTCTCTTAAAAACAGAACATCCTTACTAATGTTACTGCAACTTGAAGAGGAAGTAAACCCCAAATAAACGTTTTTGCAGATAAACGATATAAACTGGGCCTTAAGAGTGCTATCTTTATGTTAGTGTGCTATTTTCTAAATTTCATGAAAACTTGTTTTGATTCTGCAAAATGTGTCTCTAGACCATTTTATTGCTGCCCTCTTTGGGTTGAACGGTGGCTACTGCAGTTAAATTTTCCTAGTGGTCGCAACGGTACAGCTTGGTACATGTCTACGTTACAGCCCCCACGTTTGGGGATAAAACCATGTCACACAGACATGCGCCCCCCATAACGAGTCAGGAGTTGGAATTGCTCCTCCACTGCTTCGGCAGCACCGGCTTCGGGCATCGCCAAGTCAGCACCTTGAGCCAGCGGTTCGAATAAATAAATAATTAAATAATGTCTGTACTCTAGAATTTTATGCATTCAAATAGTAACAAAAGAATATTAACTATGCACTCACTATTTTTGTCAAAAACACATAAAGCAGACTGCTGCTTAATTTTTTACCTGCAGTGAACGGATGGTTAAAAGACACAACTGTGAACCTGAACAGAAACAAACAAAAAACCACATTTTTACTAAATTAAACAATGACACATCAGAATCAGCTTTATTGCCAAGTTTGTACATACAAACAAGGAATTTGACTCTGGTACACTTCGCTCTCTGGTTTTTGTTTTTTGCATGTAACAAAGAATGCATTTATGAAACATATTTAGAGATTAACTGAACTATCTGTACCCAAAACCTAAACCTTCCTCTTTATCTGTGTTGATTGGATTTGGATGCTAGATTTCCAAGTATTTTCCAGGCCTGAATGGGTGTGGGACAAAGAAAATAGAGTATGGGAAATGTGTTTATCCTGACTTTGTTGCATTTCCATCCACCCCCTTAGTCCTTCAGTCTGATTTTTATCGCAGGTTTCGTATTCCAGGCCTGACTTCCATAGACAATCTGCAGTGAATTCTTAGTGATCTCTGGACTTATACATCGGACTGAGAACTTTGATCATTTGAGTTTAAAAATACAGCATTCGTACATAAAATTTGTAGGAACTCCGACGTTGAACAGGAGAGCTGTTCTCATCTTTGACTCAGTCTCTCAATTTGTTTTGTTTTTTCTCAGGCTGATGCGACACAATCCATGTGACCTAAAATATATTTTGATTTGTGAAATGTTTGTCTTTATTCTAATAAATCTGTGGTTTACGTGTGTTCTATTTAATGAAAAAAAACAAAACAGGAATATATAGGCATTGCTACCTTCAGTAATAATCTATGCTCTGTCTTGTTTAGATGAACAACCTCACTATCCTGAGCCCATGCGTCCTCATGACTACAAGCCTTCTCCTGAGAACTATTTTGACCCTCACTCCTCTGTACCTCCCCTCCACATGGAGCAGGACAGCAGGATGCACCGGGATCCTCGCTACTCTTCCAATATGGATAAAATCACCTGTGCTCTCATGGATCTTGTTGCAAGAAAATAGTCTGAATAATTTAAAACACAACTCTGGAAAATAAAATAAAAAGATCACTTGTGATGGAATAATTAGATTTTAGTATATACTTTGAAGTTACCCATCCTACCTTTTTGTTTTTTTGATGTGCTTTAGATATCAGTGAAAGTTTCGTTCTTAAAATATTAAAGCCTGATTGTTTTGTGTGAGCAATAAAAGCTTCCACTGTTGCTGTACTCATGTTTTTTTTCTCCTTCACAGAAGAAATTGTATAAATTTGATCAATGTTATCCATTTACTCTTTAATGCAGGTTTTAATTAACTAGTTTTAATCTTTAAAACAAGTATACACAATTTCTTTTAATTTCTTGTCTCTAAAATGATTGTGTAACAAAAAATGTTTTAAACTACATTTAAATAATTAAAACACCTCAAAAGAGAAGTACAACTTGGTAATGAAACTGAAAGAGTGACTGCTAGATTGATGAAGTGCCAGCATTTAAAATGAAAGGTTTTCACCAAAGACACAATGTGATTTTTACAAGTGCAAGTAAAAAGTATATGTTTTCTTTAAAAAGCGCACTTTGTTTAGAAATCAAATTAGTCTTCTCCTTAAAGGTAAGAAAGATTCTCTCAGCTTTAAATAGCTTATTGGTAAAGTCATGTTTTACCACTAGTAATGTCACAATAGTCAAGAAAATAGAGTACAAAAACTGCATTCTTTGTGTTAATTATTCAACATGACTGAATATATTTTTAATGACTTGTACTTATAAAACAATCTCAAATTAAAGATACATGAATAAAAATCGTTTTATTCATTCATAGGAATTAAAAGATTTGCGTGTACAGCATATTGAACTCCACCGGTCTTCTTTTACGTACCCCCTACGTCATCGCGTAAATATCTTCCGGTTCGAGTCGGCAGCCATCTTGTTTCTCTTTGCAAGCTAAATAAAATAAATAATACGCTGAGCCGGTCTTCACTTCGAACGAACCCGTAAAAGGAAGTAAGAACCTGAAATTAATTTACGTATGTACTATTATCGCGTAAGCTGTCTGTGATGTACGAAAGTGGGGGTAATTACTTTGCTTAATTTCATTTGCTGTTCTTGACCAATAGACGTTTGTTTTGGAAGATGAACACAGGCGCCATTTCCCTCCCTGCTCTCTGAGGCGCTTATTGGTGGCCCGCTCAAAGGATCACGGGCGGTCAGGAAAGTGCTGTTCTGTGTACGCCATTTTGGTTCTCACACGAGAGGTAGAGAAGCCCAGTGGCCAGCTCTGGGAGAGCCCGAATGGCGTCAGTTGCAGAACGAACTTAGCCTTAAAAACCTTGATTGGTGGAATCTAGTCCGAGGTTTGATTGGTCTGAAGGACAGATCCAAACGTTGTCTTTATTGGTTAGACTGTTTCTTTAAAGCTTTGCAAACTTTCAAATGGTGACAGGACACATCGGCAATTAGTCACTATTATTACACAGTCGGCGAATAGATATCTGTGCTACACAACCAGTGAAAATCCCCGGCAAGCTAACATAAACTTCAACCATTTGTTGTACAATGCCACCGTAACTGACCAACCGGACGTTAACCACTAGCCGAAAGAACTGACCTTTTACGGCTGCTTTTTTAAGGCGTTTGGCGTTGAAGTTGGTTGAGCTTTGCTATGATATTTGTGGAATCAAACTGCGAGTGTCGAGCAATTCTTGGTCTTGTGTGCTGACTTTACCTTGTTTACAGTATCATGGAAGCTTAAAATGTACACAACTAACTGCAGGAAAGTAAAGCGAGAAGTTATTTGCAATTTGCTTATAAAATGTGTTTTGTTTTTATCTTTTGGCCAACTTGAGTAGCATTTATTTTTAAAACGCCAATCATGCGTGTTTTATACTAATTTGCAAAATCAACAGCCTTGTATCTGTGTTGACTTGTACCCTACACTTCTCCCCTAGTTATACAGTTGTATGAGCAATCCAATGTCCTGCCTTGTTCATTGTAATCCAGGATACAATTAAAGCAATGATGAACAAATGTTTCATGTAAATGTTTCTAAAACCCAACAGCCATACAAATATATATATTTGAAAGAAAAAAAACTGTCAGAACAGTTGAAGTAAATTATTGTGAAAAAATAAAATAAAATTGTCATCAAAAGTGTTTTGCAGAAATTGGGAATGCGATATTTTTTGTTAGTTTTTTTGTAATTTATTTAGTTGTATATGTTTTTTTCTGCTATCTGTAATGTAACAGTGTTAAAATAAATGTTTAGGCATTGTTTTGGTGATAGTAGTTTCTGAATTAGGACTGCTGTAAATGTCCCCTGGAGATATAAAAACAAATTTTTTTTCTGACACTGGTTAGAATCCTTCTTCAGTCTTGCAGCCTTTCCCACGAATTAGCTTACATTCCACCTAGGAGCTGTTTTCCTATTTTTAATCTGTTTGCGAAGGTGTTAAAACGTTTTGCAATACAAATGTCAGTGTATTTCATTGGGATTTTCTTTTATAGAGCAACACAAACTATTATGTAGGGTTAGAGTGCAAAATGGAAGCAAAATAAAATGATTTGTGGACAGCATGACTAATAGTTGTCAGTCTATTATCCCACAATATTTAAATGTAGCTTCCCTCATTGCCCTCACTGGAAGTATTTCTTTAGTGACTGAGATGCTAGACATCATGCAGAGTGGTGGTGACATTGTGTAATTATAAAGACATAAAGCTATCTACAAAATGAGTGTTAATTATCAGCGATAACATCACAATTTTCAGCAATAGTATTGCAATTAAATATTTTCCCAAAATTGTGCAGACATAAAAAGCATCTATACAGGTCCTTCTCAAAATATTAGCATATTGTGATAAAGTTCATTATTTTCCATAATGTCATGATGAAAATTTAACATTCATATATTTTAGATTCATTGCACACTAACTGAAATATTTCAGGTCTTTTATTGTCTTAATACGGATGATTTGGGCATACAGCTCATGAAAACCCAAAATTCCTATCTCACAAAATTAGCATATCATTAAAAGGGTCTCTAAACGAGCTATGAACCTAATCATCTGAATCAACGAGTTAACTCTAAACACCTGCAAAAGATTCCTGAGGCCTTTAAAACTCCCAGCCTGGTTCATCACTCAAAACCCCAATCATGGGTAAGACTGCCGACCTGACTGCTGTCCAGAAGGCCACTATTGACACCCTCAAGCAAGAGGGTAAGACACAGAAAGAAATTTCTGAACGAATAGGCTGTTCCCAGAGTGCTGTATCAAGGCACCTCAGTGGAAGTCTGTGGGAAGGAAAAAGTGTGGCAGAAAACGCTGCACAACGAGAAGAGGTGACTGGACCCTGAGGAAGATTGTGGAGAAGGGCCGATTCCAGACCTTGGTGGACCTGCGGAAGCAGTGGACTGAGTCTGGAGTAGAAACATCCAGAGCCACCGTGCACAGGCGTGTGCAGGAAATGGGCTACAGGTGCCGCATTCCCCAGGTCAAGCCACTTTTGAACCAGAAACAGCAGCAGAAGCGCCTGACCTGGGCTACAGAGAAGCAGCACTGGACTGTTGCTCAGTGGTCCAAAGTACTTTTTTCGGATGAAAGCAAATTCTGCATGTCATTCGGAAATCAAGGTGCCAGAGTCTGGAGGAAGACTGCGGAGAAGGAAATGCCAAAATGCCAGAAGTCCAGTGTCAAGTACCCACAGTCAGTGATGGTCCGGGGTGCCGTGTCAGCTGCTGGTGTTGGTCCACTGTGTTTTATCAAGGGCAGGGTCAATGCAGCTAGCTATCAGGAGATTTTGGAGCACTTCATGCTTCCATCTGCTGAAAAGCTTTATGGAGATGAAGATTTCATTTTTCAGCACGACCTGGCACCTGCTCACAGTGCCAAAACCACTGGTAAATGGTTTACTGACCATGGTATCACTGTGCTCAATTGGCCTGCCAACTCTCCTGACCTGAACCCCATAGAGAATCTGTGGGATATTGTGAAGAGAACGTTGAGAGACTCAAGACCCAACACTCTGGATGAGCTAAAGGCCGCTATCGAAGCATCCTGGGCCTCCATAAGACCTCAGCAGTGCCACAGACTGATTGCCTCCATGCCACGCCGCATTGAAGCAGTCATTTCTGCCAAAGGATTCCCGACCAAGTATTGAGTGCATAACTGTACATGATTATTTGAAGGTTGACGTTTTTTGTATTAAAAACACTTTTTTTTTATTGGTCGGATGAAATATGCTAATTTTCTGAGATAGGAATTTTGGGTTTTCATGAGCTGTATGCCAAAATCATCCGTATTAAGACAATAAAAGACCTGAAATATTTCAGTTAGTGTGCAATGAATCTAAAATATATGAATGTTACATTTTCATCATGACATTATGGAAAATAATGAACTTTATCACAATATGCTAATATTTTGAGAAGGACCTGTATTTATAACTGCACGCTGGTGGGTGTTATTTGCTAATTATGAGACGTTTGAAAGCAATTTGCGGAGAATTTATTTAGAGGTGCTAGACTAAAAGGGGGATGCAAATGCTTGCCAAAATTAATACCTATTATTTGCAAAAGGTTTGGAAACCATGTCTCATTTTTCTTTCTTTTAACAAGTGCTACTTCGAGTTGATCTGTCACATTAAAACACAAAAAATAGATTGAAGGTTGTGGTTGTAACTTGGCAAAATGGGAAAAAGTTCAAGGTGTATGCTTACTTATGTAAGCCACTCTGTGTTTAAACCAAATCTTACTTCGCATTCAGACTCACAGGATGTTTGTCTCTTGATGAGAGCTGCAGTGCAAATAACCTTCGAGCAAATGAGCCTGCTAACCATTTGGTTTTGCAGGTGGTCATGTGTTTATACGTTTGTGGTGAACGCATGGCTTGGCTCGACACCCTGTGGGTGCTGTGTGTGTATGAAACCTAACGTCTGGCTGGCACATGTTTATCTCCAAACAGCGTCACTGAAAGCAAACACGGCCCTGATACGGGCAGTGCAGGTCATGGGAAGGTTTCATTAGTATGGTGACCTTGTTAGGTGTCATTACGGAGGTCTTTTGGGTAGCCCTGCGCTCAGCTCAACTCAAAAGTACTGAAGCATGTCGACCATAGTTGGAGAGATTAATCTTTATGCAGCTCCAATGCAATCATTAACCTGATGCCTGCAGTACCTGTTCCAGTCCCCGTGTTCCCCGCAAAAATAGAAAAGGGAACACTTAGCTTTGTGTCTCTTGAGTTTCTATCATGTTCCCTCTCCCTCCCTCCACTTGCTCTACCCCTCCCGTCGCATAACAACTCTCCTCTCTGTCCTTCTCCATCCTTCCGGTTCCCCTCCCCCCCTTAGGCTGTTCATTGATGGGACAGGTTAGCTTTCTTTTTCTCCATCGTAACCTTTTCACATTACTGGGGAGATTTGCAGTCATATGTTGCTGCTTCCAAAAACTTGCCTATCTACCATGCGCCTTTTTACATGAGTTTACGTATAGCTTATCTCATTTATTATTATTCGTACATATGAGCAGGAATATCCTACTTCGGTACATGAAAGTTAAGTCCTCTTCATAGAAAGTTTACACATCAAAGCAGTGATTGTTTAACAAAAATGGGATTGTGTGTGTCTTTGCTGATGTGGCTTTTCTGATGATGTTGTTTTATTTGTGGAAGTTGCTGTGGGCATAGGTTTTTGAGGTCAAAACAGCAATGTCTTTGTTTACAGGTTTTCACCCATATCTCTTGAGTCTTGTTTAACCACAAATAGAACAAGAATCATATTCTGTCTTATCCTCTCCATCTTTGACAACTGCCGTCCAATCAGCTGATTTATTTTCAGGACTTTTTGTTCAAAGCTCCTGAAATAATCTGTATTAGAGAGGATCTTTTTCTTGAAATAATATTTATTGGAGTCATACATTTGTTTTTTATCTGTTGGGAGTCTTTATGCATGTTGACAAATGTTCTTCTGTTAGTATTTTATCATGAATGTCATTACAACAAATGGACTGGTTTGAAGGTAAATGATTGCAGTATGTACCTGCGCCTCTGAGCAAGGATAGATGAGGAGGCAAGGACAAAATGTGCATTTGTGTGGATGTGCATGTGAGACTGTGTACACGCATGAGACAGGGAGGCTGGTTTGCTATGCTTTTGTACTTTACATCATGTGGATGCAACATGCGGCATCAGCTCTGGCATTTCTCTCGGCCAATGAGAAGCGGGCTTGGCTGCCTGTATCACCGATCTGTCAGCCTATAACAGGGACTCGGAGGCGGGGCCGACGGAGACATTTAGTTTGACATTGTAAATAAGCAGAAAGCAGTTGTCAGAGAGCAGCCTGCGAAGCCTTTCTCATCCAACCAGCAGCTAGAGGGACGGACACCGCCTGAGAACAAACTATGCCAAGGCAAGCAACTATGACCACACCCTCACACACTCCCTGAGGAGTTTTCCGCAACTTTATTTGCTGTTTTCTACCGACGCTCAGCTGCACTCTCTCTTCCTCTTTTCTTTTCCCTGACCCCTATCCTGCAGCTCAAGGTAACTTAGAGCAGGAAGTTGGCTGTCAGTGAAAGGGGGTTGGGCAGAGGAAAGCGGAGGAGAGGGGGGAGGAGACATGTCAGAGCTGATTGGTACAAGCACCGACCAATGGCGTGTGAGCACCCGACCCTCGCATTGGCTGCATTCGGCAGAGCGAGATGGGAGATTGGTTAGAGGCGGGGTTTGAGTGTCATGTAGCATGCTAGATTGATTATGGTTGAATGTTAAAGGGGAAGGAGGCTAGAGATTCTTGCCTGTGTCAGAAGTGCCGCTGTACTGTTTAACGTGCTGCTTTTCTGCTTTCTTCTCGGTCCTTTTTCTGGACCGAGCCGGGGGTCGGCTCAAAGACCAACACACGGGTCAGTGAGCAAAGTGTGTAAGGAAGATTAACACGAACAAAGGCAGTGGAAAAGAGAGATGGTCAGCAAGTTGAGAGGACTTTGTAAGAAGAGAATTGGTCGAGATGTTTAGAAGGACCTTGGGGACTGCTGAAGGAGACGGAGCAATGTGTAAAAGAAAAGGGGGAGGGGTAGAAGACATGCGGGGTATCTTGCTCCTTACTCCGTGTCCGGGTTTAGAGCTTTTCAGAGCTGTCCCGTGGAGCCAGAGTGCCTTTTGTCTGCTGATACGATCAGGGAGCTGTAGGAAGTGGAGGAGCATGAGAGAGTGTTTCTGTCAACCTCTGTGCTCAGTGCTGCTACCCTCAAGGAGACTTGAGCAGGGCTATCTGTTTCCATCTCTTCTGCTGCACTCCAACAGGCCAGACTGTTCTCCATGAAGGGCACGGGGGTAAGTCTTATAGGTTAACATGCTTACAGAGAGGAAATTGATCTGTTAACTGAAGTTGCTTTAAGTTTCTGAATAAATTCTTTATCTGGTGTCACTTAAGGCTGTTTCGCCATCACTGCAGGGAAGATAGTCTCTGTCCTTTACAGCTGTCCTCAGTGCCCCCCACCCTCTCCCTTTCCAGATTTTCTAGATTACTATTATGAGTCTCATCCATGTTCTTCACCTGCCAATTCCTTGCACCACTGATGGTTTCACTAAATTATGTCTGGTTAGAGTACTTTAAATAATTTTAATAAGTTAAAGTGAAATCTTGTCATTTTTGGATGTCACTTGCTTTGACTTTGGGCCACTGTGTACACAAACATGTACTCTGTGCTCTGATGTTGACTGAATGGATGAGTGCTGCTGCCAAGATCAGACTTGGTGCTCAGATGGACTTCACTGTCTTATTGGGGCTGACATCATGGGAGTCCCTTTAGGTACTGCCTTGTTTTTTACCCTGACCTTGCATCTCCAAGGAGAGGAGATTTGCTTTAAATTAGAGATTCTCCGACTGTTCTGGGCCATCCAGTAGGAGTTATGAACCCTACACAAAAATAGGGAATTACAGGGATTTATGCATCATAGATCATTTTTCAAACCTTTTACTTTTGTCAGATTTAATTTTATTAAACTCAAAAAAATGCAATCAGATGCATTTTTACTTCGTACTTAAGGGAAATCGGCCAATTGTGATCTATCAATTGATTGGCAAAACTCTACTTTAAATGATGGGTCCCTGGGGGTGGAGGAGCAGCTGGTTGTAGTGACCTCAGGACCCCCCGGGCCCCCTCCCGACAGTGTCAGACACACAGATGGGACAGACTGTCAGCCTGTCAGCTTCAGGGGCAAAGCGGGCAAATAGTTTGATCTGATCCTTTTTGATGGAGTCTTCAGAGGATGTGTCTTCTCTCACTTGCTTCTGACTTTTTCTTTCCTCCTCTTGTGCTCCCAGATTCAAAGTTCCCATTGGTGCTTTTGACAAAACTGAGTCCTGTTGGGGGGGGGGGAAGTAAGAGATTGAGAGAGGGAGACTAAAAATAACTCTTACGTTGAAGCCCTTGTTGCTAAATCCCAGGGTTGGCTGCTGTCTGAATGAGATTTCTACATTTGTAGCCCTACGCCGAACTACAGGCCTAGAGTGAGTAGAAAAATAAACCAAACACTCCTCGTCAATGAACCGGCCTTCATGTTGTAATTAACATGACCACAGCCGCTACACCCTTACTCTTTTGCCCTTGTCTATATTGTTTTGTGTCCATGTGTATACTATCACTAAAGATGGTGTGTGGGTTTTTTGCATGCAGGTACCTTTAGCCCTGCATTCCTTGATGCCAGAGACCATGCCTAGCATTGGATGAAGGTCACAGGAATGTGAGACTTACTCCTGCAGTATCTCTGTCTGCAAACAAGAGACAGACATGTGGAGAAACTGGAGAAGTAGTAAAATTCAAAGGGAAATGCCAAACACAGCTAATGCGTGTGGTATGCAACGTTTTTATTAAGCTTCTTTGAAAGTGTAAAGCCAGAACCGCTGGGGTCACTTAGCTGCTGCAGTGAAAGTTGGAATAACCAGTCCTTTTTCAGCCCCCCACCCTCCCTCCCTTTCTCCATTTCATCTCCCTTTTCTCCCTCCTCCCTCTCTGGTTTCTCTCGCTCCTCTCTTGAATGACCTTGGGAGATCACTGACTAGCACTTCCTGGAGTTCGCTCGAAGCAGAACCCAGGGCAAAGTTTGCAGGGCCATTCGGTCAGCTAGTTTGATCTGGACAGGGCAACGGGATCAGGTTGATGAGCAGTGAGGGTGTTCATCATTAAAACCCCAACTCCTCGTTCTTTGCAGTATACAAACATTTGTACCAACATATGCAAAAAAAAAAAAAAAACAAAACAAGGAGAGTGTCTGAGTTGTTAATTTGTAATTCCTGGGTGGAAACGTTTTGTTTTTTGATCGGGTAGATTATTTACCCTGCATGTCGTACCCATGCCAGGTTGCTTCTGTGTGCTGTTTGTGATGAGGGGGACATAAGTGTAAGTGCTTTAATAGTTCACAGTTTGCATGTACAACCCTCTTTTATTCAGGGCTATGCTTCAAAATAAATGTCAGAGTGACACTCAATATTTACACTGTGTTTCATTCATCAGAGTAAAACTGTCTTATAAAACATTAGGCAATTTCTCTGCTAAACAGTGACATAAATCAGAGTTGAAGTCTGGTTGGGAAGTTAGGTAAAACTTCAACTTTTTATAAACTGTCCTTCTAAACTCATCACTGACAGTTTTACACATCGGATTGTTGGGATTTGACCTCTTGCTCAAGACGTGTCGGCAGAGCAGTAATCCTGCTGGAAGTGGTGTCACATTAGAGAGAAATGTCTTTCAAGTGATTTAATCATTTACAGTGAAATGGCACCGCTCTGTTCATGTGTGTGCTTTGTATTTACTCTTTGATTACTTGTGTTTGATCACTTTACTTTCCAAGAAGAGAAACCGGGCAGGGCTTAGATAAAAGTATTACTCTGAGAAAATTTAATGATACTAGAGATGCACCAGGCAATCAAATGGAGACTTCGATTTTTCCTTGATTGCCCCTGCTCAGGAATCGGCAGGAAAAAGTAAGAAAAATGTCTGAATTTTTCGTTCATATTCTTGAAATGAAAAGTAAAAATTAAAATGAACAAATCAAAAGCTGGTGTTAGCCAGGTAGATCCTGATTGGTGCATGGCTCTTTTGAAAATCTTATACATAAAAAAGGAAGGACTCCTTTGTCAGTTCCAGGCGTTTATTGTGTAAAAATGATCAGATATTTATCAGGATCTGAAATGTATTCAATTCTGACCTCAAGGTTGGACAGTGGACTTATTAGATTAAAAAAGTTCAAGTTTTAAAACTGCTAAAATCTTCCATTATACTTTTTGATATAGTTTCAAATCATAACAAGGTACGAGAGAAAGTGCCCAAGTGACCTTGTGGAGCGCAGAGTAAGCCAGTGCTGACCCTCCCCCGCTTGTTGCTGCACATTGCTCAGCAAATTGACTGAAAGAAGACTTTTTGTGTGTAAAAACTTTTATACTGTAATACCAGGGTTATTACACAGTGAGAAGCTCATGCCAGCCCATATGGAGGCGCCAACTTTATCCTTAAGTAGGCCTCCAATTTGTTTGTCATCATGCATCAAGGAGAAGTTAAATGCAGAACATTCTACCTGGGGAAAATCAAACGGTTTCTAAGTCAAATTAGTATTGAAACTTTGCATAATCTAATGCAAAACAAAAGTTTGTATTTTTATTATTTTCTCTTATTCATTTTCTCTTTAAAAGTAGCCAAGCTTGTTTATTTGTTTCCTGCTTTCTCTGCCTAACCAAGGGTCTTATGAGGTTTTAGACGAGGCATAAATGCTTCATGAATGCAGTGAGACGTCTTAGTTGAAGTGCTGCCGTCAGGAGAGGCTTCTTAAAGTGACGTTCTAGAACGCGAGAGCAAAAAGAGAGATTAGACCAACATTAGTGCTGATTCAGCTACTGCAAGAAGAGCAGCATTGACTTTCTTTGAGAGAATTGGAGGTGAAACAAAATAGGATGGCGGAAGCGAGGTACACTTAGCTGCGGGGCGAGACACACCAGAGAAGAAACAGGAGTAAAGATCTGGAAGACACAGAGGAGGAAGAGCAAGTTGCTGCGTTGGTCAAAGTTTGTTTCGACAAAAACGGTCTGCACTCAGGATCTCACACACCGAGCTGTGTTTTTCAGGAAACTAAACACCATCTTTTTTCTGTCCCTGTGACCTGCGGAAGGACAACAGCACTGCAGGGAAGAGTTCAGCATTTTCTGTCCTAATATAGCATCGAGTAGCAGCTTGGAACAAAGCAGCACATATACGTTTGTCAGAATACAGTACAGTGGAGTAATGCAGTCTCTTCTGGACTGAGAAGTTTAAAATAAGCTGAATGTGCTGAAATCTTCTAGTAGAGGTGATTTTGAGTGGCAACATAAAGGAGCAACCATAATTAACAAGCTTTATCATTTCTGTAATGCAAGCTTCCATCTAAGTAATGCTAGCGATTCATCAATCGGCCAGATTCCTCTATAAGCTCTTCTATGTGCTCTGTAGATCGGATACTGAAAAACCAAAAAAAACATTTCTCACAGTTCATTAAAATTAATGTTCCATGACACGAGGGAAACATGTTATTGTGATATTGTTGAATATTGCAAAACTATATGTTACGATTAACTTGAAGTTTTTTTTTTTTTTGCCAAGTTATTTTATTACTTCCTAGTCTTTAGCATCTCACCTATTGAAATGCACATGGGGAAGACATGCTTTCACTTTTATTTGTTAAAGTCCTTAAAATGTGATTCAGCAGCCCAGACTTCTAAGAAACTCAGAAATCTGTACTTGGAAGGAAAATCTGATTGATGCACCTCTACTTTGGTAACAAAATCATAAACAACAGGAACTTGAAGTGCTTAAAAAGTCACTGGAAATAATTTTTATTTTCTTCTTTCTGTGGTTGTTTGCATCAACCTCCAGCCTGTTTGAGTCTACGGGTGCACTTGTGTTTGACACCCTAACAGGCTCCCACACAAACTTTCCATTGTTGCAAAGCCTTTCAAAATTATGTTAATTGTTTAATGTGGGAAGAACAAACTAACAAGAAAAGCTAAATGCCAAAAGGGCATGTTGATACCTAGCTCCGCTCATCTCGCTCTCACGTCGATTCGACTGCCCACCCTCCCCCTCGCCACCCTGTCGCTGTGGTTAGTGTTTGGTTGTATATTTATATTGAAGGTTATATGGTTAGAGGAAGGTGGGGGGGGGGCGCTTCTAAGTGCTTTTAAATTCCTCTTCTACTCTTTATGTTTTTAAACTAAGGCTTTAGAGTACATGCAGATTAAAGTGCCGTAAGAGAGCAGAATAAAGAGCTGGGGAGACGTGTGTTTAGAGGCACAGCGTTATCATTGTTAGCAGCCTGATGGTCGTCTTTAACGTTTAAACAAGTAGCCTAATTATTGTTCCTTATCGGGCTACCAGCTGGAGAAAGCCACACAAGCTGACAAGCCCGTACATGTGCAGTAACATAAGATTGTCTTGTTTTGCATTATCACAGGATCGAGTGCTGATACAGGTGGTGTAAAGCAGAAAAACCAAATAACTCTGTTCGTGTTGCAAAGAACTGAGAACATTCAAAAGAACCTTTGGAAGTCCGTCAGTTCATCTGTTGTGAGCATGATGGCCAAAAAAACCTAAAAAACTACAATTACCATTACTCCTCCTTGTCCCGTGGAATGCTGGGATTGTTCTGGAGACTGCAGGTCTTCAATCAACCTTGAAATGCAACTGGACACTAGAGCGTCAGAGAGGGAAGGGGAGACACTGTCAAGGTCAATCACTAGCCTGGCATGCATAGCTTCAAACGGCCCGATTGATTTATATAAACCCTCCCCCTCCTCACCCGCCATTCTGTCTTATTGATTTAGGCTACTGTTCGTTGAAAAACTGAACGAAAGAGCGGGATGCAGCAGCGCTTCTTCTGTATTATTCAGTAACCTGTACAACTGCCAGAGAGACTCATCTTTCCTGTCAGGAATCAACCAGTTCAAGGATCTGACATTTTCAATCAGTGATATATTAGTGTAAAATATTTACAGCAGCTTTTAGGTAAGCACGAAGAAAGAAGCTGATGTAGGACTAAGGTCAAACTAATCTCTTGCTTAGAAGCTGCTGCAGACCCAGGGGTATTGAGTGTGTGAAAGGGTGTACTTTGTATCATATCCTGTTTGCTGGACCAGGAATAGAGCCACTCATGCTTGTTGGACAGGACTGAAAATGTTGGGTTTGAAGGACGTCTAATTCAATCTGCTGTGTTCACTACAAATAGAAGCCAGCCTAGTGTCTTTAGCCAGATAACCCTGTTTTAGAAGACCATGTGCTGCATCACTGGTTGACCAGGCTGGTATCAAGTTAACCAGTCAAAGCAGACCCTCCTGAATAGACGTCCAGCCAAATACTAACTTAGCATTGTCAAGATCTCTAAAAATACTTCTAAATTTAATAAAAACAACTTCAGGCCTCTTAAATGCATCCAGATTTACATTTCATGATGTGCCATCTCAGATTTGTAGTTTCATGCTTTGATTGCTTTCTCCATCATCTTTGTTAGTAGAATACATATTTTCTTCTTCTGAAACCGGTTTACTGTATGTTTGGACAGGTACTTGTTATGTCATCCACCTCCTGTTCTTGAGAAAGTTTACATTTAACAGGCTTTGACTTGAAAACAGGAGCTTCAGGGGTTGGCTAAAACCAAGTGTAAGCAACTATTATAACCCTTACTGTATGCTGTAAGAGGTTAAAGTTGATTAACCAAGGTGTAGAAGCGTTGGACTATGGTACAAAGCATTCACCTAAGTTGACAGTTATATTTAACAAATTATTTAACTTATAAAGCTCTTAGGTATGTTTTTTGTAATTTGTCTTAAATTCACCAAAATAAATCTCTTTAATCTAACTTACTGTAACTTGCAATAACCCAATGCTAGCCACTAGGGGGCTGGAGGCAGAGGACTATTCGTGCTTTCTGAATTAAGTGAGGGCAAAAATATCTTCAGGACTCTCACCTGCAAAATTTTAAACACCAACATCCTGCTATATTAAAGACTTGTTGATCATTGGCGGCTCAAATATCCCTGCTTTGGCTTACCGTCTTCTGGATGCAGGAACCATTTTATTCCCACTCCACAAAAGATCATTTAAAAAGCTACAGGACTAGGAGGAAAACGACACTTAAGTCCGTGCAAGAGCTCAGGACAGTAATGAACAAAATATCACAATCCATCTGCTCTGGTAGGTTGTTATGTTCTAATCCTTCACGATCTAATATCGTTATATCACCCACCCCTAGCCCAGGCTTTCCTTTGTTGCGTCATGTCCCTGTGTCTCTCATGATTTGGCCCATTTTTTTGTCTCATTTGACCCACAACACTTCCTTGTTCAGCATTTCATCTGTGGCCCGGCCTGTCTCTCATCTTCCATAGTTAAAGCTGCTGGCACTTTGGCTTTAATGATGGGTTAATACTGAACTTGACAAGGCGCTTTTCCTCCCTGATAAACTCTAAACCACCTATCGTCTCTCTTAAACACTCTTGAGTGCCTTGTTGCTGAAAGGTGCTATATAAGTAAACTTGACTTGACTTAAATACCTCCACCCTCGTCTCTTCATTTCCACGGATCTTTCCTGAGTCTTTTCCTAAAGTTAAGAAGAAAAGGGGAGAGTGTCTGTGATCAACACCCTCTAAGCTCTAAAAGCTCAGACAGGCAGGCCAGTATTCCCAAACCAGATTCCTGGCATACTATAGTAACCTGCTGGGTCCTCTTTCAAACTGGCTGAACGCTTATCAAGACTTTCTTTATGTGAGAGTCTGAATCAAGAATTTCTCTCATCTGGATTTGTTTAAATTGCTCCTTTTTGTCATAAAGAGGTATTTCTATCCCCCCAAACACTCTTACATCACAGGTTTAGCATCATCCCTACTGCTGAGGTCACAAGCTGCATTTAATTGCACATGAAATGTGTGTGTTTGTTGAGGATCTTCGGTTGAGTGCTAAAGTTGAAAGAGCCATTGATGGTCAGAGAGCGCACAGCTGCTCTGCTCCTGGATTCTTTATCATTTATCATGTCAACATCTTAAATCCACAAGACTTGAAGCCTGTTGCAACTCTCTTGATTTCAGTCTATTGTAATTACAGGTTATGATAAGATATGATGTACAGACATAGTTGGAGAGCTCTTGGCAGTTCAGGTCTGGTTTGGACCGACATATCTTATGTCCTTGGCCTGTTGACACCGTTGTTTTTTCCATATACTTAGCATTTGTTTTGTGATCTCCAATGATTATTTGCTCACATCTGTCTCCTCTTTCCTCTACGCAGCCAAGTAGAAGATGTCAGGAGATGCATTTGCAACTGGACCCTGCGATGCCCAGCAGACGCTTCAGTCCTTCTGGCCTCGAGTCATGGAGGAGATCAGGAACCTGACCATAGTACGTTAAAACCTCTCACAAGTTCAGCCCACATTCATGCATCAACTTTAAGCATTTCATGTTGTCAGCCGCTTCTAAGATGTGTTATAACCAAGTGATTATCTGTGCTCTCAGAAGGATTTCCGCGTGCAGGAGCTGCCCTTGGCTCGAATCAAGAAAATCATGAAGCTGGATGAGGATGTCAAGGTAACAGGAGGACCTCAATGATGAGCTTTTTTCAGGAAATAACCATAGTTTGCAGGTGTCTGTTACCGTTACTACACTTCGAAATGTTTATTTCAGTCAAGGATTTAGAGAATCTATGAATTATGTAAATGCTATTATTAATCCCTTCTGATAATCTAGCATTAAGGACCTAAGCGAAGTAATTTCATATAACACTTTTCACAGCTAAAAATCGCAAACAACTGGACAGCAACACAAACAATAAAACAACAATATAGAATCATAAAAGATACACCAATTAATCAAAATATTAATGAAAGGGGGATTATAATCAAAACAAAATGTAAATGTATGTACATGTAAGCTTTCCCAGATATGACATTGCATATTGTGAGCATTATTATTAATAAAATACATTAAATGTAAAATATTTATTTATATGCTCATCTAAAAACTGTTTTTTTTTTTTATTACAAGTTAAGCATATCAGATTGTGATCTGGGCTCATCGTACCGACCCACCTTCATACTTTTTGACAGACTTCCAGAATAAAAATCAGAAATCACTTTTCGCCTTGCAAAGCTCAATCACTACTTATCTAATATAGACCCATTAAACCCTGGACTGCATTGTCGGTCTATTCTCTTGTGAAGGTACTCATGGGGATCCTTTTTGAAGTTGTGCCTTCAGGGTGTTTTTGGTTCGCTTTCCATGACAACATATGATTATAGAAACTAAGCCCTGCCGTGACCAAGCGATTGTCTTTGCCAATTTGATTCTGAATTTTTGCTGCTTCGGATAAAAGGCCGGGGAGGTCTGTGTTGTCTCTGTGCACTTGAGCGTGACTGGTCCAATGGGTTTCAAAGGTGCTGAACACACCTGCGACGTTGCATGCCTCTAAAAAAAAAAACCCCAGATGACTTTAAGTGATTGGCGTAAAGAACTGCATAGTATAATCAGATCCCAACCAACATTGCGATTTCAGTTTGTGCGATATTGCGATTGCAAAGCACTTCTTGGGCACAATATTTAGTAAGATAATGTATATAATAGGTTCACTCTCTCCATGCCGATAATATATTTATATGGACTCTGACTACAGCTAATGTATGTTTTAGAGGCTGAGATACCGAAGCTCACGGAGAATGGGGGGATATTGTGTAATGAAAAAGAAATAAAAGAGCCAGAAATGTGGGTAATCGTGTTCAATACCTTCACTGCAATTCTTACTCTCAGCAATGCTACAGGTATTTATTTTCCTACAGAAGAGCTGTCCTAAGTGTACCATGCGCCTCACCCATTGACAGCTGGAGGTAGACGCAGCCTCCCATGACCCTGCAAGGATTAAGCAGGAATAGAAAATGGATGAATGCATCAATTAAAGTCTATAAAAAATGCAGCATTAAAGGGACAAACGTTCTGAGTGGCTAAAAAAGTTCCTACAGGAAACTACTCTTGATACTATAACCCAATTCTCAGATCTGCCGAGGTTATCTCTGGCTTTAATGGACGTGATGGACAAATCCCCCCAAAGAGACTTTACTTTTCTCCTGACATATTCAGCCATATTCTGTCTTGGCTCATGAAGGTATGAATATTTTGGCTCCCATAACAACGGGTTTGGCCTCCTGCAGGAAGCTTAGAAAACATGCGTGTGCTTTAAATGTGCCGTGTCAAGAGTGCCGTCCTATCCTTTTAGTAAAGCAGGAGCTTAAAGCAGTAAAGAGATCAGCAGATCACTAACATATCTGGGAGAGACCCTTCCATCTGTTCTGATACAGCAGCTTTTACTGCATTTATTCAGGGTGTGTGTTTAATATAGCACATGATGTACATTTAGACTTTATTTCAATGGCAATTAAAGCTTGATTTTACTGACTTACTCGAATGAAATAAATGCGTTTTTAATAAGACAGAGTCCGTTAGAAAATATATCACAGCTTTAATGAGAGTGCATAAAGGTTCTGTTATTGACACCTTTCCTTTAGTTCTTCTGTAGAGAATCCTATAATTTAGCATAAATAATATGCCATAGTGTTGATTATCTGTGGATTTGATATTTCAGACTTAAGCCAGGGCTGTTCGTGTTACTGTGTACAGGTGTGTTTAGTCAGGTGTGACACTGTCCTCTCTGCAGATGATCAGCGCCGAAGCTCCGGTGTTGTTTGCCAAAGCCGCTCAGATCTTTATCACTGAGCTCACCCTGAGAGCGTGGATCCACACCGAGGACAACAAGAGACGTACACTACAGGTCAGAGGGACATCTGACTGGCATGGCGTCTGCTGTCCTGTTTTCACTTTCTCTTCCTCTGTGATGTTTGAGTCTTAGAAACCAACTAACTTTTTCGACTACCTTTATAACCTTTCAGGGCTTAAAGATCTTTTCTGTTTGTCGCCTTCTGTTCACTAAATGCCTTTGTCTGTGTCCCTGTTATAAGCTCCTTACCAACTCCCCCTTGAGGACTATGTCTCTGTTAAGTTCTTTCTTCCTCCATTGATATTAAAAGCACAGAGATGGAAACCTATTTTTACTGCTGCTGTTTGTCCTGGTCTGCTCTACGAAAACTTTATAATAAGAATACATGAGGAAAAAGAACATACCAAAGAGGGAAGAGTTAATTGTGAAGTGATGGGAAAATAATGCGTGGTATTTCCAAAGTTAAAAATATAAATCTGAGAAGTTTCGTGTGAACTTCGTTATTAAAAGAAAGCCAATAAGTCGGCCAGATAAGAAAATGGGCTTTGGCCGGATAAGACCAAAGTTAAACTTTTTGGCCTACAACAAAAATCCCTGTGTGTGGTAGAAAACGTAATACTCGACAAGGCCTGTCAGAGGCTGCAAAATACCTGAGACTGGGGGCGGAGGTTCTTCTTTCAACAGCACAGCATTAAACAAACCAGAGCCACGGTTTTAAATCAAAGCATATGCATGTATAAGACTGGCCTAGTCAAAGTCCAGTCCTAAATCCAACCTGGGAATTGATGTTTACAGAAAATGTTCATCAAGTCTCCAAGCTTGAGGTGTTTTGCAGACCAGGTAGCAAGTATGTTTGTCTCTAGATATGGAAATATGGTAAATAAATTCCCACAAAACACTTGCAGCTGTTTATTGCAGTAAAAGATGGTTATATTAATTCAGACAGGGTAAATGCAAATCCACACCACACTTCATTTTTCTGATTTTTTTGTTAAAATATTTTTAAAACCCTGCAATGTTTTTCCCCTTTCACTTTATAATTGTGCAATTAATATGAGACATCACCTGGGTAGAACCTGTTACTTTTCATTGGTTTAACTGAGGAAAAAGCAGTGTCCTTCATTTACTCACACATATGCAGATTCCTCGTGTGCGGAGAGATCACGCCAACTGGGTCACCATAACAACACTCATCAATAGAGCAAGTGTAAATGTGGCCTGATGTTACCAGATATTAATCAAGGTACTATAAATAGCCTGTATTACAAGGAAGGCCACAAAGGGGGGGTCCTGACAGCCAATATCCTGTGGAAAATTCCACATCCACACCACTGTGGATGTACTAAAGGGTACAGAAGCAGAGCATGAGCCCGGGAGGAAAATGTCATTCCTGTTCTTTCCTGGTTATCTCGGACACATTTCTGGCAGAGGTGTTATAGTGACTGGTTGGCCTTTATTCAGAAAAAGTTGAATGTTCTTCTCACTGATCTAGGCTAACAGTAGTTATACATTTGATTTTTGTATTTATTCTCACTTACTTGTTTTTATCTACATTAAACACTGGTGTTATCAGAAAATTATTCCAACAATGGGATGTAATATTTTTTAAATTATGTTTATTCGTCAAACATTTCAGACCCAAACTGCATTCTTTTTGCTGTTGAAGTGTGCGAAAATTACGACCAACACTTACTAATTGAAGCTTTTAACGAGCACATTTTTTCCTTAAATTTTACTAATTATTAATAAACTAGTAATATAAATAAATAAAATTGCATTTGACCTTAAGTTTGCACTTCTTTTACCTCCGTTATTAAAGCAAACAGCCATTTCGCCGCTGCTGAAAACTACTGTGTTATTTTGGGAGTGATGAACTCGGACTATGAGGCATGTTTATATATAGGAGTACCATATTTAGGATATGGTTTAGGATAATTAAGCCCGACCTTCTGTGTCTCTTGTTTTTCCAGCGGAATGACATCGCTATGGCGATAACAAAGTTTGACCAGTTTGACTTCCTGATTGACATTGTGCCCCGGGACGACCTAAAGCCTCCTAAACGACAGGTAGGAATACGCACTCTGCTGTTGGTGTTGTCGCTACGCAGTCACAAGGGAAACAGGGTTTTTCATAAGACGCACCACATTGAGTCGTCACACACAACTGAACTCAGAATTGTGCCCTGTCCTTATTAAACTATAAATAAGCAGACAGTCATGTTTTATAAAAGAGTATAGAAATATTTAGAAAGCATCATCTTGTCTTTTGGTCTTTCTGAAAAAAACACAGCAGGTTACTTTTTGTGTGGTACATCATTTGGGACCAATTCCTATTAAATGCTTCTGCGACCAATTAATTTCTTTTTCCCTTAAGAGTGTTTTTACTCATTTACTAATCTACTAAATTCATACATAACAAAACAGAAGCAGATTAAAAATAGAAACAATGAGGATAAAGGGGAGATCCGATTGTTGAGCTTCATACCATCTAGTCACCGGTGAGGCCCGGTAAATCTGAAATCGCCAGAATCCCATCATCAGCCGGTCTTCTAGAGGCATCCAACCTAACACAGTGAGAATTAGAAAAGACAGTAGTAACAGCATGGGTAGCAGTGCAAACGATGATCAACTTCATAAACAGGCGATAAAGTGTGGAAATTTGGGATGTCTGTTATTTTCTCCATGCTATTTTTATGCAGATTAGAGATGCTCTAGTAATACAGATAAGATCTCAGTTGTGTCAGTTATGCAATCAACCATAAACCGGATCCACCTGCTAATTATACAGTCACATACAGATGAGCCAGGCACTTGAGCGACCATCTCACCCTTTTCTGTGTTGGCACCACGGTGCTGTAAACATCCTTGACTGGAAGCTGGGTGTCGACAGCGAGAGCTTTCAGTCGGATGTTTGCAGCTTCTTTTTGCCACAAACTGCCAACAGTATCTCCAAAAATAAAACTAACTTAGACAACTGAGTGGTTCATAGGGTGTTGAATGTAACATAATCTGTTTGTTACCTGGTTCATTCCAGCGTATGTTACAGGATCTAAGGACATATCATGTTGAAGCAGGCAAATGATGGGCTGTATCTCAACCTAGTGTGCCAGATGGAAAAGTGAGATATTAAAATTTGTTAAGTGGACTGTCTCCAGGCATGTAAACATCCTACACTCTCAGCTGTGTTGTCATGGAGCTGGGAGAGGGATGTTTACACTTCTGGGGGTGGAGAAGCATCATCCTGACGAAGCCCTGCTTATAAAACAGGGCGGTACAGGTCAATTTATTTATTAATCATTGATAACTGTAATAAACGTTTCAAGCCGCCATGTGGGCAAGAACCTAACCTGCTGCGTCTAACTTCCAGATTATGTTACTCTACATCCCATCAGTTATTTATCAGCCCTGCTCCACTCTAACATTACACTTGCGAAAATAATTTATGGAGATGTAGTAGACTGATTCAATACGTGCGTGTGTGTTTCTGCACCTACAGGAGGAGATGCGTCAGTCAGTGGCTCCTGCAGAGCCGGTGCAGTACTACTTCACCTTGGCTCAACAGCCTGGAGCCGTGCAGGTGCAAGGCACGCAGCAGGGTCAGCAGGCCGGTGCACAGACAGCCACGACCATCCAGCCCGGACAGATTATAATCACACAGCCTCAGCAAGGACAGGTACATTCGAGTCCATGTTTTCAGAGCTCTGTGCAGGATTGGTCACACACTCTTCCATGTAGAAAAATATCCAACAGTGTGTGGATCTGGTGTCCACGTACAGATCCCCGCAAACCTTTCCACCATTTGTCATGTAACGACAACAAATGTTAAAAGTAATTTATTGGGATTTTTCTGTAATAAACCAACACAAAGTGGAGCATAGCGGTGAAGTGGCAGAGACATGATTTTTTACTCATAAAAATCTGCAAAAGTATGGCATGCATTTATATTCAGCCCCTCTGAGTCAATACTTTGTATAACCACCTTTTTGCTTTCACTTTACTCCTGCAGGTTTTATGAGGTAAAGCATGACTACCAGATTTGCATAGCTAGAGGCTGAACTGTTTGCCTATTTTTCCTTGCTAAATAGCTCAAGCTCAGTCAGATTGGATAACGAGGGCTTCTGAAAACCCTTTTTTTAAGTCTTACCATAGTTTCTCAATTGGATCTATGTCCATACTTTGACTGGGCCATTTTAACACTAGAATTTGCTTTGATGTAGATATGTTTATTGTAGCTCTGTCTGTATGTTTAGTTTGTCTCCAGCCTGAAGTTGAACATTTGCCCCAGTCTAAACTCTTTTGCAACCTCTAACAGCTTTTCGTTCCAGTCGGCTCATCTGACCAGAGAACCTTCCACATGTTTGCCGTGTCCCCAGCGTGGCAAACTCAAAACAAGACCTATGGCTTTATTCAGTTCAATTCAGCAATACTTTATTAATCCCAAAGGGAATTTCGATGTTTGTCATTATCTTAATTTATTGGGCCTTTCCTTTAAAGGCCATGTTTGTGCCTACATAACTAATAGTTGTTTGCACTGGCTTTTATTTAAGGGTATCAGATGCAAGGAGGCTGAATACAAATGCATCTTTGAAAACCGGTTTCCCTCCACTTCCCAGTTTGGCCCATCAGATAAAATCCTAATGAAATAAACCAATACGTGTAGCTGTAACTTGACAAAATGAGTAGAAGGTTAAAGGTTATAACTGCTCTTGCAAGGCACTGTTAATGTCTCAGTGATTTTTACTTTTATTTTGAACCTGCCCCCCCCCCCAAACTAAAAAACCAGCAGAAAGCAGATACATGAGCTACCTCTAACCAAAGTCCTCTTCAGAAAACTCTTTATCATACCTTTACCTAAAAGGCTGCACAACTGGTGAACATTAACCCAGTTCCTAGGTCACACCAGCTCTTCTCAGTTTAAACCATGCGCCTCATTTTAATAAGTTCTTTAAAAACCAGCTCAGAGACTTCAAAAACTGTTTGTTTCTTGTCTCTAAGCTTAATAAATGCATATCCAGCCTCTCACAGGCTATTGGCAAGTATACATTCCTCAGGCTATTGCCCTGGCCACCCGACAGGATAATTTATCAGTCATCCAGTTGTTTCTCTAATTATTCATTTCCTGCCACTTTTTCTGCTTTGTACTGTTTCTCTCTAGTTTGGTCTCTGTGTGTTATATACAGGTCCTTCTCAAAATATTAGCATATTGTGATAAAGTTAATTATTTTCCATAATGTAATGATGAAAATTTAACATTCATATATTTTAGATTCATTGCACACTAACTGAAATATTTCAGGTCTTTTATTGTCTTAATACGGATGATTTTGGCATACAGCTCATGAAAACCCAAAATTCCTATCTCACAAAATTAGCATATTTCATCCGACCAATAAAAGAAAAGTGTTTTTAATACAAAAAACGTCAACCTTCAAATAATCATGTACAGTTATGCACTCAATACTTGGTCAGGAATCCTTTGCAGAAATGACTGCTTCAATGCGGCGTGGCATGGAGGCAATCAGCCTGTGGCACTGCTGAGGTCTTATGGAGGCCCAGGATGCTTCGATAGCGGCCTTTAGCTCATCCAGAGTGTTGGGTCTTGAGTCTCTCAACGTTCTCTTCACAATATCCCACAGATTCTCTATGGGGTTCAGGTCAGGAGAGTTGGCAGGCCAATTGAGCACAGTGATACCATGGTCAGTAAACCATTTACCAGTGGTTTTGGCACTGTGAGCAGGTGCCAGGTCGTGCTGAAAAATGAAATCTTCATCTCCATAAAGCTTTTCAGCAGATGGAAGCATGAAGTGCTCCAAAATCTCCTGATAGCTAGCTGCATTGACCCTGCCCTTGATAAAACACAGTGGACCAACACCAGCAGCTGACACGGCACCCCAGACCATCACTGACTGTGGGTACTTGACACTGGACTTCTGGCATTTTGGCATTTCCTTCTCCCCAGTCTTCCTCCAGACTCTGGCACCTTGATTTCCGAATGACATGCAGAATTTGCTTTCATCCGAAAAAAGTACTTTGGACCACTGAGCAACAGTCCAGTGCTGCTTCTCTGTAGCCCAGGTCAGGCGCTTCTGCTGCTGTTTCTGGTTCAAAAGTGGCTTGACCTGGGGAATGCGGCACCTGTAGCCCATTTCCTGCACACGCCTGTGCACGGTGGCTCTGGATGTTTCTACTCCAGACTCAGTCCACTGCTTCCGCAGGTCCCCCAAGGTCTGGAATCGGCCCTTCTCCACAATCTTCCTCAGGGTCCGGTCACCTCTTCTCGTTGTGCAGCGTTTTCTGCCACACTTTTTCCTTCCCACAGACTTCCCACTGAGGTGCCTTGATACAGCACTCTGGGAACAGCCTATTCGTCCAGAAATTTCTTTCTGTGTCTTACCCTCTTGCTTGAGGGTGTCAATAGTGGCCTTCTGGACAGCAGTCAGGTAAGGCAGTCTTACCCATGATTGGGGTTTTGAGTGATGAACCAGGCTGGGAGTTTTAAAGGCCTCAGGAATCTTTTGCAGGTGTTTAGAGTTAACTCGTTGATTCAGATGATTAGGTTCATAGGCTCGTTTAGAGACCCTTTTAATGATATGCTAATTTTGTGAGATAGGAATTTTGGGTTTTCATGAGCTGTATGCCAAAATCATCCGTATTAAGACAATAAAAGACCTGAAATATTTCAGTTAGTGTGCAATGAATCTAAAATATATGAATGTTAAATTTTCATCATGACATTATGGAAAATAATGAACTTTATCACAATATGCTAATATTTTGAGAAGGACCTGTAGTTGTGCTGCTTCATGCTGCTTCAGCAGACTGCCTTTAGCTGAGCTGTCATACTAGTTTAGGCCTGGTGTGATTCACAGTCCTCCTACTGCTGCAGTCCTCGGTTACACTTCGACACTCCGTCGATGTAAAGTCTGTCGATGCATGTTTAGTGAGAACAACATTAATGGGTCACCTAAAATTATACAAAGGTCTTTGCTTTGTCTTCTTTTACAAAGAAAGAAGTAATCTGTGATGCATTTTTCTTTCTCGTTTGAACGTTTCTGCCCTTATTCCCTTTTGAAAGCAAAGGTTATGTCTAAAGATGAATCAATCAGAATTTTGTAAATGTTTGAAAATCTTTGACTTGAGGATACCAGTTTTATCTGATTGCAATTTCTCTTTAAGAAACATAATACAAGAAAATGCTAAAACAGTATTTACACAGTTTTTCTAGCCACTGTGTGTGAGAGAGCATTAGCACTAATAGGTTTTACTATTATTTGAAAATGAAGACAAAATAATTACACAGTTGACATTTGAAACTTTTCCATCTTACCTTCGAATAGAATAGAGAAAAACGATATCCTTTTACAAGTAAAACAAAATGATAAAAAGCTGTCTGGTCTGAGTCTGAGCAATAAATTATTTATATAAAATAGAACAATTGAAGCAGTTAAAAAAATATATATATAAAAACACATGTACACATATTCATACTGATTGTACAATTTCCATTATTGAATCTTTCTTTACATTCTGACTGTGTTGAGGATTGCTGTTGTATAGTAACTGTTGCTGAATCTGCTTGTCCTTGCTCTGATTGATCGGTAGCATCTGCCGGACAGGTCAGAGTGTGATGGATACTGTCGTTACCATTATTTCCTTGTCAAAGGTAATGTTGACCCTTACCTTTTGATTCGGAGATATTCTAAAGGCTACCAATATTTCCAAATCTAGCCTGTTCCATAACAGGCAAAGGTTAAAAGCTCCAACATTATACAGCTTTGTCTCTTTCCGTTCTCCTGGAAGTCTTGCTCTCTCTCACTGCCTGACCATAACAGCAAGACCATAACCATAATTTTCAGTATGTTTTCAAATCATGGGGTGAAGCATATTTAAATGCCTTTTTTTCCCGAACTCAGTATGGCCGTTCGGTGCCAGAGGACACCCTGAGCCGGAAGGCCTTAACCTCCTGAACCTTTCTGATTAATATATGTCGACAGCTTACCCAAAATATATTCAAACGTTAAAATCTACCAATGCTATGAGCATGTTCAGGAGCAACAACTAAAATGTTGGGAACACAAACTTTTTGCAGCACCTAAAAAGGCATCACACCAATGTCTTCTGAGGAGATGTCCTCTGACCTGCTGGCTCTCCTGCCATCGTTCCTCCGGCTTCTCTTGAACATTGGAAATCTTGCTGCTGGATAAGTCATTTCCCAGTTTTAAGGATTGAGGGGGATGGGGGGGGGATTGGTTTCAGAAACTTGATCGATCATCTTAACCGCTATCAGTTACCTTTTAAAGGCATCCCCAAAGTAGCGGCTAGTCTTACAGGAGACATGACAGATTCTTGGGTTAAATTTGATTTGTAGAAACAACCAGTGATCTTCAGGGCTTTTGGGTTATTTCAGCAAGCAAAAAAGAAATACTGTATTTGAAGCTAGCTTATAGAAAGAAAGTCAGAACTTAAAAAAAAAATTACTAAAGAGGCATCTTGCTCTAACTCCACTGACCTTTATTATTTCAAATCATTTGAGCTTCTTTATTGCTTTCTGTTTGTCTTACTTTTTATTTATTTATTTAACTCTTTGCCTATTTTCCAAAATATATCCTAAACATGCCTTAAATGTTTTTTTTTTTTTGTGCTTGCGGCTTTTATTTTCCATTCTAAAACTGGAGGCGTTCTATGCATACACCCATGCTTACGTTTTGTGTGTTGAGTTGCTGCAGTCGCTACCCCCTCTCACACTGTGTGCTTCTCTCATTTTCTCATTCTGTTCTGTCGGCCATCAGATGTTGCAAGGTGCCACCATGCAGCAGTTACAGCAAGTGCAGGTGCAATCACAAGGCACACCCATCACGGTAAACACACATGCTTTTATACGTGCAATTATCACACATTTAGAGACCACTTCTTGAAACCGCTGCCCACACAGTCTGTCCTGCTTAGCTGATTGAGGCCTGTAGAAGTGAGTGCAGGATGAGATCAGGTGGTCTCTGCAGGGTACAGAGAGAGACACAGGAGAAAGACAACACTGAAAACCTGGGATGTCACCAACTTTGCCACCGTCTTTGCTGCAAGCAGTAATGCATGCGTTTTGTCTTTGTTTCTCTTTCGGTCCGCTCCTCTTCTCTCCACAAGAGCGCGCCCGTTGCCATGCAGGTGGGTGAGGGCCAGCAGGTGCAGATTGTTCAGGCTGCTGCAGCCCAGGGTCAAGCTCAGACAGCTCAGGCACAAGGCCAAACCATGCAGGTCATGCAGCAGATCATCACCAACACAGGAGAGATTCAACAAATCCCGGTAAGAGGCTGCACCAACCCGAAAGGGACCGGAAACTAATGAAATGTAGTTTCTTTTAATTTAACAGCTGGAATTGAACCATTCCACATGTTCCAGAATAGGAAAATGGCTGTGTCCTTTCTGTCAGAATGACCTTTGTTCTTAACCAAAGTCTGTCTCCCTCTGGTGGCTGTCCATCGTAGGTGCAGCTAAATACAGGCCAGTTACAGTACATCCGTCTAGCCCAGCCTGTCTCTGGAGCACAGGTGGTCCAGGGACAGATTCAAACACTGGCAAACACGCAGCAGGTAACAGACGCATGTATGGTGCTGATCAAAAGGGTTGCATACACTCATTACTGGCATGAATGTCTCATTTATTTTTATGCCACTATTGATACATTTGAACTGTTCTTTTGTCAGGAGTGGAATGATGATGATGCAACAAATAACTTCATTAAATGTTTAAACAAGAAATAGGTGCACAATTTTAAATTTACCTGTTTTTTTTTTTGTAATCAAAATGGTGTAAACATTATACATACAGACTAACATTTATACGTATAGCCCCCACCACTTATTGGCTAAATGCCGCCTTTGCAAGTTGCAGAAAAGCAACACGCATTTGTAGCCAACCACAAGGCTCTTGCACAATTGTGGCCGGATATTTGACCACACTTATTGATAGAACCAATTTCAAGTGGCGAGTCAGATGACTTTTGGAGAACTTTTATGGTCAGAGATGACTGAGCTATTTTAGCCACAATGACCAGCCTGTTTAGCTCCCAGCAGCACAAAGAGGGTAGAATATTGTAAACAGAGGGCTACCTCTAAATACTTGCTAGATGAAGTTAAACGTTAGTAGGTGTTCCAGAAGAAACATAAACATACAAAACATAGACTGAAAACCATTTTGGAATAGATAATGCAGTCTGCAACCTGGACCCTGGCGTAAATTTGTAGACTACCTTCAAAAACCAGGTTTATGCTAGGAAACCAAACAATTTAATTTAACTCCACCAATTCTAATCAGAAGAGGGATCAGATGGATATTTAGCCAGAAATATACCAGAAGCTTGTTGGTTTCCCTTCAACTTGCTAAGGCACATTTAACCAAACATTAATATTGTGTATGCACATATTTGAGCCTGTATGTATAATTTTGCCCCTGTGAGAAATTAGATTAAGAAAAAAACTGCATCAATAAAAGCCCAAAATCAGCATGATATTCAGTGGCGAGGATGTGTGGATGTAAACTTCTCACTTGAACTGCACACAACAAAGATGTGCAGTTAGCTTCACTTTAATCACTCATTTCTTACTATTCTGTGACGTTTTTAGATCACACAGACTGAGGTGCAGCAAGGACAGCAGCAATTCAACCAGTTCACTGATGGACAGGTAATAAATCTACTAACTAAGCTTTAAATGTTTTACTGCCTCTGAAAGCTGGTGACGTTTTAAAATGTACCTGCTTTAGACACTAAAAATGTCAATAAATAATCTGATAAAACCAGAAAGAAGTTAAATATTCCGGATACAGTAGGCACTCTTAAAGTCTGATAGATGATTGGATTTGATTTTAAGTTTATAGAGTCTGGATAAGTGTGGAAATTCTTTAATTCGGTATGGAAAAAAAGAGTTGACTTCCCATACTATTTTTTTTTTCCATCAATTATAAGCGTTTTACAGTGATTTATTCTTAGACGGCTTTTATTATGATTTTCCACATCATACCTATACTTTTTGTCCAACTCGTGGATTATTCTGATTTTGATTATCAAGAGATAAACACTCATTTACTGGATCCAAGGTTCTTGAACTTAATTAGATTTAAATGCTAAACAGAGCATTAACATTTATATTTGGATTAATCGCTTATCAAAAAGTGTTTTATATTTGATATAAAACAAAAAGTCAGAGTAAGAATTATAGATTTATCACAATTTTCAAGAATGTCCAGATGCCATACGAATGTGAAAAAGACCTTTTACTATGCTGCCGATCCAGAAGCCAGCTTAATCACTGGGGTGCATCATTATTTGTGAATATTTCTTATGCTCAGAGGTTAATACAGTCATAAAAAATGCCTTAAGAATCCAGAAATATCAGTGTGGCAAAAGTATAGATTTATAAAACAAAGAATTGTTGGAAGCCTGGTAGCAGATTTAGATCAAACTGCTTGAAATAATGAGTAAAATGAGACTAAAGAGACAACAAGCTATAGACTAAGTTGTGATATTCATATCTTCCTGCATGGACAGCCTGAAACATCTGCCTCATTCCCTTTCACAGCAGCTGTATCAGATACAACAGGTGACCATGCCAGCGGGACAGGAGCTGACCCAGCCGATGTTCATCCAGTCCACCAACCAGACAGCCGATGCGCAGGTCACGCAGGTCAGCACCGACTGAGTCCGACCCAGAACCTTTCTCAGCAACACATAACACGCAGACCAGCCCTTGTGACGCCAACAGATGTCATCAACTTCGCCAAGGGATGCTCTGATATCTTGATTTGAAAGCACCACCGATTTGAAATGAGGGACCTGAAAACTTGCAACAACGTGCATATTTTCTAATAAATTTAGCTCACAGGATTGAAAACCAAAGGGACACTGTTAGACTCCAATCAAAAAGTACATTTTTTTTTTCAAACTTTTAGCAGTTTTCTTTTTATACTTTTGTCTCTGACATCACATTGGTAAAAAAAAATCTTCACAATGGTGCTCCAGGTCCTCCTGAGGTTACTGTTGTGCATTTTGAGTTTGCCATGGTGTAACTTCAGAATGGAAAAAGTGGCTATGAAGGACAAGTAGAGTTAACAAACGCATGCATGTTGACAAGGTCCCAGTCGGTTTGTGCACACGGAAACAATGCAGCAGCCTCAGTTTCATTCTTCCTACCATAACATATCCTGATTATAAAGAAACAGGAAAGCTTTTGTCTTTTTTCACCTTTTATGTGGAAATAAACTGGGAAAAATCTCTGTATTTGTAACATATGTTTGGTTAGTGGTAGCCTCCTTTCTCTCTGTGTTTAGTTGGATAAATTGAAGCCATATACCTCAGATAAGGTGTAATAATTTCATCTACTCTGTTGTTTTATTTCCCACATTGATGAAGCATGGGTTTCTTTTGTTTAGGCTTCAAACTGTATATGCGAGTAGTGTATGTATGCCCAGGTGAGTGTATATGATTGTGTTGTGAGCATCCACACTCGTCCTCATCTGGTCTGTAGAGCAGAGAACCTCCACTCTGCCTTCTTTATGCATTTTTCCACAGTCCACTCTTCCCAGGAGGTTTTCCCTCTTTAGTCCTCTGCCCTGATTGATGTCTCATGTACACACTCTATCTGAAGCAAATAAACCTTTTCAATGTTTGCCCTTAACTTTCCCATTATCTGTTGTACAGTTTAATTATCATTGTTCTTATCCTTGTTGTTTTGCATGTAGTTTAAATTGCCAGCGTGCCATGCAATAGCTAGGTACAATTACATTTTGCATTTTTAATTTTTGTAAAACAATTCTGTTTGTGGAAAACAAAAAAAACTATTAAAAAAACATAACTTGTGTAAAAGGTTTTTTTTTTTTTCTTGCTACTTTGTCACTTTATTTTTAGTGAGTGAGGCAGCCTGCTAGCGGGCAGACGGAGACATTTCAGCCATACATCAGAATAGGACTAAAACCAGACCAGACATCCAGGTAGACTCATCATGTCACAATCGTGTGGCTTACAGCTAATGAAAACACAAAATTTACTTTCTTAAAGGATTTGACTATTAAAGGCCAACATCAAGATAAATATTACAATAATGGGAAAGACTTGACAGAGTTGCAGCAGTAATTGAAACCCTCCACTAGGAGGATTGGTTACAAAACAGAAAAAGTTAGCTTTGTTCATAATTGGAAAGTTGAGTGGAAGGAAAAGTTGTTTAAAAAAGTGCTGAAGCAACAGGGACAACTGCATCCTTGAAAGGATTGTGAAGCAAACACAGGCTCACCCCCTCAATCACACCCCTGCAAAAGGAGCAAGTATTGGGTGCAAAATATTGTACAGTACACAGACATGCATTTCTATATATAAAGAGGAGTTTGGGGCATTAAGCACAGTCTAGTCTTTTTTTAAACCCTTAGCCCAGGTAAGACATTGTATTTTTCTGTGGTTCAGGAGTGGCTTAAATGAAGGAGTAGAGCAGTTGTAGTCCATATCCTGGATACATCTGTTGGAAGCAATGAGCTGTAGTCCACACAGTGCAATCCCCCCCTCCTCCCCACATAAAAAATCCTTAATGGGCTGTCAGTCCTCACAAGTGTTTGGTTCTCCCAGTTGCTTGTGCATGTTTCTTCCCTTTGCACTCAACATTACAACACTAAGCAGCAAGCTTCTGTAGCAATGACAGTTTAGAGACTTTCCCACCTTGTGGAGCGAGTTGCTGTCCTGTAAAACTTAATATAACATTTTTATGTAATATTAAAATTTTCTAAAAAAATATATTTTGGGTTTTGATTATCTGTAAATTGTAATATACAGAAATAAACACTTGATTGTTGCTTCCATGGTTATAGGATGGTGAAAAACTAAGAAGGCATTAACACTAAAGTAGATTCAAAGTTGTTCTGTAACCAAGTGGCCATCAGAGGGCAGCACTGATCTAACAATCTGCATGCACTTCTGGAGCATATTTCTTTATTCCTAAACACACCAAGTACTTTCATCAAGCACGTTGTTGAAGCAGCAGTACTGTATCTGCTCACCTTCCCCCCAATCCAATCCAGCCTAAATGAACAGCTCTAATCTTATTATTACTGGAGTAGCTGAAACTGTTTCATGAGGCACAGTCGAGTCACGGGTTATTATGCTGCGGGCTGCTTAGCTTTTATGAGATCAGACTGCATTTTTTAGTCTACCTAAATCTTAAACGGAAGAGGTCATTATGCTTGTCAACACTTGGTCAGAAATGAAAACCAAAGTTGAAAAATGACAGGCTTAACATTTTAGAACTTATTTTGTTTCTTTGTTTAAAAGCACGCTCAACTGTGTAGATTTCTGGTTAAATGATTTCAGTTTAACCCACAAATAAGCATTTTTAAACTTTGAGGCCTTTTCTTAATCGACTTAAATCACTGAACAATAACGGCATTAATGAGTGCAGACTCCTGCTCGGCTCTTTATAATAAGAATGGGGCTTGTGAGAACATTTGTGCTTAAGTCAAGCGTGAAAGGGATTGTCTAGTGGTATTTTTCTTGGCTTGCCCACCTCGTCAGATCAAGGCAGCTTTGGCCATATGACCTGGTTGCTGAATGCTCTGGCTGTGGTTAAGACCTTGTGATTGGGCCTTCACACCAGCTGGTCTTTCTCCGAGCTTTGAAACGAAACCATAACAGGAGCGGACTTTTCCTCAGGTGGTCTTTGTGTTTGTTCCGCTGAAGCATCAGGAGATGTGCTTTTAATCATCATCAAACTATAAATGTTTTCAGGTCCTACGGATTTCAGAATAAAGGCAGAGTTTGATCATTTCTGTGCAGATGATCCATTCTGTGCAGGAGAACCTAAAAAGAAAAATACTTTTTTCACAGTGCCTAAATGTGTTATGTGTTAGATTTTTCTTTTCAAACACTGCCTGCAATAACTGCTCACAGGGAGCTGAACATGATATAATCGTAATGAACTCTTCAAGGCACCTTTGCTCAGCGAATTGAAGCTAACTGAAAACAACTGAGAAATGAATGAGGCCTTAAAGGAAACTTTGAGTGTCTTTTCTGTTTCCACCACCATCTTTTTCCTTACAGTAATGTGCTGAACCAAAGCTTTTTCACATTTTAATAACATTAATTAGTAATGTTGTTCCGCTCTTACACTGAAGACCTTTTGACTTATTTTCAGGTTACAACCACAAATTTTCAAAGTCCTTCTGAATCAGTACATTAAACTACCAATTGGTTGCAATTACAGAGAGTCCTTTAAGATGTCTTCAAAGGTTTTCAGCATCTAGAAACTGAAATTCTTGCCGATTCTTCATTGACAAATAGTTTAAGCTCAGTCACACTGGATCAGCGTCAGTTTTCAAGTCTTGCCACAGATTCTCAATTAGATTTAGGTTTGGACTTTGACTGGGCCATTCTAACACGTGAGTTTGCTATGAATGAAACCCTTTCATTGTAGTTCTGGCTGTATGTTTAGGGTCGTTGTCCTTCTGGAAGGTAAACCTCCATCGTTTGTGACAAACATCTTTCTTCAAGATTCCGATTTTCCTTACTGAGCTGTGAATCTCTGCAGCTCCTCCTAAGTAACCATTGGCCTACTGGTGAACAACCAAGGATGGTTTGAAGTATGAGATGTTTAAAGTTTAGGGTATTGTTTTATGTTTATGCTGAGATTAAATTAGACACAGATGGACTCTGTTCACTCATTAAGTGACTTCCAAAGAAAATGGGTTGCGTTGGATTTCATTTAGTGGATCGAAGGGGGCTGAATATAAATGCATGCAACAATTTTTAGATTTCTATTTGTGAACTCTAAAAACCCTGTATCATTTTCTTCCAGTTCACAGCCATGCACTAAGGGGTGTTCAAAGTTGGTCCTCGAGGGCCAGTGTCCTGCATGTTTTAGATGTTTCCCATATTTAACACACCTTATTCAGGTAATAGCAATTTATCAAAAGCCTGTTAATCAGTCATAGATGTAAATCAGGTGTGCTGAAGCAGGGAAACATCTAAAACATGCTCAACACCGGGCCTCGAGGACCGACTTTGGACACCCCTATGTTGGTCTACCATAAAATCCAAATAAAACACATTAAGATTTGTAGCTGTAGTGTGATAAAATGTGAAAACGCTTAAAGTTTGATCAATATTTTTGGAAAGCAGGTAGGTCAATATGTCAGTATGTTCAGAAAGCTGTACAGTTATCCAACATTTATTTTGCTTCCTGTTTTTGTTTTTGCAGTCTATTTTTAGCTTTGCTGTTTTTCTGCTTTATTTTAACAGATGGAAGTGAGGCAGGGATTTCTATACAGTACCCTTGACAGCGAAAAGTCTTTGTCAGTAAAATAGTCCATCGAGGCACATTGGAGCCTAAACCATCACTCTTAAAACTGGTAGTAAGTACAGAAGTGCTTTTGACTTGGAATAAATGGTCTAGTGAGCGAGTCCTCCGGCCAAACAAGCTGTCATTTCCTGGCTCAGTCCGCGGTTGTAGTTGTTCACACTTACATATTCACATTTGTGAATGGCAGACTGTTGGATTGAACTGTAAAACTGCTTTGGTTTCCTGCAGTGTGTACGTGATGTTCAGAGTGAGCAACCCGCCCTGGGTTTCTGTCCCCAAACGCAGCACGGTTTGACAACGTCACTTCGATCTCTCCAAAGACTTTAATCAGACTTTATCACAACATTCACACTGTACAACAGACACTATATCAACAATTAATCTGCCCCCTCCCATACTCCTCCTGTGCTTCCATCATTCAGGAAGGATCTGTGTTAAAGACGGCTGAAACATGAAAGGAGTTAGAGAGGAAAGATTAAACAAAGACAAACAAGAACTGCGGTCTGGGAAAGCCATTAAGTGGTGTGAGTAAACGTCAGAGTGGGGAACAGAAGTAAAATGATTGGGGGTGGAGGGCAGAGCTAATCTGAGTATTTCTCAAAGGTTCCATGAGTGGCTGTGGGCCGCCGGAGCTCCACTGTGCTCTGCAGGGTGTTACTGAACACTCAAAAGTCACTACCTGCTGTTAAACAGCAGAGAGGAGAAAAGTGAGCATACTGAGACCTCATGTTTACACTGAGCTCTGCATAATCTCTGTTAAAGACCATGGAAGCTCTTGCTAAAGATTTTCCTTTTGCACATTTCTACTGTCAATTTCCAAATTTGTATTTATTTATTTATTTAATAGTGTTTTCAGCTATCGTGTGTTGTCCCAGAAGGTTTTAAATGGAGTATTCCAAACATTGAGTGCTGCTCCAATGATGCTTAGATTAGCATTTTTATTTAAAACACAAATGAGCCTAGAAGGACAACCGAAAAGGCCAAAGACCTCTTTGCAGACTTCAAAATAACAAGATTAGTCTCTAAACAGCATTTAATATGTTATTCCTTCAGCCTTGTATTTTAGGAATAATACCGTACATAATTTATTCCCTAACACATCTTTACTGTAGGAACATTTCTGAAGCACCACTAACTTATGTAAAGTACCCAGACGGTCAGATAAAAAGGACTACAAACTGTGCCCTCCACGCATCCCCAACATCAAAAAAGTGTTTTAGTGGGGCATGGCGGTGGTGCAAGGGTAAAACACGCAACCCATGTACAGAGGCTATAGTCCTGGACACAGTGGTCACGGGTGGAGTCCTGGGCTGTTGACCTTTGCTGCAGGTCTAGCCCTCTCTCTCTCTTTCCTCCCCATTTCCTGTTGATCAACTTACAAAATAAAGGCCACTAGTGCCAAAAAAATGCTATAGTAAATAACGTGTTATAAATTAATCTTTTATTGCAGCAGCATAATCTTTCACAGAAACTTTCAATAAAACCTTACCTTTTAATTTGAGTACATTTATTCAATGAAGAAAAAAAATCCATGTTAAAGTGTTTTAACCAAGTCACTGGCGCTAATTATTGCCCACCCTAAACAATTAAAATAAATAAATGGAATTGAAGCATATTTAAATGTATATTCAATTTTTAAGTTGATCAGAATGTTTCCCTGAGATATAAATATGACCTGAAACACAGGCTTATTTCTGTTTGCTACTCTTTAAAATGGGAAACACAAGAGAACATGATGATCAAATAAGGTAAATGTTAATATCCGCAGTCAGAGCAATATTTAAAAAGCTTAAAAAGGTGGTGTCTAAACGTTAAGCCATGTGGGCCAAAATTATCAAGTTGAAAGTACTGGTGAGCCACAAAAAAATCAATTATTATTTTAAAATGCAAGAAAGAGATCTATTGTGATTTGTTTTTAATTCTTACCTCCTCACCAATAAACTAAACACTCCATATTAAATAAAACAAATCAGGGGGTCAGATTTTTGTCAGAGATGAATCTGTAAATTGTTGTAGATCTAAAACATAAAAAGGGTTTCACAACTTTGACTTGTTGGACAAAAAGCATGCAAGGTCTTCATTCTTTTTTGGGTCGATTGTTTTCCATTTTCTTGGTTTAGAAAAAAAATTATACTCAGCAGCAAGAATGGGGGACATGAGGGACTCTTTCATCTAAAACACTTGCTGTATTTAACTTAAACAATAGATGCACCAAAGTCTGCTTTTGAATAAAAGTCACTGGATGTTTGTGGCTTGTATTTATTTTAACTCTGAAATAAAACAAAAAAACTATTTTAATAAAAGACAAAGACTTTTTGTTGTATATCATATTTTCAGGTGTGCTATTGATTTTTTTTTTCTAGCTAATCAGAAAATGAATTGCATATAGAATTGGTGTCAAATTGAGCTAACAAAGTTACAAGGGTTGCCATCTTGAATTAAAGCCACTTGAAACCACCTGGAGCTGTCAGCAGGTGATTCAACTTCCAAGCCAACGACGACTCCATCAGTCCATGATGAAGCAAGCCTAAGATTAGTGATGTGTTATGTAAGGGTGTTCATGGAGGCGAGGGGGTCCTGGGAATAATGCCGAGATTTCCTACTTGTGACACTCCAGCTGCATTCCCACATGTCATTCCAGGGACTCCATGTTCCATAAACTGCTGCACAACAATTAACAGGATCATGTGTGGTTAGCGTGATCAACTTGCCTCTGCTGGTGATATGGAATAATGTAAATGCATGTTGCACGTAAAAGGATAGCCTTCCTGTTAAATGCAGGTGGGGAAATAAGGATTTCTGGAAAACTCCTTATATTTGGTGAGAATTTACAAAATGTAAATGATAATTTGTTGAAGTAAAAGGAGCAGATTTGTTCTTTATTTTAAGCTAAAGCTGGAAAGATATTACATAATATGTGTAATGCGTGGCGTGCATTTGTATTCAGCCTCCCTGTGTCAATACTTTGTAGAACCCGGTGGTTCTGCAATTACAGCTGCAACTCTGTTGGAGGTATGTCTCTACCACCTTTAAACATCTAGAAACTGAAATGTTTGCTCATTCATTTTGGAAAAACAGCTGAAGCTCAGTCAGACTGGATGAAGAGCATCGTGAAAATTAAGTCTTACCACAAATTCTCAATTGGATTGAGGTCTGGACTTTGACTGGACCAGTCTAACACATAAATAAGGTGATGTGCTGTGTTAGTTTTCAACCACATAAAGAGTTTAGCTTTTAAGGCAAAAACTTCAATTTAGGTCTCATCTGACCAGAGAACCTTGCTCTACGTGTTTGCTGGGTCTCTTGCACAGCTTGTTGCATACTGGAAATGAGACTTCATCTGTCGTTCTTTCAGCAATAACTTTCTTTTTTTCCCACTTTTTGATATTTGCCAGGCTTTTGTAGTGCACAACTGTCCTGTTAACAGCTTCCCCCACCTGAGCTGTGGATCTCTGCAGCTCCTCTAGAATTACCATGGGCCTCCAAGCTGCTTCTTGCAGTTACCCAGTCAGTTTAAGTGGACTGTCACGTCTTGGTAGGTTAGTTGCTGTGCCATAGCATTTCCATTGTCAGATGATGGATTTTTCTCTGAGAGATTTTTAAATCATAGGATATGTTTCTATGACCATAACCCGCTTTGAACGTCTACAAAACATTCTCCCTGGCCTGTCAGCAGTATTTGTTGATCTTCATGATGTTGTTTGTTCAATAATCTCTAACAAACCTCTGAGGCCTTCTTAGAACAGCTGGATTTATGTTTGATTACTCACTGATGGGCTCTGGATCTTTTTTGTTTGTCTTATTAGAGTAAAGAGGGCTAAATATAAATACACACCAAACATTTAGGATTTTTAGTTGTGAAATTATTTGAAACCCTGTATAACCTTTCTTCACTTTGGAAAGCACTTGAAGTGAACTAAAGAAAACACACCACTGTGAGTAACTTCTACATATATGAGCCCTTTTTGGTGACCTCCTAATATGGTGTGGCCAACAGAGTGTTGGGGAGGCACCTCTCCATGCATTCTTCAGAGGCCCTCAGACAGGTGATCCTGCTGCAGGGTCCTGAGCTCCATATAATATCACGTTTGTGTCATAACCACGAGCCCCTCTGTGTCACAGTCATGGATTTAGAAAGGCAGTGTGTGTTGTGGAGGAGGTAAAGGCCGTAAGCGTCGCTGTGTCCCTCAGCACCTGTCCCTACTGTTTCAAACGGCTGTAGCCATGGATCCAGCCCCCCTCTAACAATAAACACAAGTGACATTTACATTTCAAGGAAAAACAAAGCTACCATTTGATGACAACTTAAACATATGACCAATAAAAAGTATGTAGGTGCATCTCAGTAAGTTATATCATTTAAAAGTATATTTATTTTTGTAATTCATATTAAAAAGGGGAAAATCAGTGTGCATTTCCATTAATTATAATGATTCTGGCATACAGCCAATACAAATAGTTCAGTTCTTTTGAAAATTACAATATTACAAAAGACATTTAAAAGGATTTCTAATACAAAAATGTTATTTTATGGCCCACACAATCATATGATTGATGATCACTGTCCAGCAAACTGTTGTCCAGCAGACAATCGGTGGCACCCTCCCCTAAAGCCTTTGCTAAAGAAGCTTGTTGTTTACAGAGTGCTGTATTAAAAGAAAGTTTAGTCAGTGCTTTAAGAGTCACCACACAGACATACACAGGACATGAGCTACAACTGTCACATTCCTTGTTTTAAGACTCCACCACATCAGAATTGTCTTTTCTGGGCTAAACAGAAAAAGGTTGCTCTTTCAAGTGCTCCAGCCTTAAGAGGACTGTCAAGTAAACTGATTCAAGAATTGGAGAGAGCTTCACAAGGAGTTGACTGAGGCTGAAGTCTACTCCCAACCAAGTTTTTAAAGCTCCTCTTGCTTCTGTCTGCTCACAACCTTTATGGAGACCCTGATTACATTTTCCAGCACTTGGTACTTACCCACACTGTCAAAAGTACCAATACCTGCTTTAATGACCATATCGCTGTGCTTGACCCAAACCTCACAGCGGATCTATGGAGTATTGTCAAAAGGAAGACGAGAGACTCCAGACCCAACAATGCAGAAAAGCTGAAGGCCGCTGTTAAAGCAACCTGGGCTTCCTTATCACCTCTGCATAGCCACAAAGCTGATCGTCTTCATGCCGCAAAGCATTGATGCAATAATTCACCCAAAAGGACCCCTGATCAACTTCGAAGTGCCTGTATTCTACAGTACAGGGACATAGCTTTCAGTAAGTTGACATCCCTGTATCTAAAAATTATATATTTTTATTCATCTTATGTAATGTGTTACATGTCTGAGTTTGAGGTTTTCCTTCCACTCAACTTTCCATTAAAATGCTCTGTGAACAGACAGCTTCTTTAGCAACGACCTTGGCTTACGTTCTTTGTGGAGGGTGTCACTGACACTGCTGGACATCTGTCAAGTGAGCAGTCGTCTCCATGTTTGTGTAGCCCACAACATGGTCATACGTTTCACTTTCTGTGTTAAAAACAATTTTTTCCATTGGTCTTATTTAATATTCAAATGTTTGTTTTCATTAGCTGTAATAATGGAAATTTACAGAAATAAACGTTTGATATATACAACTGTGTTTTTAATCTATAAAATATATAGACTCACTTTTTGAATAGAAAAGCTGAAATAAATTAACTTTTGATTGTATTCTATTTTGTTGGGATACACTTGTATCCAACTTTTCGGACTCAGGGATCATTTTATCATCCTGAAAATCTTCCTAAACGAGAAGTCTGCTAATGCTGTCTCATCGGTCCCGCTGCTGTGCAGCTCTCCATCCCGATGCGCCGACTTCTCCGTCTCTTTCCTCGCACATCAACTCACCGAAGAGAAACCTGCTTCATATTTCGCAAACCGGCTTCAGACACCCTTTTTTGTTTACTCTTTCCCAACCTTTTCGTGTTTTTTTTTTTGTTTTTTTTTTCAGATGTGATTTCTTGCCATCACCCTCATGTGTCTGACTCCTGCGCGCTCCACCCCGCCTGCCGGAGTGGAGGAGCGCTGGACCGGAGAGGCGCACAAGGAGGAGAGCTGATGTGGCGCGGTAACAACAGAAACAGCTAAGACTAACTCAATTACAACATTTATTTACGGAAACGACTTTAGACAACAGGGAACCACTGCACTACTTTCCTTCTTGTTTGTTTTGTTGAATAATAGTTTTAAGTAAGACTGTTTGCTCTATAATTTCAAAGTGATGCCAGGTCGTTTCGCAGTGTTACTGGACTTAATGCATGTGCGATTTCTTCTCTGCAGTCCACTGATCAACCTCTTACACCTGACTCTTAGCAATGGTCCTTGAGGATCACATTTCAGCGCGACGCACTTATCCAACTATTGGGCTTTCTGGCTTTCACAGCCGTGTCTTGATTTACAGATAACTTTTGAAGCTTGACCAAGCTACCGAGACTGCAAAAACAACCCAGAAGGCATGGTTTCAGCCAGCACGAGGAGTGTTTTAGGACTTTATATGTTTTAGTTTACTTTTAGACAAAACAGAGTATGATCCATTGGTGACAGAAGAAACAGTCGCGACAGAAAAAAAAAAAAATGCTTGGAAGTCCATCCAACAACGGCGGCCTCAGAATGCTCGCGCCCCCGGCCCCGAGCGACGACAGGCGGGTAGAGTTCGTGGCGCTCACCGCTGTCCAGACGGAGCGGAGCGAGCCGTCCACGCCGGAGCGCGGACACCCGTCTCACCGCACGGGGCTCCTGGGCACCCCGCTGCCCGGACCGCCCGGACCCCGGGCCAACGCGTCCGCCTCAAGTAAGCGCTTCAGAAAGTTGCAAAACTTCCTTTACAACGTGCTAGAGAGACCAAGAGGATGGGCATTCATCTATCATGCATTCATGTAAGTATTGTTCATATTCATATTAAACTTAAGCCTACAAGAAACTTGAAAAAAGTTTTCCAAAACTCCTTTTTCAATTGGACTTCCCAATTCAGCTTTTTGATACACAGCAACTATTTGATGAATTTTCCTATTAAGCCTCCTGAGTTGCCTGTGTTGCAATTAGCTGATCATACCCCATACATCATCTCAACATGGGGTCAACTGTTCAATTTTCCCCTTGTCTCTGTCTTATTAAATCATCAGAACAACTTTGGATATTTAATTTAATTTGTCCAAACCCTCCAGAGGCGCTAGCTTTTAAATCAAAACCCACTTTTCTTTCATTTTAAGTTGACATGCTTAGCTATGTGAGAATGATGTGCTTAAAATATTTAGATGAAACTCAAAAATATCAAATGTGAGGAGCTAATAAGTTATAAAAACTTGTTTTTTTCTGACTTTTCATCATTTCTTTATAAATTTCAAGTGGATTTATTACAGGAAGGGATAAAAAGGCTGAACAATTGCACACTTTAACAAAACACATTTCAAACTTAAGCTACTCCTCCACTTCTGGGAGCATACAGTCAGGATTTTAAAGTACCCTCATGCCCAATATGCTATAATTTATTTAACTTGTAAACTGTGGAAGAGCGTGAGCTCACACGTAGGAAGGCCTGTTATCTGCTGAATTTTAAGATTAGTATGTGAATTATTAGTCACTTTCTCAATCCAGACACCGAATTTACGCCAGACTTTACTTGTAACCTCGTTAATAACAAAATAGATATTGTTGTTTTAGTTATGGAACTGAAGTAGTTGTTAAGTTCAGTCAGTGCACATTGTTGAAGTGTCTCAATATATTTCAGCATCTTCTCGAGTGAAGCCCTGGATTGTTTTGCTGCAAGCAGCTGTCTTCCAGCTGTTTTTGCGTCTGACACACGATGGACGGAGCGTTATGTGTGGGAGTTTCATGGACCGGGTCTTGCTTTCCGTGTCATTGTTTATACAAGTACAGCTGTCTGCTTGCCAATTCCATCGTGTGTTTGTTGCAGAGGGAAATCCCACTGCAGGGCTGTGACTCTAATGTGTTCTCACCACGTACTGCCAATGCATTTGTGAGACGAGAAATGTATTGATACCTCTTGAGCTTTCAGTCTATTTAAGGGGAATTTTCTGCGCTCACAAAGTACTGCATAATGGTGAAGTGAAAGCAAAATGATGCATGCCTTCAGAAGTCACCTAAATATTAAATGGAGACCAAGGAAGACGGCACACAGGTTCGGGATAACGGTTAAAGGGGAGGTCAACCAGGGTTAGGTTATAAAACAATTTTGCAACTGCGTACATCTTGGAGAACACTGTTTAATCCATCATCTGACATGGGAAAGAGGATGACAGAACTACAAATTTACCCAAACATGGCTGTCCATGTAGACTAACAGACCAGGCAAGGAGAGCATTAATCATAGCAGCCAAGAAGCATGGCACATCTGGAGGAGCTGTATAGATCCACTGGTCAGATTGGAGAGTCTGATGACAGAAGAGCTATTAACGTTTGCACTCCACAAATCTGGATTTTTTCAATTTGGCATTAATAATGTAAGGGACACAGGCAAACGAGGAAGAAAGCGTTCTGGTCAGATAAGACCAAATTTAGCTTTTTGACCTGTAAAATGCCATGCATGGCCTGAAAACTAACACTCCACATCATGCTGACAACACCACCCCCAAGGAGAGACATGGTGGTGGCTGCATTATGTTGTGCAGATGCTTTTCTTCAGCTGTGATAGTTAAACTGGTCAGAGTTTATAGGAGACTGGATTGGGGTAAATACAAGGCAATCCTGGTAGGAAACCTGGTAGAGGCGGCCAAAGGGTTTAGACTGTATTCACGGCTCACCTTCCAGCGGGACAATGACACACAGCCAGAGCTCAAAGCTAAGATCAAAGCATATTCATGTCAAAGTCCAAACCTAATTGAACCCAACTGAAAAGACTTGCAAAGAAAAGACTCAAAAAAATATGTTCTCTAGGTGCTCTTTGTCCTGTCCAGGTTGAGCTAATTAGAAAAGAATGGGCAGAAAAATTCAGTCATTATATATTTAAAGCTGGTAGAGGCATACCCTAAAAGACTAGAAGCTGTTATTTCAGTGACATGTGGCTTAATACAAATGCATGCCACACTTTTTAGATTTTTATTTGAAAAAAAAAAAAAAATCTTAGTAAACAATGTGTCCTTTAACCTTTTCACTATTAAGAACTACTTCGCATTTTTCACATATAATCCCATTATTGTATTTTAGTTTATAGTTGTAGTGTGGAAAATAATAAAAAAATGTTGAAGGTGTATAAACGCTTTCGCAAGACACTGGATCTGTTCCTTTCTTGTGAGAATATATCTTTGTACGCTGAAATTTCTTTTTCAGGGCTATCCTTTGATTCTGTTTCAAGCTAGTTGCCAGTGACATTTTCCAATGTTGGATTGTAGTAGCTCTGCCGTTACTGGTATTTCTCCAGTAAGGAGGCTCGTAGAGGTGTCCATATCCTGCTTTAGGTGGTGCGGCCCCAAAAACGAAGCTTGACTCATCTTGGCCTTGGTGTTCTCGAGTAACGGCCTGCTGGATGTGAAGGTCTTAACCAACACACACCCTGAGATGGAAACATAACAGGCTCTTCGGAAATCCTTGCACTGAGATGTTAGTTGTTGTTTGGTGCACATCTGTCTACCGAAGAGCATACTTCCCATGGTACAGAGTCACAAGCTCTGCATTTCTTTTGATTAATTACATGCTTTCAGCCAGCGAGGAAAATATGGTGTACCGTGTAGTTCAATTAAAGGTCTGTTGATCTGTTGTAATAAAATTGAACCATACACTGCTGTGTGGGGTGCTGTGCCAACTTCAGTTGATTCTTTAATTAGTCCTACATTGTAACAGGGGACCCTGGAACAGATGTGTTGCTTCTGAAGAGCCTCTCATCGCAGGGGTTTGTTGAAGTTGGTGTGGAAAAAAGTGGCTGAAAAGCCTCTCTTCTAATCTTCTTACTGAGCTGATCATACTGTGCCATGATTTTAGATAACTATAGCACCCTCCCTTCTAAACACTCCCTTTACATAGTTGTAAATATCTCTATCTTCCCTCTCTCTATGTAGATAAAACATCCCTTGCTCAAAACGTTTCTCTTAAGCATCAGCCGTATGCTCACTTAGAGCTGGCACCAAGTGTATCCTCCTAAACCCTTCACCTCGCACACCCTCTCTTCTGCTGAACTCGTATTGCCTACCTGGAAAAGAAGGAGGGCTTAAAAGACAGAAACATGCTTAAAAACACAACAGAGTTCCCAGAATGTTCTAAAAAATCATTGAGGTACAAGGAATCTCTTTGCATATAAACCTGATTGGTTGCTATGACAACCTGATCGGGGCTTGACTCAAGTAGTACATCTACAATCTAAAATGTTAAGTCCCACTTGTGTTGTTATGGTTCTTTCAGTCATTCTCAGCAAATACTTATTATAACCTCTTTAAATCTATCTGACCTACCTGCATTAAACATATAGGTTTACAGAAGCTTGATTCTGTTTACATCCCACTAAGATGGTCTTGGTTACATTTTGGCATAGGGATGTGCAATATCGTGCCTCTTCATTGCATGTTGGGAAAAAATAATTGTGATAGGAATGATAAGCTCTACTTAATGATGTTTGCATGAAAAATGGGTTGTATGCTTGAGATTGCTTCATGTTCGTACAATTTTTTCACAAATTGTACCATTTAAAAATATAGTTCAATTTAAGAAGTGTGTTTTTTTTGGAGCAATGTTTGTTTGTGAGGCTCCAAGTCTGTCATTGTCATCAGGACAAATTATAAACATGTTGTCAGAAAGTTTTAGGTCCATATAAGTTTTTAGTGGCTGAGATACCAAAACTCATAGAGAGGGGTGGGACAATGTTTAATGGCAATGAAAAAGAATTCTCTTCACTATCAACTTTCTCTCTTAAAAATCTGAGAAATCTTGTGATTGGATGGATGTAAATCATTTAGTGATCACAGCAGTTAAAACCAGTATTCACAACCATGAAAATAAATTACTGAACTGGATGCAATCTATAAAGCCTCCTTTATAATGTACTGAAATGTTATTTGACTAATACTAACGGTATACTAATACTACCACTGTTGCGACAGTGGTACAGGTTCATCCTGTAACCGGTGGGTTGCTGGTTTGGACCCCTGCTCTGTCTGTCTCAGTCACTGTGTCTTTGGGCAAGACCTTCACCCCCCTTGCCTGCCGATGGTGGTTGGTGGCACAGATTGTATGGCAGCCTCGCCTCAAGGCAGCTGTGGCTATAATGTAGCTCACCACTGTTGGTGTGTGAATGTGTGTATGAACGGGTTCATGACTGATTGTATTGTAAAGTGCTTTGGAGTCTCTGGGGGCTTGATAAAGCACTATACAAGTGCAGGCCTTTTGCCTTTTGCCACTAAGCAAAATTTCAAACTTTTATTTAATCCAGTATAGCAAAAAATGTTTCTTGCTGTTACATCATGGTAAAAAAGCTGCAGTTGAGGCTCATCTCACCCACCGCAACCCTGCATGGCTAAGGAGGTATAGACAATGAATGGACAAGCCAAGCTTAGTAAAGCATGCTTTTCCCACTGACTGAATTCTGCAGCTAATAGCTCAAATTTATAATTATCTATCTAACTTTTTCAGTGTCTTCAAACATTTTAGATTCAGTTACTAAACAGCTAGTTGCTTCCACAGATTTTCTTAGTATGAGAAATTGGCCTACACAACTTGATTGATTGATCTCTTCTTTTAGCTCAGTTATACCTGTGTTTATGTTAGTACAGAGTAAAAATGTATGTACTTTTACGGTTGTAGAGGGTCATTCAGAAGACTCAGTTGCAGTAGTTCCCTTCAAATCTGACCTTCCACCCTTTTCCAACATTGGCAGTGCCACATATAGATGTTCACATGAGGCCTTCTGTTTTGGCCACATTAATTTATCTCAGTGGAGTGTTTTCCAGGGTCGTGGGTCTCCAATCCTGCGACTGGTCTGCAATCAGGTCATACAGCACTGCATGGAGCCAACTAAATCCAGGCCACTGAAATCCAAGAACACATGTCTCGATCTTAGCCTTGGCTGGGTAAAGCGCTGTAGCGTCTGGCTGAGCGCAACATTCCACTGGACTTTAGCCTGAAAATACAGTGAAAAGTACACAAGAGTAGACAGGAAAAGGATTAAAGGGGGAGCACTGGCCAGCCAGAGAGATTGATTGGTTTGGAGGAGGGTGAAGATTTACTGGCCATCTATTATTAATGTCTCATTGAGGAGCAGCACAGATATGTTATAGGATTATAATGCTAGGGTTTAAGAATGATCTTATGAAGGTTCATCATCATGAGTGGAATAGAAAGATATTTTTTGTAGTTCTTCTAAAGATTTTTTTTTTGCAATACCAGTGGGCTTTATTTTCATAATTGTTTTCAAAAGTAAGCAGACAGGAAGTTGGGTGGAAGGCCTGCAGCGGAGGCCTTTAGGACCGGGATTGGAACCCAGGACAGCTAAAAAACATTCTTCTTCTTCTTCTAATATACATTTGGCTCAACATACAATTACAGTGTTCAATAAACTCAGGTCTTGCTCCTGAAGTGGTTTGCTGAAGAGTGTTGGGACCCACAGCCATGGATTAAAACATGAAGATGCGGTACAGACTTTTCTGGAACTTTCAAAATAAGACCCAGCGCGCTAATGTCTTTTTGCTGGCAAACAGACATAACTCTTCAACTGGATCTGAGAGTGTCATACAATCATCGATCACATGCACTAAGTACAAATGAATCACTGTATGTGTAGCCAGTAGATTCATTCATAACGGGATAATAATTAAGGTACAAGCCTGGCTTGACTTTTCTCTCTGACGCCTACAGAATCAAGCTGTGTTATAGAGAATTCCCGGTAGAGACGCTGTCTCTACGAAGCCGAGTGAAGCAGTTTCCCGGTCTGAAAGAAGGACAACAGGAGCCGCATCACCGTGGTTACGGTAACGTGCAGTTTGGTGGCCGTCAGAACGAGCCGTCCTTCACCCACAGCTAAAGAAGTTAGCTGTAGCTAACCGTTTGTTGACTGTGGACGTTTCTTCAAACTTCGTCGTTGCCCGGACAACTTCTCCTCAGCATGGTTCATGAGGTTAGGTTTGGGCAGAGTGATAGAGAGAGTTAGGATGAAATGATCTAAACGTTTTTCATTTTATGAAGTTTGGTTTTGTTTGTGAAACTCTGCTATCTTAAGTGCTAGCAGGCTATCTGCAGCACATGTGCTCAGTTTTGTGTTCTGTGTTTGCGTGTTTTTAAAGTTAATACAAACTTTATTTAAAGGGTGATTTTATACACAGAAGATCGGCCATAACGCGCCGTCCACGCCTATGCATTTTAACCCTTTTATTAACGGTATTTTAAAGGTATGTGTTTGTTTCTGGTGCTAAGCTATAAGCTTCTTTTGTTAGCTTTAACTGGTAAGAGCTAAGAACTCGTACTCGCCTGCTAAAGAATATTTACCCAGAAAGGTTGTTAGTTTCAATCCAGTAAATAATATTTTCCTAAACATTATTTTGCTAGACTGATAACTAAGTAACACAATTAAGCCCCGTTTCTCCAGAAAGATTTGGCTCTATTCCAAAATATTTCCTTGAATATTTTACCATTTCCCTAATAATATTTCTTTAAATATTATTTTAATAAATAAAGGCAGCTAATGAGACACTGTTGAGAATTAGTCATCCAGAAGGTTGGTTTTATTCAGCAGATCATTCTTGAAAATATTATTTTATTAAAATAATATTTTATCTGATCTTGTATTGTGAAGGGTTGTCTAAAGGTATACCGATTATTGCCTAAGTTAGTTCCAAGACTAACTTAACTTCACTTCCAGATTCTTCAAGATAATCCTTGGTTCTCAAACATAAACATTGCATGGTAATGTTGCATCACTCTTTTGGTCATGGTTCTCAACCATCTTTAATCAACTTGTTTATATTGTACATAGCCCATTAGTCTTTCTTATTCTTTAATTCTGCTTAGTAGTTTAGTTGGATTGTTTTAGCATAGTAAAGAGTTTGTTGATTGAAATATGTTTGACTTTGAGTTGACTTATTTTTGTTAAATTCTTGTATTTTAAGAAATTGTGTGAATTCATTCCATATATGTGCAGAGTTTTGCTGTTCAATAATGTCAGAGCTTGGCTCACACCTTTCTATTTTGTCCTAATACCATTGCCTTACTGGGCTGGTATTCACATGATAACCTTTAACAGACCGAAATATTATTTGATAAAATATTAAAGTATTAATATTAAATATTAAATAATATATTCAGATGCATAGTCACAACAAGAGCTAGCAAACGTTCGCATGTGTTTTTGTTTTGTTTTGATATCACTTGTTAATAATTTGACTCGTGACATAGTTTACTGCAGTTTAAGCTAACTATGTGCTGAAAAAACAAAGAAAAAGTTGTTCTGCTTTAGGAACTTGGCGGTCAGCTTTGTACATTTTTGAATGTATTTACTAGCTGTCTTGAAATATCAGAGCACAGCGTAAAGATCAGCTCACATGACACAGACAGGATTGGCAGCAGCCGATAAGGTCTCTTTCTCACTCTGAACATCATCATAAAGGGTGAAAAACAATTAGCTTTAGGGTAAAACCCAACTGGGTAGGATATAAAAATAATGTGCATGGCTTATAGTGCAGTGATACAAGCCCTGCACATGAAAATTAGCTGTGATTTTGTAAAAACTTGTCATGCAAAATGCAACCACATGGCTGACTGGGTGTTGCTGACATTATAGCTTCAGGTATCGTGAGTTGAATTCATTTTGGGACTACAATATGAATCACTTAAAAATCCCTGCATTGGATAAGTCAGGACTAACCTGCCAACTTACCTACTCTTTTGCAGACTGCACAGATAGCTATACACTTTAACCTGAAGTGGCACAAACACGAGTTCATGAAAGCTGGACCCCGATGCCTCATTATTTATCGATGCAAAAATAAATTATGACAATATGGGACTCTCAACTTAATACTTCCCAATCTACAATAAGTTTCCTGAGACTTGAATTTGGTAATTCTTTATACGTTCTTTCTGTTAACAGTGCTGTATCCATACTACCTCACTGTAACTTTTTCCAAAGGTGTATTGCCTTTTCATCTTTAAAACTAACAAACTAATTTAGTGCTGACAGCTTGCTTATTGAATGCGTCTGTTTGTGCAGTTTTCATTCTTTCTGAACCCAGTTTCAGACAACTAATCTACTTTTCACTGGGATCACTGAAGCAGTCTGGTCTGCGTTTTGACCATGCCACATAAAACCCTGTATAGTCAGGACCCTCTGCCTCCCTCCAAAAACTACTGACGCATTTAGTCTTAGCCCTTCTTTTTTCATTATTAATCATTTGAGTACTGCCCGAAAATAGCTTTTTGTTTTGTTGTTTGCCTTTTAGTCAGCACACAAATGTGTTTTTATTGATGACTAAGTAGAAGGAGAAAGAAAGGTGGGGCACAACAGAAAGTGGCACCATAAAACTGCTTGAGGAGAAAGCTATTCTGCACTTTGTGTGGGTTTTCCAACCTTCTCATGATGGCACATTATCTACTTGTTCTTCATTCAAAGCTGCTGTTCTATATCTCTTTACCTCAGCACATAGTACAACTTCTGCTGTATTCATAGTATTTTTAGCCCTTTTCCCTCATTCACTTTTGCCCCATTACTCCAGAGCAGGAATATCATCTTTTTCTGTAGGCCAGCACTGTCTAATTTGGTCTCTCTCTATTGTTAACTCATAATCTCTTCCCTCTCCTTTTTTTGTCTTTCCAATTTGTTTTTCAATCTTTCTTTCAGAAAGATAAATACTTTACAATAATAGTTGAAGCAGTTGATAATTAAATAACAAATATCTTTTATCTTCTGAGGTTTAGTATTTTACTGTTGTTTTTTTGTAAATTGATGAGGATTTAGATTCAGTTTCCTGTGTTAAAACCTTTAGAACCAATTACTGCTGTCTTTTGGACAATGTCAGCTTTGCACATCTAGAGAACACTTTTTTATCCATTCTTTGTAAAATAGCTCAACGTGAATTTAGTCTATTCAATTTAATTCAATTTTTCACATGACAAATCAAATCAGGATGGATTTGTACTGTTTGTCAACATCAGATTTTAAGTCTTGCCCCAGTTCTCAATTGGATTTAAGTCTGGACTTTGACTAGGCCGTTATAATGCATGAGAGCTTTCCATTGTAGCTCTGGCTGTATGTTTAGGTGTCGTTGTCCTGCTGGAAGGTGAACCTTTTCTCAGCCTCTAACAGCTTTTCTTCCAGAATTGCTCTTTATTTATCTCCATTCAATTTCATATCAACTTTAAACATCTTCCCTGTCCCTTCTGAAGAAAAGGATCCCAACAGCATGAAGCTGCCACCACCATGTGGTATGTTGGGGGATGAATCGGTTGTAATGTGCAGTGTTGGTCTATTGTGAAAGAAAAAAAAACCACATTGAATTTGTGGTTGTACCATAATAAAGTGTGAAGTGATGTGAATCATGGGTTTAAGCTGAAATTGGAGATTAACAGGACTGAAACTGGATCTGAGAGTAGGGATAGGTGGCAATGATGCCAATGTGTTGATGCTGGTTTGTGGTGTCTATGCAAATTGTGTGGTGGATTATTCTGAGCGAATTACCTAATTCAAATAATTGGTCTGCGAAATATCGGCTAAAACAGTCAAATTTCCTATTTACAGTATATTTCTTGATATAATAGGTACGTTAAATCCTCAAATAAAAATCGGAAATTTGACAGTTTAAGCCGACATGTCCTGTTCAAATTTAGCCTAAACAAAGACAATTAAAATCAGACTTGGTTAGCTCATTTGATCAACCCAAACAGCTTTTTAACCACATTTAGACATTAATTGTTGTTTTTATGTTGACAGCATATCTCACTTTCACATCGGCACATTGTTTAGGTGGATTGTCTTTTCTATTAAAGTATGCTTGGCTGGAAAGGATTTGCAATGTTATGTCGTTGTTAACATGTTGGTAAGTATGCTACATCAGATTGACTCTAGATACAGCTAGATGTATCGAAAAAGATAAAAATGCATTTGTATGTTGATGTTAGCAGTATAGAATAATAGCATTAAGCTCGATGGGGCTGCAGCGCTGGTGGTGTAGGGCTTAATCATGCGACCCATATACAGCGCCTTTAGTCCTCGATGTGGCCACCATGGGTTCAAGTCCCGGCCCCGCTGACATTTGCCACAGGTCTTCCCCCTCTCTCTGCCCCTATATCCTGCCTGCCTAATTTGACAAAAAAATACTGGAAAAATAAAGGCCACAAGTGCCGCAAAAACTATAAAAAAAAACAAACATTGCAATTACTGGAGGAGATACGTTTTAAATTAAATCGGAATTATTTTATGACTCCCAGCATCACAAAAAACACAACTTTCAAACAACTTTCCAAGAGCTTTCCTGAAATACAATCCATCCTTCAAAATCCTGAAGATTCTCCTTAAACTTGGGCAAAATAAAAGTGATCTAAATATAAAACACCGACACACTACATGCAGTGTTTTAAAAAGTGTTTTCATTTTTTTTTTGGTTTAACTTCACTTTATTCACATTTTTCATAAACCATTTCTACAAACACCAAAAACAGTTAAAACTAAAGGCAGTTAAATCAGAAAATAAAAAATAAAAAGTCTCAGTAACAGTCTGCTGTAAGCAGATAGCTCACAGATTCCAAAAAATACATTTTGTTGCAAACCACCCAGATTTTACTCTACCAGCAGCAAAGGAAGGCAATAATTATCACTCCCACTTGAAAAACATAGTTATTAACATAATGATTGTTTAGATAGAGTATGTCAATTCTCAGAAAAGTTTAGTTAGATTTGTACATGTTATTTTGAGCTTAAACTTCACAAAACCTCTTTAGGTTTAAGAAGTCTTGGAAAGCTTGATAAGCTGTGGAATGACAACTGCGAAAACTGAAAATCAATTACATTTCTTAAAGCAGGGCAATGCAGTTAAGCACCAAATTATTCATATCACTGGTAGATTTAGGTTTAGAGTAAAACTTGTTCTACAACATGTTGTTCTGTCTGGAAGTAATGAAAATGTCCTTATTGCACATCTCTAGTTTGAGATATTACAAGAATGCCCTCTGAAAAAGTGATGTAAATTTATTGCCGTCGTCATCATCATCATCTTCTTCTTTTTGGCAGTACACGTGTCTCTGTGTTCAGTCCGAACCAAGCCATCACAAAAGAGCTCTAAAAGTAAAACTTACCCAATTTGTCATAATATGTTGTGTTCTTGTTAGAACAACGCCAGGAAGCAGCATGGTGAGTTGAGAGCTTTTTAATTCTAATAATAATTAAGTGAAAAAGACTTACAAAGGTAGCATAGACTGGGTAACAGACATGGAGTCAGGTAGCAAACAGTGAACAACGACAACTAGAGGGTATAAATGCTGAGGAAGAGTGGAGAATGAACCAATGAACCAAGAGGGCTAATCAGAAGGGAATGAGAAGCAGCTGGGGGAAGAGGGATTGATGGGAAATGAGGGAGAGTGGCTAATTAACATAGAAGAGTCGGGAGTGTAGGGAGGTAACAGAAAACGTCCAATTTTTTTTTATTGTTCCCTTTTTTCACATCACATCTGTACAGAGCCCACGAAGGGGCATGGGGGATTTTTTTTTCTTTTGCATCCCCACGCAATACTTTTTGCATTCTCACGCAATAGTCTTTGCGTTATCCCACAATACTTTGTGAGATAGTTTCCAAACCAGACAACTGCAAAAATGGAACAAACACTATACACGTTTTTGAGATTTGTTGAGTTTATTTTGAAATCGGCCTTAAATAAAAGGATATTCAAGTCAGACTACTGAACTCTGGACAATAATACTGCACGAAACCACATCTGTGATACTTTATTAGCTTATTGCTGCTGCATGATATGTACTTTTTAATTGCACGTCATTAGTGCTTTTGTTATTATAGTGAGTTGAACGGTTCTTCTTATCCCAAGCATTTCATCGCATTGTTGACTGTGTGTTAACCTGCATACGAGAAATAAACCATACCGATGCCATATCAGTGCTGTTTGTTTTGTGAACAGTTTGTCATATGTGCTGCTGTTCCAAAATCTTTCTCAAGGCGATTAACAACTTTTGCGAGCGAACGCAAAAGTATTGCGTGGGGACGCAAAAGAAAAAAATTCCCCCATGTCCCCTCCTGGGTCCGTACATCTGGAATTTTAACAGGGTGTGTTGATTTTTTATATCAACCAGATTTTGCTCAGTTGCACAAGTCCTGTAAGTTCTACTTGTTCTCATTTTAATAGTTTGACTCCTTTTTTTAAACTAGACTACTGCATGCATGCATCCTAAAGTCTCGTCTCATGTGTTTTTCTGTCTTATTTGATGTCTTGTCACATTCTGCAGCGACTGTTTTATCTTCCCTGGCTGCCACACGGGTTCATTTCTCTGTAGGGTGGCTTGATACCGTCTAACAACAGTTTGGCAGAGGAAAATCAGAAAAGGGATGAGAGGAGCTGTGCTTAAGCTGCTAATAACTAATTAGTGTGATTATTTGATACTTCATTGATCCCTTTCTGCTTTTCATACAACAAGGGCTGCAGCTGCAGGGATGAAATATCTTTCTAAAGGACACATTAGATACTTCCAAATAGTGACAATGAATCGTGTGTCAACATTAGAAGATATCTCAGAAATCGAATGTATGTGGGGGAATATTGAGTATGTCCAGAAACAGTAGATTTAAATGAAAAGAAAACGCTTCTATGTGGGAAAGATTAAGGTAGTTTTCATTTTCTGATATAGAATTCTGACACAGTCACTTAAATAAATAAAATGCAATGTTACACAACTAGTCCATATATGAAGTAGGAGATGGGAAAAGAGAACGGCAGTGTGCCGGAGAAATCAGATAGTCGAGGTTAGGTGCTGTATTAATTTCTCCTTTCGAGGCAAAATTTGCCCTCCCCAGGGAGAGGACTGTCTGTCCTGTGATGGCTGTCCGGGGGGAGTCAGGTTTCCCCCAATATCCAGGCCTCACTTTTGTGGTCACATTCACAGAGGAACTGGAGAAGCAGACACACACACATACATGCAACTATGCAGCATCAGAAGGAAGGGAAACTACGTGTCATTAATTATCGTTCCAGTCCAGGAGATGTGAAAATGCTGAAGGTGAAATTTATCCACACATATAAGCAACAGCGACACTGATGGCATCCTGCAGAGGGGTTGGTCAGGAGGGGTCTTGACATTTTATAACCTGCTGTAATCTGTGTATATGTAATGGCATTGTTGTGGAAGCCAGCCAGCAATAGTGTGATATTTGGCATCTGGGGTCTAAAGGAAATGCCAAGAGATTATTTCAAATAGTCAAGACCCTCAAAACACTTCAGATCTGCTTTCACAGAATAGGGAAATGCAGCTTCTTTTTACTCTTTCCGTGCAACATATAATACAGAAACTAACACAGAGTAGTGCATAAATATGAGGTGGAAGGATCAAATGGGTCTTTGGTCCCACATCCCCTTTATGGCTTTTGGTAAACTGTAAGCAGGATTTCCTATGACCTTCTTTTGACGGCTGTTGTCTTCTTGCCATTCTCTCATAAATGCCATATCTGTGGAGTAGTAGTTGTCCCTTTTACAGATTTTACCACCTCAGCTGTGGATCTCTGCAGCTCCTCCAAAGTTATCCTTGTGGGTTATTGTCTGAAATAATCTCTCCTCTCCTTGACTGTCAGTTTAGGTGTGTATTAAAGGGGTTGAGTAATTTGTCAACATTTTGAAAAACATGTTAACATATAATCCTACAATTATTCAAGGGGTATAATTGCTTCTGGAAGACGTTGTTTATATGAGCCTCTGCACTGAAAGGGTCATGTGGTTGAAAGGAGTTTGATGCATGTTTGAATATGGTAGCTGCTAAATTTCATCTCCAGCTCTCTGCCTACTCTACTCTTGGAACATTTGTTTTTCCTGTCACTGGTTTTGGTCCTCGGATTACCCCGTACAGTCAAAGCTTTGCAACCCAGTGTGTAACTGTGAGTGAAACAGAGCAGCTGACAGCACAGCCCTTTCTGTATAATGTGAGTCTTGTTTGACTGGAAATGTATCAGTAGCCGTGTCAAAGCTGCTGTGGCATCATCTTCTGTGAATGTAGCACATTTGTTTTCTTTTTCAGTATGCCAACTGTATATTATGTTTGCATACAAAGACTTAGTGCTGTCCTGTGTTTAGGCCTGTAGTACAGTAACCACGTCCAGACACTTAGCATTTGAATTTTGATGCCAGGTTTGAATGATTTGCTCAAGTGACAGATAGTATTCATGATTTGCAGGTTGTGTGTGAGAGTGATAGTTCAGTACGCTTAGGAACCAGAGTCTGTGTGGCCAGCAGCTGCTGAAACCATACAACAGCTAGAAAATAAATCAATAGTTTCAGCCATTATCTCTGTGCAGCGCACATTAGGCTTATCGTTATTGGTGTCTGCGCCATAGCACACAGATCATCTTCACATGCTGAATAATGTAGAAATAAACGGTGTAGAGGAGCCAACTGCTGAAATTAATTTAACATGTTGGTTTATGCATTATATTACATTTGATTCATTTAGTAGATGCTTTTACCCAAAGTGATTTAAAGGGGACCTATTATCCCAAATTCACTTTTTGATTGTTTTTATTCTTACATTTGGGTCTCTAATGCTTGAACAAACAGCCCAAATGCAAAAAAACCCAAAACATTCAGCCATTTCAAAAGCTGTGTAGTTGTGACGTCACAATTAGACAGGCACCTAGCAACGTTACCTGAGCAACACCCCTGACTAGCAACTGAAGTGGAGCTCCACCCACTTGATGTTCAGTAGAGGATCACGTCTCTACGGCCGGTTTTATCTTACATGTGCTTTATAATGACTACCCTCAAAGGCAGATGTTCTGTTGTTGGCTGCAAAGACCCACATGTGTCCATGCACATTCTCCCTCTGTTGGATAATAGAGATTCGTGACTTCATTTTATTTTTGAGGGCAATTTTCCAGTCACATTGCCGAAGACAGTACTAGTTTGTGCGAATCACTTCACCCCGGACTGCTTTGAGAACTCACATTAGTTCATGTCAGGATTTGCAGAAAGACTTAGACTGAAGAAAAATTCAGTCCGTACTGTCCGTGGCAAATCAGCAGATAACAGAAATGTAAGTACTTATTGTAGTGTCTTATAGGTTTTGGATTTGTTTTCACGTGTACGAAGTGCTGGTTGGGGACGGGCCCAGATAAACCTAATTTGCATAAAAGTGTCAGAGCCCTAAAACGGCTCATTCTGAAAGGAGCTCAAAAAAGGGTCCACTGAGAAGGTGAAATCTCATTATCTGAAGATGATTTTGTGCGAAAAATGTAATTAACATGTCTTGTATAGCCCATAGACCTATCCCAAATGCTTAAAAGGAAGTATAATAGGTCACCTTTAAAAGGGATCTCTTACTCATGGCTGTAAACGTTTAAACAAGTGCAGCACTCATACATAACCAATCACTAATTCAAGGGATTTGCAAAACTCCAAAGACTGGTCAAAAACTTATTTTCTAATCAGTAACTTTTGTCCTTGTAGAAAAAATATTTTCCATCTTTGAGGCTCAGCAAGTCATCCAAGTGCTGACGGGGAAATAATTACACAGAACACCTATGAACTTAACATGCATGTATTTGAGTTGTAGAAAAAGAAAAAAAACACAGTTTTTATGCAAAAACCTCTGCTGACCTTCCAGCAGTGTAATGTGGGGTACCGCTGGGCGACACAGTCGCTATCGTAACATGGCAGTCTAAGTAATTTCAAAACTTTCAAACCAAAATACTCATATTTCTTTAGAAACATTGTGTAGATATGTTTCGTGGCAAGCTTCTGACCGGAATGTAAGAAACACTCAGGAGAATGCGATCAAAGTTTAACAGATTTATTGCAAAACAAAATAGAGGTCTGGGTCTGAAGGGAGGGGTGGGTTTCTTGAAAACGTGCTGGGGGTTCACCATGAGAAAAAGGTTGAATGGGAGAATTTGGGGAGGTTTGTCTCACAGATTGGAGGTTAATGATTTAAGCCAAGGAGGAGTGAGCAGAGTCTGGAGGTGTTGGTTCATGTGGTGATCTGGATCACAGAATGGAGTTGGTGGTGGAAGTTGTCCGTGAGGTTAAGGGTCGAGGAGGTTGGAGCAGCAAATCCAGGAAGCTCTATGAAAATATAATTGCCCTCTCTTTCTGTGATTGACCACATTTTTGGTTCAGATTTTGCTAGCCATCCTGATTATCCCGATTAAGAGATGTATAGAATTAAAAAAAGACTTAAACACAACCTGTCTGACAACATGAAGTAGGTGGAAAGATCTCAAAATCCAACACATCATTCACTGAAGAAAACTGGAACCAGATGAGAAACAAAGCCACTGAAATCTATTAATTTGGAAAGGGTTACACAGTCATTTTTAAGGCTTTTGGACTTTAAGACAGAGAACAACAGTGAGAAACATTATCCGGAAATGGAGAAAAAGCCATGACAACATCTAAAGCTCAGCAAGACTCTCTTGGCTCAGTTAAGGTCAGTGTTCATGATTCAACAAAAAAAAAAAAGAAAAGAGACGGGGCAAACATTGCATTCATGGAGGAGTTTCAAAGCAAAAACCAATGCTCACCCCTGGGTTTGCAGCAGGACAGTGATCCAAAAACACACCTGTAAATGCATCTCTAATTGGCTCAGAAAATCTAAATGAAGGTTTTGGAGTGGCCTAGTTAAAGTTCAGGCTAAACTGGATTGTGATATTAGTAGTTGTTGGCACATTGGGAGGCACAAACACTTACTAGATTTTTTTATTGTCATTTAAACTCAAACATGGATATTTAAACTGAAACAAATATTTTTATTTTTGTTTTAAACTGACACCAGCGAACCATAACAAGAAAAAAACACTGAAGCAAAGTGTTAGTGTTCCTTCCTCTTATTTTCTTACTTTCACACCATGACTAACACACTGACTCTCTGTCTGTCAGTCAGTTGGTTTTAAATTGCTTTATCTATGTGGATAAAAATTAAATGTTGAAGACATGCGATTAACCGAAGCAAAGATGTTACCAGTTTCATGACAGCACACAAACATGAGCCAGCTTTTCTCTTCGGTAAAATTTTATTGACAGTTTTTACTGTTTTTATTAAAGACTAACCCTAGTCTACCCGTCTCCCTCAAGTATTTTTCTGTTTTTCTGTCTCGTGTTTCTCTACGCCTGGGACAGTGTAGGGCTCCGTGTGTATCTCCTGTTTTTTCTGCCTGGCCACAGCAGCATGCACGGCCCATCTTAAGTGTTGTTAAGATCGTTTTAATTTATAATGGCAGCCACTATAAACATTTGAGGAAGCAGCACCATGGAGATGGAGCTCAAACAAAATCACAACGTGGACCAGTGTTTAAAAGGTCTGCCTTGCATGCAGAAGGCGCTTTGCGGTGTGCACAAATACGCAATGTGTCTGAATGTGTGTGTCATCGCTTAGTGCGCTTGCTGTCTGCAAAGGTCTTGATTGGCAGGTGCACATTTGCAAAATGTGTGAGCATTCATGCATATGTTTATTAATGGCCTGAGTGGTCATATTTGTGTGTAGATGCCTGGCCAGTGGCTTTGCAGGAAGATCATAAACAATAATCAAATGCTAATGAGGAACTCTGAAATACGCAGGCTGCCTGTCAGTCTCCTGAGATTGTTTTTGTCTTGCGTTGCTGCATCTCCTGCTGTAAAATGTTTAGCTTGCTTGCAGTATCACTTCTTTACTTTTTGTTTTGTGTCAGTTGCTTTTTCAGTTCCTGTTCTTGTAATGTTATTTTTTGTACCACACCACTTCAGTTTATTCCTTTAAAACCCATTTGTTTGTCTCTCTTGTTCTTATTTCTGCAGAAAACTTTCAACCAACAGGTGTCTTTTTAAAGACTTTCTTTCCTCATAGGCCACATTCCCTCTCTCATCTAACTTCTACAGTGCCTCGCAAAAGTATTCACACCCCTGAAGCCATTTCACATTTTGTCATGAGCCTCACATCCAATGTATTTTATTGTGATAAATCAACACAAAGTAGCTTTTAATAGCGAACCGGAAGAAAAATTATGCACGGTGTTCAAAATGTTTTACAAACAGAAATTCGAAAGGTGTAGTCACTCGATAATGGACCTTGATCTGAAGGGAAGAAGAGCTGAATATTTGAATGCTTTTTTCCCCCATGAGGTCTTGGCACTATAACAAGCAGCATAAAGACCGAGGAACACAGAAGATCAATCAGCAAAATCCCAAGCTCTGAACTGTTTGCACTGTTGATCTGAAAATCAAAGGTAATTCTGGGGGAGCTGCAGAGATTAACAGCTCAGGTGGGACAATCTGTCAACATGGCACCTATTAGTCTTGCAATTCACAAATCTGAGTATTACGGAAGGTGGCAAGACAAAAAAACAAAGCCATTGTTGTAAAGTTTGTCACAAGTCACATAGGTGACCCATCATGTGGTCATAAAATGTTAGAGAAGGTGCCCTGGTCAGAGGTGACCAAAATTACCTTTTTGATCTCTATATGAAAGGCACTGTTTGGCAGAAAACTAACGCTGAGGTGATAGCTCATGGTGGTGGCGGCATCATGCTGTGGGGTTTTGCTCTAAGCCACGTAGGGGACACAGCAAACATGTGAAAGAAGGTGCTCTGGACTGATGAGATCAAATCAAGTTTTTTTGGCCTACATGCAAAACACTATTTGGTGGCAGTAAGACTAACACAGTATATCACCCTGAACACACTATCCCCTTAGAGAAACATGGTGGTGGTAGCATCATGCTGTGCTGATGCTATTTTTCAGAATGGACATAGTAGCTGGTTAGAGTAAATAGGAAGAGTGATGGAGCTAAGTACAGGGCAATGTTGGAAGAAGACCTGTTAGGGGCTGCAAAGCAATTGAAACTGGACTGATGGATGTTCACTTTCCAGCAGGACAATAAACATACAGCTGGAGATCAAAGCATACTCATGAGTTACAATGGCTCAGGTAAAGTCCTGACTTAAATCTAGCTGGTAATGTGTGATAAGGCTGGAAAATAGATGTTCACCGATGCTCTCCATTCAATCTTAGTGAGCCTGATCTATTTTGCAAAGATGAATGAGGAATTTTATTAGTGTCCTGATGTGCAAATCTGACAGATACATACCCCAAAATACTTTCAGATATAAATGTAGTGAATATAAAAGCAAGGCACACTTGTTAGATTGTTGCTTGTAAAACCTTTTAATATCCTGATTATTTGTGTTTAGTTATGCAGTTCTTTGGACTGGTCTCTCCCATAAAATTCTAATCAAACACATTAAAATGTGTGTTTGTTCTGTGACAAAATGTGATAAAAACCATGTGGTATGAATACTTTGTCAAGACTCTGTACATCATCTGCTGCTCAGGCTTCCAGCGCAAAGATTTACTCTCCTTTTCACAACACTGGCTGAATATAATGAATGGTTATCAGAGAAGAAAAAGTTTCATTTGATGCCAAAACATGTTTTCACATTGAAAGCACAGAAATGTGCTAATGTAACACATAAAATACAAACATAAACCTGCCAAATGAAACTGTCCTCATTTTTGGATGTTATGATTTCATCCAGAAGTTCTGCCTTACTTTGTTTTCTTCTCTTCCTGTACAAAAAACAGCTGCTAATGCTGCTCCACACAAACGCATACAGAAATACACAGTGTAAATCTGCCCCTACATGCCGGCAGCCATCTTTGCCCTGTAACTGTGTGTGAGTATGTGCGTGGGCCCTCTTCTCTCCTCTTGGCCCCAAGATTAAAGCAATGTCAGCGAGTGTGTGATGAGACCTCACAGACGATACTTCTCTCTTTTCCATTCTGGCTCTCCTTGTCTCTCGTCTGTCCAATCCATTATTCAACCACCTCTTTCAGTCTCTTGTCCACTATTTTTTCCTCATTATCTCTCCCAGACTGATACTAACTCTTTGTGGTCATCACTACCTCTCACCCCTCCTGTTCCCATCTTAATATATATTACCGTACTATATATGTTCTATCCTTCTTCCTCTCTCTTTTGAGGCGTCTTTTTTCAATCAATCATTTTACCCCCCAGCTGCTAGAACCTGTCTCAGAGTGAACATTATTAAGGGGAGTCATGTACTTCTTTCAGTGACTGCTCAAATCTTTCTTGTTTTATTTTCCTTCCATCCATCCATCTGGATAAATTTTTTTTTCTCTGGACATTTTGGAATCTGCTGAAGCGTCATGAATGCATAGTAAAAGACAGAATGGAAACAAGATGAAGATCTCAGAGGTCTTAACTATGAATGGAGCCTAGGAGGAGCATTAGTTATAACATTATGTATTATAACATAAATTATTCAGTTGGCCTTCCTCTTCCTGGCCAATCACTTAATTGGCTGAAGTAAGTTAACAAGAGTACAATGTGAGAGTTTTAACAAGCAGCACATGGAAGAGTGGAAAACGAGGAGTTATACTAACTAAAAGGTTGGAGGAAAAGATTCCATGTTTTATTAAAGTTTTTTGCACAATGATCTTAGTCTGCTACCCCAAAATAAAGAATTTGTTTATGGAGCCCAGAATTAGTTTATATTAGTGAATAGAGTCTACCTGTGTGTAATTTAAACTCAGCAGTTTGTTGCCCCAGTAACTTCAGCTAAATGTGGCTGGTTGAATATAAATCTACGCCACTATTTTTACTTGTTAAAAAAATGTAAAAAATGTCTAATTTTCCTGATACTTAAGAAAAGAGCACTACTTTGTGTGGTAGTTTATCACATAAAAGATTAACGTTTTAGTTTTAGCACAAAAAAATGCAACCTTTTTCTAGACACTATATATTTTACGTAAGCATACTTACGTAATAATAATATAATAATGTAGGTACTCAGCTTATAGACTAAGAGAGTAAACTTGATAAATTCTCCCCTCCTGCTTAATGTTTTTGGTTTGCCCTTAGGGGGATGTTTGCCAGAGGGGAAAAAACGACACCCTGCCTTAAATGGAAGTAATTTTCTTGACCCCAAAATTAGGAGAACCAGAGGGCCACTTCTTCACATTGCTTTCTGCACTATTTACATTTGAACAAATGTTTGGAGCTAAAACTGTGTGATTGCAGCTCAAAGAACATTGCAGCTTGCAGTAATTGTTTTTTCCTGACCATTCGGTTTCAATGGATTTCAGCCAGAAAAAATATTTATTGAACTAGTGTTTACTGTAAGTAGATATAAAAGCACAGGACCATTAGTGCTCCTTATCCCACCAAAAAAAAAACATCTAACTCTGCCTGTGCTTTTTTACCCATTCCTTTAGTTTGTGTTATTAGTTCAAGGAATTTAATAAATACAAAACAGCTGATTAAACATGTTTTTTCTCTCTCAACATGTTTGTGTCTAAAAGGTAAAACCCTAGAAGTAGTTATTGAAACAGGCAGAGTGACAACAAATATGTTGCATGTTAACATGAAAGGTGTCTTCTCTTGGAGGCAGGAGGTGATGCAAGCCTTTTTCACCCAGTCTGGAAAGTGTATTAAACTCAGACACTGACAGATACACGGAGACAGGCGGAGACAGACAAAGAGGCATTTAGTCAAACAGCGTCGACACTGGGACTGAGGAAGAACACAACACAACGTCTCCATGTGGTGCGACCTGGGTTTTGGTCCTGAACCCCAATTACATCAGAGCTGGACTTGTTTTCTCTGTGGACCTTTTCACACCTGTCCCTGTTGTAGTTCAGCTCTGCACACACTGGAGGATTTGTATTCTGTGGTACAGTCCAGAGCCAACATGTGAAGTAGTCTTTGTATAAATTATGTGAGGAGACGCAGCAGAAGTGTGGGGGTATTCCTCCTGGCTGGGAGTTTCCTTTCATTCCCTTTGTATCCTAGGTTGCTATCATTAGTTTCAATTCCTATAAATGTTTTACTTTTGCTGTCATAAAAACAAAACCATTAACATTTTTTTTTTTAACTTAACCACCTTATTTATGTTTCGACCGTCTCCATATTTTAATAGAAAAATGTTTCTTCTGACATTGTTTGTGGCAGCTTACGTAATGTACTGGAATAACCTGAGGAGCCAAGCCATCGATGGTCCCTGAAGGACCACAAATATTGTGATCTATGATATTTCTTTCATTTGTTTTCCCTCTAAAGCAGGGGCGTCCAAGTCCAGTCTGTGAGAGCTACTATCCTGCAACTTCTAGATGCCTCCCTGCTCCACCACACCAGGATCAAATGAATAGCTCGTCACCAGACCTCTGCAGAGCTGAATGAAGTTGCAGGGCAGTAGCTCTTGAGGACTGGATTTGGGCACCTCTGCTCTAAAGACGTCTGGTTCTTTGGCAGGGTTTTTCTACCAAAGAAGATCCAAGGTTCTAGTGCTTTACCAGCTGTGGCTCTATAAACTGCTTCTGCAAAACTTCTGCTTCTGCACAGCATTCTGGATGGTTGTTGATCTCCATGAGCTTGCAGCTCCTGACAAAAGTAATTGTTTCCCCAGCACCAGTTTGTTGCTGGCAGAACCAGAGCTTACAACAGATGAAACACAAAGAACTTTTGCTAATCAAGCACTGGATCCAATCTGAAGGGAAAAACTACCTGAGATGGAAACATTTTTTTTTTCTTCATGGTCTTTGCAAAAAGAGCTCAGGCTGAGATTTGACCCAAGACCTTCTTGGTTCAAGGCTACAGTGCCAGCCACTGCTGCACTGTGCAACTATTTTCTAAACATTAACTGTATAATTAAAGTTTTCTTGATCCCTTTCCTTTACCTCCTCAATTTGTTTAACTAAGAATCCTTTATATAGTTTTAGAATTGTCTTTGCATTTGAGGCATCAGTTATTTATTTTTCCCCAATGAAAGGCAATTAAAAAAAAAAAAGTCCCTTGACAAAATTTGGCAAGTAACACCTTTAAAACCTGCATTAAACAACCTGTGTGAAAAAGTCATGGTCTAACAAGCTTTTAGACATTGAATAAATCTAAAGTCAAAGTGTTCTACCTGAATTTCTATTTGATGTTCATTTTCTCTTTTCACTTTAAAGCCTAATATCTTCCTATACAGGTCCTTCTCAAAATATTAGCATATTGTGATAAAGTTCATTATTTTCCATAATGTCATGATGAAAATTTAACATTCATATATTTTAGATTCATTGCACACTAACTGAAATATTTCAGGTCTTTTATTGTCTTAATACGGATGATTGTGGCATACAGCTCATGAAAACCCAAAATTCCTATCTCACAAAATTAGCATATCATTAAAAGGGTCTCTAAACGAGCTATGAACCTAATCATCTGAATCAACGAGTTAACTCTAAACACCTGCAAAAGATTCCTGAGGCCTTTAAAACTCCCAGCCTGGTTCATCACTCAAAACCCCAATCATGGGTAAGACTGCCGACCTGACTGCTGTCCAGAAGGCCACTATTGACACCCTCAAGCAAGAGGGTAAGACACAGAAGAAATTTCTGAACGAATAGGCTGTTCCCAGAGTGCTGTATCAAGGCACCTCAGTGGGAAGTCTGTGGGAAGGAAAAAGTGTGGCAGAAAACGCTGCACAACGAGAAGAGGTGACCGGACCCTGAGGAAGATTGTGGAGAAGGGCCGATTCCAGACCTTGGGGGACCTGCGGAAGCAGTGGACTGAGTCTGGAGTAGAAACATCCAGAGCCACCGTGCACAGGCGTGTGCAGGAAATGGGCTACAGGTGCCACATTCCCCATTCCTGGGCTACAGAGAAGCAGCACTGGACTGTTGCTCAGTGGTCCAAAGTACTTTTTTCGGATGAAAGCAAATTCTGCATGTCATTCGAAAATCAAGGTGCCAGAGTCTGGAGGAAGACTGGGGAGAAGGAAATGCCAAAATGCCAGAAGTCCAGTGTCAAGTACCCACAGTCAGTGATGGTCTGGGGTGCCGTGTCAGCTGCTGGTGTTGGTCCACTGTGTTTTATCAAGGGCAGGGTCAATGCAGCTAGCTATCAGGAGATTTTGGAGCACTTCATGCTTCCATCTGCTGAAAAGCTTTATGGAGATGAAGATTTCATTTTTCAGCACGACCTGGCACCTGCTCACAGTGCCAAAACCACTGGTAAATGGTTTACTGACCATGGTATCACTGTGCTCAATTGGCCTGCCAACTCTCCTGACCTGAACCCCATAGAGAATCTGTGGGATATTGTGAAGAGAACGTTGAGAGACTCAAGACCCAACACTCTGGATGAGCTAAAGGTCGCTATTGAAGCATCCTGGGCCTCCATAAGACCTCAGCAGTGCCACAGGCTGATTGCCTCCATGCCACGCCGCATTGAAGCAGTCATTTCTGCAAAAGGATTCCCGACCAAGTATTGAGTGCATAACTGTACATGATTATTTGAAGGTTGACGTTTTTTGTATTAAAAACACTTTTCTTTTATTGGTCGGATGAAATATGCTAATTTTGTGAGATAGGAATTTTGGGTTTTCATGAGCTGTATGCCAAAATCATCCGTATTAAGACAATAAAAGACCTGAAATATTTCAGTTAGTGTGCAATGAATCTAAAATATATGAAAGTTAAATTTTCATCATGACATTATGGAAAATAATGAACTTTATCACAATATGCTAATATTTTGAGAAGGACCTGTATATATGTAAAAGATTAGTTCATCTTTATGTTTTAAAAGTGCATGTTAAATAATATTGGAAAAACTTTGGTCAAGTTTGCAGTTTAGGCATTTTTCTACTGTTTATGGAAGGATAAAACAAAGATTTTGTGTTGGTGTGTTAAATGCAATGCAATTCATTGACAGCCTTAACCTAATATCATCAGCCAACTCTACTGATTTGGACAAAAAGGTGTCATTACATGCAGTTTCCACGCCAGGGATCAAATCCTCTAATATTGTAGTGTGTTTTTGTTGTTCTTTCCTTGTTGCATTGGTTTTCTCACTTTTTGATCTCACTGTCAGCTGTAAATGGTTAGAGTACAGAGGTAAAAGAAGCTGGTTTGGTCAAGAGAAATGTTTTTTTATTTAATGTGCAGTCATGAGCAAAGTTAGGTACACCCTGTTTTAATTCTTGGGTTTTTGCACATAAATGATCTAAACATAAAACTATAAAATTTAAGTGGACCCTGAAACCCCTAGAAAATGCAAAATATTCTGAGTGAAAATAGAAAAAATGCACTTTGTCACACAGGCTTAAATTGTTATTTCTTTTAGCAGCTGCCATCATTATACCTGGCCTATCTTGCAATAAATTGTGGAGCCCAGTAATTTTGCACAGCTCTGGTGAGACCAGATTATATTAGCAGTGTGTCTTAATGGCATAGACGTGCAGTTCTAGGCAAATAATCATCCAGCAATGACTTTCCATGCATTTGACTTGGTACCATGCGCAATTGAATCAACAGCTAAGCCAAACTGCGACAGGATTTTGGAGATCTCAAAAAAATCTGTGGCATGATGGTCACTCTGAGGGTCACTCATCTCTGAGAGTTCATATATAGTCATGAGATATGCACCACTGCTAAAGAATTGATGCTACTGAAATGTCACAACAATAAACCAATAATAACTACCTCATTTACGCAGATGCTCATTCTTCACCAATGAAGATTTAACCCATCTTGGAACTTCAATGGTCAGAGATGCTTCATTTGAGGTAGCCTGACCTACTTTCTGAATAATTTAGCTAATGATCATTTGACCACAAAGGGGTAGTCTTGAACTCTGTATAGATCATTGAGCTTTCATCTCGAGATCATTTCATATCTAAAAAATAAAAAAACAACATAAATCTAGACGATGATGCCATGACCAAGGTCTGTTGTCCTGACCTAGTAGCACAGTGTGAATTTCAGATCCTAATTCACCAACACAATGCAAAATAGGGACCATCAAAAGCATCACGCGTAATTCAGAGATGTGGAGGACATGATGTCCTACAATAATCTGGTCAGTTTCTTCACTTTTAAACTCCATGGAAGGTCCATTTTTAGATTCGTCAACAGACATGGCAAAATATGAAACAATGTGAAAGCTGTTTTTTTTGCATTCATAGTGCTCTTTGGGAACCCGGTCAGTTTCTCTATTCTAACTGCTGACCACCAAGGATGTTGGTGGTTTCTGCTTACTTTCTCACACCCTTATAACCTCGTAATTGTGGGCCAATCCCATTAGTGGGTTCAGATATAACTGTCACCGTTTTCTTTTGTTTTGCCACTCAATCCATAAGAGCTGCACCCAGCCATGTGTAATACATCACCTGAGAACCCTGCAGCCATTGAAACAAGATTAGACGTGTCACAGAGTAATGATGATTGGCTTGAAATTCAGTCATAGCCTCAGAAGAGGAGGGAGGGGTAATCACAGTGTAAGGTGTACATGTGTTGCGGGTCATGGGGTGGCGTTCGTTTCCAATGAACCTCAGAGGTTTCGTGACTGTTTTCCATCTTCTGCTACAACATCCACCTTATTTGAATGAGATCTGAAATTCATGTTTTTGAAAAACTTTAAATATTGCAAGCTCTTTCTTCCTTCTACTACACTCTTTTCTTCCCAGTAATAAGAGATCCTGAAGGCTTTTCAGAAAATATTCTGTCAACTGATGTGACTGAAGTGAAACTTTTTGGAAGGTGTGCATCCCATGAAACTAACAGAGCATTTCAGAAAAAGATTATACTAACAGTAAAACATGGTGGTGGTGGTGTGATGGTCTGGGGCTTATTTATAACCTGGGTGACATGCCATTATTAACTGAACCATAAATTCTGCTGTCTACCAGAAAATCCAGAGGGAAAAGGTGCATTCATCTATTCAGGACCTCAAGCTGAAGTACAATTGGGTTATGCAGCACACCAGCCAGTGCCTTGAATAGCTCAAAAAACTCAAAATGATGGTTTTGGAATGCCCTAGTAAAAGTGTGAACTTTGTTACCACAAACACATGATGGCAACTCTTGATACACAACCAGTTTATAGCTTCATATGGCAATTACTTCCTTCCCCCTTAAATGAAATCATGACTGGAAAATGGAATTTAGTGTTTACTCAGGGTATCTTTGTCTGACATTAAAATTAGTTTGATCTGAAACACTTGTGTGACAAAAATGAGAAAACAGAAGAAAACTTTCAAGGGGCAAAAATGTTTTTTTTTTTCCAGCTCAGTGAGCAACTGCTTAAGATAAAACCCTTACAATAAAACTTATGAGCCAGATGAACTTGGTGGTGGTGTCGAAATCTTTTGTTTGTCAGAAAACCCACTGCTTTCCCAACTCACCTCTTGAACCCATTCAATGCAAGAGAAGCTGTGAGACGTGTAACCACATTTAGGGAACTGTCATTTTCGATATAGCACTGACCCACATACAGAGAACACTCAGAGGAAACAAGCTGAAAGTGTAACGGTGTTTATTTACAGTACATGAACACAGGGACATGAATGGGAAAATTCGCCAACTGAAAGAGAGGGGAAGAGAACTGGTGAAACAGGGAACGGTGTTAATTAAAACGATATTTGTAAACAAGAAAGTGTCTTACTAAGTAAATGCCGTCAAATCGCCAGGGGTAGAGGGAGTCAGAACCTGGGTGTGCGAAGCTAGGTTGTCCATATGCTTCAGTACGAGCTGGGGAGTGAATACTGGTGAGTTCATGAGAGAGTTGAATGTTCAGGTACTTGCATTGGAGGGTGGACAGGGTACACCTCTGCCTTGGTTCAGGAGTCAGGAATTTCCAGGAAGCTGCCAGCTTAATCCAAAACACGAAATCCAGAACGTAATCCACAAAACATAGGTAAACTTGAGCATCCAGGAAATCACTGGAGCCAAAGACGAAGCTCAACGAAGATAAACAAGGTTCAGGTTTCAGCCACTGTAGGCAAACACTCTGGCATTGAAGTGCTGGCAGCCTCCTGCTTAAATACTCCTCAAGGTAATCAGCAGATCAGTCGCACCTGTCACCCCGTGCACCCCGTGAACCTGAGAAACTCTGGAACCACCTGAAAGCTAAAAACAAAGTGAACACACACACACACACACAAAAAACCCCAGAACCCTGACAGGAACATTATATAGGTTTCTTTACAAGTTGTGTGAAGAAGCTGTCGGTGCTGCAAGTAAAAAGGTAATCTGTAGCACAGCTAAGTGTCAGAGCTCTCAGATCTCCCCGTCTCTGTTGTGTTGTTCTCTGATACAGCCCTGAAACAGAGAATATCTCATACAGTGGATACCATAAGCTGAGCGGCAAATAGAGGCAATTTTTTCCTGTTTATAAACCCACAAGTACACCTCGTTATCAGCTCATTGAGGTTTTCATGATGGCCACCATTATTCCAGCTTTGTGGTCAGCAGATCTTAATAATGTGGATAAAGTGTCTTTTTTTTTCTACAGCCACATAAATTCCTAAAATTTATGAGAACAATTTCACACTAATGTCCTAATGTTGTAAAATACTCTCTCATTTGATTTTTCTGCTGGTCATAGTATCACCAATTACCAAGAAATTACTGTTAATCAACATCCAGTTAGAAAAGACACACACACAAACTCTGAAACGTGTGCAAGCAGCCCCTAATGAAACCGTTCTCACGTCACAAATTTATCCTCCCTCTGCGGTTGCGTTTTAATTTCACTCCATTTACTAGTTAAATATGTGACCATGCTGCACATTTTTGTTCAGTCTCCAACCAGCCATGCACGATATTTATGCAGAATCATGCCTCGGAGCAATGAGAAACCACCAGCTTTAACTGCACAAAATAACAGGAAAAAAAAAACTGGCTGGTTTTAACATGTATAAAATATGTTTAACCATGTTAATGACCTGTTTTAGGATTAACTGTTTTTGCAATAGTGCTAAACATTGGTTGTACTCGGAGTATTGCTTAAATATAATTCATAAAACTGTTGTGTTGAATATTGTTGATATTCAGGCATATGTAAAATGGCAAACATGCATAGCTGAGATAAGTCTTGCTGGTGATTGTTTTAAATTTAATATCCTCACTAATCTTGTGGGAGATAACTTGTGAAGTCTCTATGGGCACAAATTTGGTTCAGAAATATTTTGGATGTGTAAATTATTCTTTGTGAACGTGTGAAATGGAGTAATGACACAAAATACTTTATTCAGGCAGTCTTTTTAAGATGAATCATAACCAGAATCCACTCATGCGCCCAGAGCATGCCAACATGAAGTATACATATATAAACGTTAGAGAAAATGAAAATAAGGCTAAATGAGCAGTATGCACGTGTATATGTACATACAGCCAATTTTCTTCTTCATATATAAATAAAAAAGAAAGGCAGGTCCTAATAGTGCTTATTTTGTTTCACAATAGCTGACTACTCCGGTAGTAAGGTTTTCACTGTGTTCATCAGAGAGACAGCATGGGGGAAGAAACTCTCTCTATGCGGCTGTTTTTTAGTTCTCTGTAGTGCCAACTTTAAGATAAAAGTCCTAACTGTTTTTGTCAGGGATGTGTGGGGTCTGCAAAGATTTTAGCTGCCCATTTTCTGACCCTTGACCTGTACATGTCCTGGATGGAGGGAAGGTCAGCCCTGATGATTCTCTCTGCAGACCAATGTGTTTGTTGTAGTTTGGACCTGTTCTGTTTTGTGGATGAGCCACAACCACACAGTGATGGATGTGCACAGGACAGACTGAATAATGGGCCCGTAGAAAATGACCAGCAGCTCTTGTGGTAGGTGGTACTTCTTGAGTTGCCACAAGAAGTACAGTCTCTGCTGGGCCTTCTTCTGTTCAGTGTCTGTATGTGTGAGGACCACCTCAAGTCCCAGGATAGGGTGGTTCCTAGGAACCAGAAATAATCCACAGTAGACAGTGTTGCTAAGAATGATGTGTGGTAGCAGAGTGGGGGGCATTCTCAGAAGGTCCACCATCATCTCCACTGTCTTGAAGGGGTTAAGCTCCAGGTGGTTCTTACCTGACCAGTTGGCCAGCCAATCCACCTCCATTCTGTATGCAGAGTCGTCATTGTCCTGGATCAGACCAATAACAGTGGTGTCATCTGAAAACGTTAGAGGTTTCACAGACGCTGAGGTGCAGTCATTTATGTACTGAGAGAAGAGGAGTGGGGAGAGAACAAACCACTGGGGGGTGCTGCTGCTGATGGTTCTTGTGCGGGAGAAGATGCTTCACCAGGTTCTGCAGGTCAGTAAGGTGGAGACCCGTCAAAAACAGTTACTCAAAGGATTTCATGACCTAAGACATTTGGGCAGTAGGTCTGTAATTGTTTAATCCTGTGTTGGTGCTTTTCTTGGGAACCGGTATGGTGGTGGAACGCTTCAAGCAAGAGGGACCCTCACTCCGGTAGTCTGATTTAATAATAGATTTTACATCTTGGGTACTATTTAGGTCTTGGTCCATGATGTTTCTTGCTTTGTGGTTTTTGGCCTCTTTTCTTGCATTTAAGGATCCAACACGATAGTGAGGGTGGTATGTGGGGGTGGTGTTCTCCAAAAGTCCACCGTCTTCTCAACAGTCTTGAGTGGGTTAAGTTCCAGGTGGTTCTGACCACATCAGTGTACCAGCCAATCCATCACCTCTCTGTATGCAGACTCATCACTATCCTGGATCAGTCCAAAAACAGTGGTGTCATCTGCAAACTTCAAGAGTTTCACAGACGGGTCCGCTGAGGTGCAGTTATTTGTGTAGAGGGAGAAGAAGAGTGGGGAAAGAACACACCCTTGCGAGGCACTGGTGCTGATGGTTCTTGTGAGGGAGAAGACGCTCCCCACCCTAGCGTGCTGCTGCCAGTCCTTCAGAAAGCTGGTGATCCACTGACAGGTGGAGGCTGGGACTTTGAGCTGGATGAGCTTGTAGCGGAGGATGTTTGGGTTGATAGTGTTGAAGGCCGAGCTGAAGTACACAAACAGAATCCTGGCGTACATCCCTGGGTGGTTGAGGTGTTGCAGGATGAAGTGTAGTCCCAAGTAGACTGCATTATCTGCCAACTTGTATGCCCTGTAGGCAAACTGCAGGGCTCCAGCAGGGGGTTTGTGATGTCCTTCAGGTGCTTCAACACCAGTCGCTCAAAGGATTTCATGACCACAGACGTCAGGGCGACAGGCCTGTAGTCATTTCGCCCTGTGATGGTGGGTTTCTTGGGTACTGGGATGATGGTGGAGTGTTTGAAGCAGGAGGGAACCTCACACAGCTCCAGTGACTTGTTGAAGAAGGATGAGTACAACCCCATAACACCATCCTTACCGTGAAGCATGGAGGTGGAAACATCATTCTTTGGGGGTGCTTTTCTGCAAAGGGGACAGGACGACTGCACTGTATCAAGGGGAGGATGGATGGGGCCATGTATCGGGAGATCCTAGCCAACAACCTCCTTCCCTCAGTAAGGGCATTGAAGTTGGGTCGTGGTTGGGGTCTTCCAGCGTAACAATGACCCAAAGCAGACAGTCTGGACAACTAAGGAGTGGCTCCGTAAGAAGTATCTCAAGGTCCTGGAAAGGACATGAACCCAATTGAACATCTTTGGAGGAAGCTAAAAGTCCGTATTGCCCAGCGACAGCTCGGAAAGCTGAAGGATCTGGAGAAGATCTGTATGGAGGAGTGGTCCAAAATCTCTGCTGCAGTGTATGCAATCCTCGTCAAGAACTAGAAGGAATTGTCTGATATCTGTAATTGCAAACAAAGGTTTCTGTTTTGTTTTTCTGGTGTATCAAATAGTTATGTCATGCAAGAAAATGCAAATTAATTACTTAAAAATCACACAATGTGATTTTCTGGATTTTTCTTTTAGATTCCATCACTCATAGTTGAACAGTACCTTAACCTGCAAAATCGGCAGTGTATTAAATACTTGTTCTTCGCACTGTATGGGAGGAGATGTTGTAATACCACATATTCTGAGCAAAGGTGAGCATATAAATGCTGTAAAAAGCATCCAAGTATGGAACCTTGCAGTGTCCCAATGTAATCTTTGTTCACTTAGACAAGCAAATTGCACAATGACGTGACTGAGAAAGTTTCATAGTAAGTGTTAGTGTTAGAGCTCCTATTTCCTGGGAACTCCAAACGCAGCTCAAGAATCTCTAATCTAACTGGTTAGTTTGATTGGTCTCTGTCCAATTAACTCAAAGTGTAAAGTTTGTGCAAACATTTGCTTTTGTGACTTATGAGCCAAATCCACGGTAACTGAGTTAAATATGAAATTTTCTGCTTTGTTTCTGATCTTTAGGTGTTTGAGTTTTGGATTTCTTACATGTCTTTGTTTTCTTCCTTTCCCTGTTGTTTATGTTCTCTACGTATTGCCGTTTTAGTTCGTTCCTTTGTGTATTAGTTTCTTAGTTCATTCTTGTGATCTTCGTACATTTAGATTATGTTTATTTAGATTCTTAGGGTTTTATTTATCTCCATTCAGCTCCTCTGTGTGAATTAGCCTCCCTCCCTTAGCTCCTTAGCTGATCTACATATCCTCCCGATTACTTACACCTGTACAGGTCCTTCTCAAAATATTAGCATATTGTGATAAAGTTCATTATTTTCCATAATGTCATGATGAAAATTTAACATTCATATATTTTAGATTCATTGCACACTAACTGAAATATTTCAGGTCTTTTATTGTCTTAATACGGATGATTTTGGCATAAAGCTCATGAAAACCCAAAATTCCTATTTCACAAAATTAGCATATCATTAAAAAGGGTCTCTAAACGAGCTATGAACCTAATCATCTGAATCAACGAGTTAACTCTAAACACCTGCAAAAGATTCCTGAGGCCTTTAAAACTCCCAGCCTGGTTCATCACTCAAAACCCCAATCATGGGTAAGACTGCCGACCTGACTGCTGTCCAGAAGGCCACTATTGACACCCTCAAGCAAGAGGGTAAGACACAGAAAGAAATTTCTGATCGAATAGGCTGTTCCCAGAGTGCTGTATCAAGGCACCTCAGTGGGAAGTCTGTGGGAAGGAAAAAGTGTGGCAGAAAACGCTGCACAACGAGAAGAGGTGACCGGACCCAGAGGAAGATTGTGGAGAAGGGCCGATTCCAGACCTTGGGGGACCTGCGGAAGCAGTGGACTGAGTCTGGAGTAGAAACATCCAGAGCCACCGTGCACAGGCGTGTGCAGGAAATGGGCTACAGGTGCCGCATTCCCCAGGTCAAGCCACTTTTGAACCAGAAACAGCGGCAGAAGCGCCTGACCTGGGCTACAGAGAAGCAGCACTGGACTGTTGCTCAGTGGTCCAAAGTACTTTTTTCGGATGAAAGCAAATTCTGCATGTCATTTGGAAATCAAGGTGCCAGAATCTGGAGGAAGACTGGGGAGAAGGAAATGCCAAAATGCCAGAAGTCCAGTGTCAAGTACCCACAGTCAGTGATGGTCTGGGGTGCCGTGTCAGCTGCTGGTGTTGGTCCACTGTGTTTTATCAAGAGCAGGGTCAATGCAGCTAGCTATCAGGAGATTTTGGAGCACTTCATGCTTCCATCTGCTGAAAAGCTTTATGGAGATGAAGATTTCATTTTTCAGCACGACCTGGCACCTGCTCACAGTGCCAAAACCACTGGTAAATGGTTTACTGACCATGGTATCACTGTGCTCAATTGGCCTGCCAACTCTCCTGACCTGAACCCCATAGAGAATCTGTGGGATATTGTGAAGAGAAGGTTGAGAGACTCAAGACCCAACACTCTGGATGAGCTAAAGGCCGCTATCGAAGCATCCTGGGCCTCCATAAGACCTCAGCAGTGCCACAGGCTGATTGCCTCCATGCCACGCCGCATTGAAGCAGTCATTTCTGCAAAAGGATTCCCGACCAAGTATTGAGTGCATAACTGTACATGATTATTTGAAGGTTGACGTTTTTTGTATTAAAAACACTTTTCTTTTATTGGTCGGATGAAATATGCTAATTTGGTGACATAGGAATTTTGGGTTTTCATGAGCTGTATGCCAAAATCATCCGTATTAAGACAATAAAAGACTTGAAATATTTCAGTTAGTGTGCAATGAATCTAAAATATATGAATGTTAAATTTTCATCATGACATTATGGAAAATAATGAACTTTATCACAATATGCTAATATTTTGAGAAGGACCAGTATTCTATGTCCTTTTTCCACTCATACCTCAGTATTTAAGCTTACCCATTGTCCTTGCTCCCTGCCTGATCCTCCTGTTGCACTCCCAGTTCTCATGCCTGTAATTCTTCCTGTTTCCCTTGTGCCTCCTGTAAGTTCTCAGTTTTTATTTAATAAATCATTGTGTTCATCTTAAGCTCCTGTTTGCTCCTGGGTGGCCCTCTGCAACCACAACTTATGACACTAACAGATGATCACAAAATGCACAAAACTGAATCACAAATACAAGTTTTGTGGCAGACTAAATTACACATCTTTTCTGCGTTTGTGCATTATTGCACAACATTACAAAGGTAGATTCTCATCTGAACATTTTTGGTTCTGATTTGCACCTAACATTCTCTTTTGTCAGAGCAGGTAAGAGACTATTTTTCCCAAGATGTGAGCTTTTTGGATACACGTGTAAAGATATTTTTTGCATTACATTAAAAAATGATACTTCTCTGCCATGCTTTGACACATGAGAACCACAGACAAGGTCACAATTTTCACTAGAAGAAGCAAAGGTCTCTGGGAAAGCTTTACAAGGTTTGTGAGTGTCCAAGTTTGTCCTTCGTTCTTGTCACATGCGGCCCGGGAATGGCCCTGACCATGAAGTTGTAACCATAACTGAACAGATAGCTGGAGTTCTTAGGTGAAACAATTCGGATTGATTGCTATAGTACCGTCTAAATGCAGATAAACCACCTTGCCTGCATATGGGAACAAGTGTGCAAGGTGAAGGTGTCCCAAAAATAGATTTCAAAGAATCACACTTTTAAATAACGTCATGTGAAAATGTTTTTTTGAGACTCAGTAATTTGGATAATAGCTGAGCAAGTGTAATGTTGAACTAGAGGAGTAAATTAAACAAGCGTGAGAGTGTTCTGTTTTTCAGTGATTGCCCTCTGGATTGTGGTTTGGAAAAGATTTGAAAAAGAAACAGCTGAAAACACTGAAATGTCCCTAATGAATTTTGGGAATATTTCTACTTAATTAAACCTTATACTTCAGGAAACACACTAAAATACTGCTTGTTAGTGGATAAAGCATAAAACTGGGGAAAAAAACATTTACCGATAAAAGTGCAGCCCTATTTAGAATAATCTCTTCTACGTAATTTATTACACAACAGTGCCTTGTAAAAGTATTTACACCCTTGGAACTGTTTCACATTTTGTCACTTTACAGCCACAAATATCACCACATTTCCTTTCGATTTGATGTGATACACTGACCTCCTCCATAGTCTTGCGCAAGAAAAAGGTTTTCTTTCATGATTCTCCTTTAGTTACCTCCATCCATCTTCCCATCAACTTTCACCATCCTCGCAGATCCTGCTGAAGAAAAAGATCTTTACAATATGATGCTGCCACCACCATGGTTCGCAGTAGGTATGGTGGGTTAAGGGGAAGGTGCTGTGTTAGTTTTCTACCCTACATATCATTTTGCATGTATGCCCAAAACGTCCAAAATTGACCTAATCTAAGAAGATCCCCTTGTTCTACAGGTTTTCTGGGTTGCCTTCATAGCTTGTGGAAAACCAGAAATGAAACCTCTCATGGTTTTCTTTTAATAATTCAACAATCTGGTTTCTGTTCCATAATGGCCTGATTTGTGGAGTCCAATACTAATAATTGTCTTGTCAACAGATTTTAATACTTCAGAACCAGAATATCCTTTAGTGTCATTGTCATGAGTAGAATGAAATTGGGGTAAAAGCTACTGGTCTGTGCATGAGTGTTGTGACTATGAATCTGAGAATATTATTTAATATTTAATATTAATACCTTAATATTTTATCAAATAATATTTCGGTCTGTTAAAGGTTGTCCTGTGAATACCGGCCCGGTAAGGCGGTGGTATTAGGACAAAATTGAAAGGGATGAGCCAAGCTCTGACATTATTGAACAGCATAAACTCTGCACACACATGGAATGAATTCACACAATTTCTTAAAATACAAGAATTTATTAACAAAACTAAGTCAACTCAAAGTCAAACATATTTCAATCAACAAACTATTTACCACGCTAAAACAATCCAACTAACTACCAACCAGAATGAAAGAATAAGAAAGACTAATGGACTATGTACAATATAAACAAGTTGATTAAAGATGATTGAAAATCATGACCAAAAGAGTGATGCAACATTACCATGCAATGTTTATGTTTGAGAACCAAGGATTATCTTGAAGAATCTGGAAGTGAAGTTAAGTTAGTCTTGGAATTAACTTAGGCAATAATCAGCAAACGTTTAGGCAACCACTCACAATGCAAGATCAGATAAAAGATTATTTTAATAAAATAATGTTTTAAAGAATTATCTGCTGAATAAAACCAACCTTCTGGATGACTAATTCTCAACAGTGTCTCATTAGCTGCCTGTATTTATTAAAATTATATTTAAAGAAATATTATTAAGGAAATAGTAAAATATTTAGAGAAATATTTTGGAAAAGAACCAAATCTTTCTGGAGAAACGGGCTTATGTATGCAAGCACATGTTCGTAGCTGTTAGCAGTTAAAGCTAACAAAAGAAGCTTATAGCTTGGCACCAGAATCAAACACATACCTTTAAAATACCAGGATTAATAAAAAGGTTAAAATGCATAAGCGCGGACGGCGCATTATGATCAATCTTCTGTGTTTAAAATCACCCTTTAAATAAAGTTTGTCTTAACCTTAAAAAAACACACAAACATAATACAAAACTGAGCACGTGTACTGCAGATAGGCTGCTAGCACTAAGATAGCAGAGTTTCAGAAACAAAACCAAACTTCATAAAATGAAAAACGTTTAGATCATTTCATCCTAAATCACTTCTATCACTCTGCCCAAACCCTTAACCTCGTATGTGAACCATGCTGAGGAGAAGTTTGAAGTGAGGACAAAGTTTGAAGAAAGCTCTGTGAACAAAAGGTTAGCTTCAGCTAAACTCCGGAGCTGTTGGGGGGGCGCTCTGTCGGGCCGACCAAATTGCACGTTACCACGGTGATGCCGGGAAACCACTCCACTAGGCGTCGTAGACACAGCGTCTCTGCAGGGACCTCTGGGAACAGTTTGCTGTCTGTAGTTCTCAGAGAGAAAGTCAAGCAACGGCTGTACCTTAATCACCCGTTCATGAATGAATCTACCGGATACACAGACAGTAATTCATTCGTACTTAACTTTGTGCATATGATTACGTGATCTTATGACCAGTTTGAAGAGTTTATGTCTGTTTGCCAGCAAAGAGACATTAGCGCTGTGCCTCTCTGTCCAGGCCCCTGGGTGACCCGTATAGAAGAGACAGAATGTAGCAAGAGTGGTGCTTTTATTTGGACAGTGACGTCACAGGAAGTCCGCAGTTACCCCGTTTCCTGGCTGTGCCGGAAGTAGGTTAATGCAATTTATTTTGAAAGTTCCAGAAAAGTCTGTACTGGCCTTTCACGCTGTAACTATGGCTGTGGTCCCAACATGAGCAATAAATTATATATGTAACAGCTGTTGCTGTTAAATAGAAACTGATTTTGAATCTTGTCCTTGCTTTAACTGACCGGTAGTGTCTGCCCGACGGTAAAAGATCAAGCAGACCGACCCGGGTTAGAAGTGTCCTTTATGATGTTATGGGTTTCTTGAAGACAGCGGGAACTGCAAAGTTCCTCAAGTATGGGTAGAAGGAAGCCAACGATCTTTTGGGCCACATTCATCCTCTGGAGTGTTTTCCTCTTTATTGCTCCTACTTGAGCTGTGGATCTCTGCAGCTGCTCCAGAGTCACCTGGGCCTCTTCTCTGGTCTGTTTCTCTGCTTAATGCTCTCCTCACATGGCCTGCCAGTGTAGATGGACGGCCATTTCTTGGTAGGTGTTCGAGGCGTATGAATATTTTTGCAAGGTGCTGTATTTTTTGTGTCATGATTTCCGTGTAGGAGTCAGAAACTAACCGACCAAGGAGTCTAGAGGGATAGTTTTAATAAAACAGCTCTGCCTCCTAATAAGATTCAAAAGGGCTTCAGTAAGTATGTGCATGCTGTTTGTGTGGCTCTGTGGACCACTTGTAAGAGTTCTGGTGCTAGGAATGATGATCTCCAGCAGGTAAAATATGTCAATGTAATTGGCAGTGTGTTATAAAAGCACCATCTGTTGACGGTGAGGATGCAGCGGCAGCAGTCTGTGGCTGTTTGGGATTGTGTTTGATCCTCCAGCTGTAGGTCCGTTCTACAACACACGGCTTGTGAAGGCCGATGTAAGTAAAACAATTAATCTGTGCTAAAGTGTCTAGGAGTACCATGCTTGATGTAAACAGCCTGGCTTCCACAGCACTGTTTCTCTCATGACCTCCAAAGATGTGAATAATTGATCTGAATACGCTATATTCTGAAGGTCGTGGCCTTCAAAAGGAAACAAACAGGTTTCTCTTTTTTTGTGCAACACTTTCATGTCAGGTAACCATACACACACACACACACAAACACACACACACACACACACACACACACTCTTGTTTTGCTATATGTAGTGAGGACCATGTGTTGACTCCCATTGACTTCCATTGATTTTCAGTCATTTTCAACCCTTTCTATGCCCTAACCCTAACCCTGACACTAAACTCACCCTAAACCTAACCATTACCAGTGCATGCCTAACTCTAACCTTAACCTAAACTCAATTCACACCTTGGTCCTAAACCTAACTGTTAGCAAAATCGGTCGTGAGGACCAGCAAAATGTCCTCACTTTGGTACAAACGGTCCTCAATTTGATGGTGAAATCGAGAAAATGGTTCTCACTGTGATGCCAAGACAGGAACACACACACACACACACACACACACACACACACACACACACACTTCTTTGTGGATCATATACCATCACTAAAGCCTAAGAATTGCTCAGTCAGCTTTTTGTTCATTTCAGAAAATGCACATATCATCTCTTATTTATTTGCATGTGCGTGTGTGTCTTTTGTTGTTGCCATGAAAAGTTTGGTGTCCCAGAAAGAGGAGTAGGAGGGGGGCTCATACAGACGCCTGCAACCTGGCCCGCTATGAGCTGTGCTGCACTGGTATTCTGTAGCCTACCTGAGCACATTTCGTCTGCAGTCACTATTTAAAGCGACTGAAATGCTATTAATATCTTTTTACTATTTCCACCTTTCTCTGCTTTTTTTTTCTTCTCGTCCTCTGCTGACGACAGTTGCTCCACTGCTTCTGACTCACTGCTTTTCCACTTTTTCCTCCTCCTTTGGGTACTAAAAGCTGTTGTTTTACTACGAATTTCTTGTTCATTAACCCAGCTATTATAAACTTTGAAGAGCTGCAGGTAATTGTATACTAGAAGTGCTGGATTTGACGTTGGTACGACATATCTAAGACACAGGCCTACCAGAGGTTTTTAAGTGCATAATTTCGTCTGGATCTGTGCCTTCAAATGTACTCAGACTTCAATGTGTTTTGTTGGGATTTTATGTGGAATAGATGGTTGTCTTTTTTTTACAAATGAAAATCAAAAAAGTTTATTTTGGATTTGTATTCAGGCCCCTTTACAAAATTCAGTGCAAAGAAATTGACTTTATAAATCACCTAATAAATAGGCTATCTGTGTGCAATCTGATTGTAACTCTGAACGAGCTACAGAGATTCTCTACTCAGGTGGGAGAATCTGTTGACAGGAAAACATTTTTTAGTGGTGCCTTTGACAAATCTGGTCTTTATGAAAGGTTAACTAACAAGGTCACTGTGGTAAGAAAGGCAGTGTGCCACAGGGCATGTATGGTACACAGCAAATATGGGGAAAAAGGTCCTCTGATCAGATGAGACCTAGACTGAACCTTTGGCCTACATGAAAAATGCTATGTATGGTTGGAAAACTAACAATGCATGATGTCCTCCACCATGCCCGTGGTGAATCATGAGGGTGGCAGCATCATGCTGTGGGGAGGCTTTTCTACAGCAGGGACAAGGAAGCTGGTCAGGATTTATGGGAGGATGTACTGAGGATAATCCTTATAGATAACCACTTGACAATCATAGACTACCTTGTGTCAGACGATAATATAAAATGCCAGATGTTCCTGTAATGTTACAAAAAAGAAAGGGAAGAATACTTTGCAAGGTACTGTACAGGTACATCTAAAAAAAAATTTTAATATCGTGAAACTTTTCAGTATTTTTGTCACTAATTTGAGAAAGCTAAACTCATATACAGATTTGTTACACACAGAAGGAATACCTAAAGGATAGGCAGCAAAAGGTCCCTGCTAAAGAAGAAGGATGTTCAAAGAGTGCTGTATCCAAGCATATTTATAATAAGTTGAGAGGAAGGAGAAACTGTGGTAAAAAAAGTGTAAATTGGTGGAGCTTCTCAAGGAATGGACTGAGGCTGGAGTCAGTGCATCAAGAGCCGCTACGCACTGACGGATCCTACACATGAGCTACAAATGTCTGGGCTAATCTTGGCTAAGTAGAAAAAAACATTTGCCTGTTGCTCAGAGGTCCAAAATCCTTTATATAGATGAAAGTAAAGTTTGGCTTTTATTTGGAAATCAAGATCCCAGAGTCTGGAGGAAGAGTGGAGAGGCACAGAATCCACGTCGCTTAAAGTCCAGTGTGACGTTTCTACTGTTAGATGATTTGGGTTGCCATGTGATCTGCTGGTGTTGGTCAACTGTGTTTTCTGATGTCCCCAGTCAACGCAGCCATCTACCAGGATATTTTAGCGCACTTCATGCTTCCTTCAGCAGACAAACTTTATAGAGATGTTGATTTCATTTTCCTGCAGGACTTGGGACCTGCCCACAGTAATGAATGTAGCAAAGACTAGTTCAGTGACCAAGATATTCAAATTTTTTGAGATGTCCCTGTATAATATTTGGTTGATACCCTTGTTGTCGATATCTCTAGAACGTTTGTGTTCAATGACAGGACTTTAAGACTGCCTGTGTTTCCAATTGGGTAGGTTGTGGGTTCGGGTATTTAACAGACTTCTTTTATTTTGACATGTTAATCCTTTCATCCTTACGTCTATATGCCTCCAGTTCATCCTCTTCCCTGTATTGCCCTGCTCAGTCTTCCTCTGTGTCCTCCCCTCTCCCCCCACCTGCCTTTTTGTTCGTAACTGATAGCTGTTTTATGGAGATGATTGAATCAAGGCTGCATTTTCTCACAACCCACCAGGTCTGCCTCTCTCTGCTGTACTTGCTGGCATGCAGCACCAAGTGTTAACATACACAAACAGCACAGTGCAATGTAGCAGCACACACTGTCATATATGTTTATTAGAACGTTGCCTTGTCAGTATTCTCAGAGGCCAGTCAAAGTAACTTGAGATCTCAGTTTTCGCTTGTATATGGTTACAGGAAAACAGCAGTAAGAGCACCTTGCCTTGTGTCCATTAAAAGCAGACTGGTTGCCATGTAGGCTGCTGAACATTTTTCTGTTGTCTGCTTCTGCAGCCGTCTGACGTCCCTCAGGAGTTTTACAGCAATGAATATAAAATGCACACACTTGAAACATATGTGCAGAGGCTTGTAGAGTAACAGCATTCAGTTTGAGTTTCAGCAGAAGAATGCTGTTCTTTTTAAAAATTTCCTTCATAATGCTACTCTCTCTAGCTGGTTTGACTGGGCTTGCATTTTTCATATTCTCCAAGAGACAAATTACTTTTAGCTAGATCTTGCAGAAAATCAGCTATTGTCTCTATAAAGCAGCATATGCATTATTCTCTTTTGGTAAAGTTCAGGGGCAATTATTAATTCAGACAACCTTTCAGGAAACCACCTGAGTGGCTTAGGGTTATTAGTTACTTCATCCATGAGATTGTGGCAATATCTTTGGAGCCCAATCTATGGCAAAGATGTTCTTTTATACCGCATGTTATTGTCTTTATTAAAACTCCTCTTTAATTTGATTTTTTTGTTGATTGAAGCAAATAAGACACAATCATGTAATTTAATGTAGGGTTCCTACTCAGTCTTAAAAATTCGGGTAAAGTAAAAAATTTATGGAAATAAGACAAAAGAAAATTAAGTATAGAAAAATGTTTTAGTTTTTTATAGTTTTTTTTTCTTTCTTCCACTTTCTACAAAGCAAAAGTTTATTAAAGCTGAATTAATGCAGTGGTATTCATATTTATTCATTAATTTCACATGCTTTGTTTTCGACATGCCAAATCAAACCTTGGTTTTACCTTTTTACCCATTAGTATTTTGGTCTTTGACTTACTAAATTGAATCTACACTCAATTAAAAATACAAAGCAATTTTAATGTCTGCTTGGTCTCTGAACAACTTTAAATTTAAGTTGGTCTACTACTTGTTCTACTTGTGGCTCAAAGCATTAAAAGAGGTATTTTTAGACTGTTAAAGGTTGTACAGTTCAAAAACTGTGCTTTAAAGAATGTACATATATTGTAGAACCTACAGATACTTAGATCCGATTGTTCTCTATGCAGGCTTCAAGTTTAAAACTTTGTACTTAAATGCCCAGAATGATATAAAAAATGCTGAAAAAAAGAATCTAGACATTTGGGTCTGGAGAAGTATAGAGTTTTTTTTGTAATGACATTTATGAGCTAGAGATGTAATGGTACACATATTCCTACTGAAAATATTTGGTATAGGCCTGTTGCTTCGGTGTGCATGTTTATTGAACTAAAACCTTCGATTTAAACCTGCACACTTGCAGAACGTTTTTGTGTGGTACAAAAGCACGCAGCTGTGTGTTCTGTCAAGCAGCTTTAAAACTCCCAGCTATCACTAAATTTGTCTGCAAATTGGGAACATATTAGTTGATCATTCAGCTACTGTGAGAATGGAGAAAGACAGGTGGAACGCACCAAAGCCTTATGGCACCACTTTTCATCATCATTGAGGTGAATTTCATTTCTCACTAGAAACGACGTCAGTCCAATTGTAAACATCACTGGTACTGAGAAAAATAGGCTTAAGTGCCTGTAACATTCAACTGGTACCACAACCGGTGTTGGCTCAAACAGATCTTCTGCTATGGTGCATTCAAGTACAAATCTTACATGGGATTCTTTACATATCAACACAACTCCAAAATCATTTAATCATTTTTCAAATGTGACCACAATCTCACAACAATTTGTAAAATGATCTTAATCGGTAGTAATGTAAAATGTCTTCGTCCTAGTCTGAATGTGCTGAGCATTCGTACACGTTAGGATATTCGTTAACAGATATTCAGGGATTTGTTTTTATGCTCTTGTTGTCCATGTTGGCAGCAGCTGTTCTGAATTATTTTGAAATGAGTCTCATTATTTTTACAAAAATCTTTTGACGTAGTGAGATGTTGTCGGGTCTAGAAAGAGTCAAGGCCAAGTAGACTTCCCTCTAATGTGCAGTAAAGACCATTCCTGCTGATCTGGTGGAACTGATCCGTTGGACCTAATTGATGTTTCCGTGAAAGGGATGGATTGATGGTGGATGGTGGTCCTGGGTGGTGGATAGGAAATGTTCTCTCAGCAGAAATACGACTCCCTCCTCATATGCATCACACAAGGATTTAATGTCTTAGTGTTTATTTATTTATTTCTATACGCTATTTGCTTACATACAGCAGGTTTGATCTGATGTTAGATTTAAAAGATGACACATTCCTGCACAGAAGTCTCTGACTTTCTCTCATTAACATGGCCCTACATGTAGGCTCACCTCAGTTTTTTCGCCTACTTTCTGTTCTGTCTCGCCCTCTAATTCACAAAGCAAATGACACCAATATTCTGCCACAGAGTTTTTGCTTTAAAAGCTTAACATGCAATAGCAATAGCTGTGTGAGAGACTGGGCCGGTCAAGCATGCGGACACAGTAATAATTTTCAAAGAACATGGGTTTTATTTCCCCAAAATAGCAAAATTCAAATAACGGTTATAGGGCCCTTAAAAGAGGTCCAATGAAGAAGCTAAACTCAAGACAAAAATGTCAGGGTTTACCATAACAAAACCTCAAACTAACTGCTCAAAACAAACAAACTGACCTCCCACACAACAAACAAAGGGGACTTAAATACTGGCTGATCAGACCAGACTGACACACTGAGGAAGAGGGAAGGAAAACATCTACAGAAATTTAAGTAACAAAAATAAGTAAACACAGTTAGCTTAAAAATTTACTTGAATGACTAATAACTAAACAAAATAAGCAAATCACAAAAGCAAAGAGAACTTATGCAAAAATTAGAATAAAGACTCCATGGTCTTCCCCCATGGTGGAACTCCAGATGGTATCACCCAATCAGTCAATCTGGGATTGGAGTGTGCCAGCCAGAGTCCATTGCTTCAGTTCAAGGTACTCCCCCACAGCACCAGCAAAGAAAGCAAAATAATTTTTAAATATTTGACAAAATTCAATAAAAAGACAAAAGTTAACCAAATGTGCCTGCCACAATTAGAACTAATGTATTTCAATATTGTTAATATATAGAACTGCTGTGGTCTTATAGAGGATGCAACCATGTGGGAGACACCTTAACCTTACATAGGAGTGAATGCACAATTATTAGTTATTTCAAGTATTTCTTTGATTGTAATGTTGTCTTAAATGATGTTCACATCAGTCAAAGTAACTCTGTTGACATCTTGTGGTGAAAAATGTTTACTTGCAATCAACCAAACAAGTTGGGGAATTCTTGATGTTTAGGAAGGCTACTTCAGGCTGAATGGGAAAAAAAGCTGTGGTTGAAACAAGATGAATACTGCTTTGAGGTTGACCTGACAATTAAAACAAAAAGCCAAGAATGAAGCGTGTTGGGGAAAATTCTTTTTAATGCTCTGAACTTCCCTTACCTCTCTCCCCTCTGACCTCTGTGTTTTGTTACCCTCCAATAGGAGTTGGTCTGTAAAACCATTATCAGAAGTTTAATGGTTAAAACCCATGCTTTAGGGTGATGTCTCAGGAAGAGCGGATGGGTCTGCTCGTAGATAACTTTGTTACCTGTGACCCGAGGAGGGTCTAGGGCCATAAAACACAGACTCTTTGAAGTTGAGGTAACACCCACATACTCTTTAAATACTGTGTGTAAATGTTGATCGGGGCTCTGCTTCACTGACTAACCTCAGTGACACGGTCTTCAAACGCTGAAATGCCTTTGAATAAAACTTATAAAGACAAAGCCCGGTTTTGCTCTTTTAATGAGTAAATTTCTCTCCTACTTTGATAAGAAAATTCCATTACAAGCACCAGGGGCAGATGTACGCTACTGTTCATCTGTTTATCAACTTGCATGGTTCAAGTTAGGATCAAGGCACTTCCCAATAAAATCTACAAAAGTTTTACCCGTACTCAGAAGTCGGCTGTTTACATTTTGTAGAGGGACAAACCAAACCTGCCTCTCCATCTTTCCTTGTCAGCTGTCCTCTATGAAATATATGTATTGACATGATTGGTTTGTTGGCAGTACCTTCTTGTATTGTTTGTAAAATCATTTTCTGCTTTCCATTAATGATTCAAATTCCTTGAAATATTCCATGTAGAACACTGAAAAACCCGACTGTCTTTAAGATGGATGGAGGTGCAGAGCTAATTTGCCTGCATTGTGATGAGAAGGTCATGAAGCTACTAAGTGTGTTTTATTACAAACATACTTATCAGATCAGATATATACTGACAGAACATACTTGTCCAAAAATGGCTGTGGTATCTCTAAGTCAATTTCTGTAAATCTTAATGTCTTAATCTAAGATGAAATAGCCAAAAGCATGTCTGTCAGCAGTTCTCCTGCCACCGCAGGCAAAGCATCCTGAAAAGAAGAAGACTTCTCTCTTGGTCCTCAGAGACGCTCTAGGAGCTGTGCTGGTGTGTCGCTAAAAATGACTCTGCCTTTTCTTTAAAACCCTGCATTTCTCCTGTCCTGTCATTGCTGCCTTTATCATTGCTTTATTAATGGAGGCTCTTTTAAATAGAGTAAAAATGAGTTTTTACATAGTTAAAGGGAGTTCTCTCAGACATTAATGGAAACAGATAAAAATCATATTCACTGACTGAGGAAGAGCCTTGCGAGTAACCAAGATATTAAGATTTAAAATATTTTATGCGGACAGTCATATTCAATAAATTAGAATATTACTGAAAAGTTTATTTATTTTACTAACTCAACCAAGAAAAACACATTATATAGCCTTTTTACTCAGAGACTGATGTTTTAAAGCCTGTATTTCTGTTAATTGTGATAATTTCTCGCTTACAACTAATGAAACCAAGACATTTAAGATTAGAATATTAAATCAGACCAATAAAAAAAACAATTTAATGCAGAAACCTGGGCTTAAAGATAATTATGTTTAATACCTGCTTAAAGGCTGTTAATTTAGAAGGATACATTTAATCTGATGAGTCTGATAGGAACCCATATTTTAATTTATTGAATATAACTATACATTTCTTAGAAACTTCAATTGAGAAAAAATATTTTTTATACAATCAAGCACTGCTGATTGAGACTTTATATGTAAAAATAAATGCAGGGTAGTTGTTCAGAACCTTTAACTCTGGAAATGTTTTGTCTTTATTGTATAAAAGCCAAGCTGTTGATCCAACTGTGTTGAACCTTGTTTCCTGTCATAAAGGAGGAGTCAATAAAAGAAACCATCAGAGATGCTACACTACCTAATCTACTTGTGTGGACGTGCATATGCTGCGCTGAGTTAATTAAGCGAAAGAAAGTCGGTTTAGTCTGCACATTACTTAGCTGATAAATGACCAAAATGCATTGTTTGCACTGAGTCATCAATGTAGTTTTTTTAAACTAACTATTGCGTTTATGAAGCATAAGCTCTCCATTGTGTACACTTCGCCAGACTGAGAAAATATACAGTGGTAATTCGGGGTGTCTGTTTTTTCACACATGGTGTCCGGTGTCTTCCTAGCTGTCGAAGGTCCACTTTGTCTTTCTCTTTGTGGCGTCTCACCAGCCGCAAACTGTGGCCACGCAAGCAGACGACACAATAATTGTCTGAGAAGATGCTTACCGAGTCTTCCTTTTTATTTGTGATAACAAAGTGGCGGTTTTTTGGAAGATGTGGAAAACAAAGGCAGAAATGCAATTGACTGTTTTCTCTAAGCTCACAGACCTGCAGTTGAAGCCTTCAAGTTAACAGTCATTTAAATTCTCAGTTTAGGTGTTGGCTGTACACAACATGAAACAAGCAATATATAAACAAGATTTAACTATAAAAAAGTATAAAGAATTGTATAAAGACCTGTCTGTGACCCAAAGGCACAGGCATGCGAACCCTTCATCCCCCGGGGTGAAACCCCAACACGAGACGACTGAGCTGGGAGTCAGCTGGGGCGCCTCTTCCCGCGGGCAACTCCAGAGTAGTTGAGAGTCCAACCTCTTGAAGGAGCTGAGTTTTAGTGCCCATGCTGTGCGCGAAGGTGAGCCCGACTATTTCTAGCCGATATCTGTCGACCTCCTGCACACGGTCAGGCTCCTTTCACATTTCCAGACATTTCACATCCCTAGAGCCAGGTTAAGCATCCGGTGATCGAGGTGCCGAGGTCTCCACCTTCGTTCGCTGCCACATCCACTGGTCCCTCATGGTTCCCCCTGCAGGTGGTGGGCCCACTGGGGGATAGCCTCTTGTCTCTCTCGCAGAGTTACCTGACCACCAGGTGCTCACCGACGAGTCATGGGCGACGTCACGTGCCTCTTTCTAGTGGTGTTCATGAAGGCGTCTGACTCGTCACCCAGAGCCATGGGAGACCCTACCAGGGGCATTTAAGTCCCGGACAACATAGTCTCTCGGATCATTCAAGCACTCAAACCCTCCACCACTTTAAGGTGGCTGTTCAAGGAGGGGCCTTGAACCGCCACCGCCGAAATGTTTAATAGCCCACATTTCTGTATTAAAATGTTTTTTACTGGTCGGATGTAACATTCTAATTTTAAATGTCATGTTTTCATTGGTTGTAACAAAAAAAATATCATCATAATTCCCAGAAGGTTGGAAAACAGTCTTATGTGTAATTAATCTACAAAATGTGTTTCACTTAGTGAATTGAGTAACTGAAATAAGGATTGGAGACCATTAATACAAATATATATTTTTTCTCTGTTTAATGCTCCTTTTCTATGGTGTACAGTCAGATCTCTTATTTTAACAATTTTCCATTCGCTTTCTGTTTTCCAATTAGTTATTAGTTATTGGATTGATTAATTTACCTATCTCTTTACCTACCTTTTTTATGTCTTCAAACAGTAAAATCTGTGCAGCAAATCTGAATATAATAATTGCCAAGTGGTGACTTCCTACATTTGAAATAACTCTGGAAAAATGAACTGTTTATACCAGCGTGAGAGCAGCTTAAACTCAAGGCACAGTTATTCACAGTTTATGTTGTTTTATTTCATTGTAGCACTGAAGCTTAAGTGGGAGATTAAGTTTTGTTCAAACTGAAGTTGTCACCTTCTTAAAAAAAGACGCTCTTACATTAATAGCATTTTTTAATGGTTTATTTTAAGATGTAACAACACCATGTCATATTCTGGCAGTGCACTAACTAAAATAATCTTAAAAGCAGTTTGGTTTGTTTCCCAAATTCAGACAATCTAGTGAATTTATCAGCAGGAATCCTTGTCGTCTGCCGAACATGCACCTCCGCTTTCAGTGGCCACTCAAGTGAGAGTAGCGTTACTTCAAAATAACTTTACTCAAGTTCAGGTAAAAAGTACAGTGCAGTAAAACTAGTCCTGCAAGTACATTTTTTTAAAGTTAGTCAAGTAAATGTAACTCGTTGTAGCCCACCTTTGTTCATTAACCTCTCTCTGACCACCAGATAGTGGCAAATATATGATTCTTAGTAAGGGGGACATACGTACACATTAATCAGCATTAGTGGTAAATATACACTGGCTGTATCCAGACTGGAACAGGATTGATGCTAAATTGGGACCCTTGTCCAATAGGGGTAAAGCATGTATAAGCAGATAAATGTATGGATGAATGTTCCAGTTTATTGATGTTTTATTTATGCATTTGACCCTTTTTTGTAGTTTGCAACTAAATGTAGTGTCAATGTTCTGTTTCTTACCAATCATGGAATATAAAAACGTTTGTCTAAAGTTATGATCAATAATTTCTTTCCTGGTTATTTACAATGTGGTATTTGTCTGCTGGTCAGTCACACAGATAGTTAAGCCTGCATATTTTAATGAGTTTTATTCAACTTGTGCATCACTATCTGTGAATGCGTTGTCAAATTTAACTGTTGTGGCTTATTTAAAACAACAGTAGTTGACCAAAGTGCTTGATGAAGTGTAAGATTTTCAGCAACTCAATTAGTAAAAAATGTGTGTTTCAGTTTCCTGCTGGTGTTCAGCTGCTTGGTGTTGTCTGTGTTTTCAACTATCCCTGAGCACCAAAAGATGGCCAACCAAGGCCTCTTCATCCTGGTAAGACCTCCTCCTCATCTCTTCTGACACAGGCGAGATTTGTTAGCATGCATTTTTAGAGTCTTACTTTCTTCTTTGTAAATGTACATCCTTGTATATGTGTTGCTTGGCGTAATCACAGAGGCACTTATGTAAGCAGTTGAGAGGATTCAGGTGATGTTGACTTTGCAGGAAATCACAGACATGATGCACTAATCCTAAAAGCCATCCCTTGATCGCCTTTCTTCTTCTGTGCTTTAGCTGTTCAGTGAAAACTAATGGATTCTCGCTTTCCCTTCCAAACCTGACTCATCCACCTCCTCCCGTCTCTTCTCCTGCCTTACCCATCATTATGTGTGTTTTAACTCCAATATTCCTGACTTTCACATTCATTCAGTTTACTCTTCCATCAATCACCTGGCCATTAGCAGCCAATTGGCTGTCAGAGGATTTTATTTACACACATCGTTTGTTCAGATGATATTTTGGTTCTGTGCAGTCCAGAAATCCACAATATTAAATAAAAACAAACACAAAGAGGTGACATAGTTTGTTCACATTTATCATAAATGTTGAAGTTTGTGCGTTGGATCATTTTTGCTCATTTCTGCTGATGTTTTGTTGATATGCTTTCTTGAATTCAACATCAAGTGACAAAAGATGTAAACTGAAAAACAAAGCATAAGCATAAAATCAATATATTGGTATGATAACCTTAAGTAAAAAATATCTTGGTTTCACAGTTATTGGTATTTACACAGTATGATCTAATTGCTTTTATTTAAAACAGAAAAGCAACTAGTATTCATTCTGCTAGTAAAGTAGTATAACATATTTACTGTTACAGATAAAAAAATGCAATGTTTTTTTAACTGTTATTTTGAGTTTCAAACACTGGTTTTCACATAAAACTAGAGTAAACACCTGCTAAATTTAGCAGTAGTATTCTAGTAAGCATGCAAACTATGCAGAATAATATACCTTTTTGCTGTTCTGCCCTTTATAGACACAAGTATAAGAAACAGAAAATAATGGTTAAACAGTCGGGCTATCTGCTCAGTTAACCAACCTACAGTCGCTGCTTAACATATTTCCTGCTTGTATCTTGCCAGCTGTAGTTTTAGAACATCGTTGTGTAATAGATGGTACTCAGAAGAAGTATTTCCAAACAGCCACATTTGCAAGTCTTGTAAGCATGGGGCAAGTGTAGGAGTCTTGTATCAGCCAGCTGACACACAGTGCACAGCGACAGGTGGGGGAGGGACAGCTCTGTATTACTCTATGAGCCATACAGTTACAATCATTCCAGCAGAGTGCTAGTTGTTTTCATAAATTACAAGTACATCACATAATCAATAAAAGACAAACCAATGATGCAACTATTTAGTTTGTGAAATTCTGTTTAGTTTCAGTTTTCTTTTTTTATGAAACAGGCATTACAAATAAGGACTCATCAAAACTAATTATTTAAGCAGCTTGTCAGTCTAAGGTAGCTCTGCTGTAACAGAACTCTCTTGTGGTTTACTTTACACTAATTGATCCCACAAGTTACAAAATATCATTTTCTAATGGAATATGTTAATGATTATGTTTACAGAGGTAACCTAATTTGCTGTGGTAAATTGAGAGCTAAGCCATAACGTTAAGTTCTTGATTTACCGGTCTGTGTACGTTCCTACCCTCACCTATGGTGATGAACTTTGAGTCATGACCGAAAGAACGAGATCCTGGATACGAACGGCTGAAACAAGCTTCCTCTGCAGGGTGGCTGGGCACTCCCTTAGAGTTTGGGTGAGGAATTCGGAGTAGAGTGGCTGCTCTTCCACATCGAGAGGAACCAGCTGAGGTGGCTCGGGTATTTATTCCGGATATCCGCTGGATGCTTCCGGAACAGATGCCCCCTGGACGCCTTCCAGGCGCATTCCACCAGGAGGAGCCCCAGGACAGGCTGGAGAGACTGTCGGCTGCCATGGGAATGCCTTGGGCTTCCCCAGAGGAGCTGGAAGCGGTGTCTGGGAGAGGGAAGTCTGGGCGGCTCTGCTGAGAATGCTGCCCCCATGACCCGGTCCCGGATGAAGCGGAAGACGACGAGCCGACGAGCAATGCCGTGACCTAAAATTAATAGACTGTATCTTGCAGTTGCTCTGTCTTCACTAATGAAGATTCATTCAGAGCAAAAAGCGTTGAGAAGGCAAATATAAAAAAAGCTGAGTGAATGAGTCTATTAGTAACACATTGTGTTACTAATAGACAGTTCTAGGTTCCTGGAAAGTAGAACCTAGAAAATGTTGAAAGAAATAACAATTTAGAAACGCATGGATTAAGATGCAAAAGATTTTTTGTGTGTGATTTGCAGGAGTTTGTAATGATCGTGGTGTTTGGCTTGGAGTACTTCATCAGGATCTGGGCAGCTGGCTGTTGTTGCAGATACAGGGGATGGCAGGGACGCCTGAGATTTGCCAGAAAGCCCTTCTGTGTCATAGGTCAGAGTCTGTGTGTGAACAGTTAATCAAATCGAACAGTTCTGTGTGTTCGTGTGGACCACATTTGTAAGATTCATCTCATAGTGACCTTACTTTCTGTTGCCCTCTGTTTGGTTGAAACCTTTTTTCTGTAGACTTCATCGTGTTTGTGGCATCGCTAGCTGTGATCGCTGCAGGGACACAGGGCAACATCTTCGCCACGTCAGCCCTGCGCAGCATGCGCTTCCTGCAGATCCTGCGTATGGTTCGGATGGACCGACGGGGAGGCACCTGGAAACTACTAGGCTCTGTGGTTTATGCTCACAGCAAGGTAGAGATGACAAACTGCTACACTTGTTCTGCTAAACAAACCTGACTCTTTAAATTTATATTATAGGAGTATATGGTTGTATTTTCAGCATGCTTATACTTGGGTGGCATGACAAGCATTGTCCATGATGGGTACTTGTAAGGTGAATGGATTATTAACAGGTGACGTAAAAGGAAATGTGTTGAAACTAATTGATGATCAGCTGGTAGTTAGTGCTCCCTGCTTTGAAACAAGCATCTCACCTTGAGCTGCTTGCTTTGTGGTGCATCTTCTGCTGACTGAAGTGATACACATCCTACAGTCAGCATTATGTAGTGAGCTACGGTGATGATGATGATGAACTGATGTAAAAGCTCTTTGAGAGCAGTGACGCAACCAACTCAAAGAACAAGCCAAATGCAATTATGAGGCAAACGTAGCCAATAATGACAGTAGTGATATAGTAATGACAGCAGGGATCTGGATGTTTAAGATGCTGCTGCTGACTAGTGTGATCGATGTCCATTCTCTGTCTGACAGGAGCTGATTACAGCCTGGTACATAGGTTTCCTGGTGCTCATCTTTGCCTCCTTTCTTGTCTACTTGGCTGAGAAAGACATCAACTCAGATTTTGGCACCTATGCAGATTCCCTCTGGTGGGGGACTGTGAGTATTGCACAATACCCCAACTTTATGGGCTCTTTCCCAGTGGATGTACTTGTCATTGTCTTTTGGACTGATTGTGAAAGTCTATTTTTATAGTTGGAGTGCCTGTTGGGCCTTGTTTTAAGAACAACATCAAGCTTTAAAAATAATTTTCACTGCTATAAAACCTAAAAAAATGAAACAAAACTTCCTTCAACTTTAAAATAGGTGATTAAATTATGTTGATTTAAAATCACATTAAGGTGTAACATGCTTATAGCTTAATGCTGACAGTTCATACAATGTAGTTGAATTTAGGATATGTGAGTAATTCTTGTTGTTGTGCTTTGCTTTTAAATCTACGATTTCCTGTTTTTCAAGTACAGTACCTTGCAAAAGTAGTAATACTCCTTGAACGTTGTCCCATTCTGTCATGTTCCAACCCCAAACCTTTGAGTGTATTTTATTTGGATTTTACATGATACACCAACATAAAGTAGTTGCACATTTTCAACAAATTGAAATGTAAAAGGTTTGACTTGCATTTGCATTCTGTCCCCCTAAATCTATACTTAGTAAAAGCTTCAGGTTTTTGTTGTATGTTTCTACTATATTTGCACATTTATAGATAAGTTTTATTAAGTTTATTGTTATTTGCAAAAATAGTTGAAATACAGTCAGATTAAATAGGGATCATCTGTGAGCAGCAATTTTGAAGTCTTGGAGTCAGAGATTCTGAACTGAATTAAGGTGTAGACTTTGTCCTTTTGTCCTATTGGCAGGTGAATATGACAAAGTCTTTTAGGAATATCTTGATCAGCATCCCCACAGCATTATGCTGCCACCACTATGTTTCATCATGGGGATGGTGTGCTATGTTTAAAGCTGGAAATATAGCTTCATAGCCTATCCCTGCACTGAACTTTCTGACCTGTCTGCTGTGGTCCTTGGTCTTCATGATGCAGTTTGTTCACTAATGTTCTCTAACAAACCTCTGAGCCCTTCAAAGAACAGCTGGATTTATATTTATATATAATTACATACAGGTGGACAATTTACTAATTAGGTGTCTTATGAAGGCTATACAAGATTTTATTTAGGGGTGTCAGAATAAAGGTGGCTAATTACAAATGCATGCCACAGCTTTTAGATTTCCCTTTGCAAAAAATAATAAATAAATGCGTGGCTGTAATGTAAAAATGGAAAATGTTCAAGGGAAAATGCACTGCGCACCTCCATATTATCCCTACAACATTTTGTTGTAGGGATAATAACTTGTGTTTGAGACCTGAATTTCTTCACACATTCAGATAACTTTGACCACAATTGGCTATGGTGACAAGACCCCTCGTACGTGGCAGGGGCGACTTCTGGCTGCTGGCTTTGCCCTTCTGGGTGTCTCCTTTTTTGCCCTACCTGCTGTAAGTTCATACTATTTACACACATCTTAATTTGTGACTTTTTTGCCAAAGACAAAAATAGCAACCCTATTTGGTTTGTGAATTTTTATCTTTAGGGTATCCTAGGTTCAGGCTTTGCCTTGAAGGTTCAAGAGCAGCACCGACAGAAGCACTTTGAGAAGAGGAGGATGCCTGCTGCAAATCTCATACAGGTAATAGGCACTGTGTAAGCTGATGAGCTCTCATAAAATGTTATTTTTACACATTCCCAATCATTTGGGCAGTGTTGACTCTCATTGTTTTCTTTCTCTAGGCTGCATGGCGTCTCTACTCTACAGATGCCAAACACTCGTATCTCACAGCGACATGGTATTTCTACGACAGCATGTTACCTTCATTCAGGTAAGTGTTGCCATCAGGCCTTCTGGTCTGCAGTGAGCTGACTCAACAAGAACCAGAAACCTGTGGGGCACTTCCTATTTAAAATACTGACATTAAAATATTCACAATCTCACAAAAGGAAAATAAAAATAATTAAAAAGTTGGATTAGATTTTTAGTCTCTTTATCCATTCATGTCAGTGGGATCAAGCAATATTTTGTAGTATGCGATCAAGATTAAATACATAATGAGTATTTAATTGTACATTTTACCACTGTTTGTGGATATCTAGTCATTATTTTTTAAGTAATGTTTCTATTTTTATTTCTTTATTTAATTTTGCATTTGTGGTTTTACATGTTTATTAGAGCAATAATAAAATCCCCACCTCAAATTTTTTATTTACTATTTATCCTAATAAATAAATTTCTTTTTTACTTCTTGGTAAACAAACTTTTTACAGTAAAGCCAATTACATTAGAGAATATTTCAATTAAGATTTTCTTTCTTTAATTACAGAACATGTTTTGAGGTTCAGTAAATGTGAGCCAAGATGTACATTTATCAATTTGTAAAAGATGTGCGTTATTGGGTCAGTTTGCCTAAATTTATCTGCATTACTTAAAACACAATGCAAGATGTTACATTATTTCACATAGACTTTTACCGGTGATCAGCACCTCTCTATATAGCCCGGTCAACTGAAATCCTCCGCTGTTGATGTCCACTAGTTATTGTCTTCTAAATGTAGGGAGGAGGATGATACAGCTAAGAGGATACACTACAGGTGAATAGTGTAACTATTCAGTATATTGAGTGTTTTATATGAGGAGTTCCAGTAACCAAAACTAACTGATGAAAAAGGGATTAATGTGAATGCAGTTAAAAAGCAGCAGCTAAGAGTTTATTGGTTATAAAAACAGCGTGATTCATTTGTATTTTAGGATAAATGTTAATAATCTAACACAGAATTGTTGAGATGTATGGTAATAAAAAAAAAACAGTGATGATGCATCAACTCATTCGATGAAATTTATTGGAAGCAGTCTATGATGACCAGCTGCGCTATCTTCATTCATAACATCCAGCAGTTGTACAGTGAACAACCTGTAAGTCTTCTTGTTTAATAACAGAAATGATTTACTGACTAAATAAATATGCACATGCAAACCACTTTTTGGACTTCACATTAATTCCGTTTTGGTTGCCAACATCCAATAAAACAAAGACTAAAATGTTAAATAACCTCTAGAACGTTTTCAAACAATACTTGTAACTTTATTAATTATAAATCATTGATTAAAAATTATTTTTCGTTACATTGTTTTTCGATAAAATCAAAATGGTTTGTTGGGAAGTTTGCTTAAAATTTGTGAAGGAGTATTAGGGCCACTTGATTTAAATATTTAAGAGTGTGTTTTTTTTTTATAGCTTTTCAAAATAAAGTATATATTTCAAAGAGAATGTCAGCCTCTTCAGAATATTTTTTTAATACTTCAAAATAGGTTTTAGAAATAAATACTGTCTTTCCTTTCTGGGACAGAAACTAAAGTAATATCTACAAATACTTCAATTTGAAACAGCGCTTTTAAAAACTCAGTCTCCTCAGACAACCAACTATACAAAACTTATAAGTTGCATGTTTTCAAGCAGAAATATCATCCTGGATAGACTGATAGCTACACTTTCCTGTGCTACAGAAAGGTTGTAATTGTGCAAGATACACTAAATTTGTTCTAGTTGTTTGATTCCTGCAAAACTCCAGTAGTTTTGCAGTACCTGACATCAGCATCACCACAGGAAATATCCCAATGTGCCGTCAGCTGTACAATTCCTATGAAGGACAAACCAAACCTGTGTTTCCCTTGTTTCCTGATAGATTAAGGCAATCCAGAAAGAAATTGGTAGCAAAAAGACATTGCCTAAGAATGTATTTTATAAAGCAGGTTTGGTATATCCCAGCAAGGATCTAGGTGGAAGCATTTGCTAAGATGATACAGCTAACATTAGCTTTTTCCCTCTCTGTTATGAGTTGACATTTTTAATGTTACAGAGAAGTGGTTTTGTTTTCTAAACTGAGCCAGCATCAAACATAGAGTCAGCACCTAAATCTTATCAGATTTAGGTTTAAAGAAATCTTTTACTTTTACTTACTGTAAGTAATCTTAGCTGTTTGAAGTGACCAGAGTGGCCCAGTCAGAGTTCCAATTTGAATTTGCCTGAGAATCTGTGGAGGGAGCTGAAGATTAGGCTGATATCAAGGAGGCCTTCCTAACTCAAAGAACAAAAATACCAGAAATAAATAGTCAAAATACCATTGGAAACATGCAAAATGCTTGTCAGAAATTGCAAGAAACGTTTCATTGCAGCAATTTCATTAAAGATCTTGCTGTTTCTCATTGACTAGGATATAACTAATTCTTAACATGCCATTCTTTATGTAAATAAACATCTGGTTTATTGTCCTATTATCTTAGAGATTACTGCATCATTTCCAATCAGAAATGAACTTCTTTGAATGAAAATAACTTAAGAACCAAATCTGCCGGGGTATATGAATAATTTCTTGCTTAAATGTGTTTATTTGTCCTTTTTGGGCTAGGCCTAGTTTGACTAAACTGACCAAGAGTCTTAGAGGAAAAGACTCTTAGTCAAAACCATCCAAATGGCAATATTTAAAAGGTTTGCCCCTGGACAGAACCAACACTTATTCATGTAGCTGCTGAGTTCTAGGTAGGTGAACTCCAGCAAACTGGCTTGAATTTCCTGGAATATTGTTGATGGCAGATTGTACAGGTTTTTCCAACCAAACCTGTGTTGATGCGTCAGTAAATGTTGAATGTATTTGGAAAGTTCTCTAGGTGACTTTGGTAACTGAATTATTCTCATGTAAATGACACAAAGTAGATGTACTAAAGTTCCTGCAGACCTGCCATCTATCTGGGTGGCATTGACATTTAATTTGACATCAATGCACAGGGACACTGCTCTTTCCTGTCAAGAATTTAACATTTTCCCATTTATTGACACCTAATATTGCACTCTAGATGTTGAGTTTCATCAGAAAGTTTCTCTGAATGTAGTTGTCACTCCAGAAAAAGTACAATGCATGTGCTCCTGACTGAGGCTACCACTTTATGTCCAACATCACTGAACTGGCTCTGCTAAAATTGACAGCCTACAAATGACCCTCCAAATTTGATTTAACAAACCGCAAAAAAATATATGTATACATTTTCTGTACTTCAACATTACTCTTAATATTTTGACTTTATCTTTTCCATAAGTAATTGAAAAGGTGCATTTTTTAAGTGACCCTAATACTCCTTTGTACTTTACATGTATAGTCATTTTCATGTATTAATTTCATAAATTTTTATTTGCTTAAAAGGAGGGGAGCATGAGAAACATAAATCCAAACATCATGGGAAACATTTCCCCTGACAAAAACCTCCACATAGCATGTGTGTTCAGGGCTCAAAATAAACTTCCTCAAAAGCTAAAATAGATATTTTAGTGTGGAAGCTAGAATATAACCAGATAACACTAATTCATGTATGATAGTTTATTCTTTGATTATACTGTATGATGTTAGGGAATGAAATCATACTAGCCTGCTTCTACAAGGACCCAATCGCTCCATAATGGCTTTTGAATAGTTTGGGGAAAGGAGGAAAATATTTACAAAGTAGCAGTGTAATTTGTTGGCTACAATTTATTTTCAACGTGTGATATTATCAAACAATTATCTGTTACTTTTAAAAAAAGTGCATTTTTATAGCTTAGAGGAATAATTTTTGAAGTCGTCTATGCACAAACAAAAGTCCTTCAAGCCAGACAAAAAAAAAACTTCCCAGTAATCCTCTTTAGTTTACCTTGCTGATGACAAGTTTGGGACCCTGCACACATATTATTTCTGTCATGTATGCCTCTTCTTTTAAGGGTTTGGACCATTGAATTGGCCTTTTTGTGTTTCTCCATTGTTTGGTGTTTTTTTTTTCATTTGTCATGTGTTTTGTTTTTTTTGTTCATTCGTGCACGTGGGTGTCAGAGAACTGACGCTACTGTTCAGTCACCTCCAGCGACAACGTAACACCAAGAAGGTTCTGCAGAACTCCTACCACACGCTGCTGTCTGGGCTCCGGCCCTACAGCTCCCCCTATCTGTCGGGGGACAGGTAGGCACCTCACCACCTCTTTCAGCCCTACAGTTCATCCAAATAGGTGGCCAAAACAATCTTCCAACAGTCACACTCACTGATCGTGAGACACATGGCAAAACAGCACTGACACAAAGCCAAATGCATGGAGGTGTGGTTCCTCTAACCGTTCTATACTAATCTAAGTATCTGTTGCAGGCTCATCCTGCTTCTTACTGTGTTTGTCTGCAAAGCTCATGTCCCAGCCATCTCTGCCATCTCTCGCTCCTCACTCATAAATTTCCTCTTCCTCTCTTCCTTTCCTTTATGTCCATTTTGTCCTTTTCATGGCATCCATCCTTCACCTGTTCCCAGGAAGGCAGAAGCTCCATGCAGGTTTGTTCTTCACGTCATGAGCTGTGCTTGTAAACGAAAGGCTATTATTAGTTACAGCAAATTGGTTGCAAAAAAATTATTACAAATCTGAAATATTTACAAGTATTAAAAAGGGTTGGTTGTTTAATTGGTTGTTTGCAGTCCCTATGCATGCACTGGATGAAAAAACCATGTCATCGTACTCGAATATTAAACTTTTCTGGGAGATTTCTCTTATTTTTGAGGTTCTGCTGTCACATCATGGTGGTTATACTCAGGTGAAACCCAAAATGCTTAATGGCTTAACTGCTTTAACAAAACACTCATCTCGCCTTTCAAAGTGACTGTGTCTCAACAATCCATAATTGCCTCTATGATGCATATGCTTTGCTTTGATATGATGTTAAATGAACAAGACATTAAAATGGCTATTTGGACCGTTGAGAAGTAACGCTTCACCTAGAGATGTACCAATCCCATTTTCCATTTCCAGTTTTTGTAAAGAACCTGCCAATACCTAGTTTGGCCGAAAAAGTTTTAAGAACTATAATTTGAGAGGGAAAAAAGAACAGCATTCAAAATATATATATATTTTAGCAATTCTTCCATTCAGTTATTTATATTATGAGTGGAGGTGAGTTAAGTCTAATAGCACTCACTGTAAAAAAAAGTTTTGCTAAATTGTTAAAGAAAATTCAAATCATGGAATAGTTTAGCATCTTATATCAATGATTAGCATGGTTAGCAAATTAGCATTGCTAAACATCAGTTTTCATGTGTATTTTCTACAGAATGTAAACCCTTTGCTTAACTCTGAAATTTCTAAAATGGCTGCTAACAGCTTTACAAATACATCATGTTACATAAAACATGACAAAAATAAAATGGAACAACTTTGGTGTAGTTTGTTCAGCCTTCCTGTTATCTCCTAAAACTCTAGCTCTCTCCTATTCTTGCTGCCTGAATGAATGCAGATATGTCAGTTTGTCTTAGAAAACCGTTTTCATTTAAGGCCTTCTTAAAATTTTCTGCTTTCTCTGACTTCATTTGTAACCATATTACCAATATTGAAAGTAGCTAAGTTTTGTCATCTTCGACTTGGGAGCGCTTAATTTGATGCATTTTATTTTCAGTTTTTGATCACTGCGCAAGTAAAAGCAAAATATCTGCCAATTCAGGTCACCATCTGATTTCTCGCTGCATCTCTAGCTTCACTCCTTCCACTCTCCATCACTTTCTCTGTGTTTTCTCTTTGCTACACTTTATTCTCATGGGTTCACTGCGTACCCAGGTTGCATCTAAGGACTACTTGTCCTCCTGCACCCTCACTTTCCCCACTCCCTTTTGGCCCTCACCCTCTTTCCGTCTGCCTTGTGTGTCTCCCCAGTCAGCTCCTTTCTAAAAAGCGAGGTTTCTTCCGGATTCATGTTGGCCGCAAGCAGAGGTACCCACAGCAACAATACTGTGCACGGGGCACGCTAAAACGTCGCAGATCGATAACTCGGCTTTTACTTCTTCAGCAACACAACCTGCCTACCTTGCCTGAAGCACTCAAAGATTTGTGGACAGGGTGCAGTGGCTTTCTAAATGTTTTCCTACTTTTAATGCAAAAAGCCATTCACAGCATGTGAGTTCCAGAAAGATGTTACATTAATATTGCATATAAGATGCAATAATTTATATGTGCAACCATAGGTACAAATTAAAGGCTTTAAACAGACACCGCATTCTGTTCCACAAATAGTTGTGTGAAGTCCTTAATATAAATACATTCTTAAGGCTTGTCTTTTTTTGTAAATACTTCAAGACCTAGGACTGATTTGCTAAATTCTGTCAAAAGTCCTAGTTGGTTTATGACTCTAACTACATTCCCTTAGAAAGGTATCCATATCCCCAGACTTTGTCACATTACAAACACAAACCTCAGTATACTGTATTGGAATTTTACGAGATAGACCAAATCTAAGTAGTACATGTTTCTAAAATTGAAGGGAAATAATGTATGGTTCTAAAAAATTTAGACAAATCTGCAAAGTGTGGAGTGCATTTGGATTCAGCCCCTGAAAGTATTGTTCACTTTTACTACAGTTACACCTAAAGGTGCATTCACACCGAATGCGAATGACGCGACAGGAGCGAGCGATTTACATGTTAACCCTATGTAAAGGCGCGTTCAGGAGCAAAGCGAGGTGAATAGAGCGAAGCAAGAGTGAAGCGAAACCCACAATGGATGCGAAGCACATGATGCGAGCGGCGCGATTAGGGCGACTAGAGTAAAGCGATACCTGCGCTGGGCGCGAAGCGAATTTCGCTGAAGTTAAAAAATCTGAACTTTTCTGTCAATTTGCGTCGCATCTATAGCCCTCTTTTCAGCACAACAGTCCTCATACAAGTATAAAACTCACAGCAGATGCTCAGGGTACATATATGTTCATGTAGGAAAATATATTTTATTCATAATTATTTAATTTTGTCAGCTCTTGCCTGGTGTATTTTGGCGGTCCTCGTCCATGTATTTAGGCACAAAAATGTTTATTATATTTAGAAGATATGGACAGTACAATTTGGCTGTGTATGTATTGAGCTGAGATTTATTTACTCACCGAAGACAGATGAACATGTGTTCTGCAGTGTGGATACAGTGCCTGTAGTTGGTGTCCCAGAGGTGGATTCGTCCCCCAAGAAGGTGGTGGTACTCTCCAGAATGGTTCTGTTTCTTGTGAACCCAGAGACGTCGACGCCGGTGGTGTTGTTCAGCTTTCCGTACATAAAGCACAGTGACTCGCACAATGTTGAGTTCAATCTAGCGAGCAGCAGATAGAAGCTCCTCCTATTAGATGATGCAGTGAAGGAAACTGAAGGAGTGAAGCGATGTTGCCCATTGGCTGGCGAAATGTCAGGCAAGCAACGAATGAGGCGAAAACTTTGCTGAAATCGTGGTCAGTCTGAACACACCTTAAGTCTTTATGGGGTGGGTCTCTACTAGCTTTGCACATCTAGATGCTGAAATCTTTACACATTATTCTTTTTAAAATAACACACATCAATTTGGCTTGTAGGCTTAGGCTCGCTGTCTGCTGGTAGGTAAACCTCAAAAATATTGCACCCTCTAGCAGTTTTTTTTAACCAGAATTGATCTGTATTTAGCTCCATTCACCTTCCTGTCAACCCTAACTAGCTTTCCTGTATCTGCAGAAGAAAAGCATCCCCATAGCATGATGGTGCCACCACCATTACGTCACAGTGGTGATGTACATCACACATAGCTAATTGCATTTACGCAATAATGTTCACATTTGGTCCCATCTGATCAGACCACCTTCTTCCACATGTTTGCGGTGCCCCTTATTTACAAAGCTTATGACAACTGCAAACAGAATTTGTTTCATGATGTCTTTCCCTAATGGGCCTATTTGTGGAGTGCATGACTTATAGCTGCCCTGTTGACAGAGCCAATCACCTGAGCTGTGGATCTCTGCAGGTCCTCCAGGGTTGCCCCAATTAATGCTCTTCTTACCCAGCTTGTGAGTTTAAGCGGTATGCCAAGTTTTTATAGGTGTACAGTTTTGCTTTAGATGAAAATAAAGAGTATGCTATAACAAATGTCTGATTTCTTTAAGAAGTATGAATTTATTTCTGGAAAAATAATTTAATATGGGTAAAAAACATTAATCATCTGGGTTGGTATTACATTTCATTGTTAAATTAGATCAACTATGAGTGTGTCTGAAGTTTCATTTAAAAGACTGTAAAAATCTGAGCATGACATTAAAACAAAGATTCTCAAAGAAATCAAAATTGATTGTAGTTTTGGAAATTATTTCATAATATAACCATGCTTTAAATATATTAAATACAAATGCACTCCATACTTTTCCAATTGCTTCCAGTCCAAATATGCAGTACCCTCTATTGGTCTATCGCAAAAAACCTAATAAGATACATTGAAGGTTGCAGTAGTAATTTTATAAGATGGGTCATGGATACTGTTGTAGAGCAGAGTATACAGTCTCAGAAAAACATGAATTTTCCTCTCATCAAAGGTCTTTGATAATGTGGAAAACGTTTCATAGGAAAATAGCTTACTTGTTTTGCTAAATTGTTGTTTGATCTTGAAGAAAAGGGTTCTTCAAGCTTTGTGCATGCTCTTCCATTTTAAACCAGCCAAACCTCTGTATCAAATCAACATGCTTGTGTTGTATTTGTACAGAGTTTAAAGTGCTCCTGTTTGCATGCACTGTTCTCTCAATGTTCTGGAAAGAGCAGAAATGTATGATTCTGAAAGCATCCAAAGCATTTACTTCCTTTCACTATGGCATGCAAAGGTCTATCAATCTATCACCCCCGTTTCCTACCAAAAGCTTTTCATATTGCTTGTATGAAATGCTGTCTACACTAAACATACTCTTGCTGTTTAAATTTTGATTTAAATAGCTGGCCTATGTGTATCACACGCAAAACAAAGCGTATACCATCGCAAAAGATGTGGGAGGGAACGACTTGGCCGGAACTACTGTAAAGTGCATGACAGTTGCGCTGCCTATGGATCCGTGACCGTATGTAACCTCTAAGTGGCTGCCTTGTGGGAGATCTCCACAAGAGCATGCTCTACCAGCAGCATTGGGAGGCAGTCTTTTGTAGAGTCTGCCTGCCAAATAGCTTTTCTCCTCTAAACAGTTGACCCCACATAGCTGCCTGACTTGGCGTGTGGTGAGTGGTACCGAGTGCTCAGTGAAATGCCTTTTGTGTTGCTGCCCTTTGAAGCCAATGTTTTGATGCCCATGCAATCTGCTGACGGGATTAAGGTGGTTTCTGAGATTTTTGCAGGACAATTTTTTTGCTGTTCCAGCGCTGTAGCAAGTCTTCAGTTTTACTTTGCTGATTCAGGTGCAAATACATGCATAATAGGCCACTCCTTAGGGCAGTATCAGTTAATGTTGCACAAAGTTCCTCTGTATTTCAGCTACTCTGTCCTTCACTGACACGAAATGTACATCTTTGTTGTGTATTTGTTTTGTCTGTTTCTTTATGTGATGACTGATACTACAAGAGGCCAAGTTTTTCTGTTACCTCCCTTCTACTAATTAACTCTTTTCTAACAAAATTAGGTTGCCATTCTGCTGTTTCCTGAATGCCTCCCAATAACATGGTGTAATAATTTTCTAAATCCAAACGCATTTTGACAAAATTTTACTGCTTCAATAAAAGAGAGCTGGAGTCCCTTACTGGTTTCTTAAGGGTGTTTCACTTCTTGTCCAAATGTCTTTTTAGTTTTGATCATGGAAAAGCAATCCCAACCTTTCAAATTGGCTTAATAGTGACTGATAAGTTTGACATTTCCTGTCAATGATCAGAAATGCAGAAGGCTTTCAGGTGAGAGGCAAAACATCTTCAAGAAACTAGTAAAGAAAATCCGGTTTACTTCTGTGCAGGCACTAAGAACCCCCTGTCCTGCTGACTGAGAATCTACACCAAAAAGAAAAAATTTCCAAGTCATTTTCCAAGAATTCTAGTGTGCCTCCATGTATTTAACTATTTTAACCTCACTGTCAGCAGTAAAATGGGTTTCCGGGATCGAATCCGGATGAACAACTCCCGTTCATCCCAAACCATCCGGAACAAGGCCTCACCTCTGCCCCCCGGCTCCGGTGTCCGCCGCTCCCCTAGCCAGGAGAACGTCCCTGAAGCCACCAGCCCTGGCAAGGTCCAAAAGAGCTGGAGCTTTAACGACCGAACGCGTTTCCGCACCTCCCTTCGCCTTAAGCCACGTCCACCTGTTGATGGTAAGCAGAAATGAGACATTTCTTTAAAGCTCGAAAGAATGTTGTTAATATTCTTTTTTGTTTTTTGGACTTTAGTGGAGGGGGTTGGAGAGGAAGGCCTGGAAGACAAGTCGTATTGCGATGTGGCCATGGATGAGGTGATTCCAGCTGTGAAAACGCTTATACGAGCTGTCAGGTGGGTCCTTTCACCAATGGGATGCTCTTGTGCCACCATTCATTTGCTGTCTGTACTCCAGTGGTCATGTTCAGAGTGAGAGATGATCTAATTTGGGAGTTAGAATAGTTTACATTGGTCTCGAGACATCACAGAGGTTAGAACACATAAGAAGTCATTGGAAGTAGTATCTTCCTTCAGATGAAGCGGGAGCACCTGTCACATTTCTTGACACCAATCAGTAGAAAAAAATTATAGTTAGCAGTTAGCGTGACTCCTTACTCAGCAATGTCCCTTTCATTTAGTGTTCAGTTTCCATTGTAACCAACCCCTGTACTAATTCCACTACTGCTTTAGGTTTTAAGACACCAAAACACTTTATTGTCTAGAAGGAAGGATGTTAGTTTCCAACCTGATTGTAGATCCAGCTGGTTCAGAGACATTGCTATGGAAATGGTCGAAACAAAAGGTACTCCACAAAATAAAAAGTTTAAAACCACTTTTCTAAGACAGCTGGCTGCATTCACTGCAAATACTTAGTGTGGTTTTAGTCATGGAGGCCACCCACATCAAACGTGCATGTGTATACGGGCCAGAAAAGCGTGGTATATACTGTAGTTGACATTAAAAGGCCAGCTACCTGTGCCTTTATTTCATTCAGATTTAGCTGATCATGCAGAAATGGCCACTTTGGGGAGGTAACAGCCCAACTGCAGGCACGGTTGGTTCCTCCATGTGACCTTGTCACTCAGCGAGCCCAGCGAGCTTGGCTGGTCATGTGTAAGGTGCTGTGATAGGGTGGCCTATGACGTAACTACACAAAACAGTATCTAGATGGATCACGACACAATAAAACCGAGGCAAACGATTTTGAACGGTTCTGACAAGGACAACAGGTAATAAAATGTGATTAAGGGCTTTTGTGACATTTAAGTCAGTTTCTGACATTGTGTTATTTCTTCCTGTAATGGAAGCACTACTGGCCAAACTCTAATGTTCTGTAGGCATATTATTTTCCTGGCGGATGTCCTTACATAACATGTGCCAAATGTAGAGAAATGCACAGTTATTTCTTCTAATAAGTAACACATCCTAACCAGCAAAATGTGGAAACAAAAACTACATCCTGTGAGAAATTATAATATTTAGCTTGATTATTTATTTACAGTATAATATTATTTAATTTTACCTATCTTTTGAAAGCCATTATGAACTTTTTAGTAGTTTCTGCTGTGAATGTCTTCATATTTCTGTAGTTCTTGGAAGTTTTCTTCTGATTGACATCTTGCTTCAGGTTCTTCATTAAGGCACTTTGACAGTAAAATATGTCAGACATGTTCCAGAGAAGCTGCATGGAAATCCAATACAGACAGCATTCATTTCTGACTTTTTGCAAATATTCAAGGGGCTGCTAGCTTGTAAGGGAGATCTGAAAGTCAACGTGTCCACCCACATGTAAATGTGGCAGCAAAGCATTTATGCTGAATGTTCATGATGATAAGAGCAGTTTCACATTCTCTTCTGCTTACCTGTAGGGTTTACTTTCCAATGACATTTATGATGGTGATATCAACACAAAAACAGTCAACCTGTTGCAGATTAGTCTCCGTTATTTCTGGTTATTGCCTTTTGCATCATGCTTTGGCCTTATACTTTGATCGTGTAGTACTTGAGTAAACAATCTTACTAGATGGTTTTGATTTTTTTGAGAAACTCTTTGTTATAATATAAAAAATTTGTGACCTTATCTTGTCCTAATCTTTGACCGATGTTGGTTTTTCAGTTTATATTTATCCATAAAACAGAAAATTCCAAGAAGTCTACAAGCAGCACTGCGGGCACACCACCCCTTCCTCCACACACACATACACACTCTCTCAGATTATCTGTTTGAAGTTTTTTCACTGATGGTGGCAGGAAAACTACAATTGCTAACAAACATCTGGTGCGGTGGCTGCGCTGTACTCCTGGGGGGTTTGATGAAAGCAGTTTGTAATACCTCTGTTTCCTGGTCCCTGATGTCAGCACTGGAGCCTGACTGCATTTCTCAAGGTAGTATGATGCTGTCTATGGAGTTCTATATTTGCAACATGATGCCCTTGGATGAAACGACCTTGTGCATGATTATTATGAAGATAGTTTCTTTAATTGTATCAGAATGTGTTGGTAGGATCTATAGTCTGTGACAAAGCCATTTAGTTTTTCACATTTAAAACATTTTTGCATTAATTTGCTTTTTTACAAGCTTCCAATGGATCGGCAGTACATACAGTGCCTTGCAAAATCTTTTCACACCTTCTAATTTTTTTCTTATTTTCTTATGTTACAACCATAAACTTAAACATATATTATTGGGTTTTTGTGTGCTAGATCAATATAAAGTAGCACGTTTGTGTAGTGGAATGAAATAGATGTTGGTCAAGGCATACCCCAAAGGACTTGCAGCTTTAATCAATGCAAGAGCTGGTTCTAAAAAGCTTCGACACAGGGGAATAAATACAAATGCACGCCATATTTTTTATTAATAAAAAATATGAAAAACATGTGTCCTTGTCCCTTGATGGACCATCACCCTGACAAAGGTGTACTTTGCATCTCACCCAGTGTGTGCTAGAGATATAATGTATCTTTTTCATTGCACTTCACAAGTATGTGCTACTTTGTATTGGTCTGTCACATAAAAACCCAAACATTGAAGTGGCTATATGACAAAATGTGAGGTAGTTTAAGGCTGATTTTACTTTATTGTTGCTAAATTCAAACTGATGTCAACGACAGCGATTGGTTACCACTTACAGCAAAGCTGTACTTCAGATGTACGTTTGCTATTACAGGTAAGTGCCACCATGCATTAATCTGCAACAGTCTAATGCCACTGATAGGGCATGGTACTGTCTTATGTTTGTGCTTGACTCAGCAGGTAACTGACCTCAGCTGCTCTGTGCTGCAGACAATAGAAGGGAGGGAGTTCCTATAGATAGTGCAGGTGTGTAAACAGCAGGTGTTTTCACTGGGTTAACTCAGAGGTACGTGTGCAATATCTCAGCATGGCTCATGATTGATGTCAGGGAAACACAGAAAGAGTTTAGTGCTGAGACTTCACTTTAGATGCATGTGGTTTATCAGTGCCGGGTTGCTTCAATAAATTTGTATGGTTCTGTGTTTATGTGTGGAGAGAGAAGGAGAAGAGAGAAGAAAACAAAGCCTGTGTGCTCCTCTTCTGTAACTCCCCATGTGCAAAAATGTGATACTGCTTAGCAAAATACTTGCAAGCTTGCAGTCTTTGATGAAGTGCCTGCTATAATAGATAAATAATTTGGACATGGTTTCCATTTATAGTGATCTGATGTCATTTTTTGTAGCTTTCAGCTATAATATTTTTAAGTCCTTATTTTTTTCTGTTTTAAATTAATCTGTTATACGTATACTTCAGTTCGTTTGGGTTTTGTCATTTAGAGGGCACATAGTTAAATGTAGAAAGACTCAGACCAGCTCCTGCAGTGGCTCATCCATCTTGGCACACCTTGGGTTCATGTCAGCAAAACAGTCATTTTTAATACCCAGATAAAACCTGCTATTGGAGACTGGGAATTACCTTTGCTGAATTGCAGAAATGTTTGCAGTGGCTTTGCAAGCATTTTGGGCCACAGCTGACACTTCCTCTGTCCCCAGTCATCACCGTGTTTCTAGATCTCAACTTCCTAGCACTGAAACGATAATATCTTTTAGTTAGCAATGCCAAATGTGCAGCACAGTGACTGGAAATTGTGTGGAAAAGGGTGGGGCGCTGAAACCTGACTCTGTGTTATTAAAGCCATTTTAGTGACCAGGAAGGAAAGTCAGCATTTTGAAGAAGCCCTCAGAGGATATAAAACTCCCTCATTCCCTTTCAACATTTTCCTTAACCCACACCGGATACCTGCCTTGGCAAAAAATAAAATAAAATCTCTACCTACTTGCAAATTAAGAAAAGATTGCTTGCAAAAATACTCCAAACGCATAAGTCGTCTAGAATCCAAGTGCTGTATGTGGGCTGGAGTACTGCGCTAATGGCTGTTACGGGACCAGGTCACCATCAACTCCTCAACATTTCCTCTCACTTTCCTGCTTCACTCCAACCTTCTCCTCTTCTTTACTGGTCATGCTGGTGCTGCCTCAACATGTCATGGTAAAATTATTAATCTCCCAAATTTATATCGTATAAGCTTCACAACTTTGCAACTTTTTCACATTTTGTGAGTTTGTGTTACAACCAGAAACCTTAACACATATAAATGGGATTTGAATTTGATGAGAGGAAGATTTGTTTTTACTGCAGCTATACACACTGCCTTGCAAAAGTACTCATAACTCATTTTATAGCGTTACAACCACAAACAGTGTGTTAGGTTTTTATTCGAAGGATCACCGCAAAGTGGTGCATGATTTTGAAAGTCTTTTGCATAAATGTCTTTTTCTTGTAGACAATTTAGCATGTTGTTCTTTCATGATTGGCTTTTTTCTTTCCACACTTCCATAAAGGTGAAATATGTAAAGTGCACTGCAGATAGCTGTGCTATCAACATATCCTCCCACATGAACTGTGGATCTCTGCAACTCCTCCAGAGTTACCATGGATATCTTGACTGCTTCTCTAAATAATGCTCTCCTTTGACCATTTAGGTGGAAAGCCAAGATTTGGTAGGATCTTTCCCTTTTTCTTTTTCAAATGTTGCACTACTTTGTGTTGGTCTGTCACATAAAATCCTGATAAAGTAAATTGAAGGTTGCGGTTTTAATGTGACAAAATGTGAAATAGGGCAAGGGGTATGACTAATGTCAAAGGTACTGTATGGCTTTCTATTAGAGATTTGTAAACACAGTTAAATGAATGTTTGCATTGTACAATTTAGTTGTTTTTTTTTGTTTTGTGTGTTGCAACTGAGGCACAGGAGTTCCTGCTGATCAATAAAAAATCACTGTTTTATTTACTCTTGCTCTACCTTCTTCATTCTGACATTCTTCTCTCTCTGTCACTTACACAACAATGCACTGAGACCACAGCGTAGTTTGCTCATTCTGTATCAAGCATGCATTTAATGCTTATTTTGGCATATTGTTTTGCGCAGACAGCCTTTCTGGCAAAGAGAATTAAAGGGAACTGAGATACCAGGCAATACATAAAGCCAGGTGTGGACATCCTCTTCTACAAGTTTTACTTCCTCCTGCATGACATTTTAGCAGAACCTTGCAGCCAGAGGATGTTGTCAGTGATGTGTTTACCTGGTACAGTAGTGTAGGGTTAACAATCCTGGGTGTGACTCCCCCACACTAGGGTGTGGGTGGTGATTATGAGCTGTGTGCACCAGGGAGCGGGAGCAGCTGTGGTCCACCAGTGGCTCCGACACAACTGTCACAACGACAAAAGAGCAGAAACTGGGGATAGAATAGAGGTATGTGTGTTATCCTATCCGTGGAACTGCTCTAATTGCTGAAACAGCAAATCCCGATAAGAAATGTCTCTGGGAGAGGTGCTCATCGTCTTGATATATCCACATGGTTTAGTGGGTTTGTGACTGCTTTCTTTATGGGCCTGTTTGTGAATGATAAGGTCATGCTGACTTTGATTAATCCTGTTATCCTCAGGGGGGGGGGGCTGCATTGTTTGATAGCCTCCCTCTTATGCATTTTTCCAAAGGTTTATGGCGCTTCTGTGCGCTTCCCTGTGCGGTTTCAAACTCTGTCCAGGAAGGTAATAAGAGGAAGAGTGTTGTTTTTGTGTGTGTAGGATCCTGAAGTTCCTTGTGGCAAAGAGAAAATTTAAGGAGACACTGCGTCCATATGACGTGAAGGATGTCATAGAGCAGTACTCTGCAGGACACCTGGACATGCTGGGCCGCATCAAGAGCTTGCAGATGAGGTACTTTAATCTTCATATAACGAACACGGATTTGCTTCTTTAAATCTGAGCTTCATCTCATGATACATTTTCTGTTAAATATATAGTCTTTGTAAATAATAGTCATACTCAATTTTTTATGTTTAACATGTCAGGACTTTATAAATAATTATTTCTTTACAAGGTCCTTAATTAGGTTAAAACTGCAGATGAACTATAACACATAAATTATTACACTATCAATATGTATTTATCAAAAACAAAGCCAAAATGCAAACATATACTACATACAGTGACTTCCAAATGTATTTATACCCCTCAAGCTTTTCAACATTTCATTGGGATTTTAGGAGAAAGACCAACACAAATATAAATCTAAATGTGCACATATAATTAGGCCCCTATACTCTGATACCACCAAATTAAATCCAGTCCAACCAACTAGAAAAATGGCATGTGAAAAGCCATTGGAAGTCCAATTTTCAGTTTGATGCAAGCCATGTGGAGGACCAACCAAACATGGATGAAGGAACTCTGATTAGATCAGACAAAAAATATTACTCTGTGGCCTTCATGCAAAACACTGTGTGTGGCTATCATTGCACATTGCCCAAACCAGGAGTGTCCAAAGGGCAGCCCGGCGCCCATTTGCAGCACATGGACTGATTTTGTGCATCCCAAAACCCAAAACTACTATATAAGAATGATACAAATTTGGCCTGGCAGCACAGGGGTTTTAATGAAGATACAGAATTTTTATTTTTAATTATTGCACACAACAAAACAGCCACAAAGGCCACAACAAAAAGGGAGACACGCCATGTAAAAGATTTCTGAAATATAAATTGTAACTTTGGTGAGAAAAAAGGGTAAGATAAAGAAATTTAAAACAAGCAAGTGTTTAATCTTCGTACTATTCACTACCCTGTTCTGTCTGTGTGAAAGGGTGGACCAGATAATTGGACGAGGAGCTGTTCAGCCGGATAAGAAAGCACGTCCTGAAAAAGGAGAGAAGACCCCTCCAGAACTAGACCTGCTGGATGAGCTCAGCATGATGGGCCGTGTGGTCAAAGTGGAGAAACAGGTACCAGAGGAAGGAATGATATATGAGGAATCTGTGAAGCTGTGTGAATGGGTTGACCAAATAAAAAAGATGAAAAGGTTAGAAGGTGTCTGATATCTCACAGTCCAGTGTGTCTTTGTTTAGGTACAGTCTATAGAAAACAAGCTGGACCTCATGCTCAACCTCTACTCCCAGTGCTTGAAGAAAGGCTCCTCCCACGTCACGTTGTCCTCCCTCCTAGACCCCGACCTGACATCTGACTACCACAGCCCCACGGACCGAAGAGACCTCTTCCCATCCGCTAACACACTCAACATCTCTCAGTCTGACAGCGGGAACTTGGAATGACAATGAGCCGACTGTTTGGACACAGAAACCCTTTACAGTATGTCCTCCTTTGGCTGAGTCCTCTCTCTGAGCAGCCCGACATGCCAGTCTTCCCCATTAAATCAGAGCTGTCTATGATTACCCCTCCCTATCTCAAATCTCCATTCCTCTGCCCTTTTTCCTGGAGGTGATCAGACAGTGGCCACCAGCTGGCTCCAGCTGATGAGGAGCCTCAGCCAAAGCTGCTCACCGCACACGCCTGTCAACTCACTGGATGAGGAAGTTACTTGACTACTAAAGTAGTCTCACCCACTCACATCATGCTGTATATCTATACCTACTTTAAAAACTTTAATAGTAGACAGATTGTGGAAAGTCGTTTTGCAAATATTTAGAGGAATTTTCTCATTCCTCTTTATTATCCAGTTTTATTTTCTCTTGGGCACTTGAATCGACTGACAGTCATTTGATAAGAAAGTTGCCATTCTGACTTTAGGGTGATAACACAGGTTTATATGTTGTGATGAATGTAGCTGTTCCTTTGTGCAAGAGAAACTTCCAAACAAAAACAAGAGCCATCGACCCCTTTAAGAAAGTGCACGGTTGGACCTGGATCAGCCGCACCGGCACAAGGTCCCACCCAAACAAGGGAAATTCTGTTTTCCACATCTTACGTTAATCACCCAAACATGTCACTTGAGAAGAGAGCGAAAATAATGTGCTGGATTGACTGTGGATTTGGACTGTATTTTAGTGTATATTATATAAAAGTCTGGACTCCAACAAGCCCAACTGCAAAAAAAAACAAAAACGTTTCCAGCTTTGTTGGAATTGTATTGAGGATTATGTAGGATTTAATAGAGCCATGGTGTCTCGTTGTAATTCCCAAATCTCTCTTTTGCTATTTTTCCAGGCTACTGTACAAACTATGTGCATTTTAGTGACCTAAATCTATGGTTTTTTTTAAACAAAAACTCTAAATGTCCCTGTCTTGCAGCCCACACTTCTGCCATATTTATTCATTTGACTTGCCTTTAAAGGGATAATCCAGAACTTTTGAAGTGAAGTTCTGTTAAAATGTCATAAATATTTAATATATCTGCAGTATATCACTTTCTTGGTGTCTTTGGTTAGTATAGTGCTTGATGTTTGGACCCAGAAGCTAAAGCAGAGGTATGTGTAATTTAGCTAATCTCCATACTAATACCTAAATCTATATCTATTGTATCTACCTATTGGAATGGGTTTGACAGCAAAAACCAAAATAATCAGTTTTTTTTTTTTATAATGTTAAATAAATGTTTGCTGTAAGGGGTTAAAGATGTACAGAGTGGTTGTAACTAGCCAAAAAAGGAATTAGGTTTACTATTAAACAGTCTAAGATCTATACAGTTACGAACAATTAAGTTAAGAAAAACAAGTTATAAAGACAAATCTGCCCTCTGGTTAGTACCAAGGAAGTTTACTAAAATGAAGGTTCAAGAATAACACACATCATTCTGATCTAAGGATCTGTCAGTTTATCTGCAGCCCAAGGAAAGGGATTTTATCATCTGATCGAATTGTAATACCATCTTTAATCAGAAAAAGGAAAGTAAAAAACAGGAAGAATGAAACCCAAATTCAGAGCTAGCTCTAAACTGTTAGCTTTCAGCACCAGAACCACCACAGAGAAATTGTGTGTTCTTTATTATACATTGGGCATTTGAATCATCTTTGTTACTAACCTTTCCATTCTGTCATTAGGTTGGCAACATTGTTTATGTTGTGATGAATGTAGCTGTTACTTGGTTCTAAATCTGGCTGTTGTTTCACTCAGGAAACCGTTTGGACCTCTGCAGGTGTGCGGTTGACAGCTGTTGTTTTGACCAGAAGGTCACTCTGACTCTGGCGGGCTGTCAGCTCTGGTAGAGTTCATTGGATGGCTGAGAGGTTCTCTATTTACTACAGTTAAGGTCAAAAGTATTCATACCCTGTTAGCTATGGAGTTACAATTATTTTAATTTAACCAGGAAGTCTGGTTTTGACAGGAAATGTGACAAGCATAGCTTAAAAGAATACAGAACAATGTAAAAGAAGTTTCAGTTTTGAAACAAAAGTTAAAAAAAACTATTTGCTTTTATCAAAAATGGATAAATGAAATAATTATATACACTTCTGAATAATCATGGGAAAAACCTTAATTTTCATTGCATCAGTCAAACTGTCTTATAATGGCTGACATGTTTTTTTCGTACTTCCACTGGTATTTGGATGATTTATCTTAAGAAATGAGCTCCAAGTCTTTGAGGCTGGAAGGCCTCCTTGACATCACCCTAATCTTTACCTCCATCCACACATTCTTTATCAGATTCAAGTTAGAACCCTGGCTGGGCCACTATAAAACGTTAATAGTACTTCCGTTAAGAGGAAACATATTGATAAAATGTAAAGATCACTTTAATATACTTTTATATTGCAAAGTGTATGACGCAAACAGTGTCATACACTATGCTATATTGCAACCGAAACAGGAATGTTGATCAGTTCTTTCTATCCTAGTTATATTTTGGTTATTCTGGTCCTTTCCTTTCTCTACCCAGCTTGTAATGAGGCCAGAGGTGGAGACACCACAATCAACCAATCAGAAGCAGATTTAGGGTAACAAGTTAGTAAAATAATAATAATAATAAATCGGATTTCTAATTAGGCTAGTTATAACAGGAGTATCATGACTGGGTCTGTTTTCAAATAACCATTTTAATTAGGTAATTATATCATTGATTAAAACAGCATTTACATTTAGAGTTTAACACAAACAATAATCAACATTTACAGTTATGACTAATCATGAATTTATTTAAAGCTTCTTTGGCTCTCAAATTTGCTAAATTAAGCCATCAACTTTAATGAAACTTGTTTTTAGTCTCATTCCTAAGAAGTCAAAACAGGTTCTGTTTGGCATTTACAGTATATAAACGTTTTAAGCATAACAACCTGCTAAGGTCACATTCTTCCCATGTTTTTAAGATTTTTCTCAAGGTATTTTGGTTGATCTAAAGTCCAGCGAGGCCATTTTGTAGCAACTTGAAGAAAACCAGTTCTTGTGGATCAGAGGTCAAATCTGAGGAAGCATTTGCGTGCTGCAAATCTAAAAACAACTTCAAACTGTGATGCTTTAGAGATTGGAATAGTTTCAAGACAGTAGAAACCTGTTTTGGTTTCGCCCCCCCTATCAAAATACCTTTAACTTCAGCCTCTGGGTCCAAAAAATCTGGATTAATACTAAAGAAAGATGTCAAGAGAACTATGTATATTACCTCCTTGTTACTGGTTAAAGAACATCAATTAAAGACACAGAAACAACCCTTTTTTACACTGGTTTTCAGCATTCACATCTGGACCTCAAGTCAGGTTCAGGTGGTACAGGCAGTCAGTAATACTTCACAAACTCTGCAACACAAGGGCAGTGTTTACCTTCCTTCCTTAATTGGATGTCACATGCACTTGCGAAAAGCTTAAGCCCAATTGGGTGCAGTTTTAAACAATGGATGATGCTTAAGAAATCCAGGTCTAATGCATGAATTACAGATTGTTATTATCAGTAATGCACGTGCCAATTAGATGCTTCAGAACAAAGGGTGTGCAGCCGATCATCAAATTGAATTTTTGCAGACATATGCTCAGTAACTTTTCCATGTTGACAGACGACACTGGAGGGTGTAGAAACACACACGTGCAGAATACATATGAACAATGAATGCAACCCCTTTACTTAATCTACTTTGGCACTTGATAAATGGAAAACCATTGTTGTGCTAAATTTAGTTTTTCTGTGCTAATTTACTTACTGTAATTATTCCCATGCATTTTATATCATGAAACCTGTTAAAAAAGTTGTTTTTTTCCTTTTTTTATTTTGTGGTTGCTAATGTATATGTAGGATTTGTGTTGATATTTTTCCTTAGACATAAATGCAGCATTTTTAACAGAACGATAAGTACCCACAGCTGATCTGGTTCATGCACATTGATGTTGTTTTTAATGTATGCGCATATTTCCTGCCTGCAACAGCAAAAAAAAAAAAATAATTACATTCCCCTTCATCCTGGTGTTTTTGTCCAGTGAAAAATTCTTCCATCCCCAGTCAGGTCTAGCTGATTCAGGTGCTCCACTTTTCCATTTAGGTGAGACTTTTAAACAGTGAATGTACTTCATCGCTTGGTCTGTTCAGATCTATTTCTGCTCCAGAGATAGGTCTGATCTCGATGCTGATGGCTCTCGATGCTAGAGCTTGCTGCACCGTCCAAGCTTTTTGCTAATTTCAATGAAAAATACTTGGATAGCTTTATTTCTAGTATCTGAATTACTGCAGAAATGCCTGTTTATTAGAGGCAGTGTTACCAAGAACAGCGCTGTCTTTTCTTTTTTACCTAGAATGTTGAGCTTCATGATAATTAATGGAAGATCACTTTATTGCATGTTGTTCTTTACGTGGCCCAGAACACACCCCCCGCCCCCCCAAAATGTCTTCTAGAAAGAGCATAAAAGCAAATAACCTGTGCCTTCTTTGCCCTTATTCTATAAACGGTGTGGTGCGGCTTTCTATCTCCTACGTTAAACATTGGAAATCCTTGGAAGTGGTTTCTTCCATAGAAATAACACACAAGAATGCTTTTTAATTTTTTTTGCATAACCTTTAACTAAAGAAAAACTTTATTGTGAAGATTTAATCTTTCACAACTGCTGTAATTTTTTCTGAGAATATTACTGTATTGTCAGCTTATCATCGTACCTCCATAAACACCCATACGGTATTTTAACACCCTTTAGATGTGGAGGCTGGAGGCATGGACTTTTGTGTCAACAGGAATCTCTGCAGGCATGTGTGCTGTCATAAGCATGTCACATTAGATATGATTGGCTTCCACACAACTACCTCTGAGGCCACTAGGGGGCTCTAGTTTAGAAAACTGATTAGGAGAAACAGTTATTGTCCAACTGACTGAATGCTATGCATGAACCAATCTGCACGTTCTCTTATCTATTTGTGATGTCCTACCATCTGTCCATCTTTTCACTGACTTGCTGCCATTCGACATTCCACCTCATTACTCTTTCAGCTGCTTTTCTATGGTAGGTTTTGGAGCTGTTGTAAGAATAAAGCACGAACTGAACAAGCAATAAGCAAAATACTAACTCAACACAGAGTCTTCCAAGTCCAAATGATGGGGCAGTTGGCTAAATAAAATGCAATGTTGGTTTGTTTTCTAATCTAGCCTATATTTGATCTTTTGAAGAGGTACAAAATGTGTTTCTGCTGATAAAAATGTTTTAGAAAACTAACTTATTAATTTATTTGTTTCAATAAAGCTCTTTGGACTGTTTGTTGTTCTGAGTCTCTTCTTTTTTCTTTACACTGTGACAGATTTAAATATGTTTTCATACACAAGACATCAGGTGCTACCTTATCTTCTAAAATTTCCGCACATATAACATGAGGATATTAATAAACTTTAATGATTTTAGTGAATTTTTAAGTGATGGATTAACACAAAGAAGTTTATAATTCTGAAGAAAAGTATTTCATGTTTCATTTTTCTAATAGAAGTTATTTTTATTCTTAGTCAAGTAGTCACTGACAGGTTAGTACACTTAAAAAAAAATATATAAAAAAAAATGTTATGTTGAGCACGCATTCCTATTGTGCTTATTAAGGGCCTGCAGCCATTTTTCAAATTTCTGGCTGAGGAACTGGAAGGATGCCAATAATTTTGCAAGGCACTGTATGGCCTCATTCTATAATAGCCAAAACTAGAATTTGAAAATACTACTTGTAGTCATAAATGGGGAAAAAAGGCAGAGAGTCTAACCTGGAAGCAGTTTCATTGGACCAAACAATATTTAATTCTTAAGCTGGTGAAACCTTTGGACTCGTCTTCCTCTTCTAGCTCTTAAAGTGTGAAGTTTCCCACTCCGTAGATGTGGTAAAACAAAGTCACATTTCGCTTTACAGGATCCACAATCAAATAGGCAAATGTCTGGTCCTCCTCTCGAGTTCCAGGAAAACATAGCCCAGACTCATCCTAAAGAACAAAAACAACATAGAAAATCAATGAGAAAAATATTTTGTTTTCAAAAACAGCTCCAGCTTTTCCTGCAGTGATATTTGTTTAGAGTTTTCTTTCAGTTTTCAGAAAGACCATACCATTTAATCTAAATTTTATATGAACTGCTCACTTACATAGGCACTGACTTTGAGCACGGTGGACAGCACGCTGATCTTCTTTGTTTCTGCATCCTTTTGCACACTACAAAATAATGCAATTATGACTGATTTGAGCATATAGTGAAGTTCAGGCATGGGCCGGCATGAGATCCTCACAGTTTGAGTAAAAAAGACCTGAGTTTCACAATATCATGGCTTTAAAACAAAGATTTAAAACTACAAAATATAGTATGATCTTGCAGGGATCCTGCACAATCTGCACTAATGAATGGAATTTAAGACAAGATTTTTGAAAGTGAGAATAAATGTTACATTTGTTGGTTTTCCATTAATTTGCTACCAAACTCCTTTTCTAAAAAGTCCATCCATCCATCCATCCATTCCTCCTTCCTCTTCTTCACGGTTTGAAGTTTTTGTAGGCACCATATTTAAGCCTAAACCCATGTAGAAACCCATTAGAATACATTCATTAAATGTGGCTGAAAAGTAACAGAGGAATTCTGGGAACTTGAGACTAGAAAAGTATAAAATTGTGACTTGGAAAACATGCAGAAACACAGACTCCTATATATTCTGTGTAATTCATCACTACAAATATTTCCAAACAGCTATATATGTCTTTCAGTTACAACACAAAAACACAGTAGCCTAACTGGCAGTTTGCAGCAATAGGTGGAGGAGGGCAGCTCTGCTTTAATTTAAGCTAACCTTTTTGTGGCATCTTATCAAAGACTAAATCATAGGAACAATATGACAGATAATTTTTACTGGTTTGAAGGTGTAACATAACACAACCTTGTAATACCTTGAAACCAGAATCTGGCCTATGCCTACTGAAGATTAAAAGACTGATAAATAATTTTCAAGCATTTGTGTTATTCTTCTCTATAATTTGAAGTCCCGTGCAACAGCTTGAACAGCCAGATTGTGCTAACCTTATCAGGTCTTTGTATATTTTCTTTGTGGTGCTGATGTAGGGATCAATGGTGTCCTCATACTGGCAGAGCTCTCCGCCAAGACACAGGTGCTTGAAGAGGCAAAACAAAAACTCTTCCCGCTCCATCTTCCCAACAGCATAGTAGTGCTCAAAGTCCACTTCTTGCAACATCTGGAAGAGGAAAAAAACCCTTGAAATTAAACTTAGAAATGAAATAGATACAAACAGACAGAGGGAATAAAAGAAGAGAGGATCACCTGTCGAAGTTCATCGTAGTCAGGGTAGATATCATGAATGCATTTAACTACATGACCAGAGGGTCTCAGGATGCCGCAAGAGTAGATTGGATCAAACAACTCCATGGAGATCTTAGTACAGGGCACAAGCTCTACACTGACAGACACTACCGGGTTATCTACAATACACATGAGCCTGTCAGTCTTTATCTGACTTCAAACATTTTACAGCACATGACATCAGTTTCCTGCTAACATTGATAAAAGGATCTCTGGGGGGATGACATACCAAGAGGCACCCAGACTCTGGCCTTCATATTTCTTAGACTGGGAATCACCTCAGGGTCTTTGAAGAAATGCTGAACAATAATGGAGAGTGTCATCAATTGCATTCATACAAGACTGAAATGATGAGATGTGAACAACATGGAGGGGACCTTGTTTTAAGATAAACAGGGTTGCTATGTAGTCTGAAAAAAAATGGATTTAAACATTAGTATGGAAAGTATGGAAAAACGTTTTTCTTACAGTGTTTAATCCTGCTCTCATAGAGTAAATTTATCCATATTTCATTCTACCATCTATTATTTGCCATCCATCCATCCATCCATCCATCCATCCATCCATCCATCTCCATGCAGTTCATATTTTCACATTTCCTAATACTAACCTCTGTAGAAATATCTGCACTAACTCTAACACAAGGAACATTTGAATTTCCACTTTAAAACTTGAAAAAAATGCAATTTAATTTTGGAAAAGTATGGAATTTTGAAAGGAAAAAAAAAAAGAATTAATTCTGAATACAGTGCCTTTCAAAATGTACTGTATGTTAAACTACAATATGACATTAAATAGATAAAACGTGCCTTACCAAAGCAAACGTTTCACAGCTGTAAGGGTGGAAGTTACTGTCAAAGCTGTAAGTCTGAGCTGAAAGCCTCCCCAGCATGGACCTGAAAGAAACGCACATTTCAGTAAGAAAAAACAAACCTGGAGAAACGACAGAAAATTTAACAAACTTCTTACGTCACCATTTCATCAACAGCGTCAGAGTGTCCTTATCCTGCTGGAAAGAGAAGCTCTTAGTGGGAAGAGGACTGAAAGAAAAAGCCTGCTCAAACACGCATTTCTCTCCTGCCATTTTCTCCTACTAGTTTCACCTTAAAATGTATAAAAACAAAATAGCATTTGGAGCAAGTAAGAAAGAGATTCATACGCTTACTCAATGCCACTGCGTAAATTTAGTGAAAGGATAATTTCAAGCTACGCTTTTTGTCGTGTAACTATTACTCAGGTTTGTAAAAGGACAGCTGTTGCCTTGGCAACGGACGCCTGTTGACACCCTGACGTCCCAGCCTGAATTTTCTTTTCCCAACAACTAACACAAATGCATATTGTGTTTAGTTTTGTGGTAATTTCTCATTTATTTAGAGTAATCCTTTAGAATTTTTGCCCATTACGTTACTTCGTTTTCATATTAGCGTATAAAACTTTGAGATTAATATTTCTTTCTGACCACTAGATGGCGACATTTGTCTGCTTTGCACTATTGCGTCCCCCTTTCTCTCATGTGATAGGATCAAAAAGTGGTACAACCTAGGTGTTTCGAAGGCGTCATAATAAACTGATAGATCATGTCAGGAAGTATAGAGCTGACAGCTGATTTTTTATTATTTTCAACTTACAGAAGATATATGTGAATGTTGGAGAAATACTAAATGAAGGAAACATCCTGTGTTGAATGAAAGCTGTTTTCTGTTTAGATAATGCGACCAAGTTTAAAAAATTTTTTTTGCACATTTTAGATGAAATATTAAATATTTTTTTTTGTATTTCTTTAATGTAGCAGGCGCACTTGAGAACTTCCTGATTTCAGAGGTGGTCAAACTTGCTGATAATCATTATTCAAGTGCATATAAACAGCAGCACCTCCTTCTGACTTTCCCTCTTAAATACCATGGGAGCACTAAAGGTGGATCAAATTCTTTTTACACACCCTTTCCTGATAAGAAAACCCCAGAACTTCAAGCAGGTGCAATTTCTTTCTCCCATGATTCATTTGCCTGGGCTTTTTTTTTTCACATTATGCACAACATCTCATTTAAGACCCCTTCTCGGAAGTTCATGGAGACTCCTACGCATGTTTTATTTACCCTTGCTTAAATACTTACATCATTCCTGTCATTCCAGCAATCCATGAGGGACATCCGGGATTGTTTTGTTGCACATTCCAGAGAAGGACATCCTGATCCTTAATATTCTAGATAGAGGGAGCCAAAATGATCTGCTTAGCGGAAACCCTGGAGTTATGATGCTACAAGTGTATTTTGTCTCTATTTATCAATGGCTGTGAAGCTCTAAGAACTAGCAAGGTTAAGGATTTTTTTTAAATGAATTTGCACTGTAGTTAAATTCAGTCCATACACAGTGCTAAATTCAAAGTGAATGCCTTCTTAGGGACTTTACAGTAAAAATAGGTTAAATTCATAACCAGTTATATAGAATTTACCTATCCATCTATCCCTTTTCTAAACCTGCTTCTTCTGTATAGGGTTGCGGGGGAGCCTATCTCCAGCGCTCTACGGGCGAGAGACGCGGTACTACAAATTGCCAGTATACAGAATTCAATTCAGTTGAACCCCGCCTCTCGCCCATAGACTGCTGGAGATAGGCACCAGCTCCCCCGCGACCCACTATGGAATAAGCGGTAGAAAATGACTGACTGAAATGAATTAATATTAATCCCATTTATTCTAAAACAATTCAACCCTATAGCCATATTCAAACTTAATTATAGCACAATACAGTTAAATTCTTTAAATTCATCATCTTCATGAGACTGTTGTACAACAATAGAGTGTCTTCAGTCAGAGGCTTCTTCAGGTCTGCTGTAGGACAGACTGCAACAGGAAATCCTTCCTGCCCACAGCCATCAGCATCTACAACAGCTGTTTGAAGAAACCTGTGTAATATGAACTACAATTTAATTTACCCTTAATTTACCTTTGGGATGAAAGTATTTTTGAATTGAATTGAACTGAAATTGACTGAGTCAAGTCATTCAAGATTTGTTTTGCAATTTGTTACAATAGAATTTCATGCAATTTATATATATAAAAAACCCGATACTGTTTGGATTGAATCAATGAATCTGTTTTTCTTCTGTAATTTCAGCAGATAATGTGAATCTGAGACACACCAGTAATAATTATATGGCAGAGTTGCTTACATAGGCTTTAAATGAGGTCCTGTTTCTTGGCCTTTGGTCTCATCAGAATGTGGTTAAAAAGTTGTTCACTCCAACTTTCCCATGTGAACAAAACTATGTAACAATCAGTGCAGTGATGTAACAGTGATAACACAATGTAGCTTCTCTACCCACAACTGTAACATAATTATACAGCTCAAAAATAATGATGGCAATTGGGGTGACACAATGTACTGCAGTATTGACAAAGAAAACACCCAAGCATCTTGAAAACTGGAGTGTGACAGTGAGGAAGCTTTTACAGCCCAGCCAACTGACTGGAAATATTTAGTTTCTGCAGCCAGGGTACGACATGACATAACAAGAGTCTAGCCTATTAAATGAAAAGATATTTACATTTTCTGCTGATTGCTTCCAGGGAATTTCTCATTAGAAACATCAGGGATGTAATGGAAACCTGACAAGCAGTACGGCAGGAGACAGGTTGGAAATCTGAGAAACATTGGGACCTGATGGCAAACTGTGATCATATCTTTCCATACCGCCTTTGCAAATTCGTTTGCAGCTATGGAGCCCCTATCTTTGGCATAGTATTCTGCCATTTGATAATATTTGAGTAATGGAGCCTGTCGTAGGTTCTTGCAAAATATTCTCCATGAGTAAGGAGACAAGTTTGTCTTTTGACAACAAAGTAGTTCCAGCCTTTTACAAAAATAGGAGGACCGTTTATGGAAAACGTTAAACTTTAAAAATAAACAATGTTTATATTTGCTAGCTGTACAAATGTTTTTTTTAAACCCTATGAAAACACCATTATTAAAAGCATTTAATTTTAACAAATAAATAGGCATGGAGTGACATGAACATCTGCCAATGTTCACATTGATAACTTGCTGCATATTCCTTCTCACATAGTTTTTAAAAAACCTTTAAAACCGTATTAGGGAAAGTTTAAATCAGCACTGATATGCTCAGATCAGAGTGAGAAATACTCAATGACACAATACATACCACCTGTTCTCATGAAAATGAATGCTCTGTGGGGAAGAAGAAGATTTTTCACAACAGTAAGATACCAGACAGCGCAAAAGACAAAACACCATGAACATTCAAGGCATTTTACTTTAAGGTATATCTATATTCAGGTACGGTGCCTTGCAAAAATATTTATACTTCTTGATCCTTTCTACATTTTGTCATGTAGCAACCACAACGGTCAATGTATTTTATTGGGGTTTTACGTGATACATCAACACAAGTGGTGCATAGTTGTGAAGTGGAAGGAGAATGATACGCGGTTTTCAAAATGTTTCACATACAAACATCTGAAAAGTGTTGAGCGCATTTGTATTTAGCTTTAAAGATGTAATATTTCAGAGATCAAATTTTTGCTGCCATGCCAGCTGCATGTCCTTAAGGTATATTTCTCCTTTAAGGATCTAGAAATAAACATTTCTGCCTAAAGTTTTTTTATACAGTTCATATTATGTCAGACTGAATGGAAAGTTTCTGTGAACATTAATTTAAGTCTTCCCACAGATTCTCAATTGGATTTATATCTGGACTTTGACTGAATCAACGTAATGCATAAATATGTTTCATTCCATTGTAGCTCTGGCTGTATGTTTAGGGTTTTTGTCCTAAAGGAAAGGGAACCTTGGCCCCAAGTCTTCTTTAGTAAGGTTTCTTCCAGGTTTGCCCAGTATTTATCTCCATCCATCTTCTCATTAAATCTGACCTGCTTCCCTTTCCCTGCTGAAGAAGATCATTCCCACAGCATGATATCGCCACCATCATGTTTTACCTGGATAGTGCATTCTGGTTGATGTCATTGTGATCTATTCCTTAAACACATAGTATGTTATGTTGATAAGAAAGTTCAATTGTTTTGTCCAATCTGAGCAGAGCACCTTGTTTACATGTTTGCTGTGTTGCCTATGTCGCCTATGTCTAGTAGTTGTCAACACATTCTCCCAACAGAGCTATAGATATCTGTAGCTCCTCCAGAGTCACCATCGGCCTCTTGTCTGCTTCTTTGATTAACGCTCTCCCTGCCCAGCCTGTCAGTTTAGGTGTACACGACTTTCTACTTGTGACTAAGTGAGCTGTACTCAGAAAAGTAAGAGTTGTAACCAAGACAAAGCTTCAACCATCCACTAAGAGTTTTTCAGGAGAATAAAAACAGAAACATACATAGTTTTACCTACAGTTTACATATTCATGGGTCCAATTTTAAGATTAATTTCTTTGTCCAATTCTTTCTTCTCATAGCTACCTGAAAAACCTTAAGCAGAAGAAATAATTTATCTTCCTCCCAAAGATACTTGTTAAAGGATGAACACACAAAGGGTAGATTATTTCTTGCAGAGCAGAAAGGAAAGTGGGCTGTGCTCACAGATGAGAAAGGCCCTGGTGTTGCGACAGTGCAGCCTAGAGTTTAAAATTCCTTCTGGAACAATTTTGATAATGGATAAATCAATATCTGTAATATTTGTTCCAGTGAGGTCATGGTGAGAGGAGCTTTCTGTTTATACTCTTAATTTCTGTGCAGAGTCAGTCAACACAGACTAAATCCCAGTGGAAGTGTTTCATTGACAGTGTCTCCACTCCTGTTAACACATAACAATAAACACAGCGACTAGTCCCAAACATTGTAATTCATTCAAGTCAGTTCAGCTGACACTCAGCCATGCACACATATGAACATGCCCTGGATTTATATTTCTGTGTTGTTTATTTACTGACTCTTTATTTAATTGAAAAAAGTAAGATAAATCCATCCATGACAATATATGATATATGAAAGTTCAGTAAAATATATTTGTAAAATGTTTTGCTCTTCTCCAAGTTCATGTTCCTTTAATTTCAGATGGAAATTTTGCCTCAGACCATAAGAACCCCTTTGAGACAAGGATAAAAAGGAATCATTATCTGCTACTTGTTTTAGGTGACTTTTAACAGTGCTAAAAGACACCATTTAGGCTCACAGCATCTTTAAACTATGCAGCAAGTGCAAATGCAGAAAAAGAAAGTTGTAATTTTTGTTTTTTTCTTTCAATCAAGTTGGCAAAGCTGGCAGAAGGTGGACAGCTCCATCCAGGTCGGAGGTCATTCTCTGCCTCAAGCAGAGGAGCATGATTGTGCATGAATCTGCAAAATAGTGTTTCATCTGAATCCTGAAAATGTTTTTTCCTGTTTCACAAAATATACAACCTGAGTCAGTCTAAACAAGAGCACCTGACACCAGAGCAACCTTCTCATGTCCTCCAACAAGATCACTCTTATTTTACATTTCCCTTTGTTTATTACCTCCCTCTGAAAAAGTCTGATAGATTATCTGAGATGTTTTCGGAATCCCAGAATCACAGCCTTGAACTGACATTTAAAAATGTCGCTTATGCTGAGAGAGAGAAGTGATAAGAGAAATGGAGTTGGCAGAGACGCGCCCATCTAGCATAAGTATTGGGCCAAGCGAATGCCATGATATGGCAGCCCAAGCCATCACTGATCCACCCCCATGCTTCACTCTGGGCATGGAACAGTCTGGGTGGTACGCTTCTTTGGGGCTTCTCCACACCGTAACTCTCCCGGATGTGGGGAAAACAGTAAAGGTGGACTCATCAGAGAACAATACATGTTTCACATTGTCCACAGCCCAAGATTTGCGCTCTTTGCACCATTGAAACTGACGTTTGGCATTGGCATGAGTGACCAAAGGTTTGGCTATAGCAGCCTGGCCGTGTATATTGACCCTGTGGAGCTCCTGACGGACAGTTCTGGTGGAAACAGGAGAGTTAAGGTGCACATTTAATTCTGCCGTGATTTGGGCAGCCGTGGTTTTATGTTTTTTGGATACAATCCGGGTTAGCACCCGAACATCTCTTTCAGACAGCTTCCTCTTGCGTCCACAGTTAATCCTGTTGGATGTGGTTGGTCCTTCTTGATGGTATGCTGACATTACCCTGGATACCGTGGCTCTTGATACATCACAAAGACTTGCTGTCTTGGTCACAGATGCGCCAGCAAGACGTACACCAACAATTTGTCCTCTTTTGAACTCTGGTATGTCATCCATAATGTTGTGTGCATTTCAATATTTTGAGCAAAACTGTGCTCTTACCCTGCTAATTGAACCTTCACACTCTGCTCTTACTGGTGCAATGTGCAATCAATGAAGACTGGTTACCAGGCTGATCCAATTTAGCCATGAAACCTCCCACACTAAAATGACAGGTGTTTCAGTTTCATTGTCCAACCCTGTAGGTCAGCTTTATTGGGTCAGAAGTCAAAAACATTACAATAGGGGCTAATGCAACCTAGCTCTCATTCAGTGGTACTTACAATCTTTTTTCAATTTTAGCTAACAATTTTCTGGAGGATTTTTGACTTATTTATTTCATTATTAAATATTCATTTGATAATAGTCAGTCAGTTGGTTAGTAAGAGGGCTAATACACCTCAAGTAACCTTTTTCGAAGTTCATGTGGTTGAACACGTTTTATTTATTGTTCAGTAACTTAAGTTATTTGATTGATTTGATTTGATTTCTGGATAAAATGTATCAGTTTTACAACCCAGAATCAACTGAGATAAAAAAAAAAAAATCACAGCAAAGAGCAAATTACATAAGGATTACCGTATACAACAACAATTATACAAAACAACAAAAGATATAAGTTTAGTTAACAAACACGTGAAACTGCATTTCTGACATGAATCACAAATGATTAGTACAGCTTCAAAATACAGACTTGGTAGAGTAAGGAAGGAGAAAGTTGTGCTCATAAGAAATCACAGAAATCTTGCAAGAAATGAGACTCCAGCATGGACACAAACAGTAGAAAGTGTTAAACAAGTTGCATTAATGACTGTGAGCATAACTTTCACATTATGAATAAGTTCCTCTCTATGTTCACTTATTGAACCTTTGTCAGTTGAAAATCTAAATCTAAATCATGAATTTTACCTGCAGACTGAGTTTGCTACAACTCCCTGAGTTTCCAGGTTTAAGATTGAGCAAAAATATTCGTAGCCTGGTGCATAAAAAATCAAACTACAGGGTCAAATTACTCTAAGCGTCATGTTCACATACTTTTTGCATCATGTAATCATAGCTTGGTGGTTTTAACCTTTTGTGAAAAGGTGACATGTCCTCAGGCAACAAAAACACAGAAACTAAAAATGTTCCTTGCATCATTTTGGACCGAAACTCTAAAAACTTGTGGCTGAAACCTGATCAACTTAAACATGTGGGCTGTATCCTTCAGGCTCCACGCTGAGCCCTTTTGAGCCAGCTTCTGTTTTTAAACAGTTTTGTGACATTTATGTGGTCCATTTCAAACCCAGTCCCCATGGTTACGGTCCACACATAGTTGCTTGACATGGAACATGATGCTGGATGTGCTGCAAGAATGTAACCTCATAGCTTTGCCAGCTTGTTGGAGAGCCGGAAAGGACTCTTCTTGCTCCCATTAGACTGAAATTATCAACAAACTCATGCACCATGCTGTTGCTGCTTGATAGCTCCAGACATATAAGGCTTGTCTTTTTCAGACTCTTCCTGTCAGGATACATACTGCTGATATAAACCCCCAGATTAATATTCAAGTGGTTTCAAGAGATAGTTAGGAGACAGAGCATTAAATAACTCTTCAATGTTCCATCCCTCTGTACCTCAGTGGATCACTTGTCTTACTGTTGTAGAAGCAAGGTAGCATAAACAGACTTCAAAGACTGAGGAGTACTGCTGATGCCACAGCCTCTGGGACCCAGAGCTTGGCCTCTGAACTCTACTCCTCTCCAAATAAGATCAATTCCTCCTCAGAGCCTATCTCGCTTCCTTTTATTTATCGGCATAGATGTTGTTTCAGAGGAAGTCAAGCTGTGCATGTGTCACTCTGCAGTAACTAATGCAATAATTTCCAAACTATGTGTTTACAATACTTACATAATTTCTACATAGCCTTGTGGATGCTCTTGTAATCTCACTGCTGTAAAACAAATTAGGACACCCCATTAGATACTTGGTTCTTTGTGTTTACATATCAGTGACTAAAGAAGATCCTATGATGGTGAGCTGGACAGATCCTGCTGTAGCAAAGGATCCCCAAACAATGATACTTCCTGCTCCATGCATCACAGTGGTTAAGAGATTTTTTCCTAGAATGCTGTATTGTGTTTATGCTAAACATGCCCTATGTTCTTGTGTTAAAATAATTGTTTAAGACCCATTTGATATCCAGTTCTCTCCGTGCATGCATGAGTTTTCACCGGGTACTCAGGCTTCCTCCCACAGTCCAAAAAAAAAAAACCATAACTGTTAGGTTAATTGGTCCCTCTAAATTGCCCTAAGGTGTGAATGAGTGTGTGCATGGTTGTTTGTCCTGGATGTCTCTGTGTTGCCCTGCGATGGATTAGTGACCTGTCCAAGGTGTACCCCACCTCTTGTCCATAGACTGCTGGAGATAGGGCCCAGCTCCCCGGTGACCCACTATAGAATACGCGGTGTAGAAGATGAATTAATGAATGAATAAATGAATGATATCCAAAGAGCAAGTTTCCAGAAGTCCTCGTCTTTGTTTATGTTCTCTCTAGCAAACCTTAGTCATGTGTTGTTAGACAGCAAAGGTTACCTCCTTGCACACCTCCCATGGTAAATTAACTAGTGCAGTCTTTTGCTGATTGCCCGAGCATGCACATATCAACAGTAGCAAAAACCTACAGTGGGTCCCACAATGACATTTGGTTTTTTTTGTAGACGTCTTCCAGCATCTTCTGGTCTGCTGGAGGGTGATCCGGCTTGGCCAGACAGGGGCATGTAGACATTTGTTTTAAATGCCCTCTATTTTGCATACAGTGTAATTTATAATTTCAAATTCTTTTGAGACCTTGTTAAACCCCGTACCAGAAACATAGGCTGTTACACCCTTCATTTTGAAGGCCCTAGACAGCCTCCTTGATCCATCATGTTCACTCTCACTTCAACAGTAAGGAGCACACTAAACTAAATGTATAGCTGTATGATGTTTAAGTCATTTTAGGTGGGAGTAAGTATGGGAGGAGATCTAATTTATTCCTGACCGGAAATTGTGTCTTTATTAAATTTTACAGAACTCTTAATCTAAAATGTTCACTTTTTAATTGTCAGTCAGTCATTTTCTACCACTTATTCCATAGTGGGTTGTGGGGGAGCTGGTGCCTATCTCCAGCAGTCTATGGGCGAGAGGCAGGGTAAACCCTGGACAGGTCACCAGTCCATCGCAGGGCAACACACAAACAACCATGCACACATACATACACCTAAGGGCAATTTAGGGTGACCAATTAACCTAACAGACATGTCTTTGGAATGTGGGAGGAAGCCAGAGTACCCAGTGAGAACCCACGCATGCACAGGGAGAACATGCAAACTCCATGCAGAAAGAACCCAGGTTGGGAATTGAACCCAGGACCTTCTTGCTGCAAGGCAACAGTGCTACCAACTGCACCACTGTGCAGTCCCTTTTTAATTGTATTGTTTATTTTTATTACTCGACTTTCGTAGCATTATTAAATTATTAAACCATGTTGAAAAAATAAAGGCTTTCATGAGGTGTTCTCTAATATTTTCACATGGCTGTATATTTTTTCTGTGTAGGATTAGCACCTTAGAAACTCATTTAAATCTTAGATCATCAATCTAAAGAATGTGTAAACACTCATAGGAACCTGCCATGGTTATACAGGTCCTTCTCAAAATATTAGCATATTGTGATAAAGTTCATTATTTTCCATAATGTCATGATGAAAATTTAACATTCATATATTTTAGATTCTTTGCACACTAACTGAAATATTTCAGGTCTTTTATTGTCTTAATACGGATGATTTTGGCATACAGATCATGAAAACCCAAAATTCCTATCTCACAAAATTAGCATATCATTAAAAGGGTCTCTAAATGAGCTATGAACCTAATCATCTGAATCAATGAGTTAACTCTAAACACCTGCAAAAGATTCCTGAGGCCTTTAAAACTCCCAGCCTGGTTCATCACTCAAAACCCCAATCATGGGTAAGACTGCCGACCTGACTGCTGTCCAGAAGGCCACTATTGACACCCTCAAGCAAGAGGGTAAGACACAGAAAGAAATTTCTGAACGAATAGGCTGTTCCCAGAGTGCTGTATCAAGGCACCTCAGTGGGAAGTCTGTGGGAAGGAAAAAGTGTGGCAGAAAACGCTGCACAATGAGAAGAGGTGACCGGACCCTGAGGAAGATTGTGGAGAAGGGCCGATTCCAGACCTTGGGGGACCTGCGGAAGCAGTGGACTGAGTCTGGAGTAGAAACATCCAGAGCCACCGTGCACAGGCGTGTGCAGGAAATGGGCTACAGGTGCCGCATTCCCCAGGTCAAGCCACTTTTGAACCAGAAACAGCGGCAGAAGCGCCTGACCTGGGCTACAGAGAAGCAGAACTGGATTGTTGCTCAGTGGTCCAAAGTACTTTTTTCGGATGAAAGCAAATTCTGCACGTCATTCAGAAATCAAGGTGCCAGAGTCTGGAGGAAGACTGGGGAGAAGGAAATGCCAAAATGCCAGAAGTCCAGTGTCAAGTACCCACAGTCAGTGATGGTCTGGGGTGCCGTGTCAGCTGCTGGTGTTGGTCCACTGTGTTTTATCAAGGGCAGGGTCAATGCAGCTAGCTATCAGGAGATTTTGGAGCACTTCATGCTTCCATCTGCTGAAAAGCTTTATGGAGATGAAGATTTCATTTTTCAGCACGACCTGGCACCTGCTCACAGTGCCAAAACCACTGGTAAATGGTTTACTGACCATGGTATCACTGTGCTCAATTGGCCTGCCAACTCTCCTGACCTGAACCCCATAGAGAATCTGTGGAATATTGTGAAGAGAACGTTGAGAGACTCAAGACCCAACACTCTGGATGAGCTAAAGGCCGCTATCGAAGCATCCTGGGCCTCCATAAGACCTCAGCAGTGCCACAGGCTGATTGCCTCCATGCCACGCCGCATTGAAGCAGTCATTTCTGCCAAAGGATTCCCGACCAAGTATTGAGTGCATAACTGTACATGATTATTTGAAGGTTGACGTTTTTTGTATTAAAAACACTTTTCTTTTATTGGTCGGATGAAATATGCTAATTTTGTGAGATAGGAATTTTGGCTTTTCATGAGCTGTATGCCAAAATCATCCGTATTAAGACAATAAAAGACCTGAAATATTTCAGTTAGTGTGCAATGAATCTAAAATATATGAATGTTAAATTTTCATCATTACATTATAGAAAATAATGAACTTTATCACAATATGCTAATATTTTGAGAAGGACCTGTAGTGGAGTCTGTTGGACGTCCGGCATTGAAAGTCACTAAGATGAGCTAAATCTTCTAGAATTAGCCAAACAGATGTGTTAATCTAACATATACCACTACAGAAAAAACTGTAACATACAGTATATCAGGGCTTGATTTGATTGCTTTTAAGTGTAGTCAATTGCTGACAACTTCAAAATTAGGTTAAAATGTCTGCAGGTTGTAGTCATATATTGCTTTGAGAAAAGCTTTATGTGATCTGATTTTTTAATACTGAAACTATCAAACATAAATAAAGTAACAAGACTTCTTGAAAGCCAGGCATCTTTGTCTTTGTATTCACTTTTCTACTATTCAATGTTGATTTCCTGTTTCAGGTGAATCTAAAACATGTAATTTATTTTGCAACTGTTCACTTTTACTCTGTTTGGTTTCTCTTAAATGAGTACCTCTTTAAATAATATTTTTCAATTTCTCAACTGCAAGATGTCCCAAGTGAATCCAAGTTAATCTTATTATTTATATTTTATATAAATGTTAGAAGAGATTATCTCCATCACTGGAGATATGGGCAAGGCTGGAAAGCATGTATTGATCAGGATTGCCCCTCCCTTGGGTCAGTCCCTCTGGTCATGCAAAGATAGATGGTTTGAAGAGGACAGAATGTATCCAGGACCACCTGAGCTCTCCTCTTCTTGAAGCAAATAGGTGACGTCAACAAAAGAGAACAGTGTTGTGAGTTCATGTGAAGAGGGGCTTTTAATGTCTTCATCCGACATGTAGTTACCTTCCTATTCACATATAACATTTACTGCTCAGTTTCTAAAGTTAAACTACACAGTGTTATATACCAACATACTGATTGCAACATAATTTCATCTACCAGGAATGTTTTCTTATCTCACATCTCTTCAACCATATCAGATGTTTGTGTGAAGAAACTAAGGGACAAGCCCCTGCATGTCACAAAGAGCAACATCTACTTTGGATGTTTGCTTGATTAGACAGCAACACCTTGAGGCTCTGACTGTGTTGTGTAATCTTTTGTTGTGAAGATACCATGCAGTTCTTTTTGAGTAATTTGTGGCTACTGTAAAAGTTAGCTCCAGATCTTTGAAGTGAGGCTTTCTCCCCTATGGCTAAGGAATGAAAATAATAATAATCATAATAATACAAAATCTGCACTTTTTTTTTGAAATACCTGATTGCACACTCACCTACCACTCTTTTACATATTGGTGTTAAAGGCTTGATAACACAAATAGTAATTCAGCCAATCACATAGCAGCAACACAATGCAGTTAGGCATCTAGACATGGTGAAGATGACTTACTAAAGTACTCAAAGCGAGCATAAGAAAGGGTAAAAAAGGGGATTTAAAGGACTTTGAATGTGGCATGGTTGTTGGTGCCAGTAATTCAGAAACTACTAATCTTCTAGGATTTTCACGTATAACCATCTCTGAGGTTTATTTAGGATGGTTCAAAAAAGACAAAACACACAGTTAGCAACAGTTTTATGAATGAAATGTCAAAAGTCAGAACCAAATGGACAGGCTGATGTAAGATGATAGAAAGGTGACAGAACCTCAACTAATCGCTCATTAATACTAAAGTATGCAGAATACCATCTCTGAATGCGCAACAGATTTAAAGGGCAACACCAGCACAAGACCGCACACCATTTCTACTTGAGTGCCGCTGTCGTAGAAATTAAACAATAAAATATTGGAAAAATTGTTCCTGGTCCGTTGAATCTTGATTTCATCTGTAACTTTTAGATGGTAGGGCCAGAACTTGGTGTAAACAACAAAAAAACCATTTATCTATTCTGCTTCTATCAGTAGTTTAGACTGCTAGCAACAGCATGATGGTGTATGGGATATGTTCTTGGAAAATGTTGGGCAGTTTAGTACCAGTTGTTAAATATTGTAACTAACAATGTCCATCCCTTCAAGACCACAGAGTACCCATCTTCTGATGGCCCTTCCTAGGAGAATAATGCATCATGTCACAAAATCTGAATAATCTCAAACTGGTTTCTTGAACATGAAAATCATTTCACTGTCTCCAATGGCTTCCATGGTCACCAGATCTCAATCCAATAGAGTACTTTTGAGATGTGGTGGAAAGAGAGATTCTCCTCTTGTGTAGCCAACATTTCTGCAGTAACTGCATGATGCTGTTATGTCAATGAAGACTTTATTCAAGTATCTCTGTTAGATATGAGAACTTATAAACTAAGTAACTTCAAAGTCCAACCAGGGAAATTCAGAAACTTCAGGAAATTTGGTTAAATCTCTTGAGAGAACTTTGCTAGTAAATTGCACATTTCTTTTCCATGAAAAGCTAAAAGCTTTTCCGTTTAGCAGTTGCCTTCTAGACATTAAGCATATCTAGAAAGCTCTACAAACATACGTTTTAGCTCCGTATAGGGTGTCCACAAGAAAAGCATCGCAACAACACTACTTTCAAAATCATTTTGCCATAATCCAGCCATGTTCTAGTGGGTCCTATAGGTCATACTGAGCATTGCAAGGGGAAAATAAAATCATTGTAATTTAAGAGTAAACTTTTAATTTTAATGTGCATCAGAAGGAAGAACAAGTCAGAATTTAGACAACTTGAATGGTTGCTGACAGTGATAAAAAAAATAGCTGTATATGGGTAAAACTTTTCCTTAGTATGCATTTTTTATTTAGATGATTATGATTTGCACATATCTACTGCATGGTCACTAAAGTTTCACTGATTACATGAAGACTTTTATTGCATCTGCTGAGCTGGCGAATCTGATCAAGCTAAACGTCTATTTGATTCTGAATAAAAGGTCAGGTTTTTTATGGCTCTATGATTCAGATCCTTTGTCAGCAGTAAACAGTCTGTAAGCCAGTGCTTTCACAATCATTATGAGTTGACAGAGAGACTGACATACAAGGGTGGCAGAAGTGAAAAACAGCACTTAAATTTATTTTGACAGCTATGGCCAAACACCTTTTTATATTGTCATTTTGTTCTAGCTGAATTCCAAAAACTTAGTTCAATCTTTGCCTTACTTTAGATTGATAAGAGACTTATAGAGAGACATGCAGCACATTTCCCTGGAAAGACTCATGTTGACATGGACAACCATCTCTGTCAACAGATTTTCTTTACGCATTAACAAATCAATCTAGGACGTCTTTACAAATGTAAGTGCTACAAACAACGTTAATTTTTGATAGAACAAAAGAATCAGCTTTTGGTCAAGATATATATGTGCAAGATTTATTTTCGCCCTTTGGGCACTCATTTCAGGAATTAACATGGTTCCTCTGGTCTCAATTTCACATGTCATAGATGTGTCAGTCATGCATTTCTGAGGTCAGTGTCCTTTTTTGAAAAAGTGTTTCTTCCTCAACTACTTTTCACTGGCAGTTTTCGTTATGTGTGGCTCTTCACTTTCTTTGTTGTTTGAAGTGGTTGTAGCTGTGAATGTGTAATAAAAGTTGACAGGCTTTTGTTTTATTGGTGAAGGAATTTTCATTTGGTTGGAGAGTTTACCTGTTCTCTCTGTTTTTTATTTAGTAATAGTTATGTTGTCAAGAAAGGTGAGGATTGAAACGTTGACAGACAAGTAAATAAAGACCTTTGTGGGTGTTTTTCTTGGTAACCACCTTGAAAACATCCACATTGGTGATGCACTCTGCTCTCGAACAGCATTTGTGTTGCCAGCATGTTCCTGGAACAGAAATCCACCAGGGGCATTAGGACGGACACGAGTCTCCTCCTCCGGAGGGTAAGTGGTGCAGACCCCCACCCTGACGCAGTGCAGCTGGAGTTCCCGGCCTCTGTCTTTTTAGTATCATGGGATGATTATGATCCAACGCTCTACAGAAAAAGAGCGATTGTTCCCCAGAATGACTGTGTGTGTATGTGACTGGCCCATGCTGTGCAGCTGTCAATTCCAGATTCAGTGCTTGTTAATTTCCATAAAAATGCTCCAAATAAACGAAATATATACCACATACACACAAATGTGCTGACCTTTAAGAGTGCACGGATTTTTTTGTGTGAGTGTACCTGGATGTGTAATATATTTCCCCCTGAGTGAGGCTGCTGACAGTACTTTTTCTATGTATAGACTCTTTTGTTGCAATCTGTGTCCTCCTATTTTTTTCTGAATTACCTCACTAACAGAAGCATTGCTAATCTGATATCAGATCCTTCTGCTCTGGTTAATTTAGAGGTCAGTTTGAGTCACTGTAGTCTGGGTCAATCCCTCACATTGAATGTACACCCATACATGTGTCTTATGACAGACCGCCTACACACGTTGTGAAACAGGCTTCTTACAACTATCCCAAATGATTCACTTTTCTTGTCTTCACTGACCTATACATGAATCACACACACTTGCTCATGTACTGACTTTCTTCTCAGACTCATGTGTCTTTGTTTTGTTCCTGAGGGTCTGCAGACCTTCATGCATTCTTGTGTTTTTATGGTTAAAGGAGCATCATCACCATTCTTCTCAAGCAGTGACTCGCCTAATGTCAGTAGCTTTGCAAATTTCTTTATGTGTTAGTACAACTGAATGACATACAGTTACGGTATAATAATTAAAGAGAGTCTGGTGACATTTGAATACTGTTAAGATAGCTTGGGGCGCCTTGTTTCAGGAGGAACAGGGTTGTGTAAGACTTGTTAAAGCCATAATTATAGGCTTCTTTAAAAAGCAAACCTGTTATCCAGAACTGCTCCAGTTTTGCACATGTTATCTAGTAACCGTCTGAAAGCATTTTATGCCTGTTGAGTAATTTAACCATGTTTTGAATCAGGCAGATGACTAATAGATATGACTAATATATATATATTCCCCTCATTTCTATATCTATATATCTATAGATATATAATATATATAAGTGTGTGTGTGTATATATATATATATATATATATATATCTATATATACACACACTTGCACACACCTTTGGGACAATTGGGCCAGTGATCAGTACTTTGTAAAGGTCATTGTCAAATGCTAACTTTAATGTCCTTAAGCCACTTTGTAGCTAATTTGGTGGTAAGATTAAAGGTAATTTCCCATTTGAAATACTAGCCTTTTGTCAGGATCTGTGCCATGTCTGTCTGTTTTGGTGCTATTTCTGTTCTTGGCCTCTAGATGGCGTTTTGAACCACAGGAGAGGTGACAGGTGTTCTCTATCTCCTTGATGATCTACTGAGGAGTATTTAAGGAGGAGGCTGCCAGCAACTCACTGCCAGAGTGTTGCCCTTTGTGGTACAGCTCAAGCCACATTACTTTGCCTTGCTCTTGCTCTGCTCTTTGTAATTTTGGATTTATTGCCTTGCAGGTCACTTGAACCTGACTTTGCCTTCAGCATCAAACCCTGCATGGATTACCGTTTTCTGGAAAGAAGCTATCCAGCTCCATGAACCAAGACTCAAGCCTCCTGTTTCCTCATTGGATCAAACCTGCTGGCAGTCTCCTGATTCCTTCGTTCCGTGGATCTACCACTGTGAACCCTGTCCACCCTCCTCCTTCCATTGCACCAACTACAGAAACACGTGGACCATCAATCATACTGGCACACCAGTGTTCACTGTCTCCGGTCCCACGGGTAAGCAACCTCCTGGTTTCCCCACCCCCCTCTGGTGGATCTCTCCCTCAAACCAGTAAGGCAGAAATATAATTTGGGAATATAGGTCCTGAGTTTCCCCTTGCTTATAGTTCTGTTTATTTTACAGTTGGTGTCCCTGTTCCAGTCTCCTGCACTTTTCAACATACGCTTAATAAACTTCTTATCGTTAAAACTCTGTCTCCTGAATTGCTTTCTGCATGTGGGTCAAATCTGTTCGAAACATTATGACACCTTTAACTTGCTGGTTGATGTCTTGAGCTGTTGCTTCAACATTTCCACATCATGTGCTTTCTGCATGATGTCATCTGTTTTGTGAAATTCATCAGCCCCTCCAGCAGCAACACCTGATGCTGCTACACGCACACTTTAGTTGAGATTGTGTTCTCAGGCTTGCAGCTTCCCCCTTTTTCTTCCAAAAGTAACATGATCAACATCTTACATTTAACATGTAACATGATGGCCATGGTGACACTTAAATTTTAGTTTAATCAGACCACGGGACGTCTCTAAAAAAGTTACATGTTTGTCCCTATTGGCACATGCAAACTACAAAGTTTTTAATGCCACTTTCTGAGTAATGACTTTTTCCTCACTGAGTGGCCTTTGAGCTCATGCCAGTACAGGACTCGTTTTACTGTGAATAATAACTCTTTCAAGCTTCAGCCAGCATCTTCTTTTAGTTTTGTTCCGGGATCTGTAGACACATTTAGCACCAAAACGTCTGTGGAACAAACAAAACCATCTCCTTTCTTATCAGTATATCTGCCCATTCCCTTGGTGTTTATACTACACGTATAGTTGTTGCTGAATGTGGCACCTTCAGGTATCTACAAGTTGTGCCAAAGGGTGAAGCAGATTGTGACCCCACAATCTGCTTCACCCTTGGGCACAACCAAAGCTTGGTTCCTGATATTTTTACCAGCGTCAAACATTTTTTTCATGTTACATATTTAAGGTTGGCCTTAAGCTATAAATACGTGTTGGTTTAACTCAAATACTGTGAACTATATCATCATTTGGGCTTTTACAAATTGTTTAAAGGTACAATCTTAGTGCCTTTGGACTTCTGAATTTAAAGACAACGAAAAATAAAAAAAATAAAAAAATAGTCCCATTATTCTAGCATTTACCACGTTAAAAGTAATTTCAGTAATACTAACTAACCTAGAACAGCAAAAGTTTAGTCGGCGCTGATGTTAGATGGTGAGACAAATCTAAAACTTAGTTTTTTTTAAATACATATATGTAAATTTGTGGTTTCAGCTGTAGGTCCCTTTGTCTGGTCAGTGATATTTTTGTTCTCTACCCCCCATCCTCCTACCCCACTGTGTCTGACACCCTGCTGTGTCTCATTGATTCAGCTTTTGGCTTATCGAATGAGCCAGATGAGCAGGGCGTGTTTAACAGCACAGCTGTCTTCCTTCGGCACCATGTCACTCCCCTGATCAATAATGCCCAGAAAACAGTGCTTGACTGAAATAAATTTGTCTCTTTACCTAAATTTTGAGGACTTTTTTTTTTTTTTCCCCCTTATCTAAGTATTTAACACATCAACATGAGATTAACAACCTAACTGTTGCAGAAATACAATGAAAAACATAAGGTTACTTGTGCCTGCACGTGTTTACTGTTACAGTGTTATGATTGTAACCATCAAAACTGCTGAAATAAAAAAGTGACATATGGATTTATTCTGAAGCAGAATTGAATAAAACATATATGATGAGGACAATCCTATTAAGCCTGATATTTTAAAACTCATCAGGGTTCAGTAACTCACTGCATCCCACCTGTAATAATCGTATTTACCTTGGAATGAATCAGATGTAATAAAATAGAGGCTGATGACAGAAAAGATTCAGGATAATGGATATCACAGACGAAAAATAAAAGAAAAACAGTCATATTTTGAGCATTTAGAGCATTTAGCTTTAATTTCTGGCAGAACATAATCTGCAGCTGGTTTGTAAACTGCTAGAACATAAAAGGCCTTGAGCAATCCATCCAGGGTGAGTGAGTTGGGGTTTATGCAATCTCTGTCCAGTAGGAAGTCATCGGAAGTTGCTGCTGTGAACACTTTAAGAATCTCGAACTCTGCACAGCAATGCAGTGGGGTCTCACATATGCTGCATTTGCCACATTAGCACAGACACACATGCAAACATTGTTGTGGCGGGTGTCTGAGCTCAGGAGGGACTGGGTCCTGGCTTTGACCTTGGCTGGGTCGTGGGACTCTGTGCCTTACACCTTACCCTATGCCTTTGTGGCCTGGGGGCTGCTGCTCTTGTGCTTCACTGATGACCTACCACTGTGTGGAGCATATTGCTGCTCTAGGGTGATGCCTTGTTTCTGTCCACCTGGGGCTGCTGCAGCCTTCCAGAGCCAGGTCCACCTGTCCTTTGCTGCTCTTGGTGGCTGTGTGTTGCAGGCCTTCTACCATTCTCACCACTCTTACAACTCTGCACCTCCAGGTGACACTTGACAATAAATTCTGCACAGCGAGTGTAGGGCAAATTCAAGGCTGTAGGTGAAAGTAACAGTTTACAGAAACTGGGTTACAGTAGACTGAATACAGACATGTCTGAGTGCATTTTCCCATGGAGGTTCCTGGATGATAAGGAGAGGAAAGCTGAAAACAGATACTCAAACAGAGATAGCTACTAGAAAAAAGAGGCTGAATGAGTAGAAGAGAGAATTTGCAGGAGGCAGTGAAGCAGGGGACAGGGCCTGGAGTGAAGGGGGTCGGGGGAGTGGTTAGCTGCGCTCTGCATTTATATAGAGAAGGCAGTCTGACAGAGCAGATCCTGTTAGAGTGTGAGCAGAAGAGAAAGGAGGACTGACCTTTCAGACTCTCACTACCTGTAAATTACTTCCTGACTAACGCAGCAACAAAACTTTGCTCGTTTCTGTTGGATTATAAACTCAGGATTTCTGTTTCATTAAAAGGTAAAAACTGATTTTGGCTTTGTACAGCAGCTTTGTTTCGTGTGGCAGATTCCAGGCAGGTGCAGCCTCAGAGTTTTCATGGCTTACGTTGTTCTCAGGTTACTTGAATGCTTTTCTGAGTAAAATGATTTGAAGTGTCTGCTGAACTCTGTCCTCTTTTTGTTTGATTTATGACTCATTATGTGTTAGTCAAGGCTTTGCTGTTATAATTTATTTACTTTCTGGGTGTTTAGCTGTGTGACAATATTCTAGAAGATTTGTCATGGAAAGGTGAATGTGAATTACAGATTGAGCAGTTTTATGTGAACCAGTTTGTGTTTGCGTCTGTCTGGTCCTCTTGTGCAATTCAAAGAGCTGTGATCCATTCACCAACCTGTTTTACTTAACACTTGAGGGGAACTGTATGACCATCAATTACCAGTGTTGGACAGGACTGTGTGACAGAGAGGGAAATAATTCAGGAAGGCCTTTTACAAAAATATAGAGAATATCTGGTGGCTGGTGCTGCAGTATCTCCAAGGAAATTGAAACAGTGATGTGAAAAAGAGAAGATGTTAAAAAGTCTGCTGCTGCCAAAAATACTGCATTATATTGATTGTAGTTGAGTTGTCATTGTTTTGAGATAATGTTTCTGTATACATTAATGTTCAGAGTTTTAAAACAATATATTTAAAAATACATTTTCTCTTGAAAACCGGGTTTTGTTTCTGTTTTTCCGTACTTCACTACGTTGTGCAGTCACAAGCTGTGAATGTGCACTTCTCAGCCTCTGCTGTGTAAAATGAGCATGTACAGGTCCTTCTCAAAATATTAGCATATTGTGATAAAGTTCATTATTTTCCATAATGTCATGAAGAAAATTTAACATTCATATATTTTAGATTCATTGCACACTAACTGAAATATTTCAAGCCTTTTATTGTCTTAATACGGATGATTTTGGCATACAGCTCATGAAAACCCAAAATTCCTATCTCACAAAATTAGCATATTTCATCCGACCAATAAAAGAAAAGTGTTTTTAATACAAAAAACGTCAACCTTCAAATAATTATGTACAGTTATGCACTCAATACTTGGTCGGGAATCCTTTGGCAGAAATGACTGCTTCAATGCGGCGTGGCATGGAGGCAATCAGCCTGTGGCACTGCTGAGGTCTTATGGAGGCCCAGGATGCTTCGATAGCGGCCTTTAGCTCATCCAGAGTGTTGGGTCTTGAGTCTCTCAACGTTCTCTTCACAATATCCCACAGATTCTCTATGGGGTTCAGGTCAGGAGAGTTGGCAGGCCAATTGAGCACAGTGATACCATGGTCAGTAAACCATTTACCAGTGGTTTTGGCACTGTGAGCAGGTGCCAGGTCGTGCTGAAAAATGAAATCTTCATCTCCATAAAGCTTTTCAGCAGATGGAAGCATGAAGTGCTCCAAAATCTCCTGATAGCTAGCTGCATTGACCCTGCCCTTGATAAAACACAGTGGACCAACACCAGCAGCTGACACGGCACCCCAGACCATCACTGACTGTGGGTACTTGACACTGGACTTCTGGCATTTTGGCATTTCCTTCTCCCCAGTCTTCCTCCAGACTCTGGCACCTTGATTTCTGAATGACATGCAGAATTTGCTTTCATCCGAAAAAAGTACTTTGGACCACTGAGCAACGGTCCAGTGCTGCTTCTCTGTAGCCCAGGTCAGGCGCTTCTGCCGCTGTTTCTGGTTCAAAAGTGGCTTGACCTGGGGAATGCGGCACCTGTAGCCCATTTCCTGCACACGCCTGTGCACGGTGGCTCTGGATGTTTCTACTCCAGACTCAGTCCACTGCTTCCGCAGGTCCCCCAAGGTCTGGAATCGGCCCTTCTCCACAATCTTCCTCAGGGTCCGGTTACCTCTTCTCATTGTGCAGCGTTTTCTGCCACACTTTTTCCTTCCCACAGACTTCCCACTGAGGTGCCTTGATACAGCACTCTGGGAACAGCCTATTCGTTCAGAAATTTCTTTCTGTGTCTTACCCTCTTGCTTGAGGGTGTCAATAGTGGCCTTCTGGACAGCAGTCAGGTCGGCAGTCTTACCCATGATTGGGGTTTTGAGTGATGAACCAGGCTGGGAGTTTTAAAGGCCTCAGGAATCTTTTGCAGGTGTTTAGAGTTAACTCGTAGATTCAGATGATTAGGTTCATAGCTCGTTTAGAGACCCTTTTAATGATATGCTAATTTTGTGAGATAGGAATTTTGGGTTTTCATGAGCTGTATGCCAAAATCATCCGTATTAAGACAGTAAAAGACCTGAAATATTTCAGTTAGTGTGCAATGAATCTAAAATATATGAATGTTAAATTTTCATCATGACATTATGGAAAATAATGAACTTTATCACAATATGCTAATATTTTGAGAAGGACCTGTATATATGTGAATGGTTGTCGGTGCTGAGGGTCCATCTGTGGCTGTAGTTGCTTGGCTACAGCAGCTGTCCTGAGCTCTAGTTGACCATATGGCAGCTTTTATTAAAGAAGCAGGAGTAAAAACAAAGCTTAAGCATTGATCTATTAAACTGATGAAACAGAGCGTTAGAATTTCACATATAAAATGATTTAAGCCACTTGCATGCATTGTATTGTGACTGCTTTTAAGTAAGTTTAGCTAGCTAAATCCCAACCTACTTTCAAAAAATATAATTCTTGCAAACTTTTAGGAAGATTTTACTTAAATAAATTAGCTTCCAATTGTTCTGTTTTATACTGATTTTTTTGCGAACATTTTTGACATCAGCCAACATTATGACCACTCCTCCTTGAAGTAAAAAAGTCTGATTAACTCTTTATCATGGCACCTGTTAGTGTATGGGATATAGGCTGCTCATAAACATTGGGTTCTTTATGATGATGTGTTAGAAGCAGAAAAAAACACAGTCCATTGCAGTTTGTTGCGAAGGGTGCGTACTGGGAAGTTAGATGGAGTGCAAATAATTTTATACCAAAACATCAGAAAAATTTACATTTTAAAAATTATTAATTAAGATAACCAGTACAGCTGCAGTTATTAGTACAAACAGCTTTTATGTATCCATAAGATCCGCTCTATCACAACAGACAGATGGCCATAAAATCATGACATCCTTCCTTGTTTCTTTCATGAAGTCATCCTGTTTGTCCTCCATGTTAAAAATAATCTAAAAATAATTATATACTATATATACTATATACTATATATACTGTATATACTTTATAACTACTGCATAAAATGTTACTAAAATTGTAATAAACATTTTAAGTCCATTTAAACAAGATTGCATGAAACCTTTTTTCTGACAAACACAGCAAAGACGTGATACTCAGTGGCTACGACTGGCTAAAATACTCAGCTTGCTAGCCAGTTTGTCTTTAGCATTAGCACTGTAGCTAAATAAAGCTGGATACGATTAAATCTATTCTAGCAAGATGGCTCTTTAACATTTTCTCTAACAATAACAGCTAAGATTTGTCATTAATTGGCAAGGACTGCCTGGGGATCAAGCAACTTGGATAGCAAGCTAGTTTGCCTTTAGCTCTACTGTTATCGCAAACTGAAGTTCTTGCTCCAACGCAAAGGTCTCCCATTCTAGCTCTAAGCTATTTACTAACATGATAAACATATCAACTTAGTAACTAATACAACCCCTATAAACTATTTTGCCATAACGTTATTTTAAGTAGTCACCAAACATGACAAAAGGGAATAATGTTTGACTTCAGTTAAATTAAAATCAAAATGCTTGGGTAGGATTTGTTACCAAAATAGAGCAGCTACTGTTGATCAACTTTACATTTACAAACGTATTTTCTTGATTGAAAACTAAATAATATAATTAACTAATACTTAGTAATTTCTAATATTTTATAGTCTAGCCATTTAGAGGGCGGGAATATTTTGGCTTAAGAATATGTTGTTGAATACCTTACAACTTTGTTTTGTTTAAACCAACTTCCAAATAATACTTTTTTTTGATGGAGGTTACTTTATAAGAATTATGCTCCTCAGCATTCAGGGGTTTATCATGAATTACTTGTTCATCAGTTTGACCTGAAGCTTCTCTGTGAGCACCCTGGTGGGAGTTTTATTGCACTGCCTTGAATGTGCCACAACAAAACACTTGTGCTAAAGAGGGGACGTCCTGCCCATCCCATGCTACTGTATGCTTTGTTTCATGTTTTTGTGTGTAGGTATTTGACAACTAAAGACACATTCAGGCAGAGTACCGCCTTACTATGTGCATATGTTCATTGTGAACAGATTCCTGAATTGACAATTGATGATGCTCTTTATATAAGCAGCAAGGCAATTCCTCCCGTTGGTCTGCATGGACACACCCGGACAGAAACTTAAAACCAGCACTCTTTAAAGTGCATCCAGAACAAAAGAACATATTGCTGTGAACCCTAAATAGAGCAACATGCAAACACATACAAAAACTGGGCTTTGTATTTATTACAATAGAAGAATTGTGCTTTCAAAACAGGACAACTAGCTCTGACGTGTAACCCCCAATAATCTTTGCTACCTGTCTGCCCCTTTAAAGCACTCAGTGTTCCTGACATTTATCGGTTGTTTCCATTCCTTTCTTTGCTGACTGCATTTTCCTATTTTGCTGCTGTTTGTCCTGGCTGTTTGAAAGGAAAATCAGGGAAAAGGGGCTCAGTCTTTAGGCATCCCATGGGATTCTGTTTGGAGCACAAGTTGCAAATTTTGCTCAAACTTCTCTGTTGTGCGTCTATCTGTTCTGCCAAGCTTGTGGATCAATGGATATGTATGTGTGTGACTCATAGAGCAGCATGCGCATGAGGTGTTGGCAGATGCCCTAAACCAATTACTTGGCTTACTCTGTGATTTCAGTACTTTCAAAGATTTGTATGATTGCAATATAATTTGTTTTAATACCATCCACCAAACCAAACCATGCTTGGGTGGAATAAAATCCAGTTTATCTATACATTTCTAAGACATGCTTTCTTTTCACTTCCTTTGTTACAGATTAATCATGTGTCTTATTGTTTTGACTGCGGTGGTGATGCTCCTGGTTGTGCAGGAAGGTGCTGCAGACAGAACCAAAAGGGAGCTGGCCAGCCCTCTGCATCCTGGCGGCATCAGGGACCCATTTGGCTCATACTGCCAGAGAAGAGGAGGTTGCTGCCCTGGCAGAGATGACCTGTGCACCGTGCCCTACCTGGATACGATCTGCTACTGTGACTTGTTCTGCAACCGTACCGTCTCTGACTGTTGCCCAGACTTCTGGGGTCACTGTTTGGGCATTCAGCCACCTTTCATTGGTATGTAAGGGTGATTGTGTGTTTGTCTGTGCTTCGCTTACTTTTGTAAGGGTCTGTGTGATCAGGGTTGTTTAGGCTCAATCCCAGAGCAATACTGGACCCTGCTGACATAAAAATTAAATACAGTGACACAATGTACCTGCCTGCATTGTTTTAACCTTCTTTTACAAAGTTTTAGCTACAACTAGAACAACTCTGAGCCAGCCATGTTTCAGTTCAGAGAATCAATCTGATGTCACAGAAACTTTCAAAATGAACACAACTATTTTGACACTAAATGTTCTAACTTGACAGTACCTTGTAAAAGTATCTGTACCCTTTAAAAATGTTCACATTTCTCATGTTACAACCACAAACTTGAATGTATTTCATTAGGATTAAGTGATAATTGACTAATAAGGCTGGGCGTTTGGATGAATTTATCAACCATCGCTGATTGGCTGAACCAACTGCCATTTGTTTTTAATGAGAGCAATGTTTTTTTCTGCCTTTCACCCGTATACTGCTGGAGATAGGCAGCTCCCCCGTGCCCCCACTATGGAATAAGCAGTATAGAAGATGAATTAATGAATGAATTAATGTTTTTCTCTTTTATTATGCTGTTTTGGAAAACCCATAGACTAAAACCAGTTTTAGTGGATTCAGATTTCTCTTTAAAAACCGCAATATGAGAAAATATCAGAACAGCATGAAAAGTAATGGTGTAGCCTTCCTGCAGTGAGGTGTCATTAATTATTTGCACACCTCGCTGGGGGGAAAGGAGCCTGAACTTGTGAGGGCGGTCTAGAGATATCGACTAGAAGTAGTCGGGCTCGCCTCCACGCACAGCATGGGCTCTGGAACCCATCTCCTCGAGAGGGGCTGGACTCTCTTCTACTCTGGAGTGGCCCACAGGGAGAGGCGGCGGGCTGGGGTGGGTTTGCTCGTCGCCGAGCGGAGTACCCGGCCTTCTTGGCATCCCTGTCGGGGGTGCTGGATAGTGGCCCTCCTGGGGACTCCATTATTCTGCTGGGGGACTTCAACGCCCACGTGGGAAACGACAGTGACACCTGGAGAGGCGTGATCAGGAGCGGTGTTTTGTTATTGGACTTCTGTGCTAGTCACGGATTGTCCATAATGAACACCATGTTCAAACATAAGGGTGTCCATCAGTGCACTTGGCACCAGGACACCCTAGGCAGGAGGTCAATGATCGACTTTGTTGTCGTATCATCAGACCTTCGGCCGCATGTTTTGGACACTCGGGTGAAGAGAGGGGCTGAGCTGTGCACTGATCACCACCTGGTGGTGAGTTGGATCTGTTGAGGGAGGAGAAAGCCGGACAGACTTGGCAGGCCCAAGCGCATAGTGAGGGTCTGCTTGGAACGTTTGGCAGACCCCTTGGCCAGGGATGTATTCAACTGTCACCTCCGGGAGAGCTTTGACCAGATTCCAAGGGATGTTGGAGACATAGAGTATGAGTGGACCACGTTCTCCGCATCTATTGTCGATGCTACTGCCCGTAGCTGCGGCCGTAAGGTCTGCGGTGCCTGTCGCGGCGGCAATCCCCGAACCCGGTGTTGGACACTGGCAGTAAGGGATGCTGTCAAGCTGAAGGAGTCCTATCGGCTGTGGATGGCTTGTGGGACTCCTGAGGCGGCTGATGGGTACCGTGGGGCCAAGCGTGCCGCGGCCCGGGCGGTGGCAGAGGCAAAAACTTGGACCTGCGAGGAGTTCGGTGAGGCCATGGAGAAGGACTACCGGTTGGCCCCGAAGCGATTCTGGCAAACTGTCCGGCGCCTCGGGAGGGGGAAGCAGTGCTTCGCCAACATTGTTTACAGTGGGGGTGGGGAGCTGCTGACCTCGACTGGGGACATTATCGGGCGGTGGAAGGAGTACTTCGAGAATCTCCTCAATCCTGCCATCACGCATTCCCTGGTGGAAACAGAGGCTGGGGACTCGGGGTTGGACTCTTTCATCACCCGGGCTGAAGTCACAGAGGTGGTTAAAAAACTCCGCGGTGGCAGGGCTTCGCGGTTGGATGAGATCCGTCCTGAGTACCTCAAGTCTTTGGATGTTGTGGGGCTGTCATGGTTGACACGTCTCTTCAACATTGTGTGGCGGACGGGGACAGTGCCTTTGGATTGGCAGACTGAGGTGGTGGTCCCCCTACATAAGAATGGTGACCGGAGGGTGTGTTCCAACTACAGGGGGATCACACTCCTCAGCCTCCCTGGTAAGGCCTACGCCAGGGTATTGGAGAGGAGAGTCCGGCCGATAGTCGAACCCCGGCTTCAGGAGGAGCAGTGTGGTTTTCGTCCCGGCCGTGGACCAAAACCACACTGGACCAGCTCTATACCCTCTACAGGGTACTCGAGGGTTCATGGGAGTTTGCCCAAGCGGTCCGCATGTGTTTTGTGGACCTGGTGAAAGCATTTGACTGTGTCCCTCGTGATGCCTTATGGGGGGTGCTCCAGGAGTATGGAATCGGGGGCCCTTTACTAGGGGCCATCCGGTCTCTGTACAAGCGGAGCAGGAGTTTGGTTCGCATTGCCGGCACTAAGTCGGACCTGTTCCTGGTGCATGTTGGACTCCGACAGGGCTGCCCTTTGTCACCGGTCCTGTTCATAACTTTTATGGACAGGATTTCTAGGCGCAGCCAAGGGCCGGAGGGGGTCTGGTTTGGGGACCAGAGGATTTCGTCTCTTCTTTTTGCAGATGACCTGGTCCTGCTGGCCCCCTCTAGCCAAGACCTACAGTATGCACTGGGGCGGTTCGCAGCCGAGTGTGAAGCGGCTGGGATGAAGATCAGCTCCTCCAAGTCCGAGGCCATGGTTCTCGACCGGAAAAGGTTGGCTTGTCCTCTTCAGGTTGGAGGGGAGTTCCTGCCTCAAGTGGAGGAGTTTAAGTATCTCGGGGGTCTTGTTCACGAGTGAGGGAAGAATGGAGCGGGAGATCGACAGACAGATCGGTGCGGCCGCCACAGTAATGGGGGCATTGTGCCGGTCCGCTGTGGTGAAGAGAGAGCTGAGCAGAAAAGCGAAGCTCTCAATTTACCGGTCGGTCTACGTTCATACCCTCACCTATGGCCATGAACTTTGGGTCATGACTGAAAGAATGAGATCCCGGATACAAGCAGCTGAAATGAGCTTCCTCTGTAGGGTGGCCCGGCACTCCCTTAGAGATAGGGTGAGGAGCTCGGCCATCCTCGAGGGGCTCGGAGTAGAGCCGCTGCTCCTCCACATCGAGAGGAGCCAGTTGAGGTGGCTCGGGCATCTATACCGGATGCCTCCTGGACGCCTTCCTCGGGAGGTGTTCCAGGCACGTCCCACCGGGAGGAGGCCTAGGGGACGACCCAGGACACGTTGGAGGGACTATGTCTCTCGGCTGGCCTGGGAACGCCTTGGGCTCCCCCCGGAGGAGCTGGAGGAGGTGTCTGGGGAGAGGGACGTCTGGGCGTCTCTGCTGAGTCTGCTGCCCCTGCGACCCGGTCCCGGATAAAGCGGAAGACGAGTACGAGTAATTAGAGGACATGACATGAGTGTTTATGAGGAAGCAGTTACTGTTTTTGGAGGCTTTTACTTTTATTTAAAAAAGAACAACATTTCCAAATTCAGTTTCTTTCACAACATAGGCTGAAAGCCCAAAATAATCAAACAGAGAAATTTTAATATGGTCCATATTCCTGTTATCTCCTGAAAGTATTGCTTTCTCTCTCAGTTCCTAAATAAACCATCTTATAAAATAAATTACATAATCATAAAGAATACTTGTTTTAGACAGAATCAACTTCAACAACATCCTCTGCAGCTCTTGGCTTCCATGGGTACTACCCAATAATGAACCAGGGTTGTCTAGAAAAATATAATATAAACCTTAGTTTGGTGCGTTCACTGATCAGAAAAGGTTTGGCTTTTTGAGTTTCCACCGAGGGCTGATCAAGCTAAAAAGTCATCTGAGTTAGATTTTTTCTGTGCATCTTTATATTTTGGAATTAAAACAGCACACCTTCATTTAAAAAATGCAATATTGATCCCTGTGTATATTGTACCATAATGAAATTAATAAGTCGTATGAGTTAGGTATTCATTTAACCTCATCCTACATCTCAATGCATACTATGCACGTGGCTGCAGTTGGACTCCCTTAACAGATATAGCACCACTCTCTGCAGAGGTGGAGAAGGTGCCATTGAAAGCAAAGACCCTCAATGACAGGGATCAGTGCAGGAAACAGTGGGATTCTTATTAACTAGGAATGAGTAGGAGGGGTGTAAGACTGAACCAGAGGAGATCAGGAGAAAGAATGTGGGCTATGTGGAGGGTAGGAGAGACAGACAATGAGGGGAAGAGGGGTCTAAGCAGTTGTGTTTTTAATGGTCAGCAAGGTAGGGGTCTTTTGAGGTTTGACACCATGCCTGGACATATATTTTCTTAAATTTCCTATGTGGAATGAACTTATTCCTTCTGAAAGTGGGAGGTGGGAGAGTTTTAATCTGTAACTTGTTGCAACAAGTGAGTTATGGCAGACCAACTTAGACAGCTGTAAGGGTGGAGGATTGGTGTCGAAGGTCTCAACCATAAATCATTATCAGCTCAGGGACCCACAGTAAATTCTGGGCCATGTCATTTGTTAAATTCCACATGGCGCTGACACCCCTAACAACTGTAAATCAGAGGGTAGATAAACCTCATCATGTCTGTCTGAGTCAGTTAAGTTTTCTCTGTAACAAGGTCCAAACTTCAAGAGGAGGAAGGTCAAAGGGATTCAAAACAAAGACTAAAGCTGATTCATGGTTTGCTGTCAGAAATGTTACCCCTGCTGAAGGATTTATGTCATATGAAGTGTTTTCCTTCCCTCCTTTCCAGTAGAGGTGTAGAAGCAGAGTATGAAATGGTTAAACCATGAGAGTCCAGGAAGCCATTGGAATGGAGGAAAGGAGCAAACTCCACATTCCTACACTGGATTACTGGAGCTCAGAGCTCCTTAGATCTCCCATACGCTGTATGGGTGTGTTTGCTGAATATACACTCATTTGTGTGTGTACATCTTGCATCTCTACATTTAAAGCTGCGCTCAAATTTCTTTGAGATTAGTTAAAGGATCAGTTGTGTTTAGCCACATCAAACCCATGTATATTAAACCCCATCTCTTTGTCTCTTCTCAGGCATCTGTGAAAGAAATGGAAACAAGTTCTATACAGGGCAAACATACAAAGAAAACTGCAATTTATGGTATGTAAACCCTACCTTTCCATTTTTTTCTGTATCAGCTACATACATTTTTGGCTTCAAACTCAAAATGTTTTTCTAACGACCCTAAAGCTGAATGTTTTCCTTAACCTTTTGATTGATCTTTCTCCATTTTCTTTGTGCCTGCATTTAAGAATAATAAAAAATATGGAAAATAATCAGACTACAGATTTTTTGAAGATGCGGATGATTCAATTTAATATCAGAGAAATGAACGCAACTTTTTTAACCCCCGAATAAATACTCTTATGTCACATTACATGGTCCTTGCTTTACTGCTTTTTATTTGTTATATGTTGTAGATCAATACAAGGTAGTTCACAATGGTAAAGTGATACATGGTTTCAATAAATTATGCACAAAAAGAAATCAAAGCAAAGTAGTCCACAAATATAGTTATAGGAACAAAAATTCAAATGACCCTGGGAATAAGTATTGAACATACTCACAGAAATTCTTTAAATACTTTGTAGAAAATATAAAGCCTTTGTTGGTAATGACAACCCCTCCTGTATGGAGAAACTATTCACATGCATTGCTCAGATGTGATTTGACCCATTCTTTCACACAAACTGTCTTTAAATCTTAAAGGTTCTGGGTGTCCCTTCTGTACATTCTGCTACTAAGATCTCGCTCTAGATTTTCAGTTGAATCGGGGTCAGATGATTGACTGGGCCATTCTAGCAGTTTTACTTTCCTCTTCTGAAACCACTTAAAGAGTGTCCCTGGCTGTGTGTTTGGAACTATTGTCTTGCCTGGAAATCCAAACATTTAATCTTCAGTTTCATATTAAGAATGCCCCAGTACATTTTTCGATTCATCCTTGCTTCAGTGATATGAAGTCTGCTAGTACCATGTGATGTAAGACAGTCTGCACCATGATCTGCCCACCTGCAACCTTTACTTTTGGCATGATGTTTTTGGGGTGATGTGCAGAATCATTCTTTCTCCAAACATAGTGTGTACAATGACATCCAAAGAGTTCAGCTTTGGTCTCATTTGACCAGACTATATTCTCCCATTATATAACTGACTAATCTTGATCAGCAAATTTTAAATAAGCGTCAGCATGCTTTTATTTCAGCAGTGGAGTCTTGTGCAGTTAGAGTGCTCTAACACTGACTTTATGAAACTATCTAAGAGTGCTCCTTGGCTCATGGACAACTCTTTTGAGCATTTCTTTGACTCCTCTGTCATAAAACTTATGAAGGGCACCTGGCCTGTTGCTGGTTTATAGTGAAATCATGGTCCATCTCCAGATTATGACAATAAGGCTTTTTTTGTAAAGTTTCTTTTTACTTTTATCATATCACTGCATGCAGTACTTTGGTAATGAGAAACCTTTTTATAAGCTTTCGTAATACTAACAGATTTCAGCTGATTTCTTGGCTTTCTGTGCCTTTTTGCATATATTTTTCTGCATGGGCACCATACTAATTCCCTATAAATAACTTAATTGACCAGTTCTTTTTGATTTCTTGGTATGTGTGGATTTCTTGGGCTGGCAATGACATCTAGTGTGAATATATTATAAATATATTCACATTGATTTGTTCAGTACTCATTTTATCCACTGTAGCTCATATTAGCATATTAAAATGCTAAACAGGAAAGTGCCTGTGAAATAGCTAAGACCACCATGATGACTGTGCTGATTTCAAGCAATATGCAGCATGTCATGAACAGCTTTCACTGATTAAATGATTTACTCTAATGGGCTTCCATCAAAGCACAGTTCAGTCTGTATCTGCAGGACTAAAATAGCAACAACTTAACTCAGACTAAAACAAAACAAGGCCCAAAAATTTCCCCATATCTTGTAATAGCAAAATTATATTTATAGACAGCTGTTTCATGTTGCCCTTTGAGTTACATAGTCAATTTGATCGTATTTGAGGCAGTTTTCCTGTTTAGCTCCTTCTTTGATGTAGATAAAAATGCACTTAACTTCAGAAGATAAAACTAATCCTGGATCCAGTAAGACAAAGCTGCATGGTTCTTGTTTTGACTCCTTGAGTAAATTTCTGTGTGAATCTTCTTGGTAGTGTTGATTTGCTATTCCTGTTCGCTATTCCTGAAGGACGTGTTTATACGTCGTTCCCTCATTGTCTGACCCTGATGTGGAATTAAACTCGAACTTAAGGCAAACACTGACTGACTACACAGTTCATGTGGCTATGTTTTTTTGAATGGCAAGCAGTCTGGGTAAAGAGCAGCAGATCTGGAGAGTGAAGTCAAAAAGAAGCAGCTAAATTCCTCCCCTGACTTTGACTTGTGTTTCTCACATTCATGCCAAGTTAAAGCGTGCGTTAAAACATGTGCTCAGTATGACCTGTTTTGGACATAGACATGGTCCACTGGCCTGGTCAGTTCATGGTTTTTTTTGATTGTCAGTGTGATATTTTGTTTTTATTATAGGAACACACTATAATTTTAGTCATAGCATTTTGTAAACAAACCATTCTTACCCCTCTTATCCAAGCTTTCAGGATTAGCTGCATTCATCTCATTGAGTATTTAGGATACAATAGCACAGCTTTTATGGGAACACTGAAATGCAACAACAGTGAAACAAAACCAAAGACACCAACTTGTTATAAAACACAATGTCAAAAAACAGAATTACATTATAAGAAGAACAGAATGTAAAAAGGTATTCATAAAAACATTCATATGATCGGAGAAAATATTTTTGTGAAACAACTCTGTTTTGGGTGTGCAGTTTACCTGGCAGTTAAGGCAAACTGCATGGTGGGACTGGTTTCCTTGCAGTGTCAGACACAGATTAGCTTTACATATCTACCTAACTGACATCATTAAATCAGTGGCACAATAGCACATTTTCTAACCCTAATTTTCTGACCCTAATTTCTGACCCTTCACACAATAGCGGTCAGATACCACATGAGAAAAAAGTTTGGCATGTCAATTTCCAAACCAACCTGCAAGAAAATAATTACTTTTCTTTTTTCTTTGCAGCGTTGGGAAGGGGAAAACATATCCTAGTTCTGTGAAATATCTAAAGGCCCTTTGCTTTATAAATATGTGTTTTGAAAAATTGTAATAGTGTTTTCCTTTTTATAGTTCAGTTTATTTTCATTTTTTCAATTCTTTAGATTGCGCTTGTGCAGTATTTTGGCGACTCAAAAAAGACAAACAAACACAGATGGATTAGAACACCAAGCTAAACCCAAGCTGGTTAACAGAAAACGCAATGCTTAACACATTTCAAACCCTATTTTCCCATCAAGCGAAGATTCTTATAGGTGCATAAGCTCCCACACATGCTCACTAAGGCCATGCACATGGCCTCTTTAAAAGTTACGCCACAACAATGACAAAGGGGGGAAACTAACACCCCCTTTCCCTACTCCCACTCCCTCCACTTAATTTGCTAAACGTGTGTTCTTTTAGCACTGCAGGACGGAGATCACAGCTTCCTCTTAGGGTTGACAGCTAACTCTCAGCTGGCTCCTTCCAAACTCTCTCCTTAGCAGCAGTCAAGCCACTTAAAACTTAAATCAGTTTCTCCAACATGTAGCTACTGGTATTAACTGGTATTGCCTGTCTGATATGTTTCTGAGATGTTTCCTCTGTGAAAGCACCATAACTGCCCAGAATGATGTGAAACATTGCACTTTCTGATGAAAGTGTCTGAAGAACCAAATATTTGCACTTTGATTTGGCTCCATGTGCATCTGACTAGACAGCAGCCAAAGGCAGTAATGATTTCAAAGCTTAAGCAAATAACAGATACCTAAACACACACCAGTGATGCTGATCAGGGTGGCGAGACAGTTTGCAGCATGTCATCTTGCTTGTTCTGTTTTTAATAGGTATTGTGACCTTAAATGGTAAATATGGCCTCCCAGTCTCATCTCAGTGCTCATATTTTATTTCAAAGTCAAACTTTATCTCCATAACTCTGTCATCAAGCTCATTATTACTGTGCAGATGTGCTGCTTTTTTGAGTCCTGATAGTTTATCTCCTCCAGCACATGGTTCTTTTAAAGGGTGTTTTTTTTCAATAAAAAATATTTACTTGTCAAATATTTCTGCAGTTATGATGTTTCTGAGCACAGAGAAATAAGTGTGTATTTAATATAAAGCCAAACTGATATGAACAGATAGTTAGGATATCTACCTTAATGAAGGTAAATGTACAATAACTGTCGCAATTTTTGGAGTGTTGCCTATTTTATATTCTTTAAACAAAGAGTTTGTCTATATGATCAGAATAAAGAATTAGAGGGGATGTATCTCTCAGACATTGCATTAAGCCCTTATTTATTTACATTGCGAAAAAAGTTTTTTTTTATCTTTGATCTCAAACAGCTTCTAAATTAGGTAGAGACTGTTATAGGTGTGACTTTAGCTATTTAGTATCCAAAATAGCTAAATTCCACAATTCGGCAAAACTCCAACCACTAGATGGTGACAAAATTAACCTTGTTATGTATCGAATATGCATTAACATGCATTGGTGGTACACATATGCCATCTTGGCTCTGTGGTGATATTTAGGGAAATTCACAACAATAGTGTATAAGGGGTTTACACACATCCTGGCTACTACTGATGCAAGGATGACCATTCCCACCTGACATTAATATAGATTCTGAGCAAATTAAACAAAGTTACTTATTTTACATGCAAATATTGCCATGTCACAGATTGGGCTTTTGGCTGAGCAATAATCAGGACATCAACAGATCTACTGATGTTTTTACAACACAATTATTTATACTACTGGCATGTTGGGGTTTAAAGTAATCTTTTGATTCTACTACCGTATTGCTCGTGACTGGAAGAAATGTTTTGTGGCCCAGTTAGAGTCCCAACTTGAAACCGATTAGGTGAAAGCAAGAAGGATTTCCAACCTCAAAGATAAATCATTAACATACCAGTGGAACCATACAAAAACTGGTCAGACATTTAAGGAAGGGTTCCATTGTTTTAATGCCAAAATTTTCCATTGATTATAGGGGAGGGTATAAATAATTTTCTGCATGACATTTTTTAAAATAAATTATATCAAAAGAACAGTTTTTCTTTCAAAGTTGATACTTCTATATATTGTTTTATTATCTTCTGAAAGCTACCTGTTTCATTTCCTATCAGAAATTCTAACCTTAATGAAAAGTTTTTTAAATACCATAAATTCACCAGGGGTGTGAATAATTTTGTGCTTAACTGCACGTTCCATCACGCTGTTTAACCTCAACTTTAGCTCTTAGAAAAAGCTTTCAATCATACACCTTGAAGCATAAAAGAACAAAGGAAAAACTAAAGCCATGTATTTTCCAATGACTTGCTGTGTGAGTCAGCTGTCTGATTCAGTTTTGCACAATCTTCGTGAACAGTCCTGCAGCATTTATTGTGTCCTCACATTAAGAAAAAATGATAAAATAACATGTTTCTGGGCTCAAGTTGTGTAAAGACTTCCATTTTGTTAAGATAATCCAAAATATCTTAATATAAAGTGCTGTGCTCTGTCACTTGTCAAACTACACAAGCATATGCAGGCAGACTCCTCCAGAGTGAGTCATCAGGAAGTAAATTACTTCAAAGCATCACGGTAATAAAAGTCTCTGTGTGTCATCATTAATATCCTGTTGCCTTATCTTGCGGTCTTGTGACTAAAAATGGACAGGGTTTATTCATCTGAATGTTTCCCAAAATCTTTCCATCTTTTACCCAGTTTCTTCCTCTTGCATTCCTCTCTTGATTAATTTCCTATTAGGGAATTCCACTGGGCCTCTGCACTGGTCTCTCATTGGGTCTTTCTATTGAAGTTGATTTTATTGCCTTTAGTATAAATGTGGTTATTGACCCTATGCAGCTGCTGTCAGGCTTTGATAACCCACTACTTTCTGTTTTCCTGTCTTGCAGTACATGTGGGTCCTCTGGACGCTGGGAGTGCGAGCAGAATGCCTGTCTGATTGAACCTGACGTCATCCATGCCGTCAACAGAGGAAACTACGGGTATAAAACAAACACAGAGACAAGCAATCATGTAGTTACACCACTTAATGGCTTTTTTAGTGTTGAGGCTTTTTGAAGACTGATGTTGAAGACATGTTGCAAAGGTTTTTTTTTTCTTATTCTTTCTGTTTTCAGATGGAAAGCTGCCAACTACAGTCAGTTCTTTGGCATGACCTTGGATGAAGGCATCCGCTTCAGACTAGGCACACAGAGACCTTCCAGCACTATTATGAACATGAATGAAATTCAGGTAGATCCAATGTTCATTCCCGTAAATAAGTAGAGGGCTCAGAGGGATCCAACTAAAACTGCCTTGACCATGTCACATTTTGTCATGTTACAGGCACAAATTTCAATATATTTTATTATTATTACATGCAATGGAGCAACACAAAATGTAGTGAATATATGTGAAGAGGAAGGAAGGGATATTTCTTTTGAGAAATCTGAAAAGCGTGTTTTGAATTCGTATTCAGCTTCCTTGAGTAAATCCTATGGTAGGACCACCTTTAGTTGTAATTACACCTGTGAGTCTTTGGGGTACATCTCTATGTCCCTCTTTGCACATTAAGAGATAAAGGTTTTTGCCAAATAATTCAAGCTCTGTCACAATGGAAGGAGAACGTCTGTGAACATTAGTTTTCACATTGTGTCAGAGTCTCGTTTCCATATTTTTTCTGGGCTATTCACACACATGGATGTAATTTGATCTAGCCATAGTGTTCTAATTGTCTGTCTACAGTTGTTTTCTTGCCAGAAGCTGAACTTGTACCCCAGTCTCAAGTCCTTCACAGCCTCTAACAGGTTTTCTTATAACATTGCTATATTGTTTGCTCCATCCATTTCCCATCAACAAACATCCTTGTTCCTGCTGAAGAAACGCATCCCCATAGCATGATGCTGCTACCATCATGCTTGATTGTGAAAATAGTATGTTCAGGGTGTTAGTTTTCTGTCAAATTAATGTCTTGCATGTAGGCCAAAAAACTCATTTTTTCTTCTTTCAACAGAGAACTTTCTTCCACATACTTGTTGTTTACCCTATGGATGTGGCAAACTACAAACAGGATTTCTTATGACTTTCTTTTAGCAATTGCTTTCTTCTGTCCACAGTTTCATTAACGCTTCATTTGTGAATTACACAAACAATAGTTGTCCTGGCAACAGATTCTCTCACCTGAGCTGTGAATCTCTGCAGCTCATCCAGAGTTACCATGGGTTGCTTGGATGCTCTACTTGCGCGGATGTCCATGTCTTGTTAGGTTTAGGTCTAGACCTCTCTGATTTTTTTTACAAAACAAGTTTGAGAACTATGTATCAATTTCCTTCCACTTGCATTACTTTGTGTTGGTCTCTCACATAAAATCAAATAAAACATCTTCAGGTTTATAGCTGCAACATGAAAAACGGGAAAAGGTTAACACTATTGCAACGCATTGTACAAATGCTTTTTAATGTAATAATTCAATACCTTTATTAAATGGTTCTTTATAAACCGCAAATCTTTAAAACAGAGAAAGAAGCCACAGGTTCCATCTGTGTAAGTCACAGAAATATAACTAATCAACACACCTCTGGTTGTGACACATTTTATTTTGTGGACTTATTGAAGTATTTCAAGCATTCTTTAATCTATTTAATCATGCTCATTATTATTCCATCTAGGTTAAAAAGATGCAAAATCCAATTAGAAAATGGAAATGTCATATTGAAAATGAATTCAAAGCATGCAAACATGTTCAGAGAATGCTGCAGGAGGGGTTTAGTGGAGCTGGGTGTCTAGATATAAACAACAGGTCGGAATGTGCCACTCAGTTGGGTCTTTTGCTTCTTTGCAAGCTCCCTTTTATGAATGAGCCCTGATTTCAAAAAAATGTTTACCTAATTATGGGGGTTTGTTGGTATGCAATAGAGGCCCTTCCCTTGTTGGCTCCATCTTTTGTTTACATTCTACCCAGACAGATAACATAAGACCGAAACAAAACATCAAACGTTGAAGATGATGGAGGCAAGATAAAGAACAACTCCCTGTTTAGTTCACACCTTCCATCCATCCCCACCCAAACAGACTCCTTCTTTCGCTGTTGGCATGTCCCTACCTGTGCCACTACCAGCATCACAACCCGTTCAGACATCCCTGACCCAACCCTCAACATTTTACAGTCTGGGACACTGGGATTACATGACTTACATGAGAACCACTAACACAAACACCTGCCAACATATTCTTGCACAATTTGTCTCTTTCGTCTGGATGGCTGCTTTTTGGACTTTGACCCTGCACAACTACAAACCTGAGAACAGCATTCCTTAGTTACGTATAAGGTGGCTGTGTTTGCTCTGAATACCCCATCATTAATCAGTGGAATGTGGTGCAGGTAATCGAAGTCTTTGTGAGACAGAGGGAAGTCAGTTAGAAGTGTCTACTCCGTTATTACAAACCTTTGGCGGACTGGGCGAGCATCCAGTCTCAAGTGCAAAGTGAGAGGGAACAAGTCTGGCATCTGAGTATTATCTGTGACTGAATGTAAGCCTGGAAATGCATTCACATTTACACAGATACCATACAGACCAACAGGTTTAAAGGAAGGATTGGGATCAGAGGTTCTTGTGTGACCCAGATCTAAATGGTCCTAATTATATGCAGAAGCCTCTTACACTGTAGAGTTGATTAGCAGACTTATGTAATCTTGCTGGGATCCAAACTTGTCAGACAGAGCTCTCTGCAAGAATTTTAATTGCTCTTTTTATAGAGGACAATTGTAAGATATGTAACTGTTCTGGCCTCACCAGACTTCTCTGCACATTCCTCATCGGGGAGTAACATAAGCCTGAATGATGATTCATTCATTTTTAGGCTATATATTAACATTAAGAACTATTATTGTTAGGCAGCCTTTTCTGCTTAGACAAACATACTGACCTGAGAACAAGTGTTTGAAAGCTCATAGTCAACAGTGACTAAAGCAATGCACAGTGTATACATTTCCTATTAGAAGAAAAACATACAAAAACATTTTACAAGATTTTATGAAATCACTAATTTACTGATCAACACCAGAATTAGTTAAATTGTGTTTCATTCTGTTTCTTACAGATGAACATGGATCCTCAGAATGATCGTCTACCACCACACTTCAACTCAGTGGAGAAGTGGCCGGGGAAGATTCACGAACCGCTGGATCAGGGCAACTGTGCCGCCTCATGGGCTTTTTCAACTGCAGGTGGGTTCCCTAATCCTAGTATAAATCCAGCTGTTCTTGTTAGAGAACATTAGGGAACAAACACTATCATGAAGACCAAGGAACACAGCAGATGGGTCAGGGAGAACGTTTTGGATAATTTTATTGCAGGGTTAGGTTATAAAACAAAATCCTGAGCCTTGAACATCTCACACGCTCACTGTTTAATCCATCATTAGATAATGAATAGAGAACTGCAAAGCTATTAAATATGGCCATCCACCTCAACTGACAGTCCATGCAAGGGAAGCATTAATCAGACAAGCAGCTAAGGTTCCCATGGTAACTCTGGAGGAGCTGTAGAGATATGCACCTCAGGTGGGATCTCTCCAGCATTCCAGAAAAAAAAAAAAAAAAAGGCTTGAATAAAATTGCATGTCACACTTTATAATTTGCTTTTATTAGAAATAAAATGTAAAACCTTGAGACCTTTTCCTTTCACTTCACAATTATGCACCTTTTTGTTTTGTTTTATCACATAAAGACGTATGAATACTTTTTTAAAGGTATTGAAGGAGAGGAAGAGATACAAGCAAGAACATGCACAATGTTTAGTCTCTGCTTCTTTTTACTAGCTGTGGCATCAGACCGAATCTCCATTCAGTCCATGGGTCATATGACTCCTCAGCTTTCGCCCCAAAATCTTATCTCCTGTGACACTCGCAACCAAGGAGGCTGTGCAGGAGGGCGGGTAGATGGAGCCTGGTGGTACCTCCGGCGCCGTGGGTAAGAACTTTGCATTTCACCCTGAAAATAAACAAACCTTTATGTATATAAAAGGTTGAAATGTTTGTTTTTTCATTAAAGAGTTGTGACAGAGGACTGTTATCCATACCAACCTCCGCAGCAAACCCCAGCAGAGATGGGTCGCTGCATGATGCAGAGCCGTTCAGTAGGGCGGGGCAAGAGGCAAGCGACACAGCGTTGCCCCAACACACAGAACTATCACAATGACATCTACCAGTCCACACCACCCTACAGGCTCTCATCCAACGTAAGAATTGCTCAACCACAGAAATGTCTCATAAACCCCAAACAGATCAACAACTGTTCACAGAGCAACCATCTACCATCATGCATATTCATGTGCATAGCTCCACAAACAAGTTGAGATTAAAAACAAGATTTTGCGCATTTAATTTACCATCATTACTCAGAAAACACAAGAAATGCATCAGTTTACCACATTTGATTACGTAGTAGACACTACCTACCTGATGTATTGCTTGTTTTTTTCATCTTTAGCATACATCACAGTTTGCAGCATTATGTTGAATGTATTATAATAATAATTGTATGTAAATCAGTGGCATATATGATAGAAATGTGTAGCACTATCAAAAAAATATATATAACAATTTATTTATCACAGCATATCATAAAGTAAATAAATTTACAAATAAATAAATTTCATATGAGCAGGTTTACTGAGTAGCTGCTTTCATGTGGACATTTTTTGACTTATGAAGGTCAAAACACATCTGCCTTGCCTGAATGGCCAGTTTTCCTGTCTTTCCCATCTTGAAGAGTGGCATAAGAGAGTTTGGCCCTGTGTGTCATGTCATATTTTACCCAAAAGAAACAAGAAATCATGAATTAAAATTGAATCATTCCTAGACACAATAACTCTCAAATCAGGAATTTCGCTAAAAGGCTTCTTAACATGGTTTTTTCCCCCCTGCTGAATAAATGCACTCAAATTAAAGGACACATTTAAAAAACGTTCAGTGTGAGATTATGCTTGTACGTGAGAGAATTCATTTATTAAATAGCCTTAAACACAACCTTATATTGCTGCTGATAAATGTGCTGGAAACTGTATGTGCTTTATCTGTACCAGCTTTATGGAATTATAATATCATTAATTGTTATGAATTAGATTTATTTAACTTGAAATATATTGATAAATAAATTACTGAGAATACAACACCAGCTTACAGTGCCCACTTTAGAAATCCTTGTATGAAATGATTTTTTATTGTCATATAAAGGCTTTGAGATTTATTGGAAATTAGATTTGTGTTTACTTTTTATGACATTACCCTAATGTTTTGTGTGTCCTGTCCTTAACTGCTGTAAGAACTTTAGCAAATCGAAATATAAATGACTTTACATAGGAGTGAGCGTTAATTATGTCATTAAAGCAGTGCAGTTACACAAAATAATTAATGGGTCATAAAACAATAACAAACCTCTTTGATTTTGACTATAAAAGATTCAATGTTTCGTCTCCACTGACCTGCAGCCAGCATTGGGTTTTATCTGGCAGCATCTGTCAGTGTTAAATGGCGGCTAATGCTTTTGAAAATCATTATAGTCTCTTGTTTCTGCTCCCTGATAGCTGTTGAAGTCAATAAGGAAGGCATTAAGACCAGCAGGCCCTGATAACTCAATTTCTTTTATCTAAGTTTTTACTCCAGAAGCATTTGTTGTTTTCCTCTCTGTTTCTCTGATCAGATCTGCCTGTCTCCTTCTCCAGTAAATTGTTTCTTTTATCTTGTTCTTTAGGAAAAGGAGATTATGAAGGAGATCATGGATAATGGGCCTGTGCAAGGTAAGGCCATTTCCTTACATAAATCTGTGTTATTTTCAATAATTGTCACCACAAATATTTTTTATTAACATTTCCTCCTAGCGTTCTGTAAAAAAGAAAATGTTTCTACAATGCCGTGGCATCCTACATCTTCATCCAGACTATCTGAACCTAGGATGTCATGTTTGACCCTCTTACCCTTGTAATTGTTGTCCACGGTTTCAACTCTGACCTCAGTACCAAGGTCACAAATGATTGGCTTTTGTGCAGATGGGATTGACCCGGCTTTTCTTTACCAGCTGCCTCACTGTCTGTTGCTCATCTAGGCCACTGTCAAGTACTTTTAAATAGAGAAGTCACATGTAGAAGTATATGTGTAATGTGCGTGTGAGTCCTTTCTAATTCTCTGCCGGCCACGTGTAATTTTATTGTTCAGCAGTACAGGCAGGAATGCTTGTTGGCCTCATATCAAATTTCACTTTTCACCATGAAGACACAAAGCTGTAAAGGCATATGTGTGTGCCTTTGTTTCATATTTATCAATTTTGTTTTAGAGTCAATGCAGTCTTCTCAGGCATTAAAAATGCATTCATTACAGTCAGTCATCAGTCAGTCATTTTCTACCGCTTATTCCATAGTGGGTCGCAGGGGAGCTGGGGCCTATCTCCAGCAGTCTATGGGCGAGAGGCAGGGTACACCCTGGACAGGTCGCCAGTCCATCACAGGGCAACACACAAACAACCATGCACACACACTCATTCATACACCTAAGGGCAATTTAGAGTGACCAATTAACCTAACAGGCATGTCTTTGGACTGTGGGAGGAAGCTGGAGTACCCGGTGAGAACCCACGCATTCATTACATTAATTCTTAAAAACATTCAATTTAGTGCCTTGAGCACTAACCAGACCTCTGGAATGTTTTGACATTTTGTCACATTACACATTTTATGTGATACCAATATGAAGTAGTCCAAAAGTGTGAGGTGCAATGAAAGTATGAGTTTAACATTTTAGCTGCAAGTCTGCATGTCTCTATGAGCTTGGATAGAGAATGCCTGTAAATATCAATATCTACACTCACCAGCCACTTTATTAGGTACACGTTGCTAGTACCGGGTTGGACCCCCTTTTGCCTTCAGAACTGCCTCAATCCTTCGTGGCATAGATTCAACAAGGCACTGGAAATATTCCTCGGAGAGTTTGGTCCATATTTACATGACAGCATCACACAGATGCTGCAGATTTGTCAGCTGCACATCCATGACGTGAATCTCCTTTTCCACCACATCCCAAAGGTGCTCTATAGGATTGAGATCTGGTGACTGTGGAGACCATTTGAGTCCAGTGAACTCATTGTCATGTTCAAGAAACCAGTCTGAGATGATTCGTGCTTTATGACATGGCACGTTATCCTGCTGGAAGTAACCATCAGAAGATGGGTACACTGTGGTCATAAAGGGATGGACATGGTCAGCAACAATACTCAGGTAGGCTGTGGCGTTGACATGATGCTCAACTGGTACTAAGGGGCCCACAGTGTGCCAAGAAAATATCCCCCACACCATTACACCACCACCACCAGCCTGAACCGTTGATACAAGGCAGGATGGATCCATGCTTTCATGTTGTTGACGCCTAATTCTGACCCTACCATCTGAATGTCACAGCAGAAATCGAGACTCATCAGACCAGGCAACGTTTTTCCAATCTTCTATTGTCCAATTTTGGTGAGCCTGTGTGAATTGTAGCCTCAGTTTCCTGTTCTTAGCTGACAGGAGTGGCACCCGGTGTGGTCTTCTGCTGCTGTATCCCATCAGCTTCAAGGTTCGACATGTTGTGCGTTCAGAGATGCTCTTCTGCATGCGTTGGTTGTAACGAGTGGTTATTTGAGTTACTGTTGCCTTTCTATCAGCTCGGACCAGTCTGGCCATTCTCCTCTGACCTCTCAACAAGGCATTTGCGCCCACAGAACTGCCGTTCACTGGATATTTTCGGACCATTCTCTGTAAACCCTAATACCTAATAAAGTGGCCGGTGAGTGTATATCCCTGTGGAGATGGTGTGCTTAGGGTGATGTGCTGAGTTAGGTTTCCTCCACACATAGCAGTTGGACAAAAAGAGCAGGATGTGGACAAAAAGTTACATTTTCATCTCATCTGACCAGTTGACCAAAGTACCTTCTTCTACATGTTTGCTTTGTTCCCTACATGGCTGATGGCAAACTGCAAATGGGACCTCTCATTCCCTATTCTTCCATAAAGGCCAGAGTTGTTGAGGTGTTGAGTGCACCAATTAATAATTGTCCTGTTGACAATTATCCTACCTGACCTGTAGATCTCTGCAGCTCCTCCAGAGCTGCTATAGGTCCCTTGGCTACTTCTGTTTTTGTTTTATAACCAAACTTAACTGTAAACGTCTCCACAACTTTCTTTCTGAGAGTAAATGGGGCTAAATAGAAATGCACACCACGCTCCTCAGATTTTATTTAGAAAAAAACAAAACCATGCACACTTCTTTCCACTTCATAATTATGCAGTTTGTGTTGGTCTATCCCTCAGAATCCTAATACAATACATGAAGGTTTGTGGCAAAATGTGAATAGCTCAAGGTGTATAAATACTTTTACAAGGCATGATATACCGTACTTACTGTACTTGAATAGAGAAGCATCTCTAGGGTCAGGTGTTCAGCTCATAGTGATGAATGCACACACACACACACACACATGCACCCCTTCCCCCCACAAACACAAAACAAACAAAGATTAGAGCCTTCTCTGATGCATGAGTGTGTTTGAATTGGGGGCCCAATTGGTTTTAGATAAATCCAGATATACAAGGTTTTATCCCTCCAATATAATAGATTCTAGAAAGTATGTGTCTGTGTGTTTGTTTGAATCTGCCATCTAATTCTTCCTGTTTGTGTGTTCTTACAGCTATTATGGATGTCCACGAAGACTTCTTTGTCTACAAGAGTGGGATCTACAAACACACTGACGTCAGCTTTGCCAAACAGCCACAGTACCGCAAACATGGCACACACTCAGTCAGGATCCTTGGGTGAGTTTCTGCCATACAGTAACCATTAACAACAGATCATTTTTGGCTTCTTTTGTCTAATTAGGTTGACCATGAACAAACAGGATATTAGGAGTGGGTTTTGATATCAACTGTGATGATTCTTGGCTTATCAGCAGAAAAACATTACAGAAACTTACATCAAACAATCTGATTACAGCCTGGAGATGAACATTTTTTAATAGATAATGAGTCTGTTTTCCCTCATTTCATACATGCTCTATCAGCAGAAAGACATATTTATGAATCGATTTATTAGTCTTCAATTGAGTAGCTGCCTGTATTGAGTTCAGTTCAAATCTCCATTTGCACATGTGCTTGCCCAATGCCAAAAATGTTCTTGTGAGTAAAATTTCCACCCAAACTCCAGCTGTTAGAGATACACCTCTGGCTCTACTCCTCGATTTGCTCTTCACAGCGTTCCCCTCTCCTCCATCCTATAACTGTGTTGACCACAAATATACAGGCAGGTAGACGACTAACGCACCTGGAACTGCCCACTCCAACCCGTTTTCTCTCGTTATTCCTCCATCTTTTCTGCTTCCACATCTCTTCACGTTCTATTGTGCCTCCATAGTCTCTCCATACGCAGACAGTCCTGTTTCCACTTATTTTCTCCCCCTCAAATCCAGACTAAAAAACACCCGTTATCATTTAGACAACTATCCCCGCCAGACAGACAGGTACTTGTTTCGTGCTGCAGCACGTTTTGTCTGGAGGACAATAAAAGGCAAGGGAAGGTTTTGACCTGTGAAATATCATCAACAAGCCTTTTACTCATACACATTTGACAAGAATCTTCTCTGGAGTTCTTCTAGCTGGTTTTGACATGTATCTGTCATTAGAGTGATAAAATCTCTAGAATGTGATGAAAAAGTCAGAAACATTAACAACTGGCTTGCAAAGTGCCTACCACAGGGGTTGAAGAATGTAGGTTTGGAAACATTTGTCTATCACTATGTGACCCGATCCGGCAGGGACAACTGCAAAAATCTCCAGACAGGCTAATTAAGCCTGATGATTGAGGCAGTGTCTTTTGTTTTTACCTGTTTGGTTAGACTTTGCACTTATTCATCAAGACCGCACCCTATGAGGTGTAAGAAACAACCCCAGTTGGTTTGCCAACAACTGTTAACCATTTGTACTGTTTGTACTTTTGCTGTTTTTGTCATTTTGTATCTATTGTGGGGGTATGAAAAGGACCCATTTAAACATGCATCTTCCTATAAACAATATCTACCAACAGGAAGTTGCTGAGTCGATTTTGCTTCTTTCAGGGATCACAATGTCTCGTATTTAACAAGAGTCGCGAAGCCCAGTTTGCTTTATTAGTGATTTAACACAAGGAAAAAACAGTTGTCATGTCCAGTATAGGTCTTTGTGAGGTGGCCCTTGGAGCGCTGACTTCAGAAATTTGTGAATCAAATTTTGCATAACTAGATGCAACATTTTATTTACTTCTCTATATAGTTTCTTTTGCTTGTTGAATGCTGCTACTGACATTTTTGTTCCTCAAAACTGTTTTAGTTGGGTGGATGTATAAGTGACACAGGTTTATACACAGATGAGATGTTGGGCTGGGCTGCTGGGGGCCTTGTGTTTTGCAGCCCAAATCATGTAGCCTTGCATTCCTTTAAGCTGGGGCCTGGGAAGGTTTATGAAAAAAGCATTGAGGTCCAGTGTGGTGGACAGAGCATTGTCTGGGATACTGATCCTTACCGCACTGGACAGAGAGGGGGATCAACTGGCCAGAAGAGGTACGCAGAGAGGGATGAGGGGAGCACAGGCACAGTGGTATGTCCATCATTGTCCATGAGTGAGTAACGGAGCTTGTGTTTGGGCGTCTGATAAGTGATAAGTAGTAGTCTGATTCTGTCTGGCTCTGTCTGTATCAGTAAAAATGCTGGAAGGCATGCACATGGGATCTCTCCCAAACAAACACATGAGTATAGGTGTGTTTGTTCCTCATTCACAAACTCTTTTAGACTCTTCTTGTTGCATGTTGTTGACCCCATGGAAAAGGGGCACCCAAAGATGCCCCTTTTCCATGGGGTCTACTTTGGGTGGCTCCCCTCCACTCAGCCCGTTCCATTATTGGTTTTCCGGCCCGGTATTGGCTTCCTTGGTCTCTGGTCATCAGCAGGTCCAGGGCTGAGCAGTGCCAAATGTGATATCAACACACTGCTGTCCAGTGATTGACCATGAGCGTGATCCGTTGTATATCAGCGGCATTAGGAACCCAATGACAAGTCACACATTTTATCGCACACTGCCGCAGTGCCGGGAAAACCTAAAAAGAATGGATGGAGCAGGTCAAACCAAAAGCCGTGTTGGTGGTTTGAAGTTACTATTTGAGGACAGTGAGTGTTTTTTTTTTCTTTGCAGGTTTGTACTTGAAACTTATCTTATGTTTGGTAGGCTCACACGACCCATAAAACAGTAACGGTTAATAGCAGCACAGCCCACAATGCTGACGGCCAAAACTCTAGCCGTCAGTGAGTCAATGGAAGCACAACAACTTTTGTGCTGAGTAGAGCTAGAATGAGCAGGGTGGAGCCATGCTGTGCTGGAACCGTGAATAGAAAAGAGGTAATTGTTGGCAGAGATTCCAACCTTCTGCTCTGTTTCCCAACGTTCCCTTCTTTTATAAAAAGATAACAAGGGATTGGGCACCGGGTGTCTCTTGGGAAATGAGAGGCCTGGAGTGCAAAAACAGGATGGGAATTGGCTTTGGGAGATTGTTTTGATGATGCTAAGCAGATACTGCTGGGGCTGACAGCCAGGCTTGGGACCATAGTGGGAATTTGTGGGCCGATGCCAAGGTTTCCTGAAAACAAATCTGTTGGCAAGCACGAAAAGTAAAGATAAGGTTTGCTTGCTGTGCTTGTATATTTTTAAATGTTTTGTTCTATGTTGGTGTTGGTGGACCGAGGTGGCGTTCATTTCCTCATAACCTATCCCCTGTTTCCATATCTTGAGGGTGTAAACGCGAATCAAAAAGGGGAATTCCATTTTCTTTGGATGGAATAGCATATGGGTGTGAAAAGGCTGCGATATAAATAACTGGTTTTTAAGATGTTGACAAGATCAAAGCACTTGACTGCAGTTCATATATACTTTTCTCTGACAGTCATATCTTGTAGAAATGTTTGCAATGGATATGTTTGAGACCTGTCACAGCATATACAACTTGGACTTTTCAACGTTAATATATTTTTTATTGTGATTTTATATGAATCAAAAACTTGAAGTATAGCATTATTGTAAAGTAGTAGGAAAATGATACATTCTTTTTACATTTTATTCAAAATCTGTCATGCATTGCATTGCATTGCTGAAGAAAAGCATCTGCACATCAAAATGCTGCCACCACCCTGTTTCAGAGGGGTAGGGGTTGTACAGATTGATGTTTAGTATTAGATTTCTTTTTTTGTTTTTACCACACATAGCGTTTTGAATGTTGCAAGTTTAATCTTGGCCTCAGATCACCTTGTTCCACATGTACCAGAGTGGCCTTCTTGGCTGCTTTAATAATTATTGCTGTCCTTGGCGACTGGTCAGTTTAGGTGGTTGTCAAACACCTTGGTAGGTTTGTAGTTTATGTCAGACTTTTGGATGATGGAGAAAATAGAGCTCTTTGAGATGTTTAAAGCTCAAAATGTTGCTTTAAAACCCAACTCTGCTTTAAACATCTCTTCAACATCTTCTGTGTTCTTTGGTCTTCATTGTGCTTTTTGTTCAATAATGTTCTTTAACAAACATTTGAGGCCTTCACAGAACAGCGATTCTTTTTCTCAGATTTAATTACACACAGGTGGAATCTATTTACTATTTAAGTGGCTTCTGAAAGCAATTCATTATACCAGGTTTTATTTAGGGGTATCATAGTAAAGGGGCTTGAATTTATATATATATACCACAGATTTCAGATTTTTATATGAAAACCATACATCATTTTCATATGCTCTACTTTGTGTTGGTCTATCCGGATTTTTGTCTGTTTCTCATTTCTTATTTTGCTTTGTGCACAGGTGGGGAGAGGACAGGGACTATAATGGGACACCACAGAAATTTTGGGTATGATTTTTTTTTCCAAACACACAGAGTCACTGATTTTCATGTTCCTGAAGTTCATAATAAAGAAAAGTCTTGAATTTTCTCTTCATTGTCACAATAACACTGCTTTCTAATGCAAACAAATTAAAACTATATTTTATACAGACATGTTTTTAAGGGCGATTATTACAAATCAAACTGTTCATTGATTTGCTGAGTGTTGTATTTTATTTCCAGATTGCTGCCAACTCCTGGGGTAAGAACTGGGGGGAGGACGGATACTTCCGCATCGCTCGGGGAGACAACGAGTGTGAGATCGAAACGTTTGTGATCGGCGTTTGGGGCAGAATCACCATGGAGGACATGCACAATCATCACCATCACCATCGCCGCAGACACATTTGAAAGACCCGGATGTTGAAACCCACCACTTTTACCTTTGTTTTTTTTTGCTCCACAGCAGAGAACATCACAATGTCCCTTTAACCAACACGCTGTCTGGGACGGCCACAAAATCAGCCAAAAATCTTACTTTACAATGGGGAATCTATGCAAACACTGTTAATTCCCTTTTTCGTTGGAAAAACCTTCCTAACTTTCTCTGTAACTCAAACTCAGGTTTATGGCACCAAAAAACAAAGAAACAAACAAAAAAAACATTCAAAGCTTCTTCATTTTTCCTTGCAGTCTTCTTCTACCTTCTGATCCAAAGACCACAGATCCAGAATCCTCAAGGCATCTGACAGACCAAGCTCATTTCAGAGATGATGACTGATGAAAAAGTTCAATGTGTTCCTTTTACTCTTTAGTCTTCTCTAGCTTTGTATCTATAATCCAGAAAAACCGGACACTGCAAGCAGAGCTGGGAAAATTAGGAATCTGAGAAGCAGATTACCAGACATCAGTCCCTCTGTGGAAGACACGCCCTGCTAAACGCTGCAACCTGATAATATATCATAGATGACCCAATGATACTAACCTGTCAGCTACACAAAAGGAAAGGTTTAACCGTTCTACACAGATTTAACAGAAATCCACACAAGAGTTTAAATATCTCATATTCTGAAATTATTTCTCTTTTGAGCATGTCTATGAAAGAAGAATCAACTAAGATGTGACCATGTTACTGAAACACCTGATTGTTTTGGTTTCAATCTAAGCCTAAATGCAGCAATTAATTTACAAATTTTACAGTTTGAAATGCCTTATGGAGACAGAATTAACCTCTGCAAAAACATGTGTCTTAATTTACTCCGTTGTGTGTTCACTGTTACATGTTCAATATACAATTTTATGTCGCAGTCATACATTAAAATTATATTTTATATATGTGTTTTAACGCAAACTGTGTATAAAAATCCTCATAACATTTAACTTTCTTTTCGGCAGAACTGTTGTGGTTTTAATACAACGGTTTGGACCAAATGGTAAAACTGCTGCTCCCTGTATGCCACAGTATTTGTCTTTATATGTTTTATTTGTTTTACATTACAATGCAAGTATTCACACTAGAACCTTTTCACATTTTTTAAGTTTACTTTAATGTATTTTATTAAGATTTTTTATATGAAAATCCAACACTCACGAGAGCATAATTGTGAAGTAGAAGATAAAGGATATCTGGTTTTCATGCTTGAGTCAGTTCTCGCCTTAAATTCTTAATTGTAATTTAGGACTGGACTTTGACTAGACTATTCTAACACATTATTTAGTTTTTATCTAAACCATTCCATTGTAGTACTGGCTGTTAGTTTAGGACAGCCTTGCTGGAAGGACCTTTAAAAGCTTTGCTTCCAGGATTGCCCTGTATTCAGCTCCATCCAGCTTCTTTGTTCCTGCTGAAGCAAAGCATCCCTACAGCGTGATGCTGTCACCATCATGTTTTACAGTGGTGCGTGTATTATTTTGCATGTTTACAAAAAAGTGAAATTTTGGTCTCCTCTCTTTCCACATGTGTGTTGTGCTCCCTGGCTTGTAGCAAACAGGTACTGTTATGGTTTTCGTTGAATTGCTTTGATGTTTCCTCTCTTCCATGGCCAGACTACAGTTCTGGTAAACCCTCTGCTAACTCTGCTTTCAATATGTCCACAACTTTCTCCTTGACCTGTCTGCTGTGTTCTTGGTCTTCATGATGTTGTTTGTTCATTAATGTTCTTTAGGAAATCTCCGAGGTCTTCACAGAACCGCTGGACAATACTGAGAATAACTTACACACAGGTGGACTCTCTTTATTTAGATGACTTCTAGTAAGGGGGACAGAACACAAATGCTTGAATATTTTTCATCAGATTTTTATTTGTGTTAAACTTTAAAAACCTTATATAGTTTGTCTTTCACTTCACAATTATATTCCACTGTGAGTTGATCTGTCACCTAAAATCCCAGCAGAACAGAGTGAAGTTTGTGGTTGTAACCAACTGTAAAATATTTTAAGGGATTTAAATATTTCACTGTATGTAAAACCACTTCAATAACAAATAGATTAAAGTCTCACCTGACTTCCTTTTCAAAATATCCTTTAAATGTTCCTTTATCTGTATTCACCTGACTTGAAAAGAAAAACTCAGTTTGTTATTACTTTGTATCTTAGATTACATCCTGGCCCTGCTTCAGCTTTGACTTCAAAAGGAATTTCTCTCTCATCGTGTCTTGTGATCTTTAAGGTCTTTCTGTCTTTGCTTCAGGCATGAATAGACAGAAAGATGCAAAAGCACAGAGGAATGTCTGGATGGACAAGCAATGTGCAATGCGGTGCATTGCAAGCTTCAGTTTTATCCCTTGACAAATTGCTTTATGCTCACTACAATACAAAAACAATGTTGTTTAAAAAAATGCGTATGCATGTGTGGAAGCAGGAAAAGCCAAAGACGAGAAGTAGATGATTTGACCGAAACTAGAGGAATCAAACAATCCAAGAAAGTTATTTTCTAAAACAATCATAATTTATTATCAATATTGACAAAAATTTATTAGAGGGCACTGGGCATGAAAAACAAAGCGTAAAAGGAAAAAAAAAAGTCTCCACACTGTTTCTTGTGCTTGTATTATTGCATATTCTCCTTTTCTTTTCCTGAAGGGTTTCCATAGCTGCATCTCATTAAGAGCAAAATCTTCCCAGTACTGTCAACAGAAGGCTACCAGAAGCTTGCACATTTAGACTGAGATAATCCCTATCTGTCTTGTTTATTTGTGGGCTTTATTTATTCCAAGACGTGTAAATTAGATTATTTTACTTGTGCAGTGATTAAATGAAATCTGTCCTTTGTTCTGTGTTCACTCAAAGCAATACCATATTACTGTTGACCTCCTTAATAAATTCTTTCCAATACCCACTTGCATCTGACTTCGCGAAATATTTGAGATCAACAATTTTTTTTTCTATATAAAGTGATAATCTAGTGGAAAATGTCTCTGCATGGATGTCTTTGCTGTCAGTAGTAACGGGGGTGGGGTGGGGACCTGGTCAGTGCTGCCTGATCAGGATGGCCGCGTGGGATGAGGACAGTTTTTATACGTCCTGCTGTGTCAGCGTCCCATTCCATCACCAAAAGCAACAACTCCAATTGGAAGTCAGTGAAGGGCAAGGAAAAACATGTGAAAGACTGGGAGCACATCAGCTTTTAAATACGTTGCATTATGTGTAACAAGAAGAAGAGCAAACAGATGTAAAACCATGAAGGGAATGAATAATATCAAGTGAAACCAGGGATGTTGGACAATTTTGTAAAATGCACAAAAATATCAATATTAGCGTTTTTCCATTAAAGAAATTGTGAATGAAATATTTCAGCTTTAATGATAAGAAACATAAATAGTTGTTTGTTAATCTGAGTGGACAGATTAACCATGAAGTATGAATCAGTTCTCATTCATACTATGTATTTTTGAAAGTGACTTAGAATAAAACTATATGACTTTAAAAAGATTTTCATTTTAATGGATTTAATTGACAACACAAAGACAAACCAGCTGCATATCTAGTGATTGTTTTCTGTTTGAAAATAGATATTCTATAAGTCAGAGAGCAAAACAGACATGGTTTGAGAATACTTTGGGAATTTTATGATACTGTGAATGAACTGTGAACTTTTCATGAATATTTGAATCTCTGTATTGTGGAACTGATAGTTATTTTTAGTTGGAAAAGTGTTAAACAGATATTGTTCTATAGGTTTGGTCGTCTGAGAATATTTTGACAATTTTCATAAACAGTATAGACCTTTTGTCTATTTATTAAATTTGGATTAAATGCTCTCAAAATGTCAATTATGTTTTTGTTTTTAAAACAAATCCTCACTGTAAGGACATGGGATTTTCATACTTCTGTTCAGGTCAAGCTTTGGACTTTTAAGGATTCGTTTGAATCTTCATCCAATGCTTTTCAAATAGCATTAATTCACTGTGAAAGCTAAGCCGGGGTGGGGGGGTGAGATGAATACATTGTATTCATCTTTTATTGTTGGGACATTATGTGACACAATATTAAAAAAAACAACCTTTACTATGTGGGGAATAAAATACCACATTCATGGTTTACAAAAAGCACTGGTGCCACAGATAGTTGCACCAAATTCAGTTTCTACAAGATGAATATAAAGATTTGGTAATGGGTATGTCACTCCTCTAAGTCTATCAAAAGTGTTGAAAAACCTTTATTTAGAAATTGATGAGTTCATATATTCATTCAAGTAGGCAGCGGTGTTCATCTTTCATACAAGTGAGGAGGTCTGAACAGGGGGTTAACATAATCTCCCAAACTACACATTTCCAGTCTGAGATTTTGCTTCTGTATGAAAAGACTCATTTATTTTAGGCTTTTATATGAGCACACATTTGTAGCAAAAATATAAATAAATTTAAAGTCATAGAGAAAAATGTTTTGGCGGTTGTGTAATTATAGATTTTTTCTGTCTTGTTCAAATCCAAAACAACAGTAACACATCTTTGAATTCCTAAATACAGGAGCATGAATATGACACTAATACCATACCAACTCTTCATCGCAGGGTCTTGCCTACAAGCAGTGACTGGGCAAGAACCATGATGCACCCTGGACAGGACACCAGTCCATCAGAGGGCAACACGGAGACACACAGTACAAACAACTACGCACACCCACACTCACACCTAAGGGCAATTTAGAGAGACCAATAAACCTAAATGTCACACTTTTGGACTCTGGGACTTAGCCGGGTACCCGAAGAGAACCCACACATGCACAGGGAGAACATGCAAACTCCATGCAGAAAACCCCCAGGCTGGGATTGCAGGTGACGCATTTGCTGCGCAAACAGTGCTAACAACTGTGCCACTATGCAGCCCTTTCCAAAAATTATTATATGAAATATTTAAATCTTATTGAAACCTGTTTAGCATAAAGCTTGGCGTAGAAATGTGTAGGGTTGCTGTTAAAAGCAACTCTACACTAAATTAAAAATCACTGAAATGACCTCAGAGAATGAGTAAAAGTGGGCTGGTAAAGAATCTGGACAATATTAAAAAGCTTAACTTTTTACAGCAGCCACTTCGACCAAGTTTGGAATGCTGGCTCTGTCTGCAGACGTGTTTACATTTCTGTCATTGTTTCTGCGTCACAAAATACCCAAAGCATTCATTACCTCAGCCGTGTGTCTCACTTTTCCTCCTAGCTGACGAACAGAATTGAACAAATGCCAAAAAAAGGAGGAAACTGCATCTACTGACAAAGGGTAGTTATACAATCAGTAGCTGCCCTCCACCCCGGTTCCCCGGTCTAGGAACATGATCTTCTCCTCAGGTTCTGCTCTGCAGTTTAGCAAACAGAAATAGCCTCTGTCAACTTTTTCCATTTCCCATCTGTCTAAATCCAAAGCAGACTCTGTTGAGGAACATGATAAGGAACATTCTACTGGATAAAAGCTAAACCCTTTCCCATTAAATACTTTATGTCTGATTATAACTTTTGGCCACTTTGCATAGAATTATCAAAGACAAAATCCCTATAAGGAATCCATGAGACAAACATACAGCATGCAGAACTTTGCTGTTTTTAATTCAAATTATATAAAAAATGCTCTCTCAGAGTATTTTCTGCCTGCATTAGACAAAGTGTTGAGAAAATCTTTCTGTGTTGTTCATCATTTTATATGCAGTTAAAATAGTTTAGATTATTGCCATACAGGAATCATAAACAATATGCTTTCTATAACATGTTTATTATCTTATTCAACGCAATATTCAAATCAAATGTAAAGAAAAGTTATGTTACAGAAGAGCCTGTGGTTGGGTGTGTTAGTGCTGCCATCTGCTGGCTAAAAATCCCTTAAGATCATCAATGTTGAATATTCCTAGGATACTGTTTTCCTGGGTCCTTTAATAAACAAGTCCAGCAGACCATCAAAGACCTGCAAGAGTATCTCCATCAGATGTTGCATCTTCATTGGAGCAGTCGGGACCGCCTTGATACTTTCTGCTATTTGATCCAAACTAAGAGTGTCCTGTGTTTTCTGCAGATGTCTAGCGTGGACCAGTTCCTCTTCTGCGCTCACACATTCTGTAAGTGCATATGTAGAAAATACCTGCAACAGACGGCACTTATAATAATATATAATAACTTATAATAACAGTGTGCCATTGAATTTGTTGTGATGTTTTCTGCAGTTTTTGGATGGTAATGCATTTTGTCATTTCACACCTGCAAAGAAGGTCATGAGCATTGCCACCCAGCCCAAGATGTAGGACCAGGAGAAACGCCAGTCACCAAAGCGCTTTCCCAGGAAGTTCACGGTCACACCAGTGTAGATGGCCATAGCCAGCAGTACAAAGAAAGCTGAGAATCAAACAGTTCATATCAGTTACTCCATTCACAGTTCAATATATTGAGTGTGTGTTTGTTAATTAGTCAAATTGTAGGAACTCACTGGAGATAAAAAACATGATTCCTGCAGCAAAGGAGCGGTTGAACCTTTCGAAGGAGGAGAAGTGTGTAAACGACATGATTCCAGCTATGATGCCTGCAAAGCACGACATTCCCGACAGGATCATGAAGGCCCTGGTGGCATTCCAATAAGCTGGAAGGAAGCAGGTAAACATCGTATTTGTTGGTACAAGCACATCATTATCATAACCAATAGAGAAACACAGAGATAAAAACATTACAAGTAAGTGCATGAATATAAAGTGCATAATATTGACAGCAGATAAAAATTGTAACAACTTGAGGCAGTGAGGTGGTTCTGCTTTTGATCCTGTGGTACTGTGTACCTTATGGCAGAAATAAATAAAAAAATTAAGGAGAGGGTGTGAGGTGTATCTGAGGATTGTTCATGCAGTGGTTCTGAAACAGATCCTAACAGAGGTTATGAACATTCCAATGACTCTTTCAGTTCCCCTCACTATCCACAGCAGGGCCCTCTTGCTTGCCATATTGCAACTGGATTCCAACACCGTGGTGAGAATCAGTAAGTGTTAAGATCCCAGCGGTGTTGCTTGAACAGGCGAAGGTGTACTCTGAGGAACCTAACCCTGATTTACCCCTTGATGCTTTATTTGTGTTTTTTGAATTTTAATTTCACATAACTTTGAATGTATTGATGTAAGTTGCATAAAACTCGGCCAGCTGGTGTATTTTTGGGGAAATTGTAATTTTTCATAATTTTATTTAATATGACATGAATCAGTCTTGCTTACAGCTTTTGTAACACTCACAGGCTTGGATAATACCCACTTTCCAAAAAGACAAAAACAAATTTGCACAAATTTGTCAGAGAAGAAAAATAAACTTTTTCAGATTTTTTTTTATAGAAAAGAGAAACTCTTATCGCTGAAACTGAGATTTATGAGTTCAGAAATTTGGAAAAGAATACATATTTATTATGTATGGTGTGGATTGTATGAAAAGTACTTAAAAAATTTACCAAACATATTTTTCAAATCAAAGTTGACTAAAAGCACTCAGGAAGAGAAGTGTCACAATTCCTACATGAAATCCATTAAAAAAATTATATATTCAATTAAAATATCAAAACTGAACATGGTCTTACCTATGCTATCAGTCTGCATGTAGCACTTATTGGACATGCAGTACCGCCAGAGACCCTGGTGGGCATAGTTTCCAGACAGACGATACTGCATCCAGTAGTCGGTGGCGGTGGAGACCACCAACAGGATGTTACCCACGATGGCACAAAACAGGCCCCCACCCATGAAACTGTACATCTTTAGCTGAGACAAAGGGGCAGTCGCAGAGGAACTGTGCAAAAACAGAGACATATTGCAGACTCTGAAGAACAACTTGTTTTGCAAAGTTTTCACACAAACACAAGATTCAATACAGTTTCACAACTTATTAACTAAGATTTGTGATGGAAATGCTAAAAACTGTAACGAATAAAGCAAAAACACTCCTGAACATAGGAGGCTATTTAGGGTTTAAAAAGATCTAAGCTACAGAACAAAACTGATAAATAAGTCAATCTAAAGGCCAGTCATAAAAACTGGAACCATTTTTTTCTGCCAATAAATCTCCAATAATTACATTCAAAGTTGCATCTCCTGGAAGAAATCAGTATCAATGCACGCTAATTTTCCAGAAAAGATGTTTACCTCTGTTTTACCGGAGACATGGCTCCAACAGATAAACACGACTAAAGCAAACCTGATCAAAAGCTACTTTTATGATGCTGCAGCCTGTTCCTCATCCAAACCCTCACCAACGTTTGCTCATAAGCACAATGGGGTTAAATCTGATTCTGCCGGCCTCTGTCCAATCACGCTCAAGTATAGTTGTGGAAAACACAATCACAAACACTCCCTTACCTTGCTTCTGGAAATGTACCCTCTCTACTTCCCACCTTGCAGAGGTAAAGAATGAAAAACAGAGAGGGCTGTTGCTCTCTTTGGGAGGGGGGTACGAGGTGAGAGAGAGAGAGTTTGACAGACTATTCTACAGGCAAAAGGTTGGCCCCTTTTCTTTTTTTGTTGATGGTGGCAAAATCCTTTGCTGCAGCCTCCCTGTGGGGGGCTACACTTGAATGAGAACCCTACAGTGCATGTGACCTGTAAATGTTAGTGGATTCCTAACAGGGTTAATGGGGCCTTAGTGAAGAGGTAAAGCAGAGGTCCTTGTACCTTTTTTAGAGAGGGGCACATTTGTTTGTTTGTAAATGGTGTACTCTAGAACTGACGATGTGCATAGGTATGCAGGACTGACTGTGTCAATGCAACTTGCTGAAACAAACACTTTCCTTTCAGCGCTACCCCAAAGGGGCGTCACATAAAGAGTGAATACTCTACAGTATGAGGGCAACACAGAATTTATTAAAATCTAATAAAACATATAAAATGATTTAAATGTACAGTGGCCTCTGCACTTTACTGTAATAAATACTTTCAGATACCAATATGAAATACAAAAAAATTTATGAATTCTCAATTACCCCACCCAACTGTTGTACATAAACGCTTTTAACTTTTTAACTGTCTTCACAATGCAAACAAGCCATGCCTTTAATACAAAGAAGGTGTGTCTTTTTTGCTCTCATGAACAGCAACTACATAATCATAAACCTTGTATCTGAAATATTTAACAACCATAGTTTACATAGTATTGACTATACCAACTAAAGCTAAACTATTTGAAGATTAAGCCAGTCTGATATTTATTATATATTTTCACATATGTATTTTTTCTCACCTTTTATCGGTTGATGCCAAGAAAGGAAAACACATACAATCCAATTCTAATATGAAAAATATCAATTATAAAATAACTATATTATTGGTGTGGTGACAAAAAAAAAAGGAACTCCCTTTGAAAAGAAAAGGGAACTTCCAGCAGTGCCAGACCCAATATGAGTGTCCAACCACCGCAACCAACTGTGAGTCCAAAGAACAGCAAAGATACGCAAAACGTGTGGAAACACTAAAGGGGTTGGACAATGAAACTGAAACACCTGTCATTTTAGTGTGGGAGGTTTCATGGCTAAACTGGACCAGCCTGGTAGCCAGTCTTCATTGATTGCACATTGCACCAGTAAGAGCAGAGTGTGAAGGTTCAATTAGCAGGGTAAGAGCACAGTTTTGCTCAAAATATTGAAATGCACACAACATTATGGGTGACATACCAGAGTTCAAAAGAGGACAAATTGTTGGTGCACGTCTTGCTGGTGCATCTGTGACCAAGACAGCAAGTCTTTGTGATGTATCAAGAGCCACGGTATCCAGGGTAATGTCAGCATACCACCAAGAAGGACGAACCACATCCAGCAGGATTAACTGTGGACGCAAGAGGAAGCTGTCTGAAAGGGATGTTCGGGTGCTAACCCGGATTGTATCCAAAAAACAAAACCACGGCTGTCCAAATCACGGCAGAATTAAATGTGCACCTCAACTCTCCTGTTTCCACCAGAACTGTCCATCGGGATCTCCACAGGGTCAATATACACGGCCGGGCTGCTATAACCAAACCTTTGGTCATTCATGCCAATGCCAAACGTCGGTTTCAATGGTGCAAGGAGTGCAAATCTTGGGCTGTGGACAATGTGAAACATGTATTGTTCTCTGATGAGTCCACCTTTACTGTTTTCCCCACATCCAGGAGAGTTACGGTGTGGAGAAGCCCCAAAGAAGCATACCACCCAGACTGTTGCATGCCCAGAGTGAAGCATGGGGGTGGATCAGTGATGGTTTGGGCTGCCATATCATGGCATTCCCTTGGCCCAATTCTTGTGCTAGATGGGCTGCCAAGGACTACCGAACCATTCTTGAGGACCATGTGCATCCAATGGTTCAAACAATGTATCCTGAAGGTGGTGCCGTGTATCAGGATGACAATGCACCAATACACACAGCAAGACTGGTGAAAGATTGGTTTGATGAACATGAAAGTGAAGTTGAACATCTCCCATGGCCTGCACAGTCACCAGATCTAAATATTATTGAGCCACTTTGGGGTGTTTTGGAGGAGCGAGTCAGGAAACGTTTTCCTCCACCAGTATCACGTAGTGACCTGGTCACTATCCTGCAAGAAGAATGGCTTAAAATCCCTCTGACCACTGTGCAGGACTTGTATATGTCATTCCCAAGACGAATTGATGCTGTATTGGCCGCAAAAGGAGGCCCTACACCATACTAATAAATTATTGTGGTCTAAAACCAGGTGTTTCAGTTTCATTGTCCAACCCCTGTATATGGGGTAGTTTCTATGGAAAAAATTATAAGAAGGTTATATAAGGTTAATGGTAGCATTAGCAATAGGTACAGCTAAACACATTACCCTTGAGCAAGAAGTAATTTTGATGGATGGCACAAAAATTTAAAAAGCAGAGAAAGAACACATGGCCCATAGCAGCAATGGCTTCATCAGTGGCTCTTTGCAGCAAATACAAATAGCTAAACAAAGCCACACTGTCCTAGGAATACTCTCTATGAAAAAGAAAAACAAAGAGTGCACAATATTCATAATGGCATTAGCTCTGTCAGTGGCTCCGCTAAACACAGAATCGCTGAGCTAGGAGTACTTTCTATCGGTAAGACAAAAAATGCAAAGAGAGTACACGTATTTAATAGCAATCGCGCTATTACTAGCTTTCCCTAAAAAACGGGGACCACAAAACAAAGAAACACTGGCAAAGAACTACTTTATAAGGAATCAAATACCAAGAGAAAACAAAATCGGAGAGTTTTAATTGAAAAGGAAAACAGAAGTACTCAAAGTTGATGGAAGCATTATTGTGCAGAGTAGCAAGACAAAATATTAAAGGGAGAATGATCAGGGCAAGGTCCAAAGATAAACATTTTATAACCCTACAGAAAGCCTGAAAAAATAATTATAACGAAGGATAACAAAATCTGAATTCCTGAAAGCAAAACATTGAGAAGATAGCTTATATTTCAAAATTACACACGCTGTGCAGTGGAAATATTGCACAAATAAACTAATTGCAGGACAGAAAAAACAACAATTTGCAAATACAAAATAAAATCTGGATAAATTAAAGTGCCAAGCCAAAATTGACAATAAATCCCAGATCCTGATTGATTAAAGTCTACTTTAAGCTTTTAATTAGAATAGGCTGGGTTAAATTGTGCTGATTTCATAAATATGGGGCACAGAATATTACAATTACTAGGAACACTTTAGTGCATAAGAAAAAGGTACAACAAAGCGCTATTTTATCTTTGATTAGCAGTATTTTAATAAGAGAGAAAGAGATAGACACACATACATACACACAAATAGACAGGGAGAGAGAACAGACGGTGTTTTTCAACAAAATATAAGCTCTGTTTAAATTCATCTTTATTTTTAGAAAGTTTTAACAGTTAGCCAGTGTTAAATTACCAACTACTGTACCAACTCTCTAAAACGGGTTAAAATCAACTGGTGTGGACGTATATAGACACAGTAAAAGTGCTAGTGCATCACTGTTATAAACTTGGGGATAAAACGTCATTACTTTAAGGGTGGTCACAGATTTTAAAAACACAATGGGTTCACACTAACAGACAGGTTTTAGCAGATTTTAGCAGAAAGCCTGGGGATTACACATTTAACTAAATCTGCTGAGGGATCACAGACTACAGGATTTATCAAACCTAAATAAGGTGGCTGAGCACGTAAAACTCTTGTGGAAACTCTCGCTGGCATGACCAATAGTTTGAAAGTAATGCAATTCAAAAAATATACTTTAAGTATAGTTTGACTTTCAGTTCTTGCTTTATTCTAAACATGTTATTTTTATCTAAACAGACAACAATATAATGTCGACTATGAATTGGGGTTATCAGGGTAAAATTGGGCAAAAAATGGTGTAGTGTATTCCCAGCTGTATATGGCTATGATGATTTTGTTGTGCAGACCAAAAATGGTAAAAGTTCTAAGTTTTGATGCACTTTATAAAAAGTAAAAGAAAAAAAGATTTTATTTTTCAAATCCATTTAGATCATTTTGTTTTTTGGGCAAAGAGTGGTGCATCTTTATCTTTAACCGATGTCTCCTTCGGATTCAACCTTGTCCGCTCATATCAATATGGTAATTTGCCATTTTTTTCTGCCCTAGGCCATGAGCCTTAATATATGAAGGCCAGTGTTTTTAGTTTGCAGTAATATGATATTTAATAATATCTTAGAATGACTGGTTTAAGACAACCGCCATTGCATTATAACATGGAGTTTTGACGAAAAATTCAATCTGGAAGACTCACCCCCTTCTCTGTCCAGTGACTCCACCATGTGTCCCCGCTCCAGCCAGTTAGCATCGAGTCCGCATTTCCTCTTCAGCCAATCACCGTCCAAGGCTCCGCTTTAAAGATCTTCGCAGATCTATGTTTCTTTTCATTGTGAGTCTTACAGGATTGAAATATGATTTTACCTTGTTATTAAGTGTGAGATCTGACTGAACTAGCCTCTATATAAGGATCGGTCTGTTACTGCATGAAAAGCAGTAAGCATATATTTTTGGGATCTAATGTGCTTTTTTGTTGACTACACGTCACTCAAATTGTCAGGGATGTTAACTGCGGTGTAGTCATTTGAAAAAAAACTCTTATTTTGGTAAAAGAGAATCAGTTTTGTTGAATTTAGTGACCAACTTTGAAAAACTAGATGGTGATAGGCCCATTTTTTGAAAAATGCCCTGACAAATATATGGTTTCTATGGATACATTGATTAAAATAAGTATAACACTTAAAAAGGCATTTAAAAACAATTATTCATTTCCAGTAATAGGCTATAATTTAATTGTTTAGTTTCATTATTTTTTTCAAGAAAAAAACATTTTGACCTCATTTTAGTTTCACTGGAAATGTCAGGTTTGCTAGCAGCGTTACGGTAATGTGAAAAAATGTAACCTACTTTGTTTTGCGATTTTTTTATTTATTTCTTAGTTTGTTGACATTTTTGGAGAAATGCTTAAGATGTTAATAATAGTGTAGGTATTTGATAAACACTGTTGTGCTGATTTGAAAAACAAAAACCAGTTTCGTTGAATTTGTTAACCAGTGCTGGCCTGTTTTTTAAAATATACTCTGAGAAACATATTTGGTCTCCATGGACGCATTAGTAAAATTATGTTAAACAACCTCAAACGGATTCAAAAATGTCCCAACATATCCTTAAATTACATTGTTTATCTTTTCTAGATTTAATTCCATATTTTGATTTGAGAGAAGTTATGGAAAGGTGGTGCCAGACCAGTTTTTTGAAAAATAGCATGAAAACAAAATTGCTGGTCTCCATGGATACATTGATTTAATGTCAACAAGCATTTTTTAAAAAAAACTTTAAAAGACAATGTGTGTCCACTAATAATACTAAATGCTAAATGGTTTATTTTGTTTTTTAAGAAAAAAACTAGAAAACAATGTTTTGGTCTATTGCATTTGAGGGGTGTATCATTTGTTTTATTTCGATGAGAGAATTACTTTAAGATAATCCATTTTGTTGAAACTAATGTCCAGATGTGAAAAATTCTAGAATTGCACCATTCAAGGTGGCAGCAAGTTGGAGTAGCTCTGTTACTTTTGATTCTGATTTATTCTTTTTTGAGAACTCTTCCTCTTGTGGTGGATACTGTTGATTATTTTTTTGGACAACTGTCCTCTCCGGTGTCAGATGCTGTGCAGCTTGGAGGATTTTTCCTAATACTTTCTATTTTTGGACATTTGTTATGATGCATTGCCATGGCAATGGGGTTGTTTCTTACAACCAGGAGCAGCTGATTAATATCTGAAAAGCTCAAATAAATACTTCAACTACAACCCCAAATCCCTGATGAGTTGAAAAGGAGACGCCGTGGATGCAGAGCAGGAGCTAAGAGAAGAGAGAGAAGGAGGAAGTTCAAACCATCTCTTCCATCGATTATGATGGGCAATGTGAGATTGTTGGGAAACAAGTTGGATGAACTCCAAGCCCTACAAAGGACCCAGCCAGAGTACCGGCCATGCAGTATTATGTGTTTTACTGAGACATGGCTGCAGGATCATATCCCCGACTCCAGCGTCTCTCTGCCGGGCTTTTTAACCATACGAGCAGACAGATTTAAAGAGGAGCGGCAAATGTAAAGGAGGTGGACTGGCAGTATTTGTGAACAACAGATGGTGTAATCCAGGACATGGAACTGTGAAGTGTCATCTCTGCAGTCCAGATATTGAACTGTTGGCAGTAAGTTTTCATCCATATTATTTACCCAGAGAGTTCGCCAGTGTTATTTTGGCAACAGTTTACGTTCCATCTTCCGCTGTTGCCGACACTACATGTGATGCCATCAGCTCAGTTGTTGCTAAGCTACAGACACAAAACCCCAATGCTTTTGTGGCAATATCTGATGATTTTAACCATGCTTCACTCTATGCTACACTTCCATCGTTTCAACAGTTTGTCAGTTGCTCTACCAGAGAAAACAAAACATTGGATTTGTTTTATGCAAATGTCAAGGACTCATACATCTCTACAGCAAGACCTCCTCTAGACAAATCAGATCACAATCTTGTTTTTCTCTGCTCGAAATATAAGCTCCTTGTTCAGAGGCAACCTTTAATAAAGACGACTGTGAGAAAATGGTCACAGGAAGCTGAAGAAGCTCTGCAAGGTTGCTTTGAGGCTACAGACAGGGACGCACTGTGCCAGCCACATGGAGAGGACATCAATGCCATGACTGAGTGTGTAACCGACTATATAAACGTCTGTGTGGATAACATCATCCCCACCAGAACCGTGAGATTCTTCCCCAATAACAAACCTTGGATCACCAGTGACCTGAGGGACCTGCTTAACAAGAAAAAAGAGCCTTCATAGAGGAAGACAGAGAATTATTGAGGAGTTTACAGAAGCAACTTAAAATCAAGATAAGAGACAGCAAGGAGGTGTACAAGAGGAAGCTGGAGATCAAGCTCCAGCAAAACAATATCAGAGATGTGTGGACAGGGATGAAGAAGATCACAGGCTTCAGGCAGAGGGATGATCGGACCGATGAAGGTCTGGACAGAGCCAATGAACTGAACACATTCTTCAATAGGTTCAGTTCAGAAACAAGCTTCGCATCCTCCTCTCCTGCTCACAGCCAAACAGACATTCCACCCTTATTTGACCCACAGGACCCACAGCTGTCCAGTAACACCTCAAATTTTTTAATCTTCCACCTCAGCCCAAGACCCTTCTGCTTCTACATGTTTGCCTTCAACCATATCAGAAGATGCTGATGCTTCCTTTGCTTCCCCCTTCCACCTGTGTGTCTCAAGAAGTCAAGTGAAGATGCAACTGAAGAGACTGAATCGGAATAAGGCTGCAGGTCCAGATCATGTCAGCCCTAGAGTCCTGATGGCCTGTGCAGAGCAACTCTGTGGGATTCTGCAGCACCTCTTCAACCTTAGCCTGGCCCAGAAGAAGATTCCAGTGTTGTGGAAGACCTCCTGTCTTTTTCCGGTACCAAAGAAAACTCACCCATCAGTCCTCAATGACTATAGACCTGTTGCCCTGACATCCCACAACATGAAGGTCCTAGAGAGACTCCTGTTTGCCCACCTGAGTAAGCAAACAGTAAACCATCAGGACCCCCTTCAGTTTGCTTATCGCTGTGGAGTTGGAGTTGAAGATGCCATCATACACCTGCTTCAACAAACCCACTGTCATCTGGACAAAGTCAGCAGCACTGTGAGGATCATGTTCTTTGATTTCTCCAGTGCATTTAGTACAATCCAACCTGATTTGCTTTGTCAGAAACTCCAGAAGACTCAGGTGGAGGCCTCAACAATCTCCTGGATCAAAGACTACCTGACAAACAGACCACAGTTTGTGAGACTGAAGGGTTGTGAGTCTAACCAGGTAGTCAGCAGCACAGGAGCACCACAGGGGACTGTACTCTTACCATTTCTTTTCACTCTGTACACCTCAGACTTCCAGTACAAGACAGACTCCTGTCATCTGCAGAAATACTCGGATGATTCTGCAGTCGTGGGTTGGATCAGAGATGGACAAGAAGCTGAGTACAGGAAGGTGGTGGACCGCTTTGTGGCATGGTGTGGAAACAATCATCTCATCTTGAACGTGACTAAAACAAAGGAGATGATTGTAGATTTTAAGAGAAACAGGAATAAGTCAAAAACTATTTCCATCATGGGAGAAGAGGTAGAGGTGGTGGACAAGTATAAATACCTCGGTGTTCACCTGGACAACAGACTAGAGTGGAGATGCAACTGTGAAGCCATCTACAAGAAGGGACAGAGCAGACTGTACTTCTTGAGGAAGCTTAAGTACTTTGGTGTTTGCAGCAAGATGCTGCATATCTTCTATAAGTCTGTTGTGGAAAGTGTGATCTCTTCTGCCATCATCTGCTGGGGAAGCAGCATCAGAGCCAGGGACTTAAAAAAATTCAACAAGCTGATAAAGAAGGCTGGCTCTGTTCTGGGGACTCCTCTGGAACCTCTGGAGATCATTGTGGAAAGACTGATTCTTCATAAAATGAAGAACATTATGGAGAACCCTGAGCATCCTCTTCATGAGACTGTCTTACAACAACAGTGTCTTCAGTCAGAGGCTTCTTCAGATCTGCTGTAAGACGGAGCACTACAGGAGATCCTTCCTGCCGACAGCCATCAGCATCTACAACGGCTCTTTGAAGAAACCTTCATAATATGAGCTACAACAACATTTAATTTCCCTTTGGGATTAATAAATTATTGTTGAATTGAATTTGAATTTAATTGAATTTAATTGAATTGAATTTCAGAAAACCTGATGGTGCCGTGTCTGGACACTTTTTTAGAAAATGCTAAGATGGAAACGACCATTTCCATGACGACGGTAATATAAAAAGAAGCGTTTAGAATGATATCATGTTATAACAATTGAATGTTTTATGTTAAGATAGTAATGAATGGATCATGTGTTTATCCTTGGATATTAATAAGGAATTAAAAACTATCCATTCAGCAATATCAACCATTTGTGAGCCTGAGGTGTCACAAAAGCATAAACTGTAGGATGATTACTTTTTTACTTTTTTTTCTACAGGGTCAACCAGCTCCATGGAGGCTTATTGTCACAATATTGCAAAAAAGAAAATAATTCCCATTTTGGTCCATCATCTTAAGCTTTGACTTAATGAAGGATTGTTTAACAAAGGATTTTTCAGAAATAAACAATTCATGCAAGAGTAAAACATGTGACAGCCAATCACTATCTACCTTATGTCTTTAGTAGAAATATAAGCATTATTAGTCACTTGTCGTATTGTTTTATTTTATTCTCACTAATGGTACAGTCTAAGGCTATAGGTGTATTATCAGCTATGAAAAAGTCCTCCTCCACACACTTAATAGCTAATTTATTTATTTTTCAAACTTTTTGTGCATTTCTGATTTGTTTTATACGCGTATCATAATTTGATTTGTTGTCCGTAATAAGTGATTGGTACCAAAAGTAAAGCTCCTAGTTTGTTTCTCTGAGTGGTGATGCAGTCATGCGGTCATTGAGTTTTAGAGTGTGTTATACGAAAAATGTTATCTGTTGGAATGTTATGTTGTTTGTTTTTCTTGGCCTTTTTTAATGAAGAAGTTAGCTTTTATTTATTTCTCAAAATTTGTTGTTAATGGAGATGAGCTTTAAATTACAGTTTGTTGTATTAACAATAATATCCAAGTTTGATTTATTGTTGTGCAATCACATCTGACAGAGCAATGTTGTCTGGTTTGAGTAGCTTAAATCTTCTCAACCAGACAAAAACACAGAAACAAACTCACAAACTTGGGTTGAAGTGTTTTTCTATTTCAGTGTTCTATTTAAACTTTGCGAAGCACTAGATATTGAAGCGTTGTAATGTTTTTTCCTCACAGTCCACGTTGTGGAGCTTCCAGCTAATTGATCTCCTGTACTGATGGGAGACCTGGATGAGGGCAATGATCTTAATGACTTTGTAGGTTTTCTGCATTTGTCAGATGAGATTGTTTCTGAAGATCGAGAGAGGTTAATGATGATGAGGAGTCATAGAAGTGAAGTTTTAGTTCTCTTCTGGAAGTTGCTGAGTTTCTTGGGGTATCTAGTGAGTACTTTGGGGATTATAGCATGAGCTTAGAAGAAATGGGATTATGATGATGATAAAGATGAGGACAACCTTTCACCACATTTTTGGTTTGTCCAGGAAATTCCTCCCTTCAGATTCCTATGGAACCGAGAGCTGTAGGAAGAGCCTCTAGAGCACAGAGACTCTAGAGGGTCCTCGAGAACCGGTCCTCGAGAACTGGAGGACCGGTGTGCTGCAACTATTAAATGTGTCTCTGCTTCATTATACCTGAATCAAATACTTAGATCATTTGGAGGATGCTGAAGAACCAGTACTCAAGGACTGGAGTTTGACACCCTTGCTCTAGAGCGTCCAGAAGACTACGCACCTTGAGGGACCTCCCTATGTGATCAGGGAAGTTTTGAAGAGGACCCAGCTTCCTCAACATCTGCCCCCTGTCAGGATCTGGGTCTGTTTTTGTGTTTTTGTGCTTGCTACATGTGGTTATTCTCAGGTGGTGCTGGGTGACAGGTGCGACTTATTCCACTGATTGCCAGGAGGAGTACTTAAGCAGGAGGCTGCCAGCACTTCAATGCGAGAGTGTTTTGCCACAGTGGTACAAGCTCTAGCCACACTCCAAGTTATGCTTTGTACTACGACCTCGTTTAACTTTGTTTTTTGCTCCTCTGCAGATTTTGAAAGCCTAAGCTTTGGATCTATGTCACTGAGTTTTCTGGACTATGTTTCTGAAAGTTACTCTGGATGATCAAGCCTGTCTTCGTTCTGAGGATTCCTATCCTGTGATCTACCTTCGTTTGGATTCGCATCAAGCTGGCAGCTTCCTGTCCTCTTCGTCTCCTGAGCCAAGCCACAAGCGTACCCTGTCCACCCTCCAACATAAGCCACCGCACATCGAACTTTGTTTACTGTAACCTGAGCTCCACAGAACAGCACCAAGTGAACTCTCTACGGATATACCTGCTTAAGACCTGGATCCTGAATCTCATTCACCCTGGCGACCTGACCATCATAACTCAGTAAGCCAATCTCAGTATCAAAATAGCTATTTACTCTTAGTTTCGTTTTTCCCTCCGTTACCCATACTCATCCATTCTTTTCACTTCTCTCCTTACAGTGAGATATTTAGTCTGTTCTGTTCCTGGCTATATCTTCAATAAACAATCTTTATTTTACTTTCTCCTCCTGAGTGTTCTCTGTATGTGGGTCCGAGCTTTTTCAAACATAATGACACCCCCTGTATCTCCAGAATAAGGACAAGAAAGGGAGGTGCTGAGGAGGAGCACTCAGCCAAGAGGATTAGTTGCAAGAAGGTCCTTCGAGAGGATCAATCCCTCTCAAGAGACAACTCCCTCAACCTCTGGCTTTAGTTTCTTAGGACAAAGAGCCACTCTTTGCATTTAGAAGAAGGACTATAGCATGAGCTAACAGGAAGTAGGGAATTATAAGGATGAGGATGACCTTTCACCACAGCTTTGATTTGTCCAGGAAATTCCTCCTTTCATATTCCTGTGTTCCTAGACCATCAGGAAGAGCCTCTAGAGCTCAGGTGTCAAACTCCAGTCCTTGAGGACCGCTGTCCTGCAACTTTTTAAAGTGCCTACTGGCTGTATGGACCACGATACAACTATGAGAACGACTCTGATAAGACTTATGATCCCTAAAGGCTGAAGACTGCTTACCAACCTGGAAACAGTCATATTTGGAGATAGTGTTTTTATTTATTCTTTTCTGTAAAGCTAATAGCTTTCTAGCAGGACTGGTGATGCATTAGGTGTGTGTGCACCAGGGCTTTTATTTATCCCACTGCTGGATTTTGGCCTTTAAAGGTTAAGGTTTATCTTTTGCCACTATCATCTGGGCAGAGACTGAGCCAACATCTTCTACCAAAATGTAAAAAGCGAGAGTTGTGGCAGGCATATTCCTAATCTTTCTTAATCCAATCTGAGCAAAACGGAAGGCTGGAAATATATAAGACAACAGCAGGCAATCAAAACAATTAAAGAGGATCGATCAAAACAGGTAGCTGGGCAACAGGACATCGAAAATCTTTACAGATTAACAAACAAGACAAAAAGGAGGTCTGAAAATAAATCCTCATTAGAACACATCAACTACAAGAAGCGATGTGAAACTAACAATAATAGTACGACCCGTGAAGTTAAACTGCAATCTAAATTAAAGACAGTGAGAAATGGGGCAGGTCTCCACATGACAAAATTTTCTTGAGCAGGAAAGTGAGACTTGTAGTAATGGATGCAGACTGAGACAATGCTGCTGTTAAATCAATAAAGAATGACACAATGCTGAAGGAGAAATGCAAATCTGTAAGGAGTAAGACAGCTCTGCAGGAGACATGTTAAAATCTCTAAGGAGCAAGACATTGCTGCAAGGTAAATATTAAAATCTCTTAGGAGTGAGACAACGCTGCTAGCCAGTCATTAAGGAGTGGAACAACCCAGCTGAGAAAAAACTGAAATCTCTAAGGATTGACAGGACACTGATGGGAACACATAATCTATAAGTGCTGACATGACATTGCTGGGGACCAATTAAAATCTATATGCAGTGAGATAATGCTGCAGGGTATAAATTAAATTCAAGAGGGAGTGGAATATCATTTGGGGTCTTGATCCTTATACCCTCCAGTCCGCATGTCACAGTGTCCTTGGTCAAGACATTGAGACTCAGGTGGCAATGGTTGCAGACTCAGACAATGCTGCTGAGTAAAATTAAAATCTTTAAGGATGACTGAAAAGCATGGTTAAGCTGCCAAATTAGAAAATGTATGGCTCGATCCTGAAACCCTCCTGTCCACGTGTTAAAGTGTCCTTGGGCAAGGCACTGAGACTCAGGTGGTAATGGCTTCTGACCTAGATAATGCTGCTGACTAAAGAGTCAAATTAAAAAAGAAGGAAACAATGCTGCTGTGACATATTAAAATCTTTAAAGTGTGAGACAATGCTTTTGGGGACAAATTAAAATCTCCAAGGAGTGAGAAGATGCAGTGGGGAACAAATTGTCAGGTATAAGGAGTGAGACAATTTTTGGACATTATCTCACTTTAAGGACTGAGATAATGTCGCATTGAACAAATCAAAATCTGTAATTAATTAAATCTTTAAGGATGACTGCAAGACACGGTGAGAAATAGGGCAGCTGTGGTCCCCTGTGGTGAGGCTCTTCATCCACTGATCAAAGTGTCGTTGGGCAAGACACTGAGAGTATAGGGAATTTTAAAAATGTAAAGGAACTGAGACAGCACTGTTGGGTCAAAATTACATCTATAAAGAGTGGGACAGCACTGCTTGATACAAATTAAAGTCTCTAAGGAAAGACAAGCTGAGCTGATTTTTTGACCACTTTGAGGCAGAAGATGGATGTTTGAATATGGGTTGTGGGCTGCTTTTACCTGGGTCATGACAGCAACATAGTTATAAATATTGCTTAGCTACATTAATATTTAGGCCTAGTTTAAGGGGAAGAATCTTCTGCAGAGGTAATCTCCTTGCTTTACAAGCTTGATTTCACCTCGTATGTCCTCGTATGTGTCACTTAATGTTATGCTGGGCTGAGATTCTGTAGGCTTTTAGCTGATTGAAAAGGCCGGTGAGATCTACGGTGACATATGGACAGAGGACCATTGTCTGAGCTTCTGACTTTTACACAATGTGAGGAAAAGGTGAGTAGATGTTCAGAAAGTACAGAAAACAATTTGTAATTTCAATATAAAGCGAGTGTTGTAGGCTGGCTCACCTATTTATTCATTTAGGCTCACTTTGGAATTCAGGAAGGCAGAATTTCCGTTGGCAGATCCAGAACCTTATGATGGCGAAGAGCTTCCTATAGGGACACCTGAAGACAGGAAAGATAAGTCAGATGGAGAGCATGCAGAAGTACTAATTTACTAAGCTAACAAAGTTCTTAGATGTACAGGTCCTTCTCAAAATATTAGCATATTGTGATAAAGTTCATTATTTTCCATAATGTAATGATGAAAATTTAACATTCAGATATTTTAGATTCATTGCACACTAACTGAAATATTTCAGGTCTTTTATTGTCTTAATACGGATGATTTTGGCGTACAGCTCATGAAAACCCAAAATTCCTATCTCACAAAATTAGCATATTTCATCCGACCAATAAAAGAAAAGTGTTTTTAATACAAAAAACGTCAACCTTCAAATAATCATGTACAGTTATGCACTCAATACTTGGTCGGGAATCCTTTGGCAGAAATGACTGCTTCAATGCGGCGTGGCATGGAGGCTATCAGCCTGTGGCACTGCTGAGGTCTTATGGAGGCCCAGGATGCTTCGATAGCGGCCTTTAGCTCATCCAGAGTGTTGGGTCTTGAGTTTCTCAACGTTCTCTTCACAATATCCCACAGATTCTCTATGGGGTTCAGGTCAGGAGAGTTGGCAGGCCAATTGAGCACAGTGATACCAGGGTCAGTAAACCATTTACCAGTGGTTTTGGCACTGTGAGCAGGTGCCAGGTCGTGCTGAAAAATGAAATCTTCATCTCCATAAAGCTTTTCAGCAGATGGAAGCATGAAGTGCTCCAAAATCTCCTGATAGCTAGCTGCATTGACCCTGCCCTTGATAAAACACAGTGGACCAACACCAGCAGCTGACACGGCACCCCAGACCATCACTGACTGTGGGTACTTGACACTGGACTTCTGGCATTTTGGCATTTCCTTCTCCCCAGTCTTCCTCCAGACTCTGGCACCTTGATTTCCGAATGACATGCAGAATTTGCTTTCACCCGAAAAAAGTACTTTGGACCACTGAGCAACAGTCCAGTGCTCCTTCTCTGTAGCCCAGGTCAGGCGCTTCTGCCGCTGTTTCTGGTTCAAAAGTGGCTTGACCTGGGGAATGCGGCACCAGTAACCCATTTCCTGCACACGCCTGTGCACGGTGGCTCTGGATGTTTCTACTCCAGACTCAGTCCACTGCTTCCGCAGGTCCCCCAAGGTCTGGAATCGGCCCTTCTCCACAATCTTCCTCATTGTCCGGTCACCTCTTCTCATTGTGCAGCGTTTTCTGCCACACTTTTTCCTTCCCACAGACTTCCCACTGAGGTGCCTTGATACAGCACTCTGGGAACAGCCTATTCATTCAGAAATTTCTTTCTGTGTCTTACCCTCTTGCTTGAGGGTGTCAATAGTGGCCTTCTGGACAGCAGTCAGGTCGGCAGTCTTACCCATGATTGGGGTTTTGAGTGATGAACCAGGCTGGGAGTTTTAAAGGCCTCAGGAATCTTTTGCAGGTGTTTAGAGTTAACTCGTTGATTCAGATGATTAGGTTCATAGCTCGTTTAGAAACCCTTTTAATGATATGCTAATTTTGTGAGATAGGAATTTTGGGTTTTCATGAGCTGTATGCCAAAATCATCCGTATTAAGACAATAAAAGACCTGAAATATTTCAGTTAGTGTGCAATGAATCTAAAATATATGAATGTTAAATTTTCATCATGACATTATGGAAAATAATGAACTTTATCACAATATGCTAATATTTTGAGAAGGACCTGTACATGACAGAAAATCAGATCAACGAAAATCATTATACAGTAAACATTTTACAAGTAGTTGAAGCAAATTAATTTCTATCTGTTTAATACTTTTTCAGGACCCTGCAGAACTCTGATGTCTATATGTCCACCTCCAACACCATCAGTCAGAAGGGGGAAGATAAGTCAATGAAGTTTACGAATAAAGTGCAAAAAACATCCAATTAGACTAATTCTCAATTGTACATAAAGTCGAAAAACTAGACTGATTTCTTTTGCGTGGTCTCTTTTTCTGAAATTGTATTAATGGACTGAGTTCCTGTGGTCTTTGCCATATGATGGAAGAAACATCAGAAATAATGGCTCATTAGTGAGACACAATCTTTGTGCATTGTCACTTAGATTTTATGTTTTTTTTAGCCCTGTGTACTCTTAGGTTTTTATTCCAATTACTGCACTGGTTGTTTGTGTTCTATTGATTATCTGTTTTTTTGTTATAACACAATTAATGTGTTTGTCCTTTTAACACAACTATTGTATCTCAAAAGACAACACAACGATGTGTTAAACGGTGTTTTTGACAGAGATATGAAAAAATTGTTTTTATAGAATAGGTTGCATTAAACCTGAAATGCTCATTTTTTTAACAAATGTATAAAAATTCATTACATGCTCCAACAGAATCAGCTCCAGCTCAGTTTTATAGCTCAATTATGTTAAATAAGCACAATAATGCATTCTAATATCCTGCAATCAATTTACTTGTTAGGATCACTTTTTTTCTTCATAGACTCGAGTCTCAAATAGCTATATTCCTCGTACTCGTCGTCTTCCGCTTTATCCAGGACCGGGTCGCGGGGGCAGCAGACTCAGCAGAGACGCCCAGACGTCCCTCTCCCCAGACACCTCTTCCAGCTCCTCCGGGGGGAGCCCAAGGTGCTCCCAGGCCAGCCGAGAGACATACAGGTCCATTCAAATACTGAATAGAAACATATTTTGGTATTATTATAGATAATTCCAGGTGCAGGCTCTGCAGATCTCTAATGTGTCTGACTATCCAAGGTCGAATCTCATTAGTTTTTAAATCTCCACCTTTAACACCACCAGACGGAGATGGAAAAGGATAAGAAAATCAAGTTAATAAAAAAGTCAGTCGGTCAGTCATTTTCTACCGCTTATTCCATAGTGGGTCGCGGGGAAGCTGGTGCCTATCTCCAGCAGTCTATGGACGAGAGGCAGGGTCCACCCTGGACAGGTCGCCAGTCCATCGCAGGGCAACACACAGACAACCAAACACACACTCATTCACACACCTAAGGGCAATTTAGAGAGACCAGTTAACCTAACAGGCATATCGTTGGACTGTGGGAGGAAGTTGGAGTACCTGGAGAGAACCCACACATGCACGGTGAGAACATGCAAACTCCATGCAGAAAGACCCCCAGCCGGGAGTCGGACCCAGGACCTTCTCACTGCAAGACGATTTAGGAAATACCTTGTTTGCACTCCTTCAGACAAAGTGCTCTTTCCCAGTAAACTAATTAGACATTCAGTAATATGTTGTGTGTTTGTTATGCAGCATGCTATATTTTTCAGTCTTTTTTAATCAAAGATGAAGTGATGTGCTGTGTGCTAAAAACTTGTCTACAACAATAGTTTGTAAATAAAATGAATGAAGCCCTCATGATACGAGTGCAATTTCCTTGCCTTAAGATTGAAAATTATTGTGAAACCTGTGATTATAAATTATTAAAATGTGGACACATTACATAGTGCAATAAACTCCTGCTTAGCTCATAGGCCGATACAACGGTTAGAGACTGCTAACCAACCCTCTCGAGGAGAGCGACCTCCCCTGGATCTCCCTCTGGAACCCAGCTCCTCTCGAGGGGAGCGATCTCTCCTGGATCTCCCTCTAGAATCCATGCACAGCCCCAGCTGTGCATGGAGGTGAATCTGCCTAGAGTGGTCAGTATTTCTCAACCTCCTGCACAATCTTGGACTCCTTTCCCTAAGCGAGGTGACATTCCACATCCTTAGATAGTCTAAGCATCCAGGGATCGAGTTGCCGAGGCCTTTGTCTTTGACTTCCGCCTGACCCTCTTTGCGCTGGTCCCTCATGGTTCCCCATGCAGGTGGTGGGTCAACTAGGGGATCGCCTCGTATTGCTCATTTAGGCTTGGTCCAGCCAGGTCCCACAAGGTACGACCCAGTCACCAGGTGCTTGCCGCCTAGCCCCAGTCCTATGCCTGGTGCCAGGGTAAGACCTCGGGCGTCCTCTCGTGCCTAGTTCAGACTGTCATTAGGGCTTTTGAACGGCTCTTTGTCTGGTCCAGAGCCTGTTTGCCACGGGAGATCCTACCAGGGGTATTGCCACGGACAACACAGGCTCTGGGATTTTCAGAGCACTCAAACACCTCCACCACATTAGGTGGCTTGAAAATCAAAGCTAATTAATTTTTATTTTGTTTTAAGAAAGCTCCCACCAACATGCCATACCACTAGAAAAAAAGTAGAAAAAGACCAAGGCCATGCACCTTTTTAGCATTGTTTGATGTTGGTTGTTACATATTTCAATTAATATTTAGTGCAAATCTACATATAAAACACATGTAAAACCAAAAAATTGGGACCAAAGTCCTCTGTAACAAATGACACAAACTGAAATTAAGCCAACCCTTACTCTTGGAAATAATGCAAGGACAAAACGAATAAAGATTGTAACAAAGAAAAGATTTTCGTCTATTTTGGCATTATGGGTTAAACAACCCCCAACAAGTCCCAAACTTAAAATGTGACTTTTTTTTAAATTGTCTGACACTTTCCTGTTTACCACATAAACAGATCTGGATTTTTATGTAAAGTTTTTTGTCTGTGTTTTACCACTGCAGGCAAGTTGGCATGAAATCTCCCGGCCACAGATCCACGGATACGACTTGCAGTGTCTGGCCATGGTCGGGAGGATTAATTTTGTGTCTGGAGCCGATGAGAAGGTTCTCAGTGTGTCAAGCATCTTGTGATATTGTGCAGAACTTTGCTAACATCTCAGGGATTTCGAAAGAACAACTGCTTCAGGCCAGTGTGGCTTTCCTCAGTCCTAGCAATTTACTGCCTTAAAAAAAGACTCACATCCCCTGAACATTTTCACATTTTGTTGCATTACAACCAAAAACGTCAGTGTATTTCTAGGATTTTATGTGGTGAATTAACACAAAGCATTGAGAAGTGGCAGGAAAGTGATACATGGTTTATGCAAATTTTCCAAAAAACATTAGAAAATTGAAATTAAAGAACTTTTTGCTGCTGTTACAACTGCAAGTCTATTTGAGTTCACCAGCTTTGCAGACCTAGATACTGAAAGTACTTTCCATTCTTCTTTGCAAAATACAAGTCCTTCTCAAAATATTAGCATATTGTGATAAAGTTCATTATTTTCCATAATGTCATGATGAAAATTTAACATTCATATATTTTAGATTCATTGCACTCTAACTGAAATATTTCAGGTCTTTTATTGTCTTAATATGGATGATTGTGGCATACAGCTCATGAAAACCCAAAATTCCTATCTCACAAAATTAGCATATTTCATCTGACCAATAAAAGAAAAGTGTTTTTAATACAAAAAACGTCAACCTTCAAATAATCATGTACAGTTATGCACTCAATACTTGGTCGGGAATCCTTTTGCAGAAATGACTGCTTCAATGCGGCGTGGCATGGAGGCAATCAGCCTGTGGCACTGCTGAGGTCTTATGGAGCCCCAGGATGCTTCGATAGCGGCCTTTAGCTCATCTAGAGTGTTGGGTCTTGAGTCTCTCAATGTTCTCTTCACAATATCCCACAGATTCTCTATGGGGTTCAGGTCAGGAGAGTTGGCAGGCCAATTGAGCACAGTGATACCATGGTCAGTAAACCATTTACCAGTGGTTTTGGCACTGTGAGCAGGTGCCAGGTCGTGCTGAAAAATGAAATCTTCATCTCCATAAAGCTTTTCAGCAGATGGAAGCATGAAGTGCTCCAAAATCTCCTGATAGCTAGCTGCATTGACCCTGCCCTTGATAAAACACAGTGGACCAACACCAGCAGCTGACACGGCACCCCAGACCATCACTGACTGTGGGTACTTGACACTGGACTTCTGGCATTTTGGCATTTCCTTCTCCCCAGTCTTCCTCCAGACTCTGGCACCTTGATTTCTGAATGACATGCAGAATTTGCTTTCATCCGAAAAAAGTACTTTGGACCACTGAGCAACAGTCCAGTGCTGCTTCTCTGTAGCCCAGGTCAGGCGCTTCTGCCGCTGTTTCTGGTTCAAAAGTGGCTTGACCTGGGGAATGCGGCACCTGTAGCCCATTTCCTGCACACGCCTGTGCACGGTGGCTCTGGATGTTTCTACTCCAGACTCAGTCCACTGCTTCCGCAGGTCCCCCAAAGTCTGGAATCGGCCCTTCTCCACAATCTTCCTCAGGGTCCGGTCACCTCTTCTCGTTGTGCAGCGTTTTCTGCCACACTTTTTCCTTCCCACAGACTTCCCACTGAGGTGCCTTGATACAGCACTCTGGGAACAGCCTATTCGTTCAGAAATGTGTTTCTGTGTCTTACCCTCTTGCTTGAGGGTGTCAATAGTGGCCTTCTGGACAGCAGTCAGGTCGGCAGTCTTACCCATGATTGGGATTTTGAGTGATGAACCAGGCTGGGAGTTTTAAAGGCCTCAGGAATCTTTTGCAGGTGTTTAGAGTTAACTCGTTGATTCAGATGATTAGGTTCATAGCTCGTTTAGAGACCCTTTTAATGATATGCTAATTTTGTGAGATAGGAATTTTGGGTTTTCATGAGCTGTATGCCAAAATCATCCGTATTAAGACAATAAAAGACCTGAAATATTTCAGTTAGTGTGCAATGAATCTAAAATATATGAATGTTACATTTCCATCATGACATTATGGAAAATAATGAACTTTATCACAATATGCTAATATTTTGAGAAGGACCTGTATCTGAGACTATGTCAGATTAATAGAGATCATCTGTGAACATCAATTTCCAAGTCTGGGTCTAGATCTCAGTTAGATGTAAGTCTGGACTTTGACCACATGACTATGGTTTGATGCCTTGGGTCTTTCCAGCAAGGCTGTATTTCAAGGTAAAATACTTTCCTAGCACAGCAGGAAAGCACGGTAGGAGCAAGTGTTTCACTGCTCCTATTGGACCTAAGTTTTGTCTTATAAACACTTTTCATAAAAAAAAATATTTTACTTTAAACATGTTGGAAACAGTTGTGTCCAGTCAACTTTAAGGGTTGTTCGGTGTTTTTATTCAATTCATGTGAATTTACAACCAACCTTGTCACTGAAACAGCTGAAGAACGTATTCATTAAAAAATACGTAAAGATTGGCTTAAATCTTGACCATTTGCCATAGACTTTATTGGCAGAACGAAGAATTATATTATTATTTGTTTTGTTAACTTTTAACAGATGGACTCCTACAGGAACTACTTGGTGACTGGATGGGCAAAAAAAAAAAACTTGACCGGGTTTGAACCGGAAGCGAACGTTAGATCCGAGCTGTTCCATCGGCGGAGTAAAGATGGCTGAGCAAGGCGCCGCAGATCCTGTTAACAACAACAATAATAATAAACCCGAAGCCTCGGAGGGGACGATTATTAAGGTCACAGTGAAAACACCCAAGGACAAGGAAGAGATCGCAATCGCAGAGGACGCCTCTGTCACTCAGGTTGGTCGGATACTGTTCACCGTTGCGCTCTAACGTCATGCCCACAACTTCGGCTAGGAAGCTAATTCGTTAGCATGTGTCACCACTCTTACCGGCTAACTGGGGCTGCTTGGAATAAAAGCGGTTGTGTGAAATCGAAATACTGTTGGTTAAATCACAATTTAGTCGGCAACATTGTCGTTGTGAATATTCCACTGTATGAAACGACCGCGCTAAGATTTGGAAATTGCTAACCGGTTAGCCAGTTAACTGCTAGCCGGGGGAGCTAAGTTAGCTTGTTATTCGGACCAACTATTTAGCTAAACAAGTGTCAGCTGACGGATACGCGCTTACTTTGCTAACTGCGAGAGGCAGTAACACCCTCGGAGAACCATGGAAGTAGTTACTGATAGCTGATCCATTGTGTATCGCTTTCATTTCCTACTTCAGCTCCACAGCCTGATTAAAAAGTCAAAGCTGGCTTTCAGTCTAGAACATTCTCATTTCTGCTCCTGAGTCATTCAGGCTTCTTGGGGATTTCTAGTATTCTCAGTGCTGCTGTTGGCTTGGCGACGGCTTCACCTGGAAACACAAGGCACTCTATATAATCCCATTCAAAGCGGGTTATTAAGCGTTGTGTATTAATGTTGGTTCTTAGGCAGTAATAAATGCTTATATGTGTCATATGGTGTTGAGTTTGCAGTGTATAATTACTTTTTTTAGTATCTTATATTTATTTAATAAATATGACATTGCAAATATTGTATATGAAGAAAATAACTGACATTTTCTAAGATGATGACTGGAGTCCAGATGTGCCACTTTAATCTTTCTCTTTAATCTCATTACTATTCTGTAATAAAAACAAAACAACCTGCATTGTTTTACAAATGCTTCTTGCACAAAAAGGAGAATCTAAACTGAACATGTTGGAAACATATTAAGGAAACTTTTAGATTAAATAAACCTCCACTAGGCATGGGCCAGCTGCTAGTCTAACGAGTTTTTAAAAAGCTGCGATTTCACAGCCGCTAAATGTTTCCATGATACTGTTCCTACATATCCTTTAATTGAGACCTTAGAAAAATTCCAGACTAGAGTTTTCTCCAGATGCAGAGCTGACCCTCCCCAACCTGTTGCTGAACACTGCTACACTTTTTCCTTGTAAGCAATGAGAAATGTTGCAGCTCTTAGCGTATGAAGAGCAAAGTGACAACAAGGATTAATATTTAGAGCAACAAGCACATGGAAAATACTACTAAATGTAGTGAGTCTTTAATAGTTTTTCTTAAGTCTGTGTATCAAATTCAAAAACAATAAGTGTTATAGACAACTTTATCATAACCATGGTAATAGATATATATTTTCTATTCTAAATTAAAGTAGATGGATTAGGTTGTGATTTATTCATTTATTTTTGTGTAATTACTCTAATATTACAAAACCGTAGTAAAATCTTCCCTAATAGAGTTAACGTTATCATACTATTAAAAAATGATGAACAATGGTTGTGGTGCGAGGATGCTTCACCCTTATTAAAAGATTAGTTTTAATGGTGCATCTTTTGTCTGTGACCAAGATTTGTTACACATAGAGCGTTGCTTTGTTCTGCGAGACTTCAAGTCACTGTGCCCACTTCACTTCGGACCTCCATTTTATTTCCAGGCCTGGCCATTTTGTCCCTTTCTGCTTCCATTTCATACTTTTAAATTAACCCGTTTTTACCCATGATCTTCAACCATTGCGTATCAGCTTATTTTTCTTAGTGGTTAAGTGTTTTCTTTAATTATGGTGAAAAATTATTATAAAATGTTAAAATTTCAGACATAGTATTTACAAAAAAAGAAAAATTCCAGCACAACATATTCCATTATTGTTAGTTTTTTTTCTTTTTGGTTCTGATCCTCGTTTGGTTACTTTAAATAATCACCTGTCAAAGCAGCGTCAGTGTCTCCAAGACGGGTATGAATTGACGCATGGTTGATATGAAACATTTTGTTCCAAAAAAAGGTTGGTGCGAAATGACTTAAATAGATAAGGTATGAAACTATCAGCACTCTGCCTGTTAACAGACATTTTCCAACAAAACAAGTTAACGAAGCTGCAAATAGATAACCAGGGGACCAAAATACCCAGTAGTTTTTTCCCAATGAGTTTAGGTCTTCGTGACCCCTCTAGCAGCCACGACATGGTCATTTCGAAAGCAATTGTTCCAAATAACCATGAATATCAGCAGTTTTCTTTTTTTTTATGACAGAAACGGTTCAGATAAATAGTTATCAGTCTTAGATGACCAGAGATAAGAATATTAATGCTTTTTTTACATTTTTGTTGAAGAAACATATTGTTCTTTATTTACCTACTGGCTGTTTTTATGTACTCATACTATGTAGATGGGTAGGGATAAAAGATATTGTAATATCCTCCATCATATTTTATTATGCCATGACTGATTAATCTAAATTTATACAGTCTGACCACTCTACTATATGGTAGTAGCTACATTTCAAGGATTTATATTGAGTGTATGTGTGGTATTATGATACATCCTTTGAGAATTATATCACTATATATAAAAACTCAAAATCATATTCAAGCAGATTAGACCACGAGCTATCTTTAGGAAAGTGTGAACAAATACGTACTTGAAAATAAACCACCATAAACGATTTTTAAAAGAAATTACCAGATAGTATAAATGTTTCCAAACATGCAGTCATTGGAAGAATATTTTACATATTGGGCATAGAAAAAAATGGTTTGCAAGTTGCCTCTGAAAAATGTAAGGACTAGTTGTATAATGTTGTTTGGACAGACAGGACCAGGAAGACTGCGGGTATTATTTAGTGAAAATGTTACACACCAAACTAGCACAAATAGCAGATTAAAACTGTCAACAGTGAAACAGGGACTTGTTTCGTTTCCACAAAGGATAGAATCTCCATGGTCGCTGAGTCGGCCAGTAATTCCTCTGTATCCCAAATGTCCAGAGCTAACAGGTAGAGTTTGGCTAAAATCGGATCACGGAAAAGGACAATGAACCCAAGCACAGCAGCAGCAAATCCGCAGCAGAACAGGTCAAGAAGAAAAGTATCAAAGTGTTGCAACAGCTCAGTCAAAGTCCAGATCTCAGCCCTGTTCTGTAAATGCTGGCAGGAGATAGGTAGGTGGGTAGATGGGTAGATGGGTAGATAGGTAGACGGGTAGGCAGACAGACAGACAGACAGACAGACAGACAGACAGACAGACAGACAGACAGACAGACAGACAGACAGACAGACAGACAGACAGACAGACAGACAGACAGACAGACAGACAGACAGACAGACAGACAGACAGACAGACAGACAGATAGATAGATAGATAGATAGATAGATAGATAGATAGATAGATAGATAGATAGATAGATAGATAGATAGATAGATAGATAGATAGATAGATAGATAGATAGATAGATAGATAGATAGATAGATAGATAGATAGATGAGGTCTAAACCATGACTGCACAAATAATAGCTGTCTGTTATCTAAAGACTTCCTTTTCTACTAGTCATTAACCATATTTTGACTTCCTGGAGTAAAAGTATGAAAACAGTACTTACCAAACTGTCTGGACCAACCTTCACATTTCCTCATGGATCAAAAACTAATGGTAATCAGGCTACATAAAAATCAGAATCTGGTCTGAATGTTAAACATAATCACTTTGAAGAAGTACTTGTTGGGTATAATTACCTCCTACCTTAAGGTAATTATGAAGCCTCCAGATGGATCCACTTTACGTTAAATAACTGTTTTCATGTTAGAGTTAGGTGGAAATGAAAAGAGAAAACCTTTTTTAAACTTTAAATCAACATCTTTATATCCACTTGTACTGTTTCCATGCAATGAAGACTTTAATAGTTAATTACTTGATATCTTCATAAGACCTAAAAATAACTCTGCCTGGGCCTGATTTTTCAGAGCCTCTGGTAAAGAGTGCCATAAGTTGATGGTGTGTCACTATTTCACCACAAGATGTCACCAAATCTTTCAAACTGCCCATTTACTTGGGATTTTTAGTGTTTGCATCTATGCCTTTTTATCTACTACATTTCTGTTTTATTTATAAGAAGCAGGAATAACTGGAATAAATAAAACAAAACTGGGGTATCCCTGTGAATAGAAAAAGGTGGAGAATGAACCCAAAATATTTATTCTCATATAGGCAAAGGGCAGTATGTTAGGCTTAGGGACAAGTGCCTGGGTTTTGAGGTAAAAGAGGAGCTAATGGTTTAATTTAAAACAAAGCCTGAAATTTGAAACCAGCAAAGCAACAACTATTCTTACTGCTAGAAATATAATGTAAAATATTGCTTTTTATATAGCTGTGCAGGGTTCTTACACAGTGTGAACATTTTTTTAATGTGATTGTAGTTTTTTCTTCTAGTAGAAATGAGGATGAAACAAAAAAAAAGTTTGGGAAATCATTTGCATTTTCTGACTTTATTTCCTATTGCTCCGTCCTTCCTTTCTTTATACCTTTTTCCTTCTTCCTGGTTCCTTCCTCTCGCGTGTTCGATCTATCGATCTTTCTTTCTTCCCATCCTACCTTCCTACCTTGTGTCATTTCTTCTCTCCTTCCATCCAGTTACAGTTTTTTCCAGGTTCCATTATTAAAGCCTGCCCACTTCAGAAATATCTGCCATAAATTCACGGTGCCCTTTAGTATTTTATATTTTAAAACGAACAAGAAACACTGAGAACGGTTGGACATTTAGTTTGGGAAAGTGAATATTTTTACATCAAAACTGTGAACCCTGGTTATTATCATTTATTCACTTGGATTTTAATTTGTAGAATTAAGCAAAGTGTTTAGACAACCACTCGATATATTAAGTAGAAGTTTTAGGTGCTTATTGTGAGGAATATTACATCTTCTTGTTTTTCTAATCTCCACGGAAGTAACACTGGGTGTATAAACACGCTGCTTAATTAGTCGGGCTGTCTGCTCAGTTAGTCTGCATTCAGCTGCTTCAGAGACTTGCTGCTCACCAGCTGTAGTTTTAAAGCAGCGTTACCTTCATAAGACTGATAGGTGGAGCTCTTATAATTTCCACCGCATATATTTCCGTGTTTTTCAGACCCAAATTAGTCGTTTCTGTAATTGGGGAAAAGTGTATGAGCCTTCGTTCAGCCAAGTGAACCGTTTCTGTCATTAAAAAAAAGAAAACGGCTGATATCCATGGTCATTTGGAACAGTCTGCCACTCTAGCACTTTCTCTGCCATCCTATTAAAAAGACCTTAAATCATAGCAATGGTATAAAGGGAAATATTAGTTGACGTTTTAAAACCCGGGTACACCTTGAGGTCGACAACCAGAACATGCCTGGTTTCAAACCATTAGCAAGAAGCCCTTTCCATTAGTCATTCACAACACTTCTGGTCTACCCGGAAACACATTTTAATGGCCTTAATGCCACTTCAATGCAGAAATCTTATTATTATTATTTTTTTCTGTCTTCCAGTTTAAAGAGGAGATCTCAAAGCGGTTCAAAGCCAAACAGGACCAGTTGGTTTTGATTTTTGCAGGGAAGATCTTGAAGGACGGTGACAGTCTCAGCCAGCATGGCATCAAAGATGGCCTGACAGTCCACCTTGTCATTAAGACAGCAAACAAGTAAGGCTACTATTTTTTCTACAAAGCGCTCTGGTCAACTGAAACAGTTTACCAGTGGATTTTTGGATTTTAATTGCGTCCTGGTGTGCAATTTAATACCTTAGGTTAAACTTTCTTATCATGTGACCTTAAACTCTCTGTAGGGCAGCAGATGGCGGTAGCACCTCAGCCTCTAGTTCAGCCTCCACTCAGGTAGGTAGTAGCTCCACCTCTAGTCCAGCCACCAACCCGGCCTCCACAGCAGGCCCCGCCGGGCCCGGCTCTGCACCCACGCAGACGCCCAACTTAATGAGTGAGTGCTCGTGTGTTATTACAATTAAAATGTTCTACTGGCCATAGATTACCACTCTTAACCAGCACTGACCCTCTCCAGGTGGCTTTGGGGACCTTTCCAGTCTAGCTGGTCTGGGCATGGGCTCAGCTAATTTCATGGAGCTGCAGCAGCAGATGCAGAGGCAGCTCATGTCCAACCCAGAGATGCTCTCTCAGATCATGGAGAACCCGCTGGTGCAGAACATGATGTCCAACCCTGACCTGATGAGGCAGATGATTATGGCCAACCCACAGATGCAGCAGCTGATGGAGCGCAACCCTGAGATATCCCACATGCTCAATAACCCTGAGCTCATGAGACAGGTGAAGAAAGATGGCCTGACTGGAGAATCAGATTTTTTCAAACAGATTTTTCTGTTATTCAGGTTATTCATTTAGTCTTAAGTTGTGTATTTTAAATAAACTTCAATCAGCTATGCTTCTTTTCTTTTTCTTATTCTGCCTCCCAGACCATGGAACTCGCCCGGAACCCAGCCATGATGCAGGAAATGATGCGAAACCAGGACCGCGCTCTGAGCAACCTGGAGAGCATTCCCGGAGGTTACAATGCCTTGAGGAGGATGTACACAGACATCCAGGAGCCCATGTTCAGCGCAGCAAGAGAACAGGTATCTATGAGAAGGGCTCAAGATCTTCACAGATCCTTGAGTCAGCCCTTGTTTTGACCTGTGACTTGAAATTTGTGTACTGAACTATATTTGAACCATTTTCTTTTAGTTTGGAAGCAACCCGTTCTCAGCTCTCGGTGGAACCTCTGAGTCTGGTGCTCAACCGTCACGGACAGAGAACAGAGAGCCCCTGCCCAATCCATGGGGGCCTCCGAATTCTACGAACCCCTCTGAGAGCGGAGGGGGAACCACAGGAAGCACTACTACTTCAGCGACCGCCAACCCGAGTGTGTCCAACCCTCTCGGCATCAATCCTGGGAGTCTGGGAAATGGTAATGGCTTCATATGTTTGCTGCTGTTGTATTTGTACATAACTTAGCTAGAGGTGGTGTAAGAGAGATCTCCTGAATAAAACCCCCAAATATTTATTATCAAAGTAATCTGTCACAAAGTGACATAGATTACTTTGAGGTTGTTGTTAGCTTGTGTCTTTGTCTGGAGAAACCTTTTATTTTATTAGATAAAACACAAAGAACAGGCATTTTCAATGCCTTTTTGGCACTAGGGCTATATTACATTCTTAAATGACACAATTGAAATATTCTCCACTGATCACATATTATTAGAAAGACTTTTTAATTCGTGAAGCTTTCAGTTGTAAAAAGATAAAGTGTGGATCATGTTGAAATCTTATGTCGTTCCTGAGAATCCATTATTGGGTATCGTCTTGTGGGCTTGCTGTATTGTTATACCCTTATTTAGTTACATTCACTCCTGGACGCGTCCTTTTGTGCTGCAGGCATGTTCAACAGCCCGGGAATGCAGAGTCTACTCCAACAGATCTCAGAAAACCCTCAGCTGATGCAGAACATGCTGTCTGCTCCGTACATGCGCAGCATGATGCAGTCGCTGGCTCAGAACCCAGAGTTAGCATCCCAGGTGAGGATCAGAGGGACGGACTTACACACATGCATGTTCATGCGTATTCACTGCTGCACAAAGATATAGATTAAAAATCTGAAATTTTGGACATAAAGACAATTTCTTTTGATTGCATACGACACAACCGGTTTAACATGACTGAGTAGGCAGCGTAGGCTGCTGCTGGAGCCATATGACTAATGCCTTATTTTTTTCTCTCAATCAGGTAATGATGAATAATCCTTTATTTGCTGGAAACCCACAGCTGCAGGAACAGTTCAGAGCTCAGCTGCCCATTTTTCTGCAGCAGGTAATGTTTGCTTTTCCATCTAAAACACCCTTTTCGAAACTGACTAAGGCAAATCAGTTCCTAACTAAATGTTCGGTATACGTTCTTTCTATTTTGGTTATAAAAACTATACATTGTGTTCTATAACATTTATTTTACTTGTGTTTCTTTTTGTTTTGGTTGTTTAAACCCAACAATTGAAGGTTTATGTGTCTTGTTCCTCTTTCTGAATAGGGGACTGATTGGGGATAAAATAATAATTAGTAAAACCGAATTATTAAAAAAATTGTCTTTTAAATGTGAATTTATAAATATTTAAAACATACTTTTACCATCGTTTTGGCTTTAATATTTGTGGTCTCATTAGTCACACTGCTGCAATTTATTGTTCAAAGTAACTTTTGCTAATTCTCTGCTCCCGTTTCTGCCGGTTTTCAGATGCAGAACCCTGAGGCCCTGTCAGTTATGACCAATCCCCGGGCCATGCAAGCTCTAATGCAAATCCAGCAGGGCCTTCAGATGCTGCAGACAGAAGCCCCAGGCCTTATGCCCAGGTATCCCTTCACACATAGAGAAACACATTGCATTTTAGTAGAGGGTTTAAATTAAATATTTCTTTTCTTTTTTCCCAGTTTGACAGGTGGAATTCCAGGTGTGCCCACAGGAGGCGCCGCTCCTGCAGAGAACCCTGCGTCCTCACCCAGCGCTGCTGCAACAAACCCTGCTCAGCAGCAGCTGATGCAACAGATGCTCCAGATGTTTGCTGGAGGAGGTGGAGGAGGAAGCGCAACGGTACAAGACCAGACACATATGCTAAAATCACATCTGCAGTATGCATGGTGTTTTTTTTTTGTCTTATTCTAATCTCTATTGACCTTATCCTTTAGACCCAGACCCCAGAGGTGCGGTTCCAGACCCAGCTAGACCAGCTGAATGCCATGGGCTTCATCAACCGCGAGGCCAACCTGCAGGCCCTCATTGCTACTGGAGGAGACATCAACGCCGCTATTGAGAGACTGCTGGGCTCACAGCCCTCGTAATGACATACAGTACATATTGACACGCAGACATGCTCATAAACACACACTTAACACATAACACACCCAACAGAGAACCAACAGAAATGTATGTGTATTGTCCCAGACCTTGGGCAAGAACTGAAAGACCGTCATTCTACATCTGTTCTAAGATCATTCCCTACTTCCCCCTTGCTTCTTATGTTCGGCACCAACCAACCAGCTTCACCCACGAAGTTCTGCTGTAGGGGTCGGACTGAACCGGTCTCTCGTCAAAGGGTGTACCGATGGGAAGAGAAAGGGACTCCCAACCATTTTTCTTTTTTCTTTATTGTTTCCTTCACCAAAAATCTGAAGTAGCGCTCTGTAGGCAAAGATTTACATGATACAGACACAACCCATGCGATGTGAAAGGCAGTCGTCTCTGCGTCGTACATGGTTCTTGTGAGGCAGGTCAGTAGTTTTCTGGTCTACAAGCTCTCAACCTGAAAACCAGCAGGAGAACAGATGTTCACAGACGTCCCAACCACCTTCCCTCCACGTTTCCTCTAGTTCTCAACATTCTCCACACACAGCTGGTTTTGCCCAACTGCTTTCACTATTTATTGCAAGCGCCTAATAACATGACGCCTTCCATGTTTTCACCCTCAGAAGTTGTAATTTGTCGCTCCGGATCAAAGTGCCCACACTTAATCGCAGTGTTTATTTTTATTTTTTTAAATGCCCTACTCCCACAACCCTCCATAGTCACCATTGCTAGTCCTGCTGTCCGGCTCTGACCAGTGAGATCATGGCTGATAAATACCTGCCTCACTCAGCCAGGAAATGAGACTCTTACCACCTCCAAGAAAATTCTCATTGAAAGCTGTAATCATAATCGTTTATCAAATAACAGCATCCCTGAAGCACAGGTTGTTGCTGGTATGAATATGAATCCTACAAACCATTTTAACTTTCATTTAAATCTGATTATTCACTCTTATCTCTTTGTTTTTGAGGGAGTTAGTACCTAGATATGAAACTGGTTTATTTCACATAAATTACATGTGGAAATCACGTGAGTCAACAAAAATGATATAATGGAAAGGCTTTAAGAAAACCGTTAACCTATGATGGCACCATTCTTTGCTCCAATCTTACAGTCTAGGTTGTTTAATTATTTTTATTATTATTATTTTTCCTTTTTGAAATTCTCAGCATTTGTAGTTGTGATGAACTTGGCAACTGCTTCAATAGCTTTGCTCTGTCTGTTGAACTCAGCTGAATTAAAATAAAGAAATCCATCTCCCAGTTGAATATGTTTGGAACTAACTTTTAACAGTACTGTACTAAAGAAAAGTAATAAATCATGGTCAACACACCAACCATTACCCCTGTCATTTTGATTACAGTGTGGTGATCGGCCTGGAGTTTTAAAGGTTTTACAATGTCCTGTTGTTTAGGGGGAAGTGTGAAATAAAAGACTACATTTGCAGTGAGGTTTGTTTTTAAACCCTATATATAATCAGGCTTTCTTTGGGATTTGGTTTAATCCTTTCTCCAAATCAGGATGCAGTGCCTTGTAAAATTATTCATTCCACTTTTAGCTTTTTTCTTTTTGTCATATTAAAACCTTAAACTTCAATGTGTTTTATGCGATGGACCAAAATTATCACGGAAATGTTGGAATGAAAAGGGTACATGGCTTGAAACATTTGCAATAAAAAATATCTGAAAAGATTAGGTTGCAAATATTTTCCTGCCCTTGACTCTGGTACCCCTAAATAAAACCCACTGCAACAAATTCCCATCAGATGTTACCTAATTTGTAAATAGTCGATATTTGCGTGATTAAATCCAGCTGCTCTGTAAAGGCTTCAGAGCTTTGTTGGAGAACATTGGTGAACAAAGAGCACCATGTAAACCAAGGGACACAGCAGGGAGAAAGTCATGAAGAAGTTTAGAGCAGGGTTAGGTTATCAAACAATATTCCATGTGTGAACAGATTAACTGTTCAATCCAACAGCTGAAAATGAAAAGATTATGGCAACTGCAAATCAGAGAAGCCGCCAAGAGGCCCAAAGTAACTGGTGAGCTGCAGAGATCCGATCTGCTGACAGACCAGCTATTTTTTTTTTTGTACTCTACACATCTGGCCTTTATGGGACAGCAGCAATATGAGAACTATTGTTGAAAGAAAGCCCTGTTTTGCAGTTTGCCACAAGCCATAAAATAGACAAAGCAAACATGCAAAACACTGTGTGGGAGAAAACTAAAACAGCACATCACCTCGACCACAGCATCCCCACTGTGAAGCATGGTGTTGGTGCTTTGGGGATGCTCTTCTACAGCAGGAACAGAGAGGCTGGTCAGAGTTGATGGGAAGAGATAAATACAGGTTCACAATCAAAGCGTATTCATGTATTAGAATTGTCAATTTGGATGTTTTATTAATAACTCTGCTTTTAACAACCTGTATCTAATGTAAGGTCACCCAGGCTGGGTTTTAGAAATCAGTTTTTGAACTAGAACTGGTCCCATTTGTCCCAATTCCAAAACGGCAGGCCAAATATTGCTATGTGTTTTTTATATGGTTTTTGCAACATACATAAAATAAGAGCCAACCATTTCAATGTTTTGACCTGACTGTCCAGAAATCTGAGTTTAGACAATTGTGAAACATAATAAACTGAAACCTGTTTATAAAAACATGTGATTTAGTTTGTTAACCTATAAACCTTATTTCTTTTAAACATGATTCTCTACGTATGCAGATTCTGTACAAACTTTTGAAATGTGGCATTATTAGTTATTCACAATAATGAGTTAAATTCAAACATCTACATTCTGAGTACTGTGTACATTTTCTGTCAGACATTTACCTCATAATCAGGTGGATGCCATTTTAATTTGGAGTTTTTAGTCATTTTTATTCTTTTTCAGTAGTGATAAAGCATATTATTACAAATCAAATGAATACATAGAAGAATTAGGTGCACACATTTGAGTTTATTGTACTTTTAATCCCAGGGACATAATTTTACATACAGGCTCAACATCATAGATACACCCTACAAATATTTGAATAAATGTCTCTCAGCAAGTTGCACCTTGGCCATATGCTTTTTATAGCACCAACATGGTGCTAGCATCAAACCGGCTGGATATTTGATCACTTTAGGCAGGAATGGTAAAGCTCCTTTAAGGTTTTTGGGGTTTCCTGATACGGACCAAACCTTTAGGCATACAGTAGTTCATAGATTAGGTTGAAGTGGATGACATTTCAGAAACTTAATGTTAGTCTGATTTATCCGTCTGACCCAAACTCTCACCCTCAGGTGAGAGGAAACTGGGCTGTTCAGAACAGCCCATGAACCACCAGAGCCCCATCTTCAAAATCAACAAGCTCAATTGAAATCTGGAGCTGCTCACATGGGCAAGCCAAATGTATTCTGCAGAAAAGTTTGATAATAATAATATTAATAGTTATTATCAGTAAAGGCCATGTTTATTTCCAGGTCCCATGTCAAGGATGGTGGCATAAGCACAATCTAATACAGTTTCAAGTAAAAAAATTAAAAAGTAGGAAAAGATAAAAAATTACAGAAGTTAATACCCAAGTCAAATGCAGATGTTAAATATTCAAAACTTTACTTAAATCCAACACAGTGCCAATAAATGTTTAAAGAAAGCAGGTCCATGTTTCCTACATGACATGTATTACAATGTTCCCTTTAACATATGACAAGAGATCATAAACTCAGACGAGACAAAGATTGAGCTTTTCAGCCACAGTAACAAGAAGTGTCTCTGGGGGAGTCAAGATCTACCATGTTGTCAAGCATGGTGGTGGCAGCGTCATGCTATGGGTCTGTTTTCTTCCAGCAGCACTGATGCTTTGCACAAAGTGAATTAATTCTTCAACTTCATCACAAATCAACAGCAAGGTGGTTGAACAGCCGGACACAACTGGATGTTCTGAGAGGACAATGATCCCAGACACGCATCAGAACTGGGTTTGGACTGGACAAAGCAGGCTAATGTGGTGGAAAGTTTGTGGACTATATGCTTAAAAGTAAAACATTTTAAAGAGCTCTTGGATGTTGGGTGAGATATGCTTATCAAAACATTAAAGCCAGAGTTATTCTAGAAACGTGTTGATGGCTACAGAAAGCTCTACAACTTGCTAAGGAACAATTAACCAAATATTAAGGTCTATGTATATACACTGCTCAAAAAAATAAAGGGAACACTTAAACAACACAATATAACTCCAAGTAAATCAAACTTCTGTGAAATCAAACTGTCCACTTAGGAAGCAACACTGATTGACAATCAATTTCACAGCTGTTGTACAAATGAAATAGACAACAGGGGGAAATCTTTGGTGATTAGCAAGACACTCAATAAAGGAGTGGTTCTGCAGGTGGGGACCACAGACCACTTCTCAGTACCGATGCTTTCTGGCTGATGTTTTGGTCACTTTTGAATGTTGGTGGTGCTTTCACACTTGTGGTAGCATGAGACGGACTCTACATGTGACAGACGTGACAGAGTCTGGAGACACCGTGGAGAACGATCTGCTGCCTGCAACATCCTTCAACATGACCAGTTTAGCAGTGGGTCAGTAATGGTGTGGGGTGGCATTTCTTTGGAGGGCCGCATGGTCCTCCATGTGCTCGTCAGAGGTAGCCTGACTGCCATTAGGTACTGAGATGAGATCCTCAGGCCCCTTGTGAGACCATATGCTGGTGCTGTTGGCCCTGGGTTCCTCCTAATGCAGGACAATGCTAGACCTCATGTGGTTGGAGTGTGTCAGCAGTTCCTGCAAGATGAAGACATTGAAGCTATGGACTGGCCCGCCCGTTCCCCAGACCTGAATCCAATTGAGCACATCTGGAACATCATGTCTCGCTCCATCCACCAACGTCACGTTGCACCACAGATTGTCTAGGAGTTGGCGGATGCTTTAGTCCAGGTCTGGGAGGAGATCCATCAAGAGACCATCTGCCGTCTCATCAGAAACATGCCCAGGCGTTGTAGGGAGGTCATACAGGTACATGGAGGTCACACACAATACTGAGGCTCATTTTGACTTGTTTTAAGGACATTACATCAAAGTTGGATCAGCCTGTAGTGTGTTTTTCCACTTTAATTTTGTGTGTGACTCCAAATCCAGGCCTCCATTGGTTAATAAATGTGATTTCCATTGATGATTTTTGTGTGATTTTGTTATCAGCACATTCAATTTTGTACAGAACAAAGTATTCAATGAGAATATTTCATTCATTCAGATCTAGAATGTGCTTGAGTGTTTTTTGAGCAGTGTATTTGAGACTAAATCTATAATTTTGAACCTGTGTGGACTAGAGAAAATCTCCAATCCTTGATTTCAAAATGTATTGAGTTGTGCTATCGTTCCATCCTAAAGAAACAGTTCAAAAAAATTAAGAGGCCAAAATGAATATGACGTTCAAGCTGAAGATGATTGTATGTATATATCCAAGGTTGTGGTTGTAAAAACCTCAGAACACTAGAACATGGACGTTGTGTATCTTTTTACAAACATGAGACTTGATCTTTGACTTTTCTTGATACCGTCATTTAGGCTTATAATATTAAATTAAGTGTATAAATTGCTTGCATTAACAAAATGAACATGAAAATTGGAACATCAGGTCAAACTGAGCTCTTCCTGCCGTGTAAATGCGAGACTGTTGGTGACGTGTCTCGGCTTACACACATCCACCTGCAAGGTGAGGTTTATTGTCATACAAATGAGTCTGGGAGTGCAGCAGAGGGTGGAGTCCGTACCTGCGAGTGGTTCTACCTGTTCCGCTTGCTCTCCTTCCTCCCGGCCCTACTTTGGGTTTCAGCTGATAAGCAATCAGGAGTCCTGCTTCTTCTTTTTCCGTCCGTCTTCAAATAGGAGCTGCTCCTCCTCTTGAATAAAGAACAGAGATTTCTTTTTTTCCTTTAATTTTTCACCTATAACCTGAGAGGACATTTTTGCTTTGTGTTTCTTCTTAAATACTGCTTGAAAATTTGAAAGTGGCTCTGGATATTTAAGAGGTGGAAGAGTGACCCATCGCCACTGAATGCAGCATGGGCTCAGATGATTCATACAACTTTGTCTTTAAAGGTAAGTCGTGTTTACTTAGCTGAGATTATCTTAAACGAAGTAAGTTATTTCTGTACATTTCTACACACTGAAAATAGAGCAGATTTTAGCTGAATGCTGCGGTTTTTCCCAAGAAAGAAAATGGAACAGAGAAATAAGGAAGTGATTGCTTCCTGTCTATTTTGACTGGAAACTATGACCTTTGACCTGCTGAACAGCCCACGTTTTTCCACTCCCTAACCCTGAGGATAACGTTCAGTTTATCCTAGTATTTCTTCTGAAAGCAGCAGTGATTTTCTACTTCCCTCATTCCAGACTTCAGGTCAGACCCAGTGTGGATGTGCCACGTTGGTGTGATGTCACAGTCTGGCATCCAATGGGTGACAGAAAGTCTACAAGAACCAGATGAGATAAAGACAATCTGATCCATTTTGGTTTCAGGAGACATAAAGTTACTTAAATGTCCTCATGTAGCCCTGAAATGGGGTTAATAGGAACTCAATCCAATGTGTGTGTGTGTATGTGTGTGTAGTGGTTTTAATAGGGGAGTCTGGTGTTGGAAAGAGCAACCTTCTGTCCCGCTTCACCAAGAATGAGTTCATGCACGACAGCCGCACCACCATCGGCGTGGAGTTCAGCACGCGAACTGTTCGGCTGGACCACTTAACCATCAAAGCCCAAATCTGGGATACAGCTGGGCTGGAGCGCTACAGGGCTATCACCTCAGCGTGGGTACACACACACACACACTGACACACAAGATTAATATTTCTGAGAAGTCAAAGGCACACAATAATGAAGTGAGTAGCTAATTTCCGGCTCACGTGTGCCAGTTTTATTAACACTGCCCTTTTATTACCAGCTGCACCTCTTCTGTGCTTATCACACCTTTTTAATACAGCACCTTGCAAAACTATCCACACCCGTTCTTGTCAAGTTACGGCCATAAGCTTCAAACAATTATATGGGATAGACCAACACAAAGTAGTGTATAATTGTGAAGTGGACGAAAAGTCATACATGGTTCCCAAAATTATTTGCAAATACACATATGAAAACAACGTGTTAATTTATATTTGGCCTCTTTATTTTGTTACCCCTAAACAATGTCTGGTTCAACCAGTGGCCTTCAGAAATCAACTGAACAAGGGGTACCTATGTCCAGTCCAGCAGCTTTTAGATGTATCCCTTCTCCAGTGTGTCATTCAGCTCTGCAGAGCCCTGGTTGAAGAGAGGATGCATCTAAAAGTCGCAGGATATTTGCTCTTGATGACTGGTTTTGGGCACACCTGAACTAAAGAATCATGGTAAATAGAGTCCACCCATGTGTCAATTAATCTGTGGTTATGCGAAGACCTCAGAGGTTTGTTAGAGAGCATTAGTAAAGAAAAAGCATCATGAAGACCAAGGAACACAGCAGACAGCTCAGGGAGAAAGCGTAAAGCAAAATAAGGTAATAAAACATTATCCCAAACTTTAAACTTCTGACTTTTCAAGCCGTCATCTTCAAATACACAATGGCACTACCTACCACAAGGTGGCAGTCCACTTAAACTGATAAGTCGGGCAATTGAGGTGCAGAGATTCCACAGCCTGTATTGAAGAGTGGCAAGAAGAAGCCATTGTTGAAAGAAAGCTACAGGAAAGCTAGGAGAAGTTTTAACCTACATGCAAAAGGCTTTGGCCGGTGGAAAACCAAGGCTGCACATCACCCTGAACACTCCATCCCCATGATGAAACATAGTGGTGTGCATTTCTGCAGCCGGCAGCTGGAAGATCGGATAGGGCTAGCAAAACAAACAGAGTCTGTCAGAGGCTGTGAAAGATGTGAGATGGAGGCAGAGCTTCACCTTCCAGCAGAACATAGACCCTAAAGATACGGCCAGAGCTTCAGCTTGGGATGATTCACATTAAATCATATTCACATGTCAATGTCCAGGGGGCCGAGCACAAAAGCATGCCACACTTTTCAGAATTTTATATAGAAGAAATTTGAAAGCTACGTTTCCTTTTCCTTCCTCTCGGCAACTATGCACTACTTTGTGTTGGTCTGTCCAAAGTTCTGGAGAGAATACATTGACGTTTGCGGTTTTAATGTGACAAAATATGAAGAGTTAAGAGATAGTGAATATTTTTTCAGAGCATCAGAGTGAATTTAAACTCTGATGGCTTCAGGTATTACAGAGGAGCAGTTGGCGCGTTGTTGGTGTATGACATCAGCAAACACCTGACCTATGAGAGTGCCGAGCGATGGCTGAAGGAGCTATATGATCACGCAGACCCTCACATTGTGGTAATGCTGGTGGGGAACAAGAAAGACCTGGAGACCCTCAGGACCGTCCCCACAGAGGAGGCCAAAGACTTTGCAGGTGAATTTATTATTAATCTTATGTGCTGCATGTATTTTCCTTCAACAATAAATCAGTTTTTACTGAGTGTGATTTTTGCCACAACTTTTCAGACAAGAAAGGCCTGATGTTCATTGAGACATCAGCGTTGGACTCCACAAACGTAGAAGCTGCTTTCAACGAGGTCCTCACAGGTAAGGACCCATCTTTGCTCCCCATCTTTGCTCAGATTTAATGACAGCTTAAGATGCTACCCTAGAATGTTTCATCTCCCCAGCGATCCATAAGAAGGTGGCCAGCAAAGAGGTGACCCGTGGCTCCATTAGCGCCGTGACCCTGTCCGGCTCCCTGGGTCTGACAAGAGAGTCTCAGGAGGAGCAGAAAGGCTGCTGCAAGAGCTAATGGACTGACTGCCGCCCTATGACAGATTTGTGTTGAGCCAACACCATGCTTGACTGAAGCTACAGCCCTCAGCCTCTTTGAGTCTAATGAGTGAGGCAGCACAGTCTGTCATTTAAATATGGAAGCTATACAATCTGCAGGTCATTGATTCAGTGCTCAGATATCGAGTGAATCCATATTTAATAGACTATAGTCATTTTATTCCTAATATTTCTGCTGATGCCTGATGGGAAATTTCTACTTTAGATTGCTGTGTTTTTCTTTCTCTTCATTTTTTTAAGAGATGCTTTGCAAAGTTGTGTTGTTTTTGTAAAAGGGAGAATTTTGACTTGGAATAAATTATTTAAATGTTTCTGTTCCCATGTTGGAATTATTTACACATTATCCGGGCTGGTTGAGCAAACAGGTATGCTCAGGCATGCTATGAAATAAAGATGGTGGTTGGAGGTTCAGCAGCAGGAGCACACCTCAGCCACACCTGGCAAGCCTACTTACAGCTGCTTAGTCATTCACACTTTGCTCTGGACCCCACCCTCTCTCATCTATTCATCCCTGCTCATCTGACACCCCTGTCTGTTTATGCATCTCCTACTCCATCCACCACTTGGAAACAAGACACGACATGAACTTTTGTGCAGAGAACGACACCTGACCTGAAGGGAGCAGTCCAGCCGAGATGATCCAGGAATCTCCTGGGTACCACATTTTGGACGTTTTCAGGGCACATCCCACTGGCTTGAAAAAGGGTTTCCCTCCCTAACCTGTTACTTTCACGACCCGATCTTTTGGAGATGGATGGATAGATAGATTTATATGGCCAGTTTGAACTTACAGATGCATCTTAATAAATTAGAATACAATCAAATCTTTCATTTAAGAAATTCAATACAGAAAGTGAAACTTGTATTATACGGATTCCTTATAAAGGTGTTTACTTCTGTTAATTTTTATGATTATGGCTTATAGCTAATGAAAACTCAAAATTCTGTTTCTCAGATGATAAAAAAAAAATTAAATAACACGAATAAAAAACACCTTTACTAAAGAAATACTGTGGCCTACATGATCATGTTTAAGCATGTTGACTTGATAGGTATTCAGCAGAGAGTCACTGACATGTCACTATACAGGTCCTTCTCAAAATATTAGCATATTGTGATAAAGTTCATTATTTTCCATAATGTCATGATGAAAATTTAACATTCATATATTTTAGATTTATTGCACACTAACTGAAATATGTCAGGTCTTTTATTGTCTTAATACGGATGATTTTGGCATACAGCTCATGAAAACCCAAAATTCCTATCTCACAAAATTAGCATATCATTAAAAGGGTTTCTAAACGAGCTATGAACCTAATCATCTGAATCAACGAGTTAACTCTAAACACCTGCAAAAGATTCCTGAGGCCTTTAAAACTCCCAGCCTGGTTCATCACTCAAAACCCCAATCATGGGTAAGACTGCCGACCTGACTGCTGTCCAGAAGGCCACTATTGACACCCTCAAGCAAGAGGGTAAGACACAGAAAGAAATTTCTGAACGAATAGGACTGTTCCCAGAGTGCTGTATCAAGGCACCTCAGTGGGAAGTCTGTGGGAAGAAAAAAGTGTGGCAGAAAACGCTGCACAACGAGAAGAGGTGACCGGACCCTGAGGAAGATTGTGGAGAAGGGCCGATTCCAGACCTTGGGGGACCTGCGGAAGCAGTGGACTGAGTCTGGAGTAGAAACATCCAGAGCCACCGTGCACAGGCGTGTGCAGGAAATGGGCTACAGGTGCCGCATTCCCCAGACCTGGGCTACAGAGAAGCAGCACTGGACTGTTGCTCAGTGGTCCAAAGTACTTTTTTCGGATGAAAGCAAATTCTGCATGTCATTCAGAAATCAAGGTGCCAGAGTCTGGAGGAAGACTGGGGAGAAGGAAATGCCAAAATGCCAGAAGTCCAGTGTCAAGTACCCACAGTCAGTGATGGTCCGGGGTGCTGTGTCAGCTGCTGGTGTTGGTCCACTGTGTTTTATCAAGGGCAGGGTCAATGCAGCTAGCTATCAGGAGATTTTGGAGCACTTCATGCTTCCATCTGCTGAAAAGCTTTATGGAGATGAAGATTTCATTTTTCAGCACGACCTGGAACCTGCTCACAGTGCCAAAACCACTGGTAAATGGTTTACTGACCATGGTATCACTGTGCTCAATTGGCCTGCCAACTCTCCTGACCTGAACCCCATTGAGAATCTGTGGGATATTGTGAAGAGAACGTTGAGAGACTCAAGACCCAACACTCTGGATGAGCTAAAGGCCGCTATCGAAGCATCCTGGGCCTCCATAAGACCTCAGCAGTGCCACCGGCTGATTGCCTCCATGCCACGCCGCATTGAAGCAGTCATTTCTGCCAAAGGATTCCCGACCAAGTATTGAGTGCATAACTGTACATGATTATTTGAAGGTTGATGTTTTTTGTATTAAAAACACTTTTCTTTTATTGGTCGGATGAAATATGCTAATTTTGTGAGACAGGAATTTTGGGTTTTCATGAGCTGTATGCCAAAATCATCCGTATTAAGACAATAAAAGACCTGAAATATTTCAGTTAGTGTGCAATAAATCTAAAATATATGAATGTTAAATTTTCATCATGACATTATGGAAAATAATGAACTTTATCACAATATGCTAATATTTTGAGAAGGACCTGTACATCAAGGCTAAACCACAAGACGTCATCGCTAAAGAAGTTCACAGAGCACTGTGTCCAAACTTATTAATGGAAAGTTGAGTGGCTTTGTGAACAAAAGTGCATAAGCTCAGGGATAAATGCGGCCCTGAGAGGGCAGTAAAGCAAAGCCCATTCAGGAGTTTGGTGGAGATTCACAAGGTGTGGACTGCAGCTTCAAGATCCACAGCGCACATGTATCAAGAACATGAGCTACAACTGTTACAGTTTCCTGGTTCAAGCCACTACTGAATCAGAGACAACGTCAGAAGCATTTTTCCTGGGCTAAGAAGAAAAGAACCTGGACTGCTGTTCAGTGGTCCAAAGTCCTGCTTTTACATGAAAGTAAATTTTGCATTTCATTTGGAAAACAAGGACCCAGAGCCTGGAAGAAGAGTGGAGAGGGACAGAATCCAAGTTTCTTGAGGTCCACTGGGAACTTTCCACAACCAGTTATGATTTAGAGATCAGTGTCATCATCTGGTGTTGGTCCACTGGGTTTTACGTCCAAAGTTAATGTAGGCTTTTTCCTCCAGGACATATTAGAGCACTTCATCCTTCCTTCTACTGACGAGCTTTATGGCCATAACCCCACAGAGAATCTATGGAGTATTGTTAAAAGGAAGATGAGAGACATCAGAACCAACAATACAGATGACCTGAAGGCTGATATCAAAGCATACAGCAACGTTGCATTGATGTATATCAAGTTTTCATTAGCTGTAACTAAAACTCATCAAAATTAACAGAAATAAATGCTTGGTGTATATCAATCTGTGTGTTATGAATTATCTAAATTATATAAATCAACTTTTCAATTATGTTCTAACTGATTGAGAAGCACATTTAAACATGTTTTTTTTTTTCTATTAGTCAGTCCATAGATTTGTGTTTGTATTTCATGCTCATGCAAAGTAAACTCAATGAAGATGTTTTATTTAAAGGCATCACAACTAAATGTATGATAGAAACTGCTGTTTTAACTTGAGTAGTTGAAGGTGTTGTGTTGCCTCTCAGCCTGCAGATGGCAGTACTGAAGTTGTAACTTTTGCTTGAAGCCAGACAACTAAACAACGAAACAAATCAAATTTACTTTTCTATTCAAGTATATCTTCTTTAGTTAATTGCTTGCTAAACTTTCCTTAATAATTGTGTAGTTTTTGTAACGTTCTTTCTTTTTGGTAACAACCTTCTACTTCCTCTTTGCCACTGTGTCCAAGAAGCACAATGTCTGAATATTTTTCCCTTCAAAAATATTAAATCCATTCATAGACTGGATGCTTTAATGTGATATGTGTGTGTGTGTGTGTGTGTGTGTGTGTGGTGTTTCTAATACATCTGCATAATACTCATGATGTGACCATGCAGGCTCATATGGCACAACTGCAAGAATATAAATCTGCAGCAGCACTGTTTAATGACATGCTGGACAGTTAGAGCCCATATCTCTGGCGTACAGATGTGCATGTGAAGCTTTACTGTGGTACAAGTGTGTCTGCACGTCTTTGAGGGACGGCTCCCCCCAAGCAAGCTTCCTCTAATGATTTTGTCATAGTGCAATAACCACAAATGCACAATTTTTATTAATTCCCGCTTATAAAAATATGATAAGAAGACTCTGCTGAAGGCAGTGAATGTTTAATTATATTCTTTGAAGGAAGATATTTTTATGGGTTTGGTGGGGAAAGACATCTGGAGTAATAATCCATGCAGGTTGAGAGTGTGGTCATGAAATCTGTAAATCTTTGTCTTTGCAAGCATAGAAGCAAGAGATTAGTTTGACAAAAAAAGGTCAATTTTCTTACCAGTTCTGAGCTTCTAAAAAATTAATCCTGACGCTTAGACGTGTTTTTGACTTCTCTTCAAAGTCAGGAAGCTCAAAGAGGTTGAAGAGAAATGGATTCAGCACATACGTGCAACAGCTGTTACCTCCATGCTCCTAGACATGTGTAGCTTGTAAAAAGTGAATCTCAGACCGGGACTCAGATGTCAGAGATGTGTCACCTCTGACCCTAACTCGGATTTGTTTATTCACCGTTTAAACTTCCTTCGACTCCAAGTGCTTTGTTTCTACGAGGGGGCTAGAGCCTTATCTTGCAAGAATTTACAGCTGGAGTGCCACATCTGCAGCGGTTTAATTGTAATATTTTATTTTTTATTTTGACCCGGTTGAGCAAGGATCCTCAAGAGGTGCTGCTTTTGAAATTAGTTGCGCTTTATTTTTGCTGAGCTTAGTTTTTGTTGTATTTCTGCTTCCTTTGTTTTTGATCAAATGCCTTTACAAGAGATCTTTATCACAGAATCAGTTACTTCCAAAAGAAAGCTTTTTATAACCCTTGAACATTTTCCCTTTTTCAGTTACAACCACACGTTTATGTATATTTCATTGATACTTCATGTAATAGGCCAATACAAATTAGTGTATAATTGTGGAGTGGAAGGAAAAGTGCATGTGGTTTTCAAACATGTTTACAGAAATAAATCTGAAAGGTGTGGCATGCATTTCTGTACAGTCCCTTTACTCTGACACCTCTAAATAAAATCAAGTGCATCCAGTTGCCATAGAAATCACATTATTCATTTCTACTAGCTTTGCACAACTAGAGATGGACATTGTTTGCACTTTTTTACACTAAAATAGGAGATGATCTGCCAGATTGGATAAAGAGCATCTGTGAATATCAACTTTGAAGTCTTGCCACAGATTCTCAACTAGATTAAGGTCTGGACTTTGACAGACATGTGAATATGCTTTGATCTAAACCATTCCATTGTAGCTCTGGCTTTATACTTGGAGCATCCTGCTTGAGGGTGAACCTCTGCTTCAGTCCTCTGAGAAGTTTTCTTCCAGGATCGGCCCTGTATTCAGCTCAGTCAGACTTCCCATTAACTCTGGCCAGCTTCCCTGTCCCTACTGAAGAAGAGAATTCCCACAGAAGTATGCTGCCACCACCATGTATCACAAAGAAGATGAGTGTTCATGGTAATTTACGATGTTAGCTTTCCAAGACACACAACTTTTTACATGTAGGCTAGAAAGTTTCATTTTGGCTTCCTCTGACCAGATCACCTTCTTCACCATGTTTGCTGGCAAAATGTAAATTTGACGTTTTATGGCCTTCTTTCTCCAATAAAGGGCTTGTTGCCCGGCTGATCGGTTTAGGCAAACAGACATGTCTTAGGAGGTTTACTGTTGTGTGAAACTCATTCCATTTTTCAGAACAGGTCACTTTTGGGAGGAAGCTGGAGAACCTGGAGAGAACCCACAAATGCAAGGGAAGAACATGAACTTTCAACACAAACCTTACTTCAGGGGAACAGTGCTTACCACTGCGCCACAGAGCTGCCTGCACCTTAAAACACTGTTACTTCAATTTCATAAATATGCAATGTTCTTCTAGTTTTCATACTATAACTATCAGTGCTTTTCGCTGCATGATTTATTCTTTTTTTATCTAGCCAATAAAATATTTTTTTCTGATCAGGACTTTGAGCACTTCATTCAGCTAGATACATTCTGGTTACTCCAGCAGTTTCTCTGACATCTTATTAAAAAGACGTTAAACCATCTATGAAAATGATGGAATGTTTTTTTGGTTTTGAAAACTTGGAACACTATGATACCTCACAACCATCCACCTTAATCTAAATTAAATAAAACATTAATTAATGAATGACTACTATCACATCCTCTTGAGAGAAATAATCATTAGCTGATGAGAATGTTTATAACAGTGGGGACATATTTTGAAATTTTCAAAAATAATCTGTGTGACGTAAAGCAGCTAAAAAAGCAGAATTTCCCAAACCTACCTAAAAAACAACAAATATGCCCATATAAAAGTCCAGATGGGATGAAACGAGATTAGTCTGGCAGTTCTAGTGTCCAACCCAGACACTGGGCAAGTTTAGCCCAGAGATGTGGCAAACAAACTAATCAGATGAAAATGTAAAATTTTTCAGTAATTGTTGAGAGGCCAGGCAGCTGTGATTGTGAATTACTGCAATCTGTAGTGATTACAAAACTGCTCAGAACACCTGCATGCTAGCCAAGCACAGAGTGCTGTTTTTTCCTCAATTCAGAGGTCACCATCTCACTCTGGTAGATATACTATAGGATCAAGTAAAACCGTCAGATTTACGTTGAATCACTGCATCCAACTGAGTGGGTGCCGGGTCTGACTGTGATCACAAACATGTGAAGGAAACCAAAGTCCAAGCATGAGCGTGCGACAGCCTCCATCTTTCTGTATCTGTCAGCGCTTGTCAGCTAAACAGTGCTGATTTAGAACATTTCCACAACAGCTCACAACATCACAGCAATAGAGCCAAAGTCAATGCACGCTGATCACCATGGAGATGTTGTTATAGCGACTAATCAAAGAAGAGGTGAGCTGATGGGTGGCTGTGTGTTCATATTGTTACACTGATCAAAAAAAAAAAAAAAAAAAAATAGAAAGAAAAGGCACAGCAGTGATGGAAACTGCAAACAAGTTGAGAGGCTGATTATCGCCGGCTGGAGATTGCAGACAAAATCTTGAATGTCTGTTTATCACTCTTGCATGAAAGCTGAAAGCTGTTTAGTCTCATCTCAGCTTGTTATGCCATTACAATGTGCTGAAACCAGTTTCCATAACAGTTTGTTGGCATATTTGTTTGCCACCTTGAGTTTGGCGGAAATCAACCCGCTCCTCACAGCATACATGCACACTCAAGTTAATTAACTCCCGTTGAAAGCCTCTTGTTTCATAACGCAGCCTGCTGCGCTTGGCTTTTCATATTCAAAGCCCTGCTGATGTCACGTGCCTGTTTTACAAGTTTCAATCAGACATGTTGCCAGGGATCAACAGAGCCGACAGGCTCGGTGACGGCCTGTTTTAAATACCATAGCTCATGTCCGTAGCCATGACAACCTCAGAGGTTACCTGTGAGATTCTGATGTTAAATGGCCACAGTTGTATGGAATGGAAGCATTCTTTGAAGAATACTTTCACCTGAAACCTGAGACCAGAAAAAGCTTAAAGCAAGGCTTTTGTTGACAACATAACTACATTTACTTCATGCCTCTTGTGGTGGCTGAAGGACATTACCATATACCTTCTACACAACGGCAGCAATGAATATTGTTTTTATAGACAGAGTTAACCAAAGGGTTTTTAGCTTGTTAAAAGCACAGAGCCGGCAAGCTAGCATTAGCACTGCAGCAGAGCTAGCTGCTACAGTAACTCTGAAAAGGAGCGGTTTAAAACCAAAAATCCAGTGCTGTTGATTGTTTTTTAAATTTTGCTATATGGTATCAGTGAACTGATGTTTACAATTTGTCTTTATGCATGAGCAATGATATATGTACCCAAAAGCCATTACAATTAGCTTTTTCACGCATGTTGATAATAATAATATATATCAAAAAGATCATAATTTTATATCTTGGGTTTGTGTAGCTGTTCTCAACATTTCCTACATAAAACCTTTAGCTTTACAACTCTACAGTGGATCCAGGTCAGCTCACCCCTTCTCCAGTTCATACCTCCATTTGGCACTGTGGAAATATAAATACCTTATTATTAGTAGTGTGGAAATATAAATGCATTATTATTAGTAGCTAAGACTAAGATATATTTGGGACTTTGCTGTTTATAGATTGATTTTTATTAGGAGTTTTTAGTTATGTTTTTGATAATTAGAAAAAACCTTAACAGTAGCCTCTAGTATTAAAGAGTCCAGTTTTTACACAATGAGTGTTTATTATTCAAGGTTAAAGCTTGCAGGTGTTTTCTGTCTGTATCGTGAGAAGCCAGCAGTGTACAGGTCCTTCTCAAAATATTAGCATATTGTGATAAAGTTCATTATTTTCCATAATGTCATGATGAAAATTTAACATTCATATATTTTAGATTCATTGCACACTAACTGAAATATTTCAGGTCTTTTATTGTCTTAATACGGATGATTTTGGCATACAGCTCATGAAAACCCAAAATTCCTATCTCACAAAATTAGCATATCATTAAAAGGGTCTCTAAACGAGCTATGAACCTAATCATCTGAATCAACGAGTTAACTCTAAACACCTGCAAAAGATTCCTGAGGCCTTTAAAACTCCCAGCCTGGTTCATCACTCAAAACCCCAATCATGGGTAAGACTGCTGACCTGACTGCTGTCCAGAAGGCCACTATTGACACCCTCAAACAAGAGGGTAAGGCACAGAAAGAAATTTCTGAACGAATAGGCTGTTCCCAGAGTGCTGTATCAAGGCACCTCAGTGGGAAGTCTGTGGGAAGGAAAAAGTGTGGCAGAAAACGCTGCACAATGAGAAGAGGTAACCGGACCCTGAGGAAGATTGTGGAGAAGGGCCGATTCCAGACCTTGGGGGACCTGCGGAAGCAGTGGACTGAGTCTGGAGTAGAAACATCCAGAGCCACTGTGCACAGGCGTGTGCAGGAAATGGGCTACAGGTGCCGCATTCCCCAGACCTAGGCTACAGAGAAGCAGCACTGGACTGTTGCTCAGTGGTCCAAAGTACTTTTTTCGGATGAAAGCAAATTCTGCATGTCATTTGGAAATCAAGGTGCCAGAGTTTGGAGGAAGACTGGGGAGAAGGAAATGCCAAAATGCCAGAAGTCCGGTGTCAAGTACCCACAGTCAGTGATGGTCCGGGGTGCTGTGTCAGCTGCTGGTGTTGGTCCACTGTGTTTTATCAAGGGCAGGGTCAATGCAGCTAGCTATCAGGAGATTTTGGAGCACTTCATGCTTCCATCTGCTGAAAAGCTTTATGGAGATGAAGATTTCATTTTTCAGCACGACCTGGCACCTGCTCACAGTGCCAAAACCACTGGTAAATGGTTTACTGACCATGGTATCACTGTGCTCAATTGGCCTGCCAACTCTCCTGACCTGAACCCCATAGAGAATCTGTGGGATATTGTGAAGAGAACGTTGAGAGACTCAAGACCCAACACTCTGGATGAGCTAAAGGCCGCTATCGAAGCATCCTGGGCCTCCATAAGACCTCAGCAGTGCCACAGGCTGATTGCCTCCATGCCACGCCGCATTGAAGCAGTCATTTCTGCCAAAGGATTCCCAACCAAGTATTGAGTGCATAACTGTACATGATTATTTGAAGGTTGACGTTTTTTGTATTAAAAACACTTTTCTTTTATTGGTCGGATGAAATATGCTAATTTTGTGAGATAGGAATTTTGGGTTTTCATGAGCTGTACGCCAAAATCATCTGTATTAACAATAAAAGACCTGAAATATTTCAGTTAGTGTGCAATAAATCTAAAATATATGAATGTTAAATTTTCATCATGACATTATGGAAAATAATAAACTTTATCACAATATGCTAATATTTTGAGAAGGACCTGTATTTTATACCCCATGCTGCTATGCAGTACACATACACAATCATTCTGTCTGTGGATGTCTCCCCAGCAACAGTATCAAAGAAACAGAGATACATTTCCTGCCCTTGATAAAACACAGTGGACCAACACCAGCAGCTGACACGGCACCCCAGACCATCACTGACTGTGGGTACTTGACACTGGACTTCTGGCATTTTGGCATTTCCTTCTCCCCAGTCTTCCTCCAGACTCTGGCACCTTGATTTCCAAATGACATGCAGAATTTGCTTTCATCCGAAAAAAGTACTTTGGACCACTGAGCAACAGTCCAGTGCTGCTTCTCTGTAGCCCAGGTCTGGGGAATGCGGCACCTGTAGCCCATTTCCTGCACACGCCTGTGCACGGTGGCTCTGGATGTTTCTACTCCAGACTCAGTCCACTGCTTCCGCAGGTCCCCCAAGGTCTGGAATCTGCCCTTCTCCACAATCTTCTTCAGGGTCCGGTCACCTCTTCTCGTTGTGCAGCGTTTTCTGCCACACTTTTTCCTTACCACAGACTTTCCACTGAGGTGCCTTGATACAGCACTCTGGGAACAGCCTATTCATTCTGAAATTTCTTTCTGTGTCTTACCCTCTTGCTTGAGGGTGTCAATAGTGGCCTTCTGGACAGCAGTCAGGTCGGCAGTCTTACCCATGATTGGGGTTTTGAGTGATGAACCAGGCTGGGAGTTTTAAAGGCCTCAGGAATCTTTTGCAGGTGTTTAGAGTTAACTCGTTGATTCAGATGATTAGGTTCATAGCTCGTTTAGAGACCCTTTTAATGATATGCTAATTTTGTGAGATAGGAATTTTGGGTTTTCATGAGCTGTATGCCAAAATCATCTATATTAAGACAATAAAAGACCTGAAATATTTCAGTTAGTGTGCAATGAATCTAAAATATATGAATGTTAAATTTTCATCATGACATTATGGAAAATAATGAACTTTATCATAATATGCTAATATTTTGAGAAGGACCAGTATAATGTAACGCAGCGCCCAGTGAGACAGCACACAGAGGTTTCCAGGTAGCAGTGTAAATGTGATGTCTCCCCCTCTGAATTCAGATTGGTTTTAATAAACTTGTGGGAACGTACAACTGATCTCTGACTGAGGATTGCCCTTTGACGGTGCCAAATAAAAAGAGTCGATGAGAGGTGAGGAGTAATATAAGAGTTAACGGACGGCCAGTAAAGTTTTCCTACTTCGACAGCACCAAGCTATTGCCATTTAGTTCCAATCTACTTTCACTTTGTGCCCATAAAGAAACCATTTTGTATCTACAAAACCACTGCTGATCAGTTTATTTCTCTTGGTAGTTGAGTATTTTATGAAATTGTGATGATCAATATTCAGAACAATACTCATGATAGGTACAATTTAATTGTTTATTATTTTCTGAAGATTCTATATCACAGCCTGGTTCTATTGATTGTGGTGTGAGGGGGCTGGTCATTTAGCCCCTTTGCCAGTTTGTTCCTTAGTCGTTTTGGTTGTTTCATACCTGACTTTGTAGGGTTTTAAATGGAGCATTTGTCATAACCTCCTGGTGTCTTGGTTTTGAGTTCTGTTTCCCGGGATTCCCTGGTCATTAGTGCTCCTTCAGTTGCCTGCATTCCCTCTTCCACCAGCTGCATCTGATTCTCTCCTTGATTAGCTTCCTTGGTTCATTGGTCTATCCTCCACTTCCCTTAGTACTTACACTCTGGTTGTCATTGTTTTCCACTGGTTCCTCCTGTTAACTGCCTGGCTTGCTGCCTGCTTCATGCCCATTGTCTCCACGGTCCTGTCTTGTTTCTTCTTTTAAGTTTTCTATTGCCTTGATCTGCAGTTTGGCCCAATATCCACTTTCTGACACCTTTTGTCCCAACAAAGACATGATGTCTCATACCCGCTATGACAACCAGTGATTGAAAGTAGTGTTCCTAGTCTGATGTAAGGAAGATGTGGTCATATAATGCCAATAAATAATATTTACCTGCAGGTGTTTAATTCTGATCATTAACTTTCATGTTTCAAAAGAGTCAGCCGGCCTAAATGAGATCTGAAACATAGTAAATGGAGCTAAAGTGCAATACAAAGTTTCCAGAAAATGATATACATCAATTAATTAAAAAAATGTATGTGACATTTGACAAAGTTTCTGGCTATTTACCTCCACTATTAATATAAATCTTAAAATTTAAAACCTAACTAGAAAGGAAATTAAACATGTATGCAATGATTAAAGTACATAAATATGAAATAGTATAAAAGGAAAGCAGGAAGGAACGATTTGGCAACTTACTGGAACATAGGGTTACAAATGGGTGAACTGATCTAAAAGCAGTTCTGATCAGGGCTTAGACTGTTTGAACATTGTTATGTTTTTCATAGTTCTGCTAGAACCTCTCTGAGCCATTGTTTGTTTTTTATTGTTAAGGGTGTTTTCTCTGCTCCTTTTTTTAATGTATTCTGTATTTTGGTCGATTTTGTTGTCAAATTTTGACCGTCACTTTTTAAATGAATTTGAATATTATCTGAACAGAGTTTATCATCAACCACATTGACTTCCTTTGTGAACTATAACATGTACCCCAGAGCTCCTAAATATAAGTCCAAAACCTGCAGGAGAGACTTTCCATCTTCTCCTTCACAAGAAGGGGGGAAGGGTATTAATACCCCACACCATCCATGGTGTGCTCTGCTTTTTCTCAAAGGATTAAGAGAATAAAGTGGCATGTAATTCAGTTTATGAGTAAATATTTCCATGTCTGCTATTCTCCTCCACTTTTGTTCCATGTGGCTCATGGATGGAAGGGCAGTCCAGACAAAAAGCAAAAAGCCTCTGTCTAGATACAAAGATACTACATTTGCAGAAGATTTAGTTGTTTTACTGATGTGATTTCACTGAGGCAGTGTGTGTGTCTGTGTCTGTGTGTGTGTGTGTGTGTGTGTGTGTGTGTGTGTGTGTGTGTGTGTGTGTGTGTGTGCATTTGGAAAACAGCAGGTGCTTAGTGAGATGTCTCACTGGAGTTTGGTATTGTGGGAAAACACGTGCTCTTTTTAGGGTTTGAGGACATGAAGGTTAGTTGAGGCCATGTTTTCGAAGCGGATATTACAAGTGGACTTTATCAGTGTGTGCATGCACAAGTCCAGATGGGTTTCTGAAGCCATTCCTGCATGCGTCCTGTCCAGTTTCCTCTGTATGCTTTGAATGCTACAGGATGAATCTAAAAATACCACGGGCCCAAGAGGAAAAGAAGTGAGGATTGGAAAATCATTTACAGAAGTGTAACAAGAACAAACACAGTAACCTGGAAGCAAGAGTTGCAAACTCTTAGTGTGTCAGACTCATTTCTTTTTAAACGTATTCCTCTGATTACCAAAACCTAACATATTTAACTCTGTGTGAAGAGACTGACGATTGGAATGTGCATTGGCATGACATTATGTACAAATAGGACATGCTGGTCCAAGGTTGTTTGGAAATGGTGGGAAAAAACATGGTGGGGGTGGCCTGAGATGCAAGCAAAAATATATCCCAGAATTAATGATGATACAGAGTTCTCTTATTTCTAATAGGAAAAACTGCTTAAAACACACACACACACACACACACACATACACACACACACACACACACACACACACACACACACACACACACACACACAAAACACAGGTTTATGGAAAATGTTTTTGTCAGGTGCGGTGTAACGGAGGACCCCGGAATGCAGACGAGCAGGCAGCATAAATAAATTGATTTAATAAATCCAATCCAATCCAACTTTGTTTATAAAGCACTTTTGCACCACAGCAGACCAAAGTGCTGTACAGATACTAGATTCAACACAGCTCATAATTCAAACAAAAACACAGCTAATTCAAACAAAACACAACACCTTACACAGTGTCAAAAGCCAAAGAAAACAAGTAGATTTTAAGATGTGTTTTAAAAACAGACAGTGAAGGGGACTGTCTGAGTTGGAGTGGCAGCTCGTTCCAAAGCTTAGGAGCTGCTGCAGCAAAAGATCGATCTCCCTTTAGTTTAAGTCTGGTCTTAGGGACCCTCAGGAGTAGTTGATCAGCTGATCTAAGGGAGCGGGAGGGCTTATAGGGATGCAGCAGATCAGCTAGGTAAGGTGGGGCAAGGCCATTCAAAGATTTAAAAACAAATTAAAGTATTTCAAAATGGATCCTAAAAGGCACAGGCAGCAAGTAGAGTGAGGATAAGATGGGAGAAATGTGCTCATATTTTCGTGTGCCAGTTAAAAGCCTCGCTGCAGCATGTTGGACCCTTTGCAGTTGGGCAATGGAGGACCCACTAACCCACAGATAAAGTGCATTACAGTAATCCAGCCGGGTGGTAATAAAGGCATGGATCACTGTCTCAAAATGTCTTTTTGGAATAAAGTATTTTATTTTGGTTATCTGCCTCAAATGATAAAAACTCCTTTTAACAACTGACCTGATGTGGTTGTTTAATTTGAGATCAGGATCTACTTCAACTCCTAAATTCCTCACTAACAATTTATTGTATTGAGTCAAGGAACCTAGATTTATAGGGGAGTGACCCGCAGTACCTCCAAAAACCATAACCTCATAAATGAAACTTACTCGGAAGGTGGTGGCCTGGAAAGGGTTGGCATGAACAGCAAGGACTGGCAGAAAACAAGGTGACATGATCTGAAATGTTTCCGCGAGGAAAGAACAGAACAGAGGTGTATACAGGTCCTTCTCAAAATATTAGCATATTGTGATAAAGTTCATTATTTTCCATAATGTAATGATGAAAATTTAACATTCATATATTTTAGATTCATTGCACACTAACTGAAATATTTCAGGTCTTTTATGGTCTTAATACGGATGATTTTGGCATACAGCTCATGAAAACCCAAAATTCCTATCTCACAAAATTAGCATATCATTAAAAGGGTCTCTAAACGAGCTATGAACCTGATCATCTGAATAAACAAGTTAACTCTAAACACCTGCAAAAGATTCCTGAGGCCTTTAAAACTCCCAGCCTGGTTCATCACTCAAAACCCCAATCATGGGTAAGACTGCCGACCTGACTGCTGTCCAGAAGGCCACTATTGACACCCTCAAGCAAGAGGGTAAGACACAGAAAGAAATTTCTGAATGAATAGGCTGTTCCCAGAGTGCTGTATCAAGGCACCTCAGTGGGAAGTCTGTGGGAAGGAAAAAGTGTGGCAGAAAACGCTGCACAACGAGAAGAGGTGACCGGACCCTGAGGAAGATTGTGGAGAAGGGCCAATTCCAGACCTTGGGGGACCTGCGGAAGCAGTGGACTGAGTCTGGAGTAGAAACATCCAGAGCCACCGTGCACAGGCGTGTGCAGGAAATGGGCTACAGGTGCCGCATTCCCCAGGTCAAGCCACTTTTGAACCAGAAACAGCGGCAGAAGCGCCTGACCTGGGCTACAGAGAAGCAGCACTGGACTGTTGCTCAGTGGTCCAAAGTACTTTTTTCGGATGAAAGCAAATTCTGCATGTCATTTGGAAATCAAGGTGCCAGAGTCTGGAGGAAGACTGGGGAGAAGGAAATGCCAAAATGCCAGAAGTCCAGTGTCAAGTACCCACAGTCAGTGATGGTCTGGGGTGCCGTGTCAGCTGCTGGTGTTGGTCCACTGTGTTTTATCAAGGGCAGGGTCAATGCAGCTAGCTATCAGGAGATTTTGGAGCACTTCATGCTTCCATCTGCTGAAAAGCTTTATGGAGATGAAGATTTCATTTTTCAGCACGACCTGGCACCTGCTCACAGTGCCAAAACCACTGGTAAATGGTTTACTGACCATGGTATCACTGTGCTCAATTGGCCTGCCAACTCTCCTGACCTGAACCCCATAGAGAATCTGTGGGATATTGTGAAGAGAACGTTGAGAGACTCAAGACCCAACACTCTGGATGAGCTAAAGGCCGCTATCGAAGCATCCTGGGCCTCCATAAGACCTCAGCAGTGCCACAGGCTGATTGCCTCCATGCCACGCCGCATTGATGCAGTCATTTCTGCAAAAGGATTCCTGACCAAGCATTGAGTGCATAACTGTACATGATTATTTGAAGGTTGACGTTTTTTGTATTAAAAACACTTTTCTTTTATTGGTCGGATAAAATATGCTAATTTTGTGAGATAGGAATTTTGGGTTTTCATGAGCTGTATGCCAAAATCATCCGTATTAAGACAATAAAAGACCTGAAATATTTCAGTTAGTGTGCAATGAATCTAAAATATATGAATGTTACATTTTCATCATGACATTATGGAAAATAATGAACTTTATCACAATATGCTAATATTTTGAGAAGGACCTGTATGATCCTGATGGGCTTTCTGATTAGTGTGGAAGGCTGCTGATTGAATGAGCTTGTTAAGGTAATACAGCACACAACAACCCTGATAACGACCAAACTTGATCTCTATTTCTTTGTCAGTAATGATTTAATCTGATTTTTAATCTAAAATAAAACCATTGAAAATATTTTTTCACTTACTACATAGCACGCCTTTGATAATTTTTGATGACCATCTGCCTTTTTCACACCCTTTCTTAATGAAAACAAGATGCCAAATGCATGGCCCAGAGAATCCAGGATCCCTAAGGCAACAAAATAGCATCTACAGTTGATATAAAAAGTATAAACTGCCCTGTTAAAATGCCAGGTTTTTGTTATATAGAAAAATGAGACCAAATATCATATCAGAGCTTTTTTCACCTTTTATTTGACCTATAGCAAGTACAACTCAATTTGAACACAAACTGAAATTATCTAAAAAATGAAAAACTAAAATAATCTGGTTGCATAAGTGTGCACAACCTAAATTAAAACTTTATTGAAGCACTCTTTTCATTACAGCATTTTTTACATCTTGAGTTGGCAATATTGTCCTCTTTTCACAATCACAGCTGCCTGTCACTCTAATCTGATTTTGAGGGTGTCTCCTATGCACAGTCCCCTTCAGGTCAATTGACCTCATTTCTTGCTGATTCAGATATGAGGTCTAGCTGGAGCCATTAAAATTTTTAACATTCTTCTCATGAAGCCATTCTTTAGTTGATTTAGGCTTGCTTTGGGTTGCTTTCATACTGAAGATGAAGTTTGTGTAGCTTTCCAACAGAAGGCTACACATTTTGTACCAACATTGACTGGTATTTGGATCTGTTCAAAAATCCCCTCCACCTTGACTAAGTCGCAGCTGGGGAAAAACGGTCCCTGAGCAGGATGCTGCCTTCATCATGCTTCAGTCTGGGTATGGTGATCCTTTGGGGTTGAGTAGTGTTGTTTTGTGCCAAACATACCTTTTGGAATTATGGTCAAACATTCAACCTTGGCTATAAACCATAATACATTGTCCCACATGCTTCTGGGAGACTTCAAATGTTGTTTTTGTTGTATCAAAAGGTTATACATCGTATCCTACAGCTCAGACATACATTAAGGCTGCATAACAACTTAAAATTGTTGGAACTTTCTACAGTTCTTCATAATGTCACTGCTGCACCATATTGTCTCCATTTGACAACCACTCTCTTCACTGTGTTCCATGATGCATATAATGTCTTGGACATTGTTTTGTCCCCTTCTCCAGATGGATTCCTTTTGAAAAGAGCCATCTGAACCTTTTGGAAATTCTTTACAGATGTATTGCTGTGAGAAGTGATAAAGAAAAGTTCATTAAAAGCTGACTTGAACTGTTGGACTTTATTTGGGGGTAATTAGTTCTTTAACTAATGTTCACATATGATGTTAACAAAAATAATCTTGTTTTGAATGCTGTAATTGGTTAATATCTTTTTGTTGTGGTGTCCAAATAATTTTTGGTTTCAGACCACTCTGTCTCTCTATAAAGAACATTATCCTAGAAGTCCTTGTCTTTGTCTCTCTCTCTCTTTCTCTGTTCTCTTTAACAAACGTCAGTCTGGCCTTGATGTCTTTCCTAGAGAGAAAGAGTTTTCTCCTTGAACAGCTTCCATGAAAGGTAAACGTGTCCACCCTCTTTCTGATTTCAGACCCATGCATTTTGAGAACAAGAGAATCCGGAGTTTGGCAGTTGTTGTTATATCCAGCCAGTGTCTGTGTTTTGAGTTTGTGTTTTTGTTTATTTCTCCTGGTCTGGTCCTTAGTTTACCCTTAGTTCTGTGTTTTTGACTTGTTAATGGGTTTCACTCCTTCTGTCTCCCTGCAGTTACCAGTGTTGCCAGTGTCCCCCGCTTGTTCCTTGTTGTTTGATATCCTGTGTTGCGTTGTTGTTGTTGTCCTTGTATGCTGGTCGTGTACCCTGAAGTCTGGTTCTCTGAGTTCTGGTCGGGTATGCCCTGACTCTGTGAGGAAAGGAATAAAACTTGACTTACCTTTTTTCCACTTGCTCCTAGCATCCTTCTCTGCACTTTGGTCCTACCACAACCCGCAAATATGCCAGTTGTTTTAAATGCTTTTTGAATGTTACTACAGTATTCACTCTCTAGCAGTCAGGAAAACATCAAGAGGACTATCTGAGGTTTAAACACGACAAGAATCCTTCAAAATGCCGAGTAATATGGGGATCCATTAGTGCCAAAAATATGTTTATGTGTCTATGCACACGTCTATATGTCTATGTAAGCTGCATATGTTAGGTGCTTATGTTAGGTGTATACAGTACAGACCAAATGTTTGGACACACCTACTCATTCAAAGAGTTTTCTTTATTTTCATGACTATGAATATTGTAGCTTCACACTGAAGGCATCAAAACTATGAATTAACACATGTGGAATTATATACTGAACAAAAAAGTGTGAAACAACTGAAAATATGTCTTATATTCTAGGTTCTTCAAAGTAGTCACCTTTTGCTTTGATTACTGCTCCGCACAGTCTTGGCATTCTGTTGATGAGCTTCAAGAGGTAGTCACCTGAAATGGTTTTCCAACAGTCTTGAAGGAGTTCCCAGAGATGCTTAGCACTTGTTGGCCCTTTTGCCTTCACTCTGTGGTCCAGCTCACCCCAAACCATCTCGATCGGGTTCAGGTCCGGTGACTGCGGAGGCCAGGTCATCTGGCGCAGCACCCCATCACTCTCCTTCTTGGTCAAATAGCCCTTACACAGCCTGGAGGTGTGTTTGAGGTCATTGTCCTGTTGAAAAATAAATGATGGTCCAACTAAACGCAAACTGGATGGAATAGCAAGCCACTGCAAGATGCTGTGGTAGCCATGCTGGTTCAGTATGCCTTCAATTTTGAATAAATCCCCATCAGTGTCACCAGCAAAGCACCCCACACCATCACACCTCCTCCTCCATGCTTCACGGTGGGAACCAGGCATATAGAGTCCATCCGTTCACCTCTTCTGCGCCAAAGATCTCAAACTTGGACTCATCAGACCAAAGCACAGATTTCCACTGGTCTAATGTCCATTCCTTGTGTTCTTTAGCCCAAACAAGTCTTTTCTGCTTGTTGCCTGTCCTCAGCAGTGGTTTCCTAGCAGCTATTTTACCACGAAGGCCTGATTCACACAGTCTCCTCTTAACAGTTGTTCTAGAGATGTGTCTGCTGCTAGAACTCTGTGTGACACTGACCTGTTCTCTAATCTGAGCTGCTGTTAACCTGCAATTTCTGAGGCTGGTGACTCGGATGAACTTATTGTCCGCAGCAGAGGTGACTCTTGGTCTTCCTTTACTGGGGCGGTCCTCATGTTAGCCAGTTTCTTTGTAGCGCTTGATGGTTTTTGCGACTGCACTTTGGGACACTTTAAAAGATTTCCCAATTGTTCGGACTGACTGACCTTCATTTCTTAAAGTAATGATGGTCACTCGTTTTTCTTTACTTAGCTGTTTTTTTCTTGCCATAACACAAATTCTAACAGTCTATTCAGTAGGACTATCAGCTGTGTACTGTATCCACATCCTGCACAACTGATGGTCCCAATCCCATTTATAAGGCTTGAAATCCCACTTATTAAACCTGACAGGGCACACCTGTGAAGTGAAAACCATTTCAGGTGACTACCTCTTGAAGCTCATCAACAGAATGCCAAGAGTGTGCGGAGCAGTAATCAAAGCAAAAGGTGGCTACTTTGAAGAACCTAGAATATAAGACATATTTTCAGTTGTTTCACACTTTTTTGTTCAGTATATAATTCCACATGTGTTAATTCATAGTTTTGATGCCTTCAGTGTGAAGCTACAATTTTCATAGTCATGAAAATAAAGAAAACTCTTTGAATGAGAAGGTGTGTCCAAACGTTTGGTCTGTACTTTATGTAAATGTATGTATATGTTAAGTGTATATGTTAGATGTACATGTTAGGCACTTATGTTAAGTGTAAAGTAGCTTTACTAAATAAAAGTATCAAAAAATAAAATACCATTATTAAATAGAGTAATCTTTAAATAAATTGTAACTGCATTCTCTTTTCTTTCTTTTTGTTTTACATTTTAATAGAAAATCATAAAAGGTATTTTTCTTCATTCTTTATTTACAGTAATTGAATTTGCCTGTATTGCTAAATTGGATATGGAAAATCCACATGTCCATGTACCTTTTGGTATTTGTGGCCGCAGGACCCTCTCAAACAAGCTAGATATTACATTAGCATGTAAAATGCAATTTTATAAAATTGGAAATTATTAGCCAATAATTATTGCACTCCAAACAGTCCTTTGCGGTATGACTATCGCGCACACTGTTATTGCGATGACAATATATTTGCCATGTATTGTGCAGCCTCACTTTTGGGGTGTGCGTGTTTGATGTCATTGAGGGAACTGGCTCTCAGCTTTACTCATTACAGGGGATTCTGACTAAACTCAGACAAATCTCTAGAGATAAAAATGCAGAACATTTGTACACTGATCGTGAAGACATGTTAAGAAGGAGTAGCAGCAGTGGGCAGTTAGGAGAAGGAGGGGGAGGAGAAGGTGGAGGAAGGAATCCGTATGGGAAGGAGCAGCCCGCGGCTCCGCTGCAGTGAGACACAGAGACCGGAGGAGAGAACGGGAAGCCTCATTTCTGGCCAGAGATGAAAAAGTCTTTATTCAAACACTGAACTGTGGGATTTCACTCGGTGCCGGCATGTATTTTGGTATGTAAATGCAGCATTACGCTTTTACTTTTACGCAGAATTACTTGTTGCATGAATTTTTAGATGTGCTGTTTGTACAGTCAGTTATCTGCAGAAATACCCATACAGATATGGTGCTCATCATTTTCAAATGCCAGTTTGGTCTTTATATGTATTTGTCACTTTAAGTGCAATGAATTAAATGTGTAACAATAGAAGTTGGTTGGAAGACATATAATTTGCAAGACATGGCATAATGTTTGTGTGTAGGTTCTCAGTTTTAAGAAACATGATATAAGTCAGTTAAATAATACAGAAAGAATGCGAAGATTTATAAACTAGCAACTTACATTAAGTGGCACATTCTGATTTCGACTTTTTGTGAATTTTAAAAACTAATTTCTTCTCAGTAAAGTAAATATCCAAGTACCCACATTGTTACATGCGTGCCGTCAGCCAAAGGCAATCAGAGTAATGGCAGAGCGGATGGGCGAGTTGGTTGATTTTGATGATGATTAAACTTGCACTCTGATCCTGATTCAAAACGTAATCAAGCTGGGAGAACTTGTAAACTGAAAGCTGCACAGTCAGAAACACAAACAGGACGCTTATGACGCTTGACCCTCTGGACTGGATCTGTAAATTGTGTGCGTTCGTCCATGTGTGCGTGATTGTGCGTGTGTTTACAAGCCTTAGATGATAGGGTTAATTATCTATTTGCCTGTGCCATATAAATAATTTTGATAAGACTTTAATAAATATGCGTTTTAATAAAATGGGAAATAATTATTGAATCTACTCTAGTGATAATGACTGCAATGATCTGCAAGGATTGCCATCAGTCCTGACTGCGGTATGCAGGGACTTGGTACAAAAGAATAAAAAAGAAAATGGGTTTTACGTGTGTGGCAAAGTAATCAGTGTTGAATTAACTTGTAATGTGCTCAGTGTAAAATGTAAGATGAAGTTCTCATATAAAATTCTAATGAGAATTAGGTTGGGCCTCACATCAGTGGCGGTTCTTATGTGAACATCACCTTGGGTGAGCCCCTCCCTCTGCACCTGATACCCTGTTTTGTTTTGTTTTTACAAACAAAAGTAAGTTTTCACAAATCATAAATATGTTTCAAAGAATAACTAAATAGTGTGGAATAATACATTCCAGATTTGACCCATTTATATGTTGGCATTTCATGCTTGTTGCAATCTAGGGTTATTTTAAGGCCAAGAAAGCAGATAATAGCAAATGTTCTGTGTGTGTGTGTTTTTTTTATTACAAATTGAGTAAAGGTTACATGAATCTCAGAGTAATAGCCTGTCACACTATTGTGCATCTGCTTTTTGTTTTAACATCAGATGACACAACGCTGTGGGGAAACAAATGCTCCAGTATAGCCTTGATTTAAGGCTCTAGTACACAAAATTTGATCACCAGATAAGCCCAACTGCTACAGAGAACATTTCAAAGAAACCTTGTAGCATTAGCACTCACATGCCATGTGCGCAACTGCTGCTGCATTTACTGCAACTCAAAATTGTAGCTATAACCCGATAATATTACCCAATGTCATGCTACAGTATACAGGCGCTTCACTCAGTTTGACATACTTGATGCTTGAAACTGAAAGCAAAACTCATGGGATGACCAACTTTCTAATTAATTTGGATAGTAGTAATCTGATCATTAGGGGGTTCTCATATGTCAAATTGCATTCCCAGACAGGCAGTTGATATGAAGCTGTATGAATACAGAAAACAAGATGCCGCACCAAACATAACATACCTAACTCTGATGCCACAGAACATTGCAAATTTCACACCTTTAATACCAATACACATACGCTCTTCAGAACAGGAGTGCATACAAAGTGACAGATATACTTTCAAGACCTGACAGGATCTGATGTTCCACAAAATCCCCTTTCCTTACATTTTCACCCATGTAACAGGTTTTTCAATATTACAGCATACGTGGCCAGGTTAGAAACACAGTGACAACAGCTTACGTTTTAAAGGATCTCTATTCAGCATGCAAGAATCCTGTTACAGTCAGACCAGTCTAAGTGGATTAGATTTTGATCTACAGATGATCAGATGCAGTCCAGTTTCCTTGAGACGTTTAACTGAGTTGAGGGGGACTGCTCAGATGGCACCACCTCTTCTTCCACTGCTGCAGGTGTCTGCAACCTGCTGCTGTAGCATTTGGCTCTTTGGGCCCTCTATAATGGATCCTAATACCTTTTGCCAGGTATGGCAGAATTGAGCAGTTTTTGTTTTATGTAAAAGTCATAACAAGGCTGCTTCTAATGCAAAATTTGCATATAATTTTCACAATCATAGCATATTGTCAATTGCATAGTGACCAAAGGTGCAATAATAATTGCATTTTAAATCCTGGCACTTAACTGAGACATTGTCTGCAATATGGGTCAACAGTTCTTGTAATTGTTAGAAGTATAAATATTCTTGTGTTTTTGTCCAGTTAATCTCATTATTCTATATCTTGATGAACCAACTCAATCTTTTTTCCTTCCGTCTGTTCCTTCTTGCTGTGCTGTGTCTCAGGTAATGTGTACCACAGTCCCCTGGCACCGCTTGCTCGTCCCACGCTGGGCAGGACCCAGCCCTCCCCTGACCCTAAGGCCCTCTTCCCCTTCCACCTGCTTCCTGGATTCACCGATGTGAGTACTGTCAGTCATTGTTGGGTGGTGGCACCCAATGTCACAGAATCAAACCTCAAATTGTTTCCTCTATCAAATATTTTTATTTTTATTTTGCTTCCGCTAGCAGAGTGAGACTCATGCGTTTAGTTTGCCTGTGTGGAGGTAAGTGTTTAATATGAGCACGCTGCCTACACCTTTCCAAATATATCACCTGTGATGCAGAGTGGTGACATTTCCACACAACCTGGGGGGTGTCAAAGCGGCTTCCTTGGTATTCTTTATGCAGATCGTTTCTCTGAGCTGTCTGCCTCTGTGTTTGCTGTGTTTGTGAAGAGTGAAGGTGGAGGGAACTGATACGGACCAGGTCCAGGTTCAGAGGAGAGGACCGTATCTTATATCTTAATGTAATCCTGTCGGCTTAACGCATGAAATCAGGTTTTTGGCCTTTGGAAATAATGTAGTAAACATTTCTGTGTGTATCTGTTTAGTGTCAGCATGGAACCTGTAACTTGCACATAAGGTTAAACTGGATTATACATCTGTCTCATTTCTAGCATATGACATACAGTCAGATGTTCAGATGAGACCCACAGGGAGATAAATGAAGGTTTTAACAAACACAGTAATGTATGTAGATCTGTATATTTTCTGAGCTGTCAGCGTGCAGTGAGATATGTTCATTTTGCATACGCTGTGTATCTGCGACAGCTACATTCTGAACAGGCCCATCTGCCTGGAAATAAGATATTTGTTTAGGTCCAAGCCCCCTTCCCCCTTCCTCTCTCCCTCCTACCTTCTTCCCTATCTCCTTTACTCTTGCTCTTTGTGCCTATATATTTTTCTGTTCTTCTTCTTTACTACATTAAATCAAATCAAGATATTTGTTTTCTAAGTTGTAATACTTCAGAAGACATAATACTAATACAACACATACAAATATATTTCTTTTTTTGAAATATATTTCTATTAAAAATGTTTGTTGAACCCCACCTGACATTTCATTTGATTTCACCTCCAGCACTTTTCGCACACCGCAGATACAGGCATATTAACTGTCACATCAGTCATTGCAGAGTTTCATTTTGGTTTCTGGAGGTAATTTTAACGAGCATATTTCATTTTCCTTTTTACAACATTTGCTTTTCAGTTGACACAAGACCAAAGTAGTGATTTAGTTCAAATTTGGTTTCACAAAGTAAAGATTTACATGTTAATTTATCCAGTGAGGAGGATGTCAGGAAAACTGTTGTATGAGTGTAGTAGCTCTGCCGACCTAACAAACCAGCACCCAACGGAGGAATTTATCACAGAGATTAAAGACCACTGGTGACTTTAATTAAAAACTCTAAAATTCTGTCAGTTTTCAGAAACATGCTGCAATTCCTGCTCTGGTTCTGACCAGCATTGTTACTCTGAAGTGTACAGGCATGCATCAGCACATTCCACCAAACAACTCACATTACATTAGTTTCGAACTCTATAACTCTATCTACCATTTGTTTTCTCAAAATGTCATGTTCTAAAGCTAATGCAGCTCACGTGATGGATGAAAGGAAATTAAAAATATAAGATATAGAATCAGATGGTAGCTGCACTCAAACACGCTCTTCTTCATTTGGCTCAGACACAGAGAAAAAAGTGAGTTTTCCTTCATATGAAGACAGAAGAGCATCATTTGGATAAACTGATTATTGATTTAACACAACCTGGAGAAATTAGCTAATTTCTTGCACTAAAAGAGAAAATGGTTCTTATTTGAGAAACTTTATGTTCCCCAACATCTGTGGTCACCTCAATGTTCTGGTTGCTTACTCCCTGCTTGAGCTATCCATGCCATGAACTATGTTGTGTCTTCATCCCTTAACTCTGGGTTATTGCTTCCCTTTAATCCAAGATTGCTATTATTTCATAATCCTGGGCCAAAAAGTGTTTCCAACAGTCTCCTTCACCCTTACCACAAACCTTATCTGCATATCCTGCATAGATGATCTTTGTAGCAAAATTGCTTACTCTGTCCTTTTTTTATGTATCGGCAATAAGTGGGCACTTATCCTTTCGACATATTGCCGTTAGAAATGTCTTTTTTGTCAACAAAAGAATCCACTCTGTACATGCTATTCATGGGAAACAGTGTAATGTTTCCTATTTTGCTTGATGGACAAACATACTTTTTATTTTAGTTTTACATATAATTTCTAAATAAATATAAATAAACTACATAAAAATGATTTAACATGTTTTTTTAATGTTGGTTTAAAAGCAACATTAGAGGCTAAAACAGCAAAAGCAGAAGAAAGAATTTTGTTAGTGTATTTCAGAGATTTCTCCTCTCCTTGAATGAAACTGAGTTGGCACACAGCTGACCTCTGCAAGGGTGCATTGTTTTTGCATGTCTTCTTAAGCCTGTATTTTGTCTTCAGTGAAGATGTCGTTGGTATCAGTCTGCTTATATTAATGCAGAGGTTTTTGTTTGGTACCTATTTGTTTTTAAGTCATGGTTAAAGGTTTTCAAGTATATGTGCTCTTATCAAACTCTTGGTTGGCGGATTCAGGTTTTTTTTTCTTTTAACTGGAACAAAAAATGTTGATTCTAAGAACTATTATGGTTTCACTCTCAAATAAGCAAAACAAACAACTAATTCTAATTCATGCCAAATCTACTCCGGTTTGATGTCAGGAGTTCATGCACAGCTGTCATGGTGATCCACAATAATTCGTAGAATATTCATCATCATAAATGTTGACTCTTGATTATGATCCAGCTAAAAGAAAGTCTGCTTTGTTTCACCCGGACAAATGTTTCAGCCTCGACTGGCTCCCTGCAGCTGAGCACATCTGACAAGCTGCTACTGCTGAGTGTCAGGGAGTTTGCAGAAATATTGCACTGATTATAATTGATGCTGTGTGCTGTGTGTGACGTCTTCATTCGGCGGATTTGTATTCGAAGGTGATGTGGTTTCTGTGTGTGTCTATGAGTGTGTGCCTGCGTGCAGGAGAAAAGAGGAAATGAGTTAAAAGAGCAAGCTGACTTTGCCACAGGTGCTTGTGGGTTATGAAGTACATAAAAGGACTTAAAGATAGGAAAGTGAGACCACTGGGATGCTGTAAGGTGACTTTGATCAGATGGAAGCTAAGGGAGAGGCAAAGAGTTTAGATGTGAGCAGATGGAGGGGTGGAGTGAAGAAATGTGTGATCGAAGGTAAAAAGGAACTGCAGGAGCTCTGATGTTCAGTCTCATCCAGAAATCCAAACACCACACTCACTGTGTTTGAAATGCTTTAAAATAAAGTCCTAGATTCTTATGTTCATAGTTTGGTTTTTCAGGAGAAACAAAAAATTGTCTTTATGTGGAAGAGTGAGAAAACAGTGAGCATAAATATGCATTCCAGTGCAACTGCCTACGAGGATCAAAAACAATCTGAAAGATTATACATGCACAGGTTTTGGTTTTGATGTCTAAATAGAAATTTAACTTGAATCCTCACAACTGTTTGTGTTCCTGGAGCTATCTGACAGAACTGCATCAATGTTTGATTAAAATAATTCCATCTTTTATCACAGTAGCATAATTTCACATAAAAAAGTTTTACAAAATCCATCCTAAGAAAATTTATTCAGTCGGGAAAAAAAACTCTCCTCGAGAAATGAATTTTGTTTCTAACAAAATCACAAATGTCACACTTGGACACAATAGAATAAACTAAACATTTTTCAAAGCTTAATTACAGTTAATTCATGATTTAACAAGAGGAAGAATTATATTTTCTCACAATTTGTTTGGGTGGCTTTTGTCCCATAAAAAAATTAAATCATTTGAAAACTGCGTTTTGTATTTTCTCAGGTTATCTTTGATGTGTAAAATTATGCAAGGACATTTAAGTTTAAAAAACCAAAGAAGTCTGTAAAGGGGCAAACAGTCTTTGAAGTCGCGAAACAGCAGCAAGAACACAGCTACCTGAACTTGCTCAGACCTGTAGTCGGAGCAATAAATAAAAACTAATAAAAACTGGTGCTGACAAACAAGACTAAAAAAAGTGTGTTGGTGCAACACGCAGTGGAGAGGTAGATAAAAAAACAAAACAACAGAATATAAAGATAAATTTATTTAAAATCTTTATAGACATATTTGCCAAAGGTCCCAGTAAATTTGGACCGCTGTGTAATGGTTCAGTTCGCTTAATGCAGGCCAGTTGTTGGGTTTATTACACTCAGATTCACTGATCACTATAATTTCCAGTAGCGCCTCAAGGTCTTCAGCAACTAAAGTGAAGTGCAAACACGCACACATGAGGGAAAAAGTAAGAGTGATGATGAAAGATCTGGAACGTTCTCATTAAGTTGATGATTTCTGATATTATAGAACAACACAAACATTGCTACAGTAATGTTCCCACTTTCTTAAAATGATCATTTCTTACAGCCTTCCTGGAACAGGCCTCAGCAAGATACTCCTGCAGGTTTAAAAGTTTGCCGTAAAAAGCTTGTTTGTTTAATGGCTAACAGAGGCTGTGGTCAACACCGCTTCCTGGTGGTCCAAGTGGACTCCCATCAAGTCTAAAAGCAAAACAGTCTCACAGCATCTTTTTAAATTAAGACCTAATTCTCCACTAGATCTCTGACTATTCTGTGGCCGTGCTTTCTTTAGAATCTTGAAAAATTCTCTGGACTGGATTAAGAATATTGTGACATAACTATTTAGACCAGTTTTCTCCATTTTGAGCTACCATCCTCCAGTTCCATAGATCTGTTTGATGCAAAGTAACTGGGCCACCTAGCTACAGAGATTTCCCAGTGAAACACACTAAACAGAGTGCTATTTCATTCAGTTATCTCACACAGTTGAAGAAAAGCTGCAGACTGTAATGAGTTCCATGAACTGGTGCACCAATGTGTTCAGGTATTATTTTTGATGTTCTTCCATCTCTCAGTTTAGGTGTGGAGGGCTTCCAGGATACAGTGATTTGTCATCCATCTCTTTAGATCTTTTTCCCTTGAGTAGAAATTTTGCTACTGGAAAAATAAGGTTCTGTAAACTTGTTTTTCCTCCTATAGGGAGAACATTACCACTGGCAAAAATGCAGGTTTTTATTAGTTTGTGATAGCATGCAGAGGGTTGTTTCCAACAACAACAAAATAAGGTTGTCCAAATTTCCATCCTTACCTGCAGTCCAAGGGACAAAGGACTCTTTAAATGAAAAGGACTGCAGGGTGTGGGAAGCATTAGGCAGTTGGACTGCTTACCTTAAAGTTGAACTTTGTACTTGTTAATGTGCAAAGAGAGATACAAATAGTGCCTTGCAAAATAATTCATACCCTTTTTTAATTTTTTAACATTTTGTCATATTGCAACTGCAAATTCAATGCATTTTATTGGATTTTTATGTGATAGACAACCACAAAGTATAACATAATTGTAAAATGGATGAAAAAAACTATTTAGGAAAAAAATCTAATTATTGTGGTGGGTTCATGTGTTCCTTAGAAGTCTTTTGAGGTATCTCTTTACCAGCTTTGCACATCTAGAGACTATAATCTTTGCTCTTTCTTCTTTGTAAAGTAGCTGAACTTGGTCAGATTTCTTGGAAAACATCTGTGAAATAAATTTTCAAGTTATGGCAGACAAATTTAGGTCTGGGCTTTGACTGGGCCATTCTATCAAATGAACACACTTTCATCTAAACCATTCCACTGTATCTCTGGCTGAATTTTTAGGGTCGTTATCCTGCTGTAACCTCTGTTCCAGTCTCAGGTCTCTTGCAGACCCTGACAAGTTTTGCTCTGTCCTGTATTTAGGTCAGTTCATCTTATTGTACACTTTAACAAACTTCCCTGCTGAAGAAGGTATCCCCACAGCATGATGCTGCCACCATTATGTTTCACAGTGGGAATGGTATATTCGGGGGATTTTCAGTGTTAGTTTTCCACCACACACAAGGCCAGAAAGTTACATTTTGTTCAGATCTCATCAGAGCAGCTTCTTCTGAATGTTTAATGTGTTCCCTACATAGTTTGTGGTAAACTGTGAAAATGACCTCTTTTGGATTTATTCCAACAAATGCCATGAAGGAAGAATTTATGCAGTGCCTGACTTATAGTTGAGCTGTCGACAGAATTTCCCACCAGACTGTGAATCTCTGTAGAGTTATCAATGGCCTCTTAGTGGGATATTCTACATCCAATGTGTTAGTTTGGCACAGACAATATGAAGGAAGAATTCAAGCTGGAATAACAACCATTAAATATAAAGATAAAATTTATTCTGTGTGTTCCACCTGCTGCTGCTAGTTCTGTGACTTGTTTTTTTTTTTTTTTTAGTTATTTTTAGGCTCTAGTGGCCTTTATTATTTTTCCAAGTAGTTTTTTGACAGTATGTAGACGGGAAATGGTTTGGAAAGAGTGGGGTAAGGGAGTGCAGAAAACATCAACAGGCCGTGATTCAATCCCATGACAGCCTGCGTCGAGGACTGAGGCTTTCGTATATGGGACGCGTGCTTAACCCACTATACCACCAGCACCTCACCCAGTTCATTGACTTGGTGCATTTTGCATATTGGTCTATATGAGTCACTACTTTTAAAACTCATTGCCCCCTGCCTGTTTATACTAACTAAAACTGAGCTCCCTTACCACACTGTAAAGTTTATAGAAGAAAAGTTCAGTCTGGATGGTTTAGCTAAAGGCAATCCACTTTTAAATAAGGAGACCACTTACTCCAGATTATTAAGTCTTTAGACAAAGAAAGGAGTGAGACCTGAAAACATAGATCAAGTTCTACTGAACCACCCAATCTTGTTAATTGCAAGATACTCCAAATTAACTTCATTTGTTTTAGTTTGAGATGCAAGTGTTCTAGCCTAACATCCAGTGGCTCTGAATGCTATGTATTTGCGCATATATTTGTTGAATAAACATATTCCACCCACGTTTATTGGCACCAAAGTTAGAGATATGCAAATACCTTTAAAATACATGTATTTTTTATTGCAGTAGCATAGTCATTGTGGGGAAAAATTGCAATGAAGGAAATATATGTTTTTTACTAAATCACTGTTGCCACACCTTAAGATAACACTGCTGTCAGAACTTTCTACAACCCCTTTTTTCCAACAAGAGAGCACTTAATCTCTTCCTATAACATATCTCAAAGTTGGAGAAACAAGTATTCTGTTGAAAGTCCCACCGATGACCCAGAGGAGTCCACCTGGTCTTTATTTTCAATTTCCTTGCATTTCAAGTACTTCATATTGCCATAACATGTAGCAAGGTCACTATTCTTGACAGTGGGCAAGAGGTGCTTTCCACGTATTTGTTATTTGTTTTATACCATGACTGTATGGGGGCAAGAAGGTCCAGCCTGGGCCCTTCTGCATAGGGTTTGTTCTCCCTATATGCATGAGTGGGTCCTCTCTGGGTAAACCGGCCTCCTCCAAAAGTGCAAAATTGTATGTTAGGTTGGTTGGTTCTCTAAACTGCCCTTAGGTGTGGTTGATTGCCTGTGTGTTTCCATATTGCCCTTTGATAGACCGAAAATTCATCCAGTGTGTACCCCAACCCTTGACCCTGCACAGTTTAGCAGGACAATGTACGGATGAATGGATACATTTTACACCAGGGTCCCTTGGTGTTTTTTTTTCCAACCATTTTTTCAACCATAGTCTCATCTGACCAAACCAAGCTCTTGCCAAGATTCCATTATTTGTTCCAGCTCTCTAAAAGTGATCTTTAGAAATTGTATTTACTTCCCTTACCATCATGCTCACTGTGCATGAAAATCCTTGGGCCTCATCTAGACTTCTTTGTCACAGTTCCAATTGTGTTGAGACTTTGAAAATGTTGTACTGATTGTAAAAATGGGTAACTAATAACTTGTTATTAGCTACTGTGTTATAGCCATTTCCTGACTTTCATATATTCCATATCTCTTCCTAAGTCAAAATTCATGTTCTTTTCTCTTTCCCATTTTTGATAGTGAACTAAGAGAAATGTGTGTCTTGGCCTGTTATAGTTACATCTTAGGGAAACAAAATGTCATCTACAATCTACAAGCAATTAATGTTCTCCGACACTATGGTCAACTTAAAAAGTCCAGCTGTAAATCTAAAATGTTTTACTAGTATTTCTTACATTGTATGTGGTGTCAATAAGTGTGTCACTGGTGACATTGTTAAAGAAAATCTTAATGTGGGATATTTTTTTCCCAGTGAATAAATGTACTCAAATTCAAGGCTGGAGTTTTAAGAATTTTGTTTTGTGGGAGATTGTTATTTAAAGGGTTTTTACAGATCTTTATAAGAGAACACTATACTTACGGGTATGTGAATCATATCAGGCACACTTGTTGCCAGATAACAAGTAGAATATGAAGGCTATGCAATAAGAAAAGCATATTTACCAGATTTTTGTCAAGATGCTGATGCTCATTTTTGATTACGTTGAAAACATGTGACCATGAGCACAGATTGTCTTACTGTGAATCCAATATTCTCTGTTTAAAGAACCTTATCTATCGACTGCCTGTTTTTAGGCCCAAAGGTGTGAGATGTTAAATAACTTTAATGTGCAGACTCAATTAAACCTTCCTTGTTTTACAAATGATATGTGCGAATGAGGCTGATGTGCTAATTATGGATTTTTTTGTTTTCACATTTTTTAAGTCTGTCTCTTGAAAGGATCACACTAACAGCATGTTATAGCACTTTGTATCATCCTTTTCGCAACGCGAGTCAGTTCTCTTTCACACAGTTTGAAGTGCTAATGTTACACTTGTCCTTGTTATCTGTTGGAGCAGATGGATCATCTCCACAAAGCTGTGATTAGCCCAAGCTTTGGGTTAACATCACCCCTGAAGAGGAAGCCAAGCTCCTGCAGTGCCTCTCGGGTAAGATTCAACTCTGAGGTGGGTGGTGTCTCATGGGAAACACTCACTTTAAACTGTTGCCCCCAAGCTTTTAAGACACATGCTTTTTTATGACAGTTGAACAGCTGAAGAGACCTGACCTTGATTCAAGGCCGTTTGACTGGATCTGAGGAAGTTTAGCTGTCTTATGTAACACCTGGCCGATTTAGGGGCACTTCTGATGTTTGTCTTTCAAAAGAAAGTTTGTGTAAAATTAGCCAGAGGTGTAATTACCACAAATTGGATTTCTATAGTAAGAGGAAGACGTCCTGAGCTGGAGATTTTTAGGAATAAACATGTAAATCAGAGAAATCTGTGTCAATGTGAAACTGTTTTCCCATAATTTACACATAAAGCTGATGTTAGCGAAGAGTAATTGAAATCTGTTGTAGGGTGCCTCAAAAAAGTATTTATTCCCCTTGAAGCTTTTCACATTTTTAGATGTAATTAACCACAGACCAATTTATTTTATTGTGATTTTTTTAAAGAGCACTAATGGAACCAATAGTAACCATGAAGACCAAGGCTATGGAGAAGTTAAAAACGCTGTCAGGTTGTAAAACAATATCCCAAGCTTTTGGACATCTCACAGAGCATTGCACTATCCATCATCTGGCAACAGAAAGAGTTTGGCACAACTGCAGAAATAGCAAGTCCTGGACATCAACCTACACTGACCAGCAGAGTGAGAACAGGATTAATCAAAGAAGCAGCAAAGACCCATGGTAACCCTAGCTGCACAGCTATTGACCACGCACTGCACAAATCGATTTTTTATTTAAAAGTAAAAATAAGAAAGCCATAAGAAGTCCTGTTTGAAGTTTGCCACTATGTAGGCGACAGCAAATATATGGAAGAAGGTGATCTGGTTAGATGAAATCAAAGTTGAACCTGTAAATTGCTACTGTATGTGTTAAGGAAAACTAACACTGCGCATTACCATAAACCCCATTCCCACCATTAAACATGGAGTAGGCAGCATCATGTTTGGGAATGTTTTTCTTTAGCAGGGACAGAAAACTTGGTTACAGTTGATACAGGACAATCCTGGAAGATAAGCTGCAAAAGATTGGGGAGGAGGTTCACCGCCCAGCACAACATCAGCCCTCAACATGCATCCGGAAATACTCTAGAATGGTTAAGATCAAAGCATATTGATTTTGCCTAGTGAAATTCTAAATCTAAATAAAATTGAGAATCTGTGAATTGAAAATGTATGTTCACAGAAGCTCCCAGTCAAATCTGAATGAGCTTGAACTATTTTGCAAAGGAAAAGGCAAAAAAATCTATCTCTCAACCCTGAAAGATTTGCAGCTTTAAATGCAACTAAAGATAGTTCTCTTGTATCGGGGATGGGTGGGTGTTTAAAATGGAAACCCTGTTTTGTTTTTTTTCCTCTTTACATGTGTCCACTCCCTTGTGTCAGTTTATCATGTTGAATCTTAATAAGTCACATTAAAGTTTGAAGTTGTAAGATGACAAAATGTGAAAGGTTCACAAAGGGGCATGAATACTTTTGCAAATCCCTATACTTGTGACCTTATTATCTGCATATTATTTGACTATGGGAGTCCTCTGTGGTGGTGTAGCTGGTTATGTCTGACATTTTAGATACAAGGGACCTTGGTTCGCTTCCGGGTTGCGTCAGGAAGGGCATCTGGCATAAAAATTCAGCCAGGTCTGTGTGCAGCTTACTGTGTGTGCACTTGCTCTGGTAACACCTGAATAAGAGAACAGCTGAGAAGAACTTATTATGACTATGGCACTAAAGGAATCCTCTAATATTCCTAGAGTTACAGTCCTATTCAGTTTCATGTGAAGTGTTGCAATGTGAAATGTCTGTGCTGGTTTTATGTTGGATGTACCTTCATGATGTTTTTGTGCTTTCTCTCCAACATACAGGCTCCGGCGTCCTCCCACTACAGCAGCACGAGGCATGCAAAAAGGCTCAAAGCTCTGGACGCCCCAGATTCAAAGATCAAGACCTCTGAACCAGTCGCCAAGGAAACCACATCACAAATCCTCTCGTCATCCTGCTTGCAGCCCTCTGGCTCTGACACGACATCAGGTGTGTCTCTGAAGGCATGCATGCTACTCTGTGTTTATGCATCTGTGTGTATGTGCATATGGACAACGTTAGATATATGAACATACAGCTCGAACCTTCTCTTCTCAGTCGCAACTTTAACTCTTTGATGTGAGAACCCTCCTGCTGCTTTGGGTTGCCCAGCGAGCAGCGATTAAAGGTTGAGCATTATCCTCTTCTCCATCTTCGTGTCTACATTTTCCTGACCTCATTCTGTGGTCTCCTGAGATCAAAAGCGCATTGAAAAGTGCTTTGAATGCAATCTGTGGGCAGCTGTAGAGTGCGCCTACAGAGTATGTGTATCTGGAGGCATGTTAGCATTACTGTGGAGGGGTGTCGAAGCATTAACTGCTTTCCAGTATATGTGTATTTTTTATTTTATTTTTTTGCCCATGCTGATGCTTTTGTGTGGGTGTTAAGAAACAAAAGCAATAGCTTTTAGCAAGCTTACGAACAAGAAAGGTTGTACATGCTTAATTCCACAAAACAAGTAGATTTTTTATGTTTGAGAGTGAATGAAAAACATTGTTAGTCTGGAGTTTGTTTCAGGTTGAGCACTTGATGAACATCTTGAGTGAAGGGGGAACAGTGGGAACAAATGTACACTCCCTCAGCTCGGCTGGGCTAATCATTGTTAATAGCGTGAATAGAGTGAATCCGTTAAATCAGCCTGTGCTCCTCTAGGACCTGGTGGTTCTCACTAAAGATAACAGAGCAAACTAATCTTTATGTAGGACTGTCAATTAAAGAGCTTGCAGACAGATCCAAGGGGAAATAACTGAGTGTTGTGTGATTAGAAAGTTGGTGAAGCTCATAATCACCTGTTGCCTTAGCTTCAGCCTGAAAGAAAAATTATTTGATTGATGTTTCTGGTACCTGTCAGAGTTCAGCAAATTTATAGACAATGAGGATATATGTATTGCAGTATGTACATCAAGTCCATTAAAGCATCAGCAAAATCATTAAATGTGGGCTTAGAGATGGACTATTATGTTTAGTTTAAAAATGTAGCAGATATTAAATTCTACTACTATATGACTATTTAATCAATCAGTCTCCTATATTTATCAATCAGTTACAAACCCTGAAGTGTCTGCCAGTATTTATATCAGAAGCTAAACTTTATCTTTATAATTTTCTATCCTGTAAAATGTACACTTTAGATATTTTATGCTCAAATGTCCCAGACAGTACAAGCTATAGCAATGGCCTTTGCTATAGCCAAAGTCCAAAATGTTGAATTCTGACATTTGTGTGAAGTTGTTGATTTACCCATTATTCTGCTGTATGCATGTTTGATGGCCAGTGTGTGTCTCGTGTTATCTTAGAGTTCTTCATGCTTCATCTGTTTCCTTTTAAGCCACCTATTTGAGTAACAATATCTATTCTAAACTTCTCTGCTTTTAGAACCTTCAGCCCCAAACTCTTCTTCAGACGCAACATTGCTGAGTTGCGGCCCCACTGAAACATTGAAAGAGCCCACCAACCACGCCCTGCCAGCCAGTCCAAGGACAGCTGAGAAAGATGGAGAAGCGGAGACTCCAGGTCAAGAGACGGAGCAAGAGAAGGCAAAACGCCTTCTCTACTGCTCCCTCTGCAAGGTTGCTGTGAACTCTGCTTCGCAGCTCCAGGCTCACAATAGCGGTAAGAAACAGCGAGCATGTTGTCAGAAATGACCTACACGTGTTATGTTTGAGACGCAACATTGTTGTTGGGACTTCATGTGTGCTCAGGTTCTAAGCACAAAACAATGCTCGAGGCCAGAAGTGGCAATGGAGCCATTAAGTCCTTTCCCAGGATAGGAGTCAAATCTAAGATGGCGGCTCCATCTGAGCCATCAACTGGACTGCAGAACAAAACTTTTCATTGTGAGATCTGTGATGTGCATGTCAACTCTGAGACCCAGCTCAAACAGGTGAGCTGTTCTACATGCTCTTTAAAAAATGTAAATACTTAATGTTATGTAAAAAATTATTTCATATTTGTTTTTATTTTATTTTTATTTATTTTAAATATCTGTACATTTTAATGCACGTGTTTAGTGTTTAATTGTGATGCTCTTTTTTGTATAGATTTGTATCTGTGAAAGCTGCTATATAAACAAAATTTACACACAAAAACATTTATAATCATTTAATGTGCACATGTGGGGGAGGTCTTTGTTTAGCCCACCTCTATTACAAAACCACGGGGTGGAGATATTTTGCTGATAAAAAAGCATGTATTAGATTTAAAAACTTTCCTTAGTTGCATCGACCTTTCAGTTTTTGTTCACAGTGCTTTACCTTTTAAATGTTCTGTGACATTTGGAAGATTTCAAACAAGTAATGTCGCCTCTGTCTCTATTTTTAATTTGAGATTTTTTTTAAAAAACAACAGAGTTTTACAATCTGTATTTAAAACACTGAGCATCTTTTGCTCACTGTATGACTCAAGAGCTATAGTTTTCAATGCCTGACAAAGAATATGTAATTTATTTTTTTGATTGTTAAACAAAAGGTCATTTCTTTTGCAAGATGTAATTTTCTTGATTCAGTACAAAACAAGGCATTTTTATCAAAATGCTTTGATAAAAGAAGGTCCAAAAGTCCTGGTGTTTTTTTTTTTAGAGACAATACTGTAGAGTACAGCCTTCAAATGAAGCATGAGCAACAGACATCAGAGATCACGGCTTATCAGACTTATTTTGCATATACTCTAAAGCTATATAAAGGTCAGCTGTCTCCCCCATTAGCTATTCACACAGTTCAACAGCTCCATCCCTTTATCCATCATGCATTACAGTCATGTATGAGGATATGTTGGACTCTGCATATTTTATTTCAAATCACAGTGGGAACATCTCACACCTGTCGATGCAGGTGAGTTAAAATTGCTGATCTCCCAAGATAATGAGCACAAAGCTACCGAGCCTTTTCTATTTCAGTGAGCATTTGAGTCTGATGCTGCCCTCACCGTTCGTGATATGACTGCATAGTGTTAGTCTCCATACCTTACTGTTTCAAACTTAACTTTGACCAGGTGCCCATGAATATTTAGTAGCTTTCTGCTGATTGTGTGCCACGTAGCCCACAGCCATCTGTTTGTGCTGGTCAGTCAAATCAAAAGGACCTTCAAATCTGTCCAATTTGAATATTTTGTATCAAAACTAAAGAACCAACAAATCATAGGCTTTGAATCCTCAAAATAAGATTCTTTTAAACCTCCTTTATTTAATCTGGACAAATTATTCAGTTTTTGAAACAAAGAAAGCTGTTACCATTTTTCATCTTCACTTTTACACTCTTCCTGTGTCTGTCTGGAGGCAATTTCCTGTATGTTTATCTTTCCATTTTTTCTCCAGCACATCAGCAGCAGGAGACACAAGGATAGAGCAGCAGGTAAACCAGCCAAGCCAAAGTTCAGCCCCTACACTCCCACCCAGCAACTCCAAAGTCTCCAGGCAGTGAGTACTGTGCTGTTTCAGTGCTGTTGTTTCCTCTCATCTTTGTGTTTGCATACTAGAGTTGATTCTCAGGAGCCTCTTCTGGGAAGCTCAACTCCATGCACCCAGTGAACCAAAATGTCAGCGATATAAAATGAATTATAAACTATTTTAACTCTGTATTGCTTTGATGTTTGAAATTAGGCAAGCTGACCTAATGTAGCATGCTTCCCAATTATTGAAACCCTGATAAAAATATGTAAAGGTTTTTAAAATAAATTAATCTTTGATTGCAGAAGTATAACATCAAACCTTTAATTTGAGTACTATTTTTCATAGGGGAAAAACTCACAAGCAGAATTGATGTTTTTTTATTTGACCACAATCTAATCTACCCTGGATGTAGGTCAATGTAACTAAAACATTATTTTATTTTATGTTTCCTGTCCATAAACGTTAGGGACCTTAATTAGGAATCTATGATTTCCTTAACATGGTATAACTGTGATATGAGACTGAGGTCACTCCTTAAAATGTGAAAGACAAGAGAGCATGCCATAACAGTGAGTATATTGATCTTCAAAAGCAAACAAAAACGTATTTTTTGTCACCAGTCACCCACAGAAGGATGGCAGGGGACTTATTGTTCAAAGGCTACAGGAAATATTGGGAAGTACAAGAGTGCAAGTCTCCAAGACAACTATTAGGTGTTTTCTTCATGCCAGGAAAAAGTATTTTCTGTCCTACCGTCAAAAATGTAAGCATGTAGAGTTTGCAAAACACTACAGTGACTTTAAGTGGAACAATTTGGTTTGGTCAGACAAAACTAAGGTTGAGATTTTTGGCAACGATTTCTCCATGTGTCATGTTTTGTGTCTGTGGAGAACCCAAATGCAGACAGGAGGCAGGCAGAATCATTTTAAAGTGGATTTAGTGGAGAAGAAAGAACTTACATTTACAGATAAAATAGAGAGGTAAAAACCAACTATGACTAATAGGTAAGATATAGGAGCATTAACACGAGATACTGAGAGTCAAATAAATGGAGGAACAAAAACAGACTGAGGAGGGGGATTTATGAAATGGTAAACAGGTGAATCTTATTAACAAAATAGGCAAAAGTTATCAGACCAGGGATGGGACTATGAGAATCATAAAAGCTTTATTGCCAAGTACGTTTTTGGACATACAAGGAATTTGTTTTGGCGTAGTCGGTGCAATACAGTACAAATTAAACAGTATAAACATATCTACAATATAATATAAATATATGTGCACGGTTCAGGAAACTAAAGCAAATACTATACGTGCACAGAAGAATCTGATACATCCAAAACAGAAAACCAAAGACAAACACTAAACAAAAGGTTAACGCAGTGATATATACAAGTTAATGACAAAACAGAACAAAAACAAAACCCCAAAAATCTACTAAAATACAAAATCAGCCCAAAATGAGACAGAAACTGACAAAAATTAAACTAAAACACCTCATACCAATTGTTTAGTACAGTTGAGAATTTGTGATGCTGTTTCTCTACCAAAAGGGTTGGCAGCCTTGTAAGAGTGCATGGCATCATGAATCCTTTGAAATATCCGGTGATTTAAAATAACAATCTGATGCGCTCTGCAAGGAAACTGAAATGTGGTTGTAGCCAGATGTTTTGGCTGGATAATGACCCAAATGCATGGCCAGTGAACAACAGAAATGACCTAGCTGATTTAAAAAATCCAGTTATTTCTTTACGTTCACCACTGACAAAACAGTACTCAAATTTGAGGTATATTTTCTTTTTCATTGCAAAATCACGATACTGCAATAAAAGAGGACATTTTTGAAGACATGGTGCCATAAAACTATTGATCCAAATCTACAAGTACCTCTCTTGTGCCCTGCTGTATTTCCATATGAGGAAAAAAAATAAGATTTTAATGGTTGGGTTTTTTTTGTGCCTCTTCCTCAGATAAGACTTACTCTGCAAAAGAACCAAGACCTGAGCAAACCTCTGGCGTCCTGTCTCCTACATCATCAACTTTCTGTTGCCCCTGTTGCCCTTCCACCTTTGTCACCCTTTTCGCTCCAGACCAACTCAAGACCCACCCTATTTCATGGTCAGCCTCTCCCCCAGGCTCTACTTCATCCAGTCACTGGACCCATCTGTTCACCACACACACCGGTTCTGTTTTCCCCTTTCTGACCCCTTCAGGATCTCCCCCAGATCTTGAAATGATCTGACATTAGACAGTACTCCCTGTTCTCAACAAACCAGTAGTGTGTCAAGAACCACACAAAGTAGTGGTTGTAGGCACTAGAAATGCCACGAGATGTGTTACAACTGAAGGATATATTGAAAAGCAAATCGGTAAAAAACAAGGTGTTTTTTAGAGCTGAGATGGTGTTTGAAGTTGTGCAGGTGCTGATGTAGTTGTCATAGGTCTGCAACTCGTGAAACGAAATGCATAATGGCATTCTTGATGGCAGAAACTCTTATAGGTGTGTATTTTGCAGCTACACAAATACAGTTATTGACAAAACAATTTTTTAATGTGAAAAGGTTTTTCGAATTTTTCGAATATTACATTTTTTTACCACTTTTCCATACTAACAAAATAAAAAGACTGAAGAATTAGCTCTCTGCGTAGTTACAGCTTGCACTTTGGCAGAAAACTATGTTTTCTGTAAGTCCTTTATTATTCCAGCTATAACCTGTTTTTTGAAACAAGAAAATTACTTCTAGAAATGCATAGCTTCAACTACCCTTCAGATGTAGTCATTGAAATTAATTAAGAGATAACTCCTGAGAGGGGCTCGTGCCAGTGGTTTTTACGAAAATCCTCTAAATTTAAGTTCATTGGATATTCTTTAACCTTAAATCCATGCAAGTCACAGCAAAAATAAAGCAATTAAAGCCTGTTTTCCACTAATACCTACTCTACCCACTCTGTTTGGGCCGCATTGCTTTGACGACCTCATGAACACTGAGGTGGTACTCCATTGTAATGGAAAAGGGCCCGAACGGTGTATGGTAGTCGAGTCTAGTCAAACAAGAACTAGAAAAAGAGCCATAAGGTGCATTGTTGAGCTACACAAACTCAGGAGAAAGGTCACCAGTGTTTCCTAAAAGCAGTGGTGGACACAGCTAACCAAAATGTTAGCTTCACTAACCCTAACCCAGTTCCAAAGTTATCAAAAATGCTAATCTGCTAAATGAAAAATGTGTTCCACTATTAGCTGTAAGCAGATTAGTGGAACCATGCCCACCACAGCCTAAAACCAATACATTTGTTTTTTGTTTTGGAGTGAGGGTCTTGTTATGATCAGTCAATATATTGGACAAAGCACTTGTAGTTTGTAAATTTTTGTCTATTTTTAAATTTAATTTGGATTTCTTGTCTCTCTTTATCAATTCTTTTTGAACCTATGATTTGAAGCAGTAAAATGGCTACCAGAAGGGCCCAGTCAGCTTATTATAAACTTTCCCATGCAATTAAACTAAGTTAATTGTTAGAGTTTGTTGGAAGCCCCATTGAGGAGCTCATACATTCAGATTTGTATCAGGAAATTTAAACAAGTCGTAGCTCATAGCTGAGTCTCAAACTTCAGTTTCATAAACCTAATCAGGGTTAGGGGCAGGGTTGCCAACATTTTCTTTAAGGGACAGTTCAAAATGTTTAAAGAAGGTTCTGTTAAGTCATCATGATTATTTACTATCTTATCTGAACTAAATAACTCTCTTAGCACCCCATTATAATATTAAAACTTTCTAAAAAAGCCAAAAAACTCATTAATACAGACAATCGAAACAAATATTAGTAAATTTTTAAAGTGATCTTATGGAAAATCACATTTAAAAGAAGAATGCATCCAGCTGCTATTTAAATAAGTGAAGAATGTCAAAAAATGAATAAAAAGAGCATCATTCCACAGTCGAGATGCAACAGTCTGGAAAAAAGCGATCTTCTCAATACTTACTACAGGTCCTTCTCAAAATATTAGCATATTGGGATAAAGTTCATTATTTTCCATAATGTCATGATGAAAATTTAACATTCATATATTTTAGATTCATTGCACACTAACTGAAATATTTCAGGTCTTTTATTGTCTTAATACGGATGATTTTGGCATACAGCTCATGAAAACCCAAAATTCCTGTCTCACAAAATTAGCATATCATTAAAAGGGTCTCTAAACGAGCTATGAACCTAATCATCTGAATCAACGAGTTAACTCTAAACACCTGCAAAAGATTCCTGAGGCCTTTAAAACTCCCAGCCTGGTTCATCACTCAAAACCCCAATCATGGGTAAGACTGCCGACCTGACTGCTGTCCAGAAGGCCACTATTGACACCCTCAAGCAAGAGGGTAAGACACAGAAACAAATTTCTGAACGAATAGGCTGTTCCCAGAGTGCTGTATCAAGGCACCTCAGTGGGAAGTCTGTGGGAAGGAAAAAGTGTGGCAGAAAACGCTGCACAACGAGAAGAGGTGACCGGACCCTGAGGAAGATTGTGGAGAAGGGCCGATTCCAGACCTTGGTGGACCTGCAGAAGCAGTGGACTGAGTCTGGAGTAGAAACATCCAGAGCCACCGTGCACAGGCGTGTGCAGGAAATGGGCTACAGGTGCCGCATTCCCCAGGTCAAGCCACTTTTGAACCAGAAACAGCGGCAGAAGCGCCTAACCTGGGCTACAGAGAAGCAGCACTGGACTGTTGCTCGGTGGTCCAAAGTACTTTTTTCGGATGAAAGCAAATTCTGCATGTCATTTGGAAATCAAGGTGCCAGAGTCTGGAGGAAGACTGGGGAGAAGGAAATGCCAAAATGCCAGAAGTCCAGTGTCAAGTACCCACAGTCAGTGATGGTCTGGGGTGCCTTGTAAGCTGCTGGTGATGGTCCAGTGTGTTTTATCAAGGGCAGGGTCAATGCAGCTAGCTATCAGGAGATTTTGGAGCACTTCATGCTTCCATCTGCTGAAAAGCTTTATGGAGATGAAGATTTCATTTTTCAGCACGACCTGGCACCTGCTCACAGTGCCAAAACCACTGGTAAATGGTTTACTGACCATGGTATCAATGTGCTCAATTGGCCTGCCAACTCTCCTGACCTGAACCCCATAGAGAATCTGTGGGATATTGTGAAGAGAACGTTGAGAGACTCAAGACCCAACACTCTGGATGAGCTAAAGGCCGCTATCGAAGCATCCTGGGCCTCCATAAGACCTCAGCAGTGCCACAGGCTGATTGCCTCCATGCCACGCCGCATTGAAGCAGTCATTTCTGCAAAAGGATTCCCGACCAAGTATTGAGTACACAACTGTACATAATTATTTGAAGGTTGACGTTTTTTGTATTAAAAACACTTTTCTTTTATTGGTCGGATGAAATATGCTAATTTTGTGAGATAGGAATTTTGGGTTTTCATGAGCTGTATGCCAAAATCATCCGTATTAAGACAATAAAAGGCTTGAAATATTTCAGTTAGTGTGCAATGAATCTAAAATATGACTGTTAAATTTTCATCATGACATTATGGAAAATAATGAACTTTATGACAATATGCTAATATTTTGAGAAGGACCTGTATATCTGGCCCTGTGGAATATGAGTAGATTTTGGTTTGAGGTGTTTCTGGCTTTAGCAGTTTGGTTAAATAGAAGGAGTTTTAAACACGCTGAGCCCTGAAAGTCTGGATGTTAAAATGAATTCTAAAATTAACAGGCAACCTTTGCAAAGATATTACCACAGTATTGGTGAGAGCTCTTCTGTTTCTTCCAGTTAAGAGTCTTGTTGCAGAGTTTTTTGTTGATAAATGTGAAAAGAGCATCACAATAGTCTAGATGACAAGGAATAAAAGCATGAATAACCATCTCAAGATCCTGTTTTGACACTAACTTATAGTTTGGAATTATTTTTGGCACTAAAGTAATTCAGACATTTTAAAGAACTGAGCATTTTGAAGGGGAGTACAGCTGAAATCTGCATAAATGTGATAAGAGATTTTATGAAATTAATTAATGCTCTGACCAGGGGGGGTGTATACACAGTCAAAAAGAAAGTGGGCCCAAAACAGAGCCTTGGGCTACCACACATATGAGATCAGTAGAACTTGTCATGACATGGTTTATACAGCTTCTGTTTGAATTTTAAGATCTGAATCATTCAAACCAATTTCAGATATCCACACCAAACAATGAAGTCTATTAATTATGATGGTGTGCCTGACTGTGCCAGAGATGACAAAAAGTGTAACAAAACTTCTATGTATGTGGCCATGATGATGCCACACATGCATAACCTTAACATGTCTACCTGATGTACACTACCGGTCAAAGGTTTTAAAAACACTTTAACTTGATGGGTCTCTTTAACTTCATGACTTTTTACATTCTAGATTCTCACCAAAGGCAAGAAAACTATGAATGAGCTCACATGGAATTATGTAGTAAACAAAAAGTGTGAAATAACTCTAAACATTTTTATATTTAACATTTTTCAAAATAGCCACCCAATGCTTTGATTACTGCTTTGCACCCTTAGCCTTCTCTCCATGAGCTTCATGAGGTGGTCATCAGAAATGGTTTTCCAAAGAGTCTAGAAAGAACTTCCCAGAGGTACACTTGGAGGTACACACAGTCATAGTGGGCACATTAAACAACATTTATATATTTTATTTTTACACCACCTCAAGGCATTGGAAATGGTAAGAGACTTATCTAATGCAGGTAAGATATTTGTTGATCATGTTTTCCCACTTCAAAAATCTGAAATAGCCTTTACAATACAGAATTATCCAATAATTGCTGTTCCAAATTTACTTCCACAAGGAACAGTCTTTGTCCAATACCATGATGCAAATCTTTTATTGCTGATAAAGTTATTGGTAGCAGTATTGTGCAACTTAAAAACCCTCACCAACAATGGAAAAAAATTCTGTCAGAATTTTAAGTCTGAGGAAACAATCTTTTTCTGCACTAAGAACTGCACAATAATACAACATTTTGGCAGTTAATTAAAGATATTTGATTTTTTAAAATTATATATCATAGATTGCTCCTCTAGATAAATATCTGCTTTTGATATTTTAAATAGTATGAGTAAGGGGTTCTCACAACAAACGTATTGTCCATGTTTTTTTTATTATTATCTCAGTTTCTGGAAGTTGGCAGCCACAGTGAAGAGCTTATTGCCATTGGGATGTCAAAGAGTTTCCATGGTGCTTCCTCTGTTCTTCCCAAATATGAATCACTACATTGATGAAGAATGTATTAAAAACTACCTTTTGAAGACTAATTCTTATTCCACTTGCATGGGAGGAAAACTGTGGGCGCCTGAACATTTGCATGTCACTTTACGTATGATGTCACTTACATCATTAGTGTTTAAAGAAACTAATGATGTGAGTGTGGATTGCATGAGTGTGGATTGCATAAGCTGTGGATTGCATGAAGGAGTGATTGCAGATGGTTTCCATTTTGCCTTATTTCAGATATAAAACCTTTCATTGATTAAGGTGACTTCAGAATAAATCAGATGCTCCAACATGTCCCATTCACTGAAAAGACTAAAATAAAACTGTATCCACATAAACAGTGGCACATCTTGCTTGTCAAAGGGAAATAGGCCTCTTTAAAAAGAGCTGGAATAAATATTGCTCCATTTTTTTTTTTTTTCTGCCATGTGTTCACCTAAAACATTGCCAGAAAAGTTGATGGGCTAAGACCCTGTTAAAAATTGCCTCCTTCAAAACACATAAATTGTTGCATTTTGACTCACACTTAAATACAGTTTATCCTCTCTTGTTTTTACAAGTATGCAAGAAATCTCTTGTTTTTGGTTTGTTTTCAAGTATTTTCCCTAAAAAACAAAAGGACCTATTCAAGTTCAATAGACTGAAAGCTCCTTCGTATGCATGCTCCTAAAGCTACGCTCTCTGCAATAAATCACTGCTGGAATGTTCTTCATGTTAATGGTTGTCTTTCTGATGACACTTACGCCACCGTAGCTCTAAGCAATGTTTTAGTATATTTTAAGAAAAAGTCACTTTGAACGCAGTTGTGTGAGACTGATGAGCTTGTACAAGCTCCAGGTCTTCACAAGCAGGATGTGGGCCTCTGGGCTAGAGACAGTTTTGGTGCCCTACCCAAATACATTTATTTTACACATGCAAAATCATCTAGACTGATATGAAGTACACATCCCATGTAGGTCTTTAGAATCAATCAATTATTTTGAATAGAGCCAGTCCAACCTGTGTGGCAACAGGAAGAAGGGTATAACATCTGAAAAAGCAACATATCATGCCCTGATCTAAAGAAATTCAAGGACAGATGAGAAAAATTCATTCACATCTAAGCCTTCGGGATCCCAGCAACCAAAGTGACAACCATTATCCACAAATAGAGAAACCATGATGGCCGGCAAAATTATTCCAAAAGCAGATTGAGGACTCTTCCAGGAGGTCACAAAATAACCAAGAACAACAACTAAAGCACTGCAGCCTCATTGTCCTCGGTTAAGGTCAGCGTTCATGATTCAACAATAAGAGACTGGGCAAAAATGGCATCCATGGGAGAAATCCCAGGTTAAAACCACTGATGACCAAAGAAAATGCAAAGACCAGACTCACCTTAGCTGAATGACCTACATGGTGGTGGTGATGCTTTGGGGCTGCTTTTCTCTCTACTAGAAAATCCTGAAGGAGAATGTCCAGCCATCAGACAATATCTTAAGCTCAGGGGACATAAACATAGCAGTAAGTCCACTTCTGACTGACTAAGAACAAATAAATTAAGTTTTTGGAAGAGCCTGTTGAAATCCAAACACAAATGCAATTGAGAAGCTGTTATTTGACCCCAAAGAGGCTTTTCATGCCAAAAATACTCCAATGTGGCTGTCAAGAAGAGGCTGCCAAAAACCTATTCACACTGATATAAAGGACGCTTTATGGTAGTTGTTTTAAACACGGGTGGCGCAAAAAGTCATTAGGTTTAAGCAATTATTTTGTTAGCATGGGGACAGACTGGTTTGGATAGTTCTTTGGTTAATAAATGAAATCATACATTAAAACCAACTTTCTGTTTATACATGAAAATCCAATAAAGCTACACATATCACCTGACATGGGTATGTGAGTTTCTCTGGAAACCTTTAAAATGCAGTCACTCTTAAATAATTAGAAAATAAAAAGAACCCAAAAAAGGGCCCATAAACCTTGTGGTTACTTCCCCTTTAAGCCCTTTCTAAAGTCTGGCCCAGATAAGCACTGACCTGAAATGTGTGTGTGACAGCTGATAGTGTACCTACTTTAAATAATGGTACGCTATTCCTTTTCAGAGGTCAGAGGCTAGGTCACTGCTGCTCTCTCAACTTCCCATGACCCTCTTACTCTTTCTGCTTGTTTTTGTCTTTCAGCAGTTAAGTGAAGCCAAACTGGATGAATGAGCTCCATAGTATTTACTTCTGTGCTGCAGACACTCCAAAGTAAACGCCTCTGCCTAGTTATGGTCCACCCAGTCACTGCCTCCTGATTCTGCCAGCTGTCACAGCGGTCATTGTTATGATAATGAATTATGTTGCTTGATAGTTGTGAACATCTGTGTGTGGGATGTTCAATTCTCCTCAGGCTGCTGGAATTCAGACCTCCGCTGGCCCCTTAACTCCTTGGCTCCTTGGCTTCCCAGCACTTCACTCCCTCTTCTCTTGCAACTTTTGTCATCTTTCTCCTGTTAGCTCACAATACATCTTTGCTCTGCTCTCCACTCTATCTCTCATCGCATCATCAAATTCATGGCAGAGGAACATACAGGTATGAACATGTGTCAGCATTACAGAAGCTCAGCCTGGCATCCAGAGAATTTTTCTGCCTCTGCTTCACCTGGAGAGACAACAAAGGCAGACTGACCTGCATTTTGCCGTGCAAAAGTGAAACTTTGCTTGCTGCTCACTTTTAAAAGGATTGTAATAAGCTCCTAGCCTGAGCAGGCAGGATTTTTGACTTCTACATGCTGTATTTTATTCCAGATCGTAAAGCAAGCGTGATCATTGTTGAATTCAGCGAGTGACAGAAGTGAATGATGGAAAAAAGGATCTCAATAAACTAAAGGACAGAGTGAGTTGAAAACATAACTGCAGCAACCATGTGTTGGTTATTGTTTTCCACACATTAAAAGGTGCAGCTGCCATAAAGTTCCAATAACAAGAAAATAATTGTCATGCTTTGGCTTAATGTGAATTTAACAGTAATTATTGATCACTGTACATATGCAAATGTCTATTTATACATTTATATTTTGAAAAGACTAAAAGAAAATCCTACATTAGAAGCTTTCGGAGATGTACAGTTCAAAGCATTCATCCGAGGGAAACAAAACTGCACAAAGGTTGGCATTTCACCAGCTGAGCCAACATCTGTGCTGCTGCCTAAGGCTTCAGTACAAACATTATCTGTCCAGGGCAAGACATTTCAAAGCACCTAAGTAAGCCAAATTTAAAATTGTAAACACTCAGTTTCTTACTAAAGCACAGGTATTTATTGCTCCTACAGCACCAGACGGGATTTGTTATGACCCTGTGAGGTTTTCCAGCGCTGCAGGAGGCCACTGCATTGAGCATGGCATGGAGCAACAGATCAGTAAAAGAGAGGGGGGGAAGTTGGCTGTGAAGTAAATGGCACAGCAGGGTATTTAAGAGCAAACCGGAAGGCATAATGGCCATGCTGCTACCCACAGAGACACAATTGTGTTTCTGGAGCTCAGTGCTGCTGTCACTCTGGCTGAAACGGATATGATGGCTAACATGGGCTCCTTCGCTTAGATTTGTAACACTGTGTCTTGAAAAGCCTCCGTCTTTACAGTACACCCGTAGCAGAGATACATTCAGAGGTAGTTGAGAGATAATTACAGTGCCTTGCAAAAGTATTTGTACTCCTGCAACAATTCCACAGTTTGGCACATTACAGTGGTAAACCTAAATGTATTTTATTGGAATTGGATAGAATTTCCTCTAATTACCTCTAAAAAACACCACTATGTAACCAACTGCCTTCAAATGTCACCTAATTAGCAAACAGAAATGAATTTGTGGATAAACATCTAAAACAGGGTTAAATTGTAGAACAAAATCCTAAGTCTTCAACACCTCACAGAACATTGTTCAATCCATCATCAGACAAAGGAAAGAGTATGGCACCACTGTGAAAGTACCAAATCATGATCTACCTTCTAAATTGGCAGGCCTGTTAAGGAGAGCATTAATTACAGAAGCAGCCAAGAGGCCTATGGTAACTCTGGAGAAGCTGCTGAGATCCACAGCTCAGCTGGGAGAACTTGTTCAAAGGACAACTATTAGCTTTGTACTCCACAAATTTGGCCTATAGGTGGTAAGAAGAAAGCCGTTGTTGAAAGAAAGTCATAAGAACTCCTGTTTATAGTTTCCCACAAGATATTTTGGGGGTGTCTATGAATATGTGGAAGAAGATGCTCTGGTCAGATGAGAGCAAAATGTTTAGGAATACCTGCAAACAGCTATGTCTATTAAAAAACGATCACTGCACATCCCACCTGAACAAAACGTCGCCACAGTGAACATGGTGGTGCAGCATGGTATGGCAATGCTTTTCTTCAGCAGAGACAGGGAATCTTATTAATAATGATTGGAAGATGGACAGAGCTAAATCCTGGGCGATGCTGTGGGAAAATATCATGGACGCTTCAAAAGACTTCAGACTGGGGTGAGGTTTATCTTCATGAACTTACAGGCATAGCTGCAATTAAATATTTTACATCAAAGCATAATCATGTGTAAGAATGGTCTAGTCAAAGTAAAGATCTAAATCAAATTAGCGCTCTGTGACAATACTGGAGCCTGAGCTATTTTGCAAAGAAGAATAAGCAGAAATCTCAGCCTATATATCTGCAACGGCTGTTGAGACTTACCCCAAAAGCATCACAGTTGTATTTGCTTCAAAAGTGGTTTTACAAAGTATTCACTCAGCTGCCTCAATACAAATACCAAGTACAAATGTATAATATTTCATGTGTTCTCTTAAAAATTGTTGTAGGAGCTTTGGTCACAACACAGCCTTCTGCACTGAAATTTTCAATTAATATAAGGGCCATAAAACCAACTGTAACCTGGTTTACTGGGCTTTTTTCTGCCTCAGAGTTGTGTTTAAGGGCTGATCACACAGTCTGTTATGATTCCATTACCACATGTTGTAAGAGCACATTTTATATATTTAAAAAAGCTGTGTATAAAGCTGTGTATATTAGGCCTCAGTGGAAATGGCCACAGATTACAGCAAATAAGCTTTTTATTATTAAAAATAGCAAACTGACCATTTAAATGTGCCAGGACAGAGGTGTGAGCTAAAAAATCTGAGTGAGAGGAGCCCAGTTTCTGACATAATTGCATCACATAAATATAGTAAGCACAGTCACACTGTAAAAACTGAACTATAGTCATGAAATGTGGTGGTTTTCTTTTTGTGCCCTAATGTCTCCTGCTGCTTCAGAGCTCACTCTATTTCCCCGTTAATGAACTACTCCTTTCCCTTACCTGTGATAATACATTTTTCTCTAGGCAGCTGACATGTGGATGGCAAGGAAGTGGCATGAAATGACTGTGTGATGATGGATTTGTCCATTAAAGCAAGCTGAGCAAGAACCAGTGAAGTTCCTCTGGCTCTGCATCTCTATATGTACCTTTCCTTTTCACTTTTTCTCGTTCTCTTTTAAACAGTCTCACAAAACCATGCATGAAAAGCTCTATTCCATATTTCCCCTGCTGTGGCAGAACAGCTGTGACATTTGCAGGCTTTCAGCAAGAATATTACCTTTTAAGTAAACAAGAGTGATATTATTGTTAAAACAGTACATCATTTCAGGTTTGTATGGGCACTTTGTAACAGAATACTCACTTAGTCACCATGCCCACTCTAAAATCCCACACCTGTTGCTAAAAGCCCACATATGTTACAAGTTCTCATTGCTTCTTTGGGTCTTAATAATGCTTTGCTGCTGCAAATCCTTTAATGAGCTAAGAGGAAATAGTCCTAGTAAGAACATGTATACAGAGCATGAAACACAGAAATAACTGTCAGTATGCTGCACACCAGGGTCACAGCTGAGACACTCTGCTGAAGTCATATGTTTTCAATGGGCAGCACTGTAGCTTATTCAAACTCCTCTGTAAGCCAGACAGTGACGGTGATTCTTCCAGAAGTAACGTCAAAATGTCACTTTTTAAGAACAAAGTACAATCTGACCGTATTAGAGATTTTCCAGTTGGATTTCTTTTGTTTTTGTTTTTTTTTGCATCCGATGTTGCTTCAAGTCATTTAAGATTCAGCATTTGCCCACCTCAAGTCCCAGTCCAAAACTGTCCTGTCAACAACACTGTCCATAGGCTGTCTGGGTGTTTTCCCTTCCCATTCTGTCGCGGAGCGTGACCGGCAGGGGCAGCCTCCTGAGCTGCAGCTCATTATGCTCATCAGGAAGGCCTTCAAATGGAAAGCCAGAGCAGGAGAAAGACGCCAAAATCGTTGGCAGTAATCAGGAGCAGTAATCAGGCTCATTCTCACTTGCTTCCAGTTCTGTGATCCTCCTTCTCGTCTTTCCTTTGAACCTGATGTTTCCCCAGAGAACTCTCACTCAGAGATTGATCGGATCTTCCTCTGCTCCCAAGCATCTGAACTCCACCTGGATCCTCTCCCTTGCTTTCCTGGAGTAACCTTACCTGAACGGCTTTCTACCTGCTGCCCACCTACCTGTCCTCCCTCGCTTGCTCTGCATCTCCCCAGACTCCTCCTGGACGTAAAGGAACAGAACCTTCTTCATCAAGGTCTTGTTGTGCCTGCTCAAGGGTTTCATTGAAACCATCAAGACAAAAACTACACACAGTGAATGAAATCAATTCTGTGCATATGCATGAAATCTCTGTAGATCTGATATACAATAAAAAAACACCATATGTTTTTTTGTTTTACATAGTCTACATTGGTATGGTAATTGTGTGCCACACCCAACCCACTGACCAATGATGTTCAGGACGTCATTGTCTGTTTTTCATGACAGTAACAGAGCTAGTTCTGCTGAATTCCTATCATTAACCAGGAATTATCGTTTCTTTCTGTCATCATTTATTTAGAGGGAGGAACTGGCTAGCATATTTCATGCAATGTTTTGAGGTGAAAAACCTGAAAACAAGAACGGTACACGGCCTGCACTTGTATAACGCTTTAACAAGTTTGAGGACCCAAATAGCTTGACAAATCAGTCAAGACAAAAGAAAAACAACATATTACATAAGAAACACTGTGTAGAATACACATATTTGTTGTGTAAATATGTTAACGCATTCAGTCCTCAGTAATCTCAATAAATCATTAATTATTTACTGTACAGCAATAAACATAAATCCGAAATTATGGCATATCTTTAAAATCTTTCACGTGCTTCATAAGAATCTGTTTCCTTTTTTAACTGAAACAGAAAATTGTTCAGAAGAAATTCAATTCAAACTCAAATTCAAAAATACTTTATTAATCCCAAATGGATCCCTTTGGGATTAATAAAATAATTAATTAAAATCCTAAAAGGAAATGGAAAATTGAACCATTTAGAATAAGACTTAAACCAGTATTTCTAGTGAAAACAGACAAATTAAAAGCATTAATCACACTCCTAACCCTTTTCAAAACCAAGCAGTGCATGGTAATAATTATTTATCAGAATGGTATGGACTACCCCCTACTAGGCAATTATTCTGTGTATTAGCTGTGGCCATATACAGGAAACAATGTCCAGAACAGAATGTTATTTTTTAAGCTTGCTGGCTGCCTATATTTATAGGTGTTTCTTAGTTTTGCACAGATTCAGATATGATGAACTGGTACATGTTCCTCATAGACTGCTAAAGCTCATCACCTTTCTAGTCCCTGCACCAAAAGGTCATCACAGGGACAAACATGAGATTAACTCAGTAAAGAATGCTAATATATTGCAGCCTGAAATGTGTGTTACTTTATTTGTTTTTAAACATATACAGTCAGTTTTGATAAAGTTAATTTGTCTAATTAAAAGTACATATTAAAAATGACAACTCTTAAGCAGGTATTAAAAATGCTTTTTAAGCCCAAATTTCTGTATTAAAAATGTTGTTTATTGGTTGGAAGTAATATTCTAATCTTCAATGTTGTGTTTTCATTAGCTGCAAGCAGAAAACCACTATTATTAACAGAAATAAAAGCTTGAAAACATCAGTCTGTGTGTAATAAATCTATACAATGTGTTTCACTTAGTGAATTGTGTTACAGAAATCAATAAACATTAGCATGCTTACTCTTTGCTTTGATAATACTTGTTGATATTTCGGCTAGTAGCGTTTTGGTTTTTTTTCCAGCTAATCACATGTGGACTAAACTTCATTCGCTTTGAACACCATAAAATGTATTGACTAGACTTTCAGCCCTCGTGGACAGCTAACTGAGCTGAGCAAGTACAACAGGTCACATGACACAGAATGAAACAGTCATACATGGTCACTCTTTAATTCAGAATCTCATTGTAAAGGAGGAAAAACTGTTTTGATCAACAACATAACATGCTGAACCTTTTATAAATGTTTTGCAAGCCACACTTACTTAAATAGGCGATGAATTTCAAATATTTTGTGCACAGACTCCGGCTTAGCGGCTCACCGGCTAACATAAAAGGAACCTGACAAAGAATCACAGACACTGGAGCAACAACAGGTAGTTCAATCATGGACTCAGCTAATCATTGAAATCAAATCAGGACACCTCTACTGTATATTTCTCAAATAAAGTTCTGATATACAGTTCTGTAATCTTGTAACTGTAACAAGCAAATAATTTTTACAGGTAGACCAATTTTAATACAGTTGAATATTTTGGGATTTACAGGGTCATAAAAAAGTTTTTGTTTCTCATAAATTGCTTTTGTTTTACCTACCTGAGTAAATGCAAACTGCACTTTCAAATGATGATGTCTGTTTGTAAAGGAAAAAGCTATTCAAAACAACCTGGCATGCTTTGAAAAAGTAAGTAAGTGCTCCCTTGGTGGAAACAACTGCCACTAAGAATTTGCAAAACCTGGGAATGAGCGTTTTACAGCCCTGTGGAGGCCCATACTTCTTTGCAGAATTGTTGTATTTCAGCCACGGTGGTGGGTTTTTGAGCATGGACGGCCTTTTTAAGGTCTAACCACCACACCTCGATCAGATTTAAGAGGTTGACTTAGAGTGTTAAAGATCATTGTCTGGCATAACCCAAGATCACATGGGCTTAAAGTTACAAACTGGTGGCCATCTTCTTCTTCATTTCTTTCTTTCATTATCATTTTAGAGAGCAAATTTCATTATGCAACTAATCTAGATCCTGAAGCAGCCAAACAGCCCCAGACTTTCACAACACCCACACAAAGTTTGAAAAAGCCTACCCATATTTCCTGTTTTCATACTGCCAGCAAGTCATTATGTAATTTATATGTGTGTCTTTGGTTGTATGTTTCACTGTGATCGGTTGTAGTAAGGGATAGTACAGGAAAGCCCACCACTCCACACCCCTTGTGTGTATAAACATGAAGCACAAAGGGCATTCTTTATCTTCAAAAACAAGACAGAAACACGCAGCAAGACACTGTATGACTATAAGACTGTGTATCAGTCACTGTAAGACACGTCTTACAGTGACTGATACACTGGCTCACTAGCAGTGAATCTAATATGTCACATAAACAGAGTAATTGCACCCTCTGCTCAAAGGCTTTAATCACATTCTATGCTCTTCTGGTACCTACAGAGCATGGGCGAAAAATGACATTTTCTTACATATTTTAGACATATTTTAAGGACAATGGGGAAATAATAACTAGCTGTTCCCTCTCTTAATGTTTTATTACCCCTGTCTTTCTTTTTCATTTTATTTTCTTTGTATTCTTCAGTTAATTCTTTATACGAGTTGTACTGACCATAGTCTGTTTTATTGTCTTATATGTCTATTTAAAACAAGAAGACCTCTTGTCTAAAATAGATTTACCTGTATAACTAAAGGTGAAATAAAAAAAGAATGCTATTGTTAATACTGCTACAAAAATTACAATAGCAATACCAGTAAGACTGTGTTATTACCTAAGTGTTACAGGAAACATTTCTCCCCTGTTTGGTAAAGTATGACTTACGCCTGAGAAATCCTTTTTATGCATATCACAAGACCAACAGAATAAAATAAACACACACACTTTACTGCATTTACATTAAATTGGCACCACCAGGTATGTGGAGATTTTTCAAATATGGGAGGGGGAGAAGACCCTGGCTGGCTGGGGGAGATTATGCAAACTTCATGAACCTTCTAGGTGAGCTAACCACCCTGGACTGGCATGCTGCCCAGCCCAAGTTTAAATGAGCAACAATAAAATGCACTGCAGTAAAACAAAATTTAGCATGTACAGTAAAAAAATTATGTGGGTTAGACGTTTGTAATTGGAAATTCCAGACTTTCATATAAAATTTACTGTAAATTTCAGTCGATAATCTAATTCTATAAATAGCTGGAACATGCTGTTTTACATTTAAACAAAGAAGAAATGCATGTTATATAACTGTTGAGTAGAGAATGGTGTTAAACATATTTGACCATATTTGACATCTTACCAAATCTGACCTTTTTGTTTATACAAAAAGAAAAATAATAAAAACTGGAATAAATATCACGGTGCCAGTCAACTGGTATGGACATGCTCTTTGATGCTTATGCACACTGGAAACGTAGCTGTTGGGAAATGCAAAAAGAGTGCAACTTTTTTTTGTGCCTTGCCAGAAGCAAGTCATGCCATGTTTGACTTTTACTTTTGAATTCAAAGAAATCTCAGACCATTTTGCATTGTAAGGTAATGCAATATTTACATAATGTTTACTGAGCTAAAGCTTAGATAGGATTCGGTAATTGATGCTTATAAACTGGGGATGACTTTAATAGGAAAAGCCGTGTAAACACATGAACACACAGGGATTGATGATTTAGGCTGGCTGTCAAAAGCAGGACAGGAATGTAAATTTTTAAAGAGAGTTTCAAAAGACAAACTAGGGAAATTAAAATACCCTTTCATCTAGACAGTGTAATCTTAGCCTGAACGGGCCTCGAGAGGTTTAGAAAAATCTCAAGGAACATGACTGAAAATGCTGCCTGTCAGTGGGCTCCAAGATAAACACAGTTATCTGCACTCTACACAGCACTCTACAGAGTAACTCTTATCTACAGAACTCAATTATAAATATTAATTTTGGTGGGTCAGAGTGAGCCTGAACCTAGATGAGCGTCAACCCAATTAGCATTTTTATAGATATCTACTCATAATCTACAATCTTTAAGATTATTACGCCCTCAGTTCCTGGAAGTGCATAAGTCCTGTGTGGTTTGTTTGCTTCGTTGATAGACAGGAAAGGGTGGTAAAGGGATAAATTGAGACACCCAGAATTATAATTAGATAATTTAATTGCAGAGCGGTTGTGCAATTTTTAGATTCAAACAAATAGGGAATACTAAGTAAAAGATGGTTATGGAAGCCAATATTTGCCACTTAAAAGAAAAATAATAAAGTCATTATTATGAGAATTAAAAACAAATAAAAAGTCATACCTTTGACTTTTTAACCTCATAATTATGACGTTCATAATCTTTTGAGTCATATATCTTTGAATGTCATAAAAATGACTGAACTCATTATGACAAACGCTTGCAGTCTTGAAATCGAAATTATGACATGAAAATAAACATTATTACTTTGAATTTCAAAATTTTAGCTTTCACAATCAAAATTATTCCTTTTAATCTCATAATTATTGTTTTTAGTCGTATAATAATGACTTTAAAAGTCAAATTTCTGACTTTGAAAATCAACTTTACTATTTCGAATTTCATAACTTAAAATACTGAATTTAAAAGTCAAAATTCTACTTTAAAATGTGAAAATTTCGAGTTTCTCACTCAGAATTATGACTTTAAAAGTCAGATATAGCCATGCAAAGATTAACGGGGGACGGGAGTTAAATGGGTATGTGCGATTTCAAGGGGGGAAATTGACTTCCAGACAAGGATGGGGTTCATTTTTCTGACATTAGCGACATCTAGCGAACAATCCATTCACCTCAAGGGAGGAAGTTACGTCATGTCAAATTCCACCAATCAGCAGTCGCGGCTCTCAATTCGAACGCTAACCTTCCGAAGAAGTTAAAACAGTTGTTCTTTTGCTGCCTTGTTTTCCTAATTTAGTCAAGTACTTCATTGTAGAGAAAGAAAGTAAAAATTATCGTGAATTATATGCTCTGGTAGGTTCAACGTGGCTTTCTTTCATACATAAATATTGCCAGGCCGCTCATGCTAACACTAGCCTTGGATTTTAGTAAACGGCAATGATTACTGAGCTCGGTTTTTAAGCTAGCGGGGCCTCTAGCCCCGAGTTATCATTATGTTTAACTGCTAAGGACTTAACTAAAATGACTGTACTTTGAAAATTCATATTAGATCTTGAGCCATGAGAGAGCGAGAGAGAGTCCAGAAGAAGTCCTTCCAGGAGAGTCTGGAGGACATCAAGGAGAGGATGAAGGAGAAGAGGAACAAACGGCTGGCTAATGCTGCAGCTCCAAGCAGGGGGCGGTCAAGAATTATAAACAAAACCACCGGTAAGTGTTTGAACTTCAATATTCAATAATACTTAGATTTTCATATGCTGAAGGGATTTATTAAAGCTTCCTGTTGTATAAAATCACGACATGGACAGATAGAGAAGTGCAGGGGGCGTGGAACTGATAAATTGTTTTGTTTATGATAAACAAATCCATACACGAAAGTGGAAATGCAGACAAAGAAGTTGTAAAAATATCTAACTTAAAATATAAATACACTAAATGTACACGTGATAAACTAAGATTTCAATATCACAGTTCCTATAAAATATTAGTTTTAAATGTAGCTTTATCAGCCATTAATAATAGCTTTAGCTCTGTGTTGTATTTCTCTAGTCCAACCGCTTAAGTTGCATTATTCGCTCCATATTCCCATTCAACAAGGTTGTTTTTAAAAAGTTGTTCCATAAATAAAAAGAAATACATTTACATTAAGGATACTTTCTGTTCTGTCTAATCCTGTTGCTTCAAAAGAAACAGAATTTCCCTTTGTGGTTTTAATGCTCTTTACTTTAGGGGTCATCATATGATCCATTCTACCACTGATTTGAATAAGAATAATAAAGCGTTTCTAAAAGAAGGATCTACTAAATCAAACCACCATTTCCTGTTTGTTTTGTACCTCTTTATAAATCAACTTTCTGACCCAAATCCTGTCGAGGACCAAAATTCCTACATTAGATAAATAAAAAACTTAAAATATTAATGTGTAAATGATTTATTGCATAAACTGTTAAACACTTTATTAATGAATAGAATAAATACAAACTTTAGTTTCTTATGTGTTGAATATATGTTGAATAATTAATTTAGCAGAGTATTTATTTTTTTTATTGAATTGTGGTCCTTTTGCTGCTTGATAAAATCCAACCAGTGGGATTACTCAGGATATGTGCAAACAATGATTAGCTAAATCTAAAAAATAATTAAAACCAGTCAGACAGAAGCAAAACAAACATTTAACAAAACTGATTCTGTTTTTTCCATCATAAAGTTTAGTCAATCATGATTCATTACAACAAAAACACTAAAATGGCCATTGGCCACTAATTAGTCGTACTAGATGCCAAATGTCATTTAATGGTAAGCACCTTTTTTGTTTTTTTGTTCGAAGATTTAGATTCAAGTTGCATTTAAATTGCACTTTTAGTTAGATATTTGTGAGGTCTTGTTCAGCTGGTCTGTGCTCTGATTTCCAGTTATCATTGTCACTACCTTTTTTTTCTCTTGATTGTTTACTTCATACAAATGTATAAAGTAAGTACCTTCGTTGTTAATACGGTTTCTCAAAGTTTCTCAGTTTAGTGGAGCTACAGTTGTGTTTTTCAAAAGCGTTTGAGATTCATGAGATGCAATTTTTTTTTTATTTCTCTGTTCTATTTAGTTTGAATATCTGTTTTATGTCTTGGTTTTGTATCTTTTGTTTATCTTATTTTTGTACAGCACTTATGGCATACTTGCTGCTTTTAAAAAAAAAAAGTTCTTTATACATTAATTGGATTTGAACAAATATATTTTTTGTTAAAGTTGTACCCAAACTTTCCCCCAGCACCCAGTTCTGCACAAACCATCCTTAAAGGTGTGCAGCAGAACAATAAGGCGCTAGCCGTGGCCCTGCAAACTGAGAAGGAGAAAGTGAGGCAGGCCAACGCAGTGATCCTGCAGCTGAAGAGGGAGCAGCAAGCCATGTTCCTTCACCTGCTTCTGCTCAAGAGGAAGCTCAAAGAACAGGAAGCCTTAGCAATAAGTGCTTCACAGGTACACTGTCACATTCTGACGCCTGATCCCTGTTTTTCAACCACAGTGTCCAGATATTACAGTACATCCTATATGTTTAAATTATTACATTATTTGTTTGCAATGCTGCATTTATTTGTGTGTTCATCTAGACTAAACCAGCAGGGATCCAAGAGGAAACCCCAAACGTTCAGAATTTACCAAGGTGAATTTGAAAGAAATAGGTTTTGCTTGATCTGTCGATCAGCAGACGTTAACTTCTCAATCACTTGTTTATGGATTGTTGTATCGCTTGACATCATTTATCCTGTGTTTATTTTTGGTATTTGTTTCATTTTGATTCCCAGGAGGAAGGGAAGCAGCCATCAGCTCATTACGTGTGATGCTTCACCAATTTGTGCAGGTAATTTATTTGTTGTCATTGCCGATATTGATTGTTTATCAGTAGTCCAAATATTGTACAGTTATTACAGGTATAAATATTTTTTCTTTATATATTTTTGTGTTGTGTTTGGACTTTTGATATTGAGAACAAAGGGAAAATATAGATGAAACACCTGCTAAATCTAGTGCTTGTTGTGTAGAATATTTGATATTTTTGCAATTTTATTCTTTAAAGAGTAACACAAGTATAGTGTAAGTGATATTAGCTGGTAAATTAGTCCAGATCACCAGCCTTCCGTCACCTGTAGTTTTAAAACAGTTTCTTTAGAGTGTTGAAAGATGCTTCTTTAGTTTTGACACTATGACTACTATTGTTTTTAGTAACCAAAAATATTAGTCTTTCTTGCAAGTTAGTTAAAAGTGTGGTAACTTTCTATCAGCTTGCTGACTGCCAGTACACAGCAAGAGGTGGAGGGGAAGTAAGAGTACAGTGTTACCAACAGCTCCATACAGCCTGAAGTGTCTCCAGTGGAACAGTATGACAGAAATTATTATTATTGATAATTATAATTAGAAAATTGAGTAGGTTTGGAACTGTAGGTTTTTAAAACTGTGGGATACCTTCATAGAAACTGGGCCATGCCTATGATGATTAAAGTCAGTTTGTTTATCTGGTCATTTTTTAGAATTAGAAGAAATATGATCTCTGAGGCTAAATTAAGTTGAATTTTAACGTTTGGCAAAATATCACCAATGTTATCTTAGTTAACTTATTTTTTTTTACATATTTAACAAAAATTTGCCATGATCAAAAGTAAAACCTTATATTAAGCACAACAATAGCTGTATTTTTATCTAAAATTATGTTACCGGCACAGAAATGGCTATTAATAAAAAAATAACACAACATGAATGTTAATATTTCTACCTCTAAAACTAGTCTGTTAGTCAGATCTTCATTGGCTTTTTATGGCGGCAGTTGTTTTCCATATTAGTTAAAGTAGCTGATAATCCAACTATCATAACTAGTTGTATTTATTTTTAAACGGTTTCTCCGTAGATTCCCCCCATTTTAAAAAGAATGGACTCATTCACTGTGACGAAGAGGTTATTTTGCCATCCACGGTGGGTGTGAGGCGTCGGAACGCCGACAGAAGAAGCAGGAGGCAGCCTGAGCGTGTGCAAGAACAACGGTTGTTGAGCAACGCAGACCCAGTTGCTGTTCTCAGAGCTATAATACCAAGCCCTATTCGCAGTGACAGTGGAGATCCGAATCAAAACCACCAAGGAGCTGAACCAGAGGCAGGAGATGTCAGTGACACCGAGGAGTTGCACCACTCTACTCCTGAGCCAGTCCGTCCTAAAAAAACACAACCGCAGCCTGGTAGGAAACAAACCCAGCCACAGCCTCGCTCCAATCGAGAACCAGCTTCACGGAAACCCGACAGAGGCCGCAAACCCGATCGTGTCCTGTTAAAGAAACCCTGGGAGAATCCCAAACCCAGAGCCCGCTCCAAGAGTCGGGACCGCTCGGCCACACGGAGCAAAGCAGCTCCTCCTCCGCAGAGCAACAAGCTTAACACCTCGCTGGGATTCAATGACACGTTTGACTTTGACTGTGAAGAAACGGTCCACATTACGCCGTTTAAGGCAAAAGCTGAGGAGAATCAGCCTGCCACATCCATTAATGAAGAGAACCAAGCAGAAGTCTCTGGGGCTGTTCCCAAACAGAGCAAATCCAGCTCATCATCACCATCCTCAGAATCAGAGGACAGCTTGTATGTCCCTCAGAAGACGAGGCGGAGACGGTCTTCTCCCGTTAAAACCAAAGTCATCGCCACTCGCAGAGGTCGGCATTCACAGGTTGTCAGGAAAAAGGAAAACATTCCTCCAACTCCAGAGATCTCTGGTGAGTTTTTACAGTCAATATCAAGTGGTTTCCTCCTTGCTTCATTGGTGCGACTTAAAACATTTCATATACAACTTTTGTATTGTTTAGTCTTCAGGGATGAAGAGTCGAACTTCAAGGTGGCAGATTCTGGAAAGGGTGAACATAGTCTTCATCTATCTCCTGGTTCTAGCTTTTCAAACTGTCAAGACCCTGTTGGGCTGGAAAATCACGTTCATCTATACGTTCGTTTTCAATAAACGTAGCCAGGGTTTCTTCTAGTGTGGAAAAATGGTGAAGAGTCTAATTGACTGGAATATTCTCCATGCCTGGATGTGTATGGAAACAATAAATTAGAGTTATAAGTCGTAACATTCTCTCCACCCATCCTTTCTTCTCACCTTCTTCTTCCTCTTAGTCTGTGCTTTTTTTTTGGTTCTGTATTCAAAGTTTGACCTCTATAAAAATGTGTGCTTTCATTTCTTACGGCATCTTTGCATTTTTAGTAAAAAAATGAGCTGGGAAAAAAACAAAAAACTGGACTTTTGACCCAAACTTGTGGAGGGATCCTGGAGGAGCACATGCATTTATTCTGATCTGATCTACATTTTAGCTGTTGAGCATTTTACATCATAACATTTCTACTCCAGCCAGTTAATCTAATACATTTTATATTTTTAACCTTATTTACTTGATGTTTATTGTTTTACATGTAGTTTATGGGGCAGATTGTGCGGATTATACCAATCTAAACATTGTTTCTTTCAGATCCTCCGAGGGACGACATTGAGGGTTTCCCTACTGTGAGCCCTCTGTTTGAGGCCGAGATGATGAGAATAGACACCGTCCTGTCCAATTTTGGAGAACCCTCTTGTGAAGGTTCTTCTCTTTCATCAAGCCAAAAACTAAGTCTTAAAACATGCCAGAAACGTAAGTCATAATCAGTTCTCTCTGGAAAATAAAAATAAAATCACCTTTTTTTTTCTATTTTCTTTGGCAGCATTTGCCATTGAAACTGTCATCATGTCACATAATTTGCACTTTTCTGTGGGTTTATTGAGCTCTGGGCTTTTGTTTCTGCACCATTTTATTTATTTTTTCCTTTCCTGTGCATCACACCTTTCCTCACATTTCTACAGGTGGGGCTGGTGTAAGGTCAGCAGGGCGGGGCTTGAGTCTGTGTGATGTGACCAATATGTCCCCCGCAGCCTACCGTAATTTCTCCTGCAGTGGTCCACGCCGCTCTGATGCTAACGCTCGCAAACGCCGCTGCACCATGACGGTAGACTATAAGGAGCCCTCATTAAATGCGTAAGTTCACTAATCATTTGTCTTATTATGTTACTAAAACAATATGAAACAGTGGCGTTTTTTATTACTTCCTTACAGAAAACTTCGCCGCGGGGACAAGTTTACAGACCTGCAGTTCCTCCGCTCTCCTGTTTTCAAACAGAAGTCTGGCAGGAGGTCTGTGCAGAAATCCAGGAAGTCTTGCAGCCAGCAGCCGTTTGAGAAATATAATGAGTCTTTTGTTGGATGCCACTGAAAGCATCTTGTTTGACATTTGTTTCCTTAGAGGATCCTCATTTTTAAATCTCTGAAGGAGAGGAAGTGTGATGGAATTTTTTATTGTAAATTTCTCTTTTCTTGTATTTGTCTCGCCTTAAATGTATTTGGATATTCTCCAAAGATGGTGAGATTATCATCATTTTAATCTATAATTAGATCCAACATCAGTGTAACGTTAATTTTTAATTGTGCTCTATGTGACAATAAACTTTTAAAATTAATTTTCTTTGCTACTTAATTAGTTTGACTAAACAAAAAGGCACAAAACAAAAACTTAGCCTCACATTGGTTTTATTTAGTCTACAAAATAGGCTAATTCTAGGTCAATAAAACCAATTGTACAAAGGGCATGAAATATATATTTTTACAGACATTTTACAAAATGTTATTTTTCCTAAAGATTGGAAAGTACAAACACCTTTTTTACAAAACAGAAAAACTACATCGTATTGCACAATCGTCATTTATCTCCAAAGTATAAAGTTATCAATCTCCATCTGTGGGACAAAAATAAGATAATAAATTAAGACCTTGTCTTAAACATAAACATTCTGAATTAAAGCACATAAATAAGAATAAACTCTAGATGATTAAAGTATTTCTGAGTTGACAGTGTAATCTATAGGAATTAAGAAAGAAAAGAGGCTAAAATTCATGTTAATACTTGGGGGTGGGGGGGGGTGCGTTTGATAGTCAAACTGCCCTTTGTAGGTTAATGGGGAAAATGTACTCTAGGTATACTTATTTAAAATATACATTGGGCGTAAGTGCTTCTAAATGATTAAAATATGTACAAAATTTAAAAGTTATATTCCTCTTTTGGCAGGATGAACTCCTCAGAGACTTGAACCTCTGCGCGGTACATGCTCATAACTACAGAGTTAGACAGGAAAGCTTCAGCTTGTTTTACTCACAGGTGACACTTTTTATAAAGACTCAATCCATCGAACATTTGGCTCCTTCACATGACAAACCGAGTCAAATGGGAGGAAAAGGCAGTGTGGAAAAACGGAGGAGATAAGGTTAGATCTGTGGTAAAATATTCAATCAGCTGTCTAAGTTTGATAATTTCCTAGAACGACTAGCGGAAACTTGCAGTTTTTTGGGATGGACAAAGAAATTAAGAGACACCATTCTTTTTTTTTTTTTTTTTGTCTCAATTCTTCAGTGTCACTTTGGGCCAATCTTCAGGATGCGGTCCAGTATGCATTAAACATAAGATATGGTTCTGAAACGAACTCCACAATCAATAATCCTTTTTCTTGTCATTACCAGCTAACTGAACCTTTGCCAGGTTCCTTGAAAGGAAAACCTCTCATCTTACATCTACTTCTCGATGAGGCCTGCCTCTTTGATCTTGGTGTAGAAGAATTTCTCCAGTATGTTGGCACACTTGAAGTATTCGCTCTCCGGAGCGTTGTATTCCCGGCAGTTGGTGAAAATCCGCTGCATGTCGGCCATGAAAAGCTTCCGTGTCGTGTAGTACCTGCTCTTCAGGCGCTCGCTCATTGTCTTAAGATCTGTGGGTAAAAACAAAATGAAACAAGCGCCACACAGCTTACAGATCGCCTTGTATCGTTGTTGAATAACAGCACCAGTAAAGGTCTTTTTGAAAGTAAGACCAAAATCTGTTTATGTACAAAGCCTAAAGAACTACCTCTTACATATTTCAGATCATCAAGTTACACGAAAATAACCTGAGCAAATACAAAACAGCCGGTTCCAAATAATTTGGTTTATAGAGTGAAAAAAAGAGCTATCCATACCAACCTAGCGTTGAGTGAAATAGTAATTCTCCCCAAGTCAAAAAATGGATTAAAATGCGATTAACTACATTTTTGGAAAGCTGAGTTCAGATTAACTAGCCACACCCCAGGCCTAATTACTGCCAGACCAGTGGATTAAAGTAATCACTCAAACAGAACCTGTCTGACCACATAAGCTGGAGCAAAATATCTCAAAAAGCAACACATCACACTCCGATCTAAAGAAATTTAAGAACAGATGATAAAGACACTGGCATGTAGCAGCCCAAAAAGGGTTACAAATCCATTTCTAAGGCTTTGGGACTCTAACAAACTACATAGAAAGCTATTATTCACATATTGAGAAAACATGTAACAGTGGTGAACCTTTCTAGTATTCGCCAGTTTACCCAAATCACTTCATGAGCACATTTCCAACTTGTCAAGGAGGTCAAAAAAGCCTCGAACAAAATGTAAAGCACTGCAGGTTTTAAGGGGTCGCTGTGGATAGCTGGAACAGCAGTCATCTGGATAAGCAGTCATCAGAGGCTTTTGGCTTGGATTCTAGCTACCTCCACTTATGTCAGTACCCCTTTGGGCGAGGCACTTAAGCCCAAGTTGCCTTCTGAGCTGCACAATGTTGTACAAATGTGCTTGTGTGTGTAGCTGGGCGAAAGCTGAAAGCTTATTTATAGTCTTATGACTTGAAAAGCACTATATAAGTTGAGTTTATATACCACTTGCTGAGGATCCTAAAGGTTCTTGGAAAACTTTTCTGTGGACTGATAGGACAAAAAATAAACTTTTTGAAAGTGTGTATTGCATTACGTCTGGCATCGAAATTAACACAGCATTTCAGAAAATCAAACAAAACATATCTATATTCATGGTGGTGGTAGTGTGATGGTCTGGGGCTGCTTTGCTTCTTCGGGACCTGGAGAGCTTGATGGATGAAACCATGATTCTGCTCTCTACCAGAAAATCCTGAAGGAATGTTTGACCAGTTTGTGACTTTAAGCTTAAGCTTAAAGCACACTTGTTATGCAGCAGGGTAATTACCTGAAAAAACACCACCTCTAAATGCCTCAAAAAGAGAAGGTGGTTTTGGAGTGGCCAGGTCAAAGTCCAGACTTAAATCTGACAGAGATCTGATGGTGTGACAGAGCATTCATGCTTGAAATACTACAAATGGTTGAAATCAAGAAGCTCTCCAAAGAAGAATGAGTCAAAATCTCCCCACAGTCAAAGATTCATTGTCAGTTGTTGGAGATTTTTTATGGCAGTTGTTGCTGAGATGGGTACCAAAGCCAGTCATTAGGTTTAGGGAGTGATTACTTTGTCACAGGAAGCCAGATTGCTTAGCATAGCTTCTGCCCTTACTAAATTAAATCATCATTTGGAAACAGCTTTTTGTGTTTGCGGAGGTTATCTCCGTCAGATATTAAAATCTGTTTCATGGTTTGAAACATTTAAGTGTGAAAAAAGCAAAAACAGGGTTAGAGGGAAAAACATCCTAATGTGACTGCACACCACTTAACTTTAAACAAACTTATCAAGATCATACACACCCATGGGGAATCGAATGACTTGGTAGTAACCGGGTGCTTCGGTTTTCTTCACAGGCTCCATGAAAGGCCAGGCGTTCTGGTGACTCTAAAACACACACAGAACAATAATAGGTTTTCTTTGCATCCTTCTGATCATTCCTAAGTAAAACCCAGACTTTTCATGTAAATATTTTCTGTGCTCTTCTCATGTATCTTTTGCTAACACTTCTCGTCCAAAGTAATATGTATTATGCTTACGTTAAGAGTTGCATACATGCAGAATCAAAAGATTTTGTTTTCCAAAACCCACATAATTCCCAGATTTAGATTGAATCTTCAATCACATGGAGACAACATGGATGGAGCAAAACAAAGAGGTGTTTAAACCATCTCTGGTCTTGGTCATCAATGGGAAATGAGATTGCATTTATACTTTGAAATGAGCTGAAAAATGAAATTTGAGGTTAGAACAGTGTAGGAACCATGCTGCAGGCCCACCTTCACATGCTGCAGGATGGTTTTCAGAGAGCTGTAAAGTTGGTCGGGGTCCTTCAATTCCTTCCTACAGCAACAAAATAAAAAGAGAGCACAAATAGAACGAAGTGTTTCTTCTATCTTTGTTTAGTTATGTTTTAACCTATTTATGCAAACTGCAAACCAAAGACAAGACCAGACTAAGTTGTTTCATGTATTTTTGTTCTAGATCAAAAGTCCTCCATCTAACAAATCATTAGTTGAAGGAGTAAAAAGGTGAAATCTTAGACTCCTACCCCTTGCCTGCAGGCTTCCAGCCAGTGTCACCTGTTGATACAACCAGAAAACATTCAGAGTCATCAAAGCAATCAGAACCGATCAGTACGAGCTTGTTTTTTCTATGACGCGTGCTGTGTAGTTTACAGTAACGTACGTATGCCGGGAATGCTCTCGATGGGAATCTGCCGGACCCCGTCCTTAAAACAGGACAGCCCCGGGTAGACCTTTCGGATCTGGGCCTGCTTCCTTTCTATCAGTTTCTTGATGATCTGACGGAGACACAGGGGACGCTGAGTGTGCAGACAGGAAGCGAGGCATGCAAAACTTCCATTAAAAATGCACCCGGGTACCTCCTTCTGCTTTTTGATGATAACGGAGAACTCTGTGTAGGGGATGCTGGGGTTGAGTTCGCAGCCCATCAGCGTTGCTCCCTCGTAGTCCTTGATGTAGCCCACATACTTGGTCTTGGGAACCTTAATGTCCTTTGAGAAACCCTGAGGAGGATAATAGTAATAAAACCAATTCTAATTAAAGTAGAAAGATTTATGTTGTATAATTAAAGCTAATTTAATGCCATTCGCATCTATTCACCCAGACAGACTCTTACTTGTTTCTTGAAGTACCCAATTGCATACTCATCAGCATAAGTGAGGAAGTTGAGTATTTCGTGTTTTATGTGATATTCCTTTAGGTGGTTCATTAAATGAGTTCCATAACCCTGCAACCAACAGGCAAAGATCAGAATCAGATGTAACAGCAGTGGTGTGAAAAAGGATTCTTGTTCAGATTTTCTGTTTTTATTCTTTTGCCACACTTGAATGTTTAGATTATCAAACAGATGTTAAAATCAGAAAAGATAACCTGAGTAAATACAAAAAGCAGTTTTAGATTGATAATTTCATTTTTTAATGGAAGAAAACTATTCAAACAGCCCTGTGTGATATGATAACTGCCCCCTAAACCAAAAATTGGTTGACCACCCTTGGCAGCAACAACTTCCCTCAAGCATTTGTAATAATTGATGTTTTACATCACGGTGGAGGACATTTGGGCCACTTTTCTATATGAAATAGTTTTAATGCAGGCACATTGGAGGGTTTGTAAGCATAACATCATACCACAGCACTTTTTAATCAGATTTAAGTCTGGACTTTGACTAGGCTAAAACCTTTCCTTTGTTATTTTATTTTTTTGAGGCTTTAGATGTTGATCTGGGTTAGTTGTCTGAGGTGGGTAGTAACGAGCTACATTTACTGACTAGAGTAATATTTTAGGGAAAACAAGTACTGTAAGAGTAGTTTTACTGCACCAAACGTTTTACTTTACTTACTACCTTAGTAATATTTGAAGTCCTACTCTTATATGATATGTCCAAACAAAAACAGACAAACAGTTTATGGTAAAACCGGACTTTTCTGAAGAAGACATATATATAAACAAGCTGTCTTGTTCTAGTGTTATCTTTTATCTGCTGAGCCTGCTGTGCCATTCGGAGGTCAAGTAAAGTTTCAAATGCTTCATGTTGTGACAAAATTGGATTTGATTTTTTTTTTTTTTTTTTGCTTTAATTTGTCAATTTAGGAAAACATAAAATTTATTTTTCTTAATTTGTAATTTTATTATTTGAAAATACTAGAATTCCACATAATTATATATGTGTGCCTGTATGATTACATCGTTTCTTAAAAATAAAACAAATCAGACATTAAAGGTGTTACTCACCACTTGAGATACCTTTTTACTCTTGCGAATTTCCTTATCACTACTTTTTTCTTATTTTTATATTATTTTTGAAGTAACACTATTCTTACTTGAGTACAAATGTCTGGCTAATCTACCCACCTCCATTTGTTTGTGACCCCCTGGAAGAGTCGCTGAAGTGCTGCTGGAGTAATTTCAGTAGTTTGGCCGCTCCTGGGAAGCTTCACGGTTCCATGTTTAATTCATTTGTGGAAAATGCTTCTCACTGTGGTTTGCGAGAGTCCCAAACCTTAGAACTGGCTTGGTAACCCTTCCAGCCGGTCAATTGACTGTTTCTCATCTATTCTTGAATGTCATTATATTGGTGCAGAGTGTGTTGCTTTTTAGAACTTTTAGACTACTTCATGTTAAGAAACAGGTTCTATAATAGTGATTTATTTATCTTACAGGCCAGGCATAGTAAATGAAACTATCACTTAAAAACCTTATAATGTATTTATTCAGGTTATCTTTGTCTGATATTAAAATTACTTTGATGATCTACGAAATTTGAGTGAGACCAAAACGCAGAAATAGAAAAACATCTACACGGGAGCGCATACTTTTTAATAGCACTTTAAGTACACGCCAGCCAGTGAAATAAGGGACTGTTCCCACCTTGACTTGCTCGTTGGATGTGACCGCACAAAATACGATCTCTGTGAAGCCCTGTGATGGGAACATTCTGAAACAGATCCCTCCAATGACGCGACCATCTTTTATCAAAGACAGCGTTTTATGTTTCCTGCCAGAAAACGGACACTGGTGTCCTGATTGTGCCTTGTACATTTCTGAACAGTGGTAAGGATAATAAAGCACAGTTAGAAGTACTCACGGGTCAAAGACCAGTCGGGTGATGTATTCCTTGGGCATCCGGGGAAGCTGGTGGGAGAAGACGTTCTGAAGGCCGACGAGCCACATCAAGATCCTCTTGTTTGGCTTCTGATTGAGCGAATTCCCGATGACGTGGAATTCGATCACCCCTCTCCGCTCTTCGAGGCGTGCGGCTTCATCACGCGCAGAATGAGCAGACAGCAGACTGGTCTGACCAGGAAAGATGCGTGTAAAATATTAGTAATCATCCCGTTATCATAAACTCTTCAAATGTTTTAAATGACTGTTCCTTTTGATTAAGGACAAAACACACCTTAACATTATCATATGATGCTTTAAACTAGTTCATAGAGGAGCCCTAAAGGAACTGACATGTGAGGCAAATACAGGTATTTGTACCCCAGGGAAAGATGAGTATAAGGAAAAAGTTAAAAATAAATGTATCTGTGATTGATGTAGCAAATCCCACTAAACATACTGAAGTGATCGGCTCATAAAGCAGAAAAGCTTCAGCTCAGTCTGTTCCTCGTTACATTTTACTGGGTACAACAAGAACCTAAGAAGTGTGAAGGAGGCAGATACATCATCACATTTTAAGACAATGCTGAACTGAAGACCCTCTTTAAAAATGTAAATAAAGCTAAGTTTTTTATAAGGGCAAATGTATACAAGCTGGGATTTCTGTAATATTAGGAACAATACATTTAAAGCACAGCAGAAAGCAGTATCAAGTCTAGAGTATTATGATGAAAAATTATTAAGATTTTCCTCATGTTTAATCTAAACACCAGCTGTGAATTATTAAATACTCTATAATATTTTTTTTTAAAATAAATCCTCTGTGTTTTACATAATGTATTTAAAGGTTACCTCTGGAATGGTGGCTGGGTCACTGATGGTCGCCATGACTTCATTGATGAGGTCCATGGGGATGTCGCCCACCACCCTGGGTCTCTTGTTCTCTTCATGGTGAAGTGGCTCTGAGGCTTTACGCTTTTCTCCAACTGTGAAACCAGTTCGAACACAGTACCACAGTCCAAATTTTACTTTATTATTGTTTTCTTCACAGAAAACATCAACCAGCTTTTAAAGACAGCTGACTGGGAGCTCGGCTTCAGCAGCCATTTTATATTATTTGCTTGGTTTTTTCCCATGTTTTGTCACCCTGAAGCAACTGACCACCACTCGAATACGTAAAGTGAGCAAAATGTTCAGTTTATGGGAATCCATTTGTATGTAATCAGCAACTTCTTTTTATTATATGGCTTTAAAGTCGGCAGAGGGAGACAGTCATAGCAATTATTGGCATTAAGTTGATGTTTTATTATTTAAAGTTACAACTTAAGTAATTGCAGGTTTAACTGTGATACCTGGGTTTGACTCCAGAACAGAGGCAGGTTTCCTGGCAGGGCTGACACTACCGCAGGTGGACGGGTCCACTGACACAGGACTGGTGCTGTAGTATATGGGCCTGGCTACTGGGGGAGCACTTATCACTGAAAAGACAAAGTCAAGACATTAATAGGGTAAAACTTAACATATATATTGTGCTGTATTATGCCACGTTTTTCCAGATACCACATACATTAGTATTATATTAGTAACAAATGTGTGAGGGTTTTCGTTACCTGTGTGGATAGGAATCTGACCTCCTGTTGCTCCCACCAAGAAGTCTTGGCTCCAGATGGGAGAGCTGTGACTGTAAACTTCCTCTTCCAGCATCGACAAGAATCTGAGAGAGGAAAACACAACTAGAACAATTAATTATAATTACTATATTTAGAATATAAATCAAATGTTGAACTGTGAAAGTATTTCTAAATTGCATCAGATAAAATCGTTTTTGTTGCTTTTATTTTTTTTATGCGGATTTTTTAAATGCAATTCTGTTTACCACTAGACAAAATCATTGACTGAGATATTTCAGACCTCTGTTTAATTGTGTCTCTTTCTTGGAAGAAGCCATTCACAGAGCTATTCCGGACATTGACTTTAAGTGCTCTCTTTATTTTGCTTTTACTTAGAAACTACTCCTGCCTAGTACAGCAGTAAAAAGCTGTTTCATTCCTTAACAAACCATTGGTGTGTTCTTTGTCTCTCTTTCCATTTAAAGTAGTTCTAATCCAGTGGGTCTGTGTTTTTTTTCTTTGTTTTGGTCTTGTCCTCCAAACCTCAGGTTGGTTGCGGCAGACGGTTGCTTGTACCGTCCCAGGTTAAGCTAAAGAAGGCTGGAGGTTGCTTTATGTTAAAAGTGAGAGGTTTCTTGCCACTATTTCACACGCTTACTCAGGAAGAGGGATTGTCAGTCAGCTGCATTGATTCAACAAATCAATGCAGCTGACTGGGGTTCCCTAAGATACAGTGCCTTGCGAAAGTACTCGGCCCCCTTGAACTGGTCAACTTCTTGCCACATTTCAGGCTTCAAACATAAAGATATAAAATTCTGAGTTTTTGTGAAGAATCAACAACAAGTGGGACACAATCGTGAAGTGGAATGACATTTATTGGATGTGTCAAACTTGTTTAACAAATAAAAAACTGAAAAGTGGGGCATGCAATATTATTCGGCAACTTTACTTTCAGTGCAGCAAACTCACTCCAGAAGTTCAGTGAGGATCTCTGAATGATCCAATGTTGTCCCAAATGACTGATGATGATAAATAGAATCCACCTGTGTGTAATCAAGTCTCCGTATAAATGCACCTGCTCTGTGATAGTCTCAGGGTTCTGTTCAAAGCGCAGAGAGCATCATGAAGACCAAGGAACACACCAGGCAGGTCCGAGATACTGTTGTGGAGAAGTTTAAAACCGGATTTGGATACAAAAAGATTTCCCAAGCTTTAAACATCCCAAGGAGCACTGTGCAAGCAATCATATTGAAATGGAAGGAGTATCAGAACACTGCAAATCTACCAAGACCCGGCCGTCCCTCTAAACTTTCATCTCGAACAAGAAGAAAACTGATCAGAGATGCAGCCAAGAGGCCCATGATCACTCTGGATGAACTGCAGAGATCTACAGCTGAGGTGTGATAGTCTGTCCATAGGACAACAATCAGTCGTACACTGCACAAATCTGGCCTTTATGGAAGAGTGGCAAGAAGAAAACCATTTCTCAAAGATATCCATAAAAAGTCTTGTTTAAAGTTTGCCACAAGCCACCTGGGAGACACACCAAACATGTGGAAGAAGGTGCTCTGGTCAGATGAAATCAAAATCCAACTGTTTGGCCACAATGCAAAACAATATGTTTGGTGTAAAAGCAACACAGCTCATCACCCTGAACACACCATCCCCACTGTCAAACATGGTGGTGGCAGCATCATGGTTTGGGCCTGCTTTTCATCAGCACGGACAGGGAAGATGGTCAAAATTGATGGGAAGATGGATGGGGCCAAATACAGGACCATTCTGGAAGACAACCTGTTGGAGTCTGCAAGAGACCTGAGACTGGGATGGAGATTTATCTTCTAACAAGACAATGATCCAAAACATAAAGCCAAATCTACAATGGAATGGTTCACAAATAAACGTATCCAGGTGTTGGAATGGCCAAGTCAAAGTCCAGACCTGAATCCAATCGAGAATCTGTGGGAAGAGCTGAAGACTGCTGTTCATGAATGCTATCCATCCAACCTCACTGAGCTCCAGCTGTTTTGCAAGGAAGAAGGGGCAAGAATTTCAGTCTCTCGATGTGCAAAACTGATAGAGACAAACCCCAAGCGACTTGGAGCTGTAATTGCAGCAAAGGGAGGCGCTACAAAGTATTAACGCAAGGAGGCTGAATAATATTGCACGCCCCACTTTTCAGTTTTTTATTAGTTAAAAAAGTTTGACACATCCAATAAATTTCATTCCACTTCAAGATTGTGTCCCACTTGTTGTTGATTCTTCACAAAAAATTAGAATTTTATATCTTTATGTTTGAAGCCTGAAATGTGGCAAGAGGTTGACCAGTTCAAGGGGGCCGAATACTTTTGCAAGGCACTGTATATTTCTTTTACCATTGACCACTGGATTTCACTGTACTGTACTACACTACAGGACTGGATTCAAGGGCGGTGCCCTAAGCGCATGCTTTGTGATGCCCAAATAAAGTAAGATGAATGAAGTTGACTTATTTTTTAAGACTTATTTTAACAGCACTTTATAGGATGTTATTAGAATAAGACTTTTTGTGCTGTATTTGTTTGATGGAAACCCCTTAAAAGATCCAACAGGTCTGACATTAAAGAGGAAACTGACCAGTATGATCATAACAAGTTTTGTCTTCCTGACTCTCCGACTTTTTAAGAAACGGGACAAACAGCTTAAACAGAAAACAAAATAACGTTCAAACTACAGCGCAAACAAGGCCTAAAAAGTAACGAAGCATGTGCGTCAATTGTGCATTAAAACTAATTAACGGCGACTCTTGATGCCTTTTCGAGGCCATCTCCAAACACAGTACTGAGGCATAATCGAACAACCCACTGGGAGGTGGGGAAGGGGGGCACCATAGGAGAGACTGTGGTCCATCACCATGACTGTTATTTTTCTGTGTGCGCTCTCAGATATTTTTACTTACTTGGGAAAGTGTGTGAGAATGAGAGTGCGTTTCTCCGGAGGAAGCTTGTCCTTCTCCTGTCTGGCCTGCTCCAGCAGTTGCTTTCTCATCACAGTGAACACGGAGCGCAGCAATGTCCTGCCGAAGATCTGCGTGGTCTCGTAGCGGGGTAAGGTGTCGCAGAACTGCGGCACATTGCAGTAGCAGAGCCATCTACAAAGTGCATACGAAAATATTTTAGAATGTGCCTAGTGCATTGCTCTGAGACAGGTTCAATTTATATCTGCTTGGCTCAACCTGGTGTAGTTGACTTTGTAACCGACCACATCATCACTGGGCACCCTTTGGCGTCTCTGAGAGGGCGTTTCCAGCTGCCAGTAGTTGATCTGGTTCAGGAACATCTCGGCCAGTTCCATGATAGTTTGTCGTTCCTTTGATGGTAGGTGGCTGAATTTGTACTGGACAAAATTGTTTACTCCCTTTTCAGTAAACACAGAATGAGAGATCAATGTGGTGACGCCACAGTGCAAATAAAATGCTGGGGTTTTTTTTTTCCAGTTAGAGACGTAATTTACCTGTTCAATGCTGGGCTTTTCAAACGGAGGACTCTCTTGTGCCTCTAACATTGGCTTACCCATCTGTAGGATAGATTTTCTCAACAGCTGTAGGGAGACAGATAATGTATTTGCCTCTGTGCAATGAAATCCTGAAAATCATGTGTTCAAAGGATGAAGGAGGCAGGAGATTACTTTAAAGAGGGAGAAGTAGACTTGTTTGGTGTCAGCATCCTCCTCTTTGTGAACACAGGTGTATAGATACTCCACATCCAAAACGATGCCGAGTAGTCTGTTCATTTCCTCCTCTGAAACATTTTCAAGATGGGTCACATGATCACCTGGGAGAAACAAAAGCTATTAGCAATGAACAACCTGAATCTTACATCAACACATATCTACTGAGTGCTGTAAATATTTTTTTTTAGTACCTAAAGTGTGAGAACAGCTCCGACAAGGCTCCTGCAGGTTTACTGTGTTGGACTGCTGGTCTGTTTGAGGAGGTGTTGGAGGTGGGTTCTGATTTTTCCAACCATTACACTTACAGGCTCCTTCAGCCTACAGAAAACATGGCTGAAATTAGGACGAGCAGGGACAGATACAGAAGCAGGAATCAGGTACATTTATATAAATGACAGAAATCATTCATTCTTATGCTTTTTTTCTGTATTTTAATTTAAAAAAAGCGAAACTTGTATATTACATAGTTTCATTACACTGTGAGATTAATGTGGCATCTATTTCTATTACTTTTTATGGTTTACAGCTTATGAAAATTCTGTTTCTCAAAAAAACCTGAATGTTATATGAAAATATCACAGAAATATCAGCCTTGTGAAAAGTATGTCCATTTACTGTAAGCATCCAGCATTTGGCCAGGGCTCTTTTTGCATGAATCCCTGCATCAGTGCAGAGTGCATGAAGGCCATCGGCATAGAAAGCTCTGCTGAAGAGTTAAGGAAGAGTAGGGTGCTTGAACAGCGGCTTTCAGCTCATCTTCTTCTCGACAATAAACCATAGAGGGGTTTAGGTCAGGTCACTTTAATGGCCAATCAAACGCAGTGGTACCATAGTCATTAAACATGCTGGATATTTTCCTGCTGGAAAATTAAATCCAAAGCATCTCCATAAAGCTAGTCGACAAAAGGGAGCATAAAGTGCTCTAATATTTCCTGGACGGCTGTGTTTTGGATTTGGCTTTGGCAATACTGCCTGTGGAAACATCATACTGGACCTAAGGCAACTCTGATCCACTTCATCCAAACCAGGGTTTGCCAGATGTGCCGCTTCATAACTTTGCTCAAAAACGATATAGAACTGAGCAGTGTTTTTAAATATTAATGTAATTTTTTATTTTTTGAAGTTTTTATTTAATTTCACTGGTATTTTACCATGCATTGACTCCTTCCAATTTTCTGAGTAACTTAACTTTGTGTTTTCATTAGCTGCAAGCCGTAATCATCAAAACTAACCAATATGTCGCTGTGTGAGATGAATCTGTATAATATATGAGTTTCACTTTATAAACATAATCACTTCTTATTCTCATTCACTGAGACGCACCTGTACACTGAAACATAAACTTGCTATGACTCTATTGGCACGGAAACACAGGGCTGTGCAGTCGAGGAATCTCACAACGTTCAGCTGGGTTGGGCTGTTCTGAGCATGCGCTCTGGAACGACAACAAACTCCGCCCACCCCAGCAGCTGTCACCCTGTCAAAACAAAGACCCCAGTCCGTCTTTGCGGATCATAGCTGCATAAACCTGACAAACTCCTGTGTATAACTACAGATCTACCCTGACAGACGGCCGTGGCTCGGTGAAATGCCCCGGTGAAAGCGAACAACGCCTCTGCTCAGTCAGCGACTCCAAAAAAGCAGCGCTGAGCCAGTGTTTACGCTCACCCACCCCCCACCTTGACAGAAACAGGGTAGCGCTGTAAAAACACGTAGGTTGCAGCTACAGGGCCGCTGACGAAGAACCCGAGTGCAATATTTACACTTCATTATATAGCATAGGTCGTTTTATAAACTGCTTTGTGCATGCACATTAAGAAAAGACAGAAACAACTGATGCGGCAATGGCTTCCTTTGCTGCGCTTGCATTTAAGAAACTATTGCAACCAACCCAAACACGCTCTTCATAAGGACCAAACAGTAAAAACTGCAGTGCTTTCAAAGTCTACCGTCTGTAAACTGTGCATACTTTGCAGGATGAATACACCCCGAGTTTTTCCAGTTTCTTCGGCCGAGGTGAGGAGCGGAGTTGCGCCTTCTTCGCGGCAATACGTGCAGATCCTCCAGCGGCGCCGGAGCCCTCCGTCCCCGCGGCTCCAGGAGCAGCCGGAATCAGACCAGCGGCTCCGACGGCCGGTGAACCTAGTTGAATCCCCGTGCTGTCGGCCATAACTGTACATCGAAACCCCGAAGGGACCGCAGGCCCGGGGAACACGATCGCTCCGCTCTATTCCACAGGCGGAGGATCAGACATGGCGCTCATCCTTATGCTCAAGTTCTCGCTGTAGGCCCATTTTCCTCCGCTAGGGGACTCAGAGTGGAAGGGCCAGCTGAACCGGCTGCAACTTTGAGAGGAGAGGTCACTAAACGCAGGTAATCATGGGGAAATTTCAAGGTCAAATCTGGTGGAAGGGAAAACGAATGTGGAGCTAGATCACAGGTATCCAAAGCAGCTGAAAAGATGAACAAAATCCTCCCAATTCAATTACAAGGACCATTAAATTATTTAGCAATTTGTTCATGGAAACTATTACAGTGCCTTCGACTGTATTACTACCCTGGACGTTTTTCATATTTTCACTCAAAATACTTGTGAAATAAAAATAAAATGATACATGGTTTAAAATTTTTGACAAATGAAAATCAGATAATTGTTGTCCCTTCTTTACACCGCTACCCCTAAATAAAAGCCAGTGCAACAAATAACCTTCCAAAGTCACCTAATTAATACACACAAACATCCTCATCTAGACCAATGAACATGCAAGACAGGTCTGGGGAAAGGTTGTGAAGGTGTTGAAAACAGTTATAAAACAAGAAACATGGTAGAGACAAGGGAGACAAATGCTTTTCTTCAGCAGGAACAGGAAAATTACAGTTGATGGAAAGATGAAAAGAGACCTGGGAAAAAAATAACCTGTTAGAGGGTGCTAAAGACTTAAGACTGGGCCTGAAGGTCACCTTGCAGCTGGAAATACAGCCTCAGCTACAATGAAAAGATTTAGTTCAAAGCATATTCATGTGTAAGAATATCCTAGTCAAAGTCCAGACCTAAACCCAATTAAGAATCTGTAACTATCAAATCTCAATGAGCTTGAGGTATATTGTAAAGGAAAAAATGGCAGAAATTTAAGTCTGTAGATCTAGAATGTGAAAAAAGGTTAAAACAGCACATCATCTTTTTTTGCTCTTCACAATTATGCACTAATGTGAGTGGGTCTGTCACATAAAATACATAAATGTTTGTGGTTGTAGCCTGACAAAATTGGACAACAGCTTAATATGATGACAAGATATGTATATATTCTCATTACACCCCATATAAAGCTCTCAGAAACTGCAACTAAGAACATGCAGACACAAACTACAATGACAAATGACCAAATTTATTTCAGTATTTCATCATAACAGTACTGTAAAATGCTTGCATTTAAATGTGTTCTCTTGCAAAGAAGTGCTGACAAAAAAAAAAAAAAAACTGAAAACACCATTTATCTATTAAAGTTACCCGACATCTGTTCCATCATTTCTGCATTACTGGAACAATGCTAGTTGAGATGTTGTGGATTGTCAGACCATCTAATTAATCAGATTTTAAATTTTGCAACCAGTGCCTCTGGATGTGGAAGTTTGAGTCTAGTGTGGACCTTAAGGAACCATACAAACAAACAAAAAAGCAACCACAAAAGGCAACAAAAAGGTAGACTTAAAAAACCATAATATAATATACTTGGGTAAAACATTTTAGAAGTGTAAATAACTGCAATTTTATTTTTTCCTTTTGTTAACAACACTACATACATTATTACAGACCACCACTGATTATAGTTTACCGTAATCATTTTTGTGATAAGCAACAGCAAAACTCCAAACCTAAACTGTAACTGTTTGCCTGCCATCTGTACATCTTCTTTATTACACCTAATGATTATCCAGATAACTCCCTAGCAAGCATTAGTCACTAGAAAAATCAGGAAAAAAGTAGACTACACCGCAACACCATATTTACAGTATATTATTTATATATTTATATTATGTATATATTTATAACACACTGACTGAAATTAGGACAAGATAAATTCATGAGCATCATTAGTGCAAGGCATGAGTAAGACAAACCAGTAAAAAGTTATTGACAAGAAATAGTCTATATAACGAATGTGTCTGTGCAAATGTGTGTATGTAACAACATGTGGGGGGGACATAGAAAAACACAAATAATGTGCTTAACATTGGTGTGGATGAGGTGCAACAGACTGTCTGTGGGCTGATCTGGTGTTTGTGGGAACGTGTGCTTCATTGTGCTAATGTGTGTAATGTGCATGTGAGTCCACAGATGAAATCAGTCACCAGCCAGCCAACCCAGGCAAAGTTCGAATATACCGACACATCAATGTGTCTAAAGCACTTCCTAATCAAAATGTGAAATAATTAGAATTCCACTATGAACATGAAGAGACCTTACATATTGCAGCACCCCACTTACAACAACCACTACCTTTGTTTTTTTTTTGTTTTTTTTACCCTGTGCAAACCCTGCAAGCAACACTGACATAATGGGGAAAAAAAAGTATTTGCATAAACTAAATCATCCAACCCTAGTTTGAGCAGGATGGCCGACACAGGATTCTTGAAGGGATGCAACGTTTAGGAGATGAATGGTTGCTGATGCGTACCTTAGAGGCCACTGTGTCTTGCTGAGGGGAGGGAAGGGGCTTCTGCAATGTTGCAATGGTTCTTGCAGATACTCAAATCATTGAGGAATACTGCAAAAATGTGACACAATGCCACTATGGACAAAAACGAGCGGGCGCAAGTCCTTAGAGGTCGGAAACATATACACATGCTCTAATTTTAATTCAATAAAGGGAAAGCCGGGACACAGATCTCAGGGTTCCTCTTTGACTTTCTAACCTCTTCTCAAAGCCACAAGAAATGGCTCTTCTCATCGTTGCTTTGTTTGTGCTACTATAGACCGTTTTTGATTTTCTTCTTTTTTTTACCCACGTAAATACACATTTTCGGGCATCTGTAATTGAAACAAAATGTTGTAAATAATAAACCAAAAATATTCAAAAGCAAAAGAATGGTGAAAATAAGAGCAGTAGTTCCCAGAAAATAGAAGTGATCCCTTCCTCAAAATGAAACTCCTATCAAAGATGTTAGATGGGAGGTGAAGCTGATGTATCTAATATCTGTGATCACTGATCCATCAAAAACAAGTGACCGATATAATCAGCTGGATGTAAAACAGAGTTGTTAGGAGGCTTCTTCAGGTACCAGCAGAACCTTAATGGAAGAGGCAAAGCCCCCACCCCAAAAAAAAAATCATCAGTGAGATGGCACTGACTTTGCTACCGTGATAAACAAAAACAAGAGCGAGGGAGGATACAGGGCATCTTGTTTTGTTTCAAACAGAGGGGGACACGTTGCATTAGTAGCTGCGGTGGCATCTGGGGGCGTCGGCCAACATTAGGTACTAGTTTACAGGTCAGGGAGGGAAAATTGTGTTCTTCATTTTAGGTAGAGCAGCACGGAGCCTTGGCTGGCTGAGCAGCTTCTGTCAGGTCCACTCCCCGGGTCCGACCGCTGTTGGCTCCTGGAGCTTGAGGCTCATTTTTTGGCAATTTCTTTGCTAAAGAGAAAAAACAAACACACAAAAGAAAAAAAAACAGTAAATTCCCATTTTTAGGCACTGAAGTCATTAGCGATGAAATATTTTTTTTCATAAATCATTTTATATTTTAATTAACAGCACTTAAGAAGCTGAGTCACATTATCAGTGTACAAATCAATAGGTAAAACGTCCAGAATCACTTACCAATAGCCATAAACATCTCGTTCACATTCATAGATGTCTTGGCTGATGTCTCCATAAAAAGTAGGCTGTTGTCATCTGCGTATGACTGAGCCTCCTGTTAACATAAAGTAAACAACATGAATATTCAACGCATTTTGAGAAATTTCAGAAAAGGACAGAACATTGCAGTGGACCCGTCGGGTCCAAACTCTTTGCCACGAGGGCCACAGTTGTCAAGTGGAAAGCACTTGGGAGCCACAAACATTCCTATGCCCAGGACGGCTTTGAGTAGATGCTGTTGGGTGTTTGTGGTTCTATTTACCATGTAGTTAAGATGAATGTAGAAACTTGGCAAACGAATGACAAACATTTGTTTTTCTGAAAATGTCGCCCTAAAACTAGAAGTCATATCCTGGAGAGAAAGTATTTATACGCCGTGAACTGAACTTTTTCTCATGTCGTAACCACAAACTTTAAGTTAATTTATTATCATGCAATAAGTAGGCCTGTACAATATATCATTAATTCAATATCAATGTACACAAAACACATATCACAAATAAATGTGTGCCAATTATTTAAGTACCATGCATTAATGCCCTTTATGCCTGTAATATATTTATTGACACTTGTTTTTTTATTGCAGCATAAAAGGTTTTGGAGGGTAAAGAGGGGGTAAAATGCGTAAGTCAAAAAGAACTTCAATGCCACAAAGGCAGATGCCAGCAAGATGCAACTTTTTCAATAAAAACTCGCTGAGATAGAAACTTTCAATTTTAAGTTTTTTTTCCCCAGCACGACTCATTATATAGGGTCTCTGCTTGCTATGAACATAAGTAGAAAGATATTAACACTTTTCAACTGTTTATTCATTACAAGCCGTAGTGCTATGGTGGCATTCACCAATATTATCATGTCACATGCTTTCTATTATCATGCAGCCCTAGATAAAAACCAACACAAACTGGTGGATAACTCGTGTGAAAAGAAAATATTTATAAATAAAAATCTGAAATGTGTGGAGTACATTTATTCCCTAATTCAATACTGTTGGGACAACATTACAACATTAAAGGCCAGTAAGAACTTTTCTGGAACTTTCAAAATAAATCACATTAACCTACTTCCAGCACAGCCAGGAACAGGGAATAAAAGCGGACGTCCCGTGACGTTGGAATAAAAAACCCTGCTTTTGCAACAAACTGACCTCTTCCACGCAGGTCCCGAGCAGAACTGGACGGAGGGACACAGCGCGCTAATGTCTCTTTGCTGGCAAACAGACATAACTCTTCAAACGGGATCCAAGAGTGTCATACGATCATGCGATCATATGTGCTAAGTAGGAATAAATTGCTGTTTGTGTATCCGGTATTCATTCATGAACAGGGTAATTAACGTACAAGCGTTGCTTGACTTTTCTCTCTGAAGTCGACAGAAGCAAACTGTGTTCCAGAGAGTTCCCAGCAGAGACCCTGTCTCTACGACGCCGAGTGGAGCAGTTTTCCCGGTCTGAAGGAAGGACAACGGGACCACATCACCGTGGTTACAGCAGTAACGTGCAGTTCAGCCGGCCTGGCAGAACGAGCTGCCCCACCCCACAGCTACGGAGGTTAGCAAGTTAACTCTTTGTTCACTGTGGAAGCTTTCCTCAACTTTGCCGCCCCGGACAACTTTTCCTCAGCATGGTTCACGTAAGAAGTTGTGTTTTGGGCAGAGAGAAGTAGTTTAGAAGGAAATAATCTAAACATTTTTCGTTTTATGACATTTGGTTTTGTTTGTGTTGAAAACTCAGCCATCTTAGTGCTAGCAGATTATCTGTTCAGCACATGTGCTCAGTTTATGTGTTCTGTGTTTGTTTTTAAAGTTAAGACAAACTTTATTTAAAGGGTGATTTTAAACACAGAAGATCAACTATAACGCACCATCTATGCTTTTGCATTTTAACCCTTTTATTAATGGTATTTTAAAGGTATGTCTTTGATTCTGATGATAAGCTATAAGCTTCTTTTGTTAGCTTCAACCGCTAACAGCTAAGAACTTGTGCTCGCCTGCTAAAGATCATTTACCCAAAAAGGTTGTTAGTTTTCAATCTAGTAAAATAATATTTCTCTAAATATTGTTTTACTAAACTTAATAACTAAGTTACACAATTAAGCCCCATTTAACAAAGATTTGGTTCTTATTTAAAATATTTCCTTAAATATTTTACTATTTCCTTAATATTTTCTATTATTTTAATAAATAAAGGCAGCTAATTAAACACCGTTGAGAATTGGTCATCCAGAAGGTTGGTTTTATTCAGCAAATCATTCTTAAAACATTATTTTATTAAAATAATATTTTATCTGATCTTGCATTGTGAAGGGTTATCTAAATGTTTGCTGATTATTGCCTAAGGTAAGGTAAGGTAAGGTAAGTTTATTTATGTAGCGTTTTCAGTAACGAGACACTGAAAGCGCTGTACATACAATTACAATACAATCACAAAGAACACAGAAAAACAAATCAAATGCTAAGAAATCTAAAAATCTATGAATCCTTCTGAGAAATCTAAAAATCTCTGGTCAATATTAAAATGATACAGATAACATTAATAATCCTTTGGGTTTTACTGGTAAGAGCTGGTTCTAAACCAATCTTTCTAAAGAGGTAATTATATCATTAAGTCCTCTATGTAGGGGAAAGCATCTTGTGCTAAGAAGTCTCATCATTCCACTAAATTATAACTAGTGAAGCTGAGTCACTGGTACAAAACAGCTTTAATCCACATTTTCAGGTGCTAATAATATATTGCTTTTACTGGTGCTGTTGAACTAAGTAATCTAATTAAGAAAGCTGGGTCATTGGTGTAAGAGCAGCTAAAGTACAAGTTACTAATAATGTTTGGTTTTCGCTGGTAAAATCTATAAAAAGTAATAAAATCACACATTTAGGTAAAGTAAGATAGGAGGAAAAAAAAAATCTTATTTCAGTGTGAAACAGTACAAAAAACCCCCCACAAAACTCAGCAGGGGTGAGCAACACACACATAAGTAAAGATTCAGCAAGGGTACGGTGGAATCTTGAGGGTGTGAATATATAAGTCTGAGTGTGTTTGCAAGAATTAGACTGTCAACACTGATAGAAGCACCATTGTCCTTGAGAAGAAAGGTGGAAGTTTTATCTATCGGCCGCATAGTCCTATCAGCACACAGCTGGTAGGGGAGTGCTGGGGAAGAGCGTCGTGTTTATATAACATCCAGGAGATATTTTGTCGATAGCCAGTTAGCAGAAGTTGCCAAGGCCACATTGGGGAGCCAGATTTAGAAAAACAGTAAATGTTGTGGTTCAGGCAGTTGTGAATTTCCAACTACCTTAAGAGTTTTACTGGTATGTCTCAATTGTGAGTTCCAAGACTAACTTAACTTAATTTCCAGATTCTTCAAGATAATCCTTGGTTCTCAAACATAAACATTGAATGGTAATGTTGCATCACTCTTTCAGTCATGGTTTTCAACCATCTTTAATCAACTTGTTTATATTGTACATAGCCCATTAGTCTTTCTTATTCTTTCATTCTGCTTGGTAGTTTAGTTGGATTGTTTTAGCATAGTAAAGAGTTTGTTGATTGAAATATGTTTGACTTTGAGTTGACTTATTTTTGTTAATGAATTCTTGTATTTTTAGAAATTGTGTGAATTCATTCCATGTGTGTGCAGAGTTTTTGCTGTTCAATAATTTCACAGCTTGGCTCATCCCTTTCAATTTTGTCCTAATACCATCGTCTTACTGGGCTGGTTTTCACAGGACAACCCTTAACAGGGTTGGGTCCCACCCTGGAGCCAGGCCTGGGGTTGGGACTCGTTGGAGAGCGCCTAGTGGCTGGATTGCTCCTCGCGGGACCTGGCCGGGCCAAGCCCGAACGAGAGACGTGAGGCCATCCCCCAGTGGGCCCACCACCCGCAGGGGGAACCGTGAGGGACCGCTGCAAAGAGGATTGGGCGGCGGACGAAGTTGGAGACCTCGGCGGCCCAATCCCCGGATGCTTAGGCTGGCTCTACGGACGTGGAATGTCACCTCGCTGGGGGGGAAGGAGCCTGACCTTGTGCGGGAGGTCGAGAGATATCGACTAGAAATAGTCGGGCTCGCCTCCACGCACAGCGTGGGCTCTGGAACCCATCTCCTCGAGAGGTGCTGGACTCTCTTCTACTCTGGAGTGGCCCACGGGGATAGGTGGGGCGCTGGGGTGGGTTTGCTTGTCGCCCCCAGCTCAGCCGTCTAGTGTTGGGATTTACCCCAGTGGATGAGAGGGTCGCATCCCTGCGCCTTCGGGTTGGGGAGAGGTCTCTGACTATCATTTCAGCCTACGGGCCGAGTGGTAGTGCGGAGTACCCGGCCTTCTTGACGTCCCTGTCAGGGGTGATGGATAGTGCCCCCCATGTGGACTCCATTATTCTGCTGGGGGACTTCAACGCCCACGTGGGAAACGACAGTGACACCTAGAGAGGCGTGATCGGGAGGAATGGCCTCCCCAAACTGAATCCGAGCAGTGTTTTGTTATTGGACTTCTGTGCTAGTCACGGATTGTCCATAATGAACACCATGTTCAAACATAAGGGTGTCCATCAGTGCACTTGGCACCAGGACACCTTAGGCAGGAGGTCAATGATCGACTTTGTTGTCGTATCATCAGACCTTCGGCCGCATGTTTTGGACACTCGGGTGCAGAGAGGGGCTGAGCTGTGCACTGATCACCACCTGGTGGTGAGTTGGATCTGTTGAGGGAGGAGGAAGCCAGACAGACTTGGCAGGCCCAAACGCATAGTGAGGGTCTGCTGGGAACGTCTGGCGGACCCCTTGGCCAGGGATGTATTCAACTCTCACCTCCGGGAGAGCTTTGACCACATTCCAAGGGATGTTGGAGACATAGAGTGTGAGTGGACCACGTTCTCCGCATCGTTGCTGCCGCCCGTAGCTGCGGCCGTAAGGTCTGCGGTGCCTGTCGCAGCGGCAATCCCCGAACCCGGTGGTGGACACCGGCAGTAAGGGACGCTGTCAAGCTGAAGGAGTCCTATCGGCTGTGGTTGGCTTGTGGGACTCCGAGGCGGCTGACGGGTACCGTGGGGCCAAGCGTGCCGCGGCCCGGGCGGTGGCAGAGGCAAAAACCCGGACCTGGGAGGAGTTCGGTGAGGCCATGGAGAAGGACTACCGGTTGGCCCCGAAGCGATTCTGGCAAACTGTCCGGCGACTCGGGAGGGGGAAGCAGTGCTTCGCCAACACTGTTTACAGTGGGGTGGGGAGCTGCTGACCTCGACTGGGGACATTATCGGGTGGTGGAAGGAGTACTTCGAGGATCTCCTCAATCCTGCCATCACGCATTCCCTGGTGGAAACAGAGGCTGGGGACTCGGGGTTGGACTCTTTCATCACCCGGGCTGAAGTCACCGAGGTGGTTAAAAAGCTCCGCGTGGCAGGGCTTCGGGGTTGGATGAGTACCTCAAGTCTTTGGATGTTGTGGGGCTGTCATGGTTGACACGCCTCTTCAACATTGCGTGGCGGACGGGGACAGTGCCTTTGGATTGGCAGACTGGGGTGGTGGTCCCCCTTGATAAGAAGGGTGACCAGAGGGTGTGTTCCAACTACAGGGGGATCACACTCCTCAGCCTCCTTGGTAAGGCCAACGCCAGGGTATTGGAGAGGAGAGTCCAGCCGATAGTCGAACCCCGTCTTCAGGAGGAGAAGTGTGGTTTTCATCCGGCCGTGGAACACTGGACCGTACTCGAGGGCTCATGGGAGTTTGCCCAACCGGTCCACATGTGTTTTGTGGACCTGGTGAAAGCATTTGACTGTGTCCCTCGTGATGCCTTGTGGGGGGTTCTCCAGGAGTATGGAATTGGGGGCCCTTTACTAGGGGCCATCCGGTCTCTGTACAAGCGGAGCAGGAATTTGGTTCGCATTGCCAGCACTAAGTCAGACCTGTTCCCGGTGCATGTTGGACTCCGGCAGGGCTGCCCTTTGTCACCGGTCCTGTTAATAACTTTTATGGACAGGACTTCTAGGCGCAGCCAAGGGCCGGAGGGGGTCTGGTTTGGGGGCCAGAGGATTTTGACTCTTCTTTTTGCAGATGAGGTGGTCCTGCTGGCCCCATCTAGCCAAGACCTACAGCATGCACTGGGGCGGTTCGCAGCCGAGTGTGAAGCGGCTGGGGTGAAGATCAGCTCCTCCAAGTCCGAGGCCATAGTTCTCGACCGGAAAAGGGTGGCTTGTCCTCTTCAGGTTGGTGGGGAGTTCCTGCCTCAAATGGAGGACTTTAAATATCTCGGGGTCTTGTTCACAAGTGAGGGAAGAATGGAGCGGGAGATCGACAGACGGATCGGTGCGGCTGCCACAGTAATGGGGGCGCTGTGCTGGTCCGTTGTGGTGAAGAGATAGCTGAGCCGAAAAGCGAAGCTCTCGATTTACCGGTCGGTCTACGTTCCTACCCTCACCTATGGCCATGAACTTTGGGTCGTGACCGAAAGAACAAGATCCCAGATACAAGCGGCTGAAATGAGCTTCCTCCGTAGGGTGGCCGGGCACTCCCTTAGAGAAAGGGTGAGGAGCTCGGCCATTCGGGAGGGGCTCGGAGTAGAGCCGCTGCTCCTCCACATCGAGAGGAGCCAGTTGAGGTGGCTCGGGCATCTATACCAGATGCCTCCTGGACGCATTCCTCGGGAGGTGTTCCAGGCACGTCCCACCGGGAGGAGGCCCAGGGGACGGCCCAGGACACGCTGGAGGGACTATGTCTCTCGGCTGGCCCGGGAACGCCTTGGGCTCCCCCTGGAGGAGCTGGAGGAGGTGTCTGGAGAGAGGGACATCTGGGCGTCTGCTGAGTCTGCTGCCCCCGCGACCCGGTCCCGGATAAAGCGGAAGACGACGAACCATCGCCTTACTGGGCTGGTATTCACAGAACAACCCTTAACAGACCGGAATATTATTTAATAAAGTTTTAATGTATTAATATTATATATTAACGAATATATTCGTAATTACAACAATACTTTGTAGAAACTCCACCTTACCATCTGCTCTAACGAGTTTTCCTGTCCCCGCTAAAGAAAAGCATTCCTAAAGCATTATGTTGCCAAACTTCCATACAGGACAGATTTGTAAAGTAGCTAATAGAATATAAAACCCCATCCTCTGTCTCTAGTTGTCTGCTTCTAATGGGTCTTCTTCCAGCAATGCCCTGTATTTAACTCCGTACACCTTCCCATCATCTCTGACCAGGTTCCCTGTGCCGGCTGAAGAAATGGTTTAACTGGTTTTGGTCTATCAGATAATTTCCTATTTAAACACCTTGGTGTGAGGTTGTGAATCGAATCAAAACAAAACAAAAACCAGACAACTGAATGCAGAACTGTTAAATGGGTAACAGTGTGACCTGGAAATCCACAGCTCTCTTGTTGGCCAGGTCGGCTTTATTTCCTGACAGAGCGATGACTATATTAGGACTAGCTTGTCTCTGTAGCTCCTTCACCCAGTTCTTTGCCCGCGCAAAGGACTCCTGCAAAACACAGACAATGTGCCACATATTAATACTATTGTTTTACTTCATGCCGCAACTTATTAAACAAGTGATCTGCTTGCATCTTGCCCTCCTGAATACATGCAAGTATCATTAGTGCAACTTTTTAAACTGACCTATGTAAGATAACAGCAATAGAAATGTTGTGACTGACATATGTACCTCGTTTGTGATGTCGTAGACCACAATGGCGGCTTGTGCTCCTCTGTAATACATGGGCGCCAAACTGTGGTACCGCTCCTGACCTGCAGTGTCCCAGATTTCAAACTTCACCGTTGTGTCATCTAGACACACTGTCTGGGTGAGAAAAGCCGCTGAGAGGATAGAATAAGGTGAGAGGCTCAGTCAACATTACATGATCAAAATCCAAAACACACAACCATCACTCCTAAGCTGTATACACAAACATGGTCACGCCTCCTGAATGCCAAACCTTAGAATAGTTGGTTTGCATGTACCCTTAATCACTAACCTCCTATTGTGCTTTCTTGGAATTCATGGAACTGGCCTTTTACGAAGCGAAGCACTAAGCTGGACTTCCCAACGGCCGATTCCCCCAACAGCACCAGCTTAAACTGACAGATCTTGTTCCCTGCGTTGGGTCCATTGGGTCTTGTAGCTCCTCCTCTGTTGGCCATGGCCTAATCAGATCCTCTGCTATTCTGCGGGCCAAACGTTACGACTTGGGCGTCTGCTGCAGGAAACAAGAACACAGATGCTTCTTTACTGCAGAGTAATAAACATACTGAGACGCACCTGTACACCATACAGTTATACTATAGAACTGATTGCATCTCCATCTATTTTATATCAAGAAGAGGCTAAATAAGAAAAATTAACTGATCCCAGTCCAGTCATCAAAAGAAGGCCCTATGTAAAGTGTAGCATCCTCACTCAACGGTCCAACCACCAGGTACTGTCACTAGAGCCCAAATAAACTTTTTGTACCTTTTTAGTTTTGGGCATTTCGTACTCAGCTTTTTTGTGCATGAAACTGGGCCGTTTACCACAGGACCAATTAGTACCTTTCACAACTGATTTAAGGAAAAGTTTCTATATTCCATGTGTGGTCTTTACCACTTAAATACATTACATGACTAATATCTATATCAACGGAGGGGTCAATTATAGTTATTTTCAATTAAGCATAATCATTTTTCACGAGTCAACAGGCAAAAGACAGATCAGCACCGGAATTCATGGATATGGGGTATAAAATAAAGATTATACAAAATAATACAAAACTAAATAATAGATTCAACATTTTTATTACCGTATTTTCCGTACTATAAGGCGCACTTAAAAACCTTTAATTTTTTCAAAAAATGACAGTGTGCCTTGTAATCTGGAGCGCCTTAAATATGGATCAATTGGTTAATTGGTTGATCCATACTGGTTGTACACGGTGCTCTGTCAAAATGTTTCAGTACGACTGGTAAACTACAAAGCCGCACCGCTTGCAGCATTACGGCTACCGTAGTCAGGGGCGTCGCCGAAGTAATAGCGGTAAACACCTGTACTGTGCTTACTCCTAGTCCAACACCACTTGTGTGTGTATAATGTTTGAATGTACTGTTGCAGGAATTGCCTGAACTATATGTGATTAGAAGCTCAGTGTGTGGGGTGTATGTTTCGTGTGTGTGTATGGAAGATGTTGACATTACTCCTCCGGACAGAAGTGGCGCTGTGTGCTGCCGTAGCTGAGAATCAAGAGTGAAGGAGTGACGTCGGTATTATTGTGTGTGTGGGGTGGGTAGAGACGGCGTCCGGAGCAGCGGTGTATGAGTCTGTAAGCCCTGTGTTTTTACGTGCTGCAAAGTCATTAAAAAGAACCCCGAATCTCGTCAACAACTCAGTGTTTTGATGCTGTTTCTTCATGCTCAACTCAGCAACGTATGAGTGAGGGAGTTAACCTCGAGGAAACTAGTAACTTCGGCCCTGGAGAAAGCGTCTCCCCTGTGTCATCAGACTACGGTCAGGGGACAGAAACAGGAAAGGTTAACAGCACTAACGTTTGATTTAGTGCATCAAACTGTTTCTTTTACATGTTTACTGAATCAGGGAAAAGTTCCCTTTCACGTTTTAACTAACGTTTGATTTCAACTTCAACTTCATAGACTCCAATGCATTCCTAACGTGCGGTTGGTTCTATTCAATAGAATTCTATGTAGAGGAGACCTTAACATGAGAGTGAATGGAGTTATCAGAACGCTGGTTTGTAGTGTATTAATAAAGTTTGACTGACTGACTTATCTGACTGTTTTGTTGACATTCTCGTTAGCTCCATCTAGTGGATGCATAACGCAACCCCAGTCAAACGTTTGACTGCAGTAGCTTCTATTCTATGCGCCTTATAATCCGATGCGCCCTATATATGAAAAAAGTTCTAAAATAGGCCATTCATTGAAGGTGCGCCTTATAATCCGGTGCGCCTTATAGTGCAGAAAATATGGTAATATGCATCTACACATCATTTTAGAAATACCTCACAAAAACAATAAGCCAACTTAGAATGGTTTAAGACCCACATTTACCACAATCAGCAACAACTACCTACAGTATATATTGTTTTTTATTATTTATAAGTAGTTTTTTTACAGCATCAATATCATTTTACAATAAAACTTTTTTGTTACTTTGTTTTTATGTCTGAAGTGAACCTCAATACCTTACACTTGATTTTTCATATGGAGACCCCAATCTAATGATTCATAAATATGTTTCAAAGCCTCTGTCATCAAACTGCATCACAAGGTGGAGCTGGAGTGATACCGGATAGCTGTGTGGACTTCACCTAAACAAATTAATGTGTTTTTTGGATAATTGGTACAGGCACACAAATCACTAATGTTATGACAATTTCTTCTGTCTGCATGTCTGACATTCCTCTCAAAGCAGAGAATGTTGCATTTCACTTGACCTCCCCATTAACCTCTCCTAACTCTATTAAGATCCCTAAAGAATTGAACACCAAATAAGCACCTAGTGGTAAACAGCAGCAAGTACAGCCCCTTGGGTTGACAGAAACTTTGTTTTTCAAACCTGCCTTATTTATTGTGCTTGTTGACCAACTTAAATCTTTGAGTTGCCTTTCAATGCAGCATGAGTGGAAATGAGACATTTAGAGAAAGAAAAGTTATTAATGGAACAGTTGCAAGATGAAAGTTAAATTCATACAACAAAATAACTCACTAAACGTACACAGAGCCCTATAACAAGCTGGATCAGTGTCAAATTTTATGTTAAAGTTCATTTTCAGCTACATTTGCACTGAATGAAAAGAAAAGCTTTAGGTTATATTTTAGCATAATTTCACTGATTGGCATCTAGACATCGTCTGTTTATAAATCCATCTCTCAAAAGTCTCTTAAAACAGCAAAATAAGAAAAAAAGCAAACAAATAAACACAGACGTAGGTGCCTCTCCAGAGAAACGGGCGTTGATTTTTTAAACATGTTTTACCTGTTCATATCTCATTGACTCATAAGCTCATAAACTGAAATCAAAGCTGCAAGAAGCAAAGTCTTGCCAACTGTCAAGAATTTAAGTCACAATCAAAGTAGAGAGGAAAGCTAATCACAACCAGATTGGAGCAACAGAAAGCAACGCAAGTCCTGTAATGAAACACAGCCATATTTTATAACCGGACAGAAAGAGGAGGAGAACATCCCACCCACAATATTTAAGCCTGTTTCCACTCTGAGAGCTACTGTTTAGATGCATACCATGCATTACTGACTAACTTATTTAGGGATAAATGTGGAACACGTGGCTGTTGTCAGGAAGGAAGTCGTGTTTGAGCAACATGCAGAGCACAGTTTTTGACCTCTTTTGTAATCGTACAGGGGAAAATATGGTCAGTATTCATTTATTTATATGAGCATTTTTTTAAATCACAGGAAATGTTCCAAGAATATTATTCACTGGCTAAAGAAACCTTTAGATTTCGACAACTTAAGAATGGAGTTCAAGAACTTCAAAAATCGACTGACCACAGAATGTGGTCGAAATATAATATAATATAATATATGTATGTAAAATATACATACAGCAACAATCACTGTGATAAACTGGCCATTTTTCGTCTGTACACATACACTTTTATCTTTTGGGAATTTACCTTTAAATTAAAATAAGGTTTTAAGAAGTGTATTTCAAGCCTTCAGTAATAAACAGACATGTCTTTTTGTGTTACATTTTTTTCTTTAAGGGCGACTGTTCTATGCAGGGAAATTAGGATACAAATCATCGTAATTTTTCTGTTAAAAATGGTCATAGGATATTTTTGTCCGTGAAGTGAACTACAACCTGATTTTTACTTTATATTTTACTATACTATCATGGGTGGATCAGAATCTTGTGGCCGATTGTCGATTTGCAGTTTTTGTAAAGCTTTGACCCATGGATATCGATTTTAGACAATTCCGGTTTTCTCTTAAGAATAATAGAAAAATATAAGACCAGTATTCAACATATTTTTGCTAGACTTCCTTCCATGATCAGTCATTAATTATTTATGTTAGGAGCTGCTGGGTGTAGGAGTGCAGTCGCTAAAAAACAGACTTTTACTATTACTCTAAAAAACAAAGACAAAATGATTGAGTCAAGACTGGCTTTATACTAAAAATTTGTGAAAAAACAGCTAGGGCCGCAACTAACGATTATTTGGCAAACCGATTAATCCGCCCACTTTTTTTTTTGATTAATCGATTAATGATCAGATAGCCACAAGGTGCTCAAAAGGCTAAAACTATGCCACTTAAGGAGTTCAAGATGGAGCATATTTACAGAAAAATTGGGTTTTTTCATCTTAAATGCAAAATGTTTTGTACAATTTGGCATAATTACTGCTCTGAGTGGCTTGTTCTTTCAGTCTCTTTGTGTATTCCCTAGAGAGTGTAAATTGTTACCCTAACTCTGAATTTTCAGAAAGGTTGTCAACATTTCCAACTCCAGCACGTTTCATGAGAGAGGCTGAAATATAAAAAATGATAAAACAGAGCAGCTTTGCTGTATTCTGTTGACCTTCCTGTTATCTGCTGAAAGTCTTGGTTTCTTCTGCCACAATGAATGAACTGCAGCCATTTCTTGACATGTCGTGTAGCTTTTAGTCACTGCTTGATTTCTTGACACATTTCTATAAAAATACCACAGCTTATTGTCTTTTATGCTGTATTTATAGGAAATATTAAAATGACAAAGATTTTATTCTTAGGCAAAGCCAAATTCAGCTATTATGGGATTGTGAACCGTTGTTTTTAGTAGCTTTGTTTTCTAATGAATAAAACTAGAAGATATTGGCATATTTCGTCACTTAAAAGACATTCAGTAAGAGTCCTGATTTGGAGGTCAGAATTAAAAGTCAGAATGGCCAACAAACAGAGAGATCATGCTTCAGTATTTTCATACACAGCCTCATTATCTGTGGGAATATGTTCAAAGGGAATTTAAGGTTCATTTTCAAAGAGCAATTTTAGGACTGTTGGCAAACACAGGCATGGGACAACATTAACACACATGAAGCAGCAGCAAGAACAGACTCTGTTTATCCAGACCTTATGACAGGGTCAGTAAACAGACACTGCACGGCTGCAGTGCTCACACATTATACAAATTTAGCTGTCATTCGTTGACTATAAACACTCCGTCTCATGCTAGCAGCGACCCTGAGTCTGTTTTGATATTGGATAGGGACGCCTTCCCCAAACGCAGAATGGTTGTGTAGCTGGTTAGCTTAGTGCTCTGAATGCTAACTGGACAATTTTTTTTTTTACTTCTGACAACTGTAAAAAATATGCAAAAACCTACATAAGAGTAATAACAAAATGCTAATTTTAAAATAATATTATGTAAACTAGACAGCTAAAGCTGTTATTACACTTAAAAGGGAGTTGCCAAACCCCTAGCACTAGCATGTTAGCACTTGTCCACCCACCTGGACAGTTTGCCTTAAAACTAACTAAACAACGCTTCTGTAGTCCTTTACGAAGGCACCAGACAATGACACACGATGAGCAACAACGCTCAGTGGAAACTGACAAAGGTTTACAACTCTATATGCCCCGTGGATATCAAACATTACATATCTTTAGCTGGGGTCGGCTAATGGAGGCACTGGCACAACAGAGAGAACGTTAGCGCTAATCACACTCAACCAGCAGCTACCGACGTGCCTGCTACCTGAGAGCCAGACGATGGGGAGGACTTTTACTTCCACCACGTCGGTGTGTATTCACACAGGATCCGGGGCACTGCGGTGAGATTGGTATGGGGAGCCGAGAAAAACGATTTCAACAATCCCGTCACGTCTCCTCCTTTCTTTCTTCTCGCAACTTCCCCTTAGAACCAAAACACACAACGATGTCTTCCGCTCTGCGCCACGTCACACGGTGCGTCCGCCCAGCGACACCAGCAAAAACCACTCATACAGCCAGGGACACATTTTATCTGAGAAAAATTACTATTGTACAACCGTATTATATTGTTAAAATATAGGCTTTATACAGTTTTTTAGACATACAAACTGCTGTTTAATTTTTCATCTATAATGCATTTGTTGTTTTTTAGGCAAAATATTCTGCTTATCTGTTTTTAAAGAGCTCAGCGCCGATATTATTAATTTAAGACATAAAATGTGCATAACTGAAAGGATGGGCGAGCAAAAATCTAAATTGCACCTTAAGTCACTTTACTTCTAACAGCCTGTCACAAAAAAACAGCAGTGTTACAAGAAACATCACTGTACATAGTGCCATTCAAGGTAAAAATCTACAAAAAGCCTTAAACAAATTTCTTCCATTAAAATTGCATCACAATTTATACAAGTTATCTTTTTGTATTTATATACAATTTAATAATGATGATGACAGTTATAACAACAAAATATTTCTTCTTCTTCTTCTATTATTATTAGTATTATTGCTATATTATTATTAAACAGATCCATTAAAAAGACAAATTAAAAGTATGTATGGCTCTATATTTCCAGAACCACATGTTTACTCTTAAATAAATAAAAAATAATCTTTTTTTTAAAGCATGCATTCCTATCTTATGGTATTGAAATCGTTTCTGAATGTTTATGCAGCCAATACATGAAAACATTTAACGTGAAGCTCTTTTTTTTTTAAAGAAAAAACGATGAAAATATTAGTTGCAAGTCTGCAACGTGCTTTTAAGGACCCATTCATCAAACATCTTTATGGGATATGAATTAAATGTCACATCTGGTTGTTTGAGGCTGAATGCGCAGTACATGATACAGCCAACAGATGGCGGTTTAACTACACTTTTTGTTTTTGCCAAACAGAAGAAGAATTCTGACGCCCATCTTCATAATAGCTTCCGTAGGGCCCATTGTACCATGTTTTATTCGTCATTGGCTGGCTACTTTTTAAACCTTTTGACTGTAATGGGTTTTATATCATAAGAAGGACATTTTAATTTGTGCGGTGGGGTTCTTACATTTAATGAAACCCTACTGAACCAGCTGAACAGCAGCGGAAACCTTCTTAAGACAGGCATGGAGGAGACACCAGAGGAGCTACTGATTAAGCAGCACCGTAAAGAGAAGAAAGACCTGCAGGGTATTAACACTCACCTGCTGTTATCTTGCTGCATCAACGATCTGATAATGCGGTGTATCTGGGTTTGCGTTTTCTGTGATTTAGAACACTAAAAAGTGTAGTTTGTTTTTAATTTGTATCCAACTAACGTCTCACAGTAGAAAACAACAGACACACGTAGCTTCCACCTGAAAAGAAGCATGTTCTGAACAGGCTTAGTTCTTTTTAACGTACAGTGGCGTTCAAAGGCTTTACGCATCTATTTCAAAATGTCAGGTTTGGATAAAGGATTTCCGATTTTTCTTCCATATTCTGTCTCCTGTACAAATTTTAACTTGGCAAATTCAGAGTGCGATCGTTTACAAAAGGATAGAAGCGGATAAAAAGACCGAAAACCACAAAATGACATAAAATATGTCCCAAACTGAATAAAGAGCAGCAAACAAAAATACTCCCACGAGGATATGAAAGTAATCAATAAAGCTATATAAATAACTAGATAGACAATTGCAAGGAGACAAGACTGCGACAAAAAACACAGGAGAGACAAAAGCCTGCAGTTGGTTGCTAAATGTCATGAAAGCACACAATCAAGCCGACCAATAGAAGGCATAAAAAATAACCTAATAACTCAGAAAACATTGAGCCTGAGGTAAAACTAGTGAAGACACAGAAAGATACAAGAGAAAATGGGAATCTAGAGGCTCAAAACAATTCCGAAGGGAGTCAAAATACATCAAGATAAGTAGACAGTATAGTATAATGGTGTTTTCTTCATTGCTATCTATACTCTGGTCTCAAAAAATTAGATTTTTACCCGTTTCTATTCACTGATCGCCAGCTTTGTATCGCTGCAATCTCCATCTGGATGCTTCTTTCTGATTTTTGTTAGCCACTCCTATAAATATTTTATGTTACTTGGTGCAACTTGTATGTCATAAAGTGATATATAAATAAAATTGACATAATTTATATTTAGTTTAAACTCCTAACAACTGTGTGCTTCATTTTCAGCCAAGATCCAGGGTATGAAAAATGCTGTTCCCAAAAACGATAAGAAAAGGAGGAAACAGCTGACGGAGGAGGTTGCGAAATTAGAGTCAGATCTTAGTCGGAAGCATGAGGAGGAACTCAAGCAGCTGAAATCTGCAGATGAAGAAAAGGTGACTGCTTTTATTCACAATAACTGGCTTATCAAAAACTGTTGAAATGTGCTCTGAATATTGTAATATATCTCGGACATGACTTTTTTAAAAATATTCTCTTTCTTATAGAAATAATCAGTAAATTTCCTTTTACAACTTCTAAATGTGAGGTCTTAACATAATATTTGAACACACAAAAAATAAAGTAATTCAGGTTATAGTGTCACACTGAAATATAAACACACCTGTTGTTTTGGAGGACAAATACTCATCACTTGCATCGTTTCTGTGAAACAGAGGACACTAATAAAATGTACCAGTGACCGACCTCAATAAAATCACGTTTGCTACCCTTCTTCACTCTTACTAGGTGGAGGAGGTGGTGAACGGAGTGGAGACCCTAAAGGTGGAAGGTGGAGAACAAGAAGAAGCCAAACAGGCACGAGTAACTAAAGCACAGAAGAGAAGGGTGAGACGCATTTTATAATGCTTTCAACTATTACTGTGTTATAACCGACATATGACTGGTATACAGGGATGTTTACACTATATGCAAATCAATTTTGCAACCCAATGTACTAAACTCCAATTCATCTTTAATTTGAAAAACACTTAAGCTCTCACTACCTTGAATACTTATTTATTTCTTATGTTTGAACTATAGCTGGCAATAAATCCATTGTTATTAAATGAACAATACTCTCCAGGACAAGAAGGCTGCACAGGAGAAGGAGAGGGAGAGCAGGATAGCAGAGGCAGAGGTGCAGAACCTGCAGGGCGTGAGGCACCAGGAGGGCCTAAAGCTGGCTCAGAAACTTGCCCAGCAACACCTTCAGATAAAGGAGATTTCATCTGATGGACACTGCATGTACCGCGCCATTGAAGACCAACTAGCACAGCGATTAAAGGTGGCTTATTTTACTAGAGCATTGTAATCTTTTTGAAAATCTGCAACCCTAATTCCAATGAAGTCTAAAATGTAAATAAAAACAGAATACAATGATTTGCAAATTCTGTTCAACTTATATGCAATTGAATACACCACAAAGACAAGATAGTTAATGTTCAAATTGATAAACTGTATTGTTTTTCTTGCCAGCATCTGTGATGGTATGGGGTTGTGTTAGTGCCCATGGCATGGGTAACTTGCACATCTGTGAGGGCACCATTAATACTGAAAGGTACATACAAGTTTTGGAGGAACATCTGCTGCCATCCAAGCAATGTCTTTTCTAGGGTAGTTCCTGCTTTTTTCAGCAAGACAATCCCATCTACGTCTCTGCATGTGTTGCAACAGCGTGGCTTCGTAGTAAAAGAGTGTGGGTAGTAGACTGGCCTGTCTGCAGTCCAGACTGGTCTCCCATTGAAAATGTGTGGCGCATTATGAAGAACAACGGAGACCCTGGACTGTTGAGCCACTGAAGTTGTTCATCAAGCAAGAATAGGAAAGAATTCCACCAACAAAGCTTCAGCAATTAGTCCTCAGCTCCTAAACGTTTATTGAGTGTTGTTAAAAGGAAAGGTGATGAAACACAGTGGTAAACATGCCCCTGTCCCAGCTTTTTAGGAACGTGTTGCCAGCTTCAAATTTAGAATAAGTGAATATTTAAAAACAAATAAACAATAAAGCTGATCATTTTGAACATTAAAAATCTTGTCTTTGTAGTATATCCAATTGCATTTAGGTTGAACAGGATTTGCAAATCATTGTAATCTTTTTTTTGTTAAGTTTTATACAATGTTCCGACTTCATTGTAAGTGGGGTTGTAAACAGAAATGCGATAAATGAAACTTTTTTTTTTTTTTACGTGTTTTAATAGAAAAATGGATTTGCTCAGAGCACATATTCTTCTGTGTTCTCTCTTAGCTTGGGTCAAACATGAGTGTGAAGCAGCTCCGGTCCCGCACTGCTGAGCACATGAGAAACAATGCTGACGACTTCCTGCCTTTTCTCACCAACCCCGACACAGGGGACATGTTCACAACAGGTAAAACTGACTTTGTTTTGGGTTTACATGAACTAACTGGCATAGCAACAGGTAAACAACTGAGTTGATGTTTTACAATATGTTACTGAATTGTGAATAAACATGACACAGTGTGCATGTGTGTGCGTGCGCACATATGTTTATTTGTATTTGTTTGCAGTTGAGTTTGAAAAATACTGCAATGACGTGGAGCACACAGCAGCTTGGGGTGGACAGTTGGAAGTGAGTTGCTTTCTCTGCAACGTTATCTGTCAATTATTAGGAATATATATGTATTTACTGAAGTTTTTTTTCCTTTTTTCAGTAATTATTATGTTACTTTGGTTCACAGCTTAGAGCTTTGACTAAGGTGCTAAATTTGCCAATAGAAGTGATCCAGGCTGACTCCCCAACAATCAGGATTGGAGAGGAATATGATGGTGAACACCTCACTCTTGTGTAAGATCATTGCTTTATACTTTTATAAGGGAAACGTTAAATTGGAGATGTCAGTGTGGTCAGAAATGCTTCATGTATATTTAAAACAGTGCGACTGGATTTGAATCCGTTGTTGGTAAGGCCTTCATTAAAGGTCTCAAGTCTTTTCAATGTAATCTTTTTATGCAAAACTAGTCTTTATGATAATGTTTAGCTATAGTGATATTCCAACAGTGTGCTTTTGTTGTTGCCATTGGATGATTCACCTGGATGTAAATGTGAAAAACTGATAGCATAATGATTATCTAATAGTCTGTTAAGCATGTGAAGGCAATAAAGCTATACAACTGATCTTTTCAGTCAAAGAATATATTTTGTTTTGTTTACAGATATATGCGTCATGCCTATGGTCTAGGAGAGCACTACAACAGTGTGGAGCGGCTAAAGGATCCGACCACTGTTGAAGACAACTGAGATACAGTCTCACCTCTGTGACAGAAATAAATGTCTTTATTGAAGAGAGAGCAAAACAAAATGCCTCTTACATAAAGTTGGCATTATTGCATGTCTATATGGAGGTTGTACATGTGGAGTACAACCTCCATAAGACATAGATTTAAAAAACATTTTCTTTTTTTTTTAAACTAAAAGTTTAAAAGGTAAAAAACTAAAAATCATAGATTTTTCTTTCACAGTTTAAAAAAGAGAGAAGGAAGCACTAAATTACGGTCCAATTTCTCAATTATTAGATACAGAATCACTGTGTTCTTAAAAAGCAGCAAAGAAAGAAAACAAAAGAGCTGTTGAGTTTTACATCAAACGCCTTTTGAGCTGTCCTGATGACCCCTATGTTTCCTCTGTTTTATTACTGGGCATAAATCTATGTGAAAAGCGAAGAGTGTGGACAACCTGTTAAATAGTTGTGAATAATAATCAAAACTTGTGAATCACTGGTCTCAGCAAAGAATTTCAATAAATTACTATTAAACAAATACATTTTATTGACTTTTATAATTCCATACATAAGCTCCCACACATATCACACTCACACCTAAGAGCAATTTAACCAATTAACGTAACATGCATGATTTTGGACGGTGGGAAGAAGCTGTAGTACCTTGGAGATGAGCCGTGCATGCACAAGGAGAACATGCAAACTCCATGCAGAAAGGACATCGCCAGGATTTTGTTGCCAGGCACCTGTGGTAATAACTCCACTACAATACAACCTAGTCCTAAATTGCAAAAAATACATTCTTTTATTAAAATCACATAGAGCATAAAAATTAAAACAAGAATCCTGAATTCCAGTGTTCCAAAATGATTTGCTGGTAATGTGCATTCTACCACGCCCTGATCATTTCTTTTTGTTTGTTTTTTGATAAGCGTTGTTGTGGCAGCAGAAGGAATCTATGCAATATCACCCAAAATGATATGGCTTTTTGTGTATCTTTTGTGGAACATCTGATTACAGTCTGAGCCAGTACACAGTATAGTCAACTTTAAAATGTCAGTTCTGTGCACAAGCTACATTTGAATAAAATAGTTTGCTCCACAATGCTCAAAAAGACATGGACAAATAAAGACGTAAAAAAAGAAGACAAGAAAATATGAAAATACATCTCAATATGGGGAATATGGAACGTAAGAACATATTGGAGGTATATGGATGTGAGGACTGCACAGAATGTAACAGGTTAAGGTAATTTAAAAATGTCAAATATGGGGGGGGGGGGGGCGGTGGCTCAGGCGCCCGCTCTGTCCATCTCAGTCATTGTGTCCTTGGGCAAGATACTTCACTGCCTTGCCTGCTGATTGTGGTCAGAAGGCTCGGTGGCGCCGAGTGTATGGCAGCCTCACTTCTGTCAGTCTGCCCCAGGGCAGCTGTAGCTATAATGTAGCCCACCACTCTCAGTATGTGAATGTATGAATGGTTGTACTGTAAAACATTTTAGAGTCCTCTGAGCTGTTAAGGCACTATATAGTGCAGGTAATTTACCATTTTATGGTGTGCATTTTGGTTATAAAACAAAAACTAGTACACTAGGTGACAAAAGTTAGAGCTATCCATGAGTTGTGGATAAGAATTCAAGTAATCAGCATAATGTATACTATTAATACTATCAGTATCTATATTCCTTGGCTACATTTGTAGAGAATGGATACACACTTAAATGGTGGCTCACTAAATGTAGCAATTGACAAGGCTACCTAATTATATTTATATAAAATCTCAGATTTTAACCCAGTTGACCCAGGTTTACTTAATCTGACTAGATTAGTTCGGATGGTGCCGTTCTGTTAGTGGGACATCCTATCATCCCATCGATCCTGTCTCTGTTCTTCTGACTCAACACTAGCACACACTCAATCACCCCATCATGATGTCTTCAGGTAAAGAGCACAAAAAGAGTATGTTTGTAGCACATTACAATGCCTTACATTTCAGAAAAAAAGGGTTCCAAAACAAAGCCTACATAAGAATATCATCGCCTGGAAGTAGCATCTATTTTAAGTATTAAACATGGACGAAGAGCAGAATGAGATTAGTCACCCCAAAAGTACTATTTGTCATGTTTTACATGCATCTAAACATATTAATTATTAAAGCGTAGTTTAAAAGTTGCAAAGTTATAAACATTGCATTTGGATGCAGTTTAATTCAACTCAAAACTACTTAAATAATCCCAAAGAAAATATAAATGTGCTAATAATTCAAACAATCCACGTTTTTTCAAGTTATTGCAGTTTGTTATGGCTGTGGCCAGGAAGGATCTCTTGAGTGATCTGTACTGAAATTTATTTGAAGAAGCCTGACTGAAAAACCCTACTGTTGTATTGATGTTCTGGGTTGTCCATTATGTTCATTTAATGAAACATCTTTATTTGCAGATGCATTAACAATTACAGGATCATATTGCAAAGAAGGAATAATGATGATCTTCAATGACGACAATCGAATATTGCATGATCATCATCTACAGGATGAAAGGTTTTTCTAGCTCATCTTAATGTCATGGTCAAGATATCTCTTATGATACTCTGTCTTAAACAGTGTTCATCCAGAACAAGCTTTTGGGATTTAAACAGCTGCTAGCAATGATCCGTGTGCACAGAATCTGGTTTCATTTCTCAGCACTCTAAATTTAACTCAGGTTTTGAATTAATAGATATTATTTGCATTTATGGAGTTTGCATGTTCTCCCCATGCATGCGTGGGTTCTCACCAGGTACTCTGGCTTCCTCCCACAGTCCAAAGACATGCCTGTTAGGTTAATTGGTAACTCTAAATTGCCCTTAGGTTTATGAATGAGTGTGTGCATGGTTGTTTGTGTGTTGCCCTGCGATGGACTGGCGATCTGTCCAGGGTGTACCCTGCCTCTCGCCCATAGACTGCTGGAGATAGGCACCAGCTCCCCCGTGACCCACTATGGAATAAGCGGTAGAAAATGACTGACTTTATTTGCATTTAGTTAAAGTTTGAAAACATCAGAAGCTACCTCTGGCAGGAGGCTTAGAGATATTAAGTTATTTGCATGCTATGTTTGATAACTATAATTGAAGCCGATAAAGTTAAAATGACACTGCCTAATTCGTTACATATTCTGAGTCTCAGCATGTGAGTATATAACTCTGTCTAATGATTGTACTCCTTTATGAGAGAACCTGATTTAACTTTGTAAAGACATCTTATTTCTTGATTGCAGAAATTATTACTGAGATGAGTTACAATACCTTGACTTTATATTTTTTAACCAAATTTAAAACAGACACATGTATATCTTTATTTGATAACATGGCATCACTAAAAGTGGGGTTTTCTACTGCATAGAAGGAAAACATGGAGCTCTTGATTTCTCTTTGCTGGATGCTGTCTGTGGAATCAATGATGGTGAGAGCGAAATTTTATATCTTTGTTAATGAACGTTGATCAGGGTCCGTATTTATCAAACTTCTTAGAAATACTCTTTCTGTTATTAATGGACTTAAGTGTAAAAGCTGTCCTTAAAAGTTAGTTATCAAGCATCGGCGTCTCACTTAAAGCGTAGTGCAAGACCAAATCTTAAGTGTCAGTCTCAGACCTGATGTATGACATGTTGCTGATCAGATGATGTATTTAGAAAACCCCAGGCCAGGACCAATCACTGAATTGGTTTTCTTAACCTCTTAAACCCAAAGAGGTTTTGTGAAGTTTGAGTTTTAAATAATGTACAAATCTAACAGAATTTACCTGAGAATTAACATACTTTATCTAAACAATCATCATGTTAATTATGTTTTTCAAATGGGAATTATAACTCTGGCCATCCTTTGCTGCTGGTAGAGTAAAACCTGGGTGGATTGCAACAAAATGTATTTTTTGGAATCTGTGAGCTATCTGTCTACAGCAGACATACTGGTTGTGAGTGTAGACGCTGTGTGGTGAGCAGCTGAGACCGAGTTTTGCGGTTACGTCATTTTGTGGAGTTTGTTTATTTTCTGATTCAACTGCCTTTAGTTTTAACTGTTTTTGGTGTTTGTAGAAATGGTTTATATCAGCTTATAGACAAGATTCTACTATTTCTGTGGATACCACATATGTTTATGTTTAACTGATGGAACTTGCATTAAACAAGGTAGAAGAAAACAAAAGTTAAATTCTGCCCCGAGTACTGGGGGTTGGGCTTAGAATGTTCTCAGAGAAAAGCAAGAATAAATTGTGAAAATCTAAGTTAAGTTCACATTCAACACAATAACAATTTATTTATTTTATTTTTTCGTATGAAGAATGTCTGAAATAATCCAATATAGCCATGTAGTAAATTAAGACAAGCAGATTCCTATTTGTTCTGATCATTTCTTGGTGACAAAACAGGTGGTGGTTGACTGAGTTGTGTATATACACCCTAAATCTGATGAATGTTATAACTGCATTTGTGGATTCTAAGACGTAACCTAACTGGAAAGAGGATTAACATTTTCAAATAATTTCATCCTTCCTGGAAGGTTTGCTCTGTATTCCCAGTGCTATTACAGTTGTCTAGTGGCAGCTCGTAACCACTTGAGAAACATCTGGAGCTGTCTTAAATAACCAGGAGAGTGGGAATGCTTCTTAGCCTTAAGAATTTTGATAACTTGCATTTACACTTAAGTCTGAAAGTAGGAGTACATTTCTGAATTTCTGAACACTTAACACTAATATTCAACTTTGAGAAGTTTGATAAATATGGGCCCAGTTTTTTTTTTCTAAATGTGTTATTTCAAACTTCAAGTCAAACACTAATTGAGAAAATGAATTATTTTAGCTTATTTTTTGTGGTCATGTATGGGCATTTTGTATGGCATCTTGATAAAATGTGATTCCTATCTTTTCTTTAAATTACAGATTTAGTATATTTGCTCACATTTTATCTCCTTGCCATTTTTGTGTGTCATGCTGTTATTTTCTTTGTTTAATTGCTTAAGTTTGATTTAGCATCAACTTAAAGTTCTTTGGTAAGCTTGCTTGACCAAAAGTATGACAACCACTGATAAATATGGTGTATAAAATGCAAATTAAAATGTAATTGCAAACATGATCGCAATTAAATTAGATTGCCAGTGTTATGGCATTAAAACACCCAAACTACTTAATTTCAATAACCCTTAAATGTCTGTTCAATATATTAAACTACTCAATTCTTGTAAAACAAAAAAATCTAAACTATGTCAGTTAGGGAGTTTTTTTCCTTTTACTTTCATATTCTTAAGCTGCAGATTTATAGATTATTTACATAGGATTTTCAAATTTGACTTGTGATCTGAATCCGTATTCTGACTCACCCAGAGGAACATATTTTTAAGCAGACACAACCCATATTAAACACAAATGTTAAAAGTGTGTCTTTAAAACCCTTTGTTGAAATGTGTCTCTAACTTTGTCAATTTTTTAGGTGACTTTCGCTGACCAGGCTATGGCTGAAGATTCAGTTGATGACATGTATTTTGGCTGTGAGAACAAAATGAAACAAATTCTCGACCAGAGGTTTTCCAAAGAACTACAGAGTCAGAACTGGAATTGTAATCCATTCTCTTTTTGGAAGAAACTCCTGCAATATTTTAAAATTTTTGACTGTCTGACAAATGATCACATTAAAGCCATCTGCGTATACACTGATAATAGTCTGTACAAAGAATTTAATCAACAAGTGAGAGAAAATGGCACAAACTATGGAAAATCATTCCAGTTCCATCATTTACATTTCCTACTGACATAGGCCCTACAGGTCATAAAAAGCTCTGAAGGTTGTCAAACTACCTACAGATGCACCAATGTTAAATTTATTGGCAATGTCAATGACAGAATTCGACTAGGTTCCTTTGCCTCCAGCTCTAAAAAAGTGACCTGAAAGCCGCTGGTTTAGAATGCTAAGTAATTTTTCATGTCTTGTCTTACTGTTTTGTAATCAGAATTTTCAGAATACAGCAGAATAATATACAATGCAAGGTTCTGATGATCTAAAACAGTGTTTTTCAACCCTGGTCCTCAAGGCACACTGCCCTGCATGTTTTAGAGGTAAGTTTGCTTCCTTTTCCTCAAGTAACAGTACAACCCCAATTCCAATGATGGGATGTTGTGTAAAACATAAATATAAACAGGCTACAGTGATTTACAAATCTTGTTCAACCTACAGGGGTTGGACAATGAAACTGAAACACCTGGTTTTAGACCACAATAATTTATTAGTATGGTGTAGGGCCTCCTTTTGCGGCCAATACAGCGTCAATTCATCTTGGGAATGACATATACAAGTCCTGCACAGTGGTCAGAGGGATTTTAAGCCATTCTTCTTGCAGGATAGAGGCCGGGTCACTACGTGATACTGGTGGAGGAAAACGTTTCGTGACTCGCTCCTCCAAAACACCCCAAAGTGGCTCAATAATATTTAGATCTGGTGACTGTGCAGGCCATGGGAGATGTTCAACTTCACTTTCATGCTCATCAAACCAATCTTTCACCAGTCTTGCTGTGTGTATTGGTGCATTGTCATCCTGATACACGGCACCACCTTAAGGATACAATGTTTGAACCATTGGATGCACATGGTCCTCAAGAATGGTTCGGTAGTCCTTGGCAGTGACGCGCCCATGTAGCACAAGTATTGGGCCAAGGGAATGCCATGATATGGCAGCCCAAACCATCACTGATCCACCCCCATGCTTCACTCTGGGCATGCAACAGTCTGGGTGGTACGCTTCTTTGGGGCTTCTCCACACCGTAACTCTCCTGGATGTGGGGAAAACAGTAAAGGTGGACTCATCAGAGAACAATACATGTTTCACATTGTCCACAGCCCAAGATTTGCGCTCCTTGCACCATTGAAACCGACGTTTGGCATTGGCATGAATGACCAAAGGTTTGGTTATAGCAGCCCGGCCGTGTATATTGACCCTGTGGAGCTCCTGACGGACAGTTCTGGTGGAAACAGGAGAGTTGAGGTGCACATTTAATTCTGCTGTGATTTGGGCAGCCGTGGTTTTATGTTTTTTAGATACAATCCGGGTTAGCACCCAAACATCCCTTTCAGACAGCTTCCTCTTGCGTCCACAGTTAATCCTGTTGGATGTGGTTCGTCCTTCTTGGTGGTATGCTGACATTACCCTTGATACTGTGGCTCTTGATACATCACAAAGACTTGCTGTCTTGGTCACAGATGTGCCAGCAAGACGTGCACCAACAATTTGTCCTCTTTTGAACTCTGGTATGTCACCCATAATGTTGTGTGCATTTCAATATTTTTTTTGCAAAACTGTGCTCTTACCCTGCTAATTGAACCTTCACACTCTGCTCTTACTGGTGCAATGTGCAATCAATGAAGACTGGCTACCAGGCTGGTCCAATTTAGCCATGAAACCTCCCACACTAAAATGACAGGTGTTTCAGTTTCATTGTCCAACCCCTGTATATGTAATTGAATGCACTACAAAGGCAAGATATTTAATGTTCAAATGGTTAAACTTTATTGTTTTTTGCAAATATTCAATCATTTTGAATGTTATGCTTGGAACATGATCCTAAAAAGCTGGGACAGGGGCATGTTTATCACTGTGTTTCAGCACCTTTCCTTTTAACAACACTTAATAAAAGTTTGGGAGCTGAGGACTAATTGTTGAAGCTTGTAGGTAGAATTCTTTCCCATTCTTGCTTGATGAACAACTTTAGTTGTTCAACAGTCCAGGTTCTCCATCGTGTTTAGCGCTTCATAATGCGCCACAGATTTTAAATGGGAAACAGGTCTGGACGGCAGGCAGGCCAGTCTAGTACATGCACTCTTTTACTAGGAAGGCACGCTGTTGTAAAACATGCAGAATGTGGCTTGGTATTGTCTTGCTGAAATAAGAGGGAAGTCCCTGAAAAAGACATTGCTTGGATGGCAGCATATGTTGCTCCAAAACCTGTTTGTACCTTTCAGCATTCTGGGTATTGTTGATTTATGGCCTCTGTTTTACATGGTAGAGTTTAACTTGCACTTCTAATGGCATTTATGTGGAGCATGTGATCTGTACGTGATCGTATTTATATGTGGAGTCTCTTAATAGGCTCGTGTGGGCTGGGCAACAAAGGTGCACGACACTTAAATAAAACAAACAAACAATCAATCAATCAATCAATCAATCAATCAATCAATCGACTGCAGAAAAGAAAAGTGGAGTTTCAGATATGTATAATATACACTGCTCAAAAAAATAATGGGAACACTTAAACAACACAATATAACTCCAAGTAAATCAAACTTCTGTGAAATCAAACTGTCCACTTAGGAAGCAACACTGATTGACAATCAATTTCACATCCTGTTGTTCAAATGAAATAGACAACAGGGGGAAATCTTTGGCGATTAGCAACACACTCAATAAAGGAGTGGTTCTGCAGGTGGGGACCACAGACCACTTCACAGTACCTATGCTTTCTGGCTGATTTTTTGGTCACTTTTGAATGTTGGTGTTGCTTTCACACTCGTGGTAGCATGAGACGGACTCTACAACCCACACAAGTGGCTCAGGTAGTGCAGCTCATCCAGGATGGCACATCAATGCGAGCTGTGGCAAGAAGGTTTGCTGTGTCTGTCAGCGTAGTGTCCAGAGCCTGGAGGCGCTACCAAGAGACAGGCCAGTACACCAGGAGACGTGGAGGAAGCCGTAGGAGGGCAACAACCCAGCAGCAGGACCGCTACCTCCGTCTTTGTGCGAGGAGGAACAGGAGGAGCACTGCCAGAGCCCTGCAAAATGACCTCCAGCAGGCCACAAATGTGCATGTGTCTGCACAAATGGTTAGAAACCGACTCCATGAGGATGGTATGAGGGGCAGACGTCCACAAATGGGTGTTGTGCTCACAGCCCAACACCGTGCAGGACGCTTGGCATTTGCCAAAGAACACCAGGATTGGAAAATTCGGCATTGGCGCCCTGTGCTCTTCACAGATGAAAGCAGGTTCACACTGAGCACATGTGACAGACGTGACACAGTCTGGAGACACCGTGGAGAGTGATCTGCTGCCTGCAACATCCTTCAGCATGACCGGTTTGACAGTGGGTCAGTAATGGTGTGGGGTGGCATTTCTTTGGAGGGCTGCATGGCCCTCCATGAGCTCTCCAGAGGTAGCCTGACTGCCATTAGGTACCGAGATGAGATCCTCAGACCCTTTGTGAGACCATATGTTGGTGCTGTTGGCCCTGGGTTCCTCCTAATGCAGGACAATGCTAGACCTCATGTGGTTGGAGTGTGTCAGAAGTTCCTGGAAGATGAAGACATTGAAGCTATGGACTGGCCCGCCCGTTCCCCAGACCTGAATCCAATTGAGCACATCTGGGACATCATGTCTCGCTCCATCCACCAACGTCACGTTGCACCACAGACTGTCCAGGAGTTGACGGATGCTTTAGTCCAGGTCTGGGAGGAGATCCCTCAGGAGACCATCCACCATCTCATCAGGAGCATGCCCAGGTGTTGTAGGGAGGTCATACAGGCAGGTGGAGGCCACACACAATACTGAGCCTCATTTTGACTTGTTTTAAGGAAATTACATCAAAGTTGGATCAGCCTGTAGTGTGTTTTTCCACTTTAATTTTGTGTGTGACTCCAAATCCAGGCCTCCATTGGTTAATAAATTTGATTTCCATTGATGATTTTTGTGTGATTTTGTTATCAGCACATTCAACTTTGTACAGAACAAAGTATTCAATGAGAATATTTCATTCATTCAGATCTAGGATGTGTTATTTGAGTGTTCCCTTTATTCTTCTGAGCAATAGAGAGAGAGAGGTAAGGAAACCGAAAACTTGCTATATCGAACTTTGACCACTAGAGGTCGCACTATTTTAAAGCCAAAGCTTCACTCAGCTATATGTCACCATGGAAACTCAACCAGCCTGACGTCAATATGTGTGCTAAGGAGAATGGCTTATAGATCTTTAACAATCAGAGGAGCCAAGGCCAGAGCTTTAAATGGCAAAAGAACCTCTTTAAATCTGAATTCGAAGAAACTAAACAGTGTTCCTGAGTTTGTCTCCAGATTCCCAAACCTCTCAGCCCTTCTGTTGTGCAACAACTCCATCACTGTCCTTCCAACCCAACTCCAGTCTCTACAACAAGTAGGTCTTTACTGTAAGCCTTTAATCTGCATAAAAAATCATAAAGATTTCAATTAAACATGCTATTTCTGTATTATCTGCAAGCTGGTAGAGCTGAATTTGGGAAATAATGCCTTGAAAGAGGTTCCTGTAGTTCTCAGCCGACTGGAGTCACTGAGAAAACTGTACCTCTACAGCAACAACATTGATGTTGTGCCACCTGATGTGATAGGTAGGTCTGTACTGTTTGGGGAAAGTATCACTGATTGTAAATCAACTCAGTCACTGTGTCATTATGTTTCAAAGGTTGCTTAAGAAACCTTGTTGTCCTCAATCTCAACCACAACAACATTCAAAGGTTACCACCAGAGATCGGAAGGTAAATAAATCTCCCCACACTGGCTAAAATTGGTCGTTTTTTCTTTACTTGTAGTGTTCTACACATTTATCTGCATATGTGTAAAAAGCCTTTCAACGAATGTCTTTTCTTAGTGTAGAATCATCTCTCAGTAAACAACATGGAAAAATTCAACCTTTGATCTGAGTACAGTTAGTACTTTCACCCCTCTGCTGTTATTACTTTATACAATCCTACTTTTACCAATGGAGCAGCCCTTGTTCTTCTTTAACATTTTAAGAGGTTGGGGCACACGGAGATTGCCTCTCTTGATTGCCTGATTCTCTTTTATGCTCTCTTCTCTTCAGCTCACTCCACAGGTTTTAAAAAGGATTTAGGTCTGGTTACTGGGATGGCCATGGAATAAAGTTGGTTTTGGCTCTGGTGAATCACTTCTTAGTTGATTTGGACATACAGTATGTCTTGGTTGGTTAAATGATGAAAGCCCAAAACATGAACATTTCTCAGTTTTCTGACTGACGCAACCAGATTTTTTTATAAATAAATAATTTTCCCCCTTTAACCACCTCACTATAAGTCATGGAAGATAAAACTGATTTTATCCGGTTGTTTTAAAAGGTTTCTTGTTTTCCCTACTGATTAAATGTACTCAGATTTAAAGTTTGAATTTGCAATAATTTTCAGTGTGAGATTATGCAATCTGAAATAGGAGAGGAAATTATTTCAAGGCATTAAACACATTTATCAGCAGCCACTGATATTATGTTAGTGCTCAAAAGCTACTTAAATGATACATTTATTTTGTCATCAGTGTAGTGAGATGAGAATATGAGAAATAATGTCTTTCTATGTCAGAGACTATGAAAATCTGTTTATTCACACAGGTTGAGGAAGCTTCAACACCTCAGTGTGTTGGACAACAAGCTGGAGGAGCTTCCTGATGAAATTGGTTATCTTACAGAACTTTCTGAGATCAACCTTACCTTCAACGAGCTGTCATGGCTACCTCAGCAGCTGTACCAATGCAGAGAGCTCAAAACGCTGCATGCAGCCAGAAACAGGCTGACAAGTCTGCCAGAGGTAGGTGTGCAACTAATTATTTTGTCAAAGCATGCATAATTCATCACAGCTTGTAACTTGTAACAGCTGGAGCTACCAAATTGAACTCTGCCTCCTTTTAAAAGTACATGGTGACAAAAACTTTACCCCTCTGGCATCTCCTGCAGGGAATAACGGCTCTTTCTAAACTTCGAGTTCTGGATGTGGCTGGGAACATGTTGTCCATGTTTCCTGTTGGGGTACATTGTACAGTTATATCCACAATAATAAAGTGTCATTGAAAAATCCAAAAATGTCATCACATATGTGTATATTGGTGATGTTTAGTTCCACCTGCTGCCCCTAAATGAACTGTACTGTGAGGGGAACGGACTGATTCAGTGTAAGCCAGTGCCACTGCTGCATAACACTGAGATCCTTTCACTAAAGGTCAAGTTATTTTTCATATATTCTCATTATTTGCTCCTCAAACTGTTGTTTTGGTATAACTGTGACTCAGGTGTGTCTCTATAGGAGCTGGTTGGCAGGTTTGTTTTGCTAGAAGACAGAAAGAAGTTCTCTCTGATCCACCTGATACTTCCACTCTACCCAGACCTGAGGAACCTGTTGGCCAGCAGCAGCTGTTGTTCAGTTTGCCAGGGTCCTTTCCTCACAACGTGGCTGGAGTGCGTGCATTTTATAAGCCTGAAGAAGGTCAGAATGCTCCTTTATAAAACATATTAAGTATCTTCTTGTATGTTATGTGATGTGATGAAAACCACAACAATGGCAGATTATTTATCCTCTTTGTTCTTCACCAAACATTTAACCTAAAATATACATTTTTGAATGCCTGTAAAAATTGGCAGAGGACCAAGCACATTAGACAAAGATCTGATTTTAAATTCTTGATTAATTAGTTATTGAGTAAAATGTTAAACTTGTTCAACAGAAGCTTTGTCTCTATAAATCAGCCCTACAGGAAGAGGAATTTCAGTTTATAATTTAATGATAACCAGCTTCAGCTGTGTAGATGTTTGTGGGTTTCTATCTTCAGACTCATCTTCGATTTTGAGTTAAATCATTCTTTGGGCTGTTGCACATGTCTTCCGAATTTAACATCGGATCTATATTATTTATATTTTACAATTTGTAAAACGTCCTTTAGATTGTCTGTATCTTTTTATTTTTAAAAAGTGAGACTCATACTGATCTACAATTTTATGAAATCAGACACCATCAAGCACACTGTAAAGGTGAAAGTATTTGATGCAATAGTAAAATGTTGTTTGTCTGTTTTAGGACATGAACATGAGGAGTTTGCTCACTGTTCCAGTTCGGGCTCTTCTGTGTTCATACAGCTGCTTCAGATCAGATGGACGCTCCTACTATGGTGTTGCAACAAAATAAATAGAAGCGTTAAAGGGTGCTTGACTCTGTGGCCACTAGGTGGCAGCAAATGAGCATTGTATTTTTTTTAACACTCCCCAGTTTCATTGGCAGATCTGAGTTTAAACAGAAAGTTTTTGTGTCTGTGTCACCTATAGTTTTCATACAACTCAGATCAAGCAGACAAACATTAGAGTTAATAGATGAAGGAGGGTTTGTCCTGTAACCGGTGGGTTGCCGGTTCAAACCCCCACTCTGTCTGCCTCAGTCTTTGTGTCCTTGGGCAAGACACTTCACCCGCCTTGCCTGCTGATGGTGGTCAAATGGCTCAGTGGCACCAGTTGTATGCGTCACTAGCAGCTGTGGCTACAATGTAGCTCACCACTGACAGTGTGTGAATCTGTGTTTGAATGGGTGGATGACTGATTGTAGTGTAAAGCGCTTTGGGGTCTCTGGGGACTTGATAAAGCGATATACAAGTACGAGCCATTTACCATTTATACATGTATGCAGCTTATTTACTGGACATGGGTTGATTTTTTTTCTCTGCTCGAAATATAAGCCCCTTGTTCAGAGGCAACCTGTAATAAAGAGGACTGTGAGAAAATGGTCACAGGAAGCTGAAGAAGCTCTGCAAGGTTGCTTTGAGGCTACAGACTGGGCCACATGAAGAGGACAACAATGCCATGACTGACTGTGTAACCGACTATATAAACTTCTGTGTGGATAACATCATCCCCACCAGAACCGTGAGATGCTTCCCCAATAACAAACCTTGGATCACCAGTGACCTGAGGGACCTGCTTAACAAGAAAAAAGAGCCTTCAGAGAGGGAGACAGATAATTATTAAGGAGTTTACAGAAGCAACTTAAAGTCAAGATAAGAGACAGCAAGGAGGTGTACAAGAAGAAGATGTGTGGACAGGAATGAAAAAGATCACAGGCTTCAGGCAGAGGGATGATCAGACCAATGAAGGTCTGGACAGAACCAATGAACTGAACACATTCTTCAATAGGTTCAGTTCAGAAACAAGCTTCGCATCCTCCTCTCCTGCTCACAGCCAAACAGACATTCCATCTTCCTTTGACCCACAGGACCCACAGCTGTCCAGTAACACCTCAAATGTTTTATCTTCCACCTCAGCCCTAGACCCTTCTGCTTCTACATGTTTGCCTTCAACCATATCAGAAGATGCTGATGCTTCCTTTGCTTCCCCCTTCCACCTGTGTGTCTCAAGAAGTCAAGTGAAGATGCAACTGGAGAGACTGAATCGGAATAAGGCCGCAGGTCCAGATCATGTCAGCCCTAGAGTTCTGAAAGCCTGTGCAGAGCAGCTCTGTGGGATTCTGCAGCACCTCTTCAACCTTAGCCTGGCCCAGAAGAAGGTTCCGGTGTTGTGGAAGACCTCCTGTCTTGTTCCGGTACCAAAGAAAACTCACCCATCAGTCCTCAATGACTATAGACCTGTTGCCCTGACATCTCACATCATGAAGGTCCTAGAGAGACTCCTGTTTGCCCACCTGAGTAAGCAAACAGTAAACCATCAGGACCCCCTTCAGTTTGCTTATCGCTGTGGAGTTGGAGTTGAAGATGCCATCATACACCTGCTTCAACAAACCCACTGTCATCTGGACAAAGCCAGCAGCACTGTGAGGATCATGTTCTTTGATTTCTCCAGTGCATTTAATACAATCCAACCTGATTTACTTTGTCAGAAACTCCAGAAGACTCAGGTGGAGGCCTCAACAATCTCCTTGATCAAAGACTACTTGACAAACAGACCACAGTTTGTGAGACTGAAGGGTTGTGAGTCTAACCAGGTAGTCAGCAGCACAGGAGCACCACAGGGGACTGTACTCTCACCATTCCTTTTCACTCTGTACACCTCAGACTTCCAGTACAAGACAGACTCCTGTCATCTGCAGAAATACTCGGATGATTCTGCAGTCGTGAGGTGGATCAGAGATGGACAAGAAGCTGAGTACAGGAAGGTGGTGGACCGCTTTGTGGCATGGTGTGGAAACAATCATCTCATTTTGAACGTGACTAAAACAAAGGAGATGATTGTAGATTTTAAGAGAAACAGGAATAAGTCAAAAACTATTTCTATCATGGGAGAAGAAGTGGAGGTGGTGGAGGAGTACAAATACCTCGGTGTTCACCTGGACAACAGACTAGAGTGGAGATGCAACTGCGAAGCCATCTACAAGAAGGGACAGAGCAGACTGTACTTCTTGAGGAAGCTTAGGGCCTTTGGTGTTTGCAGCAAGATGCTGCATATCTTCTATAAGTCTCATGTGGAAAGTGTGATCTCTTCTACCATCATCTCCTGGGGAAGCAGCATCAGAGCCAAGGAGTTAAAGCTCAACAAGCTGATAAAGAAGGCTGGCTCTGTTCTGGGGACTCCTCTGGAACTTCTGGAGATCATTGTGGAAAGACGGATTCTTCATAAAATGAAGAACATTATGGAGAACCCTGAGCATCCTCTTCATGAGACTGTCCTACAACAACAGAGTGTCTTCAGTCAGAGGCTTCTTCAGATCTGCTGTAAGACGGAGCGCTACAGGAGATCCTTCCTGCCCACAGCCATCAGCATCTACATTGGCTCTTTGAAGAAACCCTCATAGTATAAGCTACAACAACATTTAATTTCCCTTTGGGATTAATAAAGTATTTTTGAATTTGAATTTGTGTATTTAAATGACCTCATATGTTTATGAAGGCCAATAAATATATAAGAGGCTATTCGTTTGACAATAGAGTGTCTTCCCCCTTACCTTGTCTTAGTAGAGATCTCCCATTTCTATCTCCATCTCCTCCTGGTGGCATCTGTTTCAACCTGCCAGACTGGAGAAAGCTAGAGAGAGAAAGAAAGGGATGGAGAGAACTTCACTGCAAGCAAATTAATTTCTCATCCACGCCTCCAGAGCCTAGCAGCCTGTTCACTTGATGCCGCGGTTGCCGCTGCTGCTGCTGAACGTGTGTCTGCTGAGTTGGAGCCTCATACATAATGCATCAGGTTTAATTGCAAACCCAGAAACTAATGACTTTGGACTGGTTAACAGCAGGGGAGCCATACATCTCGAGCAAACTGAATGAAAAATCAGCTCAGAGGAAAGAAAAAAAGGAGCCTAGCCCTTAATTGATGAATAATTGAAGCGGCGAGCTACAGGGCGTAATTGTGACATTTTGTTTCAATCAATTTCCAAGTGGTGTGGGCGAAAGTGCACTTAAAGCGAAAAGGCAGTGACAATGAATGTGAAAGAAAGGGAGAGATAGATAGAGAAAAGAATGGATGGTGATGGAAATGAACGTGTCTTCAGTCACTGAAATGACATTTGGTGGAGCTAAAGATGGGAACAAATGACTTTCCACCACGTCTACCTCTTAATTCTGCTCAAACTCTTTTTAAACTTACTATTGAGTCACTTTTTTCTTTCTGCTAGTAGATGTATTTTATGCTTTTTTTTAAAAGAAATTCACAAAGCTACTAACATTTTAATTGGTAATTCCCAACATCTTTCCAAATTTCCTTTAAGACTTTACATTATCCATTAATTAACACACTGGCTGATTTTAATACATTGATCTTCAATGTACAAAACATGTTAAAGTTTCCATAAAAAAGGGGGATTAATATGCATTTACCATTCTAAATCATTTTGAGCACTGAACATGGCTGATATATTAGTCATTCCATTATGCTGGCCACATACTAAGAGGTAAAGGGCCAACAGAAAGTCCTTTCTTGCAGGCAATAGATGTTGGGGTCTGCCACACCAGCTTACCTATGGAGAAGTCACTAGTTTGTTGTAAAGTTTTATGTGTGGAGTCAAAAATAGACTTCAACACACTGCAGAAGAGTAAACACACTATGCTTAAATTAGTGCTCATTTTATGTTACAACTACTAACTTCTTTGTTATTTTCTTAATATTTGCATAATGGTGAAGTGGAAGAAAAAATTATACTGAGTATGCTAATTATATTTTTTATCAATACTAATAATTTTTTTTTACAAGTGAAAAATCTGGTAAGTGTGGCTTGCATTTGTTTTCAAATGTCAGTACTTCACTTACCACTTTCCCCATTTCGCATCGACCATCATCATGATAAATATGCCCCTACTGCTCTGTTCTTATTATGTTGCCTCAGTACTCTCGTATTAGCCACACCCCTTTGCATATGCATTCACATTTTCTGTTTTCCTGCTAGATTGTTTTGTGCAGAATGCATTTTAAAACCACCCAGGGTGATTGACATCTATGGAAATAGGAAGGCTCCATCGTCAAAAGAGACACCATATGGATGGGAGCTCCAAAACGACGAAAGGCCCCCACAAAAAAGCCGCTTGTAAATTCCTGACATGCCTAACGTATGTTAATGAGCCTCTCTACCACTCTGATATAATTACTGTGAGGGGCATATTGCCTTTGGTGAAAATGTCTGTCTCGTGTGCCATGGGTACCTCATGGGGGGTGAGGGTGAGAGTAAAGAATGATAAAGTGGTGGATACATAAATTCTCATTTACAATGGTTAGAGGTAAAAGAGAGTGAAGTTGGCAAATTCACTCAGCATGATGTATTTATGCAAAGGCAGCTTGGGTTCATTATAATCCTCTTTTGTTCAAGTGCTTTCTGTGGTTTTGTATTGTTTCTGAGGGGATGTTTAGTTTGCCTTGTCAGTTAAAGCACTTCCACAACAACAAAGCAAAAGGTGCCTGTGGCTTCCTGAGCTCAGAAAGCATCCTAGGACTGTTCATTGTAACAACTCAGTTTTATCTCTACACTCTCCAAAACTTGATATCTTTTGCCTGTTTTTGTCAAATCTTAAGTATGGTGATGGTTATTTAAGCTTTTCAATATTTGTACTTTTGTACTGCAGTTTTGCTGTTTTTAGGCCCCGAGAAAATGAGCTTTTTATCTGCTTGTACTTTACATACATGCCGGGGTGGTTTTTGATCTGGGCAACATGGGCAGTTGCTCAGGGCGGCCTTAAGTGGGGGGACTTTAGCACTAGATTAAACTAGAGCCTATTTAGCTTTCAGTTGTGCAGTCAATGGGGAGTTGGCCCCTCTTGTGTTGAAGGACTGGGCTGCCTAGCATTTCAATCCTCCCCACACCTGAGAGAATTTCTTGGATTTTGATTGGTTTTCAGAAGGCATGGAGTCAATCAAACAAAAGAAGGAACTAGCAAAGAGTACTATTAATGCAGGAATTGCTGCTTAATCTCCTTGGGAATGTTTCATACCTGATTTGACAATCAAAAAGTAATTTTCTACAATCTACTCAAAGTCAGTTAAATGCAGGAGAAGGGCATTCAGAGCTACTCTGGTTTGATCAGGGATCATAAAAGATTATGTTTAAACAAGGATGAGACCCATAATTACTGGAAATAGGGATTGATTTGAAATCCTTAGAAAATAATGTACTGGTAAATCAGATTGTAATTGAGGTACAAGCATTTAGAATTATTTGTTTGTATTATAAATTTACCAAATACATTTTTCTTGATAGTTTATCGTTTTATTACAGGTGCGACATTGAAGTAGGTTATTTGGAAATGGCAATGTTTGGGTACCAAAATGGGGTACAAACTTGCAAAGGGGCGACATGACCTGAAGTCTCTCATTTAAATTGGCTCTTAGGTGCAAAACAAAGACAATAAATTCACAGAAAATGTTCAAAATGCAAAGAGAAAACAAAAAATAAAACAATGAAATAACAATTAAACAGAAACTGTAACAACTGTGTCATTTTAGATGTTTACTTGAAATGTCTAAATTTTTTCTTGTGAATTGACACATGCATTGTTTCATTAACGTATTTTATCTTTGCTTCAATATGTTTTCTTTTTTGCTTTGTTTTTTATTGGCTTGTGATCCTCAGTTGGATTTAGGTCTAGACTTTGAACCAGAAACTTCTTTTACAAAACAGTTCTGTCATAAATCCACGAAGACGAGTCACCTCTGAGCCCCTTCTGACCATTCATAAGTCTCAAGTGAAGAAAGAATTACCCCACACAGCTGTGAATTTTCAAAAAATATACCCAGCAGTGTGGGGCGACTGGACGGTACGGTATGTTGACATCTGTACTACGCATTAAATCTGCATCAGGAGTCTCCCCATACCAATTTTTTTAAAAACAATAATGGTGAATGGACTCAGTGCAGCAGTCCTGTGGTCAAGTGAGCAAATTTAAATTCTATTTCTCACCTTCTTTCTCTCCTCATCACAAATGATTTCTGAGTCTTGTTTTTGTTTGGAAATCCCGCTTCTGGTTGATCTCCGAAACCATACATAATCACTTCATCACTTCCTTGACCTGTGAAGCCTGCTTGCCCTGTGACTCAGGGGTGTAACAGAGGTGGGCTGACTTCCACGCACCTCGTTGCATCGGTCCTTTCACAAAACACGTGGTGACAGTGAAAAGGTGCCTTCCTGCTTGAAGTGTTTTGTGAAAGGGGCTAGTCTAACATGTGAATTTGTTCCTCTTTATATGTGTTTGTATGTTTAGAGTCGTTTTCCTGCTGGAAGGTAAACCTCCTTCCCAGTCTCAAGTATTTTGCAGCCTCAAAAAGGTTTCATTCCAGGCTTTTCCTGTATTTTCAGTAAACCAAAAATTATTCTTACCCCTGCCAGATTTAGATTTAGAATAATTTCTTATTCTCTTATGTTTTTGTCTCTTTACTTAATTCCACATCTAATGACACTTTAAACATATTGCAATATGGCCCCAATTTCAAATATGGTTCAATCTGACTAAATAACCCTCTTCTCTTTGTGGATCAGCAGCAGAGATTCCATTAAAACGAGTCCCATCGATTGCTAAAGTACAAGTTCTGTGACGGCAGTGAATGAGAGAGCAGTCTTATAGCCAGGATCAGAAGCACTGGTGCCCATGGCAGATTCTGGTATGGTGCAACTGGCAGACCACCAGGGTATTGTCTGCCTGAAAGCTGCACAATCAATTCTAATTTGTTGTTAATCACAATAGCCACTAGGGGGCAGTGTGATTCTCTGCTGGTTAAGCAGATGAATTGAGACGGACTGATACACAGCAAATTGATGAATCTAGGAGATTAAGCTGCTAATAAAAGCGAGAACAATAAGCTGTTATTAAAGTCAAAGCTTAATTGAAATCCAAGCATTAGTTCAAAGCTTTTCTAAGACTTGTTTGACTTTTGAATCTAATAAACGAGAGCGAAGATTTCTCGGTTTAAAAAAAATGGGAAGTTTTCTTGCAGTCATTGTTGCATATAAATTAAAAATAAGATGGGGAAAAGCACCAGGCATGTAAGACTGTGCGTCAGAATCAAAACAATGCAACAAAAGATTCTCCTCAACAGAAATTAGAAAGTTAAAAGAAACAATCCAGACAAGCTTAAATTAAAAGTGCGCCCAGCTATGCAGCAAAACAAAGCCACCCAGATGCAATAACCTAGCTTTCTCAACAGACCTTTTTGCTCTTGTTCGCATCACCACATATAAATAAAAAACAGTCTGAGTCCTTTGAGGTTATAAGGAAGTGATTCCATTACAGAAACATTCCTCGTTAGGGGAGTTCTGAGACAAGAGTGCGGTCGTCAGGCCTGCCCCCCTCCCTCTCTGGCAGTTCTGGGTCACCACCAACCACAATGCAAAAAAAAAAATACCATTACCACAGTGTATTTGCTGCAGAAATATGACAAAACGCTGCAGTAACTTCAAAAGAACAAATAAATCTTTCATCTTGGGTTGTCTTTGAATCACTTGGAAAGTTTCCCCGGGTTTGGTTATAACAGGGACCTTAGAGGGACGAGGATGAGAGTAGCTATTTATTTATTTGGGGAGCAGAACTGAAAGGCAGGAATGTCGAAGCTAGTTTTTGATGTGCCTTCATCGAGCTCGCTTAATTTGGTGTAATGTACAGGTTCATCTCCATAAATTAGAATATCATAGAAAAGTTAATTTATTTCAGTAATTTAATTTAAAAAAGTGAAACTCTCATTATGCACAGAGATATATATTTCATGACTTTATTTATGGTCATTTTAATTATTCTGGCGTACAGCCGGAAAACCCCCAAATTAAGTCTCTTAGATATTTTAATCATAACACAAGACCACTAAAAAAGGATTTAAATACAGAAATTTGTGTCACCTACAAAGTATGTCCATGTACTCTACGATACATACACCTAATTTCCACATATGTGGACAACAAAAATTAACTTAATGAATTCCTGCATCTGCCTGTGGTTCTGCTGAGGTGTTTAGGAAGTTTTTGATTGTGCTCCATAGATTCTGTATGGGGTTTAGGGTAGTTAAGCACAGCACAGTGATACCATGACACCAGATATTGATGCTTTTGGCAGAATGGGCAGGGGCAGGTCCTACTGGAAAATTATATTAGCATCTCCATAAAGCTTGTCAGCAGAGGGAAGTGAGCTGCACTGACTTTGGACTTGATAAAACACAGTGGACCAATACCAGCAGATGACATGACTGGTCAAATCATCATTGACTCTGGGAACTTCACATTGGACCTCAAGTAGCTTGAATTATTGGCCTCTCCACTCTCCTTACAGACTCTGAGCTTATTTTGAAATGAAACGCAATGTTTTTTTTGATCTGAGACACAATCTAGTCACTTTTATCTTCGGCCCAGGTAAGATGCTTCTTAACTCTCTGCTTCAGTGTCTTAACACACGGAATGCAACGGTTGTGACCAATGTCCTTAACTGGGTCTGTGTGTGTTGGCACGGACTTCAACTCCAGTTGAGTCTCGTGAATCTCCACAAAACTCTTGAATAGGCTTTGCTTCCTCTCAGAGCAGTCCTATTGCATGTGCACCTTCTTCTACCACATTTTTTCCTTCCACTCAATTTTCTATCAACATATTGTGGATACTGCAGTTTGTGAACAGCCAGCTCCTTTAGCAATGATTTTTTGTGGGCATAACATAGCAGTTGTGTATTCAAAAAATCATTTTGTATTGATCTTATTTAAAATTAATATTTTCTGAGAAATTGTAAGACATAATCTTCATAAATAAAAGTAAACACTTGAAATATATCATTCTGTGTGTCCTGAATCGTTGGATTAGATTTACAGTTTGAATTGAATTACTAAAATAAAAGACCTTTTTTATGATGTATGTAACTTTATGAGCTGAACCTGATATATTTTCCTTAATAAATTAATAGACTAGGAAATAATCAGATTTGCAGTAAATAACAGATTTGACTATATATAGTCCTCCAGTTTCAGTTCCATAATACTCTGTCATTTGTGACTGACAGCACACCATCCTGTAACCTGGTTTTGAGGTCATGCGATGGCCACTGGAGCATGTCGGCTATAGCTGCGCGCGGCAGGCGGGTGGGACACCAGGTAGCAGCATCTGGCCTGGGTTTTTCTAGAACACATGCTGCCTGTGGCGCTGCAGAACATCTGTCTATAGCATGCAGGCCGGCTGGATGAGCAGACCTACAACCCAGCCAACCAGCCGAGTGAACGTCCTGCACACATGGATGTCCTTCAGGAATATGTGGGTTAATGTCTCTGTTATCACAGCCAGACTTTACTCGCTCCTGTCAGCAATAGAGTTCTTCTCCCAAACTGTCGTCAGTGGAAATCCTTCAAGATAAAGACAGTGTTCTTCAAACGTATATTTTTGTTCATGCTTCTTTTCATGCAAGGAAATGTTATTCTTTCAACATAACTATTAAAAGTATTAGTCTGGTTAACCTGCCTGTTTTTCATGTTTGAGCTAATTTTTTTCCTTTTTTTACAGTAAGGTGCCACAATTTTTTTTATTAATCGGGAATTTTAAGAGGTCCTAAAAATCAGAGTTTGGCACCTAAGGTTTGTTCCAGCCTTCCTAACATGTTTATCTGTTACAACAAACTTGGTGGATAAAGATCTGTTTTTTACCTCAATGTGTACTTGAGTGACCTCTTGACTCATGTAGAAATGTGCAGAGATTTTAAATGTGTTATTGTTGCACGTTCATTTCGATTATATTCATTCTTGTCCAGATAAACGCTTATCAGTGTCATTTCTTTTTAAATCTGTCTGCAAGTTTACAGTTGTTATGCTCTTATCTAATTATGTACTGATAACATCCTTGCATGACACACAGTAGTATATGAGGATGACACAATGAGGTTCCCGAGCTAACAATCTCATGTCACTATCACTACCTGACATTGTTAACTTTAGGTTTTCTTAGATTGAAGGACACACTGTGATTGTTTGCAATGCCATAGGTTCTAAAGTTTTTTAAATAATGTTTTATGCATTAAAAAGGCAGCATAGAGATCTCTGGTTTTCCACTGAGAAGCATCATGTCAGAAACTAGGAGCCCTATGAGCTTTTGGGATTTGTTTTCCATCCTTACCCTGCTCTGGTGGGAAGATAATCTTAGGTCATCCTCCAACATTTCTTTTTGCCACAGTTTCAGTTGTTTTCAATTTTTTCAATTATTGCCCTGGCTTTAGATGTGGGTAGTAGGGGAGATAGGGCAGTAACTATCTCTGAGCTGTTTTCAGATTTATGAACGCCAGAAATCATCTGCCTTACAGGTCCTTCTAAAAAAATTAGCATATTGTGATAAAGTTCATTATTTTCTATAATGTAATGATGAAAATTTAATATTCATATATTTTAGATTCATTGCACACTAACTGAAATATTTCAGGTCTTTTATTGTCTTAATACGGATGATTGTGGCATACAGCTCATGAAAACCCAAAATTCCTATCTCACAAAATTAGCATATTTCATCCGACCAATAAAAGAAAAGTGTTTTTAATACAAAAAACGTCAACCTTCAAATAATCATGTACAGTTATGCACTCAATACTTGGTCGGGAATCCTTTTGCAGAAATGACTGCTTCAATGCGGCGTGGCATGGAGGCAATCAGTCTGTGGCACTGCTGAGGTCTTATGGAGGCCCAGGATGCTTCGATAGCGGCCTTTAGCTCATCCAGAGTGTTGGGTCTTGAGTCTCTCAACGTTCTCTTCACAATATCCCACAGATTCTCTATGGGGTTCAGGTCAGGAGAGTTGGCAGGCCAATTGAGCACAGTGATACCATGGTCAGTAAACCATTTACCAGTGGTTTTGGCACTGTGAGCAGGTGCCAGGTCGTGCTGAAAAATGAAATCTTCATCTCCATAAAGCTTTTCAGCAGATGGAAGCATGAAGTGCTCCAAAATCTCCTGATAGCTAGCTGCATTGACCCTGCCCTTGATAAAACACAGTGGACCAACACCAGCAGCTGACACGGCACCCCAGACCATCACTGACTGTGGGTACTTGACACTGGACTTCTGGCATTTTGGCATTTCCTTCTCCCCAGTCTTCCTCCAGACTCTGGCACCTTGATTTCCGAATGACATGCAGAATTTGCTTTCATCCGAAAAAAGTACTTTGGACCACTGAGCAACAGTCCAGTGCTGCTTCTCTGTAGCCCAGGTCTGGGGAATGCGGCACCTGTAGCCCATTTCCTGCACACGCCTGTGCACGGTGGCTCTGGATGTTTCTACTCCAGACTCAGTCCACTGCTTCCGCAGGTCCCCCAAGGTCTGGAATCGGCCCTTCTCCACAATCTTCCTCAGGGTCCGGTCACCTCTTCTCGTTGTGCAGCGTTTTCTGCCACACTTTTTCCTTCCCACAGACTTCCCACTGAGGTGCCTTGATACAGCACTCTGGGAACAGCCTATTCGTTCAGAAATTTCTTTCTGTGTCTTACCCTCTTGCTTGAGGGTGTCAATAGTGGCCTTCTGGACAGCAGTCAGGTCGGCAGTCTTACCCATGATTGGGGTTTTGAGTGATGAACCAGGCTGGGAGTTTTAAAGGCCTCAGGAATCTTTTGCAGGTGTTTAGAGTTAACTCGTTGATTCAGATGATTAGGTTCATAGCTCGTTTAGAGACCCTTTTAATGATATGCTAATTTTGTGAGATAGGAATTTTGGGTTTTCATGAGCTGTATGACAAAATCATCCGTATTAAGACAATAAAAGACCTGAAATATTTCAGTTAGTGTGCAATGAATCTAAAATATATGAATGTTACATTTTCATCATGACATTATGGAAAATAATGAACTTTATAACAATATGCTAATTTTTTTAGAAGGACCTGTACGTTCTCTTGTCCTTCCCATTTGAATAGTGGCAAGGAGAAATGAGCATCTGTGTCACATCATATTTATACCATAAGTGAACAGGATTTTCCTCCCACTTAAAAAAAGGTTTTTGTCTTTTTCACCTTATTCAGTGTGAGACTGTGCTACTGCAATAAAGATGCACTTATTTAAAACTTACCAAGGGAGCCAATTACTGTGATGGGAATTGCATCTTTAGAAAGCCTGGACTGTTTTAATCAGTTCTTACCTTTCTTCTACTTAAGGACGTTTACTTATTTTGGAGTGCCAGACTGATGCTGACACCAACATGACCTAGTGCATTACCAGAACAACAAGAACAACTCAGATTAAATGGAGGAAGCTGACTATTCTTGTTTATTTCAAGCACAACTCGTCTGACCTCCATATTTTTACACAGAAAAAAGGAGTTGGCTGCTAAATACACAGCTAAAGGTTTAAACGAACAAATAACAGACATTTAACCAGATTAAGAATAAAAAAAAGATTTGTAAAACATTTCTTTGATTTTTGTTTTTGTGATTGTGGCATTGTGTTGAAGTTTGACAAAGCAGTGATCCCTGATCTTCACAGACTCGGTATATATATTAAAAAAGATAATTTGATGGTTCTAGTTCTATATTATGCGATATTATAATTGATCGGATTGGGGTTGTTGGTAAGAAGCAGCACAACAATGTCAGCATCGAAGCGTTATTTGCTTTGTTTTTATTTTCAACCTTATAATTTCTTGCAAATACATAAATCAACTGTTTTAGTTCTAAAACAGTAAAAGTGAACTTTCCCGTTACCTGTATGACTACATAACAAAAAGATACATTGATACATGAGGATGCTTGTGCAATTATTTTGTTTTATTCATGATATTCATTTATCATTTTATTATCTTCTCAGGTGGTAGGGGTTTGTCCTGTAAACGTTGACGTCCTGTATCCTGCCTGCTGATGGTGGTCAGAGGGGCCGGTGGCACTGATTGTATGGCAGCCCCATTTCTGTCAGTCTGCCCCAGGGCAGCTGTGGCTACAATGTAGCTTACCACTGTCAGTGTATCGGTGCACTATACAAGTGCAGGACATTTACCATTTACACACAGGAGTTTGATCTGTGCAGTGTTTATATTGAAACATTTAAGTCTTTTTGACCACTTGTCCATTAAGCTACCGAAGTCAGCATACTAGCATACTAGTACAGCATACTAACACATGCTGATTAGTATATAGGACTTTAAATTATCACAAAAAGACTTAATATGTGGTAGGTTAGGCAGGAATAAAACACTTTTCTGATCGCCCTATGATCCTTCCTCTTTATGAGCCAGAGTCAGTGCCAATTAACCAATTAGCCATGATTTTTCAAAGAATCTTTAAGAAAGATGTTTTATAATCTATTATAATATATTCATTAATGCATTCATGCATGTTTTATTGTAAGGTGACTGACAACTTATAGGGAACACCTTTTAAAATTAATCTAACTTAGTTTTTTACAGAAATAAAACTAATTGATTTTAGAAACTAAATGTAAAAGTTAAAGATTTACATTTTCTGCACTCAAAATGCATTAGCGTGCTCTTTAACAAGTGATAGCATTATGAACACAGACAACTGAAGAAACCTTTCATAGATCATGTCTGTGCTGTCAGCCTGTAAGAAAAAAGCCTAAATGAGCCCAAAATCATTGGAAAAAGAATTTAGTCTGTGGACTTATTTTAATGAATACAAAACAGGATTTTTCCTATGTTTAACTATCTCGTTTATTAATACTTTGTGTGAAAACCCGCTGCTTTTTGTTTTGCATTAACAACAATGCAGTTTATTTACTGATTTCCACCATAAAATGTGCACATTTTTATTATATATGGAATTTAACACCGACTGAACAAAAACAGTTGAACACAACACCTCACACATCTCAGACCAACAGAAAAGAGCAGCGTGATGCATCGCACCCACTTGCCCCCTTCCAATCCATCCTAGCCAGTACCAGATGGCCGCCTCTCCCACAACGAAGCGCCGCCACAGATGTCAACAGAAGAGGTGACAAACACTCCGCAGGTGTCTGTCCCCTCTGTGTCCGCTGTGTGTGTCTGTGTTTGTGTTTGTGAGTGTGTACAACAGGGGGACAAAGAGCACCTTTCTTGCAGGGAGAGGAGTGTGTAATTGATAGCAGAGGACAACCTGCAGGAAGGAAGTGCCATCATATGGTAAATTGATAGAATGGTGCAGTCTGGCACAAACTGTAGGAACAGATGCAGAAAGAGACAAACTCTGCTCATTATGGATATTCAGATTTTTTAGAGCTATTAAAAGAGAAAATTTACTTCAAAAGCACAGAGAGCTATGGTGTGAAATTCACATGGCTGTAAATTTATCTCAAATATAAACATAAAAGACAATAGGAAATTCCTATTTCTCCATTCCAAGCAGGACCGCTTTTGAGTCTGCTGCATAATCCCTTTCCTTTCCATGCGTGCCAGCTTGGCCAGGTGCGCTTGTTGGCAGCGGCTTTCACAGCCAGGTGAGCAAACTGCTGGCCAGATGCCCTCCAGAGCTCACTCAACTGACCACATACCATGTGGTTTTGGAGCCAAGCATGCAGGCGAGTATCCACACCTGAGAACAACCACATTTAGTCGTAGTAGTAACAGAGTTTCTCACTAAAACGTCCTATGCACACACTGATATAAACACGACTGTGTGCAATAAAAATGAAAACATTTGGAAACATTGCAGCCCCCCAGTGAGTTCCAAAGTGAAAAGCTTAATGTGTTTTTACTGTATTTCTCTCCCAGCGGCCATAGTAGAACACATGCACAGTGCACATATACAACATTCTCCTAATTGGAGATCACATAAATGTCGTTCATACACTCAAGCTGGACAATAAACGATGAATTTCTACGTTTTCCTGTTTTAAACATAGCTCATACGCACTTTGCAAAGTACTCCTACCCCTTCATCTTCTACACAATTTGTCTAACCACAAACAACATTTTTTATTTGATTTCAATTTCACAAGAAAGACCAACATAAATTAGCACATAAGCTTTTTAGCCTTAGGTGTGGCAGAAAATTATGACTGGAGATCACCCTGAACAAAGCATCCCCAAGATGAAACACGGTGGTGGCAGAATCAGGCAGTTGGGATGCTTGACTTCAGCAGGGAAAGAGAACTGGTGAAAGTTGATGGGAACATGGATACAGCTAAAAACACTGTGATCCTGGGAGAAAACCTTTTGTGGCTGCTGAAGACTTGAGACTTGGGCGGAGGTTCACCTTTAAGCAGAAGAATGGCCTTAAAGATACAACCACAGCTCAATGTAATGGTTTAGATTAAAACATATGAATGTGTTAGAAAGGCCCAATCAAAGTCCAGATCTACATCCAACTAAGAATCTCTAGCAACAGTTAAATATTGCTGTTCACAGATGCTCCCAACTCAATCTGGCTAATCTGAGTTTGAGCTAATTTGCAAAGAGCTATTTACTGTTTTGAGTCTGTAACGTGACAAAATGTGAAAAAAGTTTAAAGGAATACTTTGGACTATATGAATCAAGCTGAAATGGGACTGTGTACACAGAGCAATACACCAGAAAGTATGATTTGATTGGGATTTGTGTTGTCTTTACACTCTCTTTACTGTATATACAGATTTATCCACAAATTAAGTCTTCAGCCTTATTGAACATTTATTCTGCATCTATGAAATAAAATTTCCATTAGTTTTAATGACATGACAGCTTTTTAAGAGGCTTTGGGGCTCCCCCATTTGGCTCCAGCATCAATAATGAACAGCATAAGGAAGAAAGGAAAGATATGACAGAGGAAGGAAGGAAGGAATGCTTTGTCTTCCACTAAATACAGCAAACATTCCTCACATCTCACATGCATCTCAACATCTTCTGAAGTCCACTAATTGTATTCTGATCTACTTCAGACAATCCATTAACCAATTACCCTGTCTTCACTCCTTTAACAAAACTTACATTATTATTATTTTTACTATTACTAATGTTGCATTAATCGATACTGCAGAGGCATCTTTCCTATCCTTAGCTTTATGATTCCAACGAGTTTAGGCTTTAGAGTTGCATATTTAAAACCTACAAACATGACATTATAGTTTATAAGATCTGTCAAATGTAATTTCTTATTCTTATTCGTCTGCGTTTTGCTTGAGGGCTACATTTTTGCTGGCTTTTATTAATGTTTAAAGCTTACAACTTTGCATACTTGTGCAAGTTCACACCACTGAAAGAATGTAAATAAACTCAGAATAAATTCCATTCACCACCTCTCATCTGATTGCATTCAGCCAGGCCTGAGGAGTTGTACTACATGAGGTGTATAAGATCAAGGCTCTGTAAGGAAACAATGACGGATGTATCTTTCGCGTTTACTGACGGTTCATAAATCATTCTCGCGGGCTCGGCATGGACAAGACGGATTGGCCATCTGTAAATATTTATTCAGCATCTCTATAATTAAACAGAGCAAATGCCTCATGTAAGCCAAACATCTCTAGTGGTGATATCGTCTCACTCACAGAGCTGAGTTGTACATTGAGGAAAAGCTTAGTCAAACATTCGCTGTTCAGTGAGGTGATGAACATTAGAAAAATGCAACATTGCATGCTGGATTGATAAATGCAAGACCTCTATTCAGTAGATGAAATCATAAATACTTACAGAGAAGAAAAAGGTTGGAAGGAAAAGTTTCATGGAGGTCCAGTTATTGCTCTATGTGGAGCAAAGTTGAAATGGACTGATGTGATCTGAAATAAAGATAAAACCATGAAAGAAGTGAACTTTAAAGAGTTTATTTTATGGCATTGTTTTTTGGAAGCATACTCCTTGGTTAGGTTTTACTTGTCTCTGAGATTTTGAGTCGTTCTTTGAAAAGATGAAGTACTATTTTCTTCTTGGTCTTCGAATTATGTTGTCTAATTGTTTGCCCAATAAGATTCTCAGTAATGACTTATTTTGAAGTAAATGGCCAGAGGTGTATTTCCTTGTAAACAGTAAAAATGTTATTTAAAAAAAAAAAAAACTACAGAATCCAAAAAATATACCAAAATACAAAGATTTTATAAAGCACCTGTATGATTTGTTGGCTTAAATTTATGCTATGCTAGACTTGGATTCTGGAGTGTTTTCATCCAGGCAGACGGACTTTGTCCCAGACAGAGCGTCCCAGCTGCAGGGAGTTCAGTCTTATATGATTAAGCAACAATATGACCACGACAATCCATAAGCCATGGTAGATGCTAGTATGGATGTAGAGGCTGAAGGAAGTGGTGAGGAGGGGAGGGTAATGAAAGTCTTCACGAGTTAAACTGATAAAAATCATGTTTTATTCCTAATTAATGTTCCTCATTCATAAACATTCTGCCTCAATTATGTGACCTGTCACAACAGCATTTATACTGCAGTAAAACAAATCCACTGTTATATACGTTAAACTCAAAGTGCATAAACAGAGCAGAGGAATTAAGACGTGGTGCATAACTGAATCAGGTGCAGCATTGTAAATATTCCTCTATTCAGTTGCAACAATGTGCCTTGTTCATGTTAATGAAAACAGACCTTGGATTATGCTTCATGTACAGGCATGGTGGGACCAACTAGTTGCACTGATTCCCAACCTTTTGCTGCATTTTTTCTAACCTTCTCTTATTCCCCGTTTTCTAAATACTGTGAATAGAGGTAACTAGAGCAAAATGTCTTTATAAAATAAGTAATATGTTCAGAGCTACATGGACAAGCATTAACAAATTAGCAAAGTGAATCGAAGAACTGACTGGGTAATGTTTTAGAGGTGATGGACTACAGTGAGTGGAATTTTCAGACTGTTTTCTTTTCCAAACATTTTGATAACATTTAATATTTTAGGAACCTTGTGTGATGCAGAAGCTTCATCAGATACCTAGCACCCAACCTATTACACCAAAAGATAGATTTTTCTATTTTATTGCATCAACAGTGCTGTTTCCCAGAGCGTATTCCTCCAATAGGTGTCTGTGCAGTTTGTTTATTAGTATGCTGCTTGTGTCTGGATTCAAATCCACCAGGGAGCTGCCATTTCTGTTCCGAGACGTTTCACGCAGATATAGGAGAATGTTGCAACCTTTCCTGGTCCCCTGACAGCTAGCCCAAGACAATCTTTATCCATCTTCCTTCACTCTAAAAAATAAATTTACTTTGTGCACCATGGGAGAGGACATGTATATTTCACCATTCTCACTCTGCCAATCAGCTTTGTGATGTTAAAGTGTAACATTTAATATGAATTAAACATCTTTTTGCATTTTTTAACAAATGTCAATGCTAGGACTTATTGGTCTGCTGAGACATCGTTTTACTAAAATTAAGGGACTGTCCATCTTCCTACAAACAGTGGCTGAATCCAGCCCTTTCTGTCTTTACAATTGTTAACTATGTTACTACCTTTTAATGTGTTCAGGATTTTTGAACATTTTTTTAAGACAATCAGCTTAAACATGAGTAAAATACCTCATGTAAGATTAATTTAACAGCATGCAATCACTGAAATATGCAGTTTTGCACAGAGTTTTTATAAGTGGGTTTGCCATGTGATACACACTTTAAAAGTAATCTCCTTGTAGAATTTGAATTAATATGCTCAACCTTATGCAAGTTCACTCTCCTCACAAACTGTATTTTATGATAGCTGGATTCCCAAAACAGCATTATTCACAAACATTATTTAATTAGACCACATTTGTAACCGTTGTCCCTTTTAATCACCTCATTACCATCAAGTCAGAGCAAATGGGATTTGGAATTACTTTTTTTTCCCCCTTAAACTCCTATTGCATAGTCAAAAGCCCATATTAATAGTGCAAAACTGACAAATACTGAAAGCTGAGGTTGTCATGGACAACAGCAATCCCTCGTTGCACATTTTCTTGATAATTCTTTAGCCATAAACCAAGGAAAATGTCATGGTAAATTTAACCGCTTTGACCCACATGCAGATAACACTCAGACAGGAAAAGGATTAACAGTTTATTTTCCTTTAACAGATAACTTCAGGTAACAGACCTAGGACTGGAAGCACACCAGCTGTATGGAGAGGGAGAACAGGTAAGTGGATGAGGGGTTCAGAGGTGAATTTAGAAGTTTGAAGATCTTGTTTGCTTACGGAGTGGAGCTGAAGGAAGTCTTCAGAGAGGGGAAAAGATGAAGTGGAGCATGGGAGGTTGGTGGATGTCTGTTGCACAGGTAGGACTTGAAATCCTCAGATGAATGGTTTGGAGGAACACATACTTGGATTGCCTTTCCAGGATAGACGACACCAGAGTGAGGTGAGTGCACTTGGTGGTGGATTCTGTACTCATGTTGGAGGGTAGAGTAGGTTCACTTGCAGGTTGTTTGGAGGTTTGGAGCTTGTAGTCAGCCAGCTGGAGCTTAGTAAGCGAGGGAGCTTGAAGTCAGGAATACTTGGGATCTTACCAGAGGAACGACACCTAGACTGGAGGTCAGGAAGACCTGAGGAAGAGTAGACACAAAAGGTAAGTTCTTGGGAGACAAAAAAAACAACTCAGTTTTAAGCAAGCTTAACTTGGCCAGTAAGTTACCACTATTTGCAAACACTAAGGCAATAAATTCTTCTTCTTCTTCTGTGTTGTTTTTTGGCAGTTGGCAAATAACTTGAAGATGTGCATTACCGCCACCAACTGGTATGGAGTGTGGTTCTTCATGGTTTTAAATCTTATTTACTATTACAACAATCAAATTTTATTTATTAATTTAGTGCTTTTGAAAAATCTAATTATAATTTGAATATGTTTGCTACCTAAACTTCTTTGCAAAGTATCTCTCAATATAAAATTTTCTTTAATACCTACAAATTCTCTCCTTAAAATTGTTCTTTCTTGTTCATATTTCTGACACTTCAATATTACATGTTCTATTGTTTCCTCCTCTCCACAATGATCACATTTTCCTGTATTATGTTTCTTTATCTTGAACAATGTAGAATTAAGTCCTGTATGTCCTAGTCTTAATCTTGTAATTAATCTTTCCTCTTTTCTACTCCTTCTTCCTGTTCTTACTTCTCCTACTATCTTGTTGATTCTGTAAAACCATCTTCCTTTCTTTTCTTCATCCCACCTTTTTTGCCACTCTTTCCTGATTCTCTGTTTAATTATATTTCTTGCCTCTGACCTACTAATATTTATTATAAAGCTAATGTTGTTTTGTGTTGCCTTCTTTGCTATCCTGTCCGCCTTCTCATTCCCTCCAACTCCTACATGTGCCGGTACCCATAAAAACACTAATATTAATCCCATTCTTTGTATTCTAAATAAAGTAAGTTTTATTTCCAACAAAATGTCTGGTCTACCCTCTGAATGATTATGTTTTAAACTTAATAATGCTGAACTTGAGTCTGAACAAATGATTGTTTTTAATGGTTTTATATCCTCCACCCACTGCACTGCTAACAATATTGCTAATAATTCTCCTGAATATACTGATAATCCATCTGTAATTCTTTTTCCTACTTTTATTTTAAATTCTGGTATTACAAATGCTACTCCTATTTTTTCATCTGTTTTTGATGCGTCTGTGTAAATCTGGACATAATGATAGTAATTGTTTATATATTCTTGTATTATACTTGAATCTAATCTACATTTTGGATCCTTTTTCTTTTCCATCAACGCCATATCCACCACTGCTTCTGGTAACAGCCACGGTGGTACTACTGGCAAAGGCAACATTAAACTTATTTCTTTTTCATATATTTGAAATTTTTCTGCTATATTATTGATAATCCAACCAAAACTCTTAACTTGTTTTTTTTCTTTTTCCCAGCATGGTTTTAAAATATCACGTGTGGGATGATCCGGATTATTGCTTTGTAAGTTTATCCAGTAATTTATTGCTAACTGTTTCCTTCTTAAATCTAATGGCATCTCTCCCATCTCTACCTGAAGTGCTGCTATTGGACTGGTTCTGATTGCTCCTGTACAAATTCTTAAAGCTTGATGTTGTATATTGTCTAATTTTATAAGATGAGTGTTTGCTGCTGATCCATAAATTATACTTCCATAATCAATATTTGATCTAATTAATCCTGTATAAATTCTTTTTAATGATGTTTGATCTGCTCCCCAATCAATACCAGCCATACATCTCATAATGTTTAATATTCTTTTGCATTTATCTATGATTTTTTCTATATGTACTTTCCATATAATTTTTTCATCAAACCATATACCTAAAAATTTTATATTTTTTACTTGTTCTAAAACTTGATTGTATAATTTTAGTTTGATATTTTCTCTTTTCCTTTTCTGTGTAAACACCATTACTTTTGTTTTTTCCACTGAGAATTTAAATCCCCATTGATTTGCCCATTGTTCTATTCTAATAATCTCATCCTGTATTTTCTTTTCAATAAATTTGATATTACGACCCCTTTTCCATATAGCTCCATCATCTGCAAATAGTGAGCAACCGACGTCCTTACCAATATTTTTAAATACATCATTTATCATTATAGAAAACAATAACGGACTTATAATACTTCCTTGAGGAGTACCATTATCTATTATATATTTATCTGACAATTCTTGACCAATTCTTACTTGTATTGTTCTTTTTGTTAAAAAATCTTTAATCCAGTTAAACATTTTTCCAGTAATACCCATTTTATTTAATTTAATTAATAATCCTTCAACCCACATCATGTCATATGCTTTTTCTATATCAAAAAATACAGCTACTACATTTTCTTTGTTTATTTGTGCTCTCCTAATTTCATATTCTAAACATAATGCAGAGTCATTTGTGCTTCTCCCTTTTCTAAACCCATTTTGATTTCTAGATATATATCCATTAATATTTAAATAATATGTTAATCTATTATTAATCATTTTTTCCATTATTTTACAAATATTTGATGTTAATGCGATTGGTCTATAATTTTCTGGTTTTGTGTTATCTTTTCCTGGTTTAGCTATTGGAATAATTATTGCTTCCTTCCAGCTCTGTGGCAGCTCTCCCTCCTCCCAGACTTTATTGTATAATTCTAATATTTTGTCTTTTGCTTTGTCATTAAGATGTTCTATCATCGTATAGTAAATTTGATCTTTTCCAGGTGATGTATTTTTTGTTTTCCTGGTTACAAAGTTCAATTCTCCTTGTGTAAATGGTTCATTTATTAATTTATTTGTATCTACATTATTTTGCATTAATTCTTCATATTTCATCTTTGTGATTTCCCTACCTTTCTTTCCCTCTTCACTAATATTATTTGAACTATGAATTTTACTAAATGTTTTAGCTAATATTTCTGCTTTTTCTTTATCTTCCGTTACAGTTATATTATCTATTTTTAATATAGGATATCCATATTCTTTTCTAATACCCTTCATTCTTTTAATCGTTTTCCAAATTTGATCAATTTTTGTTTCTCTCCCTACGGTATTACAAAAGTTTCTCCAATATTCTCTTTTTGTATGTTTAATGATCTTTCTTACCTTTGCCTGCTTTCTTTTGTACTCAATTAAATTCTGATAAATTGGGTTACTTTTTAACATTTTAAATGCTTTATTTCTTAATTTTATTACTTCACTACATTCTTTTGTCCACCATGGCACAATTTTTTTATCGTTCTTTCTTCCTCCTTTTTTTATTGATTCTTCTGCAGCCTGTAATATTTTTTTACAGATATTTATATTTAAACTATTTATATCAATTGACTCATCTATTTCTTCCAATTTCTTTTGACTTAAATATTTAAATTTTTCCCAATCAGCCTTATTAAAGTTCCATCTTTTATATAATCCTGTATTCCTGTTATTTATTAATATTCCTGTTATGATTTAAGGCAATAAATTGCTGACTGCTCGCTCCTTTTAAACCTCTGGACCTGATTGATGATGAGCGACACCTGTTGCACACCTCCACAAGGAGCTCCGGCGCCATCTGGTGAGTAAGCACAGTAAGCACCAGGCAACAAGTTTCCCAGACCCCGACAGAAAATGATGGTTCCCTATTTGTAATTTTGCTGGTAAGGGAGTTAACCCACTATAATGTTCCTCTTTAGTAAACTCTCAGTTCTGTTTAAGAACATTGCCTGACACTATCTTAAATTTATTAAATTAAACACCTCTCTGTTGCTCCATCTCTGTTTTTGCGCCATCTCTCTTTCTCTATGAACAACAAAAATGGGTTGCAAAAAACCTCTCAGTGTAACCTCATAGTTTTAAGACCTAGAGCTTAAACCTCCAGTTAATATCCTCACCTATAAAGCACAGCTGAAGGCAGCATAGTCAACTTTAGAGCGAAGTAAGATGCGCAGGCCTAAATAACCAATATAGCTGCCAACAAAACTGGTAGGTCTCTGTTGTCAACACACACACAGACACATCAGACAGGGGAATGCTGCAGCTCTTTCTCTGTGAAATATCCATGTTTTTTCAAGGTGCTCTCAGTGGATGTCGTGGTTAGTTAAGTTCTCTTGACCTTCCTCATGTAAAAAAACAGCACCTTTCAGTTCAAAGATCTCATAAATGTGAACTCCAGCGTTCATGCACAAATACTGAATTTACTTATGTAGGAGTCTTTATTGAATTTAAAAGTTTTAACTTATTAAACATTATTTTAATGGTTTTAACAAAGGAAATCAGATAATGCATTTATTTGAAACGCTCTTTGACAAATCCCATAAATAAATTCTGTTTAGAAATCAATGACTTTTTGTCTTCCTGACTAAAAAGGAGAGAATATGTTTTTTTTTTGTGAAGCACTTTGTGGCTTTTGACCTAGGGAGGTCTTACTTAATGACTCTGGTTCGGCATTGTCTTACTGAGATGGGCAAGGCCTCAACTGAGGGAAACTATCCCACAGTATGATGCAACCACTGCCATTTTTTACACCAAGCACGGTGTGTTCAGGGTGATGTGCAGGTTTATTGTTTTGCATGTGGGCTAAAACATTCTAATTTGATCTCATCTGACCAGAGCACCTTCATTCGTTTTTGCTGTGTCCCCTACATGGCTTGTGACAAACTGCCAAAGGGATTTCTTGTGGGTTTCTTTTAACAATTACTTTTTTCTTGCCTTTCTTCCATAAAAGCCAGATTTGTGAGGTGACATACTAGTAGCTCTTGCGTTTACTACAGCAGTTTGCTATTTCTGACCCTAACAAGCTAATAAATGAAGAGGTGATGAAAACATGTTGAAATGTTTAAACATTGCGTTGGTGTCAGGTTAAGAGAGAGCACACAAAAAAGCTGTGCTTTGTCAACTCCTAAATTTGTCATCTTGTATTTTTGAACAGCATAAGGGTTTGAAATGTATGCAAGTTATTGGGTTTCACATTTATACAGCCTCCAAACTCAGTTGTTTTTAAAAGCTAGGTTGCAATTCCCTGTGAAGCAGTCCTTGGTGGCTAACATTCTTGGGTGTCAAAACTTGTTAGTAGAAATTTCAGAGCTCTCTAACAAGATTATTGGATTTAAGACATAAAAAAGGCACTGGTCAATAAAGATTTATTCACCAGCATACAGCATTTGCTATGCTGGGTTAATATTTGAATCAATTTATCTCCATCTTTTGTTCACGTCAGCCCTCCCCCCTCTGGGACTGAAGGTAGGATTGAATCCTTTTTTGGGATTATCCTTCTGTTTCAGCAGATTGCTCATATTCAGAGGAACATGACATATAGTTTGTATTAAGGACCACCAATAAATGTAATGTGACCATCAAACAACACCAAACTAAAGCCCTGTCAGTTAGTTTTATCCACATCCCAACTCCACATGTCTTCAGTTGAAGCTCCAGGAACCCCCAGCACACACCTTTAGTCCACATGTGCTCGCTCAAGGAGATGGATGGCCTGTGTCTTTGTCTCTTTCCCATGCCAGCATCCAGGTGCATAACAGCTGGGGAGGGGGGCTGCTGTGGAAGAGGGGGAAGGGAGACAATGGACCAGCAATGAGAGGATGGAAGTAGGGCCAGATGATATAAAGGATGGTCAAAAACAAGCCATAAATTTCCTCAGGTGGTCTCTGGGTGCTTATGGTTTCTCCTGGTCTGTTCAGATGACATATCTAATATATGATGTTGCATCACAGATACATTTCAATAAGTTACAATTCTGAGCCCAGACACTGTTATTTGATGCTCATTGACCCTATTGATAGATATCAGTTGAAAAGATGAAGAGCTAACGCTCTAATGCTCTTGATATTGATAAAAAAAATAATTACTTTAGGAGCTATTGGCAACTGCTTTGGGATTATTACAATTGCAATGGTTGGGCAAATAGGAAATAGGGAGAGAAGGAAAAAAGAATTGAGGAGAAAAAAAGGAGAGAAGAAAATACAAGATAACACCCTAGAAGACTGCTTCTACACCTTCAGAAAGGCAAAAATATAACAACAGCAATGTTACTGAGAAGTGCACGGTACTAATGACTGCAAGATGTATTTAGTGGCAACTGCAGCTTAATACAGAACATATTTGTATCTGTTTTTACCTGAATCCAGTGTCACATAAACACACTAACATCCAACGTTAAGAGACGCAACAATGGACGTCGTACACTCACTCGCACTCCCCATACACAATCTATACTCCCAGGTCCAGGTATCGATACCCCAGAGGGGCAACCAGCCCCCTGGATCCAGGAGGTGGTTCCCGTTCCTTCCGGGGTGGAGACAGGTAGACCGCCCCAGCACCAGACCAGACTAGTGCTGGCACCGCCCAAACCCAAACGACCCCGGCCCAGACCCCGACCCCCAGCTCAAAACCCTAAGCTTCAACAACCCCTGTCCCCATTCAGAGAGAGGGCCACGAACAAAAGAGGAGTCCACATGGTCCAAACGAGCCAGGCAAACAGAGCTGTCCCAGGACGAAACAGTCCCAACCCCTCAGTGAATTCCGATCTCAACCCCATGAGCCTGCCACCCTCGACGAACCCCAACATGAATTTCCCCACAGGGCCACCCCCAACCAGGACACAGAGGTAAAACAAAGAACAACCCAACAGGGCAAGAACCAAAACAAAAACAGAGTTCAGGAGGACGACCGGAAGGACATCCCGGTGAAACCCAGAGTTCAGGAGGATGGCCAGGAGGACGTCCCGTGAAGACACAAAGTTCAGGCGGACGGCCTGGAGGTCGTCCCGTGAAGACCCAGAGTCCAGAAGGACGATGGCGGGACCAGAAACACTCCCGACCAATCTTGTCTGGAGGCCGGCCCAGCCGTGTAGAAGACCCTCGGAGGCAGTCTGGAGGACGGCCATGAGGACGCCGTTGGTGGAGCTCTGGAGACCTGGAACCACGGTGGATCCCTGGAGAGCGGTGCAGAAACCGCTGGGACCCTTGGCGAGGCCGTGAAGATCTGCGGCTGAGCCCTGTAGACCTGCGGCGGGGCTGTGGATATCTGTGGTAGAGCTGCTGAGGCACAGCAGATGGAGGAAGTGCGTCCTCTCACCCCTCATGGACAGGGACAGGAAGTGGAGGCAGCTCATCCTCAAGCTCCTCCAGAACAGCAACAGGGAGTGGAGGCAGCTCGTCCACGAACTCCTCCAGAACAGGAACAGGAAGTGGAGGCAGCTCATCCACGAACTTCTCCGGAGCGGGAACCAGAGATAGAGGGAGTTTGTCCTCGGAGCCCTCCAGGACAAGACCAGGAACAGGAACCGGATTTGGAAGCGGGGGCAGCTTGCTCTCAAACTCCTCCGACACAGGAACCGGAAGTTGAGGTAGTTCCGTCCCTGAACCCCTTACGGGCAGAAACAGGAAGTGATGGCAGTTCGTCTTCGGATCCCTCCAGAACAAGACCAGAAACGGGAACAGGAAGTGAAGGCAGTTCGTCTTCGAACCCCTCACGGACAGGAACAGAATGTGAAGGCTGTTCATCCACGGACCCCACCGGAACAGGACCATGAATAGGATCTGGATCAGGGAGTGAAGGCGGTTCATCCCTGAACCCCTCCAGAACAGGATCGGGAGCCGGCAGCAGCGACAATGGCTGAACAGGAACAAAGCCATGAGCCGAAACGTCATGCCGACCTTCAGTGGAGAGAGTAGTAGAGGAGGGAGCAGGAAGTCTCCGCATGGAAGCGACAATCTGTTCCAGAGCTTTCTGAGGCTCTCTTTTGATGGTATCGTGGGTCAGAGGATCATGGGAGAAAAGGCTGCCCTATTCCTCCAACCAGTCCTTCAGTCTATTTGTAGCCTCAAATCTCCACCATGGAGAACTGGTTGAAGTTAGGAGGTGCAAAAACAGTCTTGCAGTTACTTTACCTTTTTAAACTCCTTCTGTAACCTCTTCGCTTAGTCCATAGGGCTGATTCCTTCTGTCATGATTGCTGTTTTGAGGTAGGACCAAAGTGCTGAGAAGGACGCTGGGGGCCAGACGAATGAAAGTAAGTTGAGTTTTAATTCCTCTCACTCACAGTACTTGGACTAGGAGACCAGGAGTATGACATGCTCCAACCAGACCAGACTACTGAACACCAGACATCAGGGTAGGTTACATAGTACCAGACACGACAGAATGACAAGGAAGACAGGACTAGCAGAAGGAACCAGCGAGGAACAATGGAAACTAAAGAGCTTAAATACAAACAGGGAAAGCAGGATGGACGAATAGAGGGAGCAGGTAATCAGGGGAACTAGGAACTGGTGTGGGTCAGACTGCAGGGAGACAGAGGGAGTGAAACCAAAAACACAGAACTAAGGGTAAACTAAGAACCAGACCAGGAGAAATAAACAAAAACACAAACTCAAAACACAGTCACTGGCTGGTCACTTTGATAGGGACATACAGTGCTTAGCAAAATTATTCAGATGCATTTTTGACATTTTGCCATGTCACAACAACAAACTTCAATGTATTTTATGGGTATTTTTATGTGACAGAGTATTCCAAAGTAGCACATAATTGTGACATTGATTGAAAATGGTAAAGAGTTTTGTTTGTTGGAGAATATTAGGGAACAAATTGCATTATTAGAGTTGCTGCAGAGATCCACAGCTCAGGTGGGAGAATCTGTCAGCAGGACAACTATTAAGCATGCACTCAACAGATCTGACCTTTATGGAAAAGTGGCAAGAAGAAAGCCATTGTAGGAAGAATGTCTTGATTGCAGTTTACTGGATGTCATGTAAAACACACAGCAACCACATGGGACAAGGTGCCTCGGTAAGATAAGACTAAAATATGATGCCTTGGTTAGCAAGAATAATGCTATGTGTCCACAAAAAAACATGACGATGGAGGCAGTATCATGCTGTGGGAATGTGTTTATGCATTTCGTTCCTTAAATTACCTTAACAAATATTTGCTTTGCAGTTTCATACATCGGCTTCTGCTGTATTTGCTAACAAAGGAGCCTTGCTCTTGGTCACTATGCTGCATAGCGCCAAAGAAAAATGCTAAATTATTGTATTTATAATTAACTTATAATGTATTTATGGCAAATACATTACAAAAATATATATATTTCTCAAATTATTTTGTTTCCTTGGATACTTCAACTGATTATTAAAGGTTATTATACTCCATTAAGGTCATGTCATCACTGATCAGATGATCAGCCTTAGAGGGTAAAGCACAGTTTCCCAGCTATCCATATGCTGTGGAGTTTAAACGAGGCTTCTTGCTGTGACTATAGGAAAAGTTTGTGGGATATTTGGAAGGTGTGGGAGCGATCCAATAAGCAGGAAGACAGTTAGGTTCAAGGTGACTGATGGACTGGGATTTCCTGCTGTGAGTTATATCACAGCTTTCTTTGGAAGTGATTTGGCTTGATAGTGGTATAAATGTCTTACAGTGATACTTTCAGTCAAATTACACAAGGAAGGATACAACCCTGACCCCCCCCCACACACACATTTAAAACAGTATGGTGTGTATGTGTGTGGGCAGTGTTTCTCAGTACATCATCCATCATGCAGTAAAGCCACAGTAGGCAGAGCGCTGTGCGTTTGGCCTCGGCTCCTCGCTCAGGCCTCGTTAGCCATCAATCACTTCCTCCTTCCTGGCCGCCTGCTTGGGAAGAGACCTACTATCTTCAGATCTGAGCAAGATGTTCACTTTTGGCACTTCACCTACACACAAATGCACTTCCTCCGATGGCAAGACGTAATAAGACGTACTTACTTGCCCCATGACGTCGATGTCAAACGTGTTGCTTCAGAGAAACGCTTATGCTCTGAGAGGTTAGTCGCTGTGCAGGATACGAAGCTGCTAAACAGAGGTCTGCCAGTTCTTAAAGTTAAAAATCTATTCTTTTATCCTGAACAGCGCAATAGGGATTTTGAAATGCCATAGAGTTCTTAGTCAAAGCTGTAAGCATTACTAAAGGGCAATAGTTTCCATTTTAAAAGGATTTTTGAGCTACTTTAGATAAAGAGAGCTGTAGAGTGCAATCTGTCCACAAAAGTAATTATCTGCATTGTGAGATTTGAGTGTTAGTTTGAGCATTTGTCTGCACTTGAACGTTTCTGTATCTCCATGTGAACTTGAGTCCATGTGCTAAAGGATGCTGCCTATGCTAAAGGAGAAAGGTGGACTTATGCATAAAGAAAATGAGAAAGCCTTTTTCCGATGAATTCTTTTGCAGAGTTTTAGCTCTCTTTGTGTGGCTTAAAGCACCTTTCTGTGTCTGTGTGTTTCTTGTTTTCCATGTTACCTGATGGGCAGTGAAAAGAGCCCTCTGCTTGACACTGATTGCTGCACTGGATATTGTGTGTGGCTGGTACGATATGTCACAACTAAGTTTACTGTGTTGCTTCTAAGATAACATCACTTCTCACTGCAGATGAAACAAATTCACCAAGCAGAACTAAATATTACCTCTAATTATTATACCAACATGGACAATACTAGTATTGTTTCTTATTTTGTTCAACTCATTGCCATTTCATCCCTTTCCTCCTCAATTCAGTAGCTTAAACCATAAAGTATCAGTTTAATTTTAGTTGTAGATGAAGAGTTTCCTAAAATATTAGCATTAACTATCAGAAAAATGTTTAGCTCTCACATATAATTTATATCAATAGTATATTATTATTTTTGAAAACTTTTATTACATTCTATTCCCATTTTAATCCTAATCTTCATTTGGACAAGTTGACTTTAACAAAACATGACAGATTAGGACCTCAGATCAAACCATGATGTCTCCTGCTGCAGGAAGATTTTATTTTCTTGAAGTCATAAAATCTAATTTCTTTACAGTAGACAGTTGGTAGATTATAACTAATTACTTTAAATTATTAGTTGTCAAATCAGGTACAAAATGTTCCATTTTGTTGGCACAAATTGAATTATTGTTAGCATTAAATGTTTTCCGAGGTAGACAGCACCATTTCATACCCATAAAAGCTTTGGAGGAAACAAAGAAAACAAAATATACAAAAAGGTGAAGTGGCCAATTGACCAGACCTGATAATGTCATTTCTCAAAGCCAGTGGCATAACATTATGACCACCTCTCTAATAGTGTGTTGCCAAAATAGCCCTGGCCCTTAAAGCATGGATTCTTAGAAATCACTGAAGCTGTGCTGTTGTATCTGGCATCAAAGGTCCTTTAACTCCCAGAAGTTATAAGGTGGAGCCTCCATGGATTGGACTTGTTCGTCCAGCACATTCACACATTGATTGGACTTGCTGAGGGGGCCTATACATGTTCTGAATGAGCTGGTGAGTGTTGCAGAAAAGGGGGATGTCTGGGTTTCCATACTAGAAATGTTATCTTAATAAATCAATCAAGATGGATGGCTGGACAGATGGATTAAATGAGTGTTTAAACTTTATTTCCTTGTACGCTTGAGTTCTTTCTTGTTGCTCTATTTTGCTGGTTCTTTATCTCCCATCTCCCTGTAAAGTTCTTCAGCCCGTGTCCCTTTTTCAACATTTCTCTTGCTCTTTCCTGTTTTGCTCTGTGCCTCTAAAAAAAGAGGAAGAAAGAGCCAGAGAGACAGGGAGAGAGAAAGCCCTGACACATCGGCCCAGTTCCTTAATAATGTCATCCGTTGTGAACGCTATTAGAAGATTACTCTCGGCCCAGGGCAGCCTAACCATGTGCAGGAACTAGATAACCTTGTGTTCTATAATTTAATATCAACACTTCCCCTCTTCTTGCCATGCTTTACAACACACAAATACCCTCCTTGTCCCCTCTGGTCCTAAATGTCTTAAAGAGGAAAGTAAGAAGAGAGCAGGCTGTAAGAAGGGTGTGGGGATTACAAGATAGTAATGTCTTGAAGATGTCTTTCCTCTACCAGGTACTGTAGTACAGTGCTTCTTGTCAGTGAATGTGAGAAGTACATAAACAGGCTTCTTGTTAAGTTTTAATCACACTTAATGCAATAATTTTCCCTCAGTGCAACATCAAAGGAACCAACCTGTTTTTTTATTTAAGATCGAGTAATGTCATGCTCCTTCTGCCAGTTTTTCTTCTTGCGGGCTATCATAGATTGCATTTCGCAAGGGAAAAATCTCCTGTCACACAGTTTTATTATGAGCGGATGAAAGAGGCAGGGACAGACTGAAAAGGATTGAGACAGAGGGAGAAAGTGATATTTTACTTAAAGGAGCAAGCAGTTACAAAAGCAAATCCTACACTCTATTCCTCAGAAGATAAATCACAATCCTGAATTAGCCGCTGTATCGCGCTCCAACCTGCTACTGCAGCTCTTTCCCCTGAACGCCGTGAGCCAGGCGATGGTGACGTGAGGGCCAGGCGACGCAGCCCCTATCGCCCACCAGCACCCACTCACATAGCCATTACCACGCCTTTATCTCATCTCCAGCAGCCTGCCATGGACAGCCGCCTCTCGGTCCTCCAGGCTACTTTACTAATAACCTGCTCCTTATCAGCCACTGTGCACCTCTGCCTGTGATCAAAGAGCCAATTAATGGAGCAGGGAAAGGTGAAGCATTCAAATAATGGAGACAGCTGTTTTTCTCTGTTTGAGAAAATCCATTTTGTATTGTTATCAGCTTCATACAGCTCGCCCACCCTCTCTTTAAACTAGTGCCTAATTCAAGTCGGTGTCTGCTTCTGCCTGGCTTGATAAGAAAAAGAGAGAGGGAGAAAAGAAGGTAGAGCAAAAAGAAGATGAGGGTGAGAGGAAGAAAAGACCCTTGGTCACAATGAACTTTATGTAAAAGAATGTGGCAGGAATATCACAGCAGTCCAACTCATCCCCAGGCTTTATCAGCTCCAAAGTGGTTCAACACAGAGATAAGGATAGAGGAAGGAGGTCATATAAGGGGCTGCGCTTCCGCAGCTGACAAGCTGCTTTGTGGCCTTGCTGTCGCAGGTTCTGAAAAGGGAGCTGCTGATTCCAGCCCTTTGAGCTCCATTACAATCTTGTCAGGCAAAAAAGGTTATTTAGGAGGGTAATTGTTGTGGTCTCAGAACAGCACATAACTAGCTCCATCAAAGGCTCATATCTTTACTCCTTTGTTGCCATGTGTCACTGTTTAATTTTAGTTTTTGTCACTCTGTTTGGTAGCATGATTGCATAAGCTTAAATTGTTTCTTAAAATGCATCAGTAACCACAACAATCTTCAGGAGATATACATAAATAATGGGATGGTAAAATTACTTTGCCTCACCTTTGTCTTATAATAATATAATATTCTAATAAATTAGAATATGATGAAAAAATTACAGAAATGTAGGTCAGTAATTCAATTCAAAAGTAAGACATGTTTTGTTTTATTTGTTTCAAGCATGTTAATGTGGATGATTATATTATAGCTTACAGAAAATGAAAAGCAAAAATTTATTTTCCCTGCAAATTAAATTACGTAAGACAATAAAACATATTTTTATAAACAAATGTCTTCCTACTGAAATGTATGTCTATACTAGGTCAGTGCTCCTTTTACATGAATCACCACATTAAGATGGTTAACCCTTGGGTGACAACCCTTGACTAAACTGTAGAAGGAACGAGTTGTTCCTGCACAAGGTCCCTGGAAAATCCTCCAAGGTCCTTAATCACTTTAAAAGGAAACTGTAAAATACCTAAATATCAAGATAATGGTGTGTATAATCTAAGAAGGCATACAAAGGCTAAGGACATCCTGTTGTTTTAAAGGGATGATTAAGATATTTTGGGATTATTATTTTGCGTCAGTATCATGCCGGTTATAAACAATCCAGTTCAGTTAAATAGATTATTTTTTATTCAAGAGTTAAGCTAACTGTTAAAAAAGTAATATACCAACTTAGTGATGGCTACTGCAGCTAAGATCCTTAATGCTGAAAACCTTTCTCCAGAACCACACTTCTAAAAATCTGAACAATTATTTTTAACATTAAAACATAGAAATTTCGAATGCTTTTTGACTGTGTTTTCAATGCAAGCTACTTCATCCAATCAAAGAACACAAAGAAGTCTCAAGTCTATGGGCAAGAATTAACATATTTATTACACTGTAAAGAGAACAACAATACCAGAATTATACTGCAAAGTTTCACAGACTGACAGACCATAGTTCACAGCCCAAAAAAGAAACAAAATTAAGAAACCAAAAGAAATAAATCAACAAGAAACCACAGTTCTGACATAGTAGACTGGAAAGCTCTCTAGAAGAAGCTGACTAAGTGATGTAAAGACCACTCTGTGTCAGCCTACCACTAACCTGTGGTTTTTATATCTTAATAAAGTATTGCACAACAACTTCAAATTATTTGAACTTTTTTTTTCTTTTTACGGTTTGCCAACAGACCAGAAAAACCCTACCCCCCTTGAAGTCCAACTCATTGCCTCTGGTTAATGCTACGCAGTTTGCTGTTAGCCACTGCAATTTTTCTGTGTTTCCTAATATCTAGGAAATTTAAATGTTATGCAAGTCTAAATCAATGGCCTTTATTTTTTGTTTTGATTTATTTTATTTTTTACAAGATTTGCTTATTTGTATATATATCCCAGCTGACAGGTAGACAAGCACATCTGCATGTCTTCACAACAGACAAAAAGGAAAAAAGAGGGAAGAAAAACAAACAAGAGAGAAATTTCTCATCTGTGATCTTAATTTGTATCATAAACATAAGAAACATTTTTCTTTAAAATTTGCACACATTTTTAGATTTATTCAAACATTTGAAACTCTTGGTGTACTCATAGGCTTACAGGAACATAACAAAAGCTTTTTTCTGTTTTTTTTCATATTTCTATTCATTAATGTTTCATTTATTTATGAGGTCTGCATTGTTACCAAGTAGTGATATGGTTTTGCAGCTGTATGAGCTTCGACTTTGGGTTTTATTTTTCCTGTTCTCTTGTGCCCATTTGGTTTAGACTAGACCAGTATCAGCGCCACAACTGATGCTCTTATCGTGCTCTAAGAGGTAGAGTGAGACAAACTTTTTTGCCACCTAGAAATGTGTAGCAAAGCACAGCTAGAGAAGGGAATACAGGTAAAACAGAGCTTCTCTAAGAATTGTTGACTGATAGTTTATCTTAATTTTTTCTTTCTTATTTAACTCAGATTTTGCCCTGATAGAAAAATGAACACATTTGTTATTTGTTGTATTATTTTACATACAGTTGTGTTCCAACAGCTTGGCTGTCTCGTCAGCTTCTGAAAAGCCGGGAGGTGTCGGACACCTTTTTGGACTGTGTGACCCTTCAAATCCAAGAGTGCAGGTGTGAGTTTTTAATTCGGCATGAGGAAAGAAACAAGGAAGTCTACAGGGAGCAAAGTGCCCCAAACATTTGTGGGCCTCCTCTTGTTTCTTGAGGTCAGAATTTATTTATGTAACACGCTTCTGTATAGCACCAAGGTGTTTGGGGTGAGGAGCCTTTGAATATGTCAGGGTAAGTGCTCTCTAAATGCAAATGAGAGGTTTGTTTCATTTATATGGGGAAAACTGCAAATGATATTGGTCAAAACGTCAAGCTTGAAATTCACATTGGGGAAATTAAAAACATTAAAGCTGACATGGACAGTAAATCTAGAGATGCACCGAGAAATAGCCTGAAAATCAACTAGATTGGTCCCGTCTGCTGAATTTCTAAGAGCTGATCTCTTTCCCACTCACTGAATGCAACGAATCTGAACACTACCAGGTTTTGCCAATAAAAAACCCTCTTCGGTGTAGATGTCGTAACTGAGGAAAGAAGACTCAAAAATAGCTATTTTAAGTATCAGTAAGGTTAACAATGAAACAATGAAGTTATCGGAAGCACAGCTACAGTATTTAAAAGGAAACTGCATATTCTTCAACTAGTCATGACGTATCTGCAGTTCGTCCAGGCTTCAAGAGAATGAGAGGGAGCAAGGCATTCAGCAGATAACAAGAAGGCTCGACAGAATACAGAAAATTTTCTCCCCTTTTCAACTTTGAACCTTTGGCTATCCTTTGACATGCTGGATTTGGAAAGCCATTTAGAAATGTTAGTTTAGGTTTGGAGCTAACCATGCTATTCACTAATATAAGTTGCTGAATCCAGCTTAAAATGTGAGCTGCGTAATCACTTTATAGTCATTGGTAGGAAAGCTAGAAAAACTATTTTAAAAGCTGCTTATATTGTATTCTTGAAGAGAGATTGGAATTGGCTAAAATCAGTATTGGTACGTCAAAATTTGACAAAGACTAGAGAAATTAGCCAAGAGAATTCTGATCAGTGCATCTCTAACTAAATCTGACATTTGTGAGATGGGAAATGAAAAAACAAATAAAAAAACATGAAAAATAAAATGTTTACCATGCCCCTTTCTGTATTATTGCTCCAGGTAAAATGTAATACTGCAGTTTTTTGTTGTATTTCCAAATTTTTTTCTCTCATAATGGATATAGTTGAGATCCACAAAGGATTCAAATAAATGAAGTTTTTGACATTGAAATAAGTTTTGGTCTTGACAGCATGAACCAAACCTGTGAAAAAAAATCAAACATTTAAGTGGACAAACCTCTTGTTAAAACATGTTTACATCAGGATTTTGGTCCTTGGTGTCAGTCTTTGGCTGTTTTTGGTGTTTCATGTTACACTAGTGTAGTAAAACTGTGTGTGTGTGTGCATGTGTATGTGTGAGAGAGACCTGGTGCTTTGCAGTGTTAAAGCTGTCAATCGAAGTCTACACCTCTGCATTTGGAAAATCACTTTGTTAGAGTACTTTTTTTGTATTTTGTTTTTTTTTTTGGTTGTTTTGCAGTTTTTTTCTAAAAAACAAATATTTAACAAATTTTCAGTAATGTACATGCACAGCGTGTAGCTATTTAAATAAAAACATTTTGGGTGCTATTCTTAGAATGCTAAGTAGGAAAATGATTTTGATGTGTTTATGTTTTAAAACTGCATCAGTTCAAAATAATATAAAAAGCAATGATGATGCTAATACAGTATACAACATTGCTGATGGATTATGGCTCCAAGAAGGTTGAAAAGAAGCATGCCAAAAGAACTTTCATGACAGTGCAAATACATATATGTACAGTGCTGAGAAAAAGTGTTTGTCCCCTTACAGATTTCTCCAGTTTTTGCTTTTTTGTTTCTTTAAAATATTTCAGAACACCAAATACTAATACCAGACAAAGATATCCTGAGTAAATACAAAATGCAGTTTTTGGGAAATCTGAATTCTATCTCTATAGCCATTCCTAGGCCTGATTACTGCCAGACCAGGAATCACAAAAAGTACCTGTCTGACAACATGAAGTAGGCAAAAAGATCTCAAAAAGCAACCCATCATGATCTGAAACATTTAGATGTGACAAAAAACAAAACTGTAGAAATTCTTGTGGGGCAAATACCTTTCCCCAGCATTGTATGTCCCTTGTACAAAACATTTATCTTAGCATTCCACGCAACATGCTAGTTTTCAGAGGAGATCTGGGTCGAAATTAAGCAGCAGTGTCTTTTCTTGGGGTGAGGGGATAAAACTCATGAAGCTACGGAGAATCTACCACCTACACACAGAATAGAAAAGCAGCTTAAAAAAGGTAACGCTTCTTTTTTTTAATCTCTTTTTGCTCCAGTTAGAGATGGAATTATGAAGAGATTGAACTGTGACTTATTTCCAGCTACTATGCATTGTCACAAGTGTCCAACACATATTCAATAAATAACCATTGGTGACACCACAGGACAGAAAGCTTAACAGCATGACATCTACAGAAAATGAATAAAAAGCATGAAGAAAAGTTTAGAGAGGAGGAGAATGTCTGCACACTGTTGGCTTCCAGGTCTGAGCTGCCCAGCAGCTGCCATTGAAGATGTCTGACAGTCTCACCGGCAAGATGATAACCTAATTTTCTGGTTGTTAAAGCGCTATGTAACCCAGCAAGCATGCACGCGAGATGTTTCGCAGTACATCCTCCATGTGTGTGTGCATGCTGTAGGCAAAGTTTTTGCATTCTGTCCAAGAAGTCTTCCTTTTACGTCCTTTGGGGGTACTCGGATTCGGATTTCACAGCCCACTGACCTGGATATTATGACAAGTGAGAGGGAAATAATGCCGGCTGAACAGCTGGTTCTGCTTGCAATCTGCCACACATCTGCCCGTTTGTTGGCGGCTGGGTCTGCGAGCCAGAGGTTCAGTCCATTCCTTATTTATTCATCAGCCTGTATTGAAAACTAATCTCTTTATTTGCAGTGAGCATTGACCACTTCAGTCATTCTGCTTTGTACGTAAAGTTAACTTATTTGTAAGGTCTGGAACGGAGAGGAAATAAACCTTAGATGAAAGGTGAAAAATAAAACATTTGTAAAGTGGAGGTCTTGCGTTCCTCTGATCAGTCTTTTTATATTTACAAAGGAAAGTAAGATAAGCTACAATGACAACATTGACGACGACAGGAACAACAAATACACAAGAGTAGAGAAGTGTAACAATAAACTGATGTCAATTTTCAGTTCATTCATTCAAAACAAAGAATATCTTTGCGTTTCTTTAAAGTCATGGCAAGTCAATATGACCTGATTATGGACCTCGTCTTCCTCCTTCGACCACGTTGCAAGACAGACAAAAGCATTGCTGTCCCTATCCGTTAGTCTTGTTTTCTTGGAATCTTTGCAAGGCAATGTCAAGCTGGGGACAGTCATGCTGTTTGTGGGTTTTAGTGTTGCTTGTCGCACATAGGAAGCTTTTCTAGCGAGGTGTGACTTCGAGGGCAGATGAGGACGGGGTGCTGGGGGTGGACGAGCGTGGAGTAGCGGCAGGTGGGGTTGCCGCTGGGCTCCCAGTGCCACTGCTTGGAGTGCAGGCTGAGGAGCTGATGGGAGCAGGAGTCTCTGATCCCGGAACTCCTCCTTGCTGCTGGCTTGACTGCTGCTGCTGCTGCTGGGCCTGGAGGGTCTGACCACAGACATGGTGGTGCTTCTCCCAGTCCTTGTGCTGGCAGAAGGAGCCGCAGTAACGCGCAGTGTTACAGCCGCTGCACGTCTCGCTAGCCTTACGGCCACAGTTCCAGCAGCTCTGATAGACATATAGAGAAGACAGATAGCATTTTATCAGATACTCCTTATGTTCGGCACCCTGAATATACATTATTAAACTCAGGAAGAAGGCACAGAGTTTTCCTCTGTAAACACAACGGGTACAAACTTTCATCATCTGTTAAGCTCATTAATAAGTGTAAGATGAATAAACAGCCAGGAAACCAGTAAAGTCACACAGATAATTAATTCTTCAATAAGCAGTTTGGTTCTGTGATCGTGTAAGTAAGGGCGTAGGAGGAGCATGAGTTGCTTTAGCTTTCTTTTAACCAGGAGGACACTAATCTTGGCCCTTTTTTACAGTTTTTAATTTATCTTTTTAACCAACTGTTTTTAATGAAGTGTTTCAGTGATTTTTAATGAATTGCTGCTTTTTCGTAAGGAATAGTTTTATTTATTTATCTATGTGAAGTTACAGATGAGTGCAATGTGTGCTGCTGCAGTAAACCCCTCAGTCCAAAGGGAGAAAAATAAGGATACTACTTGAACAAAAATAACTAGCTGTTTTAAACATTTACAGTGATTTGCCAAAGTATTCCTAAACTTTTAACATTTTGTCACGTTACAGCCACAAACTTTGTGTGATAGACCAACAAAAACAATGAAATAATTGAAACAGTTATAAGCAACCTCTAAACGTTTTTGCCTGAGATGCTTCGCTTTCACAAGCATTACGCCACCAATTATCGTGAGATGTGAGCCATAATTCCCTCTCACTTAACTGATTAAAACCTCAAGGTCTCCAATGGTCATTAGCAAATGAGGGTCATTCTCCTTATTTCCTCTCAACTAATTTAGAAACACCCTCCTTTACATTCTGGCTACTGCGTATAAAACAAAGAAGCTACAGGGAACAGAAAGCAGTAGATACTTAAGTGTCCTTGCTTTTTTACTGTATTTCCTGCCTGCAAAGTAAGACATTTAAAAATGGGCATATTTTACCTTTGCAAAGAGGTTTCATTAAAGTATAGCAATAGAACCATGCAGGAAATTATTTATCTGTACCTAAGAACATCATGTTAGCCATCTCATTTGAAAGTCTCTAGAACAGCTATAGAAATGCATTGAAGCAGAATGCAATGCCATATCCACCAACAGCAGAAAGTAATGAAAGGCTTAGAGATGCTTTCATGATCTTACCTCGCTGGAGTCCTCCTGCTGGTTGATAATGGAGAGTGCATCCTCAGCTGCCTGACGTTTGGCCTCAGCTACAGTGCGCTCCATCTTTGCCCGCTCGCTGCTGATCATCTCATGGGCCTTTCGCTCTGCCTCTGACACAGCTTTCTGCAGCTCAGACATGGCCTGTCGCTTGACCTCATTCACCGCCTCTTCTGGAGGGAGTTTAGAAACAGAGAATGTCAACCCTCACATGCGTTTCATCCCACCATCTTTGGAGTTTTACTTTAAAAATTAAGGTGTGAGATAATAAAAATTGCAATTTATTAATGTTATCTACAGATTGCTGCAAAATGTTTCCTCTACTCAGTCTGTAAGTTACCTGGAAGAAATAATGCCGCCCATGTTTATTAGAAACTCTGGTAAAGATGCGAAAAAAGCCTTCAAATATCTAAATAACATCCCAACAGCACAATCTGAAACCTAAAATAAATCTAGAGAAACACATCACTTAAAATAGGATACCTGCAGCATTTCTTTCAAACCAGACAATGTCCTTCTGTGAGGCAAACTGCTTTTATTGTTTTTTTTTTACCTATTCTTGTGGTGTAGTTAAAGATGGACAGCTCATTCTAAAAGCAAACTAAACATGCGTCTTTTATGTTAAGGTGAAAAAAAACATGCCAAAGACAAAAGAATGCGTCATTTCATTCCAGATAATAACACAGTGCATTCAAGCTTCCAGTGTGTTATTTTACACTTGTTTAGAGCAAAGAATGACCTTGCGTGTGGATATTAAACGGCAGAATCATGTCAAAGCAAAAGGAGGGCTTTTTGTGTTTGCTCCCGTCATGCCTGTAACTTGACTAATTGTGTATGCAAATCGGCCAATTTACATTTAAATTATGTATTTCCATTGTGATCCCAGAGGCCCACGCGGTGAGGGGAAGTGGGAGAAGCAGTAGGAAATTGTGCAAGGTGCTTGAATATTTATCACCAACTGTAAACATTTTGCCCGTTTCAAACAGACGTATTCACGGCTGCTCTCTATTGTATTAAAAATCCTGTTTTGCAATCCTCCCTGGGTCACATTTCTATCAGTTTTTTTTCTCAGAAAAGCAGTGAATAAAAAACAACAAGCCTTGTTTTCTTTATACAGACCACAAATAAAAACAACTTTAAGTGTAATAAATTGGTTGACCGCCGTTTTTGTATACATTACAGCTATTATGTGTGCAAAACACGTCCTCTGTATGAGACAAAATGTGCGCTTTTCAAAGACATTTTTCTCCATTCTGACTGAGCAAAATATTTAAACCAGGGTGGTTTTGTCTCTAACCTACTGCGCTGACTGAAGCCATGGAAATTGCTCTGGTGCTTTGAGATAAAAGCCTTGTGCATTGGATTGTGATTACACGCTGTATGTCTGAGATGGAAGATCGATCAAAGCTGGAGAAGGAAAGGGAGAGTACTAGAGAGCAGTCGAGGCTCCAATGGTTTTACTCAATTCAATTTAAATGCATATTACTTGTTCTGAGTATCACACACATCATGCATGGTCAAGCAAGGGGGCAATTTCTTTTCTCTGGCAACTTTAAGAGGCACATATAATCTATCACTGACATTGAATACCAAGTGGATTCCTTCAGGACTGGACTCCTTCCACATCCTTAGGGCAGCCATACCTGTGAGTGTAAATACACTGACAGGTTTCAATTAGATACACCTTTATTACGTTTTTCCCCACAAGATGACACAATTTTGTCTATTTAGACCAAGTACAATATCCCATTGTTAAAATAAAGAAAATATTCTTGTACTACAGTTCTCCTCCTTAACCTCTCATTAGAGCAAATTTCTTTACTGTCAGTTTTATAGGATATAGTGACAGAAAAAACTTCATTTTACACTGCAACTTATCTATTTCTTATACTCATTCACCAGCTCTTTATTAGTATGACCAGTTCTATTGTTTACTAACTCAAATAGCGAATCAGCCAATCACATGCCAGCACCTCAAGGCATTTGGGCATCAAGTTGTGGCAAAAAGGTGTGGCAAAAACTGAGCACCAGAATGTGGAAGAAACAGATTTAAGGGAATCTGAACGCGGCAATGTTGCTGGTGTCAGACAGGCGTGGTCTGAGGATATCAGAAATGGTCCAAAAAAGAGAAAATATCCAATAGAAAAAAGTGCTTTGAGCAAAGTTCAAAGTTCAAAGGAAAATAAGCAGACTGTTTCAAGATGACTGAAAGGCAACAGTAGCTCAAATAACCACTCATCTGTCAAATACTTCCTCTGAACAAAGGACATGTTTAACCTTGAGGCAGATGAACTACAGCAGCAGACGACCACACTGGTTGCCACTGCTGTCACCTGATGACAACAAACATCCAAATTCCAACAAGTTGTTCTAGTTTTAGCTGACTTGTACACTAACCTCACAGAATCTATTTCTATACTTTTGTATGTTCACAAATACCATACAGACAAACTGCCTTAAGTATTCTAAGAACTTAAACCTCAAGAGTAATAATAATAAAATGCTTCACTGTCAATTTCATTGCCTCAGCTAACCTAATTCTGAATATTTTGTTTCATTTTTTATGTTGGCTAATTAAAATGTATTTGTCTTGGTCAACCTCCTATCACACTGGCATCATATTTAACAAATAATAGTAGAATAACAGACTGACAGTATATTATCAGATTCCTTAACTGAGATACTGAACATTACACAAAGTAATGGTTGAGCACTATCATTTCTGATTGAATGCGCAAATAGAACAAAGACAGGTATACACACAATTAGGGGAAATGGGAAACTGTTTTAAACCTTTCCACCAAAAAGGAAAATGCAAAAATGCACGTAGTAAAGACCAGAACTCTTTAAAGTGGAACTTAATCTGATATACAGACAGATTTAAAAAAGAGGCCACCAAAGTGGGCGTTGCCAAGAGACACAGAGATGCATAGCCTAGTGCAGGGATGAGAGGAGAGGGTTAAGCGGGGGTGTGGTCACATATTGGTGTTTTGAGGTGGAGGACCTTTCACCCCCCTTGTCATCGGATTTCGAGGAAGGCTTTGTGGAGCCCAGCGGGCCTGAGACTTATCAGTTCGAGCCGCTGGCTCAAGGCGCTGACTCAGCAATGCCCAAAGTCGGTGCTGCGCGGCAGTGGAGGAGAGAATGGGTCCAGTTTATGAGTTGTAAAGTGATGTTAGCAGCATCATTGCTAACATGGGCTAACGTTCAAAGCAGTTCCAAACCTTTAGAAAGTTTACATTACATGTAGATTTATATTATCTCAAATAAAACATATAAAGGTACAAAGTATAAAACACTATGATCAATGCTTGCAATACCAACTCCTGACTCGCTACGTGTGTCTGAGTGAGATGGTTTTATACCTGAACGCGGGAATGTGATGTAAACATGTACCAGGCTGTACTATTTGAGCCAATAGGAAATTCAACTGCAGTAGCCACCGTTTAACCCAAAGAGGGCAGCACTAAGACGGTTTTAGGACAAATATTGCAGAATTAAACGAGGTTACATGAAAATGTAAAAAAATGCACAGTAACATAAAGACAACACCCTCAAGGCCCAATTTATACAGTTGATCTGCAAAATAGCTGATTTGGGGCTTAGTTCCACTTTAAGATGTGATGTGTTAAAGAAATTAGAATATAAGTCTGTCGACCCATGTACTTATTATCTCCTTGAGCATTTGTAGATCTGGTACTGGCCAGTTCAATACATGGTTTGCAAAGAACCGTTGTCATACATACGGATAATTTCAGACTATCCATGGCTGAAGTGCAAATAAAGAAAATGTGAGTAGTATAATGCTGGTCAGCTTAGTTTTAACTTTTGATCTGTAAAGTTCTCTTCAAAGCTCTCATTATAGATTAAGGAACAATTTCTGGGAATGCAAGCATCTCTGAAGACACGTGCTCTGTGAAAGAAGAGCTAAATCTGACCACGTGCCTTCCGAATTCACTTGCAAAAAACATTACATGAAAAACAGGTCATATAACAAATGTAAGGAATGGTTTGGGTCAGTGATTCTTGTGCTTTGACCAATGCACATCACAGATATCCTCTTAAGAATTCAGGAATTTTGCTTAACTTGCATCAAAGAACACAAGTATGCTATATTTGAAGAACACAAGTATTGTCAGGACTGCTTGGACATTTAAAGCAACCGATATTATCAACCTCTATCCACTAGGCATTAAAATGGAAAAGAGACAGCCTTGATTTTGTCCAGTCCAAAGGTCTTGTAAAGGGTAATGAGTTATGCATAAGTGATGATCAGAGGGATGAAAATGCTGCTCACCTGCTTTTTTCCAGATCTCTTCGGGTACGTAACCGGACACAGGCCGGTGCAGCAGCTCCCTGTGAATTTCTGCAGAAGAAACAATGGAGATCGGCATGTTTTTTTAAACTTACATACTGCGAAAAAATTCAACAAACAAGCACAATATGGAGACATGTGGTTTTTGTTGTGGTCCTTCCACGCTTTGTTGCTCGATATTTAGTTGTTGACACAGGTTACAAACCAGATATGAAAAGATACCACTTTACCATCCACCTTACAAGACTGTCGATATATACAAAAGTTAAGACAAGTAGCTATTTTCTTGTAGATTTTTTGGAATCTTGTAAACATGATATATAATCTTACCTGACAAGCATGTTCTCTTTCCCATTTTGTAAAATAGGAAAGAGAAATGGGCCTCTGTCATGTCAAATTCATGTTTCTTACATTGGATTTATTGTGCTGAAATTAATCATGAGTTTGTTCAAGTGTGAGATTTTGCTACTGCAATGAAAGATTAATTCATTTCAGGAGGGCTGCTAATAAATGTAGATAGGTGATGTAAATTCCATTATGTTCATGGATTTAAGTAAACCAAAGTAGTTAGGTAAACAATTATAAGAGCTGCTGTGGGATTATTAAATTAATATAGCCTTGCGGATTAATGGAATAAGAGTGAGATTATTCCTGGAAATATGAAGGTTAAATAAAACACAAATACATACCTAAGATCATATGTAGTAAAGCAAGAAGAGCATGCGTTTGATGTAAAAGCACACGTAATGAGTAGCTTTGGTATCTGTGTTTCCTCAAAGATTTAGAACTCATGATTTTTTTACCTGAGGTTGCATTTTCCTGTGCCGCAGGGCTCTGCTGCCTCGACTGCCCACTAGAAGCCCCCTTCTTCAGCTCCTCAGCGTCGCTGTAACGCCTAATCCAGTAGTTGAGCTCCTCGCGGTCGGCCTCCTGGCACCTCCGCAGCACAGTCAGCGAGCGCCTCGTTTTCTCCACCATGTCCATGATGCAGTTCAGCAGCTGGGCGGGACACAAGGCAAGACACAGCGCTGGGTTAACACATAGAAACAAAGGTGTGGTTCATTTAAATTCAGCTAGGCCATAGTTTTGGAAAGGTACTTATGTTATGCTGTTTTATTATGTCATTGCGATGTGTGGTTGTGGAAATTAGGGTCCATATTTCACCGTATGTCAGGGTAGTTTTGCAGGTTTCCATGATGGACTGCAAAGTGTATCACAATGTCCAAAGCTTGGTATATTGTTTTGTAATCTAATACAAAAGTATAATAAATAAATAAATACATATTTACTATTTACTGCCTATGTAAATAGTTTGTGTTAGTCTGTCACATAAAATGTTTGAAATCTGTGATAATAATGTGACAATACATGAAAAAGTATTAGAAGTATCAACGTGTTTGCAAAACACTACATTAACAGGGATTATCAGCATATTTTCAGTACTTTTTAAAAATTTTCTGCTGGTTGCACTGCAAGAAAATAAACTAACATGATGAAATATAAACAATGTACACTATTTGCAAGCTGCAAATCTGCTTTATGAATCTGGACGCACCTGTAAAATCAATACTTTGCGTTGTCATTAGCAAACAAAAATATATTCACGACTCTTTTAAAGAATCTTTAGATGACTCTTTCATCAAAGGTTCCTAAATAATATTCCACTTTAATGCTCTGCATATTACATCTATCTGTTTTGAAGTGTTCCCTCATCAAAAGTGGCCAGTTTGTTTCGATTCGTTATCTATTTGCTCAAACGGTTAAACACGCACCAGACCTGTATTCAGGTAACATCTTTATCTTTACTTAAAAGAAGTAAAACCAACCAAAGAGGCATTTCAGACTGCTTAGAAATAATATAACAACCTAAACTGCAGTACAGTGGGATACATGCTTTACTATGACATGGCAAATACAATCAAATGTTTATTACAGAGAAAGAATAGTAATAAAAATGTTATTACTTTTCTTACATGGTCAAGGTGCTTCCACTCCTCAGCCCATTCCCTATCTGTCAGTCTGTGGTCGATCACCTCCTCCTGCCTGCTCCCTGCATGCATACCTGCAGTAAAAAGATGAAAAACAATGGAAACATAGAGAGAACGAATGAGGATGACACAGAGCAACAATTGATATCACGTTACCTCATCATTCTCTTACTATATCATTTCTCTATTTTTCATTTTGTCCCTCTTTTATGTCCCTGACTCTCCATCCATTTTCCATCTCTGCCCTCTTTCCTTTGCGGGCTCCATATCTCTCAAGCACCCTGAGGGCAAATGACTGAACTTCTCGTCCAGTTAACATCCATCACAGGGTGAGACATGGTAAGTGTCTCTTCTATATTTAGAAAAGAGCCCTTATAGCTTCATCACAACTTGGTATACGCAAACAAATGTCTCTCATATTAAAACACTATGCTAAAATGTCATATTAGTGGCTGCAGCAGTTTTTGTTCTCTAATAGACACAGTCTGAACATCTAGGATGTTTTTACATTCACTTTTCTGTTTTTGTTATCAAAGTATTAAAAAACTTTAAATGATGTGTATTTTGTTGTAAACACAGATGAAAACATGGCAAAGAAAGTGGCTTTACATAATGTATAAAGGAAGTACCACAACCTGGTTTCGAGATATTATTGATGACACAATTAAAGCTTTTATATGCACGTATTACAGTTATAAAATCCTGGACAGAAAGACTGTGAATGCTCTTTCAGACATCTACCAGACTTTCCCTTTCAAAGCTGGTTTTTCCCAGTTTATGCTCTTAAGCAGATCACGTGTTTTCTGTCTTTTTTATTCATGTCCTACTTCTTAGTGGAATAAAATTAGCAAAATTAGCTTAGGCATGAGATCATTAAGATATAGTCCAACAGGGCTAAAACTGGGGTCCCTAACCCTAGTCTTCAGGACCCGCTGTCCTGCATGTCTTTTAGAGATTTCCCTTTTAAATTTAAATTAAACCAAAACGGGTCAATAAGAGGTGTCTGCAGAGCATGATGGGATGCTGAGCAGGATGTGCAATCATTTGACTTGAGCAGGACACATATATAACATACAGGACAGTAAACCCTGAGGAACAGTAACATCTATTGCAGCCACCTTAAACCTTTTGGACCTGTCTGCTTGGATTTGTCCATTCATCAATTCTGTATTATCCATTCAAATTGTTCTTGCTTTATGGTAGAACAGTCTAGACAATTTTCTAAATTCTTTATAATTTTGTATTTAGATAACTTAACTTCTTAGGTAAATCAAAGGCCTTTTACAAAGCTCCGTAAAAAGCTTTCTAAACAGAGAAGAAATATATTTTATTTATGGTTTTTCAAAGCAGCAAAAACCTTGCTGTGTAAGGCTGTGGGAAACTTTAAAGAACAAAAACAAGAGGTGGTTTTTAAAACTATTTTGATCAGCACTAAAAATTTCTTCAAATTCATGATGTGTTGAGTCTAAAAATCTTCCAACGTCTAAATCCAATTACAGTTGTTTGATCAACACCCAGACACCCAGACAGTTGACCAGCGGAAAAGATGAGTCAACAGGGCATAAGAAGACAAGTGTGTGCAATCCACGTCAGACTTACTAAGGCCTCGGGTATACCTTTGTGTCCCTTTGATTCTTTTCCCCTCGCTTAAGGAGCACAGCATTCACTTCAGTTTCTATTTTATACAGTGGATGTCACTGAAGATCAAATCTGTCTGTATTCAATAATTGGTAGCAGAAGAAGAGTCTGTAGAGGAGGTGCACACAGTTTGACCTCATAAGTGTAACTTGTTAGCTGTTTTTTGAAGCCTATGTAACATTTGACAATAGTTATTTACTATTTGTGTGTATTCAACCATCCTAAAAACAAGTATGCTGTCAGACTACACCTTGCAGCTGAGCACCATTCACGCCCGATGTGGAAAGTTACAAAATAGGGATGTGAATGACTGCCCAAAAAAATAAAAATATGTCCCCTACTGACATTGTGCACTTGTGTGCTTCTGTCGTGAGCCGCAGTTGACAAGGGCATAAATGGCAGGTAAAAATCAAGTTTAACGGGTGACTTGGACCCCTTTAGTAACATTTTTGCAGTTTTAGTGAGATCCTAAATGTCCTGATGATCATGTTTTACATAAAACCCAGTGTCCTGGAAGCAGGAAAATAGCTGCACATGCAAAATTATCCAATAAACAACTTTATACACTGAATTGAATCTCTGTACATGACTGGATTGAATATACTATAGATTTATATTTATACATTGGAACTTTTTGGATCTGTTTATAGATGACTTCAGATGACATCTGTTGTCCAACAAACAGTGTCGTGAAAGACGATCACTTGTGGCGTATCAATGTACAGGTCCTTCTCAAAATATTAGCATATTGTGATAAAGTTCATTATTTTCCATAATGTCATGATGAAAATTTAACATTCATATATTTTAGATTCATTGCACACAACTGAAATATTTCAGGTCTTTTATTGTCTTAATACGGATGATTGTGTCATACAGCTCATGAAAACCCAAAATTCCTATCTCACAAAATTACCATATTTCATCCGACCAATAAAAGAAAAGTGTTTTTAATACAAAAAACATCAACCTTCAAATAATCATGTACAGTTATGCACTCAATACTTGGTCGGGAATCCTTTTGCAGAAATGACTGCTTCAATGCGGCGTGGCATGGAGGCAATCAGCCTGTGGCACTGCTGAGGTCTTATGGAGGCCCAGGATGCTTCGATAGCGGCCTTTAGCTCATCCAGAGTGTTGGGTCTTGAGTCTCTCAACGTTCTCTTCACAATATCCCACAGATTCTCTATGGGGTTCAGGTCAGGAGAGTTGGCAGGCCAATTGAGCACAGTGATACCATGGTCAGTAAACCATTTACCAGTGGTTTTGGCACTGTGAGCAGGTGCCAGGTCGTGCTGAAAAATGAAATCTTCATCTCCATAAAGCTTTTCAGCAGATGGAAGCATGAAGTGCTCCAAAATCTCCTGATAGCTAGCTGCATTGACCCTGCCCTTGATAAAACACAGTGGACCAACACCAGCAGCTGACACGGCACCCCAGACCATCACTGACTGTGGGTACTTGACACTGGACTTCTGGCATTTTGGCATTTCCTTCTCCCCAGTCTTCCTCCAGACTCTGGCACCTTGATTTCCGAATGACATGCAGAATTTGCTTTCATCCGAAAAAAGTACTTTGGACCACTGAGCAACAGTCCAGTGCTGCTTCTCTGTAGCCCAGGTCAGGCGCTTCTGCCGCTGTTTCTGGTTCAAAAGTGACTTGACCTGGGGAATGCGGCACCTGTAGCCCATTTCCTGCACACGCCTGTGCACGGTGGCTCTGGATGTTTCTACTCCAGACTAAGTCCACTGCTTCCGCAGGTCCACCAAGGTCTGGAATCGGCCCTTCTCCACAATCTTCCTCAGGGTCCGGTCACCTCTTCTCATTGTGCAGCGTTTTCTGCCACACTTTTTCCTTCCCACAGACTTCCCACTGAGGTGCCTTGATACAGCACTCTGGGAACAGCCTATTCGTTCAGAAATGTCTTTCTGTGTCTTACCCTCTTGCCTGAGGGTGTCAATAGTGGCCTTCTGGACAGCAGTCAGGTCTGCAGTCTTACCCATGATTGGGGTTTTGAGTGATGAACCAGGCTGGGAGTTTTAAAGGCCTCAGGAATCTTTTGCAGGTGTTTAGAGTTAACTTGTTGATTCAGATGATTAGGTTCATAGCTCGTTTAGAGACCCTTTTAATGATATGCTAATTTTGTGAGATTGGAATTTTGGGTTTTCATGAGCTGTATGCCAAATCATCCGTATTAAGACAATAAAAGACCTGAAATATTTCAGTTAGTGTGCAATGAATCTAAAATATATGAATGTTAAATTTTCATCATGACATTATGGAAAATAATGAACTTTATCACAATATGCTAATATTTTGAGAAGGACCTGTATATATCTATAATATAAAGTTCCATAACAAAAGAAAAAAAAAAATCTTCTAGAACAAATATCCTTACCAATTGGCCTGGCTCGCTCTCGGACTTCCCTGTGATTGGAGGCTGGGTGTCTGTATGTGTCACGGTAATGATGGGCGATGGCCATGTCATCTAGCCTATAGTGCTGTGCAGGGAGGGGACCTGGATGGGGCAGCCCATTGGGTTGGTAGGAGAGCCCATTAGATGGACTGAAACGCTGGGCGGGGCTCATGGTGCAAGGCCGTTTGCTTGGGTGGACATCTGGATGGATGGCACCGTCTCGCTCAAAGCCGTTCTCTTTGGTTCTGCGCAGAAACACAGTACAATGAACTTTAAGTCTTTTGGGTCTTGAAAATGCATCTGGAAAATAATGATAATTGGACTTGAAGAAAGAAAATTAGATAAAATATGTCTTCATTCTCCTGTACCAGAAAATAAGAGATGTTTTAAGTCACAATACATCAGGAGAGCTGAGATAATGATACAGGTACAAATGATGTTAAAATCGCACCACATTTGTGAAAATATGTGGTACAACACCTGCTTGTTAAATTTATTCTATAAAGGAGTGTAACAACTGGTGCATGCACTAGAGCTGTTGTTTCAGTATAAGTGCAACCTCCTACCAGATAAAGTAATTGCTATGAAAGGTTGTGTTACCAGGAATCATCAAGGGATTTTATTCCATTGAAAACAAGTCAATTTATACACAAACAATTAAACCTTGCTCACAAAAAGTAACACACACACACTCACAGAAGTAGTTTCTAGGGGATCAGGTGGATTTTTGTTTGTCTGCTTCTGAAGATTAATGTGGCCAGGTGTATTTGTGTGTGTGTGCATGCTTGCACATATGTGCCTACAATATGTTTTTGTGTGTGTTCTCAGCTTTGTCAGTTCGCAGTGAAAACCTGCCAACCTCCCCTGCTATCTATGGTCCCCTGGTTTCCTCTCTCCCCCTCTGTCTCGCTACTCTTCCTTCCCATTTCTCTCTCCCATGAACAGATTGAACTTCTTAATGAGCTGTTTTTATGGGCTCCTAATGCTCATCCACAGCTCTCCATATGCTCTTTTCTTCTATCCGTCCATCTCTCTGTCTCCCTCGACTCATCCATCCACCTCCTCCCACGTGCATCTCTCCGGCTTTCCTGCTGAAGCAATGTTTGTATCTTACAGACACCAGAGCATACACATGCAGCCACAGCCACACTGATGCACAGTTTACTCATGCAAGCAAGCACATCATTGTTTATAACTAAAAACGAGACATTTTTAATTGAGACGCACAGAGAAATTGGCTGGTGACTAGAGTCATATATTTTATCTTGACCATCCTTGGTCGGTGATGGGAAGGTCGGAAACTAAAAATAAAATTTATTTTCTTATCAGTAAGCACAGCATATCTTAGTATTAGCAGGGCCACATTGTTACTGATAGAAGAGGACTCAAACTTAACAGTTTTCTGTATCAGTGAGGTGCCAAAAATGAAGCCAGAGGAAGCACAAAATGTGTAACTAAACTGTATTTTCTTTGGAAGAATGATGGCTTTACATTCAAACTACTTTTAACCAGAGAACAAGATGTCAGCAGATACAAGTAAGGCTTAAGTTTTTGCAGCTAAGATGCTCTCTTTTGTCCTTTTTAATAGTCCATTTCTGTCACTGAACATGCTGGATTTGTAAATGTTGGGAGTTGTTTGGACATCTGAGATAAGGGTCTACTTACTATTCAGCAGGGGTCTCAAATTCCACATCTCAGGGGTTACTGCAGCTTTTAGATGCATCCTTGGTGCAATTGCATCTGACTGGTTGAATTACTTTCTCAGTATTCAGTCACATTCTACACAGTGATTCAGGCATGTTAAGGCTAATGCTGGCGCTAAATCGTAATAATGCTAAGTGTGCTAATCATTTATCATTGTTTTGAAATAATTAAGAGATCCTGTTTAACAGAGGAGCTTTGTGAATGCAAGGGTTCTCACGCACATAGAGAGATGTTGCCTCTGGTACTGATGAAAATAATTAATGATTGTTCACAACAGCAAGGCTGCCTAAGGTTCCCCTATAGTTACAGTGAGTGAATGCTGTAACAGTCTGACATAGTGGTGTTTCCCTTGTTGTAATTATGAATATGAATATATTATTTAATATTTCATGTTAATATTTTAATATTTTATAAAATAATATTTTGGTCTGTCAAGTGTTGTCCTGAGAATCCAGCCCAATAAGGCGGTGGTATTAGCCCAACCTCTTATGTGAACCGTAAGTTGTCCGGGCAACAAAGTTGGAGGAAGCATCCACAGTGAACAAAGGGTTAACTGCAGCTGAGCTCCGTAGGTGTGGGGTGGGGCGGCTCGCTCTGTCAACCGGCCAAACTGCACGTTACTGCTGTAACCATGGTGATGTGGTCCCGTTGTCCTTCCTTCAGACCGGGAAAACTGCTCCACTCGGCGTCGTAGAGACAGGGTCTCTGCTGGGAACTCTCTAGAACACAGTTTGCTTCTGTAGACCTCAGAGTGAAAGTCAAGCAACGCTTGTACCTTAATTACCCAGTTCATGAATGAATACCGGATACACAAACAGCAATTAATTCCTACTTAACTTAGTGCATATGATCGCATGATCGTATGACACTCTTGGATCCAGTTTGAAGAGTTATGTCTGTTTGCCAGCAAAGAGACATTAGCGCGCTGTGTCCCTCCGTCCAGTTCCTCTGGGAACCTGCGTGGAAGAGGTCAGTTTGTTGCAAAAGCGAGGTTTTTATTTGGACAGTGACGTCACGGGAAGTTAGATGTTACCCCGTTTCTGGCTGTGCTTGAAGTAGGTTAATGCGATTTATTTTGAAAGTTCCAGAAAAGCTCGTACTGGCACATCAAGTTATACCCATTGCTGGGGTCCCTTGTTGCCACAGTCCTGACTTAAATGAATGGTTTCTTAACAGGGTTCCGCAGCACAGGTAATACAATCAGTTGAATAGGGTGTTCTAGGGTGTATTCACACCAGGAGAGTCCTTTTTTCCGCTTGTTTGGTCCGGACAAAAAGCGAACTTTATTTTTTTCATTTGGTGCGGTTTGTTTTCACATTGTACTTTTTGAAAGTGAACTATTACTTGTAAACAAAGCCACGCGGGTGACGATCATTGTTCCCATTGGACAGATATGACGGGGGCGGGACAGAGCACAGACCCGGAAATTTAGGAAAACATCTGTAGACGTGCTGCGTGCAGCTCTTCTGTTCTGCATATTTGTGACGTTATTACAGCTGCAATATTATTGTGAGGGTGAAGAGCAGCTCATTCAACACAGACTCTGAGATGTTCCATTTATAATGTTGGAACCCCGTCCGAGAATGTGTGCTGAACGCCGACGTCCTCTACGTTCCTTGTCCCACAGCAAGCCAGTAGCGTTGCTAAGCAACACACAGCTTATCAGGTATGATTACCTTACAACACACACCTTTGCTACCGGCTACGGTGCCTTTTTATGTCCAAAGAGACGTACGCTTTTTGTAGTTGGTTCGGATCGAGGCCGGTTAGTATTCAGACCATAAACGAACCGCACCAGAGTCCTTTTGGAAGCGGACCGAGACCACCTCAAAAAGTGGGTCTCGGTCCGGTTGCTTGGTCCGGACCAGGGTTCGCTTGAGTGTATTCACACCTGCACAAAAGGTCTGGACCAAGGAGGGAAACGAATTCTGGTCCGTTTAAAGCGGACCAAAAGTGGCAAGTGTGAATACACCCCTAGAAAGAGACACCTCTAACAAAATGCAGGACAGCAGGCCCGGAGGACCAGGGTTTAGGACCACTGATCTTACACATTACAGCAAATAAGAGCTTTTTTCTCAAATATTAGCTTTGATACCACAGTCATTTATTTTTATTGATCTTGTCGTGGAACATCTAATGCCTTTTGATGCAGTGCACTTCAAAATTTTGAGGTGTTCAAAAAAGTTAGTGTGGTCCAATATCTCTTGTAAAGAAATAAATGTGATATGCTGTAATGGTTAGAAGTTAGAGTTATCAAGAAAGTAAAAACTGTATTTTGACTATTCTTCTTGCAGAGAAATTGGAATTGGCTAAAATTGGTATCGGTAGGTCAGAGCTTTACAAAATCGGTGATTGGAAATCAAGTACACAAATATCTGATTGGAGCATATATAATTTTAATACTCCATCTGTTTTTGTTTTGCATAAAACAGTGAACATTTGAATGGTGTCAGATTAGTCAAAAAATTCACTTAATGCACATAGGAATCAGCTTTCAGTAATTAGTTTTAGTTTTGATTTGTGGTGATTTGAATACACCGACATGCATAGAGTTTCTCCATCTGTAATCTGTCACTAAAAATATGTCAAACATTTTAACTAAGTTTACAGATGCATGCAAATAACATATCTTTAATGTTTTATGGATGATAGATTATTGTAATTATCATTATAAAGTTTAAAAATAACAAAACACTCAGCTCCCTGAATGGACAGTACACAGCCACTCTCCTTTTGGCAAGTATCACAGCTTGTCACAGCTTTTTCAACAGCTAAAAGTCCCTTAGTTTTCATTTGAGGGATTCACTTGTTCTTCCAGCAAAAGCACTAAAAACCTTTGAGGCTCAGTGTGGTACTTATGCCAGCTTGCATGCTTCGTGTCCAAAGATTTCTGGTGATGCTTAGATTAAAAGCCTTCAAGAGGAATGGTAAAACCTTCACCTTACATGATGATCATATGAAGATCTTCTTTGTATCTGCAGCCACTTGCTTGTACCAACTGTGTGGTGTGTGCTTCCAGAACTTTTATAATAATTTTACCTACAAGCAGACACGCTGGTTACTGTGTCATGACATTTAAACAAAATCTGATTTAAGTTTATCTTGCCACATCTAGGCCCGATTACTGGCAGATCTTTAGAATCAATAAATCAATTAAAAAGAACCTGTCTGACATAACATTGATCAGGAACAGAATTATCTATCAGACTGGAAAGGGCCAATTCTAAGGTTCTGGTACACCAGCAAACCACAAGAAGATAAAAATTGCAAGGCAACTGCTTATGAGTCCACAGGTTCAGATAGTTAGTGAAATATTTTAGGCATTATACTATTTTTAAGATTTGAAATTTCCATCACTCAAGCTATAGTTCTAGCTAGAGATAGAAAATATCCTATTGTTTACTTTATGCTGGGAGAGAAAAAGATAATTAGTCATTCCACGATGATAACAGCAAACACTGTTAACCCCAAAACCGAGGGTATAATTGGGATTGTTACTTTTACTCTTCAGACAACTTTTCAACTGGTAATTTTGTGAAACCATCAATATGTTTATGTTCCAAGATGTAACTGAATGTAGTTATTGCATAATGTTTAGCACCACACCTGTACTACTGAATGCAACTGGTGTAATAAAGTACTTTCTTTTGAGCAATATTTGTGTTAGGGAGGCTCTGACTGTTTGCAGAGATTGATTTCTTGCCAAAAAGGCTGAAAAGTTCTAAATCCATTCTACTAACCCCTTGTTAAAAGAAGTCAACAAGTCCAAGATGCTAGTAAAAGTTTGGTGTGAGGTCACAAATCAAAATCAATGTCTTCAAGTCTGACATGAATGCATTTTTTCCTGTTTCTTAAAGACAGATATTATTCATGTGGTGTAAATAGGTGTTTTAGACATTGCATTGTGTATTTTCCTCCACATGTCCACTTTTTCCAACTTTTTTTTACTATGTGTTGTCCGGCAGAGTAGCACTCAGAATTGTTTTCAAGAAGAAGTGCCAAGACGAAGCCCAACAGATTAACTTTCACAAGTGGAGCATTATGGCTAACACTATAACGCTAGGTTTGATATTTATAAAAGAAACTTTTTCAGAGACTGCTTTGGGATTATTTCAATTGCAATGGACCCGGAGATGGAAACGAAAAGGAAAAAAAAGACACAAGAAAGAGAGAGAGGTGGAGCAAAAAAGAGTGCACGGTACTAATTAATGCAAGATGTATTTAGTGGTAACTGCAGCTCAATATATAATATCTGTGTATGTATTGACACCTGAATCTAAACACCTGTGGGTGTAAGTGTGGGCCCTCTTGTGTATATAACATTTCTTTGTAAAAATATGCAATAGGGAGTGTGAGGAGCCACAGACTTGCCCCCCTGGACCCGAGACAGACACCGAGGAGATTTGAGCCACAGACAGCCAAAGGACCTCCAGAGCATGGGAACCCCGGGAGGACCACCGCCGGGACTACCGCAACCCCCTAGAGGATAGCAGAAAGTGTTGGCACCCTGAACCTGAGCGATCCCAGCCAAGACCCCGAATCCCTGCTCCTACCCCAGCCCCCAACGACCCCTGTCCCCATCTGGAGAGGGGGGCAAGTACAAAAGAGGAGTCTACCTGGTCCAAACGAGCCTGTCAACCAGAGCTGCCCCAGGATGAAACAGTCCCAACCCCCCAATAAATTCCGATCTTAACCCCATGAGCCCCCCACCCACCCCAAACCAATACACAGACATCGAGCACATGCCCCCGAACCCAAACGCCATAAACCTCCGCATCCTGCCCTCCAGCACACAACGCCATGACGTCCAGGCAAGGGCTCTGCACAACGCCACCCCAGCCTCCGCCCACAAGTGCAACAGAGCAGATACCACTGAGCACCGTGCTCACACCAATTGACCCTCAAGACCTGCCTCCCAACCCCAGCCCAGATCCCGACCAGAAGACGGCCTTCTTAATTTTTCCAACATAAAGCACAACATGACACCATAACCATATACAAGGGCTGGGCAGAAACTTTGTAAAAAAACCCCAAAAAAAACAAAAAACAAGAACCCAAAGAAGTATTAAGTCAGAATGCCTAAAGAACTAATAATCAAGATAACTTTAAACGATCCCTGCAATGGACTGGCAACCTGTCCAGGGTGTACCCCGCCTCTCGCCCGTAGACTGCTGGAGATAGGCACCAGCTCCCCCGTGACCCACTATGGAATAAGCGGTAGAAAATGACTGACTGACTGACTTTAAACGATCTTAAGAAAGTCTTGTAAAGAAATGTAAATGTAAAAAAATAAGGAATGTTTGGAGACCTTTACAAACAGCTCTATATTGACAATGGAAAAATCTGATTGACATCAATCACTTAACAAGCGAGAACAGTATTTAGTTACAACAAGAGGTTTACAGGAATAGACTGTTATGCTGTAACAACAACGAATGTCACAGATTCTCTGTTTCTAAATTAAACTGAGTTTGATTGGTTCAATCACTGAACCACTTTTGGCTTTTTCTAAAAAGTAAAATTACAATATCCTTCTGAGTACCCAGGACAATGTTTTTTGTTGTATGCATAAATTATATTCCTGATCTGATTTCTACATATTGTTACTGTTTTTGAAACTTTTCAGTTGTTATTTACCATAAAAACACAGACAAATATGAAGGGTGGACAACCCAAAAATGTAAATAAAAAATGCAATTCAAGGTTTTTGCCTGACAGAGATAGTATCATTTTATAATCAGTATAGTATTGACAGAGCAGTTTTCAAAATTAAGAAATTCCACTGAAATTCCAATACTCAAATTCCGGCTTCTGGGAAGGCAGAGTAAAGGTAAGCAGAAACTAGAGGTGCTTAGCCAGCCATAATAGTGCTGGAGCCTCATCTGTATGTGTTATCAGCCCATCTCCCCAGGCTCTCACACACATGTCTCAACTCACACTTTCACATTGGATATATACCCTCGCACACACACATTCACACACAGACACTGTTTGTTTCTCACTAAACACAGATACCGCCTTACTTTTTCACTCCTCTCATATTTTCACCTATTGCATTTACGAACACACCTTTTCTCCTAACCCCATTCCCCTGTGTGCCAGACGGCCTTGCAAATATGCAGGAGTTACAGGGAAAAAAAAAAAATCAGAGTATCCTGGTATTGAAGAGGGTTGGGGTGAATTTGGATGGGGAGGTGAGAATTTTTAATAACACATTCAGCAGTTTTGGCCCTCAGCAGATATAATATGCACATTTTCCTTTCACCTAGCCTGTCTCAATGTTTTTTTGGCCACTGGGACTTCATTTTAACATACAATGCTTACATTGTACTTGCAGCCTAGACAGAAATTTACAACAAACCACAATTCTATTCAAACCTATATCCAGAAACTTAAAAAAAATGCTTAATAATGACAAATGCAAGAACTTGTGCATGCGGCAGTATGCTTCTGTCTTGCTTCTGTTTTTATTCTAAGAAACACATCTCCATTCTACTACCAGCACCTTAACTTTATAAAGCTATTTAAATCTAAAATCACTATTTGCCTTAATAGGTTCAGTACCTTTCTTGTTTTTTTTATTTTTTCCAAGAGGTGAAGGCAATATTGAGTCACTTTTAAAGGCCAGCACAAGTGATGATACAACCTGTGTGCGATAGGTGGGTTCAATTTATTCTAAAAGAGAAACACACATCCCATTTGTACATACATGCATGGAAATAATTATGTCTGGAATTGGGGTTGCATTAAAATACAACCCATTTTCCAATAAAGTTGGGATTGGGGTTGTAATATCTTTTTTTTGTAGTGTATTCAATAGCATATACAGTGCCTTGCCAAAGTACTCGGCCTCCTTGAACTGGTCAACCTCTTGCCAGATTTCAGGCATCAAACATCAGTCAGTCAGTCAGACTTCGAACATAAAGATATAAAATTCAAATTTTCGCGGGTGCAGCAGACTCAGCAGAGACGTCCCTCTCCCCAGACACCTCTTTCAGCTCCTCCGGGGGGAGCCCAAGGCATTCCCAGGCCAGCCGAGAGACTTAGTCCCTCCAGCATGTCCTGGGCCGTCCCCTGGGCCTCCTCCCGGTGGGACGTGCCTGGAACACCTCCCGAGGAAGGCGTCCAGGAGGCATCCGGTATAGATGCCCAAGCCACCTCAACTGGCTCCTCTCAATGTGGAGAAGCAGCGGCTCTACTCCGAGCCCCTCCCGGATGGCGGAGCTCCTCACCCTATCTCTAAGGGAGTGCCCGGCCACCCTACGGAGGAAGCTCATTTCAGTCGCTTGTATCCGGGATCTCGTTCTTTCGGTCATGACCCAAAGTTCATGGCCATAGGTGAGGGTAGGAACGTAGACCGACCGGTAAATCGAGAGCTTCGCTTTTCGGCTCAGCTCTCTCTTCACCACAACGGACCGGCACAGCGCCCCCATTACTGTGGCAGCCGCACCGATCCGTCTGTCGATCTCCCGCTCCATTCTTCCTTCACTCGTGAACAAGACCCCGAGATACTTAAACTCCTCCACTTGAGGCAGGAACTCCCCTCTAACCTGAAGAGGACAAGCCACCCTTTTGCGGTCGAGAACCATGGCCTCGAACTTGGAGGAGCTGGTCTTCATCCCAGCTGCTTCCCACTCGGCTGCGAACCGCCCCAGTGCATGCTGTAGGTCTTGGCTAGAGGGTGCCAGCAGGACCACGTCATCTGCAAAAAGAAGAGACGAAATCCTCTGGTCCCCAAACCAGACCTCCTCCGGCCCTTGGCTATGCCTAGAAATCCTGTCCATAAAAGTTATGAACAGGACCGGTGACAAAGGGCAGCCCTGCCGGAGTCCAACATGCACCGGGAACAGGTCCGACTTAGTGCTGGATATGCGAACCAAACTCCTGCTCCGCTTGTACAGAGACTGGATGGCCCCTAGTAAAGAGCCACCGATTCCATACTCCTGGAGCACCCCCCACAGGGCATCATGAGGGACACAGTCGAATGCTTTCTCCAGGTCCACAAAACACATGTGGACCGGTTGGGCAAACTCTCATGAACCCTCGAGTACCCTGTAGAAGGTATAGAGCTGGTCCAGTGTCCCGCGGCCTGGACGAAAACCACACTGCTCCTCCTGAAGCCGGGGTTCGACTATCGGCCGGACTCTCCTCTTCAATACCCTGGCGTAGGCCTAACCAGGGAGGCTGAGGAGTGTGATCCCCCTGTAGTTGGAGCACACCCTCCGGTCACCCAGCCTGGGTGATGAAAGAGTCCAACCCCGAGTCCCCAGCCACTGTTTCCACCAGGGAATGCGTGATGGCAGGATTGAGGAGATCCTCGAAGTACTCCTTCCACCGGCCGATAATGTCCCCAGTCGAGGTCAGCAGCTCCCCACCCCCACTGTAAACAGTGTTGGCGAAGCACTGCTTCCCCCTCCTGAGGCGCCAGACGGTTTGCCAGAATCGCTTCGGGGCCAACCGGTAGTCCTTCTCCATGGCCTCACCGAACTCCTCCCGGGTCCGAGTTTTTGCCTCTGCCACCGCCCGGGCCGCGGCACGCTTGGCCCCACGGTACCCGTCAGCCGCCTCAGGAGTCCCACAAGCCAACCACAGTCGATAGGACTCCTTCTTCAGCTTGACAGTGTCCCTTACTACCGGTGTCCACCACCGGGTTCGGGGATTGCCGCCGTGACAGGCACCGCAGACCTTACGGCCGCAGCTATAGATGTGGAGAACATGGTCCATTCGGACTCTATGTCTCCAACATCCCTCGTAATCTGGTCAAAGCTCTCCCGGAGGTGAGAGTTGAATACATCCCTGGCCGAGGGCTCTGCCAGACGTTCCCAGCAGACCCTCACTATGCGCTTGGGCCTGCCAAGTCTGTCCGGCTTTCTCCTCCTCCAGCGGATCCAACTTACCACCAGGTGGTGATCAGTGGACAGCTCAGCCCCTCTCTTCACCCGAGTGTCCAAAACATGCGGCCAAAGGTCTGAAGATACGACAACAAAGTCGATCATTGACCTCCTACCTAGGGTATCCTGGTGCCAAGTGCAGTGATGGACACCCTTATGTTTGAACATGGTGTTCATTATGGACAATCCGTGACTAGCACAGAAGTCCAATAACAAAACACCGCTTGGATTCAGATCGGGGAGGCCATTCCTCCCAATCACGCCTCTCCAGGTGTCACTGTCGTTTCCCACGTGGGCGTTGAAGTCCCCCAGCAGAATAATGGAGTCCCCAAGAGAGGCACTATCCAGCACCCTCGACAGGGACGCCAAGAAGGCTGGGTACTCCGCACTACCACTCGGCCCGTAGGCCGAAATGATAGTCAGAGACCTCTCCCCAACCCGAAGGCGCAGAGATGCGACCCTCTCATCCACTGAGGTAAACACCAACACGAGACTGCTGAGCTGGGGGGCAACAAGCAAACCCACACCAGCCCGCCGCCTCTCCCCACGGGCCACTCCAGAGTAGAAGAGAGTCCAGCCCCTCTCAAGGAGATGGGTTCCAGAGCCCACGCTGTGCGTGGAGGCGAGCCCGACTATTTCTAGTCGATATCTCTTGACCTCCCGCACCAGCTCAGGTTCCTTCCCGCCCAGCCAGGTGACATTCCACGTCCCTAGAGCCAGCCTAAGCATCCGGGGATCGGGCCGCCGAGGTCTCCACCTTTGTCCGCCGCCCAATCCTCTTTGCACCGGTCCCTCATGGTTCCCCCTGCAGGTGGTGGGCCCACTGGCGGATGGCCTTTATGGAAGAGTGGCAAGAAGAAACCATTTCTCAAAGTTATCCATAAAAAGTCTTGTTTAAAGTTTGCCACAAGCCACCTGGGAGACACACCAAACATGTGGAAGAAGGTGCTTTGGTCAGATGAAACCAAAATCGAACTGTTTGGCCACAATGCAAAATGATATGTTTGGCGTAAAAGCAACACAGCTCATCACCCTGAACACACCATCCCCACTGTCAAACATGGCGGTGGCAGCATCATGGTTTGGGCCTGCTTTTCATCACCAGGGACAGGGAAGATGGTCAAAATTGATGGGAAGATGGATGGGGCCAAATACAGGACTATTCTGGAAGAAAACCTGTTGGAGTCTGCAAGAGACCTGAGACTGGGACGGAGATTTATCTTCCAACAAGACAATGATCCAAAACATAAAGACAAATCTACAATGGAATGGTTCACAAATAAACGTATCCAGGTGTTGGAATGGCCAAGTCAAAGTCCAGACCTGAATCCAATCGAGAATCTGTGGAAAGAGCTGAAGACTGCTGTTCACAAACGCTCTCCATCCAACCTCACTGAGCTCGAGCGGTTTTGCAAGGAAGAATGGGCCAGAATTTCAGTCTCTGCAAAACTGATAGAGACATACCCCAAGCGACTTGCAGCTCTAATTGCAGCAAAGGGTGGCGCTACAAAGTATTAACGCAAGGGGGCCGAATAATATTGCACGCCCCACTTTTCAAGTTTTACACATCCAATAAATTTGCCTGAAATGTGGCAAGAGGTTGACCAGTTCAAGGGGGCCGAGTACTTTCGCAAGGCACTGTAGGTTGAACAGGATTTGCAGATAAATGATTTTGTTTTTATTCACTTTTTACACAACGTCCCAACTTCATTGAAATTGGGGTTGTACATGTTATCTCTTGTTTAAGTGAAGTCTGACTTCCAGAGGGCTTTCTAGTTGCCATTAGCAGGTGTGGTAAGGTAAATTTAAAGCAGGGCTACCCAACTCCAATCCTCGATGAGCTACTATTGTGCAACTTTTGGATTCATTCCTGTTCCGACACACCTGAATCAAATGCCTGAATTCCCTCACTGACTTTTTATTCATCTCTGCAGAGGCCTGATAATGAGCCATTCGTTTGATAATACTTTAAATCCCTGGTTTACGGTGTTATTTTAAGCCTTGGATATGAAGATGCTTTAAGATTGGCAGTCCATATTTCTGTTAGAGACTCATTTTGAAGCAAGACAAAAAGTAGTTCTTGATTTGCCCTGCTTTGTTAACAGAATCAGCTAATAAAACATTCTTGTTGGGCTAGCTGACAATAGTCGGTTGCAGTGGCATTGAAGGAGCCTCCACCACCCACTTTGGGTACCTGGTAGCAAAATTAAACGACAGATACGTTTCACAGTATTTTTAAGCATTGTAAAAACACTGTGACTGGCTAACTGTAACAAGTTTGCATGTGCTTCATAGTTTCCTACCCGTGGCACACAGTGTTTTTTTTTTTACATTTTAATTAATCAGTAATGCATTTCAGTATCTCAATTCTTTTTAGCCAAATAATTTAGAGTTAGACATCAATAAAACCAGAAATAAATGGACAAGTCAAACTTGTACTCTACTGTGCCGATTTATTACAGATTCTTTCATCTGTAATCGGTTTGCGATTTATGAAACATTTTTGTGCGGAAACAAAATCATTTGGTTTGTTGGGTTTCCCAAAACATATTGTTAAAACTCCTATTGTCTCGTGAACCCAGTATGGTGTATCTTTTTACCTCCTTATGGCCTGGAAATAATGTCAAGGTATCAAAACCATACATATTTGAAGGATTCATCCAACTTCTGTTATCGTTTTGTATAAGTGTGTGTCTTGGTACAGCCAAGTGTAGGTTATTGGCTTCCTCTCCGCAGTTCCTGCTTATTAAAAGCAACAGTGAGAAGCCAAGACATCCAACGGAGCACATCAAGAAACGCAGTGGTGCACTTACAAACCCTTCCCATACATACACTTACACATCACACTATTGCCTTGTGTTGGCTCAGCCTGTGTTTGGGGAGTAATGCAACAGCTCATGGGGATGCAGAAAGCCTCAAAGGGATTTATACATGAGCTCAAATAATAGAGAGAGGAAAAGAAAGTATTGCCAGCTTTCAGAGATGAGCCTTGGCATTAAATCCTGAAATCATTTAACAGTCCTCTCACAAATGTTGGTGTTCAGAAAAACCACAAGAAAAACCACAAGACCCAGAGTGATTATTTATTATTTTTGATAAGCCCACCTGTCTGGCGTCCTTCTCTTGCCGTTCTCGTTGACGTCAAGCAACAGCTCGGAGGAGTCCACCGGGGATGTGGTGCTGGTATCCAGCAGTAGCTGCTCATGCTGGGCCAGATACTGAGCTGGGTTCTGCTTAGCAAGCCTGGCACAGTGCAGCAGCTCCCTCTGAAGCAATGGCAGGTTGGCCTAAAGAAAAATTATGTAAAAATATTAACAGCCTTGAAGCAGGAAATATTTTTTAGGGATTTTCCACCTGGGTGGATGCAGTTCTACTGCCAGAGCTGTAGGTAGAGCCAGTTCTTTACTGAACTGGTTCAAACAGAAGACGCAGTTTTGTTTCCACACCTGATATTACCCTAGAAGTCTTTTCATTATGTTACTTATATGACCTCTTGTTTGTTATATTTTAATCCTCCATTGTATTCAACATTTCTGTGGAGGGATGCAGTTTAGGGAGACAAGAAATTTACAAGAAACACTGTTTTAAACTGATGTTTTTTAATATTATCACTATCAAATAACACTCTTAGTTATGCTGCTAACTGTGGGTTAGATCTCTGATTGGTATTTGTAACGGCACGCCAAACAAGAGTTACACCTGTGATTTCAAAAGCTATTTAAAGAGAATGCTTGTTAACTGAAAGACAGCTGAACAAGGAGATGGTGAACACAGGTCTATGAGCTGATGGAGATAAGCTACAATGTTATTTAAGTGTTAGTATATGACTTTTTATTAATGCTAAAGCTTGGTGTTTTTTATTTTTTGTCCTAAATTATGAAAAAAGCTAAATTAACTTTTGAGATTAAAAGCAAAACACTCAGGATGTTTTATTTACTCGTTTTTCTTTATGAGTTTACCTTCAGCTCCAAATTAAAGTGTTTTATTACTCTAGTCATGAAAAGGGTTGGTGCCAATACATCTTTATAATTTTTTTCCTGTAATAAGGCGGTAGATACAGAAACATAAACCAACCGCCAAATAAAGATTGCATTTGTGTCTTTTGATTATTTTATATTTTTTTGGATTTTTATCTTGGAAGACGCTATTTCTTTGTTTTCTTACTGGTTCTGCTACCAGGAAAGAGAACTGTTGTCCCACTCATACATGTCAAGTCACTCTTATCATTCTAAGTTAGACTGCCCACAGATATTAAAAGCGTATAAAAAGAGGCGATATGTCACGTTATGTGTTGGTGTAGCACCCAAATGCAGGCACGAGATAGGCAGAATCACCAGGAAAATGAGGATTTAGTAAATTAAAGAGCCCAAAACCCACGTTAGCAAGATACAAAAGTGGCTAAGGAATCCAAATTAATAACCACAGGACCACGACTGGAAACAAAAGGATAATACTGTTAGGGTAAATGAAAGACACGTCTATGAAATGACACATAGTCTATGTAAACATTAAAAAGGAACACAGCAGAAACTATCTGAACAAGATGAGCACAGGAAAACAGTGTATTAGTAAAGTAATCATTAAACAGGACTTGAATAAATACAGGAATCTACTATATGCAAAATAAACTCAAAATGATACAGAACTCTTATCCAAAGGGACAGTACAGAACCAAAAACCAACAGTTTGTGATACACGTTTGACTGGAACTTAAAACACAGTTTTAAAAATTAAAGCACATAACAAGCTTCATCACATTAGTATGTTGATATACACAAAGCAGTGCTCACATATTTTCTTAAAACAAAATTATATTACATTTCTAACATTTTATTTTATTAGAGGGACAAATAATACAATTAAGTTTCCTAACAAAGTTAGTAAGTGGAAGACAGCAAGCTGTTGGAAGTTTATAAATTGTCTCTGCATCCATCTCCAAGATCAGAAAACATAAAGGTCCCAGTCTTTGACTCAAAACACTGATGACTAAACCTGTCTAGCTTTATATTACCACTTAACCATCACTGCTCTCTGTGACCCTGAGCACATTTACACCCATTCTCTGTGACGCATTCATTTTAAAAAATAAGAATACAACCTCTTTTCAATCTCGCTTTGCCCCACTGTAACAGAGGGAGTCTGCTTTCTTGTGAACTTACAGGGACATTCAGGTATGTGAGCATCCACTTCAAAGACATCAGATGATATGTGTTTTGAAGCAAGAAGATGAAAGCGTTGCGTCAGGAGGGTTCAGAACAAGAGCGGTGCTGCTTTAGCTGGGTGCATCACGCCTTAGGTGAGTTAATCTTTGGTTTGTCCTCAGAAAGTAAAATATTTCAGTCTTTTTCTTTTTTATAATTTTCTCCTCATCTAGCTTTAAAAAACCCAGCCATGATTTGTTTCACAGCAATGATGTTAAATCTATGAAAACCTCGTTCATGCAGTAAAAGAAAAACCAGGAGCCACACTTTGCTTTACCTCCCAGAGGTATTGGTTTGGTAATAGTCCACTGTCATAATTATCCTCAAATGAAAAAAAAGAGGCTAAAATAAATATCTCTGACCCCGGTGAATTGATCTTTTATTAATTAGATGTCATCCTAATTGCCAGTGAGATGTAGGAGGCATTAACAAGGAGTCAAAAAATGTACTGCTCTAAGAAGCTGAATAATTTTTTAAGTGCAATTATTTGCTTCTGTACAGCTGCCTGACATTTACACAAACACAAATACAAGAAACACAAAAAATTGTCAAGGAGTATTCTGCAACTGAAGCTTAAAATATGTTTGAAATTATTATATTTTTCTTTTGTTTAAATGACGATAAAGATGATGCCACAACAAATTTGGATAAGGTGCACTTTCAATTCAGTACAATTTACAATTGGAAGTAAAAAGTGACTTAAAGCGCCTTGCAAAGTATGAATAGGACACATTTGAAGGTATTCAATGTTTTTTTCACATAAAAACATACTTTAATGTTTTTAATGAGATTTCATGTGATAGACCAACACAAAATGCCTTTAACAAGTTATTTTCCATGATTCCCCTGATTTAGCTCCATCCATCTTCCCATAAGTTCTGATTTTCATTTCTGTCCTGCTGAAGAAAAGTCTCCCATCACCCTGATACTGCCACTCATTTTTCAGTTCTACTTTAATATGTGTTTGTCTATCACATACAGTCCCAATAAAGACATTAAATTATGTGGTTATGTGAAAAAAAACATTGAATACCTTCGCAAGACTATTGTAGCTTTGGATGTCTTTATTATTCCATTTCAATTATTTCCTCTTGTGGCCTATTCTCACTAGCAACTGTGTTTGTTCCTCTATGTCACGGCCTTGACACACGGAAAGTTTGACTGCAAGAGCACAATATAAACTCACTAAAACAAAGAAATGCTGTGGCAAACCTGTGGCAGGCACCTAGTTAGCATATCACATCACAGGCATTGTGTGGTTTTTGACGGCCACTTTCCAGTAAGAGCTCCAAACCAATTTGTGGTTTTAGCATTAAGAAAAGGGTACAATGAGTTCAGCGGGTTTGAGATGGAGCGTTCAACTTAATGTATGTCATAAGTGTAATGAAAAACCGCGATCCCTGATGCACACCTATAATCCCCCCCCCTCCACCCCACAGACAAACAAACCTCCAATGGCTCCATGATACCATATGGTAGCTAGCATTGAATGCCCAGCAGCATGAAAACGCTAAAATTAGACTGGAGAGAGACAGAGAGAGAGAGAAAGAGAGACATGCAGGAAAAAAGAAGAAAGTTGTATCTTTGATTCCTCAGCCATCCCAGCAATATACTCACCATCTGGCAAGGAGAGGAAAAGGGAATTGGGAGGATGGATGGATGGAGGTAGAACAGTAGCGTAAGGTCAAAAAGAACAGAAGGTGAAGAGATGAGATAAAAATGGGAAAATGCAAAAAAAGGAGAATATTGGGGAAAAGAATGTAAAAGCCATGCAAACATAGTGCAAAAGAGTGTGACAGAAACAAGTGAGCTTTACATTAAATGTTTCGCCTGTCCCTGCTCTTTCAATATGAAACTGATATTGATCTCATCTTCACGCAGACACCAGAACATGAGCTGGACTGCGACTGCACAGTGGATCCCTCAGAATAAACCCCAGACCCATTTTTCATGTTTGACTATCACAACAAATCATAGCACCGCTACCACCACAAACTTTCCCTCCAGCTCTGCAAACTGCAGAACGCCAGCATATGCAGCTATGTGACGCTAAATGCACCTAAATGACCACAACTCCGCTTGTAGACACAAACACAAGAAAAGCCATCACTCTTCATTTTTATGTGGTAAGCTGGAACAGAGATGGGGGGGGATGCTTAAAGGGACAGTTCAGGATTTCTAAAGCGAGGTTCTCTTACAAGGTTTAAAAGCATTTCACAGTTAACATTACCTGCAGTTGATAACTCTGGATTTATACTAAATAAAGTGGCTAACAGAGGTATCTACTGCAGATAATAACTGCTTAGAAGCTTTTAAAAGAACCCTTCTGAACCCTCCATTTAAGAAAGAGTCCATTCCTGGAGTTAATACAATACTAATAAATTAAACTGGGACATACCTACTAAACATGTACCTGGTGAAAAAATAGAAATGATGAAAAAAAAATAGAATAAGATGAAAAGTAGAAGTTTGGAGAGATATTCATAAGATAAAACTTTGTTTGTCTCCCACCTGAAGGCCAAAATACTCTCAGCAAATGATTGCTAGCTTTTAGAAAATCATCTTTCATGCTGAAATGACTTGTGCACAATTGAACCGGAGAAAAAATACAATAAGAAAGAAACAGTGCAAAGTAAGACAATTTGTGTTAAACAGCAGGAAATCAAGTAAGAAACAGGAATAAATCTGCGGAAAAATAGAGCATAATATATATGTAGAAAATGGGGATGAATATTTTGAACTCAAGTGGGCACATCTGTATCTCGAATGCCTAAATGCTTTCCAGATTCTGGTTTTGGAGACGTACAGGCAAGCAACCCCTTTGTAGTGATTATATATTTGAATATCTACCTTCAAAAAGGGGACGACAAAAGGTCGCAGGGGGAAGTTGGTGGCTTCTTGGAGCTTGGAGTGGAATTCCTCGATGGTTAAAGTGGAATTCTGTGGGAGGAGAAGAGAGAAAGAGAGGAAAAACACATGACTCCATGTGGAAGGCATTACGTGATAATATTACTTATTGGAAGCTAAGCTGTATCCTGGCCTGGAGTGAGTGTTTTGGCCTTTGTAATAGGAAGCATATGTGGTGGACCACAGTGAAAAGAACCTCACAAAACAAAGACACAAGCAGAAATCTCAAAATGTTTTTAGACATAGGCAGTAAAATTTTATGATTTACAGGCACATTTTAAAAGCATACTATATGTTTCTTCAAGGTGTAAGACTGTTCATATCATCCTTTGCACTCATTCATTTATTTAGCAGACTAGCAGCACAACATCTGTAACTTATTTTCACAGAACACTTAAGCTGATAGGTGCAACTTGTATTTATGTGCACAGTTAGGTGAAATTGTTTTTCAGTTTATTTTTATTTTACCGCAAGCCTCTCAAAACAATATGTGTATTTGAAATGACATCAATGGACAGAGCATGACTTTAACAGTGGGGACTATGCTGATTTACATGAAGAATCTAAGAAATAAATAAATTATAGTACTACAGATATTTTTTAGGAATCTCTCATAAGGGTTAGGGTTATGTCGTTAATGCCGCTTTAGTTTTTTTTTTTTTACAAACCTCCAGATCACACTGGCAGCACATATCACTTTATTATACTGGCTATAGTGCACACACACCTCAGATTATCTCCAGGTACTTTCAATTGTCCTTGCTGGACCACAGGTCTGGTTAAAATCACTTCTTATTTTTCTGGTAGTGCCCTGAAACATTGAAAACTAGCATATTTACAGTTTAGCCTTGCTGTTATACTATATCCTATTTAACCAGTTAATAACACATTTCATGCCCACAACTAACTCCCATCGCTTGATCAGGATGCTGCTTTACTGTGCAACTAAGAAGAACAGACAGAAGGCTATGAGCTCAAGTGTGGTGTTTATAGAGATGTTAAAAAATGAGCGCAACTGATCTCATTCAGGGCTTTTCCATTAAGTTAACAATAAAATCAAACGAATTACGAAAACAAGCAAGTGCAAATATGCCTGTAGTGGAAAACAATGACAGACAAGAAAGTGATATGAAGGCTCCTGTAGTTTAGCTCTCTATAAACCAGTTTGTATTTTTTGTCTTTAGCAAAATAAAAAATTAACAACTTATTTCTGAATAAACCTTTGTGTGTATTTAAGTGCCAAAAAACGTTTGGCCATTTAGATGTTTTATTATTTTTTCTAGCATTTTCTTCGACATCAGGTCCATCACAACACATTATCTGCATAAACATGCATACAAATCACTACCAGATATAAAGAGATTCGCCAGAGTAGCTTGAAATGCACAAGCAAGCACAAAAAGCTTTACACTCTGTTCAAATTTATCCAAAGTTGCAGTTCTCTTTTCTACTCCATTCACCTCTTTAATTCCTTGAATCCATCCATCCTTAATATCTGCTTATCCTTGTTTACTGCCAGTGGTCAGTGAGCGAGAGATGGGGAATTAAAATAAAGTTTCAAATTTTTTATATTTACATGATTTTCCCCTTACATTTTCCCACAAACTTTGGCCAATCAAGGAGTGTCTAATAGGTAAGGAAATCATTTATCAACTTTTAGAAACAGCCATAACCATTTTGTTAGCATCTCTGTTTATAAAAACAGTATTTCTTGTGGCTGCTTTATGTTTTAGAGGTTGCAGTTGCAGTTTCTGTTTTGTTCAGTTATTATGTACACTGACTGGAGCCCCTACAGCCTCCTACTGCAGAGCTGATCCTGTATGTCTAAAAAAATAAATGTGTAGCTTGCAGTGAAATTGAGTTTATATTATTAGGCATGTCCTTCTGTTTCATCACAGCTGCTAAATTCTTGTTCTTGTTCTTTCTTTTGCTTTGTATTGTTTAAAAGGTCTCAAATTCTCTCTTTAAACGTTTGTACTTGCATTGTTTTTGTAGTCTTACATGAGCAATCATACTGTATGTAACCCCCTTCAAGGCAACGCCTTAATATCAGTACAAATTCTGTATTTTATCTTCTTTTGTTCCCATATTAATGACTGATGATGCTCCTTTAAATTTTTGCATCAATTACAAAGTAGTCAAAGGACCTGAACATGCACACTGGAGAGTGCAAAATAGCAGTCAAACAAGGGAGAAGAAAACAAAATCAAGCAAGACAGAAAATGTCAAAAAAGCAGGCAATATTATTTTTCCTCCTCGCACGCTGAATTATTTCCCAGACCTGAGTTTTGTTACATTCAGCCTTACATCTGTTCGCCCAGATTGTGTCGGGGCTGTTCTTGACAGCTAGTGAAACCTCCTGAGCCTCCGTCTCTCCCTCTCCCCTGCACACAACCAGCTAATTAACAGTGTCACTCTTTTCAATAAGGCAGGAGGAGGTACACAGAGATGCTGATAGGACAGATGAAACAGGAGGAGAACAGAGAGATACAGCAGGGAGGTGTGCGAGGCAAAAGGACACAGGAGAGGCATATGCATATGCAGACGTTGAGAAAAATAAACAGAAAAGCCAAAAACAGGTTATACTCTGTGTGGCTAATTAAGAAAATATCCCTTTATCTATCTCTTCTGCCTCCTCCTCTTTTCTGCACAACATTCAATCACTATTTCTGTATCCCCCTGCTCATTAAGCTCAAATTTTCTCTGATCGCAGCTTTGATATATCCATGTCAACTAAGCTAGAAAACACATCTGTTTTATCTAATCTCAGTTGGATGAATGTGTTTTTATGTTAGCAGGCTTCATTGGTGCAGCTTTGGCTATGAGGTTGGATTAGCTGGAATACTATTTTAAAAGATTCATTTGAAGCAAGCTCTTCATAGATTTTACTCACTCTTTCAGTTATATATTTTCATTTTAATACACTATTCAGTTAACTTGATTTGTCTGATCATTAGGTTTGCAATTTTATTATTAGCAATCCTTTATGCATTAATAAAAGGGGTTTGAAATTAAGTAATATTCCATGATAAAAACTGTCGGATACATGTAGCTCCAATGGTAATCTCTGCTAAAGAAACAAATAATCTATAATTTATATAATAAGGTCTAAAATTAAATAAAACTGAACTGAACATGGAAGCTATTACAAATCAGTCATGCAACACATCAGACAAACCTGAAAGCATTGTTCTGCCAAAGATTTATCTTATGATGGATTTACAGTTTAATGCAATGTAAAGCAGAACTCAGTGAGGAAGAGGTTCACAGATCCTTCATTTTTGGAAATTTAAAATATGGTAAAAATTAAAAAATTTAACAGCAAAATGTGAATAGAATTTAAAAATTGTGTTGCTGGTTTGATCTTTCTGATACATCAAATCTGATTTCATTAGATGATAAACCATGATAGCACTGTTTTGGCTGCTACAGAAGAAGCAAGTACATAGAACCGATGAGCAATCTACTGATGAGATGGGTTTATCAATACCTATTAAATGTAAAATGTCAATACATCTACCATAAGAAAACCTTTGCAAGAATATTGGGTACAAAATACCAGCGATAAAAAGTTTTAGAACGCCTTTCCCATTTAATAGTTTTCTTTATGTTTATGACTATTTACATTGTATGCAGATTCTCACTGAAGGCATCAAAACTATGAATGAATACATGAAATTATGTAGCAAACAAAAAATTGTAGAAGAACTTTAATTACGTTTTATATTTTAGATTCCTGAAAGTAGCCGCCCTTTGTTGTAATGACAGAAATATTAACTTTTAGCCGTCTCTCAATGGGAAGTTCTTTAAAGTCTCTTTGGAAAACTATTTCAGGTTGACCATCTCAAGGGTGGCTTTTTGTTTACTATATAATTCCATGTGTGTTTATTAATAGTTTTTTTTGCCTTTGTTGAGAATCTACAATTTAAATAGTCATGAAAATAAAGAGACCCATTAAGTGAGAAAGTGTATCTAAAACGTTTGACCAGTAGTGTACATTGTTTGGTGAGATCTGAACCCAGCTGCATTATGCTTTTTTACGTCATGATTTATGTGAAACTGATTTACAAAAGTTGTCTACTAAAACACAGACAGAAGGCATTTACACATTTGAGAGCATTTAAAACGCTGCTTTACAACAGCGATTAAAGCCCTGCCTGCTGTAAATGACAAGTAACAAATGAACAACAGCACTTTCTTATTGACTTTTTTGTTCATTAAGAAATTCAAATCACATTATTGTTAAACAGCTATCAAATAAAGTTATTCTGTGCGTCCTTTCACCCTTTCAAGCTGCTTACCACTAGTCCCAGCACTAGTGTGCGGACTCGTTCGCCAATTTCGGGTGAGATATCGTTCCCAAACTGCTGTAGAGTTGTGAGGAAACGCTTGAGCTTGCTGAGCTGACGCGCGCCACAGGCCGGCGGCAGCTGCTGGTTGGCCAGTGAAGACGAGGATGATGAGCTGGGGCCGTTGCTGTAGCCGTTTGGAGGAGACGGTGCGCCGTTGAGGGCTGTTGGGGAGTGGCTACTGCCATTTGTCACTGCATAAAACAAAGACAAAGAATTTTTGACTTAATTTTGTTATTTTTGAAAGTTCACATCTCACATCAAACATAGCGAAAAATAAGATGTGTGTTCTCGAAGGAGCAGATGACCCGTCCACACTTTTATATTCTCCAATTGTGTCTAGGAGATAAGAGGAGTTACAATAAATAATGTAGAAAAAGATGTTATACAACTGTATTAATAAGCAGACAAATGTCTGAAACTCACTTTTTTAGTGTTATTAACACACAGTAACAGACACCAGTCTATCCAATACACAGAGATCTAGCGGCTGTAAGCTTTCTGTATACAACCTCAATTCTCCACATTTGTTTCCAATTTCTATGCTTTTTCTAAACCTTTGAGTCATCCCTAAAGAAAAGCACTTGGAGACATTTCACCTCCCTCCACCTCCTTACTTTCCCTTCTCCTCCGCAGTCTAAACAAGCAGGGACAGTGGGACCCCCAGTAGTGTGAGACTGGGAGTCGTGTGTCTTTGTTCATGTTGGGGGAGTTGATGTACAAAAACATACAAGGCAACATAAAGCTCTCTCTTTAATGAGATTAGTTTCTGGCTAGCGATGCACTCACTCCCTCTCTGGCCGCCGTCCAAGGTCGCCACTGTAAAGAGACGAGATACTCAAACTGCATCTGGTGACAATTATGGCGGATGGAAATCAAAGCGTACTGTTTTCTTAAAACCTTTGGCATGGGTAATGAGAGACCTTTCCTCCCTCATTGCACGGAAGCATCAACGTTAATTGTGGAGTGCAAGTATGTGCAGCAGTAAGAGACAGAAACCCAGAAAGAAAGATGGATAAATTAAGTTCCAGAGCTACAAGGAAAGTCTGAAGCTGGAGAAGAACAAAACATAGCCTCTGTTGCAGACTAGAAGAAGCATTGCTAAGACAGACTTGAGGGCTTTCTGAACCACACGGCCTCAGATTCCTTGATTCTAGTGCTCTTCATGAAAGTGGTTAAGTATCTACTTCTGAGACAATACAAGGGTGTAATTTGCTCATCACCAGCGATGTGCGTATCATGGCAAAGCTCCAACAGTTTGTAAGCGTGGGTGTTAATGAACTAGCTGAGGGAGCTCTTTGCTTTTCAGAAAAGACTCAATGCAACTTGATAAGAAGCTCTTAAGGTGCACTTAACCCCTTTTTATTATTTACATACTTTAGCTGTCTTCCCATATTTTGGCCCCTGTGGAGCTGCTCTGTTGAAGTGTGAGTTCATCTGTACATTTTCTTGTAAACGAAGGTGAAATTAAACCCGCCTGCAGTTAATTGAGGTTCAGTGCAGTTTCTGCCCAAAGATCTTAAAAAGACTTGCTTTGAAAGACCAAAAACTAGGCAAAAAGATGTCAAAAAGTTCAACTGAATAATATGGCATGCAGACACAGATCTGCTCCTTTGCCTTTGGATCCCCATTTTTTACCTAAATGCTGCCATTTAATCTCCTCCTGCTTCCATTTTGTACTTGTAAACAAACCATTTTGAGCTTATTTACCTAAACTACTGCAATTCAGATTATGTGTTTAGGCAGTAAAGTATGAACTCTGGAGATAAAGAGTCATAAAATACTCAAATCTTACATATAATTACATTTCATTGTACAGTCATATTCAATAAATTAGAATGTGTCCCGATGAGGCACGTTTGTCAGATTAAAAATACATTTTGAAAGTAACCTTTTAGCAGGTATTAAATATACTTCTCATTAAACCCACATTTCTTTACCAAACATATTTTTGTATTGGTCTAATGTGATATTCTAATCTTAAATGTGTTTTCATTAGCTATCAGAAGAAAACTACCATATTTACCAGAAATAAAGGCTTGAAAACCTCAGTCTGTGTAATTATTTTATATGATGCATAGAATAATTCTCTATAATTCATTACTGAAATAAATAAACTTTCCATTTAAATTCTAATTTATTGAATTTGACTGTATATTGATTTCAGAAGCTTTTATAATAGGCCCTGCTTGGAATAAATGTGGTTCTGATCCAGATTTGAGCCAGATCTATGTAATATTAGGGATTATGACCCCTGAACCTACAAAAACAATGCTAAGCAACATTCTCACTGTAGATATTAAGTTCTTTGAGTACTACTCATCCAGTACATTTTAAGAAGATTACACAAAATGGCTTTAAATCATTGGTGTTCAAAGCAGGTAAGAAAGGTCTCCAGACAACTATTTTTTCAAACTTGAAAGGTCAGGTACGAAATGAACTAGATTTCAAAGGAATGAAATTGCAACTCAGTCTGTTTGTCTTCTTATCATGGTAGAAATATTTGCTACTATCAAATAGCTTTACGTATTTTCACTGTTTCTTACATCTGACAACTTGGCAAAAAACAAAAGCATCAACACGTTTATGTAATGATAAATTCTCCAGTACTCACATGTGGTTGGCGTGTAGGAGCTGTTTCGGGGAGCCCCTTGTGTGCTGGGTGGAGGTGGCATGGTAGGGGGCGTCAACCTGGACTGTGCCTTGACATCCGCAGGTGAGTCGGGCATGGTGGAGCGCTTCCCAGTGCGATCTGACGAAAGACAAAATGCAGAAGTAGAGATCACAACACCGCTCAGTTAAGAAAACCAATTCTTCAACAGGTGAGACCAGGCTGATGATGATGAGGGCCGCAGGGTATGTTAGACAGACTCTGGATCTTACTATGTCCATGCAGTATGTGATTGGTTTGTGTCCTATTAAATTTGATACATGTATTGCACAACCAAAGATAGGGGTTCAACTCTTGCTCCAACAACATCTGTGCCACCCAAAACAATCAAACTGGGTCAGCTCTGCAAACACTTTTAAACAACCACCCCCAACAATCCCTACCCTCCACCCCAAGATCGCGGCATCACTCATCACAGTCAAGCACACTCGTTCCCACAGTTTATTTCGTGCATCTCTGGAAATTATATTCACATCTGCTCAGAGAGAAGACATTTCACAGATAAAATTCATTATCACAACCAAAACATTTTCTCTCATACCTTTATTTTCACTTAATTCAGTTGCTTGCTGTTTAGCAGATAACAAAACATATTGAATATATGAGAACAACAAGACCTTATCAGAGTCTTGCAGTGGGCTCAACGGTAGGGCCCTTATTGTGCAAGCGGAGATAATAAACTTCTTTCTCCAAAAAAAAAAAAAAACTACAACAGACTTATCAAATCATGTCTCTGTGTCACATTTTGGAAAGGAAATGATAAAAAAGCAGCTAAAAGAAAGAAGGTTGAAAGGAGACAAGAAAAGAAGAGGGAGTGAGCTGCAAAGTGAACCAAAAGTACTTTCTGTAACAAGGAGAACCTTGCTGTAGCCCTGGAGTGAATGCAACATGGAAGAAAAGTCAAAAAAACAGTCTGCCTAAAATCTGCTGATACATGTTTTACAAAAAGGGTTGAGCCCTGATGGACATGTTCTAATGGACCCTCCACTATGTTTAGGAATATGTGTGTTTTTCTCTGCTGGATTTCATTGGATTCATAGTATCATTCTGTCAAGCTTAGGTGAAATGAACTAGACAAGATATTCTAAGCCTATTAGCTCCAAGCCTTGCTGCAAGCAGCCAAGGTGCACTATAACTACAAATTTTAGTCACACTGACTTGGTTTTCCTCATTCAGCAAGACAAAAGATGGCGATGTCACAGGAAACTTTAAAAACTGCTTCACAGCCCAATTTACATTTAACCTTTAGGAGCATAATTATTTATTCTAAAGTACGCAACGACCTACTGCAAAGACAGCAGAACGAGAATGATGTAACTGTGTAAAAGACTTGAGATTATCAAGAAACCTACATGAGATGTGAACTCCAAGAATGAAGTGTTATATTCAGTCAGACAATCAGAAAACAAGGAACACAAATTATATGTGCTTTTTTTTAACTTATTAAACATTAATCTCTTTGAAAAGGCAAGAACATATAAAATGTTAAAATAGCCTGCACTTTATCAAGTCCGAGGACTCCAGAGCGCTTTACACTACAATCAATCATCCACCCATTCAAACACACATTCACACACTGATAGTGGTGGGCTTCATTGTATGCTGGGTCAGACTGACAGAACTGACCACCATCAGCAAGAAGGGCGGGTGAAGTGTCTTGCTCAAGGACACAACGACTTAGAGGGACGGAGGAGTTACTGGACGAACCCCTACCAGCTGAGCCACAGTCACCCCTATAAAGTCCTATAAATAGAGGCAGGATAACCAGTTTTCCCTGAAAAGGGCCTCCTGAGTTCTGTGATTGCTGCTGGGGGCCAAATTGTCGGCCAAACTCAGTTGTTCCAGAAGTAAAAGTGATAATAAACTTCATGATCTTTGTCAGCCGCTGGTAACAGTGGTCATTGCAATTGAACAGCAATAGATGACATGCCATGCTGACTACTGAAACATCATGTTATCTCAATGTATTATTTACATCTAACTGTTAATAATTATCCTACTGCAGGCCAATCTGGGATATATTAAAACCTGAATGGGACTTGCGGGCCACGACTGTAACAATACATCCAGCTCGTTAAAAAAAAGTGACAAACAAGATTTAAGCAATATTTTAAAAAAAACTAAAATCCCTCTCTTTTTTCACAAATAGAGTAAAGGCTTTACTAATCACAAACTGTTTTGAAGAATCTTTGTTTAGGGTAGCATACACTTCAGATTTGATATGTCTAAATTAATTGGATTTTAACTCTGAGATGATGAAACACAGTCCAAATTCATAAAACAATTGAAATTACACGAAAAACATGGAGCAAAAAGCACCACCAACCTGCACATTGTAACTTATACTGGATGATTTTTACTGTGATACAGTACGCACAGCCAACCCTTAACCAGAACCTAAAATCTTTCAGGCAAATGTAAACATGAGGTCACACTGTCGAAACTTGGTACAGCAGTGAAACAACAGGTGATGTACAAGTAGATATAAAGTAGGGATTAGAGGAAAAATGTGATGAAGGCATACAACCTTTGCCTATATTTGCCAACGAAGCCAGACAATGAAAGCTTTATCTCAATAAACAATAAACTTGTCTTGGGTATTTATTTATCCAAATTCAGCAGAAAAGGCAGAAAAAATAAATCTTGCCTCTGGTTGCCAACTATCACTGCTTACAAAATGATCTGTGAAAATACAAGGTCATTTAAAAAAGATGGTTGGGAGTCAGGAACCCAGGTAATTCATCATTTCCCCGTCAAGCAAGAAAGACCTCACGCTGAATATGCTTAACAGGCCAATTAAATTGAGCAAAGCCACCATTTCACACATGGTTGTGCTTATTCAGTTTCAATATAATGTTGAGCTCATGCTGTTAATTGTTCTGTGTATTGCTTTTTCTGATTGCATGGTCATTTTTGGACCAGTTCACAGTCTCCTTTTAAAAAGGGCAGAAAATCAGGGTTCAAAATATGAGTACAATTACTTTAATCTTCATCAGAAGATCTAAAAATGGAGGGACAAACTGGTTTAAATCACTGCCATTTAAATAACATTTGATGTCTCTAATAGGAGAAAAATTGCATTTTTCACAAGTTTGATTTTTTTCTTAAAAAATACAAAATGGTTTTTTTTTTCGTTATCAAAAATGAATGGGCACAAATGATGTCATTGCCCATATATGGTACTGCTGAGTGTTTAACATCAAGCACACGACAAAAAAATGCAACCAAGCTTTTAAAATACTTACGTATCATCCAAACCATAATAATTTTGATACCTATTTATTTTAGATTTTCCTTTTAATAAATGGAAAAGAATATGTCTGACAACAACTTTATACAGAGGAACTAATGCCTCCCACATTCAGAGTATACAGTCGTCATAGAATGGTCACAGCTTCCTGTTTCCGAATGTGAAAATAAACATATTTTTGTTATTCTGCTGGTTATGTTACTGTAAGCAAAATATTTAACCATACTTGAAGAATATTTTAAGCAGAATGCCTAAACTTTAAAATCCACCTGAACTCTTGTGTGGAGTTGCACACCTTGCAATTGGATGAAAAGATGAGTTTGGTTACAGGCTTGTAATTGAGGAATAACACCTGAGTCAGCATTATGGTTGGACTGAGATGAGAGAAACAAATCCTGCAAGCCTTTGAAACTCATCGGCAGTCCCTCGGGTGACGAAGATGGAGGATAAGGAATAAGGTAGTGTGCAAACCTGTGCGCACAAGCCTCCAGACAATAACATGTTCTCGCACACATGAACTGTATGATTTACAAACAGCACCGTCTCTGCAGCTAATTTGATCTGGTGCACTACACGGCACGTAAGTGGAATAAAATCAATGGCTTCATACTAACCAACAAGGCCTGTGGCATCCATTCGCTCTGCAATTGCCAGGCTTCTTCAATCAATAGCAATTCTCCATCTACAAAATAATTTGGAAAAATATCACACAACTCAAACCCATGATTGAAAACGACTCACAGTCCACCTGTTTGCAGCAATTTTTCATCCATAAATATGGCATATTTATTTTAAGACACGAGCAGACAAACAATCAGACAAGCTCTCATTTTATTATAGCAATAGAAAATGGCTGAACCACATGAAGCACTTGCCTCTGCATGCATAATTCAGAAGTAAAAAGCAACCTTAAACAACCTTGAAATGTGGGGCATCTTGTCCAACCTAATGCATCTGTTAAAAGTTAACGGCCGACGGCACTTCTATTGTCCATTTATTAGTCCCGTTACTGTCCCGCCTGCATAAAACCATAAAGAAAGCAAGATGCCGATCTGTGGTCAATCGATGGCAGTCCAGGACAGACGGGTATTGATGTGCGGAGCCTTAATGGAAGGGGGGGGGGGGGGGTCACTTTACCTAACTCACATTACGACTTCTCAGAAATGCTGTTGTCCTGCAGTTAATGGATTGAAGAGTAGGGGAACAGTTGTTGAAGAGGCAGCAATTAGATATGAGGGAACATAAGAGTCTCTTCAATGTGTTGATTCACTTGTGCAGACAGAAGTGCTAAACCTATCGATCATGCCTGGGGATGACGGAGATAAATGTCTCACATTAGCCTCTTCATTCGTGATTTTCTGTCTTCATCTTTTGCAGCATAAAATAGCTTATAGCGCAAATATTGGAAGACAAGGTGGTTTGAATGAGATATACTCAAGAGACTATAAATGCTGTGATGGTGTCTCATTGCATATTGTTTCCCATGTATCATAATAAGATAGAGTTACTTAGATTTTTCATTGAATCGCAGCAGGGTTACGCTTTGGGCTCCATATTTACAGCTTCACAGCGCTGTGCTTCATACTGTCACGGTTGCTAGACGACAGAAGTGATGCTGAGGTAAGAGCGGGAACAACTGGAGAAGGTTAGTCCGTCGGAATTCACAGCCGATCGGCTGATCTCGGCATTCATGGTTTTGTTGCCACCCGGTCTATGTAGACCAGTCCTTCAGTCCACCCCACCACAACCACCACTACATACACTCACACACACACCCCATCCCCACCCACCTACATTCCTCTGGAGCCAGGTCTGGTGACACTATGAAAGATTTGGGAAGTTCTGCCCTGGAGTGATGCCCAGGCACCATGTTTTGGCCTTTACTTTCTGTTACAAGAGAATAAAATGCTAACCTGTCTCCATTCTCCCCAACTATGATCACAAAAGTCTACTTCTTCGAAAAGATGAAAGTAAAAGTCGACCTGTTCGGGTTTTTAACTTCTTTAATCAATCCTAGAAACAAGGCAAAACCACGGACAGCTACCTGCCACTCACAGATATGTCTTCACACTTACATCAACCGGTTTGCGTCGTACGTGATTACATGATCCTCACTGTTTCTCGCCCGCTTTCTTTTTTCCTGGTCCTCTTTCTTTGCCTTTTTTTTCCTCCTTGTTGCTCGTGCTTCTCTTCCAGCCAAACTCAAAGAAAGAAGATTTCTATCCCCCCGCAGACTTGAGATGTATGCTTTTTCCAACATTACATGCAAGTTACATCACTTGCCTAAAACAAGGTTGTTGCAACGAACGATATCTAGGAGAGCATGGTCCCTGAGAAACAGTTCACTGTGTTATAGAGAGGACTTTACTAACCCACTACTCAAGGCAAAAATACAATGTTTTATCAAACTGGCATATATTTCATCATCGTGCTCAAAGCCAGGGGTCATTTTGTATTTAAATCACCTTGTGAAATGCGGACAACATTGTTTAACTTTCGCTGTTTTTAAAAAGAATACCACGAGATAACGTCAAACAAACTGCATTAAAGACTTCATGAGCCAGAATTGTCTATGTGTGTTTGCATACCATTGTCTTCGTGTGTGCTGTGATCATAACCATTGAAGACGCTAACAAAAATGTTAAAACATGCCACTTGAGAGTACTTAACACAAGCTAACACAATACAAAACAGACAGAGAAAATGACACTGGTGCCCGATAAGAGAAAGTTTGAGAGTTAGTGGTTGCAACATGAACAGTTTTACTGTCAGTTTACAGGTTTACAAATGCAGCACTTGCACAGATAATACAGCAGACCTTCAAACTTTGAATATCATGTTAGCAGAATCATGATTAAGAGGTGGTTTCTACATTATTACTTATTGCTTTTGTCTGGGTAATAAAACATTTTATGCACACCATAAATGCATATCAATAGATCATCAATAATATTTACACTGAATGGAGAAAATCCTAAAGAAAGTTTTATACAAGATGAATATTTTTCTGAATTAGGCCTAACAACAATTTTGGTTTTTAAGTCCATCAGGAATCTTGAACCTACCTTTCTAACCACTCAACAATGAAAAAGCAGAACTTTGATTTTGAAATGTTTCTGTGAGCTTTGTTTGAAAGGCCAACAGAAACATTCTTTTATCATTGGTTTAGGCCTGTAGGTATTGATGAGTCCTTAATTTGCAATTAAAAAGTTGAGCTTTTTATTTTGAAAAAGTGCATGGGCTTTATTTTAAAGGGCTAACAATCTTTGTTTTTATATTTTAGTAATGCAAAACCTGCATTTAAAAACATTAACTGCATTCAATCATACTTAGAACAACAACAGTTTATTCAAAATTACAAGGGTCTCCAAAATAAATTCTGCCCAGGCCCTCGTAAATTCTTGGTCCACCTCTGTAGACATGCCATGAACACACAGGCAGCCATGTAATCTTTACTTGTGCTGTGCGCACACTTATATGTAGGTGAAAGAGGCACCAACGCTGAAGAAATCTTGCACTAATGTTCACAGCATGGCAATGTTTGTGCAGAATGAAGCCTCGGGGTGTGCAATAACAACACACACACAGTACAGGATAATGTGTGAAGAGACAGAACGGGTAATGGAAAAGATGAAGCGATAGTGAGATGGTGTGATAGCAGAGGCTTGTGATTATGCTGTGTGTTGGCTGCTTGTGAAGAGAAGGAAGGGATGACAGACACACGACACAGATAACAGTGGAGAAAACCAAAGGCCAGATGTGTTAAAGAAGCACCGCAGAGGGAAAGGTGCACTGATTGAGATTCAGACTGCGTAAGCACAGAAACAGGAGAGATCTATCTGTATGCAAGAGGAGTAACAGACACACACACTTGCTCACACAAATACCCAGCCAGATGGAGCAGTATGCAAAGCATGTCCCATCAAACTCCACCCGCTTGTCAAGAAGATATATGGATGCAAGGCCCTACCGCAACCCCGCAAAACAACACACAAACACAGCTGAAAGTACACACACTGCTCACCAAACAGCAAAACTTTCTTTCTCCCCTCTCACGCACATAGATGTAATTGCCATCAAATTTTGTGTTTCCCTCCCTAGCAGATTCAGGATGCATGAGAGAAACACAAGCCTGAGTGCTCTCGCCTTCCTTTCATACTTCTTTTATTTCTATTTTTCCTCCTTTTCTGAGTTTACGAACACAGGCTGATGATCATGCCTTGTAAAATCTCATTTACGACTGCCGGGTCATCTCCTAGCAACGTTACACTGAATGATGCTCAATGATGATAGGCCACAAGATCATTTCCATTTGCACTTGGAGCCACAATGATGGTTTTTAATTTCAGTTTTATTAAATATTTGCTTTAGAAACTTGTTCAAGTCCTCACTAAATTAAACATTAATGTGTTTGTGTCCTCTAAGATGTTGCTCTCCCACGCACTTAAAGCAAAGATTAAAAATAAAAACTGAATAGATTTTTTTCTTGCTCACTTCTGAAAGATGAGAATTGGACTCCTATGTGGTAATAGATAATGGTAAATAATATACACCTTCACATAACTGTGTACATCATGGTCTCAAACCATGGTGTCACACCAAACATGCTGCCATTTTATCACCTTACAACCACCAACTTCAACGTATTTAATCAGAATTAAATGTGATGGACCACCGCAAACTGTGAAGTGGAAGAAAATTCATATTTGATTGATTGAAATTGATTGAACCATAATTGATTGCAAATACAGATACTTTTGACACTTGTAACCTTTGACACAAGATATTTAATGTTCTGATAAATATTTTTGGGGTTTTATTTGCAAATATGCACGCACTTTGAATTTGATGTTTGCAACACATTCCAAAAAAAGCTGAGACAGTTTACCACTAAGTCTCATGATCTTTCCTTTTAACAACACAAATAAGCATTTGGGAACTAAGTACCCTAACGCTCTTTTTCCACTGGCTCTATTTAGCTCGGCTCCACCCCACTGGGCCCACTTTGCGATGTTTTCCATTATCATTTGTTTCATACTAGTACCTGGTCTTTTTGTCCCTGCTCCTGAGCGGTATGGTTGGGGCTGAATAGGGATTACATGTGAGGTAAACAGACTGCTGTTCACTGATTGGCCATGGGGCGAGGAGGTTTTCGAAACGTTTTGCAGGGAAAATTAATAATGATAAAGTGACTACAATAATATTAACGGCCACAATGGTCAGAGCGGGCCAAACAGAGATATAGTTTTACTATTTACAAATCATAAACCATGCCTGAAGGCTGGAGGAAAAGAGACAGGACACAATGTCAGCTTTCTAAACTACACGTAGGCAGGGTGCTGTATTTAATAACATTCTAAACCAGCTGATCACACAGAAAATCAGCTGTTCAGATGCGCAAATATTTCCCCCAAAACACACAAAACAATATACCACCATGAAACAGTGTGTTTGGTGCCGGAATTTATTGACGGCCCTTAAGCGAACCACCGTCTGCAGGAGGGAACAGGCAGAGAGTCAAATAGGAGGAGTCCAATATCCAATCTAAAGTCCATGGTTTTGCGTTTTAAAGTTCTTGTCCTTGTTAATTCCATGGCTGAGACAGTAACTTCCTCATAAAGTCCAAAATTGTAACTTCTTTAGGCAAATTTTGGAGCATTTGGAGAATCTTCTCCGATGCCCCTGCATGCTCCTTACGTGCAGAGATTTCTCGAGATTCTCTGAATCTTTTGATGATATTATGGACTGTAGACATTGAAGTCCCTAAATTCCTTGCAATTGGACTATTTGCTCACAAAGTGGTGAACTCCACCCTATCCTTGCTTGTGAACGACTGGGCCTTTCAGGGATGCTCCTTTTATACCCAATAATGACACTCACCTGTTTACAATTAACCTGTTCACCTAAGGAATGTTGGAAAAAGGTGTTTAGAACATTCCAACTTCCCATTCTTTTGTTGCCCTTGTCCTAGCTTTTTTGGAAAGCAACCATAAAATTCAAAATGAGTGACTATTTGTAAAAATCAATATAGTCAGTCAGTCAGTCAGTCATTTTCTACTGCTTATTCCATAGTTTATCAGTTTAAACATTAAATATCTTGTTTTTGTAGTGTATTCAATTACATATAGGTTGAACAGGTGGATGGCCAAGTCTCTAAAGGTTTACAATTGTGCCCAAATGTTTCTATTTTCAGATAGTGGATTGAACAGCTCTTTGTGAGATCTTTAAACCTTGGAATATTGTTTTGCAACCTAACTGTGCTTTAAGCATCATCGTGTCCTCACCGTGATCCCTGATCTGTCTGCTGTACTCCTTGGTCTTCATAAAGCTGTTTGTTCACTAATGTTCTCTAACAAAACGTCTGAGGCCTTCAAAGAACAGCTGGATTTATACTGATAATGAATTACATACAGCTGGACATTGATTGCCTATTAAGGGACACCTGAAGCCAACTGATTGCACTTTATTTTATTTAGAAGTATCAGAGTAAAAGGGGATGAATAAAAATGCACTTTTTCCTAATTGAAAACCATATAGGTTTATCCCTGGATTTCATAATTATTTGCTACATTGTGTTGGCCTATTACATAAAATTCAAATAAAGTACATTGATGTTTGTAGTTGTAGCATGACAAAATGTGAAAAAAACATCAGGGTTATAATATCTTTTGAAAGGCACTGCTTCTACCTGAGACTGATGCTTCCGTTTGGATGCTAGTCTGCTTATCATATAACTTCTTATATCATGACTTAAGGTGACCTGAATCACATCCTAATGGTCTACGAGGAGAATAGATCTGCTGCTGATCAGTGCTGACTATCCTCTGCAGCTCCCACCTTATCTGCATTTTTGTTTCAGAAGAACATAAGGAGATTTCTCGATCGTACGCAGAGGTCTGAACACCATCTGTTCAGTCCCACAAACAATGACACACACATGGTTGCACACATGCACATCTTGCAAAATACATAACACATTCCCACAAACATACTGGACAGCAAAACACATGGTGAATAACACTCAAACCTCCACTTGATGGAAAAAACAGTTAAACAACAGATTTATAGTAATGCCTGTTTTACCCATCTGTTGAAATAAAGTCTATGTAGCAGAGAGAGAGGAAGCAAGCATTTAAGAACTACAAAAATTATTCTCATGGACCCTTCATGCATCCTCTCAAATCAAACATTCTCGTATCACATCACTTAAACTATGGAGTGTTAGGAAAGAAAGGACCGGCAATGGAAACGAAGGACAGATAAAACAGGTACAGAAAGAAGGTAAATAAAAGACAGAGAAAGGAAAAGAAAAAAGTAGACAAAGTGATCCAAAGAGCAAAATGGAGAAAATGAAAAATGCAAGTGGTATATAATGGGGCATGCTCTGTGTAAAGATTAAGTTATTTTAAATTACATAAAACAAAAGAAAACTGAACTTAAACAAGCCAGAGCAGTCAAATCTTGAGGAAATCAGAAAGTTAGCACACACATACTAACAAAGAAGTATCTAGTATATTCACCAGAGAACAAAGCATGGAACAGATTAAATTCCTCATTTTGTAATAGAAATCAATAATGATGTATTGTGTTACTCACAATATACAAGTGTGTTGTCCTTCAGTCATATGCACAAATATTAAAAACCCAGCGCTCATCGTGAAGCAGAGGTATATTCAAAACCCCAGGACAGGTATAAGATTCATTAAATCTTATACCCTTGTCACACTATTGTCTGTCTTGTGTTTCACTATCATTGGAAGACATTCAACATATGTAAATAGTACAACAGTACTGCCTTTCAAAGCATTTCACACTGTAGCATTAATAATTTAATCACCAGCTAAGCCAGGCTACCACACATTTTTTTGACGATAAAAAATTCTGCAGCCCGAGTGCCACAGCTCTTAAACATCAGCTGTATGGCAAATATGCACCACAGCTACAGCATTAAAACAACTGCTTCTCAAATCACAGCAATGAGCAGACAAGAACATTGTCTAATCCGATGCAACCCTATCCAAACGATTATTCTACACTAATGAAAATTTACTCACCTCTGGATGCCTGATGGTTAAACTGAAAGGAAAACTGACACTTTGACCCACGTGCTGCAAAAATTGTCTGACGACTTAAGGGGCACACATACGTAGAACATTAAAACTTTATTTACTGACTGTTAGTTAATCCTAAAAAACAAAAATGAGACCGTGATGCCATGGCAAGAGGAACATATAGTACCCCATTCTGATATAGTTGGGCACAATGAATTTCAAACTCTTGATCCAAAAACACATACAATATTCAAATCAGAGATGCATCAAAGGCAACACACATGCTTTAAAGATGTGATAGGATTTATTGCGTCACAAAACCAATTTCATTTCTTTAAATTTATATCTGCATAACACACATTTTTTAATACACCACCAAAACAAACACTCCATGAAACAATCCTTTTTATTCACTTTGTGTCATTAACTATTCTGACCCCACCTATTCGAGTAAAACCATTTGTTTAGAGAATCAAATCTTTTTGGTGTCTACAGGGCCAAAATCAACGCTAAAACACAGTAAACATGATGGCTGCACAATCTATGGAAAATGTGTCATTTTCAAAATATCACTGTACGCAACATGCATAACATGAAGAACTGCCTGGAGTGCATTAAGTATTACCAAATTATTTTTGCACTATGTATTCAGGCCCTCTATGCCTGTAATATCTTTGGTAACACTTATTGCTCAATGCGGCATAAAACACTTTAGAAGGTAAAGAGGTGGTAAGTGGTAAGATCACTAAGAGCCTACAACTTAGCTTTTTTCAGTACCAAAACAACAGATGTAACCCTGAGGCAACATTTTCAATAAAACCTTGTTGTTTAGATGGAAGTGTTGATTAATTTTTGTAGCTGGATAGACATCAACCCTTTAATTATTTATTTATCTATTACAAGTCATCATTATCGCAGCATTCACCTATGTTATCCCACATCGCATGTCTTTCTAATACTGTGCAGCTCTGCTAAAGATGATCCCTGCTTTGCATTTCGCAGAGTGAGAGGTAAGGATCGCTGCATTCTGGTTAATTAAGAGTGCATTTTATCTGTGTTTGATAACCAGACTGAGATGAGAGGCTAAAGGTCGGAAACAGACCTTTAGAAGAGTTCAGAAAAAGGGAAAGTGAGGATGCTGCAATAGGGGTTTTTTAGGATTTTAATTAGGATATAAAATTAAGTGTTCATGAGAAACAGATGTGGAGATCAAATGTGAGCAGTAGATGATGGGACCATCATCTATGCCAGATCGTCCGCCTGGACCGCGGTCATGTGTTAAAAATTACTGCTAGTTAACTATCTTCCCTCCAAAAGAAACGCTTTGAAAAAATATGTCGGCAATTTATGAAATGTGTTCCAAGGCCCTGCTAAGTAGAACCAGATTTGTACAACATAAAAACGGACTTAGCCCCTCACCCCTGTTCTCTGAAAAATGTTACTCCCTATTCTTTTTACACTGTTTTCTTCTCCACTGCCATTCTCCTGCCCCACAGGAGAACGGCAGTGGAGAAGGTGTTTAAAAAAACAACAGGGCCTGAGTCACATCTGGTGAGCAGAAAGCCAGAGACTGATGGTTGGTGACCTTGGATCAGGGCATTTCCAGACTTACAGAATGGGTGTGTATGCATACCTGTGTGTGTAACATCGAGACAGTAGTTTGCTAATGGCTCTGAGTGGCTGAGAGTGGAGTACAGCCAGAGGCAAAGGCAGCAGGGGATAGTACAGTCAGTACTGCCACAACCAATAACAGGTCACTTATGTGTTTTCGATTCCTTTTATCTCAAGTCTAAACACTTTCTTCCTGGCTCTTTCATTTTTAGCACATTTTCCTTTTATAGTATCATCACACATCAATCCGCTGCCATCCGAATCCTTTCACAAACAAAATCAAAAAAGATGAGAAGGTAAAAATCAAATTATTCAATCTACAGCTGCAGTATGTAGCTACTGTGGAAGTCACAAAAGTATGGAAATCATTTTATCTTTAAAAACGTGACTACTTAAGTGTAGAAGACTGTTTTAGCTTTAACATTAAAAAACAATTGTTAACTGGTAGGTGGTTCAAATCAGAATCAGAATCAGAATCAGAATCAGAATCAGAAAAGCTTTATTGCCAAGTACGTTTTTGGACATACAAGGAATTTGTTTTGGCGTAGTCGGTGCAATACAGTACAAGTTAAACAGTACAAACATATCTACAATATAATATAAATATAAGTGCACAGTTTTAAGTGAGTGAGAGTAAATATAGAGCAGTATAAGATGAGTCCAGTATAAGAGAGTCCAAGCTGAGCGTTAATGTAACGCATAGAGTTACAGGTTACAAGTGTCCTGTCAGCAAAAAAAGGGGGGGTGTGGGGGAAAGGGACAGTGTCAGGGTGGTTTCCGGGCTTTGTTAACCAGGCTGGTGGCAGATGGGAAAAAACTGTTCTTGTGGCGTGAGGTTTTGGTCCGGATGGACCGCAGCCTCCTGCCAGAGGGGAGAGTCTCAAAGAGTCTGTGACCGGGGTGGGAGGGATCAGCCAGAATCTTCCCTGCCCGCTTCAGGGTCCTGGAGGTGTACAGTTCCTGGAGCGACAGTAGACTGCAGCCAATCACCTTCTCAGCAGACCGAATGACACGCTGCAGCCTGCCCTTATCCTTGGCTGTAGCAGCGGCGTACCAGATGGTGATGGAGGAGGTGAGGATGGACTCAATGATGGCTGTGTAGAAGTGCACCATCATAGTCTTTGGCAGGTTGAATTTCTTCAGCTGCCGCAGGAAGAACATCCTCTGCTGGGCTTTCTTGATGAGGGAGCTGATGTTTGGCTCCCACTTGAGATCCTGGGAGATGATGGTTCCCAGGAAGCGGAAAGATTCCACAGTGTCAATTGTGGAGTCACAGAGGGTGATGGGGGCAGGTGGGGCTGGGTTCTGCCTGAAGTTCACAACCATCTCCACTGTCTTTAGAGCGTTGAGCTCAAGGCTGTTCTGGCTGCACCAGTCCAACAGATGGTCCACTTCCCATCTGTACGCGGACTCGTCACCATCAGAGATGAGTCCGATCAGGGTGGTGTCGTCCGCAAACTTCAGAAGCTTGACAGACTGGTGACTGGAGGTGCAGCTGTTGGTGTACAGGGAGAAGAGCAGAGGAGAGAGAACACAGCCTTGGGGGGAACCGGTGCTGATGGTCAGGGAGTCAGAGACATGCTTCCCCAGCCTCACGCGCTGCTTCCTGTCAGACAGGAAGTCAGTGATCCACCTGCAGGTGGAGTCGGGCACACTCAGCTGGGAGAGCTTCTCCTGGAGCAGAGCTGGGACGATGGTGTTGAAGGCAGAGCTGAAATCCACAAACAGGATCCTGGCATAGGTTCCTGTGGAGTCCAGGTGCCGGAGGATGAAGTGAAGGGCTAGGTTGACTGCATCATCTACAGACCTGTTGGCTCTGTAGGCAAACTGCAGGGGGTCCAGGAGGGGGTCGGTGATGTCTTTTAGGTGTGAGAGCACAAGGCGCTCAAAGGACTTCATCACCACAGAGGTCAGGGCGACGGGTCTGAAGTCATTAAGCCCTGTGGTCCTTGGCTTCTTGGGAACAGGGACGATGGTGGAGGACTTGAAGCAGGCTGGCACATGACATGTCTCCAGTGAGGTGTTAAAAATGTCTGTGAAGACTGGAGACAGCTGATCAGCGCAGTGCTTCAGGCTGGCTGGTGAGACAGAATCCGGACCAGCAGCTTTCCGGGGGTTCTGTCTCCTGAAGAGTTTGTTGACGTCCCTCTCCTGGATGGAAAGAGCCGTCCTCGGCGTGGGTAGGGGGCTGGTGGGGGGGAACTTCAGGGTGGGGGTTGGAGGTGCCAAGGCCCCTCTTGAGGTTGGGGAGGTGGGGGTGGTGGATTGTGGCTGCAGCTGTTGGGGGGCGTCGTGGGGGATTTTTGCAGGACTGTCCCTTTGTCTTTCAAAGCGGCAGTAGAACTCGTTCAGGTCGTTGGCGAGGCGTCGGTCGTTGATGGAGTGGGGGGCTTTCGGCTTGTAGTTGGTGATTTGCTTGAGCCCTTTCCAGACAGACGCAGAGTCGTTGGCTGAGAACTGGATTTGGAGCTTCTCAGAGTACAGTCGTTTGGCCTCTTTCACTGCCTTGCCAAACTTGTACTTAGCCTCTCTGTATATGTCTTTGTCCCCACTCCTGAAGGCCTCTTCCTTATCCAGTCTTAACCTTCTGAGTTTAGCTGTGAACCAGGGTTTGTCGTTGTTGTAACTCACCCTGGTGCATGATGGTACACAGCTGTCCTCACAGAAGCTGATGTAGGAAGTCACAGCCTCTGTGTACTCGTCCAGACTGTTGGTAGTAGTCCTGAACACATCCCAGTCTGTACAGCCTAAACACGCCTGGAGATTCTCCACAGCCTCACTGCTCCACTTCCTTGACGTCCTCACAACAGGTTTGCAGAGCTTTAGTTTCTGCCTGTATGCAGGAATCAGGTGGACCATGATGTGGTCGGATTGGCCCAGTGCAGCACGTGGGACGGCGTGATAAGCGTCTCTGATGGTGGTGTAACAGTGATCCAGAATGTTGTCCTCTCTGGTCGGACATTTTATAAACTGTCTATATTTGGGAAGTTCGTGGGTGAGATTACCTTTGTTAAAGTCACCAGCGACGATTACTAAGGAGTCCGGGTTGGTCCGCTCCACACTCAGTATCTGGTCGGCGAGCATGCGCTGTGCGACCTGCACGTTAGCATGCGGTGGGATGTAAACACCGACCAGGATGAACGAAGCGAACTCACGGGGGGAATCATGGTTCGAGTCACAATGTTGATCAGTCTACGTTGGGACCAATGCAATTATTGGGTTGTAATTATAGGAATCAAGCTCCATCTACATTGCTTTTTGAAAAAAACATTTTCAATGCATTTCTGAAAAAATCCGCATTCACGTGAACTTTAGGTGTCCCAGTCATAATTGCTGCAATACCAATGTCACGCCAAAGATGGCAATAATGCTGAAATTAACAACGTCAAAATCAAAAGTACAGCCTGACTAAAGCAGTGCTAGAGTACACCTCCCAGAGAAAAAGAGAAAACTGACTGCAGCTTTGCTGTCCCTTTTAATTCATATTTGTTAAAATTTTCAGCTTAGATTTGAACATTAATGTGGAAAAATAGCACGGATAAAGCATGACAGATGTAGAAAAACCTATAAAAAGAGCCCCAATTTTCTTGTGGATTTCAGTACAGGAAGCAAGAGTCGGTATGCATGAAATTGGCTTCTTTGTAATTATTCCTAAAAAAGTCTGACTCAATATGGCGTCTGTGTATGAGCCGAAAAATAATTCAGAGACTTGTCAAATTTATGTCTGAATTACTTTTTTTTTTTTTACAAATATGCTTCCTTTGATTGAAAATAATAAAAATAATATTAACATTTAGCCAGAGTCCTGACTTGAATCTGATAGAGTTTCTGCAGGGTAACCCAAAGGTTAGCATATTATTAAGAAGGACTCCCAACCTCAAAGCTCGTAAACATAGAAATCATCATAGTACCAGTAAAAATGCCGATAAAGATTTTTCCACTGATTATTGAAAAAAGTGCAAATAACTTTAACTGCAATTTTGTTTTTATAAAAAATGAATAAAAATATATAAATAATTTTATGTAAACAATTTATTTTCTTCAAAATGTATTTCCCACCAAGTTTATATATCTACATTTAAAATACCTGTACACTAAGAGCAAAATGGAACCAAGTCAGATTCCTTGTTTGGGTCCAAAAAGTTGGCAAATAAAGCTGATTCTGATTTACCTATGTTGCCATCAGAAAAGTGCATCAAGGCACTGCTGTTTTCTCCTTTTCTCACATGAAGACAGAGTAGACAACGTGCATAACCTCAGGTGCATTTCCATATCCAATAAGCTCTGTACATTAACTCTGCTGAGCTCTTCCTCTTGTACCTATTCTCTAACTCACTCAGTGAAGAAGCAAATGAGGAACCTGTGTACATCAATGTGAAACACAGCAAAAAATAAACAGCTCACAACTGTGACACGGTACCCATCATTCATGTTAAGGGGCTGGTAACTGAAATCTAATCTTGTTGTGTGGTTATGAACCTAATCTTGTGTGAGCTGAACCCTAACTGCAACAGTTATGGTTTGCCTTGTTAAGACTACACATATGTTATACCTGCTTATTACGTGCCACAATGAAATATTTAGCTAATCAAGGTAAAAAAGTAAATGCACCATTATTTACATGCAATTGACAAATGCACCTAAATGGCAGATAAACATCTGTTACTATTAAAAATAAATGGTAGTAGATTTAAGGATATTTTAAATAATGTTTCAGCTATATACATATTTCTTATATTTATTTTGAAGAGGCTCTTACAATATTTGCATGTAATACTTCTCAAGTATACTGTTTTGTGAATGAACATGATTAGCTTTTAGTGACAGTAGAAATCATGTTTTTAAATAACCATACCTCATTACATAAAACCTGGGTCTATAAAATGTAAACATCGTTATAACCTTATGTGAATGACAGATGTAAGAAACAGAATAACATACACCATTTAATAAATAAATGCAGAAGCTGAATGTCTTTGTTAGCTCAATAACATATGTATGATGTGCTGGTTAAACACATTCATGCCTCAAGGTCTTTGTCCTGCAGCAGGTGCTTTAGATCATTGTCTATCTGAGATCAACCTTCCCGCTGTCCATCAAATACCAGCAGCTTTTTCAGAAAACGCAACTCTGAATGGTGAGACGGCTAATGGCATCATCACAGATCTGCTGTTTTGTCTTCCCGTGGCATAAACACAAATACGCACCCACACCCTCTCTCTCTCTCTCACTCACACACACACACACACACACACACACACACACACACACACACACACACACACACACACACACACACACACACACACACACACACACACACACTCACCCTAATCGCTCTCCAGCTCTACAGATGGATGCCACCACTCTCTCTGGAGCTCTGCCAGCGCCAGCTAGTGAACAGCTTGCCTGGCACGACGCTAAGCGTGTGTGAGCCTATGAACGTAGTGCTATGTGTGTGTGTCTGCAGAAACAGTAGCGAAATAGCCGAGCACAGATGGGTGGCCAAATTCCCCACTCCCAGAAACCTCAGCAACCCCCCTCCCTCCTCCTTATATACAAGAACACAAACACATGCAAGCTTTGACACGCGTGCACACATATGCTCCAGAATAGAGACACACAAGAATATGAGCACATACTTGCACAGTGTCTTGGTTCTGCCTAAGTGTTCCCGACCTGGCGCACACTGCTCCAGCTCACGCAGCTGCTTCCTCAGAAGCTCACACACTTACAGACTCACTCACGCCAAAAAAAAAAAAAAAAAGGAAGTTTACACACAAACACATCTATCTGTGGATAGTTTACACTTTCTGACTATGGCATATGAAATTTAATGTCCACCAAAGTCCACACACACGCAGGTACATCTATTCCTGTGCATCTGCGCAAGGATGGATGTGTTCCTTATTCCTGGTAACTGCACTGAATCATATGTTTCTGCTTGTTCACTTCATGCACAGATGCACACACATAAAACAAAAACATCAAGGCGTTCAGATGGAAAGCCTCTGGTGTTGGTATCCTGCCAGCGGAGCCCTGTAGATCAGCCTGATCATAGCAGTGTGTATTTTCTGACAATGACATTAAGACATGAAAGCTCTTGCTGGAACAATAGAATGAACACAATTAATTACAAAGCAGCTGTGTGCAGCTGAAACCATTTAAAAGGGTGGAGACGTGATGTAAATGTTCGTGACAGACAACTGCATGTTGCTGCGTATCTTGTCTTTTGATTGAAGGCATTGACTGCTATTAAGGTATACGGAGGTTCCATGACACTATTATCCTTGTTTAAAGCCATTTTTATGACACACCAGAGAAAAAGCTGTGGTAACCTTAGTTTTATTTGCTTCATTGAAGCATACACTTATGCAGCGCTGTTTACCCTACACCTGTTGCTGTGTGATGCAGCTCAGCTGGCTAGAAAAAGGCTCTTGTGCTTTTCACACACTTAAAATAAAGAAACATTCAGCTGTTTGGGAATATTTTCAGTGCGGAAACTAAAGAAACATTGAGCCATCATTTATCCTACTGGTTTAGGCAAAAGTAACTGTTGAAAAGGTAATAATAAATATCCCAATTTTTTTTGCAACAGTAGGAATAATTGCTGCTTTTCTGTTTTAAAATAAATTACAAATTTAAAAGCATGTGCATTTTAAGGTTGAATTCTTTTGCATAAATCTCTAAAAATGCTCATTCATACTTAAACCACAAATTACAGCTCAAAAACAATGATGTTTTGTTCTCATACAGGGTCAAATACTAGGTTCAGTGGAATAAATCAGTATCTAGACTGTCAGTCAGTCAGTGGTCAGGAGGCTGGCAGCAGGTACTCTCACCCTGGTACATAGGAGAAAGTATGGTGGCTGGTAGTGCCAACTGTGCACCACGTAACTGTGCCAACTCTGCCAGCCTTGCAGTGTCTGTTTGCCAGTGCCATCTGGGTAGAACAGCTCTGCGCACATACAGTACCTCTCCTCAGCACAGAGGGCACAGACACACACACACATGCATGGATGCACACAAGAAAGCAAGGGCAGACGTGCACTCTGATTTCATGTAGCATTCACAAATATGAAGGGTATGAGCACCACACAGACAAACGCACAGTCGGCCGCTGACAGCTCACCATCTGTGCACTGCCTCTGACTTCTCCCTTTGCTTCATTCTCTGCCCTCGTTTTTGCTCTCTTAAACGCTTCGTCCTTTTCCTTACATCACCCCGTTAGATCACATCTTTTTGGAAGGAATTTCTAGGCAGCAGAACCCATCATTTTGTCATGAGCACCTCTGTGCTCAGGCTTCACATTTATCTTTTAAATGACAACATGTGCGATTAAAATCGGCTTGATTGGTTCCTTGGTCAGGCTACCGGAAATTAACAGGGCAAAGTCCACAGGTCCTCTCTGTATGTGTTAAGTGGTAAGTGAAAGTGGTAAGTGGTAAGTGAAAGATATTATTATGGGACCTTGCTCTAAATGTGTTTGCTTGAAGGTTCAAACCCAGTCCAGATTTTTCCAGTATATGCAAAACCACATCAATATTTAATTAAATTCCATTTTTCCAGGATGCTTCGAAAGCGGCCTTTAGCTCATCCAGAGTGTTGGGTCTTGAATCTCTCAACGTTCTCTTCACAATATCCCACAGATTCTCTATGGGGTTCAGGTCAGGAGAGTTGGCAGGCCAATTGAGCACAGTGATACCATGGTCAGTAAACCATTTACCAGTGGTTTTGGCACTGTGAGCAGGTTCCAGGTCATGCTGAAAAATGAAATCTTCATCTCTATAAAGCTTTTCAGCAGATGGAAGCATGAAGTGCTCCAAAATCTCCTGATAGCTAGCTGCATTGACCCTGCCCTTGATAAAACACAGTGGACCAACACCAGCAGCTGACACGGCACCCCATACCATCACTGACTGTGGGTACGTGACACTGGACTTCTGGCATTTTGGCATTTCCTTCTCCCCAGTCTTCCTCCAGACTCTGGCACCTTGATTTCCGAATGACATGCAGAATTTGCTTTCATCCGAAAAAAGTACTTTGGACCACTCAGCAACAGTCCAGTGCTGCTTCTCTGTAGCCCAGGTCAGGCGCTTCTGCCGCTGTTTCTGGTTCAAAAGGGGCTTGACCTGGGGAATGCGGCACCTGTAGCCCATTTCCTGCACACGCCTGTGCACGGTGGCTCTGGATGTTTCTACTCCAGACTCAGTCCACTGCTTCCGCGGGTCCCCCAAGGTCTGGAATCGGCCCTTCTCCACAATCTTCCTCAGGGTCCGGTCACCTCTTCTCGTTGTGCAGCGTTTTCTGCCACACTTTTTCCTTCCCACAGACTTCCTACTGAGGTGCCTTGATACAGCACTCTGGGAACAGCCTATTCGTTCAGAAATGTCTTTCTGTGTCTTACCCTCTTGCTTGAGGGTGTCAATAGTGGCCTTCTGGACAGCAGTCAGGTCGGCAGTCTTACCCATGATTGGGGTTTTGAGTGATGAACCAGGCTGGGAGTTTTAAAGGCCTCAGGAATCTTTTGCAGGTGTTTAGAGTTAACTCGTTGATTCAGATGATTAGGTTCATAGCTTGTTTAGAGACCCTTTTAATGATATGCTAATTTTGTGAGATAGGAATTTTGGGTTTTCATGAGCTGTATGCCAAAATCATCCGTATTAAGACAATAAAAGACCTGAAATATTTCAGTTAGTGTGCAATGAATCTAAAATATATGAATGTTAAATTTTCATCATGACATTATGGAAAATAATTAACTTTATCACAATATGCTAATATTTTGAGAAGGACCTGTATGTTGCATATTTGTGGACCAAAACACACTGAGCATATGAATCACATGAAAAAATTACTGGTGGAGAATTTAAAGATGTGGATATTAGTAAGAAGCTGGTCAGATTGTATCAGCATTTGTTGAGGACTTTTGGGGCTTCCTACTCCAGGGGGCTCATCAACATCCATTTGAAGTACTGGACGGTGGATCTTTTGGATCTTGAACTTCAGAGTTTATATTCTCCTTTGTGTAATTATCCAGCTAATATAAGCATGTTGTACCCCTGTTACTCTTTAACAAACTGATTTAGGTCATTTAATACATTTTAGGTTAAAAATGTACATTAAATTAAAGGAACTGTGGTATTTTTGCCCAAGACAATTATACTTTGAAAATGTAATACCTAATTGTTCCACCAGTATATTGGAAACCAAAGAAGAATCCTATCAGATTATTACACTGTGTAGCTCTTCAGCACAGAGAGAGTGAAAATGGACAAGAGTCAAAGCCAATGTAGAGAGTGAATTGGTGACAAAATAATTTTAACAAAATGGCAGTAAAGGGAACTGGAGAGGAAAATATAGAAGAAAAGAAGCAGGAAGGTAACCTGAGTACAGAACCACAGAGTTCAAATCAAAGTCAGGCTCAAACAGGTCACTGCCTTTTTACAGATTCCTCTTAGGATGAAGGTCTCCATCATGTGTTTCTCATTTAATTGCTCTGAGCTAAAAGTGAAGGCTGCAGAAAACCACAATCATACTGTTTTCCTTGTGTTCGAGCGACCTCACATGTGCCTCAAGCAACAGGTTTAAAAGATAAAGGTAAAAACAGGTAAATACCCCAGTATTTGTTAGATTAAAGTTTTTGGAATTTGACAAAGCTATTCTATATCTCATCAACACCAAGTGCAACATCTTGAGTCTAAAACCTTTTTGCCCTAAAATCTGTGTGCCATCTCAGATTTGACCACCTCTACCTGCACCATCCATCCTCTCCCCTTTCATCCCTCTGGCAACTGCAAAATAACATTTGAAAGATCTATGACCGAACACTTTTCCACTCCCATCTTTATTCTCATCACCCAGGATCTTACTTGTTTGCCTCCCTCCTCCTGGTTCTCCTGTCGTACTAAAACCATCCAACCATTTTCGCCACTTTTCTCTCTCTGTTCCCCTCTCCGTCCGTCTTTCTCTCTCCATTCAAGCACACTACATGCTCTGCAAGAAGCAGCCTCATTACAAACAAGGAAAATCCATTTGGAGCAGCCTTCTGCTGCTTCTGCGACCCCCTCTGAACTCTCTTGAGTGAAATGGCCCACATACCTCCTCTTCTCTCCTCTCCCTCCTGGATTCGTCCTCTCTTGACTCATTCTCTCTACTTCTTGTTTTCTCTGTGTTAGCCGTCGCCAGAGCCACTCGATTTTCTCCCTGTGTGTAACCTTCATAATTGCCGTTCAGGTCTGTACACATCAGGTTAGGGCTCGATATTACAAAGCTGAAAAAGAGTTTATGTGTTATTTTAAAAAACATCACAGTTGTCTAGTAATAATTTTTGATGTATTTTATGTTATGATATGATTTATTTTATTTTTTTAGTTTTGACTTTGACAAATAAAACCTGATTACATATTTATAAAAAAAAATGTTTTCAAATGTTATTTAATTTATTAATGAATAAGCTACCTAAAAAAGTAGAAAAAGTAATTACCCCCTAAACCTGATAACTGCAGGTGCCACTCTTTGGACTAGGCCACTCTAAAACCTCTATTAATGAAGCCACTCGGAGGTGGACTTGTTTGTGTACATCAGATCATTGACCTGCTGCATAACCTAAGTGTTCTTGAGCTTAACTGATGGCCAGATATTCTCTCAAGATCACCACACTACCAATGCCATGTTTAGCTAACAGTACGATGTTCTTTTTTTTAAATGGTTTGCTAGTTACTACAGACATAAAACTACACACCTTTCAGGAAGTTCCACTTCTGTCTCGTCAGTCCAAACTGTCTTTGAGTCATCAATAGGTCTTTGTGGAAATGTAAGACAGGCCTTTGCATGCTTTTTGGTTAGCAGTGGATTTGGTCTTGGAACTCTACCATAGATACCATTTTTGACCAGCCTTTTTCTTATTGTCACATTATGAGCACAGACCTTTACTGGGGTGAGACCTGCAACGGTTTTGATGTTGTTCTGGGTTCTTTTGTGACCTCCTGAATGAGTCGTAGATTTTCTCTTGGCATAATTTTCTTTTTTTGTGTAAGGGCTGAATGTAGATCTGAGTGGTTGACTTTAAAAAACCATTTAAGGAAAGCATTAGAAGGAATCTGCTGTGGAAATAAAAAGATAAAGCATTCAAATTGCTTCAGTGAGATGCCATCATGATAAAGAAAAACACAGCACACATTGCCCCTTTGCTCCTTTATAAATTTGTGTTTACTGTAAAAGCCTACGATCTCTTAGTCTCTATACACCTCAGAATTATTCCCAAGGAATTATTACCAATTTTGAGAAGATTTGTGCTCTCAGGGCTGTCAAGAAAAAATCACATTGTCACAATAAGGTCAAGAGAAGAGGTAAAAAAAATACTTTTAGTGACCAAGCCGCTACAGGTTTGGGGAAATTAGTGGGGTCATTGTGTTGATGGACAGAGTAGGGTGGAAGATGTAGATCACTTGCAATTGATGACTTAGTCGCAATATTCAAGAACAATTATGCAATGACATGTTTTCCTAAAATCATACAGCCCTAAAAAAAACTGTTAGACTCAGCAAAGTCAAGTTTAAACTCAAAAATGAACAGATTTTTGGTACTGTTTTCCCTTGATTTAAAATAAATCCCTGCAGCAGTTCCAGCCATTTCCTCTGTTCAACTCCTCAAATCTCCAATCCACATCCCTCTCCTTCCATGCTTTCTCACTTATCTCTTTTCTCTCACCCTGTCTGCTAAAATCTTTTCTTTTCACCCTCCGTTCCTCCCTCCAGTGCTCTATCTCATCCCACCCTACACCACCCAACCTCCCCGCTCGCTCCTTCTGCTCTGCCATCATCACAACATCTGATTAACATATGTCTGAGCTTTCACTCCCTGTCAGCTCGCAGGCATCTGCACACAGGCACACACGTTCGCACAATCCCATTTCTCAGGTTCAGGAGCCCAGAGAGAAGACAAAAAAAGGCAATAAAAATTCCCCTGATCCTCCTTTTAACTGCATTTATAACCCCCTTTCTCTGAGTGACAGTGTGTCTCGACCAAAGCGAGTACAAGAGGGTAAGGATCCTAACATTTCTGCAAGACAACACAGCTCCTGTTCCCTTGTGTATTGTTTAAAATGCCAGTAATAGAGAATGGAGAGTACCTGAAAGAAATACATTAAAAAAGATGAAAGGGAGACTTCATCAGCTTGTCTAGAATAGCTACTCTAAAATCACACACATGTAGAGTGCGTTTGAAAGCTTTATGAGCAGACATTGATTCGATTTCTTCTATTCAATGAACAGTTAGCAGCTTAACTTCATATCCCACTTTTCGGTTATTGTAATCAGATATCTGTTATTGATCATCTTCAGCAGAGATGCCAGGAACCCAAGAATTACCTTGGGATCTGTCGGGCTACATGATCTGTGAGCTTGATTGCACTCTCTGAACTCACGTCACATTCATGTTGCAGGATTTTTAGAATGCATTGTCCTTAGCTGACTTGTTCTCTGATTTCCTGGAATCTGTCTCATCCAAGGGAACAACGTGGAATAACGGCAACAGCTGCAGGTAACCAAACAAATACTTGACAGAGAGGCTTGCCAAAACATATAATCCAGCCCAACAATGACAAAAGCTTTGCAAAATGTAACTTCAAATAGTGGATGATTGTTTGCTTTGGTCGACATTTTGTAATACCTGTAATTTTGCCAGTTGGTTAGACAGGCATTCTCTGCTATTTGAACAATTTTGTAAAAAAGAAAAAGAGAAAAAAACACAGGAACAACTACAGCACAGGCACCAGCGTTGCAAATGCCACATTTGCAACTGTATGGGACATGAGTCATGCTGACTTAAAATTACTCTCTCTCAGTGTTTGAATGAGCACCGAGGGGCTTACTTTATTCAAGAATTAAACAAGTCAGCTTTTCAAGAAGCCAGTTTTTATGAAAGCTCCCAACAAACATGCTTGTGTTCAGATTCAAACAGACAAATAAAATGGATATCTTCATAAAAGACTTAATAACAAGCACACAATGCTAAAGAGGACGAAATGTTCTTGGTGAGGGGAAATCTCAAGCTTGCTTTGTGGGAATGCAGCCATCATCTTGTGTGTGGGGGGCTTTATAAGAGAGAATGGAGGAAGGTTTTTGTGGAAGGCTTGGTAAACTCAAAGGGGATTAAGAGGGTCAACTCAATAAAGAGTCAATGAGGTGCTCTTGAATAGCAGGGGTGATGGAGTGAAACACACACACACACACATACACACACAAACAAACACACACACCCTGAAGTCCCACAGGACATCCTTTGGCTGCTCTGCGTGTGCACTTTAAATGGTACAGAGTAGGTATGTGTGAGAGAAGAGGGTGAAAGGACTGTTACACATGGAACCCAAGCTAATGCATGTTTCCGTGTGGCCCAACGTTGCAGGGTACCATTTACAGCGCCATGCAAAAATATGCATTCCCCATGAAATTTTCCACATTTTGTTACCTCTCAACTTGAATGAATGATTTTATTGGGATTTTTTCTGAGAGGTCGACACAAAGTAGAGCAGAATTGTAAGTGGAGGGAAAATGATGCATGGTTTTACAAGTAAAATCATTTGCATTTAGCATCCCTGAATTAATGCTTTGTAGTACTACCAGTTATTTTGAGAAGTGTCTCTACCATCTTGCAATCTCACTAAAACTGACGTTTTGCACGTTCCTCTCCACAGAATAGCTGAAGCTAAGTCAGATTGGATGGAGAGTGTTTGTAAAAATAAATTTTTAGGTCATGCCAAAGATTGTTAAGACTGTTATTTTGAATTAAGTCTGGTCTTTGACTGGGCCATTGTGACATGAATATTCTATGACCTACACCAGTGCACTATAGCTCTCGCTGTGTGTTTAGGGTGGTTGTCTTGCTGGAAAGTGAATCTCCTCCTAAGTCTCAGGTCTTTCGTAGCTTTTAAGACATTTTCTTCCAGGATTTCTCTGTATTTGGCTCCATCCATCTTGCCAAGAACTCTGACTGGCTTCTCTCTTCCAGCTGAAGCGAGATTGTTCCCAGAGCACAATGCTGCCACCACCATGTTTCTGCTTGGGGATGGTGTATACAGGGATATGTGTGGTGTTAGTTTTCTGCCACACAAACTGTTCTGCATATATTGGATTTTTTGAAGTACATGCTTTGGATTTCATTTAGTTTCATTGGAGTGATGTGGACTACTTTGTGTTGGATTGTCCCCCAACGTCCCAGTATAATACATGGAAGTAGCATAAAACAGGAAACACAGAGACTACTTTTGCAAGGCACTCCAACAGCACATGTCAGCTTCCAATTCACTTTTATCTTGCAAACGTAGCCGTTCATAAGTCTTTGTGTGTGTATGTATGTGTGTACACAGCCTACACAAAACACAACCTCACAGAGTTTATGCCTCAGTGGAGACCATTAGTAATTCCCTACCGGGCATGCTGGGAAGGCATAGTTTGGGATAAATACAGGCAAAGAGGCAAAGTGTAGAGAAGAGCAGTGGAGGGGAAGGGTGGGGTGAGACATCAAGGGAGGACAGAATCAAGAGAAGATGGATGAGAGAAAGAGACAGTCAGTGACAGACTGGTATACATACACACACAGATGGAAAGATAAATGAGGAGATATTCTGGCAGCTCTACATAACATTGAGTGAAAGGAAAGGGAACATCAGGGCAAACGTCAGTACTCTTTCTTCCTTTTTGACTGACCAGAGATGGCCTCGACTTTGGTACAGTCTGATGCAACATGCCAGAAACTTTCTCCATGATGTGAAACAAACAGTCCTAGTTTAGTCATCAAGACAAAGGAGGGGGATAGGTTAAAACTATCCAAAACGGGCCTTGTTTTAAGGTGTGGGATAGTTGGTATTACACGTGAAATTTGAGCTGATGCAAATCAGGTAATCTTTAAATAGACAGAAAAGATCTGCCTAATGATAACATTAAGAACAGTGTTAGGGAACGATAACATTGATGAAAGAAACTGCAAAGTGACTCATGTTAACTCTGTCCACGGATTCTCCTAGAGAACCATTTGCACTTTACCACAAACCATGTTGGGGCACAACAAATATGTGCAATAAGGTGCTCTAGTACAATTTTCAGCCAGGGTGAAACATGGTGTTGGCAGCAAGTTGCTGTTGGGAAGCTTTTTTAGCAGGAACTGGGGAGCTGGTTAGAGATGAGGGAAAAATGGATGGAGCTAAATACAGGGCGATCTTTTAGGAAAACCTGTAAAAGGTCTCATAAGACTTAAAACTGAGGTGAAGTTTACTCTTCCATCAGGACACAGACCCTAGACATAGGCTTAGATCAAAGCAGGAGGAGGTCAGAAGAATACCACCTAATAAAAACATTAAGGTGGATGCATGAAGCAGTAGGTACAAAGCGAGAAGATGGAAGTGTCTGAAAGAGACAAGTAGGTGATAAGGATGTCTCCTAGAGGGCATTTGGTAAGTGCTATGTTGGGGTGCACCCACCTGTACTTTCCCCCCTAGTCACACATTATCTCTTTGAGTACATATGTGCGGCTGCAAGTGAACAACAGTTCTGGAGGAAATGGCGGCTGCACATGGACTTGGCCTTTTGTGTGTGTTGATGGGAGCGAGAGAAAGGAGACGGAGCTTGCGAAAGACAGCCAAGCGAGAGGGAGTGCATGTCGAAAAGGTGCAATAAGCAGAGGGAAAAAAAGCAAGGCAAGAGACTCCCTGTGTGTGCTGCAGGTCCCCAGCCATCTGGACCACTCCCTCCCCCCTCGTTCTCCTCTTCCCTCTCCTCCGCTCGGCCGACTGGTGTGCTATTCATGGCGGACCCATTTCACCTTTCAGCGTGTTACACCCTCTTGCCACAATACATGCTAATGAGGTAGAACAAATGAGTTTTCTGCTGCGGGTGCATGCATGTGTGATGGGCTTTCAGTATATGTGTGTGCGTGTGTGTGTGTGTGAGTGGGAGGATTGGTTGTTGAAAATGGTTTCCAATCTCTGCTTCCACGGCACTCGCTTGAATGTTGTGCGAACTGTTAATGTTTGTGCAAAAACTGTTTTTGCTTTCTCACGTGAGAAAGACTAGCAGGTGTTCACCAGCAGGTAAATTTATGCGCGTTTTGACAGATGCTTGATTTATTTTAGGTTTTTTCTTGCCCAGAACTGCACCTCCGTCATCAGACACATCCACTGATAAAAAACAACAAGAAATAGTTTTATTCCACTCCAGCTGGTGCAATGTTGACATATTGATGGTAAAGTGGACAGGAGACAGGACAGAGAAGAGGAATGAGTGTGCATTTATGGTTATCTGAAACGAAGATGACAATAAATGAATAGGGTGATTGATTGGTCACAACAATACACAAGACACCACATCTGACACTGGCAAGACAAGAGTCGACAGAAATAAATAAAAATGGAGAAATTGAAATGGAGAGTGCCATTCTTAGGGAGCAACACAATCACCGCTGAGAGAGGAAAGGGAAGCAGAGAGGAGACATTTAAGAACAAATGAAAGCAAGGACAGAGATGTGTAGCAATGTAGAAGGATTTTCTCCAAATGAACCCCTCTCCTTGTGAGGATCAGCCATCTCTACGTCAGTTGGTGGCGCTAGCGATACATCTGTAGCCCTGCCAGCTCCCTACTTCCCCTCCCTCTCTCCACTCTTCCTCCTTCCATAGTGAATCATTGTGACAGCCTGGCTTGGTAGTCATAATTAACTGAGAGCACCAGCTAGTGTAGCGCTCCGCAGCGAGCCCAGCTCAGAGTGGACTGCTCACGGGGAGAGCTGCCACCAGGCACAACAGTCACTCTCACACACGTCTGATTTGTCGTGTGTGTTCCTTCATAACCAGACACTCCGTGTAGTCACTCTGAAACACATGATGAATCAGGTGCTTTCATCAGTTCCTTATAAAGATAACATGTGGCAAACAGGATTCATTTTAGCTTATTTTTGAAGAATCATTCTCATCTTTGAAGCTGGCTACTGATCTGTGATTAACGTTGGGATCTGTTTTTCATACCTGTCTTAAACTGAGTGAGTTTTACTGTATAAAGAAGTTTGTTTTTATTTGTTTAAAGGAAGATGTAAATATTATATCGCAACTAGGCATGGATATAGAGTTATACAAAGGCTTAAGAAAGTTAAACATTAAAAGCCCGCAACATTTTCCTACATTTGATTCCTATAGTTTAGTCAAAAATAAAGGAGCACACTGTTATAAAAGTCATGTAGGATAAAGTATGATAAAACTTCGGCTAAATATAGCAGATGTTTATTCTATATTTTTTTCTTGGTATCTATTAAAAAGAGAAATAAATTAATGTAGTTCAAATTATTTTACCTGGATATAATTAAAAAAGAGTAGAAATAATTGTTGCTTTGTATTTTAAATAAAAGCAGCTGGTTCATAATTTTTTTGTGTCTGGCACTTTTGATCAACGCTACAGCATAGTGAGAATCTCATAGTAGACATCCGTTCTTATGTAACATAATAGATACTCATTATTTCCCCCAGATTTACATATAAATATTTTATAGTCTATCATTTTTCCTATTGCTCTTTTCCATCACATTCTGAACTAGAAGAATATCCCCTTAATGTTTCCATGTAAAACTCAATTTGTGTTATTAAGTTATTTGAACACCCGATGCATCCAGTTAATGGACCCAGTTCCCTTTATCAAACGCCATGTTCCTCCAAAACGAAGGAAGTCGCTTACAATCTACTAAAAAAATCTGTTTCACAGCAGTTACTAATGGAAATGATGCCACAGCTCCTTTAACTAGCACAGTAACAGGAACCAGGTCATTCCTGGCTCCCCTCCCGGCCCCCGGGGCCAAGGGCCCTGCCCAAGTCAGCACACAATGGGCCTGGAGAATGAGAGGAACCACTGGCCATTCAGAGATAGCCCTGCTGGTCAGGAACCAGAAAGGGAACCAGAAGGAACCTGACAAGGGGGGGGCAGAGAGGATGGGACCCCAGATGGGTGGGGTTGGATGGTTGGCTGCTCAGGGTCAGGATGTGTGTGTTGGGGACAGTGCTTGTGTCTGTATGGAAGAGCAGACTAAACTTTCCAGATAATTGTCTCGTTCCCATGCAGGAACATGTTATGACTTGTTCACACAGCCACACGCACGCACGCACGCATGCACGCCACTCACACACACACACACACACACACACACAGACACACACACATTTTAAAACCTTTTAAAATGAATCCCTCCAGAGCCAGGATGTTGTTCCTTGCTTTTGGGCAATTAAAGTTGTAACTGTGCATTTAGGATGGATGGCAGATGAAGGATGTCTGACACAAGAGGGAAGCAGGACTGAAAGTTGGTGGTACTAGTCCCCTTGGACCTTATGCCAATTTTCTTGGCTCCCGCAGTGATTGAATGATTGAATGGTTACTTGTTTTGTCCCTGCCTTGAGCAGCAAACCAAGACCCAACAACAGAGGTAGGGCATGAAAAAAATGTAAAAATGTAATTATTTGAAAAAGACTAAAGGGAAATCTGGTCCACAGGGGTCCACTCCTGCTTTTGGATCTGTTTTAAGGGCCTCTGGTACAACACAGGCATATACAGGTCCTTCTCAAAATATTAGCATATTGTGATAAAGTTAATTATTTTCCATAATGTCATGATACAAATTTAACATTCATATATTTTAGATTCATTGCACACTAACTGAAATATTTCAGGTCTTTTATTGTCTTAATACGGATGATTTTGGCATACAGCTCATGAAAACCCAAAATTCCTATCTCACAAAATTAGCATATTTCATCCGACCAATAAAAGAAAAGTGTTTTTAATACAAAAAACGTCAACCTTCAAATAATCATGTACAGTTATTCACTGAATACTTGGTCAGGAATCCTTTTGTTGAAATGACTGCTTCAGTGCGGCGTGGCATGGAGGCAATCAGCCTGTGGCACTGCTGAGGTCTTATGGAGGCCCAGGATGCTTCGATAGCGGCCTTTAGCTCATCCAGAGTGTTGGGTCTTGAGTCTCTCAACGTTCTCTTCACAATATCCCACAGATTCTCTATGGGGTTCAGGTCAGGAGAGTTGGCAGGCCAATTGAGCACAGTGATACCATGGTCAGTAAACCATTTACCAGTGGTTTTGGCACTGTGAGCAGGTGCCACGTCGTGCTGAAAAATGAAATCTTCATCTCCATAAATCTTTTCAGCAGATGGAAGCATGAAGTGCTCCAAAATCTCCTGATAGCTAGCTGCATTGACCCTGCCCTTGATAAAACACAGTGGACCAACACCAGCAGCTGACACGGCACCCCAGACCATCACTGACTGTGGGTACTTGACACTGGACTTCTGGCATTTTGGCATTTCCTTCTCCCCAGTCTTCCTCCAGACTCTGGCACCTTGATTTCCGACAAGACATGCAGAATTTGCTTTCATCCGAAAAAAGTACTTTGGACCACTGAGCAACAGTCCAGTGCTGCTTCTCTGTAGCCCAGGTCAGGCGTTTCTGCCGCTGTTTCTGGTTCAAAAGTGGCTTGACCTGGGGAATGCGGCACCTGTAGCCCATTTCCTGCACACGCCTGTGCACGGTGGCTCTGGATGTTTCTACTCCAGACTCAGTCCACTGCTTCTGCAGGTCCACCAAGGTCTGGAATCGGCCCTTCTCCACAATCTTCCTCAGGGTCCGGTCACCTCTTCTCGATGTGCAGCGTTTTCTGCCACACTTTTTCCTTCCCACAGACTTCCCACTGAGGTGCCTTGATACAGCACTCTGGGAACAGCCTATTCGTTCAGAAATTTCTTTCTGTGTCTTACCCTCTTGCTTGAGGGTGTCAATAGTGGCCTTCTGGACAGCAGTCAGGTCGGCAGTCTTACCCATGATTGGGGTTTTGAGTGATGAACCAGGCTGGGAGTTTTAAAGGCCTCAGGAATCTTTTGCAGGTGTTTAGAGTTAACTCGTCGATTCAGATGATTAGGTTCATAGCTCGTTTAGAGACCCTTTTAATGATATGCTAATTTTGTGAGATAAGAATTTTGGGTTTTCATGAGCTGTATGCCAAAATCATCCGTATTAAGACAATAAAAGACCTGAAATATTTCAGTTAGTGTGCAATGAATCTAAAATATATGAATGTTAAATTTTCATCATTACATTATGGAAAATAATTAACTTTATCACAATATGCTATTATTTTGAGAAGGACCTGTACATGTGGTCCGTTGTTCCTATGACAACTTGTATAGGCCATAGTTTTAAAACACATGTCCGTTTCTCCATACTATACATGTGCAACTGATGCACACACACAGTGCAAAGGTACAAGAACTGAATTTTGATGTTATGCTTAGAAGACTTACAAATGTCCAAAAAGCCCTAAAAATGCATTGTTTTAAATTACTATTGATGCCAAAACTGGACTTAATGTAGAAAAAAGAAAACACTTCCTTCCTCCCTCAACCAAAGACATGAGTCACATTACATACAGTTCCCCAAAGCGTTTGGTGATTGAAAATAGAGGGTGAAGTGAGGTGGAAATGAAGGGGTATGAGCAGCTCTTGCAAAATAGCTATTTTCTCAGAAACAGTGTCTCAGCCACAGTGACATTTATGTTGATATATTGCAATTGGTCTAATTGCAAATTAACTTTATGAAACATAAAAAAGTAACCTCATATGCAATTGTCCCCTCTAAAAACATTTTACCACTGGAGCAAGCACTGTAATGTCTCACTTGATTTATCTTAGAGCATGAGATCTTGCAATAACACAACAGTTTTTCTGGTCAAAGACTGAGGAAGCGCTATCTAGTCTCTTTGAGCTTGTGACTTCATCTGGTGAAGTAAGTATAAACTGTTATTTTGAGCTCTGAATATTAAGTTTTGAGCTATAAGTTTGACACCCTGTATCTATGTTTAGGGAAAAAAGGAAGTCGTTCTTGAGTTGTCCTGTTTCATTAACAAAGAAAATTGATAAAAACTTTCCTTGGGGCTGGTTGAAATCACCTGTATGCCAAAGAAACTGTGACAAGTTATGAACGCTTGGTAAGAAGTGATCATGCCACATCTGGCTAACCATTTGCCCCTGATGACACTAAATGTGGCATCTGCTTCAGAACTTTTTAATGAGTCTGGGATGCATTTGTTCATGTCTATGTCAGTTTCTGCAATTCTTCAACGATTGAAACTTGAACTGGATTCTACAATAATAAAAAGATTGTTTCTTATGAAACCTACATTCACACCAAAAAACACAAAAAATCCAAATGGATAGATTTTGCCAAAACAGTGCTAAAATCTGAAGGCTAAAAAAGGTCAACATTTTAACTGATTTTTAACTCTTTAACTTTTTATCTTTTTCAACTAACTAACAAAAAAAAAAAAAAGATGTTTTAGGGTTGTCTAGAAGCAAACTGGTGACATAACCCCTTCTTCAAGGAGTATTTCATTTTACAGTGTAATAGTTTTTCTGCTCAATTGTTTTACCTCAAATTTAAATCCAATGTGTCAGATTAGGCACAGGGGCAAGGCTGAGGAATGGGATTAAGGTTCTTACACTTATAGCAGATAGAGGTAAATAAATTTGTGACGTGAGAGACTGCGTGATTCAGTGTTTCAGTAGTAATGTAAACAGACGTTTCAAATGAAATAATGCAACTAGTTCATGCACATGTAGGAGCTCTTTTATTTTATTCAATATAAAAACAAAAATATGGCTTTTATTACTGGAACTGTACTTTTCTGTTATTTGATGAAGTGCAAAATACCTAGTATTTTACAACCTTTTGCTCCAGACAGTATAAGTACAGAATGCTTTCCAACCCCACAATACCCTGTTGTAGTGCAATTTTTCTATTACAGTGGAGCAGCTATAGAGTATATTGTGGCTCTCATATATGAGCTCTGGCTAAGACCTGCAGTGTAAACTCCTTGACAGAGACTGGACTATATGTTACATTTTCCTAAACACCAAAATACTTCCTGCAAAGATACAGTTTAGCAATATAGTCTGTCTGAAAGCAGAATCCTAAAAAAGCATAAGCTGCAACAGCATCTGAGATCTTATTTTTTTAAATTAATGATGTATTCCGGGGATTTCCATCTGCTTCTCTTTTTGTTGTCTGTCACTACTCCCTTCTCCCCTGGCTGCTCGACTCCATGGCTTCTGGCATCAGTCCTCAGCCGTTTAGAGTCACTCACAAATGTACAAGCTTTAGTCCTGATTTCTCCTTTCCAGGGTCGAGTTCTCCAGCTGGCACCGGCAAACAGGCTGACATCAGAGCCGCGTAATCACATAGACCTCTCTCACCCCATGTAATAATGTGGTTTTTTCAAACTGGAACACAGCAATTCCACCTTGGATTGCTCCCAACGGCCTGTCTGGGCACTGCTACATAAAGTCTTTCATGCAGAAGTTTGTAGTCCACAACAGCTAGGGGCAATGAAAAGCAGATCTCAATTACAGATGAATTCACATGGAAGTGTTTAAATCTTTAAAAAAAAACACGATGGACTTATCATAACAATGGCTTTAGCATATAGTCCTTTGCAAAGGTATTCATAACTGTTGAACTTTTTTTCATTTTGTCACATTACAACCACAAACATTAATGTATTTTGGGGGAATTTTATGTCATAGAGCAACACTAAGCATTGCATGCTTATATCTGAAATATGTGACATGAATATGCTTTCATCTAAACAATTTATATCTAGCTCTGGTTGCATGAAGGTAAACCACCGCCGCCGTCGATTTTAGCCTCTAGCAGGTTTTCTTGCAGAATTGCTCTTTATTTAGCTCCATCCATCTTACCAACTTTGACCAACTTCTCTGTCTATGCTGAAGAAAAGCATCTCCACACCATGAAGCTGCCACCCCTGTGTTTCACAATAGAAATGGTGTATTCAGGGTTTTCCTGCACACATAGCATTTTGCAGGTCTAAAGGTACCTTCTTCCACATGTTTGCTGTGCACCCTACGTGGCTTGTGGTGAATGGGACTTCCTATGACTTTCTTTTAACAATGTGTTTTTTTTCCATAAAGGTCAGATTTATGGTGTTCATGACTAATAGGTATTTTGTCAACTGATTTTACTACCTGAGTGGTGGACCTCTGCAGCTGTAAAAAGTTAACATGGACCTCTATTGACAAAATGTGAAAAGGTCCAGTATGTATGAAAACTTTGCAAGGCACTGTAGCCTACACCTACGTTTTTCAAATGATGGGTATCTTATTTTCCGAGTCTCCTCTCCCCAATCCACCTTGCCACACTTTGTCACCTTTTTCCCACTCTCCGATCTCTACTTCTGCTCCCCACCCCCGGCGTAATCACAATCTAATCCTTTGCAATCAGTTCCCCATGAAGACACCACCCGCTTTCAACAACAACAACAACATCAATAACACACACATACACACTCATTCAAGCAAACAGAGGTCTGCAAAACACCAAAAAACACCATGCAGGGATAATCATCTAAGTGGCTGGATCAGATAAGTAGCAAACCTCTGCTAATTCACTTCAACTTAAACCACCTAAATGAGTTGTGTATTCAAACAGGAAATACACTGGAGCAGGAAGGCAGCAGGTAATATTTGAGAGGGGAAATTCTCAAAAGAACGTGACTAAATATAGATTTAATCCTCCTTGTAGGATAATGAGAAATAAACGTGGGATCAGGACAAACGGAGGCATGTAACTGGTTGTAAATATATGTGTATGTCTTCCAACCTCAATCAGCTGATGACTCGGTTTTGTTGTTGTCCTACAAGGCAAAAGCCCGGGGCGGTGCACGACTAATGCATTAGCCTCTTTAGCAATTAGGGGCATCTGCCATGACTTGGTGCATGCTTTTGTGTGAGTGCATCTTGTAGCCTTGGGCATGGAGGCAAATACAAAGACTCTTATTTTAGCAAAATACACCAGGCTGTATCCCAGACACTGAGACTTTGGTGCAGATGCTCATAGTCTGCAGCTGAATTTAGAACAGCCTTTTACAAACTGCAATGCTTTTTTTACTACTGTCTGAACTGAATGCTGGTTGCATATAGCTGTCAAAAGCTCAACCTTTGCTAATACTATTACACCTATTTAAAAAAGTGTTTTTCACTGTGACGTGGTAAAAATTGTTGCATGCTATGATTCTTAAAATGCATTTGTCAATTCTGCAGGACTGTGTTAACAGAACATAATTGGCAGTGGCAACGAGCTCAGCACGCGTTTGTTAAGTGTCTAAATTACAAAAAAAGGAGGACATGGCTATGTGGTGGAGTAGGGGTGTATATCCTGCATTCAAGCATACAAGAAACAGCAGCAAATGTAGCTGGTGACTTATGCCCGTTTGTGTGTGTGTGTGTGTGTGTGTACATTTGCGCGCATGTGTGGGTACAGCCCGTCTGTTAATATGACATTCCACACAATTCTTATAATACTGTTCACCCCATCAAACACACAGCGTTGTACACCACCTTCACGGTAGCACTCAAAGCACGCTCGGCATGGCTTCATTCGTGATTGACAGCTCTGCCATATGGTGCTGGGCTGCGTAGCTTTGTTTGCACATCCTACTTCTGTATATGAGCAAGCGAGAGAGCAATTTGGTGAGTGCACAACTGTGTATCCATAATATGTGTGCGTATGAGCTGTAAGTTGGTCTATAGTGTGAGATAGTTACATTTGCAGAAATCACAGATACACCACAATACGCAATCTCCACACAACTGTGAATTATTTTGTGGACTAGACAATAGCCTGGTTACCATCATGAAGGTACTCAAAGGATTTAAAAATTTACAGTTTCAAACAGCTAATATTGTCATTGACAACACTTTTGCAAGGGAGGTCTTGTTCAAGCATCTAACGACACCAAGTCTGACATGTATGCTTGAAAATGCAGTAGAATTAAAGTGCATCAATATTACATGGTTTACATTAGTATTCTGATTGTGTCCAAAGAATAATTCATTTAATGACTTGGCGGAACCTGTAGCATCTCTTTTTCTTGAAAGCAAGTGCAGTTTTTAACATGGCCAATATGGGTTTTTACTTAGGGTGCCAGAGCCTGGTTGTTGCCATTAGCCCTCTGATGAAGAAGGAATGTTAGGTACTTGGAGTTCTCCACTGCTTGTGTGAATGTCCAGTCAATGGGGAGTGGCACCTCCCACTATTTTGCAATGTGTAAGCACTGTGAAAAGATATAGCTGCACACTGCAGCTGGCTAATTGTGCAGAAGCTAATGTCTGATTCATAGCATTAGTTGGCAATAACTTAAAGGGGTAGTTCACAATTAAAGAATCTAGATCATTGGTTGCTCTAAATACAGACTTCTTAGACTGGTCAAACTTTAAACTAAATTGTTCCACACTGAACAGATATTCTTTAAGCACAGTTTAGGATTCATCAAACCTTTGTTTCTTTAAATGTCTTCCAATGCAGGCAAAAAATATTTTTTGCAATGTCTTGTGTTTTAGGGTCACTGTAGATTGACATAAAGATACAGCACAAATACACTAAATAGTGAGACTATCTATGAATTAGATGGAATAGCAACTCAAACACATCAGTTACTTCTTAATATTTCTGATAAATTAAATGATAAATATTACTTCATTTCAGAAGGGGGTTTGACTGTTGGTGTGCTTGGTTATGTGTGGGGGACTGTAGAAGGTTGGGGGTACAGAACGAAGAACCTGTCCAGGGCTACTTCAATGCAAGAACCTATACTTATTGACATCCGATATTTTGTTCCAGCAGGACTTTCTGCAGGATAGCTTTTTGCTTCATATGCTTGCTGGCAATGTTCCAGCAGGAGTATGTATGCCATATCATGGCATTCATTTGTTAAAATGTTAGTGTAAATAAAGTGGTACTGCAAAACTAGTATTTAAGTGAAGACTACCTTAAGGTGAGAATATCATATTGTGGAAAACCTAATAGAGCCAGATTGGAAATAGGGGTTTGTGTTATGTTTTGCTGTCTGTTTTAAAAATCTGAATGTATTTTTCTTTCTTAAATTTGTACCAGAAAAAAGGGGTAAAAACGTGAGTGATTCAAAAAATGCTTAGGGAATAGGGGATTTCCTCTTACTGAAGCATCCTCAAACTAACATCTAGGCAGTAATTTGTTCTCTCACAAGGGAGACATAAAAACCAGAACTTCGAACTCTGCAGTTCTGGAAAAAGTGAAGAATGAAAAAAAAGCTGAAATACTTTATCTCTTTCTAACTGAAAGTTATTACATTTTCTGAATGGTATGACTTCCTAATAGTTAGCATATGTGAGTATGTGCACACAGAGAAAGTGCAGTAGTTGAGGTTAAGCTAATAACACAAGCAGAGGAGATACTGGGAACCCGTGGCTTATAAAGGATACTTGTTTCCCTGCAGCACTGAAAACCAGATGTTGATAAAGAGACATTGGGGGGAGTGAAGAGAGGACAGATGGGCAGAAAATGACCATCTCCTGGGCCAAACATCTTAAAATATCTGCCAAAACGTCCAGAACCTTACAGGACATGATGGATTCATGCTCTCCTTTTTTTTTTTTTTCACGGCTCCATGATTGCCTTTTTCAGTCATCTGCACAATGCCTGCTCTCTGTGCTAACAAGCCTCAAAAAGTTACACCAAAATCTGGAGCTGTTTAGCTTTCAGAAAAAGACAGTTTCTTCCACAAATGGCTTTATCGCAGCAGAGAGGACCAAACATGGCTGTGGACTGTAGGAGTCTTGAAACTTCAGACAATGGCTCGATCGAGGCGATACAAATTCTCATCATGCCAACAAAGTCAGTACGAAACACAGTCAATGTCTAAGTAAGCAACTACAGTGCCTTGCAAAAGTTTTCATGCCTTTTGTTTTTTTTTTTTAGAGACGCTTCAATACTTGAAAACTGAAAGGAAGATGACGATTTTTTGTTCAAAATTGTAAATACAAATCTGAAACTTGTGGCAAGGACTTGAATTAAGCCCTCTTTATTCTGACACCCTAAATAAACTCTAGTGGTCCCAGTTCCGTTCAGAAAGCACCTTACTTGTTAATAGAGAACAACCGCACCATAAAGACCAAGGGAGAGAATCTGTTGACAGGACAGCTTTTAGTCGTGAACTACAAAACCCTGACCTTCATGTAACAGTGGCAAGAAAAAAAGCCATTGTTATAATAAACCATAAAAGTCCCGTTTAAAGTTTGTGGGGGACACAGCAAACATGGGTGCTCTGGCCATTTGAGACCAACATTTTTTTGCCTATGCTCAACTCCTCAATAATGCGGAAATTACAACAGATGTTTTATTTTTAACTTCGTCACCTTCTGAATGGGGAACTCTCTGTTAGAGGCTGGAGCCGTCACATTACCTGTGTTGATCTGTCACATAAAATCCAATGTAAAATGCATAGAAGTTTGTGGTTCCAATATAAAATGTGTAGCAAAGCAAGTGGATACTTTGCAAGGCACTGAGTGTAGACAAATGCATGTTTCATATGAAAATGGACCTACTGTGAAAGACATGTGCATATGGTTAAAATTCAGCTGAGTCAAGAAACAGATGCTTTGATTAAAGGGTTGGCAATTGCAAACCCATAAGAGCAGCGGGGGCTATGAAGATATATCAAATGACGCAGCAGATTCAAACCCAGCAAGATACCATATAAAGATATATGTTTTTCATGCTACAGACCGACAGACCAGTAAATAGATGGTCTGTGTGTCTGTTTCACATATACAGATTTACACACTGACTGAGAGGCAGCTCTTGAGATCTATATTCATCAGTACAAACCCACAGATTCCCACCTTTCGAGTTTTTAGTAGAAACATTTGGTCTTTTTCCTATTTTGAGGTAAAAAAACAAATATATAAAATAAAAGAACTGTTGTTTTTAACAGTGAAAATGCCTTCAAATATCTATTTTGTTGAGTATAAAATGGACTGTAATTTTGCAGCTTTTACAGACTACATTGAGTATGAGGGAACAAATACTTAGGCTGGATGGTAATGATTCAGACTCGTGAACGGTGGATGGGAATAGCAGGGTCCATGTGGGAACAGGATGCGCTATAAGTTAAACAAAATGAGGCTGTTACTTGGCCCCATTTTGAGAAAATGGAGCAGCTCTTTTCATATCTTTATTTAACCCCCACTGTCCCCTTTCCCCGCTCTCCCTCTTTATCTTACAGCCAATTTTCAAAATGGCTCTTCCTTGACATAATTGACGCTCGCCGTTTATCGTTCAAAGCACCTGCTGTCGGTTTGACAACAAGACAATCAGATGGAGTGGGCGACGGTCGTCCCAATGTCCCGGCTCCTGGTTTGTCTGTGACACTAAGTAACAACAGCTGGAAGCCCTCTCTCTTCTGACAACACCCATCATGCAAGTCAAATTCAGGCACAAAAGAAAAGGGCTTCATTATAGTGGCTATAGTGGTGCGATTTTTACCAACAAGAAGAGGAAACAAGGATTTAATTGTGTCTGCTGGATGTGGATGAAACTGCTCTTTTCTCTGATCTGGCTTTGAACATGTTTGTTAAAACAACACAATGTTAACTGCACTACTATCTGCAGATGCTGCCACAGATTTCTGAATGCGAAGTCTCACATCTCTCCTCTTCTTCTCTCTCTCGACGTAATTGACTGAACATGTCAATACTTGGAGGGATAAAAACAGAGCCTCCACTGTCTGCATCTATTGATCCATACTTCTCTCTTTTTTTCTCCTTCTCCCTGTCTGCTGATCTTAATTACACTTCTTTTTACCAGGCTGACCAGGCAACCTGCCCTTTTCATAAATCTTACTGTTCATCATAGCCTACACATCAAAATTAAAGAGACAACTCCGAGCCACAAAGAAAAACATCCAATATGGAGTGGCAACTGTAAATCATATCCTTTGTGTAAGACGGATAGAAAGGAATTAAAAGCGGATTATTTACCTGTGCTCACACACATTAACCCTGAACAATGTGCGTTCATGCAGAGAGCAGCTTCAGTATGGCTGAAACTAGAGATGCAGGGATCAGAATTTTTTTTTGGCCGATTTAGGTTCCTTGGGATCTTTAAATAATTAGGATATCGGATGATCATTAAAAGTATTTTTTGTTGGCCTTCCTGATGTTATGAGCCAAGGTGATGTGACATAAACTTGTAAAAATGCAGTCACTGAAAAATTGCCTTTTACTATTTTGAAACAAAAAGAAAATGATTCAGAATTCATCTTGTCCATACAACATTCGCGATTAGTGTGATTAACATGGCTAGCTTTACCCATTAGCTGTCACTGTTTATACATCCTTGAGAATGTGGTTTTGAGATTTCCAAAAGGCTGTCATTATTTCTAAATCTGGGATGTTTCATTATAGATGTTGAAGGCTCAAATTACTGAAACAAGGCAACTAATACAGTGGTTGGACAATGAAACTGAAACACCTGGTTTTAGACCACAATAATTTATTAGTATGGTGTAGGGCCTCCTTTTGCGGCCAATACAACGTCAATGTTTCTTGGGAATGACATATACAAGTCCTGCACAGTGGTCAGAGGGATTTTAAGCCATTCTTCTTGCAGGATAGTGGCCTGCTGGAGGAAAACGTTTCCTGACTCGCTCCTCCAAAACACCCCAAAGTGGCTCAATAATATTTAGATCTGGTGACTGTGCAGGCCATGGGAGATGTTCAACTTCACTTTCATGTTCATCAAACCAATCTTTCACCAGTCTTGCTGTGTGTATTGGTGCATTGTCATCCTGATACACAGCACCACCTTAAGGATACAATGTTTGAACCATTGAATGCACATGGTCCTCAAGAATGGTTTGGTAGTCCTTGGCAGTGACGCGCCCATCTAGCACAAGTATTGGGCCAAGGGAATGCCATGATATGGCAGCCCAAACCATCACTGATCCACCCCCATGCTTCACTCTGGGCATACAACAGTCTGGGTGGTACGCTTCTTTGGGGCTTCTCCACACTGTAACTCTCCCGGATGTGGGGATACTCAGATGATTCTGCAGTCGTGGGGTGGATCAGAGATGGACAAGAAGCTGAGTATAGGAAGGCGGTGGACCGCTTTGTGGCATGGTGTGGAAACAATCATCTCATTTTGAATGTGACTAAAACAAAGGAGATGATTGTAGATTTTAAGAGAAACAGGAATAAGTCAAAAACTATTTCTATCATGGGAGAAGAAGTGGAGGTGGTGGAGGAGTATAAATACCTCGGTGTTTACCTGGACAACAGACTAGAGTGGAGATGCAACTGTGAAGCCATCTACAAGAAGGGACAGAGCAGACTGTACTTCTTGAGGAAGCTTAGGTCCTTTGGTGTTTGCAGCAAGATGCTGCATATCTTCTATAAGTCTGTTGTGGAAAGTGTGATTTCTTCTGCCATCATCTGCTGGGGAAGCAGCATCAGAGCCAGGGACTTAAAAAAGCTCAACAAGCTGATAAAAAAGGCTGGCTCTGTTCTGGGGACTCCTCTGGAACCTCTGGAGATCATTGTGGAAAGACGGATTCTTTATAAAATGAAGAACATTATGGAGAACCCTGAGCATCCTCTTCATGAGACTGTCCTACAACAACAGTGTCTTCAGTCAGAGGCTTCTTCAGATCTGCTGTAAGACGGAGCGCTACAGGAGATCCTTCCTGCCCACAGCCATCAGCATCTACAACGGCTCTTTGAGGAAACCTTCATAATATGAGCTATAACAACATTTAATTTCCCTTTGGGATTAATAAAGTATTTTTGAATTGAATTGAATTGAATTGAAAACAGTAAAGGTGGACTCATCAGAGAACAATACATGTTTCACATTGTCCACAGCCCAAGATTTGCGCTCCTTGCACCATTGAAACCGACGTTCGGCATTGGCATGAGTGACCAAAGGTTTGGCTATAGCAGCCCGGCCGTGTATATTGACCCTGTGGAGCTCCCGACGGACAGTTCTGGTGGAAACAGGAGAGTTGAGGTGCACATTTAATTCTGCCGTGATTTGGGCAGTCGTGGTTTTATGTTTTTTAGATACAATCCGGGTTAGCACCCGAACATCCCTTTCAGACAGCTTCCTCTTGCGTCCACAGTTAATCCTGTTGGATGTGGTTCGTCCTTCTTGGTGGTATGCTGACATTACCCTGGATACCGTGGCTCTTGATACATCACAAAGACTTGCTGTCTTGGTCACAGATGTGCCAGCAAGACGTGCACCAACAATTTGTCCTCTTTTGAACTCTGGTATGTCACCCATAATGTTGTGTGCATTTCAATATTTTGAGCAACACTGTGCTCTTACCTTGCTAATTGAACCTTCACACTCTGCTCTTACTGGTGCAATGTGCAATCAATGAAGACTGGCTACCAGGCTGGTCAATTTAGCCATGAAACCTCCCACAGTAAAATGACAGGTGTTTCAGTTTCACTGTCCAAACCCTGTATGTACAGCCTTCCTGTTATCTTTAAAAGTCTTGCTCTCTCTGAGGCGCGGAGTATGGCGAAATGGTAGAGCGTGCAACCCATATAAAGAGGCTTCAGTCCTTGACGCAGCTGTTCCGAGCTCGAGTCCTGACCCTGGAGACCAGTGCTGCATGTCTTCCCCCTCTCTCCTCTCCATTTCCCGACACCTACTTACAAAAAACAAGAATAAATGCCACTAGTGCCGCAAAAAAAACCCTTAAAAAATGTATTGCTCTCTCTTACGCTCTTGCACCCTGAAGGGTTATCGGTCAGGATTGATCAAACTGAAAATCGACAAATTCTAACCAAACACTTTCCTCGTGAATCTCTATTATAGTAAAATGAGCCTAAATTTTTGTGTTCAGACTTTTCTTTTTCTTCTTTATTATTTTTCTTTCTTTACCAATGTGTCTGTTTTTTCTCCTCCTTAGTTAGAACAGCTTTGGAGTGTGCCCACTCCTCCACCTCTCACACAAGCTCACAAAGAAGCACAAAAACAACTTATAAAATCATGTTTATGGAGTGATGGCAAGGCGACCCTGTCCATTCTACAATTGTTCTCCCATGAACAAGTTAAATAAAAAAGGGTTCCTAATCACCCAGTTTCACAGCTCACGTCTCCCATCAATCATGGCTGTCCTTGGCATTTATGTGAGCCTTCACGTTCCCTCCGTCTGAGCTCTAAACGTCTGCAGAATCAGAAAACAAAAGCCACAGACTGCAGAATGGCAATTTGCTTTCCACATGCTCTAGCATCCTTTTCTTTTCAAACAAATCCCTTTCAAAATATGCAAACAGACACTTTTCCTCCCCAACCACCCCTGGATCCCCGTCCCATTTACGCATGCCTAATCTTTAAACGTAAGTCTTATGACAGGTGAATATTGAGGAGCCTAGCGATAACGGGTAACATCTTCACATCGCTATGAACGCCTATTCAATATCACCTTTGGATAAGTGCGGGAAGGAACACACTGATGTGTCTTTGTGTCCTTTTGTATTCTACAGACGTATTGCATAGACACCTAGGTGTGAACTTAAATCTCACACACTCGCAAACACACACATATGCAATCACATCCAGTGGCTTATCTCTTGGAATAAGAAAAGGGGCTTGTCAGGATGGCACATGGTATGGGCGGGTGTTTGTGTGCGAATATGTGTGAGTGTGAAAGGCAATGTGCATTAGGGCGATTACAATATCAGCCGACTCCAGATGGAGGCAGGAAAATAAACAGTGGATGAGAGCGCGAGCGAGCTAAGGGACAGACATCGTGCAAAGGAGGCTAAGGGAGAGATTCTGGATGTGTTTGTGTGTGTATGGGGGGGGGGGGGGTGATACAGTTAGAGAAAGTAAAGTTAATTAGTGCCTCAGTTCCAGTCTATATGCAGTGGACTAAGTGAGGAGTAAATGTGAGACAACATGGATGTTTACATGCTCCTGCACACATCAATCAGTGTGTATTTAGCACTGAGTGAGGTATTGTTAGCAGTGTAACTAAAAGCGAGAGTTATTATTATTAAGTAAGTTATTATTAAACTAAGCAGCTGCTTTCGGGGTCCCGAACAAATAAGGGCTCTAGAACTGCCACACAAGTTAGATAGAAATGTAAATATTTTTTGTAAATAAATATGACTTTAAGATTTAAAGTTATGACTAGTTAGGAAGCATAGAGATGTACTTCAAAGGAAACTGCATTTTCTACGATATGTTGAGGCATGTCTGCATTCTTTCGGGCTGCAAGAGAGTGAGTGAAAGCAAAACTTAAAATAAATAGAGATGGACATATTTCAGGAAAGTTGCTTTGGTTTATCCTTTTGGGCTTTCGAGAAAACTTGGTACACGTGGTAATTTAAACAGTATGTCTAAGTCAGTTCTCTCAGAAAGTAATTCTGAGTAGAATATTTTGTTGCTGAACAGGTTAATACTTTATAAGGTAGCTTAGCCGTTTTTACGCTCTACCTTTCTAAACTGTTCAATCAACCTAAACTGTAGAAGTAAAAACAAACTACTTAAAACTATGTTGACATCAGAAAAATATATTGAATTACTATTTCTTCAAACGATTTATAGAGATTAAAGTACCGTACATTCTGTACACTTTAAACATGCACACTTTCATCATGTGAATCACATGAACTAAATGTTAGTCAATCATCAAACATTTGGTTATTGTGTGACTGGTTTTTATTTGTAATTGTAAACTATAATAATAGTAATGTTGGACTTAAAATCTATAAATGTTGATAAACAAGCTAGTTGAGCTATGGAAATTAATAATAGCAAGTCCTCCACAAATCAAATTCTAATTGGTCCTCACACATCTTGGTCCACACCAGCTCTGTCCAGAAAAAAACAGACCTCCAAACTGTCTGTCAAAGCAAGAGAGATCAGGACTTTCACTTCATAACAGGAAGGCTAAATCTACAGGTCCTTCTCAAAATATTAGCATATTTTGATAAAGGTCATTATTTTCCTTAATGTCATGATGAAAATTTAACATTCATATATTTTAGATTCATTGCACACTAACTGAAATATTTCAGGTCTTTTATTGTCTTAATACGGATGATTTTGGCATACAGCTCATGAAAACCCAAAATTCCTATCTCACAAAATTAGCATATTTCATCCGACCAATAAAAGAAAAGCGTTTTTAATACAAAAAACGTCAACCTTCAAATAATCATGTACAGTTATGCACTCAATACTTGGTCGGGAATCCTTTGGCAGAAATGACTGCTTCAATGCGGCGTGGCATGGAGGCAATCAGCCTGTGGCACTGCTGAGGTCTTATGGAGGCCCAGGATGCTTCGATAGCGACCTTTAGCTCATCCAGTGTTGGGTCTTGAGTCTCTCAACGTTCTCTTCACAATATCCCACAGATTCTCTATGGGGTTCAGGTCAGGAGAGTTGGCAGGCCAATTGAGCACAGTGATACCATGGTCAGTAAACCATTTACCAGTGGTTTTGGCACTGTGAGCAGGTGCCAGGTCGTGCTGAAAAATGAAATCTTCATCTCCATAAAGCTTTTCAGCAGATGGAAGCATGAAGTGCTCCAAAATCTCCTGATAGCTAGCTGCATTGACCCTGCCCTTGATAAAACACAGTGGACCAACACCAGCAGCTGACACGGCACCCCAGACCATCACTGACTGTGGGTACTTGACACTGGACTTCTGGCATTTCCTTCTCCCCAGTCTTCCTCCAGACTCTGGCACCTTGATTTCCGAATGACATGCAGAATTTGCTTTCATCCGAAAAAAGTACTTTGGACCACTGAGCAACAGTACAGTGCTGCTTCTCTGTAGCCCAGGTCAGGCGCTTCTGCCGCTGTTTCTGGTTCAAAAGTGGCTTGACCTGGGGAATGCGGCACCTGTAGCCCATTTCCTGCACACGCCTGTGCACGGTGGCTCTGGATGTTTCTACTCCAGACTCAGTCCACTGCTTCCGCAGGTCCCCCAAGGTCTGGAATCGGCCCTTCTCCACAATCTTCCTCAGGGTCCGGTCACCTCTTCTCGTTGTGCAGCGTTTTCTGCCACACTTTTTCCTTCCCACAGACTTCCCACTGAGGTGCCTTGATACAGCACTCTGGGAACAGCCTATTCGTTCAGAAATGTCTTTCTGTGTCTTACCCTCTTGCTTGAGGGTGTCAATAGTGGCCTTCTGGACAGCAGTCAGGTCGGCAGTCTTACCCATGATTGGGGTTTTGAGTGATGAACCAGGCTGGGAGTTTTAAAGGCCCCAGGAATCTTTTGCAGGTGTTTAGAGTTAACTTGTTGATTCAGATGATTAGGTTCATAGCTCGTTTAGAGACCCTTTTAATGATATGCTAATTTTGTGAGATAGGAATTTTGGGTTTTCATGAGCTGTATGCCAAAATCATCCGTATTAAGACAATAAAAGACCTGAAATATTTCAGTTAGTGTGCAATGAATCTAAAATATATGAATGTTAAATTTTCATCATGACATTATGGAAAATAATGAACTTTATCACAATATGCTAATATTTTGAGAAGGACCTGTATATTAGAGCATGGTTTCCTTTTTTTTCTTCTTTTGACGATTCAACCTGTGTCTGTCATAGGACATGATGAATTTGGAAAGACTGGCAGCATTTTGTAACTCTCAAAGTTAGGATCTACATTCTTTCGCAAAACTACAATGAGATTGCTGTTTTAGTAATGTTAAGCGGTCTAACTCAATTACATGATAAAATAAGAGGCTAAAGACAACTCTAAAATCATTCTGTCCTTTGTTTTTTGTTTTAAAATAGTAAATCCATGTTTTACAGCAAATCCTCTCTCTCAAACAATGTGATGTCACCTTCACACCTACTATGAATAAATAATGTCCTCTCATGGCAGGAAGGTTTGAAAGATATATATTTTGATCTTCAGCAGGTCAAAGCTTTAAAAAAAAACAGATACAAAAATAAAGTCCTCTGATATTTTCTGTCTTTGCCCCTCTCTGGCCTCTTCTTCCCTTGCCCTATAAGTCTCACGTAATATGGAGTGAAAACCCGAACGAGGTCAATAAAATCAGCTGGTAGTGCTCGCCGTTGACATTGGCAGCAAATAAGACACCGTAAATGGCCAACTTACAGCTACAATAAAACAGACAGGAAGGTGCTCTCTGCATTTCACAAATACCACTTCCACAAGCACACGTACACACACATTCTTACGTGAAACTCCTTTTTTATACCACTGCTGCTCTTTCACAGGTGATGAAATTCAATAAGCAGAGAGGAGAAGTGCCCTCTCGCTGATAACCATCAATGGGCTTATTGATCCACAATGGCATGGGGTGTGTATGGGAGCGTGTGCCATGATTACATCTACAATTCACTCTGGGGCCTGGTAACAGACGGCTCCGAATAATAACAGATCTATACATCTCGAAGGAGTGCAGAGAACAGTGGTTTTAGTATCCAGTTCAGCAGCTGACATTTGGCTCTCCGAAGGCGCTCCCATCACTAAGGTCTTTAATGCTTCATCTGCTTCAGATACTTTAATACTATTAAAATTTTTGTGTTAATTTAACAATGAAATTTAAATTTATCTTGATTTTTGTTGAGATATGCAGCTGCTAACCTGCCAGACTGGGATAGAGATGACAAAAAAATGATGCAACATCTCAACAACCAACTGGATTCAAGAACACCAATTTGCTCTTGCATTTGTGAGTATTACTGCAAAGGATATACTTTGTGTTTCTGCATGATAGAATCTGAAACCAAATCCTAAAACAAAAGACGATCACACAAGCAGAAGAACGTGTGGTGCAATCCCAGCTGATGGAGAAAAGCTCACAGGCTTCAAGATCGACTGAGTCAACATCCCTTATTCACCATGCAGCAAACCTGGACCGCATCCAAATGTCTGTGTGTCACACTTAAAAGAAGTGCTTTGTAATTACATCACAGTACTGGAGCTTCAATGCGACTGTGCTGGAGGGAAAAATATGTGTGTTTTTTTTTTTTCACATTTTGAAATAATAGTAATTCATTGTTTGTTGCTGTGATCTGAAAGCCTTGTTTGGATTCAGCGTAAACCGCTAGAAATCTATTAGCTGTGGGTAACATCAGAAAGCGCCAAACAAATAAGGCAAGGGGGAGGGAATGTGAATAATCAAAGCGAAGTGGGTGTTTGGGGGGGAGTGTGTCATCTGCACAGCACATTGAGTGAGAGTGCAGGCAACGGCCCAGTCTTTTTTGGCATTGCATTGCCAGCCAGGGTTTGTATTTGCATTTCAGTGCGACTTTCTGGTCATGTGTGTGAAGGCGAGAATAAAATGGCTTCCATCATTCTTTTTTTTCCATGGCCATCCATGTATGCGAGCAGTGGTCTGATGCGGTTGACCCTGCAGCCTCAGAGTTGGAGGAAGAAGAGGAGGAGGGAGGAAGAGGGAGGGAAAACAGGTGTGAGCCAGGCTGGTGGCTGGGCAGATGGTCCCTAGAAGATGCTGCAGAAGCTGGACCACAGAGCAGCATGACTTTAATGCAAGCGTGTTCCTGGGTGTAAACACACTCGCTTTCACATGTGTAATCACAGCATTTCTCATTTACTCTCCCGAACATCACCGGCTCTGTTTACCTTTCATTTACTGGTTCTTTCTCTCTGTATTTTGCTGTCATTCTCTTTGCCAAGACACACACACACACACACACACACACATGCACACTACAGGCAGTGGTCCCTTCTTTCAAGTCACAATTATAATTCAAGACCCAGTAGTCGCACACCTTACTTTCCTAGCCTCAAATTTTCAGTTTTTGGCAATTTTAACAACAATTTATAAGTATAAATACAAGTTTAACATGAATTTATACCAGGTTTTTGTAAAGTGGGGCTGGACCAAGGTCTTTCTAAAGGAGTGTGGGTTCTCTCTGTATTCCTTCCACAGCCAAAAAACAGGACTGTTAGGTTAACTGGTTGCTCCAAATTTTCTCTAGGTATGAGGTGTCATTGTTGCCTTGTACCAGGCAGGGATCTGTTTAGGAAGGACCCATCCTATCACCAATGGCAACTGGAGATAGGCACCAGCTCACACCATGGATGGATGGATGGATGGGTAGTTGGATAGATAGATGCATTCAGCATTTAGACTTTCTTCGCATGCTTTTCTTCTTGGCCAGACGTGGAAAACGCTCAAATCAAATTCCAGACTTTTCCACAGTGCGCTGGGAACCTTTTAGTAAAATGAATTTAAACGCTAATGAACATCTTTCTCTGCGCATTTAGGCCGACATTAAATTAAATTAGCTAAATATAACCTGCTTAATAACACGCGCGTATTGGATTAACAGATGACTAAATATGTATTATTCAGTAAAAATTGCTCAAACATTTGTAACTCTTTTATACAATTAGGCTGAGTTGAACGCTTTACTGGAGTCTTTCTGTCGCGCACTTTAAAAAGAAAAAAAAATCCCCGGCTGTCTGGTTCTCCAGCAGATATTTTCCTCCCTCTCTAATCTGAGCCGTGAGAACCGTCTGCTTTATCTGCAGCAGGTTGAGCCAGAGTCGCTTCACGCCCTGTAAACCCGCATGTCTGTGCTTTTCCCAGCCGGAGCAAAATGATTCCCACTGGAGGAAAATATAGAGTGCAGCCTTTAATTTCAGGACTGCACTACTTTGTAATAAATAAAAAAAAAGAAAAGAAAAAGCGGCGGTGAGATGGAGGCCAATAGAAATAGAAGGAGCGCCTTTTCCGCGCTCTTTGGATGACAAAGCTACAGAAGGGTGATGATTAAAAAGTTCATATGGCTAATTAAAAAAGATGCGCTCCGAGGAGAAATTATGAGAAAAACAAGTTTCACTCCTAAAGCAAAGAGCAAAATATTTTATTAATTTTCTAAACACAATATTCGCCGAATAGATTTATTGCTGAAGTGAAATCAATCAAAAATGTAAAGAAATCAAACCTATATTATCGGAGATTCATTGGAATAAAAATAACCCCCAAACTGAATGCCTTGAAGGTTGCTGCCAACAAACATAAACATGTTTACATGAAAGCTGATGTCACGATTTCAACAATCTGTAATTTATGGAAATCCAAAAACCTCTGTTGTATGACTTACGCCTATTCGGTTTCCCTAATCTTAATGAAATTTACCCTGTGACCAGAAACTCTTTGTTCGCATGTGCACCAACAAAATCAGACAAACATCCGTTTTTTTATTATATACAACAGATGTAAGCAAGACTAGAACAGGCAAGGAATTCACTACAAAAGGTCATTAAACAGAACATAATGAATCGGATATCAACATTCCATGCATAATTGTGTTTATGTTTCAGTAATTTGGCACCATCATAATAAAAAGAGCGCTGACTTACACTGAAAGGAGGCAGAAATTCCCACCATGCGGTACGGAGGTGTGTGCGGGATTAATAATTTCCAGTCCTTTTCACGCGGTGATCCGCCGCCTGTGTCGGGAAGACGAAAACTACAACGTCCAGCCAGCGCTCGAGATCTTCTTCGGTTTCCTTCCAGCAGCTCAGAAATGGGGTTGAAACTCCCACGAAAGACAGAAAATATCAGGCGCTTCTCACTTATAGACGGTGGGAACAACCACTGAGATCTTCAGGGTGGGAGTCTTCTCGAGAGGTGAGGAGGAGATGCGAAGGGAGGATGCAGAAGATAAACGTCTTTCTTTCTGTGTTTGGTTTTCTGTCCTCCTTTCTGTCAAATTCCTATATGCGTCTATTGCGGAATTCCAACCAAAAGTAGTTGTTTTAAGGATGAGAAAGAAACCCTCGGGCTCAGCGCTCAGGTTTGTTGTATTCTGCGTCTCCCTCAGCGTGGGGAAGAGGAGTAGCGACGCTCTGCCTCCAGTCGGCGGTGCGCAGCAGAGCCAGGTGGCAAGGGGTGGGACTGAGGAGCTGCTGAGGAGGAGGAGGAAGAGGAGGAGGAGGAGGAGGAGGAGAGAGGCCAGCAGTCTGCGTGTGTGTGTCCTAAAACAGGTTGGAAAAAAGCAGGGTCAGAGGAAGTCAAGGTGTTCATCATGTGGACTACCTGAGGTTCTGTTCTCATCTTAGAAGGAGCATTTTTGTTGATTCAAGGTAATCTGTCCTCAAATGGTAGTTATGGAGTTAATACACGTTTTTTAAATCTACCAGTACTAGGCATATAGAGACTGAACATTTCCCCATTCGTCTTTGCAAAATAGCTCAAGCTCAGTCAGATTGGATGGATAGTTACTGTGAACATATGTTTTTAAATCATACCACAGATTCCCAATGGCATTTAGATCTGGAATTTTACTGTCCCACTCATATAATCTGAACCATTCCAGTCCACAAGGTTTTCATCTTCTCCAAACTGAACAAGAATTCAAAGATTAAATTAATAGGAATAAATGGTACAGTAAAAAAAAAGTTGGATTTTATTCCAGACATTATTCAGAGGTGTTGTTTTTGCTGTTTTTGACTCACGTCAATCTCTAGTGATCCTTGGGTCTTTCTCAGGATTACTTGCACGCACATATGGACCAGAACATACCAGCCAAAAGTCTGAGTTCACTGCCATGTGTGAGTGTGTGGAGAAAAAAAATAAAAGACTGGGCTGCATGATGTATGCCTGCATTTCACACACACACACACACACACACACACACACACACACACACACACACACACACACACACACACACACACACACACACACACACACACATCTTTCCCTGCACTGGAAAAGGCCCAGGCAGACTGGCCCACTGTAACCCAAGGCAAACACTTTCCCTAGACCATCTGGAAGTCATCTCACCCGCAGAGCCAGTGAAAGCACAGAGCAGAAGGTAAGTTTACAACTCAGTGACAACAACCGGTCCTCTTGAACTGCATGGCTGAACAAGTCATGCACCACTGTCTGTTCACAACATGTCATCAAACATTTATCGTGCTCATTTTAGTTGTGTTGACCAGTTCATTGGCCGTATAAACGTCATCCTCTCTGCTAGAAGAAAGGACCATCTCAAAAAATGAATCCCATCATTAATAAAGTTCTCTGGATTATAAAGCAACATAAAACAGATTTTATTTTACTGTGTACAGTATGAAAAAAATACTTTTTGGTGCACAACTGATATTGAGCACACTGTTTCCACAGTGCATTAATGGCAATTAATGGTAATTGTTTGCAACTGTGGTGCCTTTCTTTCTATTTTGTATTTCTCCTTTCTTAATTTCTCCTTGTTCGTTTTAAAAAGCTTAGCTGTAAGGTTACTTTAAAAGCAGCATTGACAGATAGTTTCTAAATCTATGCCTTTACTTATATGTTCATGTCTGCCTCCTTTTGCCAATTCCTAACAAAGGCAGTGTGCTACAGTGCCTTCCAAAAACATTATACTTATTTCCTTATCATATACTTCACATTTATCTGCATTGCAACCAAAAACCTCAGGTTTTTGGGATTTTACGCGACAGACTAACACAAAGTAGTGCATAATTGTGAAACAGAAGGAAAATGAGACACTGATTTAAAAATGTTGGTAGGTATATTCATTCATCTCCATGGTTTAATAGTTTCACTGCGATTACAGGTGCAAGTCCTTTGGATATACTGTGTCTCTACCAGCTTTGCAGATCTACAGACTGAAATTCTGCTTTTTGGAATAGCTTAAGATTGGTCAGATCTGAAAGTGTCTGAAAGTGTGAGCATAGATGTGCCAAACGTTTCTTTGCTGAAATTAGGTTCATGCCATTGTAACCCAATGGAAAACCATTCTTTAGTATTCTCCAGCCTCTAGCATGTTTTCAGGAATAATGACGGTTTTTGATTGTGTCCTTTTGTTTCGAGATTTTATTTTTCATGTATGTTGTCCAGAGAAGATGCGGGTGAAGGTCTTTCTTAGTCTCATTGACTGTCTTAACTCGGTGCAGTGGGTGACTAGTCCCACACACAAACATGGACACACATTAGACCCTTCACTGTCCACTTTTAAAACTTTTTTAAAAACACATCTCTATTTTTTGCTTTTGACACAATCTGGGACATCTTTTTAAAAATCTGTCTTATTTGTTTTATTGATTTCATTCTTGCTTTTAACTTTTTATTTTTTTGGTTCTTTTCTTGTTTTATTTTTTAAATTGTTCCTGATTTTAAATGTTCAGCACTTTGTTGCAGCTGTGGCTGTTGTAATTGCTTTGTAAATAAAGTAAAGTAGGTATGTTTTCTTCCATTATTTCTCCATCTATCCTCCCTCTCTGAGCAGTTTCCCTGTGTGGCTGAAGAAAAACATCCCCACAGCATAATGCTGCCACCACTATCATTCATTATGGGAAAGGTGTGTTCAGGGTGTTTTGGTCTTGTCTGACCACACCTTCTTCCACATCTTTGCTGTGCTTCCTTGTGCGCAAAAGGGAATTTGTTTGCCTTTCTTTTAACAAGTAAACAGTCTTGTCTCTCTTCCATTGGGCCAGATTTATAAAGTGCAGATTTGACAGCAATTGGTTGTACTGGGTTTTATTTAGGAGTAGAAATATAAAAGGGTGTCACATGTTTCAGATATATGTGCGTTTAAAAGTTCGAAAGGCACTTTGTGTTGGCAAATCACATAAATACCAATAAAATTCATTGAAGTTTGAGGTTATTTTGTGACAAAAGTGAAAGGATCAGTATATACAATCACAAAGTTGAACAGGAGTGGAGTCAGAGGTAAAACAGAATGACAAGACTGGGAAAGTAAATGAGACACAACACAGGAAGAATTGCAGTGATTAGGTATGTGAGAAATATCACTTCTAAACACATGAGAAGTTGAAAAAGGTGCTGAAACAATGTGGCCCACTCAAAGCGAGCCACCAAATGTAGTCAGAGAAAGCAAAGTAGTCTGTGAGGATGCCGTCACTCCTCACCTATTTGTGTCCTCTGCTCCGCTCCCAGAGAGCAAGTCTCATGACAATCGCAGCGAAACATCTTGACAGCTGGAGGCACAAGGATAGGCGTTGAGGAAACCTGCAAGGGGAAAAAGAATAGGCCAATGGTCTGTGTACATGTCTGTGTGTGTGTCCTGTGATAATGGTGTGTGAGAGCAGGAAACACACAGTGCCTGTTTTTGCTGCAGGGGTTCCTGGAAGTCAGCCGCCCAATGTGATTGGCGGCTCTGACACACACATGCAAACACACCCACACACATGCACGCACAGGATACCTCGCCTCTGAAAGGGAAAAACATGCTGTGTCTGATACATGTGGAACTAGACAAGCAGACTTCCTGCATTTTCCCACCTACTGGGCGGCCACCTGTAACACATTCATAAACACATGTGCAAACACACACATACACACACAAAAGACAAATATAAGTTGAGAGTTGACAGTAAACAAGTGCCAATTGAATCCCTGTAATTATCTGTCATTTAATCAGCATTGCTAGAGGCTCAGCAGCCCATCATCAACATCATCAACACTGCTGCTGACAAAAGCTGGAGGTTAAAAGGAAGAGAAACAAATAAATCCAACCTTACCTGGTGCTGAGTGTCACTGCGCTCTCTGACCTGTGTAGTACATGAGCATGCTTGAACCTATTTTTGTATTGCATATTAGGGAACTGACTATTCATGCAAAATACAGCCAGTTACAAAGAGCAAAAAGGTGTTTGTTATTTTAGTCACCCAAAAGGTCAGAGTACCATACTCAGAGAGTTATCTGTGTTGTCTATTATTGCTTGTTAGGTTCTTGCCATAAAAGTTAATTCAGTTGTGTTTAGTTTCTTACTTATTTCTTGTGTCCTTTCTTCTCTCTATATTGGCTTGTTCTCTTATGTTAGTGTTTTTCACTTTTGATTTATAGATCATGTCTGTTCATTAAAGTTAAACTCTGTTTGTGGTTCTTATGCAACATTCAAACAGCAGGCAAATGCAATTTTTTTGCCCCTATGCGACCCATATACAACTTTTCGATGGCAGTCTGAATTCAGATTTTAACACCTCCAAACAATTTTTACTACTTCCACATGTCTAAATCGGATACATATCCAATGGTTTTCAAGGGGTCCGCAGTTAGATAGGACATGCCGCATTTCCTCCGACATTTAAGTCATTGTCGTGTCTCCTACTACACATCCATGCAGACTTCTCTACAGATGTACCCAGTGCTCCACAAAAGGCCACTGTAATTAGTTATGCTCTCTTTTTTCTTACCTTTCATCGTCTTGTTATGATGCCATCATAATATTGTCGGCTCCCATTGCCCAACAACTTAGAAATGATACACAGACACCAACATTCATTTTTACGTCTGTAAACAGTGTACTGCTGTGCCCCGTCAATATACTCTTTCTGCGCATGCAGAAGGTCATGAACCACCCAGACTGATGTCTAATGATGTTTGCAATTAAATAGCAGCTTGAATAACCATGCAAAAAAAGTATTTCAGCAAAAAATAGAATTGAACATCAAGACCTGCTGTGTGAACAAATCCTTGGACTCCTTTCCTCAGTTTTCTGCTCAGTACTCTCCCTCAACTGTTCTGCATTCCCCTGATTAGACTCACCTGGTTTCCATGTCACTCATCAGACCTCTGTATTTAGGTTCCCTTCTTGCTGGACTCTTCTGTTACACTCACCCCGATTGATGTCCTGTTCTGTCTGTGCCATTTCTGTCATGATCCACAGATGTTTGGGTTTTGGTTTTCTTTTAGGTCTGTGTTTTGACATGTCCTGTGCTGTCTTATGTTTTTTTTGGTATTGTATTATTCAGTTCAATTCCCTGTGTTCATTCTTGTTAGTAAATTGTTGGCTTTTAAGTGCATTATTTTGTGTATCAGTTTCTTAGTTTATTCTTGTGTTCTGTTCTCTTTACATTTGGATGTATTTCTCTAAGATCTCTGTTTATCTTCCTCTGTAGTTTAAAAGTTTCTTTGTGTCTCAGCTAAGCTCCATCTGTGTTAATTAGTCTCTCTCCCTCTGCTTCCCCATTTACAATCCATTACAGCTGCTCTCCTCTGATTTCTCTTTTTGGTTGGCTCATTTCAACACCACTGCTTCAGTATGTAAACTCCTGTTTTCTCTCTGTTCATTGCTGAATTCTTTCATTGACTACCCGTTATTCTGTCATGACTACTACGTAACTCCATTACCCCGTCTTTTATTCTTCCTATGCTCCATGACCTGCTTCTCCTGCGATCCCCCTTGTAAATTTGCTTTATTTTTTTGTTCCTTTAAAACTTTGTTTTGCCACAGCTACACTCTGCACTTGGGTCTTTTGCCAACCACACCATGAACATCTATTTAAGTCTGTGTTCATAATTAAACCCTTTTTCATTCATTTGATGCTTTAGTTCTTCCTGCATTTGGGTCCCACCAAACAAACATGCTTTTCATATTTTACTGATATGATCTTGAAATGCTTTTCTAATATTGTGCAGCCCTTATACTATACTATACTATACTATACTATACTATACTATACTATACTATACTATACTATACTATACTATACTATACTATACTATACTATACTATACTATACTATACTATACTATACTATGCTATGCTATGCTATGCTATGCTATGCTATGCTATGCTATGCTATGCTATGCTATGCTATGCTATGCAATGCTATACTATACTATACTATACTATACTATACTATACTATGCTATGCTATGCTATGCTATGCTATGCTATGCAATGCTATACTATCTTATTCAATGCTTTGTAATCCAAAGCAATGCCATGCTATACTGCTGTGTTGTAGCCTAGTATTTTTTTCTCTATGGTAAAGTCTACTGGTTAGGAGAGGCACTGCAGAGAGTAAAGTGCAAAGGTAAAACAGCAGAAGTATATTAATTAAATGTCTGGTCTCTAATGTAAAGTATTCATGTAAAATATTTTAGAAACATTTAAAATGCGCTAAAGTAGACTGAGTAAGTAAACAACATAACAAGCATTTCTCACAACACAGCAATACAGTATAATCCAGCATAACTGACAAAACCATTTTTATCAAATAGTCAGTGCTGCTTATCACCATAAATTTGTGCACAAAATGTTAATGAAGTTATGAATTTGACCAATTGGTTGTTGTGTAAACACTGGTATTTATTTTGTGTGGGCATAATGATCGGTTGTAATGTGAAATAGATGATGAACTATTGTAAAAGGACATATTACCTTCAAATGGAGCATAAATGCCAACCAGTGTTTTAGATAGTTACTCATACATTAGTATTAAATCAGTTTAGTATAACACTGTAAGAATACCTTTTGACCTTGACCAGGTGACTGTTTAACTGCACAAAATAGGAACAGATGCTGGGATTATGGCACAAAAGGACATTGAGGAATGTTGTTCTGCATGAAAAACAGATAAAAAATTCCACTAGTGAATAAGGTGCTCCGTTCCAAACAACAACAGCAACAACCAGAGTAACACATGTTTGGAATTGAAGACATTTATTTGAGAGCATTCCTGAAAGGCTAAATTCCTCAGCACATTGAATTGGTCAGAAAACTCATTATCAGCAAAATTGAGGTTACACCACGAAGTAGATCCTTTTTCTGAGAGCCACGTCCAAGGTAACATCAGCTTTCTGAGATTTCCCCAAATGATTTAGACAGTAAAATTCTCATGAATCTGTAATAGAAAAGAAAGAAAAATGGCATTGAGCCACACACTGAATACCCTCATCGGGTTAATTAGTTTCATTGAACAGGTCAGGGATTGTGTTAACTCCCACAAAGTTTGAATCAGTCATTTCAGGATATTTTGTTTGACCTTTCCTGCAAACAATATATTTTTGAACAAAACTATTGTAAAACAATTACATATTTACAAATGAAATAAAAGAAAAATTACAGCTTGCAAAACAAAAAATCTTACTTAAATTTGATCATTTAAAAATAAGCAATGTGGTTTTTTTCTTTCTCCCACAGCTTCTATCTAGATGGAAAGGATTAGTGGAGAGAATGTTAAAAAAGTCTGAGATGCATACAGGGATAGCAACTGCAGTGCAGCATCATATACAGGTCCTTCTCAAAACATTAGCATATTGTGATAAAGTTCATTATTTTCTATAATGTAATGATGAAAATTTAATATTCATATATTTTAGATTCATTGCACACTAACTGAAATATTTCAGGTCTTTTATTGTCTTAATACGGATGATTGTGGCATACAGCTCATGAAAACCCAAAATTCCTATCTCACAAAATTACCATATTTCATCCGACCAATAAAAGAAAAGTGTTTTTAATACAAAAAACATCAACCTTCAAATAATCATGTACAGTTATGCACTCAATACTTGGTCGGGAATCCTTTTGCAGAAATGACTGCTTCAATGCGGCGTGGCATGGAGGCAATCAGCCTGTGGCACTGCTGAGGTCTTATGGAGGCCCAGGATGCTTCGATAGCAGCCTTTAGCTCATCCAGAGTGTTGGGTCTTGAGTCTCTCAACGTTCTCTTCACAATATCCCACAGATTCTCTATGGGGTTCAGGTCAGGAGAGTTGGCAGGCCAATTGAGCACAGTGATACCATGGTCAGTAAACCATTTACCAGTGGTTTTGGCACTGTGTGCAGGTGCCAGGTCGTGCTGAAAAATGAAATCTTCATCTCCATAAAGCTTTTCAGCAGATGGAAGCATGAAGTGTTCCAAAATCTCCTGATAGCTAGCTGCATTGACCCTGCCCTTGATAAAACACAGTGGACCAACACCAGCAGCTGACACGGCACCCCAGACCATCACTGACTGTGGGTTCTTGACACTGGACTTCTGGCATTTTGGCATTTCCTTCTCCCCAGTCTTCCTCCAGACTCTGGCACCTTGATTTCTGAATGACATGCAGAATTTGCTTTCATCCGAAAAAAGTACTTTGGACCACTGAGCAACAGTCCAGTGCTGCTTCTCTGTAGCCCAGGTCAGGCGCTTCTGCCGCTGTTTCTGGTTCAAAAGTGGCTTGACCTGGGGAATGCGGCACCTGTAGCCCATTTCCTGCACACGCCTGGGCACGGTGGCTCTGGATGTTTCTACTCCAGACTCAGTCCACTGCTTCTGCAGGTCCACCAAGGTCTGGAATCGGCCCTTCTCCACAATCTTCCTCAGGGTCCGGTCACCTCTTCTCGTTGTGCAGCGTTTTCTGCCACACTTTTTCCTTCCCACAGACTTCCCACTGAGGTGCCTTGATACAGCACTCTGGGAACAGCCTATTCGTTCAGAAATTTCTTTCTGTGTCTTACCCTCTTGATTGAGGGTGTCAATAGTGGCCTTCTGGACAGCAGTCAGGTCGGCAGTCTTACCCATGATTGGGGTTTTGAGTGATGAACCAGGCTGGGAGTTTTAAAGGCCTCAGGAATCGTTTGCAGGTGTTTAGAGTTAACTCGTTGATTCAGATGATTAGGTTCATAGCTCGTTTAGAGACCCTTTTAATGATATGCTAATTTTGTGAGATAGGAATTTTGGGTTTTCATGAGCTGTATGCCAAAATCATCCGTATTAAGACAATAAAAGACCTGAAATATTTCAGTTAGTGTGCAATGAATCTAAAATATATGAATGTTAAATTTTCATCATTACATTATGGAAAATAATGAACTTTATCACAATATGCTAATTTTTTGAGAAGGACCTGTACAGGTACCGGTTCTAGAGAGGTATCTTATTCACTGAGGTATTGCAGAATCCAGCCCACACTCTGGCTTGTTGCAAAGGAGAGGTAAGTGGGCGAAAACTGACAGCCTCACCTTATTCCTGGAGAATAAAAATTTGAATTTCCAACTTGCACAGACTGCATTTCAAGCATCTTGACAGCATGCAGTAACTTAAAATCAGAATGCAGAAAATAATACACCAGCAAGTTACAGTGCATATATAACTCCACGTACATTGTGGAATAGACTGCATTTTCAACTCATTTAGACTGAACACGTTCTTTGGATTTTTGTTGTTTGTTTGTTTTAATTCTTGACTTTCTGCTCAGTTTGGGTTGCATATTGAAAAGGAAATGTTAACATACTGGTTAAAGAGATTTTTTGGTTTGTTCTATCAGTCAGACTGGCAGAAATAATTTTTGGTTCCAGATTATTAAAATTATTTACCAAACATAATCATTTTTTTATTGTGCCTAATCTATAGGCTCTTTTACTACAAAATCAATTTGGAGGAAGGCTCGGGTGGAGGCTTGAAGAAAGAGACATAATATACATCTCACATGGGATTCAGTATCTCTAACCATTTTAGCTTTTCTTGTAAAACAAACAAAAAAGTGACAACCTAAAAAACCTCATATAACCCAAATACAAAAGAAAAAAAAAGAATAAAAAAACAACAGCTGGTCTTTTTAAGGTGTGGCTTGATGAAGAACTGTGAATAGTCCATGCTTAGGGAGGGTGGGGTCATTGAGGATTGTGGTGGCTCCAGTGTTGCCAGGTGTACGATAATTATTGTATTTGTACGATAATTTTTCTCTCTGTATGATGTACGATCAACATTCCTAAAAAAGGCCAAATGTACGATAATTTGACCATTCTGTGAATGTGTGGTTGTAATCAGTCGTCATCAGCCTATCGTCTGTCGGAGTTTTTTGTGAACCTTGAAGGCATCTGTGTCCGGATTCGGAAACAAATGCTGGAAATTCCAGGTAATCGCGCTTTTCTAAATGTGACCTATGTGTGACGTGATGCGTTGTCCTCAGAACAACAGCCATGATTGGCTGAATAGTCCACTGCGCCCGCCCATGATTGAGGAAAAGAAAAAAAAGAAAAGAAGAAGAAGCAGCTGTTGATAAATCCATTCCGTACTGACGCCACAAAACTGCGAGTGCCTGTTAGATGCTATTCAACACATCAACAGTGTACGATAATTTCCCTCAAAATACGATAATTGTATGTCTCTAGTACGATAATCCTACATTTCTCACCTGGTAACACTGGGCGGCTCCTTTGTGGACCCTGGAGTGATCTGCCCACAGGACTCTGCAGTCCTGCTGATCATTTCCGCTGTCTTCCTTACTCTCTGTAGGAGTCTACAATCTGTAGATTACAATTATTAAAGTCACCAGCGACAATAAAGGCTCCAGCAAGGTGAGCCGTTTACACTTTGCACTTTGCTGAGGGCTGCCATGGAGCTAACCCTGGAGGTATGTAAACGGTAACAAAAAACACAGCATTAAATTTCCTTGATACATAATAGGGACGGCACTTCAACATTAAAAACTTTTAATCTGGGAAACAGTGCTAACAAACAATTCATGTGTCCCCACACCTGAGATGCTGATTAATACAAACACACCTCCTCCTTTAGCCTTAGGCTTTGGTCCTGTCCGCTCAGTGTACTAAGTGGGTTTGAAGCTGCATGCCGCATTCCAGGAACTTATCTAAGAGCCATGCCTTGGAGAAAGTTGGAGGGCAGCCCTCTCTCATCTCTCACTGTGTTGTAAGCATGGCTCTTAGTTCGTCCAGTTTATTCTCAAGAAACAAGAAACAACGTTTTGCTAGCAGGAGGCTGGGTAGTGGTGGATGGCTAGCTCAAGCTTTTAGACTAGCATTCAGGCCTGCCCTCTTGCCTTGCTTGTAACGCTGTCTTCATAGTGCCCTTCTGGGGTCAGCCTGTTCACTGGAGCTCGGTCCCTTCCTGGAGGTGGTGGTGGCAGTGTGAGCAAACGTTCCATTGTTGCTCCGGTGTAGAACCAGTAAAATCAAAGTGACTGTGCAAGATGGCAATGTCCAGCAATAGCTGCCTGTCATATGTTAGCAGTGCACAGGATCTGTCAGCTGCTGAAAAGCAGAGAACACAGAAAACATACAAAAATGAAGAAAAACCTAACTTTTGAGAGTGGAGCAAGCAAACAAGTCAGCCAGGGGGTGCCATGGTAACAAAAAATAAAAATCCCAAACAGATCAGTAAGACTTTTGCCTATTTAAACAAACGTCACATAAACATAATATTTAGTCATCACTGCATAGTAGCCTAAGTAAAAAGTTGTGAATTGTTTTAACACAGAAACTATATGAAGACAAGGCTTCGGGAAAAAGAAATCAATTTAAAGGACCGGATTATAGATTCTAGTTTATTGATTACAGGGAAATATCAGCAAAAAAATAATCAATAACAAATTCACATGTTCCTAAAACTGTCATTGTGACTTAAGACAGCCTCCTCTGTTTGCTGTTTGTGTTGCAGCTTTGATAAACAGCTCAGAGTTTCAAAGTCTTTCCAGCTTTACAAAGCCTTCTCGGTCCAGAGATTTCTTTCAGTTGCATTTATAACCTCTTGAACCAAATTGTACCTACGTCTGTGAGCTGAGTTCGTCCTTTCTAGGTGCTAACAAGAAAACAAATTACAAATTCAGTACATATGTTACTTTTTTAAAAACACATATCTTTTATGCATCTAGAAAATAAAAAAAAATAATAACACTTAACAATTTCAATGCAATTTAAATTCTAGAGCCTCAACCACTAGCAACAGGTTAATCTCCATCAAAATTCATTACTAGGCCAGCTAAAGGACCCCTTAATCAGCACAGAGAGCTACCGTTGACTGCAAATCAAAATGTCAATAGCTGATCAACAGAGACTATAAAAATTGATCATATTATTAAGTTTAAAGTTGAACGTATTCAAATTAAGAATCAGCATAAATACAGAATAGACAACTATGACTACTGACTGCTGTAACCGCTTTATCACAGTTACCCATTCCAGGCAAAGAGCTTCCAATTTCCCTTTTTAGCTTTAAATAGGTTACTACAATTCCATAGGTAAGTTTGAATTATGTTACATAATTACTGCAGAAAAATAGCACAACACGGTACTGGAGCTCAGTCCTCTCCTCACGTGGACAAAGTAGGTGGAACACCTCGAACAAAGAACACTCATCATTATATACTCTAGGCTCCGCCTTGTTACAGGAAACAGAGCACCAATCTCAGTGTATCAGTAAATGTATGCGTCAGCCTGGAGCGACTTTAACTGGATTGAGCAGTGTGGTCAGTAGGTGTGATGAAACCTAATCTAGTGTGTGTGCAGCAATAAATCTTCTAATAAGGCCTTTAATGGGCAGGTCACATATTTTTCTTCCAATGTTCTTATAAGGAGACAGGTAACTTTAAGAAAACTCTAACACTGCAAACACAAATTTCTGATTGGCTGAATTTGTCCACAGTATAAAATGTCTTCAAAGCACAGATATTGGTCAGAAACCTGAAATCAAATTCTTTTTGAATGAGAAGTATGTGGCTGCTAGCATCATTCTCTGACCTCACAACTCTCGTTCCTTTTAGGTTCACATATTCACCAAAATTCTAAAACCTGAAGTGTAAAGTACCTTTTCTTTCTTTCCTCCAAGTTTTATCTGGGCAATCCCATTAATGTTTTTACTGAGGGTCTGGTCCCATATGACTTGGCATTCAACTTCCCATAGTGGTCTGGTACACTTCTGTTTTGTGGACTGAGTTAGCAGCTTTTTTTTTTAAACTTGTTGTTGTTTTTGCTGTTTGCTGTTCTTTTGTATTTGCAACATTTCCTCGTTAGCTTCTGTCTATTTTCTGTGATTGCAGCAATTTTCTTTTGCAGCATTTTTCTGTTGCATTGTTTGTTTGTGTTTGTGTGTTTTGGAGTTCGCATCATTCACAAATTATGGAGTTATCATCATTAGCACGTTTTTGGTGTTTGCTGCGCGTTTGCATCTGTCGCCCACTGTACCTTCCAACCTTCAAAACTCAAACCTAATTTTTTACTCATTGAATTATAAATTATTTATTATCCTATGTGTAGTCATGAACCAATGGAAAGTTAGACCAGTTACCTGTTGCTAATGCACCAACCAGAGGAAACATCATGCAATAACCTGAAGAGGTTTCCAGTTGTGGGAGCACATAATAACATTAAAAGTCTATAGTTATATATTATTGGTACCATAGGTTTGTACACTCAGAAGGTGCCCAAACAAGTCAACGGTAACAGGGGGAGGTCACAATGAAAGATTGCAGTCCAACGTGGGGTAAAATTCTCTGCAGAGGCAGGTGTTGGCAATAATCTCTTATTTCCTAAGATATTAAGTTCCCAGCCCTTACATATCTGTGCTGTTTACTGTTAACAAGATGATTGCAATTGTTTTTCAAGGTATTGCTTCTTGGAGAACCAAATAAGGAGCCAAGGTTGTTTGACTGACAGGATAGTAGGGGAAAAATTAACAAATACTTAAATGACATACAGGTAATGCACTTATTTTTATCTTTAGAATCAGGGTTGTGAAGTTGGGTTAAACAGAGGTAGAGACCCAACATCAAGTGTTTAGCAGTACGTGCAAACATCTGGCTTTCGGTAACTTACACTGTATATACAGTCACTGCCAAACATTGCTGTGACTGGCAGTGATGTCCCTGGTCCCATCCATCATCATCTCCCGGCTTGCTATACCTTACTTGCAGGCCTTGCTTCCGACTTCCCCGAATCATCAGCCAGATGGCCCTCACCAATGTACGCTCGCATTACACACCTGATATGAAGCTATCCGTCATCTGATAATGACCAAGCTGTGGCGGTCCCCCAGCTGGGGCCTATACTGAAGCACTGGGCACTGGAGGGTATCAGAGATAGGTGGTGGCGGGGCGTTGCACAGCCTGACTGCCCCTCTGATGGATTAATGCCAGGTCGTGATGATGGGGAGGGGGTGTGAGGGTGCTGAGGGGTGTCCCCTAATAGGATTCAGAGTTGCCCAGTGGAGCATGAAACAGGTGGAATCACAGAAAAGGACTGGGTAAAGGAAGAGGTGTGTGTCTGCAATGTCCAGCCAAACAAGACGGCTTAAGACAAGATCTCTTAAAGTGTTGTCCCTTTGTACCTGAGGTTTTAGAATGAGTGTAGAAACACAAACTAAAAAAATAGAAGATTTTTTATATAAAGTTAGTAAAGTACCTTAGTAAAGTTTTTGTAGCGCTTGAAACGTTTCTCATTTTGTCACAGTACAAAGAAAACATTGAACAAATTTTATAGACCTACACAAAGTCGTGCATCATTCTGAAGTGGAAAGAAGAGAAACATATTTTGTTTCCAATTTTTTTACATCTAAAAATCTTAATAGAGTACTGTGTTTTTGTATTCCACCCCCTTTACTCTGATTCCCCTAAAAAAATCCTGTGAATCCAATTTCCATTAGAAGTCATATAATTAGTAAAAAGAGTCCACCTGTGCTTAATTTATTCTCAGTTTAAATCCAGCTGTTTCTGAGTAGGCATAAGATGTTTGTTAGAGAACTATAATGAGAAAACAGCATCATGAAGGTCAGTGGACGTAGCAGAATGGTCAGGTTGTGGAGAAGTTTAAAGCAGGGTGAGGTTATACACAGTCCCCACAGTCTAACATGGCTGTGTCAGGCTGTAGGCATTTTCTTCAGCCAGGACAGGATAGCTGGTAAGAACTGTTGGAAGATTGGAGGCAAGTAAATACAATGTCATTTTGAAAAACAAAGAAATCCCTAAAAAATGCTAAGAGGATGCAAAAAAACTTATATTACATTAAATTTGTGATTGTGTTGTAACACAATTTCAGGAAGTTCAAAGGGTATGAATATTTTTGAATAGTATTTTATTTATATTTTTGTAATGGAGTTTATACGAAAATTCAACATGGAAGACTCACCACCCCCGCCACGTCCAATCACTCCTCTCTGGCTGCTCCAATCAACGGCAGGTCTGCACTCCTCCTCAGCCAATCATCTCCCAGGGCATCACTTTTAAAGACCCTCTGCATGGAAAACACCGCTCTTCTGCTGTGCTTCGACCCTCCTCCACCCCTTCTCCACCATGGGCTCCCAACTCCTTCCATACCAAGGCCTACACCACCACCAGGATCGGATCCAAGGGGGGGAAGACGTACCTAATCATAATCCTAAGATGTTTATTCAAACCTACTTCATCCTCAGCGTTTACGTCTCCCTCAGGGGTCAGAGCGCCAAAGAAATAATCTTTAATTAATAAATTCTTTAACCGTCTTCTTGTTGTTTCTCCTTTATGTGAGTCTTTCCAGGTTGTATTAACACCGCATATGGAAAAATTGCACTGAACAAGTGCAAATGAAAGAAAGAAACTGCTTTTTTTAACCTAAATTATTGCCATCCACACGTTTGAATTAAATATGCTCAAATGTGATGACCTATTCAATACAATACTTTACTTGTTAAAAATATCTTGGTGTCAGGTTGATTGACAACAGAAAAATGCCTTAATGGCATATGCTGAGTGTAATGTAGTAGTGTTTCCGACTTTCTGCATGCTGCTGGACAGTGAAGAAAACTGGCAGTGGCACCACAGATACATTACACACAGATGCATGAGCTTGTGTGCACATACAGACACGCAGTTAAACTACAGCTCTCATACACACACAGAAAGACACACATTTACTTATCGCCAGTTCTCATTAGTAAAGTTGGCGTGTTCAAGCTACGCGGGGGCGCCTGCAGCAGTCTTTGGGAGTTGGAAGAGCCATTTGTCAGTGGAAAACAATTAGTGGAGAATGATCCGTCCCATTGGTTTTAATGAGTACAGTCGGGTCACTCCACTCACAGCAGCAACACGAAGAGGTCATCAAAGGCTGAAAACAACACACACCCATATCACACTCACACAGAAGTGAAGAAACATACACACACGGGCATTATATGCATATTTAAGCACACATTTCCACAAAACGTGGTGCAATCCACCCTAAGCCACATGCCTCTATTTCTCATCCCTTTCAAATAATTAATCTTCTTCTACATCAGTCATTTAGAAGTCATCATGGTAAGTGGAGAATTATGAATGGAAGGTTTCTGTACAAAAATATATGGCCTTGGACAGTAATCATAGTGTAATGGTTGAGTACGCTACAGTAGCATAAATAGTAGCCTCAATACTATGGCTATGTTAGCACAATGAAAGGGTCTTTTGACATGTTTCCCATCTGCAGTTTGCAATTTGATTGTTCAACTGCTGCTATAAAAACATAATTTGCATGTATTTACCTTCGGTATTTGTGTGAAGAGTGCTACCTAGTACTGCTTTACATTACATTAATTGTCCTTGCTTTTCTGTGTTACTTATAGCACAATTAAAACATGCACACACATGCTAAGAGGTGTTTACGTATTTTGTTTTTATTCCTGATGGTTGTGAGTTTTATGAAATTGGTTTTGTTGCAAGTTTCTGTAATAATTGGACAGACATGGACCAAGAAAAATGACAATATGTATAGCAGGCATAGGGTGTATGTGAAGGCTTTAAAAAGGTAACACTTCAAAATTGTTTAAAATTTCTATACCATTCCTACGATTTAAATATTTTTTAAAATAAGATAACAGAAGAAAATATGCTTCCTCCTCCCCTGCATATTGCTGCACACTGCTGGTTGCCTCAGCACCTTTCCCTGGCTTACAACAAAGGTAATGGTTAGTGTTTGGAAACTAAAGGAGCTTCACCCATCACTCATATTAAGGAAACAATGTTTTAAAAGTACAGTGAGCAAGCTATGAGCTGGATGTCTGTTAAACAGCCGACTGCAGGCCCTAACTGGGCAGATCCACAAAGGTCAGGTTGTTTTACTACCAGTGTCACTCTATACATCGCAGTACCATTAAAATGTATAATGTGTAATATATTTGACTCATTTAACAAATTTAGCTAAAAACTGCCGGCTAACTTTGGTGATTGTTTTTTTTGCTTGCATCATTCACACATGCATACATTTGAAAAACATAAAACCCTAAAACTATGCTGACTTTAAACTTCATTTCACTACTCATGACTGAAGTAGGTTTTGATCCTTGGCTTTCCAAGTATCTTTAGCTGACGGAGAGTGATCATAACTCAATTAGTCACGCTCCCTTTGTCTGTTTTTTTATTGTAACTGCAACATTCAAGTTTTATTTTATTTTAGCAGTAATACGAACAATAGACCCTTTTTTTGTTTGAAAGAAAAGTGATCATATCATGACAAACACTGTTTAAAATGCTGTTTAAAATACTTGTGTTAATACCATGACACTGTGAAACCTTTTTACTCAAAAGTTATTATAATGAGAAAATCTTATACTAACTCTTGCAATGTGTACATACTATATATTTGGAAATACTTTCTGATTTCTGATAGAGCTTACAAGCTCAGAGCAGCAAATAAAATGGGCAGTTTATTTGGTCTGTATTGGAATATGTCAAAGTTATTTTTCATGTCAGCTCAGCTAACAATTTTCATTAGTAGGAAAAATAGACTCATGCAAAAATAACAATCCTAAATTTGATTATCCCCAGGTCATAAATAGCTGCCAAAGTAAACTGGGCTGCCTACATATTTAGATCAATTACTAGCCCTGAAGCACATAAACCAAAGCTGACAGGGTCATTTTAATTAAACATGGCATACAGTAGATTTATGGTGCAAGCTGTTATCATGCTACTTGTGGTATTTGTTACATTACAATGATTTTTGTCCACTTATTTCATATAGATTAGAACAGTGGATCTCAAAACAGTTTATAACAAGTATCACCTAAATAGATTTTAGGAATTAGCACACGGGTAAAGATTTGATGGCCTATGGTATATTTGGAGTTTTTCATGTTGTTGTGTTATGTTTTAAAAATGAAAGACTAAAAGCATTTAACAAAGAGGGCATGTGAAGTCTTAATTGCAAGTGGTAAAATCAGAGGTTTCTCCCCAACTGCAAAATCCAATCTGTCTCCCTTGCATACAGTATAAAACATTGCAATAAATAAAGTTTATTCAAACCTCTGATAATGGGCCTATTTCACAAAATAGAAACCCTGACCAGATGTAGGGGAAAAACAACTTCCGCTTTCTGTTCCGTGTTAGTTGAAGTGTCACGGTCTCAGCTTGTAGCATACATTTTTCACATATTTTCAAAAGAAGAACTATTTATTTTTGTCATTTAATCATTTCCAGGTGATTAAAAATCTTAAAAGGGTTGGATTTAGGCCATTAGGTGTCATTTTCAACACAGTTCTGAGCCACATACAGAAAACGCTCAGAAGTAAAGTTTAACGTGTTTTTATTGTCAGCAAAGTAATCAGGGACGAGAACTGGAAACACCAACTGTACGGGAAGAAAGGACAAGGGACTGGTGAATAAACAGACAATGTATAGCAACTGCTTAAAGAGATCTGAGAATTGGCTTACTAAATTGCTGTTGCTTGAACCACCAGGGGTAGAGAGATTCAGAGTTTTAGCTTGCGAAGTGAGGTTGCTCAGTTGTCTTCTCAGTTGCTGGTTTGGTGCAAACCAGATGAAGCACAAGTGCCGATGCTTGGGATGGAGGGTGGAACAGGGTACGCTTATGCCTTGGTCCTGGAGTTGAAGGAAGCGGGAAGCCGCCAGCTTGGTCCGTGTCCGAAAAGTACAAACGGTTGGGAGAGAAATCCACAAGAAGGTAGATCCAATACTCAGTAGATGATTATCCAGATTGCTCAGAGTACGTCTGGAACGAAGTCGGGCCTCAGCAAGGTAAACAAAGCCTCAGGTAAAAACCTGCGAGGCAGCAAATACAAAAGTTACTAGAAGCACATGAACGAAGCAAAAATCAGTAGAGGCTGAGCTTGTTACCACTAAAGCAAACACTCTGGCATCGAAGTGCCGGCAGCCTCCCGCTTACACACACACACAACCACAAACACACAGACAGACTCTGACATACGGACCATATTGGTTGCGATTGCCAGCTTATTTTGCATTGATTTACATGACAGACAGAAAATATGTGTTCTCTTTGTCACAAAAAATCTGACAATATCATGTTGAACAACAGCTGCCAATTTTATATCCCAAATTTTGTTATTGAGGAGAACAATATACCAATCTATCCCAATAAATATTTAATACACACAATACTATTCACCAACATGTTGTTGCAGTGGTGGAATGTACAGAATGCAGAATGCAGAGATAACTAATTGCTATTAGCTTGTTTTGTTAACAGCAGTTAACCTGGTGACTGGCAACATAGCTTATGCAGGCACCATTATTTTTGTCTGATTAACTGTCATCTGCCTTTTCGTTAAGGGATTTCTTAAATTCTTTTCACCGCATTTCACTTTTGAGAAGTTTCTGTTGAAGGAAACATTTACTTAAGCAATTTATCTTTTTGATGGCGCTTATGAGCTTTGTACTATAATACTTTTTTTTAATTTTAGCTGACTTAATAAATGTTGACCAAGGTAAGTTCAGTACAACTGTACAAATTTTATATCTTGCAATTTATGTAACAAGAACTTTATATTTTAGCATCAGATGAACTGTCAGTCAGTCAGTCATTTTCTACCGCTTATTCCATAGTGGGTCGCAGGGGAGCTGGTGTACACCCTGGACAGGTCACCAGTCCATCACAGGGCAACACACAAACAACCACACACACACTCATTCATACACCTAAGGGCAATTTAGAGAGACCAATTAACCTAACAGGCTGTGGGAGGAAGCCGAAGTACCCGGTGAGAACCCACGCATGCACGGGGAGAACATGCAAACTCCATGCAGAAAGAGCCCCGGTTGGGAATCGGACCCAGGACCTTCTTGCTGCAAGGCAACAGTGCTACCAACAGCGCCACTGTGCAGCCCTCAGATGAACTGGCCTGACAAAAAGAAAACAGGGATTTTTTCTCCTCTAGATTTCTTACCAAAAATATTTACTCATTTTAATTAGTTTTTAGTTCAAACCATAGTTTTCACTGAGTAAACATGAAAAAAGTAAAATATCAGCCCATTATTTTTATATACTCTTCCTTTAATATCTCCTCTGCTTTCTGTCAAATAAAACAACCACAGTTTGCTCTCCAATGGTTCTTCAAACCCTTTCAAACTGCAAAGTGCTGACATATCAGGTAACAGGATACTCAGTGTCAGTATGTAATAGCTTGGGTTTGAGAAAAGGAGAATGATAAAGCGAAAATGGAGGCCACCAACGGTTCAAACAACATTCATGCCAAAAAGGGAAAATGTCCAACAACATCACCACCTCACCACCAACTCCATAATGGGCTGCTGATGGGAATTAAGCTGTTTAAAATGGGAACACCCAGAGGTACCATTCTGTTGTTTGTATGAAACCATACACTGAACATGACCCCCAGGTTAAGTTAAACAGTAAACAAGATCATTTTTTTATTAACAGGAAAGGCCTCACTAACTATGTGAGAATTCATTAATCAAAGTCAGTGGATTTGAATTAGCGCAGTTTATAGTTTATTCTTTGCAGTGTGGGGAAGCTGACAGACATATTGCAGCCAAGGTAAATCTAATCCTGGATTTGACAGCTGGAACATTATTGAGCTTTGAAAAGTTATGACGCTTCTTTCTCTAACTTTGGAAGCAACAAAGTTTTGATTTAACTACAGTACAGAGGGACCCCAGCTCAAACTAAACGTCTAATAAATTTTCTATAATAACTGATCACCTACCTATTGTATAAAAAGAGTTTGATCAAACCCACATCAAAATGTTCTGTCGTGCCAGTTTTCTAACTATGTGAACCCACTGTTGCACCATTGTATTTATGCAGCAATAACAGTCGATAACAATCTGTGTTATTTTGTCCGACTTTAGGTAAAATACAGAAAACTGTATAGGAGAACTGCCATACCTGGCTTCTGACCTTTACACACATGCATGTGGAATTTAATTATTAAGTAACAGGAAGTAACCAGATTTTTTTATTTTAGAACACGATTTTAATATTTTTTCCCTTGTTGTCATGGTTCAACCATAAACTTCAATGTAATTTTTGAGGCTTGGTTTGATGTATAAACACAAAGAAGTGCATATTTGCAATGAAGAAAAAAATATGTACATAGTTTTCAAACCTTTTTACAAATAGAAAATGTTCACAGGAATTTGTATTCATCTGCCTTTACTTTGATAACTCTATCTAATTCAAGTAAAATCTATTTTTTTCAGAACGTCGTTAATTAGTAGAACGGATCTATATGTGTGCAATTTAATCTCAGTATAAATGCAGCCGTTCTGCGAAGGCCTCAGAGGTTGGTTAGAGAACGTTAGTGAACCAACAGCATCAGGATGACGACAGCAGGCAGGTCAGAAATAAAGTTGCAGAGAAGTTTAAAGTAGGGTTGGTTTATAAAACATTTGTTAAAAACAATATTAAGCTCTTAAGTGATTCTTACATTACTTGTCATGCACAGCTGTCTATAACCACAGGCAAATGATCTCCTTCAGATAACAAAATCTCTTCACCAGACTGCACCCATCTTCTTTCCATCATTCTCAATAAAGCACCCATGCACATATCGATACTCTTATTTGTTTGTGTTTTCAGCATCAAATTATTAATTTGGTGTGTTTATGGCTTCTCAACATTCATGAAAACAGACACACACTTGAAATGTCCAGTAATTTTTTTTTCTCCTGCCAGTGAGATCTACTGTACTGATAACTGAAGCAGGATGCTATGAAAAACGTATTTAAATGTGTGTCATAATATGTATGACATGACATTTTAAAAGAACCAGAGAAAATAATAATTGAAGCTAAGAAAATTATACACACACAGTTTCAGTACTCTGTTGTTTTGCAGGCAGTTTCTTTTTTGTATCTTGAATGCTACAGGTGAAACTTAGTCCTTACATTAAATGTCATTCCTTTGACAAACAACTGTTGGTTAAATGTTAAAATCAGTTATAATGTTTCTTCAGTGAAAACCAATTGCTACTCTTCTTTTATTCTTTTTGCCCTTTTGCTCGAATAAGCTTGTAAAGTATATCAGCGGCTAAAATTATATGTCAGAGCAATCGGAACCACATAATTAGAATAGTGACAGAGGTACTTTATGCTGATAATGTGGCACAGTAATTAACAGGAAACCTCATGACCTAAGTGCCAACGGCATTTAAAAAAAAAGAGTCCTTAAAGTAAGAGATTATGCAGAAAAAGTTTAATAAATGAAAGAGGTGAGAACAGTTGTTGATAAGAAAGCCAAATTTCTATGTTTTGGTGCAAAAGTCTTAAGTCATACTTTGTGTATTTCTCGTGATTCTGGGGTGGTTGTGTGAGTTCTGTGCTCTAGTCTGTCATGTCTTTTTGTTTGCTGTCCCTCTGTGCTGACAATTACCTGCTAAGCTGTTAATGTCCTTGCAAAACACTGAGTACTCAATCCTGTTATAGGATGGCCAGTGGTGCTCCTATTTGGTGGAAGATTGTCTGTGTTTATTTTGGTATTCTAGCCATCTTATTTGCAACATTCTAGGTGAATCCAAGTTAATTGCCTGTTGTTTCATTATACCGTAAAGTAAGGACTAGTAATGTGACGTTCACGAACAATCCGATTCTTTTGATTTACCTTGAACGATGGGACTCAAGTCTTAGCTAGTGAGAGCTGTTCCTTGTTTTTTACTACTTGCCTTACTTATAATGCTGCTTTTTCAATTTAATTATATTTAAAGTTATACAAAATTACTTAGAATATTAAATATAGAAACCAAAATGGGGGTAAGTATTAGCATAAGGCACACATGCTCATTGCTCACTGTTTGTTTTTGTCACGTTATGGCGGCAGGGTATGTGGCACTGTGTGTAACCTGGCTGCTACGCTGACGCAGGCTGCACGCAGCGGGAGAGAGAAGGTGGACGGTAACAGTGTGCGCCTTCCTTGAAGACAAAACAGTAAGTGCTGCACACTTTATTTGGTTAATGTTTATATTATTTACTATTTGTGTGTTGCCTTAATTGTTATATTTTGTAGTGCAGGTGGGGATTTTTATTTCTGCCAAAGCAGCTCAAGTGCACTTTTTCTCTTCTGTTTTGTTACATTTTGCTTATATATATAACATTAAATAGACAGTTGCTTTATTTAATATGAAAAGTTTGAAAAATTTATCATTGCAATGGCTCTTTTGAATGGCTCTTTGAACTGAATGGATCCTGAAGATTCGGTTCTCCTCAAAGAGCCATAAATCCCACCACTAAGTATTTAAAGCTTGGGTAGTGTAGAGTCACTATGGATCAGTAAAAGAGTAGTTGTCTGGCAAACCAAAGGTTGTTGGTTTGATATTTTCTCTCTGTCTTTCCTTTGATGTCCTTTAAAGCACCTTGGATTGAGGTTTGAATGGTGCTATATATTTAAACTTGCCTTGCCTTGATTCCAGCTTCCCTCATAACTGAACCGTCTGACTAGAAGTTGCCTACTTATTAGTGCATTAGGCTATGCTCACAATGCAAGTCTTAATGCTGAATACCAATATTTGCTGAGCTTTTTTTGCATAGTTGTAATGTGCAAGGTGACCACAATCAGACTCCAGCACGAACAGTCAATACCACTGAGGTAAACTACATGTGCAGACGAAGATGTCACATGTAGCATGCTGTGTTTAATAAGGTAAATTTGGATGTCACAGGTCACTGTGTATGTTATAAATCTGTTATTGTTATGCCACCAGACCTGACAAAATTGTGACTAGTTTGATCAACAGTGTCATTGTTTCTTCCATTGTTCAAATTAGATCTTGTTGCTTCCTGCTTCTTTGCAAAATATTGATGTCTGTCCAATTTATCAAAAAATCAGATTAAGGACTACATATAGGCAAAGAACCCCCTCAGATTTCAGTCACATTTTCCTGCAAGAAAAACGTAGCCATAGTTATGTCTCTTTCGCAAATGAACTTACTCGTTGCAGTGGATGAGAAGAACTGTTGGGGAGAACAGAATTTTCTTTAGGCTTTGAATCCTTACAGGCCAGGAAAAACAGACAAGGATCATACCATTATCTGAAGGAAGCTGATTATCTGAAGACAGCAAGTGTAGTGGTATAGGTGTTATGATTTGGGGTTGTTTGGTTTTTGGTTTCTGGTTTTTTCCTTATGTTTTTCACTGCTCCAGTCTTTAATCATGCCTCTGTTTATTATTTTTCTAGTCATGCTTTAGATTTTGTCTTCTAGTTCATGTGCGGTCAAGTTAAGTTTTTGGATCTGGTTATGCTTTCGTTTCATGTTTTTCTAGTTATGTTTCTATTAGTTTGTTTCCTTGGATTTGCGTTCTGTTCAAACCATGTTTTGCTCCAGTCACGTTTTGTTCTGTCAATTAAGTTTATTCGGTTCACCTGCACCATGTTAATCAGTTTTGTGTTCCACCTGTATCATGCTCCATTTAAACACACCTTGTTCAGTTAGTCGGCGCGGAAACATTTTTCATTTTCATGCTCATGTCCTGCTGTTCACACGAAGCCTGTCTTGCCAAGCCTGCCCATGTCTGTTTTTGCCGTCACCTCCTGTGAGTGAGTTTTTTTGTTATTAAATATTTTTCCATTTAACATCATGCTGCCTGCTAGTCTGCATTCTGGGTTCGTCCATTGCTCAAGGCGTAACATAGGTCAGGTACACAGAGCAACAGAGTAATGGGGAGCTGTCTTAAATGCAATGAATTGGGATTAAAATATTTAATATAATATAATATAATATAATATAATATAATATAATATAATATAATATAATATAATATAATATAATATAATGTAATGTAATATAATGTAATATAATGTAATATAATATAATATAATATAATATAATATAATATAATATATATTTTTGTTGCCATTGTCCACTTATTTGGAACCAGGTTACAGTAGGCAGCAGTCTCAGCAGACACCCATCTTCCCAGACATCTCCTCCAGCTCCTTTCAGTGAAGCCTGAGGCTTTCCTAGGCCTGCCAAAAGTCATAGTCCCATAGTCACCATGAGGGACATGCTCAAATACGTTCTCCTGGCACATGCTGACCGCTTGGGCAAATTCCCATGAACCCTCGAGCACCCTGTAGAGGGTGTAGCGCATTGTCCAGTGTTCCACAGTCAGGACAAAAAACACACTGCTCCTCCTGAAACCAAGGCTTTGGTTGGCAAGACTGTTCTCTCCAGGACCCTAACATAGGCCCTCCTGGGGAGGCTGATCCCCTGTAATTGGAATGCAGCAACCCGGTCTGCCAGTCCAAGGGCACTGTCCCCGACCACCATGCAATGTTGAAGAGGCGCATCAGCCACTGTGGAGCTTTCCGGTGACTTCAGCCTGGGTGATGAGCGAGTCCAACTCTGAGTGCCCAGGTTCTGATTCCATCAGGAAAGGCGTGACAGTGGGATTGAGGAGATCTTCAAAGGACTCCTTCCCTGGTTGAGGACAGCAGATCCCCACCCCAACAGTGTTGGTCGAAGAACTGCTTTCTCCTCCTGAGGCACCGGATGGTTTGCTAAAATCGCTTCAAGGCCGACCGATAGTCCTTTTACATAGCCTCAGTGTTGAGTTTTTTATATAATATAGCCTCAAACCTTTATATAATATATCCCCAAACTGTCTCTTTGAAAACTGGGAAAAAATCCAGCAAATGATGACACAGGGCCTAAGAGATACATCATCTTTCAGTTATTTCTTCAGTTATTCCCTCTATTTTAGCCTGAAACTGTTTTTCAAAATACACTACTGGTCAAAAGGTTTAGAAACACTTTCTCGCTTAATGGGTCTTGTTATTTTCATGATAATTTAAATTATAGATTCTTACCAAAGGCAGCATAGCTATGAATGAACACACATTGTATTGTAAACATAAAGTGTGAAATAACTCCAATCATTTTTATATTTTAATCTTCAAAATAGCCGCCCTTTGCTTTGATTACTGCTTTGCTCTCTTGACATTCTCTCCATGATCTTCATGAGGTGGTCACCTAAAACAGTTTTCCAAAGAGTCTTGAAAGAACTTCCCAGAGGTTCATTGAGAGTGGCCAAAGGTTAATATTTCAGTCATCACAGCAATTTTTTGTTTGCTACATAATTGCATATGGGTTCATTCACTGTTTTGATGCCTTCAGTGAGAATCTACGTACAATGTAAATAGTCAAAAACATAAATAAAACCATTAAATTAGAAAGATATTCTAAAACATTTGACCGGTTATGTTATTGTTTGTGTAAGAAAAAAATAAGAAGTGGAATCACTCCATGTTTCTTCCACAAAGAGGCTAAAATTAAAAATAAGTTGAGTTTTTTTGCTACACTGTCTGCTTTTTGTGAATTTGACAGGCTCCATGCCAGGAAAAATGTTCAGGTGCAAAAACTAGTCTGAAAAAACAAACCTGGCTAAGAAGACCACTGAGTGGGCATAAATGCTTTTAACAATTGTTCTTATAATATGCGAAGACAGTGTACCAGCGTTCTGTGTGGGACCTGGCTGTATCTGGAGACAGTCTGGCTGTCTCTTAAACAAAAGGAGAGGGGAAAAGACTAAGACAAAGAGAAAATAGAAAGGGAAAAATCTTGGTAATGACAAGCACTTCACAGCCAGATCCAACCTCCCTCCGCCCACACACCCTGATGAGATAATTCTTCCTCCAAATTGCAATCAAAGCTCAGAAAAACACTTGAAGAGTAGGAGCCCTTTTAGCCATTAACTCGCCAGGTTCCGGGGTGCGGCTTTCTGAATTTTATGATATCCGATTGTTGTTTTGTTGTTTTTTTTTTTGTTACTTGCTTAACCATTATTCTTACTTGTCTTTGTCTTCAGAGCACATTCCTTAAATCCAATAATGTTGGAAGATGGATGGATGTATGGATTCAATGACTGATAGACAGATTAATATAACTTGACACTAAGGTGTGGAAGTACTTTATATTTCCTTACTTATCCAGGTCTGAAAAACCTAAATCAAATTCTACTGTTTACAGACATTTTCCAGGCACAACATGAACCCCGTAACTGTGTAAAACATAATAATGTGTGCAAATTAGACTTTCAAGATAAAATCTGTGCATAAATGTCAGAAGATTTAGATGTTTCACATTTTTGCCTCTTTGTTTTGCATGTTAAGGCAAAGACCGAGTGAAAATCTAGCAAGTATTCGTTAATTGAGATGGTCACCCATTTCTGCAGAGCCTGTGGGTGTAATGATGAGGAACATCATAAAATGGAACAAGTACGATTTGCTCCGAGACTTCAAACGGGAGGTGGGGGGTGTTTGAATCAAGCCGCTGTGTGGGTAGAGGTAATGGCTGATATAATGTTTTCATAAAAAGGTTTGGTTAAAATGAGAACAACAGGTCAGAAGCCTTAACTGACTGTATAAATAAACATCATGCCTCGAGAATAATGCTGTGTCCCATTTTGACATTTCGCTTACCCGCCCTACGCAAGGACTTGAAAGACCCTGACAGAGAAAACGAAAGCCTAGTCCTCTGCATTTGGTGTCAAGTGGCTCCATTTGTCATAATTATGTGGCTGTAAAGAGAAAGTCTTGAAAAGGTCTAATCAATCTGATTTAATTAAGTGCAGTCAGTCATTTGAAATGAACAGAATAGATTTAATAGGCACATTGTAAATTTGCATTTAAACCCATGCAATTATACCAATTCAGTGGCCTAACAAGAACACTAATTTTCTTTCAGAAGAACAGAAAAAAGAAACGGATACAGCCTCTCTCTGTCAAATCAACAGGGCTATGTACAGGTTAATGTGTGTGTGTTTGTTTGTGTGTGTGTGTGTGTGTGTGTGTGACACTACCTACCCTGATTGCAGGGTGGGACTGGCAGGTGTGTCCTCATAGCTGGAGCTCGTCAACCCCAATCAGAAGGAGCTTAAAGAGGAGCGGATTCCCTGAGGCCGATGCCAAATTGTTTGCTCCAACCAGGCCAACAACTTCCTAGTTCCTGAACTCTTTGACATTGAATTCTTACCTCTTGTTGTCTCCATTTTCCCAGTTCATGCTTTTTTCCTAGATTTCAGTGTTCTGCCTTCTTGCTCTCACCTTAAGACTCCCTACGTGAATCTCTCTATCGCTACCCTGGCTACCACCCTGGTTCATGCTGTCAGGCCATATTACAACCATCCACCGTTACTCGCCGGCCTGTCCACCCTAAATAATGCTTGGACTACAGAATAACAATTTGCTTTAAATTACTTGCCATACTTTATGAGTAATACATTTTATTTTAGAAAATGTTTTTCTAACCTTCATTTCTAATAATTTCTAAGAGAAACAACACACTGCTATCTCTCTTATGTATCACTGAACTGGCATACTGGCCTTTTCAGGTCTAACATGATCCTGTGGACAAAATCTTTCCTCTTGGCGAAGACCCTTGCTGAAATATTTTTTTTCTTTCTTTACTGCAAGTTACTTTAGTTAAACATAGACATTTGACAGAACCATTCGAATTTTGGCTAATAGCTTATATAAACCATTTCTACAAACACCAAATAGAGTTAAATATACCTAGCAGTTGAATCAGAAAGTAAACAAACTCCACAAAATGGCTTCTACCTACACAACCAGCATGTCTGCTCAAAGCAGAGATCTCACACATACCAAAAATCTAAGTTTTTTCACAGTTCACCCTGGATTTACTCAACCAAACATAATAATTATTTAAATAGAGTTTGTAATTTCTGAGAAAACTCAATAAGATTTGAGCATGTTATTTAGAGCACAAAACCCCTTGGGGCTTAGGTTAACATTCCACAAATAGTTTGCATCTCCTATTCAGACTGTTTGATGACACCTGGACTGTCAAGAAAACTTGCAATTGCAACATGTTCTTGTTTTCACTGATTTTGGCATTATTATTTATCAAATAGGCTTAGCAATGTCCAGCAGGATTTACAAACAGGTAAATTGTGGCATCAATATGGTGGAGTTCCTGTACACTACAAGAACAGAACCAGATATCCTATAAGAAATACACTCAAACCGTTTAAACCGCACATGGGAATGGGGAATATAGGGAATTTAAGTGAATACCATCAGACTCCAGTGAGAACACTCCAAGCCACTGAAGCAGCCTGCATGTGTGGACGAAAATGTGAAGTCAGACTTTGAATGTAGCATGGTTATTGGTGCCAAGCCAATTGGTTTGCATTATTCAGAAAATGGTAAACTTCTGTGATTTTCATGCACATCCATCTCTTGGGTTACAGAGAATGGTCAAAAAAGCAGATAATATCCAGTGAGAGGCAGTTGTGTGGATGAGTTGTTCATGTCAGAGGTCGAACAGAATGAGCCAACTGGTTCAAAGTTATAGAAAGAAAGAGTATCTCAAATAACCATTTGTTACATCTAAGTTTCGCAGAAAACCATCTCTGAACACAAAACCCACCAAATCTTGAAGCCAATGGGCTACAGCTGCACCGGGTGCTGCTACCTTCAGCTAAGAACAGGAAAATGAGGTTATGGCTTGCATAGCCTCACCAAAAATTAACCAATAACTAGTTGGGGAAACATTGCTGGTGCAATAAACCTTGATTTCAGCTGCCATTCTCTCCCATTGCTATGGGTTGTGGTTTAACGGTGTAGGGGTGTTTTCTTGCCACACTTTGGGCCCCTTAGCACCAACTGAACATTTAAATGAAACAGCCTACCCGAGAACTGTTGCTGACCATGTCCATTCCTTTAAGACTAATGTAATAAACCACCTTTGCAAAGTGGTGAAACTGGAGAACCTCATCATGGATCTGCAAGCGACATATCTGCAGAAACTGTGGGATGCTAACTAGTCAATATTGAGAAAAATCTCTGTTGATTGTAACATTCTGTTGAACCTACACCTTAAGAATTGAGGCAGCTCTGAAGGGAAAAATGAGTCTAAAATGATACCAACCAAATGGCAACCAAAGGGTTGTACAGGTGTATTGGGTTTGAACTGGCTTGTGGATCAATCAACAGACTGGTTGAGATAGGGACAGACAAGGTGGCTGGGTATGAGTGGGGTTTCGCATATGTGAAACCCCTTTGAGGCAGAGAAATATCTCCTCTTAAGATAGTCGCTGACTTTCCCTCTGACCTGATTAAACTGAAACACACTCTCTTGTAAACATTCACACATTTTCCCTCATGGCAGACAACATTCACCTGTTTAAATTAAAATTAAACTGTTAGAATGTTAAGTTTTTTTTGTTGATTTCTTTGTGCATATGATTAAAGCAGTCAAAAGCATTTCAAACATAATTTCAGCGGTGTCAATGTCAAATAACAGCCTTTCAAAGACTTACATGCCGCTGGAAAAACTAAACTAAACCACATTAAATAAACAGAACAATCTATTTATGACAGATTTCATTCATGTTTCCAATTGTAGCCTGCCAAGCAAAAAACGTCTAAAAAGAAAAGATGAAAGAATTGATTGATTTTTAAACATTTATATTTAGAACAACACATCCACTCAACTGTATGGTTGCCAAGAGAGTTTTCTGTGTTTAATGGTTTATTTGAACTGTTCTTTTTTAAGGTTGGATAAAAATAATATTATGATATAACATACACCTTTAATGAATGTTAAAAGACAGAATTGGGTGTAGAAGATTAAACTTACTGTCTTTTCCCTCTCATACACACAGACTTGAAATTATAGATCCAGGCTGAATTATATACATTCACCCTCGCAAGCTGCAGAGAAAGAAAAAGCACCCTAGGACCATTGGCAGTGAAGCTGGCCCTCGGCATAATGCTGCCACCACCATGCTTGACAGTACAGTTTAGTGTTCCTAGGTTTGAAAGCCTCACCTTTTCATCGTGGCTGAATTGTTTGTAACTTTTACTAGAAGGCATTTAACTTTTTGGTTTAACTACAAATTTCCGTCAAGCTTAAAGTGTTGTTTACTTTCATGGCCAGCATCCTCAGTCTGTGGCGATTTAAAACACGTCTAAAGAAGTTGGAACAGAGTGGCTACTTACTGCAATTTGCAATTTATGAAAATTTTGAGCCATGGTGGCTTAGGGTTAGTCTTATAGATCCTAACCACTTTTCTTTCTTCTAAAAGTAACAGTTTGGGTCAGGTGATTGGATTTAGACGCAACTAGCATCTGACAGCGCAATGATCCAAACACAAAAACAAAACTGGTTTTGAAACTGATAAATTAACCTAACACAATAGTCCTGATTACAAACTTACTGGAAATGTATGGACTGTATATAACTATATCATGAGACTGTTGGTGGCTACAAAAGTGTACAATTTCTCTGCACGTTGTTAAGGGACATGCATCCAAATATTAAATGAAACTATATATGGTGTCATATTTATTTGCTTTATTCTTGACATCATAATGAAGGTGTCTTTGAGTCATTTCCTGGGAGCTTGCCAAATCTTGCAACCAATCAACAAAGTTAATTTGTTTCTCCAATTATTTTTTCATATAAATCCTCAAGCTGCAAGATTCAGGGTTTCCACACTTCAACCATACATTTATCTGACTAACTGGCCAAAAGCTCTCTTTATTTGTCTGATCCACACAACCAGCTTATTACAAGAGCCCTCTTATCTGTCATATTTTCTTCTAGTAGCGCTGCGGTGGTAAAAATGGGACTTAGTCTATCTGGCTTGGAGCTGATGAGGGGGGAAATGAAATTATAGCGATTAAATCTGACCCATATGTTGGTGTTCTTTGAATGTGTATTGGTGCGTGCATGTGTGTAGTTTTGGTGACAGGACTGTTTTGTTGTGCATGTGTGTCTCCGTAATGTGGAAGATGACAGCAGCAAGCAGCAAAGTTAACCCATTAGAAAGTGTCTGCACTTCTAAAGGTGGGCTAGAGGAAGAAGATCTTTTTTTTTTTTATATATATATTTTTTCAGCACTAATGGCCTTTTTTTTTTTTTTTTTGACAGTAGGCAGACAGGAAAGAGGGGTAGAGAGAGGGGGAGACATTTGGCAAATGTTGCCAGGTCTGGGACTTGAACCCAGGACAGCTGCTTTGAGGACTGTAGCCTCTGCACATGGTTGCGCGCTTAACCCCTATACCATCAGTCCGCGCCCCAGAAGATCTTTTTACTTGTTAATATTAGGTGATAGTTTTTACAGCTTTTGAACTATTCCATTTGACTTCTTCGTAATTTTCACAAACACTGACACGCTTTTGGGCTTTTTTCTTGCTGTTTCAGTGAATCACTGAACAGCTAACCCCAGCCCAGGTTCAGCACTATCCTCCAACCGACAGCTAGTCAGAAAACAACAGAAAAGAAACAGGACCTGACTAATACAAGCCAACTGGCAGCATTCCAAATCCTAAATTAACAGGATAATCAGTGTGCAGCTATCTGTAGATATATGACCACAATGTGAGAAATTTATTGTGTTATTATTTCTAATAAAAACATAGATATGAACAATTTATCTCTATTTCTCCAGGGGAGGGACATATTTTTTCTTTAAAAAACAAACTGTAATCATTCTTGCTCTCAGGCAAGGACACATTTCTGTGACTGAATAGTGGTGCTTGAATGTAGTGCTTCTAGATTCTGGGCTTCAGAGCAGCAGCACAAATTCATACCTGTCAAACCAGGCTATCTGTGGAATTTTCCTTTGATGCAAATAAAAAAAATGGGAACAAATGGCTGTCCTTTCAAAGAAACGTACTCACAGAATTTCAAACAGTTTTTGTAACAACTTGTTTGCTACATGTAGACATATGCAGCACCCTCCACACCTGTTGGAACCCTTGATAAAGATGTGTTACCCTAAAAAAATCAATTGTTTATAGCTGTAGTGTAATTTTACGCTGAAATTGTAAGGAAATCCAGGGTTAAATTAGAGTACATTTATTCATTGAGTAAATGATTCTATGCAATTAAAAGATTTTCCAAAATTATGCCACAGTTGTGAGGAACCCTGCTTTTAAAAAGCAACCCCTTTTTAGTGATAGGAATGTCCGTTTTGTAATTTTACAACATTTCACGAGGTTGGAGCAAACGGAGAGATGAATCTTTGACCATCCCTCTTTGCACAATCTCTTTAGATCATTTAGTCATGGGTCCTCATACTCTCCAGCTCACCTCACAAGTTTTCTATAAGATTTAGGTGTCAGGGCTGAGATGGCCGTAGAAGAATGTTGGTTTTGTGTCTCGTGAATCATTTCTGTTTTGATATGGCCATATATTTTAGGTCAGTGTCCTGCTGAAAGATTTAATGACAATTCTTTACTTTTTAGACGGAAGCCACCAGATTTTTGCTATGCACTTTGCCATATATGCTATTAACTATATTAGATTTACAATGGAAAAAGTTACCTAATTACATTATTGGCAGGTATTATATTATTGGTTGCTACACACACAGTTACAGTTTAAAATCCCAGTAGCATTCAGCAGACTCCACACATTTACGTTTGTGACGGTAGCACAGAAAAAAATATGTTTCTGCTTTCCAAACAATAAATGGGCATATAACATCTATGGTTGGTATAAAGACTTGGTGACAATAATCTGCCACTCTTTGCCGCAGTTCTCTAACAATGAACTTTGGGGGGTTTAGCATGGTTGCAATGCAAACTTGGATCCTCATCAAGCTTTGCTCTTCACAATTCCAGTTGTTAATATTTTTGATCATTTGTCTAGATATGGGCACCTTTAGGTAAATAACTATTTTCTTGTAGCCATTTCCTGATTTATGAAGTTCAACACACATACATATGCGTTACTAATATTATGTTCCCATTCTTTCCCAATTAGTATCAAAAGAATTGTGTCTCTTTTTTACATCATATTTATACCCTAGGGAAACAACAAGTTGTAGATTACTAATTAAAAAGTTTCCAGACTTAAAAATCAACTTTAAAAAGGACATTATAAATCACAAAAAGCGTCAGTTACATTTAGTTTAATGGATCATTAAATAATGCAGACAAATTTGTTTAGTCTAATATGCTCCAGCAATAAAATGCTTTTATTATTTTGTAGCATGAATGACACCGTAAGTACATTTTAGATGCCATTAAGAGTATTTTTTATTAATTATGTGTAATTATACTTCAATTCATCAACTAATAATAGCAAAATAATCCAAAATAAAAGCCAGAAACTGGCTTGTTTGTTACATTTGTGTCCTCATAAGTGTTTTAGTGCTGTTCAATGCTGCCATGTGCTACTTGTTCCATAAGCATTAAATCTTTGTTTGAAGACAGCCAAGGTCACTCAAATGCAGCTGTTTTTTTTAAAATAATGGACTTTGAGGCATGCAAGTGGTTGACAGAGAAAACATTAATATTTTAAGCCATTTTGAGAACCATTAGGCATGTCCTGTGTTTGTGCCTGTTTTATTCTTGCCTGAAAGAAGTGTGCAGTTAGTGACTGTTAAGTGAATGAAATGCAGTGGGGAGTAATTGTACAAAAAAACAAAATCATTAATGCACTGGGAACAAGGTGCTTTCATGTCTTATTGTTTGTCTGGTTGTCTCAGTAGTCTTTTCAGGAGTTTTTACAAACCCAAATACAGCCTTGTGTCGATTAATGTGCTATTCTTTTTCAAGTTATGAGTTCTTGTAAATTGTTCAAGCTGTGCATGGATTTGTGAGCACGACAAAGCAAGTAAGGGTTTCTTGGCCTGTACTTAAGCACATCTGTAGCGAGAGCCTAACATCTGGATCTCACGTTTTCTTCGACTGAAAATATGAGTGCACAGGAGAGGAAATAAGAGAGAGGGCAAAAGAGCAGTAAGCTTCACTCCAGCAGAGAGATGACATGTCTTATTTTTACAACCTCTTTCTAACCTTCAACTCTTCTTTTCTACCATTTATCACGCATCTTGTTTTACAATCAAACTGGGGCTAAATTTAATGAACTTCACACTATATCCTGTTAGATGTTAGCCGATGCTTAGTCTCATGTGAGACTTGTTTCCTGGAAAGGAAGCAAGCTACACATTTTGTGGACAGTTCTTATCAGAATCAGAATTAGAAAAACTTTATTGCGATGTAATGTTTCACATGTACGAGAAATTTGCTTTGGTGGTAAGGTGCTACACATTGCCAAACATATAGTTGACAATTCTGATATTGTAATAAATACGAACAAAAAAACTTAAACACACACAGTTCAGTGTAGGTGACAGGTTCTTAACTGTTCTGACACGTCAAAGAGTCCGATTATTCCGATACAACACACACACACACACACATACACACACACAGAGAGAGAGAAAGAAAGGGAGAGAGAATATTTTGATGCAACACAAACAAAACCAATAATCTGTAATTTGCAACCATTGGCAGTTACATGTTTTGTGCAGAACAGCACTGGATTCTATCCCACCCAGGATCTCAGATGATTTCCTGCTCTTTTATAGGCTGAATACTTGGGGCACACAGAGGGGCTTGCCCAGGGTGCCATTTATGCAGAAGCTGCCACTGTAGGTGGATACATTGGATGGATGGATGGATGGATGGATGGATGGATGGATGGATGGATGGATGGATGGATGGATGGATGGATGGGTAAAGGACATATAATACAATAAAGAAGGTTAAAACCCCCTTCTGTGTTGGGAATTGGTAAATGTGTTTTTAGATAAAAACAATCAATATTCTGTACGTCTTTAAAAATTAAGACATAATCCATATAACAATACACCGGACTACATTACTTGTTCTATTAAAGTGTCAAAGATATTAATAAACATTGGCATTTATTTGGTTTTTACATATTTTAATTATTTTATAGCATTAATTTGTAAGTATAGCTGTATGTGTACAGTAGGCTTTGTCAATGCCTTTGCTATTCATGAAGCATATTGACCTGTGCTTTAATTTAAAATACATTCGATTGTGTGTTAGTTTGGACAAATCTCAAATGTTTCAATATGTGAATCTACGAGGCAGGAAAAGCATGGTCATGCTTTTCACACAGAAGTACTGATCCATGTCTAACCTCAAATTCAGCCAGCAATCTTCTTCAGAGAGAAGGAGCCAAATCCATAAATGTTTTAATGTTTACCTCCATAGAAACAGAAAACAAAATGTCAATAAGGTGCCAAATGTCCCCAAAAATGAACTAACTTACAGCAGCATGTAATATTGCAACATTAGGAAAAAACCTTCCTTCATTTAAGCCCTGCCACTTTTCCTCAGATCTGAGTGGTCTAGTTACAAATCATACACTTAATTAGACTCATTCTTTACTGCTGTCAGTTCCGTTGAATATAATCTATAAATTTGAAGCTTTGCACAACTATGGGTAAAAGCATCCGCAACAACCCACACTTTTCTTTATGTTTTACTTTCACACTACAGTTTTCTCTTTGTGATCCTCTTCCAACTGTTAAAGTGCATGTGAGACAGGGTAACATTAAGGCTATCCTTTGTTATAAACATTTACATCAGCATTCTTCCTTACACCAGATGTCTATTCATAAAGCCTCCAAAATGGCATTAACTAGGAAACAATTCAGAGGTTACTTTTCACAAAAATGTACTCATCATGGGCATGAAAATCATATTTCTTTTGGGCTCAGAGTTTTTCATGTGATCAATCTGTTCTTTTTTATGCTAGAATGTGTTTAGGCTAAAAATGTGTTTTATTTTTTTCTAAAAGCAACAGATTTAAAATGCATTATTGTGCATACAAATTCAAACATGTAAAAAAAACCCTTCTAGTATTTGGTCTGTTCCTTAGCAAGTTACAGCTCAGCCAAATGCTTGACTGGTTGTTTGACCACGCTTCACGTCAGAGTTGATTGGGCTCATTTAATTTTATCCATTCATCCATTTTCTAAACCCGTTTCCTACATACATGGTCGTGGGGAGCAGGTGCCTATCTCCAGCAGTCTTTGGACGAGAGGCGAGTTACACCCTGGACAGGTCGCCAGTGTATCGCAGGGCAACGCAGAGACACACAGGATAAACAACCATGCACACACCCATTCACACCTAAGGGCAATGTAGAGAGACCAACCTAACAGTGATGTTTCTGGAGTGTGGGAGGAAGCTGGAGTACCTGGGTAGAACCCACGCATGCACAGGGAGAGCATGCAAACATTTGACTTGCAGTTATCCATCTTGGAAGCTTAAGGATCTTTAAAAGCAACCTGCATTTTTTTCATTATGACTTTGCAATAATTACATCACAAATGAGCCGTATAAAAACAGGTACAATAGGCTTGAAAAAGGGCATCTTTAACGTCATCTGTGCACATGTAAAATGTACATGCTAACACATTAGCTTGCATGTATAACTTGCAGCACTGTTGCTTTACATCAATATCATCACAACAATCACTTCTTAAGCTATGACCTAAGTAATTTACTTTGGTCATTACATGAAATATTTGGCCTGCTAAATAAAAAGATGGAAAATTTAGCTTCTGATCCTCTTTAGTTGTAGCAATGACAACAGCACTTTTTTAGGGTTAAGCAAAATGTCATGCAGGGCACCATAGCTAGCACAAACTCCCTAGTAGCTGCTGCAGACCAGAACCTTAGGGGGAAAGAACGAGCAAATCATCCGCATATATTAATTGAATAACAAGAAGATTACCCACCATACAACCAGTTCTACAATCCTTTAGCTTGACAGAAAGATCATCAAGGGTGGTGTTTGATTGTTCCTCCTTGAAAAAAAACCCAAAACTGTTTCAATAAAAATTTGTTTACCATTCATGCTGATGATGATCTGTCAGTTCTAAAAACTATTTTAAAGAATAAATCACCTTCTATGGAAACCAGACTTTAGGCTCTTTCTTGTTCCCCATTTTTTTCTGTGTGCTATTTACTCTTTTTGTCACATTCATATCATACCTTTGACTCTGACTTATTCACTGTTAACCTCACACTATGCACAGCATAAACTCATGACCACTGTCAGCATGAAGAGAGAAAAGCCAAAACAAGACAGATGACTGCTTTGGAGGAAATGACACAGAGCAGTTACCTTCTCCTTATATTTCCTTTTAAGGTTCTGGTGGCTATGAGTGATGTGGGTAAGTATAAATTCATTCCATTCTTGGTCCCGTTCTCAGGCTGGGATCCTGGCAACATATTTAATGGTGACAAGAACATTTCTGGCCTGCAAAGGGGTGGATTGAGGAAGACAAATTGGTTATGTCTGCAACAGGAATAAGTGAACTTTGGAAAAAAAAAAAAAAACAATTCAAGTATCAGTTTCTGAGCATTAAGTATTAAATGTATTTACTCCATGTCGAAATAGACAAGCATAAACTAGTGCATAATTGTGAAGTACAAGGAAGTAAAAGGTTTGATGGTCTTCAAAGATCTTTATCAATGAAAATCTGAAAAGTCAGGCGTGAATTTGTATTCAGCTTCCCAATAATGCACTACTTTATGTTGGTCTATTACAGAAAATCCCAATAAAAAACACCAAAGTTTATGTTTTCAAAGTCAATTTTAATTTTCAAAAAAGCTGTAAGAATACTTTTATAAGACACCAAAGAGCTAGGCATGAATTCAGCTTTCCCTTACCGGGCTCAGACACGACTGCAAGACATCTTCCATCAGTGTGCAGACAGTTCTGCAGAACATTCTCTTGACACAGTGGCAAAATCAGACACAGTGACCTTTCAAGTTGCCTAAGCCACCGCAGTTTCTCAAAGATGTGGGAATTACTTGTCAAATCAGACAGGTAGAAAGGATGCTGACAAGCAGCAAGGTAAAGACGCAGGGGAGCCAAGACCAGCAATTAGTACAGATTGATTTAGGTTGAGGAGCCACCCACGTCCGTCTTGGCGGGAGCAAAGTCGATGTCGGCAGCTGTGAGGAGTACCAGGTTAATTGGCAGTGTGCAAATCCACTGAAGTGTGTGCCCTGCCTGCTAATATATCTCTCTTCTTCTTTTATGGTCTACATACATATGACCAGATGTGGGCTAAATCACAAACATTACTGATGTCACTCAACTACTAGCCACCCTGAAATGATCTTTTTTTATTAGAAAACGTATTAGGAAATACATCTAAACAAATTAAAATATAATACAAAAGTGTATTTTAAACTTATATATAGACCCATTAAACTAACTGATACATTTCAAATGTTTATCTCAATTAACTTTGATAATTATAGCTTACTGCTCATGAAACCCAGAAAATTACATATTACAGAGAATATAGAATATTAAAGTACACATCTGAAAATATTTCTTCATACAGAAATGTTCACAATCATGGAGAAAACCACTGACTTGACAGTTATCCAGCAAACAGTCATTGACACCCCACACAAGGAGGGTGAGTCAAAAAAGGTCTGTGTCACAGAAGCTGGCTGTTCACAGACTACTGTTCCCATGCATATCAATAGAAGTTAAGTGGAAGGTAGAAATGCGGAAGAAAAGGTGGTCACAATTTGGTAGAATATGTAGGGTACGTTAAATAAATTCAGTTACACACTTAAAACTTGGCCAATTCTCTTTTTGCATAAGCTACTGGCTCAATGGACAGTGGCATGAAGGTGATCAGTCAGTGACACTGCTGAAGTGTTAATAAAGCCATAGTTGATTAACTTAAATCAACACCTCATCTGCACTCAAATAATATCTTTTTGTGTGTAAAGAATTTACATATGTCATGATCCAGAGGTATTTGGGTTTTGATTTTCCTGTGTTTGTTTTGATAATTTTCTTGTTATGTTGTTAAGATCATTTTTTATTCAGTTGTTATTTTTGCCATTAGGGTTTTACCATATTAGTTCATTGTGTTTAGTTTCTTCGCTTAGTTTTTTGGATTTTATTTCTCTCAGATATCTGTTTATCTTTTTTTCTCTTGGTTTACAGTTCTTTGTGTCTCAGTTCAGTTTCCTCTGTGCTAATTAGTCTCCCTCCCTCAGCTTCTCTGCTTTCCTTCTGCTACCGCTGCTCCACATTTCCTCTGCTGAGCTCATCTGGTTCCTTTGTCATCTTCCAACCCTGCCTCAGTATTTAAGTTCCTGATTTCTCTCTGTTCACCGCTGGATACTTTCCGTTGCTCTCTCTTTTACCCTGCCCGTTTCACCGCCTCTTATTCTGTGTGTACCTCATGACCTGTTCCTCACACGATTTCCTTTGTAAGTTTTCCTATTTTTTTTATTGTTAAAAACACAGTCACACTCTGCACTTGGGTCTTTACTACCACAAACATGACAGAAGAATCCTGCCACCAGCACCCTTCAGAAGTCTTTTCAGAAGAAGCTTTCGTTAAGTTAAAAGAGACAGTTAAACTGTATGTAGATACTGTGACTAAGCCCTGCTTTCTCTCTCTTAAGCATTTCAATGGATTGTAAGTGTTTGCTGAGGGAGTGGCATCTTCTGCTTCCATCTCTGGGTCTTGTGGAGCTGTTAGAGGAGGTGCAGTGGGACCACCACGCTGCTTTGGTGGAGTTATTCCACAAGCCACCACCACTTCACCCAGAGCTGTAGTCCATCTCAACCTCATCTGTTTTCACTTCTGTTTCAGAGGGTCTGGCCAACACTTCCACTTTCCCTGTAACAACCTCACCTGATTGCAGATGACATTGTCCCAAGACCTCCATTACTATTCCGGAGGGTCTGGCAGATGCCTTCACCTCTGTCAAGTGGGTTCAGGTTAACGTTTTCACTCCTGTCCATAGCAGGAGAGCCCGCACCTCGCCACCTCAGGGCACCAGAGCCCACTCCTTACCACCTCAGAGCACCAGAACCCCAGAATCCAGGCTTCTTCCAAACCACCTGCTGCATCCCCAGCATCGGAAGCTGCAGCAGATCCCGCAGCAGGATCAATGGTTCCCACATCCGCGTCAGCTTCCATGTCCATCGCAGCCCTAGCAGTCGAAGACCTAACCCAACACAAGGCTTTTGCTGGACGTTGTAGACACCTTAGATGCCGGTGCTGGTAACCTTCAGCATCACTCACACTGGTACAGCCTCGAGAGAATTTTCCAGAGATGCAGCCCTCATCATCATCGTTGTCATCTGCATCTCCTGCTCTCTTCTACGGCTCCCCTTACGCCTCTCGTTCCTGATCCCTGATTCCCCAAGGTGGTTGCAGATGACCCGCCTCACGTTCCAGATCCTGGGTTCTCCATTGAGGTTGAGGACAACCCAACTTGTGTTCCTGATCCCAAGGTCTCGAGGGGTCACAGTAGGGTGTTTCTCATGTTCCTGATCCTGTGTTCTCTGAGGGGGCCCAAGAGTATCCACTTCGTGTTCCTTTTCCCAAGTTGTCAGACGAGGGGGTCCTGGTGTGGTCACCTCTGTCTCACATTCCTGTCCCCAAGTTGCGTCGAGGTTTCTCCACGCCGCTCTCCCAAGCTCGGTGAAGAAATCTTCAGGCTTCCACGCCACTTTTCCAAGCTATGTTGAGGTTTTCCCCTGGTGCCACAGCCACGCTCTGCACATAGCTTTTTACTACCAGAAACAAGACAATATAATAATTTAGTTTTCATGTATTGAATAGAATTACTTAAATTTACTTTTGAAAGATATCTTAAATTATTAAGATGTACAAGAACACACTGAGTCACATCTGAACTCAACCACATGCATCTCTAAATATGTTTAAATGCTCCAAGTTGTGTATTCATGCACAAAAAAAATTAAAAATAACACAAGGACCATGAGCACCACACACCACTATGTAGGTCAAACTTAAATTTTCTTCCTCTGTGAGTGGTTTGAGAGAACCCCCAGGTGAAGAAAAGGGGGTTCAAGGGGGAGTGCAAGAAGAGGGACAGCTGGAGGGACAAACAGCAAGTGTTTCAAGTTCTTTAACAACAGAGTGACTAAAATGAAACAAGATGTTTTTCCTTTAAAGGACTAAACTCTGCAAAACAGATGTGGCAACGAAACCAACAAGAAAAGAAGCAACAACAGAAGATTTGGCATTTTGCTGAAATCCAGTTGTAACTCTGTTTAATGACTAACGCTGACTGACACACAGATGACCAATGAAACAAACTCTGACATCCTCCATGAAATAAACCTTACTGTGTTTTCATCTCATCTTTTAAGGACAGACACATAAACCTGCATAATTTTATTTTGCACCATAAACAAATGTTTGTGGAACACAAACAGAAGTTCTAACATATGACTTAAATTCAGCAGTTAGTTTGAAGGCCAAGTGATATAATTGCCACCAGCTGTATTGAGCCTGTCCAGTTTAGGTTTCAAAATAAACATGCTTTTATGACTCATAGCGTCATTGCAGTGACAGAGCTTTGGTTTCCCCTGTTCGAACACAAATAAATATTCAAGAATCCCCCTCAATGTTTCACCATTACTGCTTTGTTCTTGGTAAGCTAGAGGAGAGTCCGGTTCAAATTAGTCTGGACCAAGAAAGTGAATTTTACATCTCTTTTACTTAAAGATTTTTCATTTAATTTACTTTTTCCTGAGCCTAAACTTGGAAATGTAATAAAACAAATAGGACCACATGACTCAATCCCACATGCATCAGTGTGTAGCACATTAACCATAACGACAAAGGGTCTCCAGTTTAGTTGTCTTTTTTACACTAACAATGTGCACATAGTGCAATATCATTTGCCTGCATGACTGACTGATGAGGTGGTGGACCAGCTGGCCAAGTGAGAATGCACCGTATATATACAAGCTGTGTCAGGAGACATAGGCTCGGCAGCAAAGCTGTAAGTCAAACATGACTAAGAGCTGACCTCCAGAAAACAACTACACCTGGTAGTGGTACATCCATGTATGCCACCTTGGATAAACACATCTTTATGTGCCCTGTCAATTTAGAATAACTTGAGTCCAGGTTCGACCAATTTACAAACTGCAATTTTCACTCTTCTCTCAATCTGAGGTTTGACCTGTTGCCACAAAAAAACTTTTTTGAGTCTTTACAAAAAGAATAAAAGTTTCATTAATCTCAAACTGCATTTTAAAGAATATGTTTTCAATCCATAGTAATCCAGTTCATGTTTGATTAAAGCTGCACTGTGGTATTTGGTATGACTGTTGCCCTGCACTAGGAAGGTGTTGGGTTCAAATCTCAGCCTAGAAAAAGAGTGAGTATAGCAAACATTTAAAAAAATTCAATAGCTAAGAAATAAGATTTCTTTTTTTTTTCCCAGTATATGTGCAAATTACATTTCAACATATGAAAAGGTAGATGATCAATCATAGAAGGATCAATACTGGACAATCAAATCTCTACATATATAAATTGCTATAATTTCCACCTACAAGCAACATGAATTTATTCTTTTAGGAGAATAGCTAGCTGGTGCACTGTTTTTTCTTGTGCTTTTATCAGTGACTGTTAGCATCTTTGTTCACATACAAATACTACAAAATCTCTTTAGTGCACAAAGTACGTTATGTAAAATAACACAACTAGTTTTATTGGTTTATGGTAACAATATTCATGCAGTTAAGCAAACACAAACCCTTCAATCGTACCCACCCCTCTCGTCACATGTACAATTATTGACTCAGGACTCTAGGGCCAGTGTCAAACCTGTGTTGAATGCCGTGCCTCACATTGGCCTGTGTGCATTTGCAGCCAATCCTTTTGGCATCCAGGGTGAATGCTGGGGACCTTTCTCTCTCCTCATCATAGCAGGTAGAAATTTGAGAAGCTGATGGCCAAATTATAGCGATTCTGCACCAAGCAGACAGGTTAATAGCTTGAGTAGATGACATGAGATTGAGTGTGTTGCAAAAGTACATGCAGAGGGATCAGTGTGTGAGTGAAAACGTAAAGAAATATCAGCTGTCTGTAGGCAAAAAAGGTGCATAAAACAAAACATCCAAGTCAGTCAGTCATTTTCTACCGCTTATTCCATAGTGGGTCGCGGGGGAGCTGGTGCCTATCTCCAGCAGTCTATAGGCGGGAAGCAGGGTACACCCTGGACAGGACAAAACATCCAAGTGTTATTGCTTAATGCTATTAACTCAATTATTTTCTTCATAAAAGAGCTCGCTCTTTTCATTATTCTAATCATGAAATTTTGGTTGTACGATACAATGGTGAGGCGCATAGATGGAGCATTTAGTGTCTATGCATCAAAGCATCTTGTTGAACTGACAACTTATAATAAAGTAGTGATAGACTAGTGAGAGACAGTTGTTTTTGTCTGAGACCTCAGTGCTCCATCATCCGTTACCAATCATGTTCAATGTGAAGCAGGTTTTGCAAAACATTACGGTGCTAATTTTAACCACACAGAGCTATGTGGTGTAAAAGCCAGACCGTGCAAAAATATACTGTTTTCTTAAACTGCAATACAATTTACTATTTTACACCATATTACTATTATATTAGATTGTTACTCTACTTAGTCAAGTTGTGCACATCTTGCTGTGCAAGACATCTTTCACATTGAACACTGATGATTATATATGATGATACATATCAAGCTGGACACAGGAATGTTTTTCTCAAAGAAAAAAAAAACTTTTGATTGGGGCTAGTGATTTAGACTGTCTCCTTTTGGTGTATCTGAGGTTCACAGGAACTTACAGCAGTTAGATCCTTATATAGGCAACAGTGCAAACAATAGCAACAACAAAACAGTATGTTTCTCCAAACACAAATGACCCTGACTGCTGGATACAACTCCAGATAACCCCACTTTGAAGTACCTGACCTATCCCACTAATGCTAAGTATGTGTTTTTACATGTCAGCAAGATGCACCACTGATGCAGAAATATGTAAAATTATAATTTCACAACTCGAATATTATACATAAATTATGGCCAATCATTTAGAATTCATTTATTTCACAAGTAATTTGTTCTTAAAAAAAGCTTTTTAGCTCTATATATTCCCTTGATTTAGATTGTTTTATTTTTCACTGAATGTTAGTAGAAGCACAAAAACATAAAGATGACAAATACTGAAATGCTACAGAAAAGGTTGGAAACAAATGATTTTTTTTTTCGAAGAACAAACTACTGCAATCATACTAGACTGTAATCATTTCTAGTATTGAGAGATTCCAAAGCATGTTTAAAGTACTTACAGTCATTTTTGCTTTGTTTGCATTGAGTGGAATGCAGTGGCATTTTCTATGCATAGATAACAGCCAAAAGGCAATATTTACTGATGTTCTCCTTGCATAATATTTAAAGAAAGGATTTTTGTCAACAATGTTTGATAGAAATCGGCAAGATTCTGGCTGGTGCTGAAAATAAGTTGAACAGCAACTCGTGTAACAGTAGGTGCTGTGGATGCAGATACACATAGAGCATAATTTATATGTTGGGATTTGTTGCTGTGACCTATAAAAGAAAGTGCTCATGTAGACCTATGACCAGCTGAAGATGCTGTCTTATATTATCATGTTTGTGCTCGCAGATGTGCCTTCTGCAGTTGCTGCACCATTCTTTTCTCCTTCAAGTCTACTCAGATTTGTAAATTGCTTCATTTTAACCTTTTGACTATAAAATGAAGCGTCTGAAATAAATTGCCTCTTCACAAGGAAAGCTTGGTTTTTGATCCTGACACATGCAATCACGGTAAGAGTGCACTATACTATCCACTCGCTCAGTCCATATTCAAGCTTGTCAATTTGGCCAATTTGACAGGCCCGCTGATTTCAGCCTCAGAAGCATTTTCTCCTTCAAATGGCCTCCTGCAGTACCCATCAGGCAAACCTAAAAAGTAGTTAAAAACACACAAAAAAAGATTCACGAAAATCACATTTCCCTGCTTGTAAAAGGAACCAGACACATAAAAGTGTTAAAAATTGAACAAGGACATAATGTAAAAAGTGTGATGGAACTCGGTCTTGGTCACATTTGTTGTATTTATAACTTTAAATATGGTCTCACTCAAAGCATGTGACAAAAGAGCTCTTTTTAAAGATCCTGTTGTAAGATTTCAGGTGGACTGTCAAACATCTTGTACTTTTATATATGCTAGGGTAATGTAAGATGCCTTTATTTATATGTTAATATGGAATCTTTACCGCACTCTCATCTTTATTCCGCACTGTAGTCTTTGAGATATGTCTCCACCAGATTTGCACGGAACGTTTTGTCTGTTCTTTGTAAAATAGCTCAATCCCAGTCAGATAGAGAGCATCTGTGAACATAATTCTTCATATTATAGTCTCGCCACAGATCCTCAGTCAGATTTACATCTAGACTTTAACTGGGCCATTCTAACACATCATTTTGCTTTGAACTAAAATATTCCATCATAGTGCTGGCTGAATGTTAATGGCCATTGTCCTACTGGAACGTTTTTTGCAACTTCTAATAGGTTTTCTTCCCATTGCCCTGTATGTGGCTCCATTCACTTCCAATCAACTCTGTCCTGCTTCCCTGTTCCAGCTGAAGAAAACATTCACCACAACATGACCCTGTCACAATCATGTTTCACAGTGGGGATGGTGTGTGGTGATATGCAATAGAGAGACATAAAGGACATCCTTCAATCAAACGAGGTGTGAAAATTTTGACAGGTGGGCGGGACTTCCGGTGGCTGGGACATCCTAGGGCGGGACTTCCGGTGGCTGGGGCTTCCTGTGACGTAACCGGATATCATCATTAATCGGATGTTGTCATTAGCCGGATATCATCATTAATCGGATGTTGTCATTAGCCGGATATCATCATTAATCGGATGTTGTCATTAACCGGAAGTTGTCATTACAAGGAAGCGAATCTTTCTAATTGTATGTTTTTTAGATGTTTTTTACATCTAAAAACAAAACATGTAGTTTCTCCACTTTAAAAGGTCACTCAATTTAATGCAGGCACATCACACGAAATTCTGATAAGAAGAGAGAATCTGACAGATTGTAAATTAATTTTGTTTTAACACAGGGGGTTATTTAGATGCTATTTAGAAAAGAAGGATGAATTGGCTTCTGTTGTAGAGATGATCTAAAACAGAGAAACCAATGAACTGAAAACAAAAAAATGGTATGAGTGCTCAGCATCCTGTTTCCAAATTAGAAATGGATTCTACAGCTAAAAGACTTTGTTTGGAATCATGAGAGACTCCATTTGGTAAAATGGATGATAATTTTACTTACCTTAAGCTTTTCTTTTTTTTCATCTTAGAGATCTTGATGATTTAGAGAAAACAGTTTTCTCCTCATTCCACGTGGGAGCCAGAGGTTGTAACCAGTATGTCTATGTAAAACGTAACAAGAAACTGAAAAAATAAAAAATAAAGGTTATAAAATCCTCAGACATGTCACTGTTTATTGAATTAAAGCAGACAACTTGTGTATTGTCTCAGACAGTCTTCACACCAACTGTAGTCAAAAGTAATTAAGAGGAAAATGGCTAACTAAGCGCGCTGAAGGTTGAGCAGTCATCCCTGGTTCTATCGAGAGATACAGCGCAATCTTTACTGGGAGATCGGCTTCAACTCTGGTAGCTAAAAGTTTATTTTTAACCAGTTACACTGAAATATTTTTAGAACACTTGTAAGGAGAAGCTGAAAAACAAATGTCGGAAAATATTTCAGGAAACGAAGAAGGTGAACATTCTGCTTCTATCGAAAGATACAACGCAATCTTCAGTAGTAAGTATTCATCTTTAAGAATTCTTTAAGTGCTTGTGAATGCTCGTTGGATAATAATAATGTTTAACTTATATTCTTTAGAACCCACGAGTGATGAGCTGGATGGTATCGTTTTTACACAGTCTGACTATGGTAATTATTAACTGCAACAACAACATCTAGTTTAGTCAACTGGTGAATGCTATTTTGTGATTTAAAAAATAAATGAGATAAATTCTACTTACAGATTTAACAAGAGAGGTCAGCGTTTGTAACCGTCTGCCTCCGAAAAAATCAAAGTTGAGACGGAAACTTGTCTTTAAAAAAGACAATCCGATCCCAGCTAAACATGAAATAGAGGGCGAAACCATTCATGCGCCACAGTCACCTGACCATGTGCCGGAAAAATTAACAGCTCCGGAAGAGGAGAGTAAGTAAAAAAAAAAAATATATATATATATATATATATATATTTCTAAGCATATGTTTTCACAAGTCTATGCGATATTGCAGACTTGTTTTAACCCCTGATAAAATATTTTACAGATATATCGAATGATTTAATCCAGAACCCAAGCCTGGATAACATTCAGCAGAACTGTACCAGTTCAGTGCAGGAAGAGTTGGAACCGCCCGGAACCGTTCAAATACCCCGTGTACGGAGTAAGTTATAGTTATATTCAAATCTTCACAGAAACAAGATTTTTTTTTCAAAAGACCTGCATTGTAAGGTAACTTTATTTTGTTTCACAGAATATCTTAAATTGAGGAAAAGACAGCGACTCTGTGCTCTTTATACCAGGGCAAGGCTTGTTAAAGGTTTATTGAATGGTAAGTTTAATTCTTCTTATACTCATTTACCTACTGAATTAATTCGCATATTTCATTAATTTATTTTTTTTCTTTATCTTTCCAGAGGCAACGTTGATGGTGGAGCAGATTTCATCGAGACCTGGACAGCAACAGCGCAGACAGAGAGTTCCCCTATCCTTACGTGACCGTTGTAATAAAGCATCATGTTTAACGCTTCTGGCTGCATGTCAGACATTGTTACTGAAACATTGCGCTGATATCAAGGTAATTTAAACTGATCCCTGGGTCTTCTTCTTCTTCTTCTTCTGATGTTAATATGGAAAGCCAGATCACACATGCGCTGAATGAGATAAGGAATGTTGTTGCTCATCTTAATGAAATTCCTGTTAATGCTGATGTGGCAGATAACATCGGGTTAAATGCATCTCCTGCTAACAGTGAAAATGTAATAAATCAAAATCTGTACGGTGACTTTTTAAGCTCATTAGAACAGGCTGTTGACGATTTAAATAGAACACCATCTCCAACCAGCCTTCAGCAAAATGAATCAGCTGACTTACAAATTCCTTCAACGTCACACGCCGCTGATCATACTGGGCAGCATGGCGGCAATTTAAATCCAGAGGTTGCAGTCAACCCTGATCAGATTGAGGGAGATCCTCCTGTGACTGTTGAACGTGAACGTTTTAATAACATTGAAATAAGGAGACCTTTTACCATCCCGCCTCCCTGCCCTGGTCATGTTCCTGATCTTGCTACAATCTATATAAACATCATGCATATTCTCACTGAATTAGCCGATACTGCAAGATCGTTAGCCAGACGTAACGATGTTGTGCAGCTAGAATTAGTCGGGGAAAATCTGAACCGTAACGTCACGTTTACCATTAACGATAATGGGAATATGATTCTGTCTGCTTTTGAGAATTTTCTGGATGAGTTAGTACAGGCCAACGCTGAAATGCCTGCAGATAATAACCTGGAATTTGTTCTACAGGTAGTCAATGACCCTGCAGGAGGGTCAAAACGTAAGGTTAAAGGAATGTTAGACTGTGAATTGATTAATAAGAAAAAGCGTCACCTGTATATTGTAGATAATACCAGTAATCAGTTATGCTTTGCCATAAGTCTTGCACACGTCTCTGACTCTAACCTTACTGATAATCAGGCTTTAGAGCTGGGGAGGGAGTGGCAACACAGGGCTGGTTTAGATGATCAGACAGTAGTAACTTTCAGCGACATTGGTAAATTTGAAAACATTCTAAAGAGAAAAATTGTAGTGTTTCACAGAACCGTTACAGACTCTGCAGCTCTGTGTAAATTTGAGACCAGTTTCCCTGATCGATCAAACCCTCTCTTTCTGCTGTTATTTCAAGGTCACTACTATGGGATAAAAAATCTCAAGGGTTTTATAGGATCGAGATACATCTGTGCATATTGTTACGGGAGCTATGAAAAGCCAGACACACACCATTGTGAAGGCTATTGTCCGGTGTGTCACTCATACCAGTGTATGCGTGAAATTAACGAACCTGTCGCCTGTGCAGGTTGTCACAGAATCTGTCGTAACTCTTCTTGTTTCAGTAGACACAGGGAACCTCGCAAAAGACCTAGTGCTGACAGGCCCATGAGTGACTGTGAGTTGGTAAAACTGTGCAAGGTGTGCAAAAGGATATACGTTATTCCAATCAGCAAGCAGGATAAACCACACGTGTGTAATATAAAATGCTGTATTTGTGGTGAGAATATACCTCCTGATTTAGATGTGACGTGCGATGGTCATCTGTGTTACATTCAAACCGCCCAAGCCTGTAATCAGTTAGATGATAAACTGGTTTTTTATGATTTTGAATGCTTCATCGACGAGAACGGTGTGCACATCCCCTATCTGGTCTGTGTTAAAACGCTGAAAGGTGAGGAATGGCATGCTTATGGATTGAATTGCACCCAAAAATTACTTCTCCATTTCAGGAGACCGATGTACAGAGGCTTTACCTTAATAGCTCATAACGCACGTGGGTATGATAGCTACCTGATTATCACAGCTATGCTGCAGTTAGGCATTAAACCTCATCTCATCATGCAGGGAAGTAAAGTTCTCTGTTTAACCGACCCTGATTACAGGTTAAAATACATTGATAGTCTGTCCTTCATGTGTATGAAGCTTAGTGCGATGCCGAAAGCATTAGGTTTTAGTGATAAGACCAAAGGTTTTTTCCCCCACCTATTCTCGTCTGAGCAACATCTCCAGTATGTGGGGTCTTTTCCTCCTCCATCCTCCTACGCTGTAGAACGCATGAGCCTTCAAGAACAACAGGTGTTTAGCAGCTGGTACAGAGAAGCGAGCAAAGGGGTCTTTGACTTTGAGAAGGAAGCTCTTCGTTATTGTAAAAATGATGTGGACATTCTTTATCAAGGTTGTGTTAAATTCAGGGATGAGTTCTTTAAGGAGACAAGTGTGGATCCGCTTAAATGCGTCACGATAGCCTCAGCCTGCATGAAGGTTTTTGTAACCAATTTCCTTCCTCCTAAAACCTTGGCCATCCCCTCACCTCTGGACTACAGGCATAGTAGTAAGACGTTTTCCAGCACGTCCATTCAATGGCTTGGCTGGATTTCAGACAGCAGAAAAATTGACATCGAACATGCATTAAACATGGGGGAAAAGAAAATTGGTCCATATTCTGTGGATGGGTATGCAGAGATTAACGGTGTCAAAGTTGCGTTTGAATTTTACGGCTGTTTTTTCCACGGCTGTAAAAAGTGTTACATGCCTCATGACAAATGTCCGTTGAGAGGGGTCGCATTTGAACAGTTTTACGCAGCCACTGTTGAGAGAAGCAAGGTGCTCCAAACTGTGTACGGTCTTCGTCTCGAGGTTATCTGGGAGCATGAGTGGACTGAAATGAAAAAATCAGACCCAGGGGTGATCAGCTTTCTTGAGAAAGTTAATGCACCCGAACCGCTATCACCCCGAGATGCTCTGTATGGTGGACGCACCTGTCCTATGAGGTTGAGGTACACAGCGGGGGCAGGTGAAACTGTACACTATGTAGATTACACATCTCTGTACCCCTATGTAAATGCTAGCTGCGTCTTTCCCCTCGGGCACCCTACCATCATTTACAAAGATTTTGATGACCCCAGCAGCTACTTTGGCCTCATCAGAGCTGTGGTCTACCCACCACGTAACCTGTTGTTCCCTGTTTTACCTTACAGAACATCCCAAGGTAAACTGGTGTTTACTCTCTGCCGCACATGTGCTGAAATAAATAACCAGTCAGGTCCCTGCAGGCATAATGATGAGGACAGAGCTCTGACAGGTGTGTGGGTGAGTGTAGAGTTTTGTAAAGCGTTACAGTGTGGTTATAGCCTAGCTAAAATCACTGAAGTTTGGCATTTTGAGAAGACCAGCGACACAATCTTTAAAGGTTACATTCACTGCTTTTTAAAGGGTAAGCAGGAGGCTTCAGGCTACCCATCTGAAGCGGTGGATGAGGAGAGCAGGTCAAAGTATGTCGCAGACTTCAAACTTCACCAGGGTATCCAATTAGACGCAGGCAAAATCGAGGTGAACCCTGCCAAAAGACAGGTAGCGAAACTGTGCTTAAACAGCTTTTGGGGAAAGTTTGCGCAGCGAAGTGATCTGTCTCAGACCACAGTCATCACTAACCCTGATGGGTTTTTCAGCTTCATGTTCTCGAGTAAATACAGGGTTAACTACTTCCATTTCTTCAACCCTGAAATGTGTGTAGTGCAGTGGAACTACAGCAAACGTGTCATCTCTCCCCCAAGCAAGGTAAACAATGTCTTTATTGCAGCATTCACCACCGCTTATGCGTGTTTAAAACTTCTCAGCAGCATGGAGCAATTGCAGGACAGATTGATTTATATTGACACAGACAGTTTGATTTATGTGACAAAAAGTGGTGAAACTCCTCTGGAGTTGGGGAATTATCTGGGTGATCTTACTGACGAGCTCGCAGGAGACAGCATTTCGGAGTTTGCATCAACAGGACCCAAGAGTTATGCATATCAAACCAAAAACCAGAAAAAGCTAGTGATACGTGCTAAGGGTATCACTCAGATGCATGAATGCAGCGAGAGGGTCAATTTGAACAGCATCAAAGGGCTGGTCCAGGGCTACTTACAGGGGTCAACTGAAGGTGTCATTGAAATCCCTCAGCACACAATCAGGAGGGATAAAAAGAGATTCCTCTTAAGAAATGCTGCATTTGTTAAAAGGTTTCGGTTGGTGTATGACAAGAGATGCCTTTTTTCTGACCGGACAACTCTGCCTTTCGGTTATTAGAGCATAAGAAGAAGAAGAAGAAAGATAAAATAAAAATGTTGCAATCTGCCAATTTACAGGAGGTTGATTTTGATCCTAGATTTAGAGCACCTTTCTCATGTATGATAATAGGACCCAGTGGTTGTGGAAAAACCTTTTTTGTAAAAAGTGTTTTGCAGAACTGTAACCATGTCATGGATGTTGTTCCAGAAAATATTGTGTGGATTTACACTTCTTTTCAACCCATGTATGCTGAATTGCAGAAGATGAATAAAAATATAAAATTTGTGGAAGGATTGCCTCATTCTTTTGAAGATGAAAACCTGTTTCCTCCTGATCAAAATCATCTGATTATTCTAGACGATGTTATCGCTCAAGCCTCAGATGATGAAAACGTGATGAAGGTCTTTACCCAGTTTCGTCACCATCGTAATATGAGTGTTATGATGTTGACTCAGAATGTTTTTCATCAAGGAAAGTTCAGTTGCACTATTAGTTTGAACTGTAATTATATGGTGTTGTTTAAGAACCCGAGAGATAAGCTGCAGCTGAATATACTGGCCCGCCAAATGTTTCCATCTCAAAAGGGTCTCTTCTTGGAGAGTTTTGAAGATGCGACGAGAGAAACTCATGGATATTTAATCATCCATTTTACGCCTACCTGCCCAGAACATTTCAGATTGAGAACAGGCATACTTCGTCACCAGTGGCCTGCTGTGTATGTGCCCAGAACAAAGTAAGTCCTCATGTCTGCACGTATAAAAAGGAATGTACCATTATTCAGAGCCTTGTTTGAGGCCACCCCGCAGAAGCGCAAAGATATTCTTGCACACTGCTCTCCCAACTTTCCTCAGGCTCTGTGCGAGATTGCTCTGAATATCCTAAAAGGTAACATTAAACTATCTCCATCTCAACACCGGAAATTGAAGAAGCAAAGAAAAATCATCAGATTGTTGGGTGATAAAAAAACCGGAATAAAAACTAAACAGCTGGCTCTCAAAAGGCAACGAGGTGATTTTATTCTCCCCATCTTAACGGCTCTTGCTCCCTTGATCGGTGATCTAGTGGGTGGTATAATCAGGAGATAATGTCTCTCAGAACATCGCAGAAGATGTTTCTCATTTCCCCTCATCAATTCAAGCGTCTGACCCAGTCAGACACGTCCATGAGACAGACGGCGGAGGAGAATTTGGATGCTGAAATGAGAGCGATAATAAATGAGCCCGGTTTGACTTCTTATGAAAAAATCAAGAAATATGATGCACTTTTCCAGAGGTATCTGACTCTACTCAAGCAAGGTGTGAAAGAAGAACAGCGGGTAAGTTTAACGCTGCAGCGTGACACAGAGGTTCCTGAACATGAGCGGTCCCAAGAAAAACAAGGCCCAGGGCAGGACGAGGCCCCTAAGGATCAGGTTGTTACGGATGTACTGAAAAGCCTTCCTAAACACAATCGTAAAAATGCTGAGTACATTTTGATGAAACTATCCGAAAGAAGTGAGAGTTGGACTTCGCGAGGTGAATTTGTATATAAAGGGAATGTTGTAAAGGGGTCCCACATGATTGACTTGTTGAAAAATCTCATCCTTCCGTTTAAAAAATCTGGAGCATGGCTACCCCAAGGGTGGTCAGACTTTCTACATAACTTGTCAGAGGTAAACATCCCCATATCTTCAGTCATTAACCCTTATGCTCGTGAAGAATATAGACAGTTCAAAACAGGGGGTACATCTATTGAAAATGGGGGTACACCACCCAGCATTAAGCAGAGAAGAACAAGAAGAAGAAGGCAGATAACTCATTTTCCCCATTGGTCGAGATCCGAGCTGGAAGATCCAAAAAATGCTGATGGGAAGTCAAAAAAGTCTCTTCGTAAGACGACACTACCACCCCGATGGATTACATTTTCACCATAAACCGTTATAAGAAAATGAAACATGTAGCCTATTTCTTTTATTCAATAAAATATTTATTGATTATATTTTCAAGTCTAGCTTCGTTCTCTACTTCACACACTAACATATGATGTCATTACACAAATATTATATCATAAGAAAAAACAAACAATGGAAAAAAAAAAAGACAATTTAAATTCCATAACAATCCATAAATATCTCCAAAGAGCATGTTCCGTGAGTAAAAAATGTACAACTTTGATTAATGACACATTTCTGATATTTTTTCACAAAGTTAGATACCATTAAATCATTCTTAATCACATCTCCGGTGTATTTTGACAACACTTGCTGCAGTGATAATCCGCACGCTCTATGACATAGATAAAAAATGCAATGGTGACCGCACACAGTGGACATAGTGTTTTGAAGCTGATTATTATGATACAATATTTTTGAGGATCTGTCTTCTAAAAATGTTACGATGCTTGACGGGTAGAACTCGAAATCCGAAGAGAATCCATAAGAGTCAAAAAAGCTGGATTGACCATTCTCATCCAATGTCAGAGCTAGCCAGTGTTCTCCAGGCATGTGTGAAGGATGTGTGTTCACAATAAAGTAGGCCGGCCCTGGGAATTTGTCAGCTAGCAGCGGGAGATGGTCGCACGGCCATACACCGCAAAACAAATCTCCCAGCAGATGATGCAGTATGTTCTCAATTTCATGATTATTCATGTCTGATTAGATTAATAATAATCCACCAGCACACGCCTCTTTGAATCAATCTCTAAAATAGAGTCATAACAAGCGTAGATGATCAGCGTGGTGGTATGAGGCAACGGGTTTCTGAAACGCATTTCCAGTCTTAAATTCCCACTGGAAACTGGAGATAGAGCATCTGTGTCCTCACCCGGGTTAAGATTAAATGCGAATAGAGAGTATCCTTGATTAAATTCCTGACGTGTTATACTCAGCGGAAGATCTTTTAGATGTCGTCCTGTAGCCGTAAACAAGTTGTAATACTCTCTCACTGAATTACCTTGGTTAAAATTGGGCTGGAAGGCCTTAGCTGGAATTTGTCTGCCATCCTTACACAAAGCTAAATATTCCATATCAAAATGATTAAAGTCAAACGGATTGAGATTGCGTGTTCCTGTAAAAGCGTCATGATCCAGTAATGCAATCACCACATACTTGGGAAAGATGCCTAAGAAAAGATTCTCTTGGTTGCATACCCTTGAATTTTCAGGGATGGAATATGTTTTTACATTCACACGTGAAAGTGGATACAGAGCATTTGCTTTCATTAAAGCTGTAGTGTGACCCAGTCGTACAGCTGGAGAGACAGTAACTTTTTTGATAAAAAGAGATGCTCCTAATATCCTGAGTTTGAAAGTAGAGTCTCTTGCGGCCATGAGACAAAAGGCATCGTTGGCTCTTGTAAGTTTAATTTTGAGGTCAACAGAGTTTAAAAGAAGTCTTTCACAGAAAAATATGTCTGCATGCAGGGGGCCTAGGAGATGTACCTCCCTGGAATTTTCCGTAAAGCCTGCTCTGTTGTTAAGACCTTGGTTAGGGCCATTAGTTGTAACAATAGAGTTCAGAGCCCCTGCAGTGTCTTTATAAAAAAGACCAGAGCTAAACTGGCTTTTTAAAGAATCCTCAGAAAAGTTTAACAATGTCTCAATCATGGCTCTGTATGGATGTGTAGCGCTGGATTGTGAAATCAATCGATCTCCGAGAGTGATGTCACACTGACTGAAGATGGTGTTTAACGGGTAGTTGATGAGCCCTACAGGTGCATCATCCGGCAGGTTTGTTCCATCCTCGTTAGTAATTTTCACTCTGAGATGCAACAGCGTATCGTTGAGATCCAGATACTTTTCTCCATCTCCCGGAATGAAAAACTCGATCGGGCCTCCATCGGTGATTGCTGATAAAGGCTGGATCTCGGTGTAAATTTTATCTTCAATCGATAGCTGCGTCATTGGGGCAGAAAATAAGTCCAACTCTGCCAGCGTGCACTCTGATGATTTGTTATGTAAAAGAACCATTATTTAAATATATCAAAACTTGCGGATGACTTCCTTCCTCTTCGTTTGTCAGCTCCAACTGATCTCCTTTTTCGCGTTTGTCGTTGTTTTTTAACTGTCCTTAAACGATCACCAGGGGGTCTTGTTCTGGGTCTTTTGGATAAAACCATAATTCCTGAACCTTCTTGACCTTCGGTGCGTGTAGAACCACTCATTTTACTCACGGCTCTACCGATGACATCCGAAGCGATATTTGATGCAGCCATTTTAAGATGGGGTTTTGCAATAGCAAATCCTTTTTTAACCAGAGGGGATACGAAGCGGAATAATTTTAAAATAATGATCCGATTCCGCGTCCGTACATGACCGGGGCCCCATAAAACCCTGGCAGATTACCGCCTGATTGACTTACATAGTAATTTACAAAGCGATTTGGATCACGTCTCAGACTTAGATGTGCCATGTTCTCTCTTGCCTGCTTGATGCAGTGTTGAAGGACCAGGGTAATATGAATGATAATCAATCAGTCTTAGAGGTTATATATATCTCTGTTTATACAAATAAAATTTATCTCAGGCTACGTTGTGATATCACCGGTTTGAAGTGTAGTCTTACAATGGTCTTACCATAGATGAAATTTACAGGAACATTTTGGTCCGATTTAATTTCTATATGGATATTTTCAATATGTCTTCTGGAAACTGGAAGGTAGTGGGCAGGGTTAAACGTCAGAGTAACCATATCACTGAAGTCGCCTTGTACTTTGACGGTCCGCAGTAAAGGCGCAAAAGTGTCGCCTACTATTTGCGGGCTGACCACGTCGCTGTAACAGTATAGGTGATAGAAACCAGCCTTTATATCTGCCGGAAAAGGAGCCAGTTTTGGTTCAGATACATGAATCCATTCCCCTGGTTTCACGCCCATCATATAAGCCAGAGTGTTGAAGAAGCGTATTTCATACGGACTGCTTGCTTGAAATGCAAATCTCTTTTGAACTTTGATGAATTTAATGCGGATACCCGAGTTCATTTTTTTTGAAAAACAGTTCCATCTCTGTCTCGAGTGTAATAGCGCTGTTATAGTAGCCACTTCTGATCCTTTGCGTATTGATCTCCACATCGCCAACCTTCCTCCATTCAAAGTAGGCATCAAAATCCGGTAAATTATGCCATGTATGAAGGTATGAAATCTCTACTAATGCAACCATCCATTGGCCTTCTAAATCAATATGTTGAGCTAAATTTACACGGAAACTCGAACTGGTATTATTTTTAAACACTTCCATGCTAGCATTAGAGGGAAGGGTAACGTAAAAGCCATCATCCTCTGCCTTGCGTTCCATGATGCTGTATGAATCGTTAGGTTTTAGTACACACCTATTTTATACGTTTCGTAGTTCATCAAACTTGATCCAACTGTTGAATTTCTCAGGCCAATTTTTCCAGCGTACAAAAACCTGTTTGACACCCTTGATGGTGCGTTGATTTAATATTTTCTCCACTTGATACATCTTGTCCTTAAATATTTTTACTTTTTGAAGTTCCTCAGCGTAAAAAGATCCCTCAATTGGTTCTCCATCCAAATCTTTGAGTTTGTATACAGGAGGAGATCGAGGTATCCGCTCATACACTGTAAACACTTCATCCGTAAAACTCTGTTTGTATTTTTTGTCAAACACTCCACGTACCTTGGATATTCTGACAAGATCCCCCTGTTTAAACATTGTCACTGAGTCCCTGCAATATCTGTTGGAGGTAACATCGTACAGATTCTGAAACACTTGAAAGGCATTTTCTGAGGTCACTTCCATTGGGCTCATCTTAATGCTGGTGTGGTAGCTGTGGTTGTAGCTTCTAGTTAAATTTTGCAGGACGTCAATGTACCGCCGGTTGTTGTTAGCAGTAAAATATCTCCACATCCTTGTTTTTAACGTACGGTTAAACCTCTCAACCACAGAGGCTTTTGCGTCACTTGCTGTGGCAAAATGTTCAATACCGTGTTTCTCCATTAGAAGCTTAAATTTCTTGTTAAAAAATTATTTCCCTGCATCAGTCTGAAGTTTTTTTGGGACCTGACTTTCTTTAAAAACTGATTCAAAAGCCTTTAGCACCTCTGCAGCAGTTTTCCTCTTCAAAACACGTACATACGCCCTCTTTGAAAAGATGTCAATGACTGTTAATAAATAATTGTAACCGTCATTTTCCTTGGCCAGAGCTTGCATGTCACAGAGATCGGCTTGGAACTGTCTCAATGGTCTGGTGACAAAAACTCTGTTTCTCGGGAACTTTATTCTTGCAGGTTTATGTAGAGCATAGGTATCTTCTCCCGATAAAAAATCTTTAACTTTTTCAACCGCTACCTTCTTCCCCGTTTCATCTTGTATAACCCTCCTCAACCTTTCTAAACCCCCTAAACTTCCAAGATTTGATGGGTTGTAATATACATTTTTCATGATCCTTCTTTCAGACATCCCAGTTTTATGCTCACTCTGACGACTACTTGTTAAATAATGAATAAAACAAACACCTGAGGGTATATTTATACTTCTTTTTTTATTTTATACCCGTATTTAATAGAGAAACAGAAAAAAAAACACATTCAGATAATAAAGATCAATTCAAACATTGCAATCTTTAAAAAAAAAAAACCAAAACTGTTATATATGTATACCAGTAGAAAGCTGAGAGAGAATACAGAAAAGACAAAACAAGTCATCAATCATCTGAGATTGGATCGTAGCACTCTGAGACAGAGTTAAGCTGCTTGAGACAATCATTACCACTCATCTTATCGTACATATCAGTGATTGCACTATGGAAGCCTTGTACCGATTTCAGTTCATATAAAACCGTCTCAGCAATCGTTTTCACTCTGAAGTCATCTGCTTGTATGCGTCGAAGTGTCAGAAGTTTCCGAATAGCAGGAAGGAGCTTGGGGTTTACGAGTCGTCGCACGATGCGTTGAAAGTTGACTTGGTAATACTCCTCCTCCAATATCTCCAGGCACTGATGCTGTCATTGGCTCGGGTGGTTCGTAATGCACCCATAACAGGTTTCTTTGACATAGTTCAAACAGGTTATGTTGAATAAATGAAGTACTGCTGTTTTCACCATATTGATGAGAGCGCTTGAGATCCAGCCGTCAATTTCATCACCCTGATTACTCTCCTCCTCCTCTGGTGAAGGCTGAGGGGCAGGTATCGGGTCTGGAGTTGGTGTGGAGGGTGAGTAGCTGATGGTTGCCTTGTCCTCCACGATCACCCTCTTGTCTTCAGGTTGGATATCTGTGTGTACAGACTCAGCCACGCATAGTGGTGAATAGAGGCCGGGTGAAGGCGGATGATACGATCTGAGGTTGTATCCTGTCGGTGTCCCTGAACTGAATAGGGTCTCAAAGAGCTGCGACGATGAGGCGACTGGTGAGTAGAGGTCTGGAGAAGGTGGATGATATGGCCCGGTGTTGAAGCTTTTATCATCATGATCAGGAGAGAAGACGGTCTCTTCTTGCTGGCTGTAGAGGTCCCAGTATGGTGTTTTCCCGTACGCTCCATACATTCTCAAGGTCTGCCGCCCGCCGTTATGAAGAAGAAGAGTCTGTGAGCTCGCAGTTAGACCCTGATATATAGCGCAGGAAGGTGGGAGGGTCCTCAAGAAGGGGAGTGGGTCCTCAAAAGAGGGTGGGTCCTCAAAAGAGGGTGGGCTTTAGATCCACAACAGGGAACATCAGGATTCTTTTCACTGACATAACGCTGTCCAATTTCATTCATCTTCTCAACCCAAGCATCATACGGTAGAGCCAGCACAGTCTTGAATACACCGCAGTTCTGATTGAATGCCTCCAACACAAACAGATCTGAGGGGGTCGTCTGGTTATTCTTGCGTTTGCTTGCCTGAAAAGACCAGCGGCCATTTGCTGTGGTTTTTGACACCCACACTGCACTAAAGAGAGGTTCTCTCGCAGCTATTTCGACATCAGAAGGACACATTCTCATCCTTTTTGCTGGTCGAGGAGAGCTTTCATCTTCATCCTCCCTTTCGTACACTGAGACTGATTCAGGGTTATCGTTAAGGTGTGGGATTGCCAGCCGTAACACAGCCCAGTCGTTGTGGGTGAGAGTACACAGAGCCAATGATCCATTAAATACCTCGTCTTGATCCAATTGATACAGGCAGAGCTCTCCTATTTCGTACATGAAAATATACCCCCAGCTACCGCTCAGTCCATATGGTTCCAAAGACCACTCTTCCTGCAGAGTGTCGAACGGAGGCCTTTGTACCTTGCATAGGTAATATGTTGATTTCTTGTAGCCAGGAAAGTGCCATTTTCCTCTTAATTACTTTGTGAGTACAGTTGGTGTGAAGACTGTCTGAGACAATACACAAGTTGTCTGCTTTAATTCAATAAACAGTGACATGTCTGAGGATTTTATAACCTTTATTTTTTATTTTTTCAGTTTCTTGTTACGTTTTACATAGACATACTGGTTACAACCTCTGGCTCCCACGTGGAATGAGGAGAAAACTGTTTTCTCTAAATCATCAAGATCTCTAAGATGAAAAAAAAGAAAAGCTTAAGGTAAGTAAAATTATCATCCATTTTACCAAATGGAGTCTCTCATGATTCCAAACAAAGTCTTTTAGCTGTAGAATCCATTTCTAATTTGAAAACAGGATGCTGAGCACTCATAACATTTTTTTGTTTTCAGTTCATTGGTTTCTCTGTTTTAGATCATCTCTACAACAGAAGCCAATTCATCCTTCTTTTCTAAATAGCATCTAAATAACCCCCTGTGTTAAAACAAAATGAATTTACAATCTGTCAGGTTCTCTCTTCTTATCAGAATTTCGTGTGATGTGCCTGCATTAAATTGAGTGACCTTTTAAAGTGGAGAAACTACATGTTTTGTTTTTAGATGTAAAAAACATCTAAAAAACATACAATTAGAAAGATTCGCTTCCTTGTAATGACAACTTCCGGTTAATGACAACATCCGATTAATGATGATATCCGGCTAATGACAACATCCGATTAATGATGATATCCGGCTAATGACAACATCCGATTAATGATGATATCCGGTTACGTCACAGGAAGCCCCAGCCACCGGAAGTCCCGCCCACCTGTCAAAATTTTCACACCTCGTTTGATTGAAGGATGTCCTTTATGTCTCTTGCAATGTTAGTTTCCTCTTGTAGGTAGTTTTACATGCAGGCTAAAAAGTTTATTTGTGGCCTCCTCTGATCTGTGCACCTCCTCCCACACCTTCTGTGCCCCGTGTGGCAAACTTGAAACTTGACTTATGGCTTTTTTTTTTTTTCAAAAGTGGCTTTCTTTTTACCAATCTTCCATAAAAGCCAGGTTTTAGAATCACACTGTTATCTGTCGCTTGTGATCACATTCTTCCCTATCAATGATCATTCTGACTTGAGAAATGTGTTTTCAAAGTGTATGGAGAAAGGTACCAGTCCCCATAATGTCTGTATTTAGAATTTTGTGCCAAACCTTTGCATTCAGAGTTTAAAGATAGGGAGTGAGAGAAATTGATTAAGCTTTTGGAAAAGTAAGACCTTTTATGAGAAAGCATTACTCTTAACATTCGTTCCCAGTTCATTTTGGAATTTATCTTTAAATGGTGCTTGTTTCAAGTTTTTCTGTTTGTTTATGCTTCTTTACTTCATTGACCATTGAAATATATTAGCATCATTACTAGCCGGTTAATACTTCATTCTATCAGGGACTAGTTCTTATATTATCTTTCAATTTCAATTGAAGTGTCAGTAGATTATATTGTCATATGAAATGTCTTTTTAAATCAAATTTTTTATGGATTGCATCAGTGAAATCTGATCTAGACAAATAGTTGTCTATGCTACCACTTTTATAGAATTATTTTAATATATTGACTAGTCTGGAAAAACTAGATCCATACACTAACTTTGCAGCATTTGAAATGCGCATATTGGGTGGTTTGTAAATCAAATTTAGTTAAAAGAATGAAATAATAGTCATGGGTATAGCTCCACTTCTGTGTCCTGACTATCACCTGTAGGATTTATGTAACCACCCTTCTGTCACAAGACTCCCTGTCACCCTCCTTCTTGCTCTCCTGTGTTCTTTTCCTTCTGCCCAAAACATAAATAGTGAAACAGCTAGATGTCCAATGCCTTTTCCAGGTTTGGACATCCATCAACTTTTTCTGTGATGTTTTAAAATTTTCCCTCCGCTCAGTTTAATAGTAAGTGTATCACATGCTGACAGATGTTTTAATTGCAAGTCCTACTCCCCATCCTCCTCTATGTTTGACTCTGTTGCTCGTTGCTTTCTGTTTTATTTGTAAAATATTATGCAACAGCAACTGACACAGATGTTTGATGTTGTTCACTGGGTTAAATTCTCTCTCATCCATTCACTTACCCCAACCGTGCCTCAGTCTGCACCTGTGCAGATTCAGTGCCAAGCTCCTTATTGGGAGGTCCAAACATTCCTGGAATTTAGCTCATGAAGGTAAATCTCCTGTTATTATTTGCTGTGTTATTGGCTGGGGTGACCCTGTTTGGAGAGTCATCAGCACGTTAATGATGCAAGAAGACATGAATGCAATAGCTGCTCACTACAAATTTACTACTGTGTATAACACAAACTGCACAAGCACGGCATTACTCAACAGTCGCCGTAATGATAACCTGAAGAAGAAATGGTTTCCCAACAAATTTATTATGACACAAAAAAAGGTTGGGCTGCACGGTGGTGCAGTTGGTAGCACTGTTGCCTTGCAGCAAGAAGGTCCTGGGTTCGATTCCCAGCCAGGGGTCTTTCTGCATGGAGTTTGCATGTTCTCCCCGTGCATGCGTGGGTTCTCACCGGGTACTCCGGCTTCCTCCCACAGTCCAAAGACATGCCTGTTAGGTTAATTGGTAACTCTAAATTGCCCTTAGGTGTATGAATGAGTGTGTGCATGGTTGTTTGTTTGTGTGTTGCCCTGCGATGGACTGGCGACCTGTCCAGGGTGTACCCTGCCTCTCGCCCATAGACTGCTGGAGATAGGCACCAGCTCCCCCGTGACCCACTATGGAATAAGCGGTAGACAATGACTGACTGACTGACAAAAAAAGGTATTACATTATACAATTCTTGAAAAAAAACAAAAAACTGAAATGCAACTAGTGTTGATTTTAAATTGGGAACAGCTTTAGATTTTTTGAAGATGCGATAGAAACTGTAATTCAACCTAAAGTATCGAAATCAAATGTACAGTCAGTGTCTGGTAAAACACAGGCTGAATTTTATTGTAGTTTAAAATATTATAGTTTTGCTGCTGTTTGCTAACAAGGTATAAAAGCTGGACTTTAGCTTGTTTTTTAGCCATACTATCTCACTTGATTGTCAGGCTAGGGGTGGCTGTTAATTTTATATATGTGCGTACTCTCATAGTTTGTTAATAACTTTTGTTTTAAAAGAAAACAACATTCCTATGCATAGAATAAGAACCAAAATGCCTGTCTCACATTTACCAAAACATCTTGATGATCCCCATGACCTTCGGGAAAATATGCTCTTAAAGCTGTTGTAAAATTAATACATCTATTAAGAAATTTAACATTATACCTACAGTCACACATGGTGGTGGTAGTGTATTGGTCTGGGGTTGGTTTGCTGCTTCAGGACGTGGATATCTTGATAGAACCATGACGTCTGCTCTATAGCAGAAAATCCTGAAGGAGAATGTCCAACAATCCGCTTGTGACATTAAACTCAAGCGCACCAGCAAAGCAACCTCTGCATCACATAAACAAATGAATAAAATAAAGGTTTTGCAGAGGTCTATTCCAAGTTGAGACTATATTTCAAATTAATTTCATGTTTAAACCCCTCTCTGTGCCGCTGAATAGAAACTATTCTGCAAAGAGCAATATCTCATATTTCAATATTTCATATCCACAAGAAGTCCAGGGAAAACACATGGCAATAAATGTTGTGTGACTGACTTTGGATATTTGGTTATCAGTTTTGTATTCAGAAATGAGAATTTCTGAGCTCCAAGTCAGAACACCAGAGTTGAGGAGTTGCAGGACTAAACTATTTGTTTGCACTTCTTGTAGTTTGCAGCACATTCGGAAGGAAAATATTACTCTACAACTTCTATTTGGGGCATATTTCTTTAGCGTTTGAATACATAAAATGTAGAGAAAAACACTTTTTTTCTTGTATTGTTAATAGTAGTTAGCTCTTCAAATCGTACAGGTTTTCTGACTTAGAACTAGAATGCCATCCATCCATCCATCCATCCATCCATCCTCCATCCGTCCATCCATCCATCCATCCATCCATCCATCCATCCTCCATCCATCCATCCATCCATCCATCCATCCATCCATCCATCCATCCATCCATCCATCCAATCCATCCAATCCATCCATCCATCCATCCAATCCATCCAATCCATCCATCCATCCATCCATCCATCCATCCTAAGCAGTCTAAGCAAAGAAACCCAGACTTCCCTCTCCCCACGGCATTCCCAGGCCAGCCGAGAAACATAGTGTCTCCAGCATGTCCTGGGTCTTCCGCTGGGCCTCCTCCCGGTGGGACGTGTCCAGAATACCTCACCAGGGAGGCGTCCAGGAGGCATCCTAACCAGATGCCCGAGCCACTTTAACTGGCCCCTCTCGATGTGGAGAAGCAGGGGCTCTACTATGAGTCCCTCCCGGATGACCGAGCTTCTCGTCCTATCTCTAAGGGAGAGCCCAGACACCCTGTGGAGGAAACTCATTTCGGCCGGTTGTATCCATGATCTCATTCTTTCAGTAATGACGCAAAGCTCATGACCATAGATGAGGGTAGGAATGTAGATCAACCAGTAAATCGAGAGCTTCAGTTTTTGACTCAGCACTCTCTTCACAACGACAGAACGGTACAGCGCCCGCATCACTGCTGACGTAGCACCAATCTGTCTATCGATCTCCCGCTCCATTTTTCTCTCATTTGTGAACAAGACCCCAAGATACTTGAACTTCTTCACTTGAGGCAGGACCTCCCCCCTGACCCGGAGAAGACACTCTACCCTTTTCCGGGTCAAGACCATGGCCTCAGACTGATTCTCATCCCGGCCGCTTCACACTTGGCTGCGAACTGCTCTAGTAAAAGCTGATGAAGCCAATAAGACCACATCATCTGCAAAAAGCAGAGACGCAATCCTACGGCCACCAAAACGGATTCCCTTAACACCTTGGCTGCGCCTGGAAATTCTGTCCATAAACGTTATGAACAGAATTGGTGACAAAGGGCAACCTTGGCGAAATCCAACCTTCACCGGAAACGAGTCCGACTTACTGCCGGCAATGCGGACCAAGCTCTGACATTAAAGCACATGTAGACTGGTTGGGTGAACTCCCATGAACCCTCCAGGAGGGTGTAGAGCTGGTCCAGTGTTCCACGGCCAGGATGAAAACCACACTGGTCTACAGTTGCTGGCTCTTGGAACTAGAATGCATTCAAACAAAATTTGACATCATTCTCAAATTTGAGTTCCAACACAACTTGAACGCAGCTTGAAGGTTTTTTCCTTTATCAATCCTATATGGAGCTGTCACACTTTGCCTATATGTACCTCAGTCCTAATGTTAAGTTCTTGTATTTTGCAATGAAGAATAAGTCATCATGTGCACTCAACAAATTAGCACTAAACGGGATGTGTTAACAGAGGTGAATTGTGCAAAAATAAAAATAACTAATGATCTAGGGAGATCTGCAGGAAATATAGCATACTGTGATATCCATTTATCTACAGGTCCTTCTCAAAATATTAGCATATTGTGATAAAGTTAATTATTTTCCATAATGTCATGATGAAAATTTAATATTCATATATTTTAGATTCATTGCACACTAACTGAAATATTTCAGGTCTTTTATTGTCTTAATACGGATAATTTTGGCATACAGCTCATGAAAACCCAAAATTCCTATCTCACAAAATTAGCATATTTCATCCGACCAATAAAAGAAAAGTGTTTTTAATACAAAAAACGTCAACCTTCAAATAATCATGTACAGTTATTCACTGAATACTTGGTCAGGAATCCTTTGGCAGAAATGACTGCTTCAATGCGGCGTGGCATGGAGGCAATCAGCCTGTGGCACTGCTGAGGTCTTATGGAGGCCCAGGATGCTTCGATAGCGGCCTTTAACTCATCCAGAGTGTTGGGTCTTGAGTCTCTCAACGTTCTCTTCACAATATCCCACAGATTCTCTATGAGGTTCAGGTCAGGAAAGTTGGCAGGCCAATTGAGCACAGTGATACCATGGTCAGTAAACCATTTACCAGTGGTTTTGGCACTGTGAGCAGGTGCCAGGTCGTGCTGAAAAATGAAATCTTCATCTCCATAAAGCTTTTCAGCAGATGGAAGCATGAAGTGCTCCAAAATCTCCTGATAGCTAGCTGCATTGACCCTGCCCTTGATAAAACACAGTGGACCAACACCAGCAGCTGACACGGCACCCCAGACCATCACTGACTGTGGGTACTTGACACTGGACTTCTGGCATTTTGGCATTTCCTTCTCCCCAGTCTTCCTCCAGATTCTGGCACCTTGATTTCCGAATGACATGCAGAATTTGCTTTCATCCGAAAAAAGTACTTTGGACCACTGAGCAACAGTCCAGTGCTGCTTCTCTGTAGCCCAGGTCAGGCGCTTCTGCCGCTGTTTCTGGTTCAAAAGTGGCTTGACCTGGGGAATGCGGCACCTGTAGCCCATTTCCTGCACACGCCTGTGCACGGTGGCTCTGGATGTTTCTACTCCAGACTCAGTCCACTGCTTCCGCAGGTCCCCCAAGGTCTGGAATCGGCCCTTCTCCACAATCTTCCTCAGGGTCCGGTCACCTCTTCTCGTTGTGCAGCGTTTTCTGCCACACATTTTCCTTCCCACAGACTTCCCACTGAGGTGCCTTGATACAGCACTCTGGGAACAGCCTATTCGTTCAGAAATTTCTTTCTGTGTCTTACCCTCTTGCTTGAGGGTGTCAATAGTGGCCTTCTGGACAGCAGTCAGGTCGGCAGTCTTACCCATGATTGGGGTTTTGAGTGATGAACCAGGCTGGGAGTTTTAAAGGCCTCAGGAATCTTTTGCAGGTGTTTAGAGTTAACTCGTTGATTCAGATGATTAGGTTCATAGGTCGTTTAGAGACCCTTTTAATGATATGCTAATTTTGTGAGATAGGAATTTTGGGTTTTCATGAGCTGTATGCCAAAATCATCTGTATTAAGACAATAAAAGACCTGAAAAATTTCAGTTAGTGTGCAATGAATCTAAAATATATGAATGTTAAATTTTCATCATTACATTATGGAAAATAATGAACTTTATCACAATATGCTAATATTTTGAGAAGGACCTGTATTTTCTTGTCCTGCTTCATCTTTGTAGGGTCACGAGGTGTCTATTGACTATCTGAACAGGTCAGTAATGAATCACAAAGCAAATTGTCAAATGCTAATTATATTCTGTATGTTTCTTTGCTCCTTACTCTAAAATTAAACAAGGATTATATCGGAAATAATACTGCAGGAATAAAAACAGATTAAACAAAGATAAGTGAAATTACATGAAGTAGGTAAATGTGACTATACAAATAGCTAAACATAGGTAAGACGAGGAAATAATCTAATATTAGATATTTTCAATGTTTTACTCATAATTGCTGGTAATTGTCGCTCATGTGCAGACAAATCATGGGCAGAAAAAGATAACAATATTGGAAAGGCCAACAAGGTGGGACAAATAGGAGCAATCAGGAGCTGGTGAGGAGAAAGAGAGATGGAGGAAAAGATGGAGTGAAGTGAGAGCTAAAAATTAGTGTGAAACAGATCACAGCCTGTGTGCAGAAACAGCAGATGGTTAGGAGAGTAGCAGAGCAAAACGGAGGAGCACAGCCTTTGTCTTCAGAAATTTCTGGGTTCCTATCTTTTTCTTCCGTATTTCTCCTTTTCTCCTTACCTAGAAATACCAGCTTTTGCTATTTTATTCTTATCTCTCATAGATTTGGTGAACGTGCACCATCGTCCTCCTATAGCTGCACAGCACTTAAAGCCCCCAGAGAACTAGTAGACCAGCTTTTGTTCCTGGTTTCTCTATTTCATTGGGTTTTTTTTCTCCCCTCTTAGCTTAGATGCCACTGCACATGCCAGTACATCGCCACACCATTAACCCTAATAACCCACTTGAGTGAGACTACGCACATGGCAGAGCTCATCTGTGGCATCCTAACTCAAACGGTAACAAACATGCACACACAGAGCAGAATAAAGATGTAACATTGCTGAAAGTCTTTATATTTTCTCTTTAATTTATTACATTAATGAACAAAATGTAGAAAGCGATAAAAAATTCAAACATTTCTTGAAACTGGACACATTTTGCTGAAAGCTGCAATCACACCTCAAATTTCTGTATTTCTGCTCTTGAATTTCTGTATGCGTTCACCCTCCAAAGATCGCCTTAGCTCTCCTCTCAGCAGGCGACCGCAGCACCATGTTGTGAACAAAGGATTAGAAGACCGTGTGTGTGTTTGTGCATGTGACAGCACATATCCTCAGGGCCGACTGCTGCCGAACCTCCATTCTCTCCACATCCATCTTTTGCTGCCCAGCGTGCATGTGAGCATGTGTGCATGCGTGCGCACCGATCCTATCATCATATTAACATAGATGACAATCTGGCGTGAAGGTGCTGATCAAAGATAAATTTCCCTCCCCGGCTCGCCTCCTGTTAATTATGCCATCTGTGTAGGAACGTGGCATCCTGAGCGTGGGGGAGACCGATCCGTCAAAGCGCTCTCGCTCTGCGGCACTGACAGGAATTCCCTCGAGACTGATTGCCTCCAACTCTTAGATAGGTTATGCACACATGGCCTTAAGGGCATCCATGTTTGGTGCTCAGCGAGTCCACAAAATCTGCCTCATTCAAACTTCTCTTAACAAAAGGCCAGATCTATACTGCACCATACATTATTAAATTACATAAAACCCTGCTCTCCCCAGCAATCACAAACCTTTCACTACCTGTCCAACAGCTGAGCAGTTTTGTAAAAAAGAATTCTTTAAGGATTGATTAAGATTTGTAGACGTCCGGTTCTATTAGGAGGTTATATGCTGGATATATTTGACCTGTGGTAGCATCTTCATTTTTTAACAGGATAAATTAGTGATGTGAAATATTTGCCCTGTTTACAGATTTATTTTGTTTTTGCTTATCATCAGACTTAAATGTCTTACATCATCAAACTAATTTTATAGCAGACAAAGATGAACCGGGTAAAGACAAAAAGCTGTTCAAAAATTATTTCATTCCAATCCAGCCTGTCAATTTAAACCATTAATTAACTGCTATATACTGTGGCATAGATTGACTTCCAAAGCAAGTCACTGCTGACCAAAATGAACATAAAGCCCATCTCATATTTTGCAAAAACACATCTTGCTGATCCCCGAGACTTTGGGGAAAATATTGTATGGACTGACAAGACAAAACTGGAACTTTTGGGAGAGGACACCATGACATCTGGCATAAAACTAACACAGCATTACAGAAAGGGGAATATCACAATGGTATCAAACCTGGTGGTGGTAGTGTGATGGCCAAGGGCTGCTTTCCTTCCATCCATCATCTTTCTCATTCTGAATTGGGTCATGGGGGCAGACATTCCCAGACATCCCACTCCCGACAACATCCTCCTATTCTGGGAGATCATAAGGTGTTCCCAGGTCAGATGGGATGTATAGTCCCTCCAGCGGGTTCTGGGACTTCCCTGGGGTCTCCTCTGTGATGCTCGTACCACCTCAACTGACTCCTTTGAATGTGGAGAAGCAGCGGCTCTTTGACCCCCCCAGTCACCCTCTGTAGGAAGCTCATTTCGGCCTCATTTATTCAGGATCTTATTCTTTCGGTCATGATCCACTTCTCATGATCATAGGTGAGGATCAGAACATAAACAAACAGTAAATGGAGAGCTTTACTTTTTGGCTTAGCTTTACCACAACAGACCAAAGTTACTTCCACATTACTACAGACAAAATGGCAGTCCATCTGTCCATCTCCCATTCCACCCTACCATCACTTACTTAAACTAAAATGCTTTAGGCAAAGACTTACCCCACAACCCATGGGGAGCTGTCTCCCTTTTTCGAGTTGAGAAACCATGGACTCACAGTTTGAGAAGCTGACTCGTATCACGTCCGCTTCACACTCAGCTGTGAACAACTCCAGTGCATTCTGGATTAAGCCAGCACAACCACATCATCTGCAAAAAGAAAAGCTGAAATCCTGAAGTTCCCACCTTAAATCTTGACCATGAACACCACAAATAGAATCAGTGACAGGGAACAGGCTCGACTTTGTGCTTAGAATGTGGACACAGATATTGCTTTGGGCATACAAGGATAGAATAACCCTTAAAAGCCACCCAGATACCCCATGCCCCTGCAATCCCCCCACAAATCCCTCTGGGAAAACGATTGTAGGACCTTTACCATGACCCCCTCAGCAATTTTGCGAGGGTAAAGATTTGGTCCACTGTCCCACGGTCAAGGCAAAGCAAGATTGCTCCTCTTGGACAATTCAAGGACAAATCTTACAGACACAAGAGAACACAATCTAAAATGCACCATGAACAGAATACAAGAATCATAGGAAACCAAACTCAAGGAAATAACTAAAGCGCCACCTGGAAAACAATGATCAGAAGCAGGACCCCAAAACACAACCTGGAGAACACAACAGAGAAAAAAAAATAAGACAAAAACGCAAACACCCTCAAATCATAACAAATATAAAAACTTATAAAATTAGAAAATTATAATAAACTTATAAAATTACAAACAGATAACATCAATATTAAATTGTTATGTCCTACTAACTATGTAACTATGTTAAAGGCTGAAAACTTTTCAATAGAACCCCACTTCAGAAAAATATATATAAAGGGACAACATGGTTATTTACCGTAAATCCCAGACTACAGAGCGCACCTGATTAAAAGCCGCATGCTCTAATTTTAGAAAGAAAACCAATTTTATACTTGTACAGGCCGCACCTGATTTTAAGCCGCGGGTGTTCCACTTTGTAATATGTGATATATCTTCTAACTGGTATACACTGCAGCCTACCAGGTCAAAAGCCATTGATCACCTTCTTCATCTTCTTCCTGCGCACTGAAACCATCAAAGTCCTGTTCTTCAGTGTTGAATTGAACAGCCTCAGGATCTCGTCACTCACTTTAGCCTCTTCGTTGATGCTCTCACTTGAGCGCATCCGGTCCCCTTAATCACGCAGCAGTCCAGCCTTTCGGAACCCGTTGGTGATTTTCCATGTTGATGAGGGTGAATATAAATGTCTGATTTACAATACCGGTAATTGAATTGTGAAAGTGCTCTTGATTTATCGCACAATTTCATTGGACCTCTGTGAACTACTCATCAATTTGATTGGTCTACAGTTACCAGGCAAAATGTTTTTGGCGGCATAAAAAAAAAAACATGCATTAGCCGCATCGTTGTATAGGCCGCAGTGTACAAAATGTGGGAAAAAAGTAGCGACTTATAGTCCGAAATGTATCATAAAAACATTTGAAAAAGTTTATATTTTAAATTTCCAGGTCATGTTCATGTTCCCACCCGTGATCCAGAACCAGTAAAGCAATAAAAAAAATCTTATGTGTGAATGCAATTTATCTGTGGAAAATCTGATGAAGTCCAGAAATTTACACGTTAACTTGTGAAAAATGTTATTTGTCAAGAAACACTGTACAACTGAACATACTGAATTATCATTCAGGCAGAAGCCAAAGTGGTGATTTTCTTTGTTCTTGAATTAGATTTATTGAATTAAAACAATTTTCTGTTTCAAATACTCAATTGAAAAAGAATAATCCCTTGTTTACTTACTTATTGTCCACTTTGCATTCTTAGCATGCCTATTTAATGGATATTTTCCTCAACACCTTAATATTATGTCAATGTAAGAATAAATTTCGTATATTGTCTTAACGCCTGAATGCACCAGTTGTCTGTTTACTTTAAGAAAACCTCATTCATGTAAAATCACTGAATTACTGTGCAAGCATTATAATAGATTCCATTAAGAAGATATAAAATAGCTGATTGAGGAAAGGGAGAGAAATGGACAAAAATGGAACAGGCTCCCAGGCTCTGGGGAGCCTTTGGATGTCTGTGACTCCAATCTCCTCTGTGTCCACCTTGGGTCCAGGGGGACAGGTCTGTGGCTCCTCACACCCGCTATTGAATATTCTCATTGAGAAACCTTACTCAAGTACATTCACGCTTACACCCACAGGTGTTTGGATTCAGGTTTTTACAGATACACAGATGTACAGATAAACTCTATATTGAGCTGCAGTTGCCAGTAAATACATCCTGTATTAATTAGTACAGGGTTTCTTTCTTTCTCTCTTTCTCTCTTTCTGCAAGCATAGAAGCAGACATCTAGTTGTACTGTATTGCACCGACTACGCCAAAACAAATTCCTTGTATGTCCAAAAACGTACTTGGCAATAAAGCTTTTCTGATTCTGATTCTGATTCTGATAGGGTGTCATCTTGTATTTTCTCTATCCTTTTATCCTTCTTTCTCTCCACTACTCATCTCCTCTTGCTTTTAACTTTTTGCCCCCCCTCTTTCCCTTTCCTTCTTCTATTCTTCCCTTTTGTTTCCGTCTCCGTGTTCATTACATTGAAATAATTCCAAAGCAATTACTAAGAACGTTTTTTATATAAATTCAATTCAGAGTGCTACTCTGCCAGACAAGACACGTTAAAAAAGAAAAAGACAATAAGGGAACGTAAATTAAATTGATTTAAAGTTAGGATAAAAGAGCTAGAGCAGCAATTTCCAAACTTTGGAGCTGCACACAGGCAGTAACTTGTAATACCTACTGCCACACAAGGGCTGCAAAAATAACTTCAGTTTTTACCTTGAGTAACAATTATGGTAAAAATGTGCTGTAAGCAAGAAATTTTCAAGATGGATGGATGGATGGAAAGCAAATAGGTTATTTTACTTTAGCTTGTTTTTAACGTTAACACAGTGAAACCACACACTAATACCTGTTCACCAAAGTTTCAATTTGAACCCCTATCATTTCTTCAAAGGTCTAATATTTCCATGATACATTTTTGCCTAATTTACGTTTATTTTCCAGTATGCTTTTTGTTTTACTTTTTTATGATGTTTTTCACAGCTTCAGAAAACACTTTCCTGACAGATTCAACCAAAGCATATTACTGAAGCAAATTAGTGGAACCCTAGTAATGGAGTAATACAAGTTCATCCAAAGTAACAAAGTAAAAGCATGGAACACAAATCATTGTTAGACAAACCATCAATATAAAAATATATATTTTTGGAATATTCGCTCCAAACACTAGATGTCTGAGGGCATCGGTTTTTGGAATGATGTGTCTTAATTAAAGGATGTTGATCTTTAAACACTACAAAAAGCATTGTTACAACATAGCACTACTATAATGCCTTTCCAGCTACATTGTACATTTTGTCATAATACAACCAAAACCCTTTATGTATTTTATTTGATTTGTTATATGATAAACAAACAAATGAAATTTAAACATGTTTTTTAATTTTGTTTGGCAAATAAAAATCTCAAAGGTGAGGCATACGCTTTGTTCTCATCCTTCTTTAGCGAATACTTTAGAACCACATTCCCTGCCTTTGATGAAAAAAATATATCCCCACAGCATAATGATGTCATCACCATGTATTAGGGTGATGTACAGTGTTTAAACTAGGTTTCTTATGGCTTTCTTTCAACAATCACTGTGCCTTTGCAAATGCAATACATTTTAAATACAGGGGTTGGACAATGAAACTGAAACACCTGTCATTTTAGTGTGGGAGGTTTCATGGCTAAATTGGACCAGCCTGGTAGCCAGTCTTCATTGATTGCACATTGCCCCAGTAAGAGCAGAGTGTGAAGGTTCAATTAGCAGGGTAAGAGCACAGTTTTGCTCAAAATATTGAAATGCACTCAACATTATGGGTGACGTTCCAGAGTTCAATAGAGGACAAATTGTTGGTGCACGTCTTGCTGGCGCATCTGTGACCAAGACAGCAAGTCTTTGTGATGTATCAAGAGCCACGGTCTCCAGGGTAATGTCAGCATACCACCAAGAAGGACGAACCACATCCAACAGGATTAACTGTGGACGCAAGAGGAAGCTGTCTGAAAGGGATGTTCGGGTGCTAACCCGGATTGTATCCAAAAAACATAAAACCACGGCTGCCCAAATCACGGCAGAATTAAATGTTCACCTCAACTCTCCTGTTTCCACCAGAACTGTCCGTTGGGAGCTCCACAGGGTCAATATACACGGCCAGGCTGCTATAGCCAAACCTTTGGTCACTCATGCCAATGCCAAACGTCGGTTTCAATGGTGCAAGGAGCGCAAATCTTGGGCTGTGGACAATGTGAAACATGTATTGTTCTCTGATGAGTCCACCTTTACTGTTTTCCCCACATCCAGGAGAGTTACGGTGTGGAGAAGCCCCAAAGAAGCGTACCACCCAGACTGTTGTATGCCCAGAGTGAAGCATGGGGGTGGATCAGTGATGGTATGGGCTGCCATATCATGGCATTCCCTTGGCCCAATACTTGTGCTAGATGGGCACGTCACTGCCAAGGACTACCGAACCATTCTTGAGGACCATGTGCATCCAATGGTTCAAACATTGTATCCTGAAGGTGGTGCCGTGTATCAGGATGACAATGCACAAATACACACAGCACGACTGGTGAAAGATTGGTTTGATGAACATGAAAGTGAATTTGAACATCTCCCATGGCCTGCACAGTCACCAGATCTAAATATAATTGAGCCACTTTGGAGTGTTTTGGAGGAGCGAGTCAGGAAACGTTTTCCTTCACCAGTATCACGTAGTGACCCGGCCTCTATCCTGCAAGAAGAATGGCTTAAAATCCCTCTGACCACTGTGCAGGACTTGTATATGTCATTCCCAAGACGAATTGATGCTGTATTGGCCGCAAAAGTACAACATACTAATAAATTATTGTGGTCTAAAACCAGGTGTTTCAGTTTCATTGTCCAACCCCTGTAAATACATTTAAGGCAATCTTTATGTTTTCTGAAAGCACCTTAATTATACAACAATGTTTAGGAGCTACATTCCTCCAAAAAGAAAGTGAAAGAGAAAGATATTAGTGACCCACACTGGTGCCAAATGTGTGGGGTATTCTTTATGGGGGTTCACCCTGCAAAGTGCCACACAGCAGAGATGCACATACCATTATTCTTTTTCTCTGAGACGTCTGGACATCACTTTGTGATAGGAATCCTGTATCCCCTCTTTTCCGCCATGTTTCTGTCATTATTGCCTTCTCTCTTTCCCATCATTCCATCAAACCTCCCATCTGTTATGCTGTAAACCAGAGTTTTGTCTATTCCTTTACATATTTGTAAAATTAACTCTTAAGCTTTCAAGCATGCAGACATTTACTTAATCACTTCTCCCTCTATTCAGCATGCATTGATCTGTACATACATAAATATAAATTTCTGCATAATCTATTTTCAATGAGATCTCGCTAGTATTTCATATATTTCTGCTTATCCACCAGTCAAATAAGGATGTCACAGCTGCACAGCTATTTCACAGGGGCCTGCACTGATAACACCATTACGATTACTGACTGCGTTAAAAAAAAGAGCGGGGAGGGGAGTACTATAGGCTTGGGTCAAATTGTATCATCTTGTCTGAGCAATATAGCATGTGAGAAAGCAGTAAAGATGGGAGAAAAGATTTAAGATAAAAAAAACAAAAAAAAAAACATAATGCAACTATTGGACTGAAGTATGTTTTCTATGTCTTTGATATTGGTTTGAATTGAAAGTGAAGTAAATCCAGACAGCTGTAGCCCTTTAGGCAACCTGTTCAACTTGTAAAAAATATTTTTCTCTTCACAGAGTAATTAATCACTGCATTTACCAAGCAACAATGTCCTTGGAGAGGCCAAACCTTTGGCATAAACCCAAGGAGAGGGCCTTTCACCATCAGCAAGAAAAATTGATGTGCACTCTGCATGCTTCTGAAGCATTTGATCTGCATTAGAATCAAGGTCATTATTAAAATTTAAAAGACTTCAAAGCAGCATAGTGATAAGCACTGCCTGAATTGACTCTTAAGAGAAAAAATAGTTTTAATAATTCTCTTTTATAATTTGAATCATTTTCCTGAGCTAAACCTATTGAGGGAAGGTTTTCTGAGGAGAAAGCTGTGAAGTAAACACACAGAAAGGACTCTGGGAATCTGAGATGTGCCAGGAGTGTAAATTCTGTTGTGTGGTGTATTAACTTTATTTATTGAAGCAGTATTTTATACATCTTTAGGTTCTGAATATGTCTGAGATTATAAAGTATTCTATGTGCCTGTGCTTATTGGTGCTTGCAGCGTTATGAGACAATCATAGGTCTTGAATCTCTCTGATGAGCACCAGGCTCTCCCAGGATCTTCCTGGAGCTTTCCCAGATGGCTTGCAGAACTTCCAGCCAGCTCCACACTGACAGCACTGCCAGGCTGATGCTCGCTTGCAGGGCACACAGACTGAGGACTTGGCACATCACACTCTCTCAGGACAAACGAGCAACTTTTAGAGGTCATGTTGGTGTTCTTGAACTTCGCCAAGCTGGGAAACAGCTATGGCAAAACAAAAGGAAATCAAAAGACATATGATTCTAAGGAAACTTTAAAGAAATAAAAATGTGCATTTTGTTATTGGTTCCTTCAAAGTGTAAAAACAAAAGAAAAGAGTCAGAGTCAAATTTCTTATTATATCGGAGATCGATTATAAGGAGCTGCTTGTTTAAAATGTACCAATAAAGGGTTGTAATTTGACATTTGACATAATATCTAACTCAAAATTATAATTTATAATTACGATCTAAATTTTATATTTTATTTATTATTCTTAAACATGTTGTTGTTTTATTTAAACAATTTTGACACACTCAAAGACGTTTTTGGTGTAAGGTTTTGGACCAATATGCAACACTTTGAGGAGTTCTAGCATTTATTTAAGAAGAAGAAAATTATTTCCATCATGTCTCATAATTATCTTATTTAGGATGTTTTTTTACTTATTTTGTTTGCAAGTCAGTCATGGTTGCTTACATTTTTTTTATTTGATTTTTGCATTTTATTTAAAGCCTAAATATTAACTGGTTTAAAAAATATCAAATCGAGTGTAAAAGCCTTTCTGATGTGAAACTGACTTGGTTTGATTGCTGTCATTGAGCAGCTGTCCCACCAAAGCCAAGCCAATATTTGATATTAAGGACCCATTTTTAATTAAGCCCAGCATAAACTCCAGCCTATAATGTTCATTTCAACATATCTATTTTAAAATCTCAAAGTTTGCTTGTTTGTGTGTGGTGCATCCAGTAGAGCCACAGGGCCAGCCTGAAATAGAAGCAAAATTTAAAACCTAATAAAAATGTGACAAATGCGCAAAAGATAAAGTAGTTCCCTTATCAGTTGTTATAAAGTTTCAACCCTCTTCACTTTTCTCATCCACCTCACTGTATGGGTTAAGATACGTTACTTAAACTGTCAACAGCAGAGAAAATTTACCTTACCCAAAATGTCCTCAATTCCCTTTATACATTTAGTAGTTTTAAGAGAGAAATGAATATCTTGTTTGTTCATTTGCACCCTGTGTAACCTTTGAGTTCAGAAATCTTATATATAATTATTTAATACATTATTAAGCAAAACACATTATTCTGAAGTCAACTTAATTTATTATAGGTACACTAGGTAATTGTACAAGTTTTGTTCAATAAAAAATGTAACAAAAAAGATCAAGCGAGGATCACAAGATAATTATGAGCCATGCAAAAAAATATTTTATTCGTTATTCAGTTTCAGTTTCAGTTCATTTATATAGCGCCAATTCACAACACATGTTGTCTCAAGGCACTTCACAACAATCAGGTTCATACATTCCAATTAGTCCTAATCACTGAACAGTGCAGTCAAAGTTAGTTATTTATTCAAATTGGATAAAAAGTTTTTCTATCTAAGGAAACCCAGCAGATTGCATCCAGTCAGTGACTTGCAGCATTCACTCCTCCCAGATGAGCATGTAGAGACAGTGGACAGTGACTGGCGTTGACTTTGCAGCAATCCCTCATACTGAGCATGCATGTAGCGACAGTGGAGAGGAAAAACTCCTTTTTAACAGGAAGAAACCTCCAGCAGAACCAGGCTCAGTGTGAGCGGCCATCTGCCACGACCGACTGGGGGTTTGAGAGAACAGAGCAGAGACACAAAAAGAACACAGAAGCACTGATCCAGGAGTCCTTTCTATGGGAAGGAAAAGTAAATGTTAATGGATGTAGCTCCTTTAGTTGTTTCACCTAGAAAGGAAGAACAGATAAACTGAGCCAGTTTTCAAAGTTAGAGTCTGAAAGAGAGCACATATAATTAGTTACAGTAAAAGCTCAGTCAATTGCCATGTCTAGGAGAGAGAAAGGGTTAAACACTAAAAGACAGGGCTATGTGGATCATCTGTAGAGGGTGAGCATTAAGTTGTTGCCAGCAGAAGCTCGGACGATGCCCCTCTCCAGAAAGGTGTCACAGGTAGACACAGAGTAGCTTCTAGGAAGAGAAAAAAGAGAACAAGGTTAAAGGCTGAAATAACAGCAAATAATGCAGAATTAGAGAGTAGTGTGAGAATGTAGCGAAGAGGGTGAAAGTGGTCATTATGTCCTCCAGCAGCCTAAGCCTATAGCAGCATAACTACAGAGATAGCTCAGGATAACCTAAGCCACTCTAACTATAAGCTTTATCAAAAAGGAAAATTTTAAGCCTAGCCTTAAAAGTTGACAGTTTGTCCATCTAGAGCCCACTGATGGCCATTGTTATACTAAAAACCACAATGATTGGGATACCTCTCTCTAGAGACTAGGAACCACCGGTAAACCTGCAGTCTGAGAACGAAGTGCTCTGTTAGGAACATATGGAACAATCAGGTCTCTGATGTATGATGGAGCTAGATCATTAAGGGCTTTATATGTGAGGAGGAGAATTTTAAATTCTATTCTGGATTTAACAGGGAGCCAATGAAGGGAAGCTAAAGTAGGGGAAATATGATCTCTCTTTTTAATTTTCATCAGAACTCTTGCTGCTGCATTTTGAATCAGCTGAAGGCTTTTAACTGCATTTTGTGGACATCCTGATAGTAACGAATTAGTTATTCATGCCTATTGTTATGTAAATCCTAGCACTCCTCATATACTCCTCATTTACTATATGTATAATACACTGCCTGGCCAAAAAAAAAAGTCACTACATGGATTGAACTAAGCAAATAGGTACGAGCCACCTATTTGATAATTACTGCATGGGGGATTATGTTATCTGAATGATTGTGATCGGCGATCACTTAAACATTTGGTGAAAAAAATCAAAGAAAAACAACAGTAGAACTCCAGGTTATGTTTAATAGTGAAAGTAAGAGCATTTCCACATGTATAATGCGAAGGGAACTCAAGGGATTGGGACTGAACAGCTGTGTAGCCTTAAGAAAACCACTAATCAGTGAGGCTAGCCAGTAAAAAGGTTTCAGTTTGCTAGGGAGCATAAAGATTGGACTCTAGAGCAATGGAAGAAGGTCATATGGTCTGATGAGTCCAGATTTACCCTGTTCCAGAGTGATGGGCGCATCAGGGTAAGAAGAGAAGCAGGTGTAGTGATGCACCCATCATGCCTAGTGCCTACTTTACAGGCCTATGGGGGCAGTGCTATGATCTGGGGTTGCTGCAGTTGGTCAGGTCTGGGTTCAGCAACAGTATATGTTCAAAGAATGAGGTCACCTGACTACCTGAATATACTGAACGACCAGGTTATTCCATCAATGGATATTTTCTTCCCTGATGGCACGGGCATATTCCAAGATGACAATGCTAGGATTCATCGAGCTCGAATTGTGAAAGAGTGGTTCAGGGAGCATGAGACATCATTCTCACACATGGTTTGGCCACTACAGAGTCCAGACCTTAACCCCATTGAGAATCTTTGGGATGTGCTGGAGAAGGCTTTGCGCAGCAGTCAGACTCTACCATCATCAATGCAAGATCTTGGTGAAAAATGAATGCAACACTGGGTGGAAATAAATCTTGTGACATTGCAGAAGCTTATCAAAACAATGGCACAGCGAATGCATGCTGTAATCAAAGCTAAAGGCGGTCCAACGAAATTAAAATTAGAGTGTGTGACCTTTTTTTTCGGTGGCGACGTTTTTTTGGCCAGGCAGTGTATATTGTCTGTCTATCTTTACACGTACATGAACTTTGATGACGCCCTATTCTTTACCTATAAGGTCCAATTTGTTGCCGTTGCCAGCAATTACAACTCTAACTGTTCTGTAACCACATGTTTTAGGAGTGTGTTCATAGTAAGATGAGAAAACCAGAATTGCAAACTCCACTCTAATTCATTTTAAAGGTTGTCAAGAAGGGTGAGGTCAGGACTCTGTGCAGGGCAGTAACGTTTCCCCACACCAAACTGTATACATCTGCAGCCATGAAGGTGATTAGAACACCAGAATTCATTGATTGGTGGTGTGACCAATTTGATTTGATGAGAAAATGCCTCTTTCATTAATTAGAGACGTGAGACTTGCCTTAGACTTGCCCCTCAAAGACTTGAGACTTGACTTGAACATGAAAAATAACTTGTGATGCTAATGCAGCAAGACTTTTTGACATGTCCAAAAAAATCTGAGGCCGTCTGGCTTATATGATTATATAAGCCCCTATAAGCTTCAGCATCAGATGTGTAGTAAGGCAATGTCAGAGCATGACATTCATGTATTGTCTGTATCCATTGCAACAAAAGGCAGATGTGAAATAATGTGATGGGGTATAAGATTTTAATATTATTTACTACCTTAAGGATAAAATTAACAATCACAACAAATTGGATTGGAAGAAAGATTCCACCAGATTAATTTAACAAGTATTATAATAGAACACCTGCAGCAGCCCATATAGAAGAAGACTAGATTTTTAATTTCCTGAACACACCCTTATACCATTAAAGATCATTAATTGGCTAATCATTCGGATTTTCTCTTCTACCGTTTAAAACAGACAACCAAGAAATATTTGATGCATATAAAATGTTATCACTCTGTTGGACTCCTTTCCTGTTCTGGGAAAACAGTTGGGAGGGAAATTTCCTAACTATATCCTGTAATTATTGCTTGGCCACTATCACCATTATTAATGGATGAATTTTATTATTAGTCAATATGTTACCTCACATCTGTCTTGTTTTTTGTTCTGGTTACCCACTTTATATTTTTTTGACCACTTTTTTTCCCCTTCACCCCATAGTTAGCAACAAAAACGTTTTCTGGAATGCAGCAAAAAGATAAATTGTTTAGTTATTCATTTGAAACTATATTAACTGATTTTCAGTTTTTTCTTGCCAGACAATGTAAACTGCTTTAACTAGAATTTATTTAATGTTGATTTTGATGTTTGAAACAAATTAATTAATGTCAGCAAAGTGCCATCCTCCCATCACATTTCATTAGCCTTCCTTTTAAATTTTTAATCACTGAGTGAACCCATGATTGCATTTTTTGTATATAATCTTCTTCATTTCAAATGCTTTTAAAGCACCCCACGTGGAAAAGTCTATGGCCATGGCTATTTACATTCTCATCTTCCAAATGGGTCAAACTGTCTTTTATAGAAAACAGTCAGGCACATTTAGCTGAATTTCGTTTGTATGATTCCCTTCCTAAAAACAAAGTTGTGCAGGAAACTGTTGGTTCCTTTTCATCGGGCTAATACACACTTTTGTTTACAGCATTTTTGATGAAATAATCTGAATAATTAATTGTTTACCTATCTGAAGTGTAAATATAAATTTAAAATTAAACTGCAATCCAAAGTTGGATTTAAATTTGCCTTTTATACCTGTTTTTTCACATCAGTTTGTGCCATGCTTTTACTTTTAGGCTTTGTTCTTTCTTTTTCTTTTCTATTATGTCCTGTAAAGCACTTTGGATTGCCTTGTGTAAGAAATATGCTACATCAGTAAACGTACCTTACTTGCCCTTGCTCTCCTTGGGAGAGTCTGTTACAAAATGATAATTACAAACAAATCCTTCCTTCTAAAGATTAAGCCTTGGTAGGTGTTTCTTCTACTCCTCCTAAAATGAAATCTAATCAAACAATTCACAATGCCTAACCTAAAAGCAAGTTAAAAAGTGAGTTTAATATTTCGCTTGGTTAGTTTAAATTACTTCTTTCCCTTCTTTCCTGCTAATACTTTTATTAGATTAGGCCTAAATTTGATTTATATGCAAAATCCTGACATTTTAAATGTGAAAAATCCTTCCCATCTGGGTAGCAGGGAGTATCCCAGCATGACTTCATCTAAATCAAATACCCTGCACTGTCTCCTGGTGAGCATTTTAAAAAGAGTGGCACAGTGCTTTTGGTTCTGTCACAAACTTTTAAACTTGAACACAATCCTGCTTTTGTTTCCAAGGTCAACATTCTCTTATGCTGGGGAAGATGTCATGTTTTATGGATGAAAAGAATAGTTTGTCACATAAAATTTTTTTCTGAAGCAAAATGCTCACTATGAAACTGGGTTTGGGTTGCTTTTGTCTTGTCAGTCAGGATGAAACAGAGACAATATAAACGGTGAATACAAACATTAACTTCCAAAGCTCTTTCCTGACATCCTTAGTCAAAAACACAACAGGGAAACAAAACAGAGCTCAAACCTCTGTCTGGTCACCTATCTCATCATTACAACATCTCCCTATCTTATTTATGTAAGAATAACACATTTGTTAGACAAACATCCATGAAGATGTTTGGGTGCTCATTTGCAGCAACTTCTCGTTAGGGAACTCATTATGGAAAGCGCCCAATGCACCAGGGTGTAATGACACAGGCAACGCTTGCTGTAAAACAGTGGCATATGGCTAAACTACACAACATTAAACATTTTGGAGACTGTGCTTCCCTGGTGTCTAAATAGCATAGCGCTTTGGCAAATAAACCACCATGCAGTGTGAATGACTTATGGACATGAGTGCCAACTGAGGCTCCCTCATTCTGTTTCAGTGGGACTGACCAAACAGGAGAAAACAGTCTGCACTATAGATTTTTGTGAAAATACACACACAATAACATGAAAATAATAAAATAACTTATAAGTTCTTAAACATACATACACATTTAATTTTACATTCAACATTAATCTAAGGATTGCTATGGTAACATCTACTGATTGGTAAAAAGAATAGGGCAATAATAAATCTAAATGTAGAAAGACCACATGGTTCTTTAAGGCTCTGTTTGAGGCCTCTGATTATTAATATCTAAATGCTTGCCCTACCCCAAATTGTTGAATTTTACATCTCTCACCATACATATGCTGTTGGCACGTAGCTTTATATTAGTGTCACCACATGACCACAGTCCCTTATAGTCACTTAGTGAGTGCGTCCCTATTCGCCCTTCCCCTTCCTTCTCAGGCCTGACCCTACGTTTAGCAAACTGGGGGATTGTGCAGCTCAGTTCCTTAGTTGGTGTAGGTGGAGGGCGAAGGGGCATATCTCTTTAGCCCTTAAATGAAGGGATAGGAGCTGTGCCCCTCAAGCCACAGTAGGGTTATGGTGGTGTGCTGACATCACAGGTCTGATACTGCAAGAATAACAGTTATTTATGTCACAGCTCGCCTCCAAGCTCTTCCTTGATGTCTAAACCTCCTGTAATCTGGTGCCTGAGGATGAGCCTCCTCCTGACCCTGCAAAAGTGCTTGTCATCAAACATCCTTTTGGTAATTACCTTTAAGGTCCTGTCGTCCTTTGATCACTGCTCTGTGAAGCCAGAAGTTACACATTCAGCCTCTGCCATTTCTTTACCATGTCAGCTTTGGAAAACAGGCATATAATTCCATTGTCACACTCCTGATGGAGCCATCTTACCCTAACTCTCATGTTTTACCCCAATGCAGTGAGATAAATTACCAAGGCTTATGATTTAATGACAAAAAACAGATGTCTAACCAATCTTGAATTCTTTAAAAGAGAAAGGTGAAAGCCTAAAAGCATGTTCCAGTTATAAATTCTTTAATCAACATAATGATTATGCTTGTTCTTAAAACACCTTTAGGGGATAATGAAGACAGAAATCTACCTCCTCCAAGTCCTTCATATTGGATCTACGTGTTGCAAAACTCAGCCTAACCTATCTTTTAGTCCCTTTATAAGAGTGCTTTGATGGCTTTGATTACCTTAACACAAAGCTTCTTACAAGATAATGTGGAATTCTAGACAGGGCCAGTGCCCCTGTAGAACTGGTCCTGGCCCCTATTATGGTCCCTGTACTGAAGACATAACACTAAATATATTTCTTATGATATATGCTGGCACAGAAACCGTAACTGATTAGTCCCTTGGACCATTTTTTTTTTTTTTTACCTTTACAGTGTTACTTTAACAATAAATAAAAAAATGAAGGTGTTGCACTTTTAGCTTCAGCCGTAGGATAGGATCATGGTTTTCATCTGCTACATCAGGGGTCTGCAACGTGCAGCTCCAGAGCTCTGTGGCTCACTTATTATATTAAACAATGAAATATTGCCCTGTTTTTTTGTTTCATTCATTTGTTCTGAGCCCCTATGAAAAAACACCGGCCTCACCATGGGCTCCCCTGGTAAATTGGTTTAGAACTGCCACCAAATATATATATATATATATATATATATACAGGTCCTTCTCAAAATATTAGCATATTGTGATAAAGTTAATTATTTTCCATAATGTCATGATGAAAATTTAACATTAATATATTTTAGATTAATTTCACACTAACTGAAATATTCACACAGACTTCCCACTGAGGTGTCTTGATACAGCCCTCTGGGAACAACCTATTCGTTCAGAAATTTGTTTCTGTGTCTTACCCTCTTGCTTGAGGGTGTCAATAGTGGCCTTCTGGACAGCAGTCAGGTCGGCAGTCTTACCCATGATTGGGGTTTTGAGTGATGAACCAGGCTGGGAGTTTTAAAGGCCTCAGGAATCTTTTGCAGGTGTTTAGAGTTAACTCGTTGATTCAGATGATTAGGTTCATAGCTCGTTTAGAGACCCTTTTAATGATATGCTAATTTTGTGAGATAGGAATTTTGGGTTTTCATGAGCTGTATGCCAAAATCATCCGTATTAAGACAATAAAAGACCTGAAATATTTCAGTTAGTGTGCAATGAATCTAAAATATATGAATGTTAAATTTTCATCATGACATTATGGAAAATAATTAACTTTATCACAATATGCTAATATTTTGAGAAGGACCTGTATATATGCTTTCAATAAATGAAAGGAAAGCATACTTGGATGAGTCAAGATGAGACTTTCAAACTTAAGAACACTATGGCCAACTTTCAACATGGTTGATATTTGATCGTACTGAGGGTCTGTTTTGCTGCCAGTGGTGATGAATTTCACAAACTGGGGGGAGGGGGGGGTATTATTCAACATGGATCTACATCTTATATTTCTTTTTTAAGACCCTGTGGATAGCTGCAGTGCTAACTCAAGTTATCTATTTAAAATGAAGCTACTTGATAAGAAATATGCAGTGACAAAGACTGATGCAATCATTCCTCAGCATCATAACGGCATAGTTTGTTATAAGTGTGTGTAACCATACAGGAGCTTTCTCTTCTGCTCTCGGTGGGGTCAGACGCACTCTCTCCTTGATCCGCCCCCATTTTTTGCCCTGCTTCAGCTTTTTGTCTATGTTTTTCTTATAGCCTCTGTTCGCATATTTTCCTAATTTTCAGTATGGATTTGATCAGCTGGTCTCTCAACGCAATCGTTCAAATTTTCTTGATGGGAAGACAGGGTAAAGGGGAACCCTCTTGTCCAGACGGGACGTTCTTCTCCAGATACGCAATACAGGTCCTTCTCAAAAAATTAGCATATTGTGATAAAGTTCATTATTTTCTATAATGTAATGATGAAAATTTAACATTCATATATTTTAGATTCATTGCACACTAACTGAAATATTTCAGGTCTTTTATTGTCTTAATATGGATGATTTTGGCATACAGCTCATGAAAACCCAAAATTCCTATCTCACAAAATTAGCATATTTCATCCTCTTCACAATATCCCACAGATTCTCTATGGGGTTCAGGTCAGGAGAGTTGGCAGGCCAATTGAGCACAGTGATACCATGGTCAGTAAACCATTTACCAGTGGTTTTGGCACTGTGAGCAGGTGCCAGGTCGTGCTGAAAAATGAAATCTTCATCTCCATAAAGCTTTTCATCAGATGGAAGCATGAAGTGCTCCAAAATCTCCTGATAGCTAGCTGCATTGACCCTGCCCTTGATAAAACACAGTGGACCAACACCAGCAGCTGACACGGCACCCCAGACCATCACTGACTGTGGGTACTTGACACTGGACTTCTGGCATTTTGGCATTTCCTTCTCCCCAGTCTTCCTCCAGACTCTGGCACCTTGATTTCCGAATGACATGCAGAATTTGCTTTCATCCGAAAAAAGTACTTTGGACCACTGAGCAACAGTCCAGTGCTGCTTCTCTGTAGCCCAGGTCAGGCGCTTCTGCCGCTGTTTCTGGTTCAAAAGTGGCTCGACCTGGGGAATGCGGCACCTGTAGCCCATTTCCTGCACACGCCTGTGCACGGTGGCTCTGGATGTTTCTACTCCAGACTCAGTCCACTGCTTCCGCAGGTCCCCCAAGGTCTGGAATCGGCCCTTCTCCACAATCTTCCTCAGGGTCCGGTCACCTCTTCTCGTTGTGCAGCGTTTTCTGCCACACTTTTTCCTTCCCACAGACTTCCCACTGAGGTGTCTTGATACAGCACTCTGGGAACAACCTATTCGTTCAGAAATTTGTTTCTGTGTCTTACCCTCTTGCTTGAGGGTGTCAATAGTGGCCTTCTGGACAGCAGTCAGGTCGGCAGTCTTACCCATGATTGGGGTTTTGAGTGATGAACCAGGCTGGGAGTTTTAAAGGCCTCAGGAATCTTTTGCAGGTGTTTAGAGTTAACTCGTTGATTCAGATGATTAGGTTCATAGCTCGTTTAGAGACCCTTTTAATGATATGCTAATTTTGTGAGATAGGAATTTTGGGTTTTCATGAGCTGTATGCCAAAATCATCCGTATTAAGACAATAAAAGACCTGAAATATTTCAGTTAGTGTGCAATGAATCTAAAATATATGATGGTTACATTTTCATCATGACATTATGGAAAATAATGAACTTTATCACAATATGCTAATATTTTGAGAAGGACCTGTAGAGTCCTGGCAGCAGAGGAAGATTGTGTGCCTGACAACAATGTCAGTCGAGGACGTGGAAGATTTGTACATAATTGGATTTCTGATTACAGGATTTCTGCTTTTTGGAGTAGGTGGTTACCTGGCTTATCGAAAGATTTATAAAACATCGGCAGCTGTTCAAAGCACTCCAAAGCTGCCTGGATGTTTGAAGGGATCTTTAGAGCTCTCAGCATTCAGACTGATATGTTAAGAGAGCAGAATTGCAAGCTGGACGCGATCCTTGAACAGAATCGCAGGCTGGCTGCGTTTCCCGGACTCAAAGGTGATATGATTTAATCTTGGAGAAAGTTGTTTGCTCAGGATCTACTGAAAGTACCAGAAATTTGGCTATTTGGATTTGAAATTGAGAAATACCAGTAAGACTTTGAAGCCAGGTGGAAAATCACAGCCAGCCAGAACCAAAACATTTATTGTTTGTCTAATTCAGGTGCGCCGATACAGCCTTCACAGGCTTCTTATGAAAACGTTTCTCCTGGATGTTCTGTAAATACTACGCTCTGCCCCAGCAACCCCCTCATCTGTGAATTGAACTGTATGGTCGTTTGATAAAACTTCCATCTTTTCTTCAAGGACAATGGCACCTTCGTCAGTGTTGACAGTCTAATTCTTTGCACACATGATCATACTTAAAGACTGGCACCCTCAAGAGTCCACCATGCCCCTGCACAATCTTTGCTTATGTGTGTTGCTTTCCCATGCTCCTTTTTTTTTTTCATTTCTTCATTTCTTCTCTTTTTCATAGATTTTTAGATTTACCAGTAAAAGGAAAATAATACTAGTTTCTTAAAAATTTGAACAATAGCAGTTTTTACACCAGTGACTCAGCTTCCTTAGTCAGAACTCAATGATTGCTTAGTTAAATTTCAATGGATGCAAATGACTACAACTGCATTATACCAGCGAACCCAAGGATTATTCTCTCTTATCACAAGATGCTTTCCCCTACATAGAGGACTTAATGATATAATTAACTCTTTAGAAAGATTGGTCTAGAACCAGCTCTTACCAGTAAAACCCAAAGGATTATTAATGTTATCTGTATCATTGTAATGTTGGCCAGAGATTTTTAGATTTCTCAGAAGGATTTATAGATTTTTAGATTTCTTAGAAGGATTGTAGTATCATTTGATTTGTTTTTCTGTGTCTGTATCTGTGTTTATTTTCTTTGTGATTGTATTGTAATTGTATGTACAGCGCTTTGAGTGTCTCATTACTGAAAAGCGCTACATAAATAAACTTACCTTACCTTACAGTAAAGCTTCAGCTCTTTGCCAAGTATGTAAACCCCTTCAGCCATGCAGGTCCAGCCATTTTCATATGATTGATGTGAGTGCTTAGTGGGGCGACAGAGGTCACGCAGCTTGGGAGATTGTTTTAGCCCTACCTGCTCCTCTTTTCCACATTTATTTCTTTTCTCTCGCTCTCTCACTGTATCTCTGTGCCTGTCCCCACCTGGAGTGTCATGAACCCTCTCCACACTCCAGCACCTAATTATATCCTGGACGTGTAAATGTATTCATATTCATGGAGGCACAGATGCTAAATTAACTGTGGCAGGGACACATCGCACTGTGCCGACTGCACAATCTGCTTCTTCCACTTACAGAAGGAAGTGAAAGGAAAGAGAGGTGCGGTGAACACTGGGGGAAAACAGAGTTAAACAAATAAGCTAAGAAGAAGAGCAATATAGAAATGAAATAAATTATTTCAGAGACTGACAAATAAGGGGAGAATGTTTATGGAAGTTTCTGCATCCCGATGAGTTAAAATGTGCTACCAGGCTCATCCTAGACTCTATACCATGAAATGTTCAGATTGGCCTAGCTAGTGAGGAGTGACAAATCAAAAAGCCGGTGAGCATAAAAGCTGGTGGTAGCAGAATGGCGCACGGGGAACTCAGGGGCAGATGGAGGGAGGTGCAGCGGTGCGCAGCGAACAGATGGCTGCTCCGAACTTGATATATGAAATTAATAACGTTTCTCAAATAGTATTCAGAAACCGGAATACATTATCTGAATTTTAATAACAGATTTTTTTTTTCTTATTTTGGAGGAGTGGGGGCAAAGAGGGACATTTGCATTCCAATATGTGTGGGTAAACAAACAAGCAGTATGGCCCTTACAAATAGTAGGTTTTCTTCTGCTTTTTCTGAAAAATAGAAAAAACAGGCAAACAATGGAAATGTGTTGGTTAGATAACCTACCATAATCAAATCTTAATGGAGAGGCTGAAAGCAAAGATTTACATACACTCATCATTGACATGAATGTCTAACGAATTTTGAGCTCATTTTTATTTAAACATATCTTTTGAGAGGGTGGACAGCAGAGTTGGGTTTTGGGTCACACCACAAGGTGATTTTGATCTATGTTTGAGATCTTTGTACTAGTGGAATCCATATTTCCATCCAAATTTAGCCATACAACCCAAACTATTTCACCCAAGTGAAAATACCCACTATGGTTAAAGCCTGTCATGAACTAGAAGATGCGTAAAAACAAAAGTTACTCTAAAGTGAAGCAAGTTTAACATTGGCATTAACTAAATGGGTCCAACCAAAAAAGAAGCCCCCGCTCCAAAATAGAGGCTCTCAATAATGACTAAATTTGCAGCTGCCCACATGGACAAGCCAAATGTGTTCTGGAGAAACGTGTTACATTCAGATGAGACAAGGATTCAGCTATTTTGGAACAAAGAAATGCAAGTATGTTTAGAGGAGTCAAAGTGAGTCTTTTATATTTAAGACTGCTGTACCAACTGTTAGGTATGGTGGTGGCAGTATCATGCTGAGGGTCTATTTTGTTCTCTGTTGCACTGGTGTACTGCACAAAGTGAATGAATTAATAGAGATGTAGGACCACCCCCAAACCCTTTAACCAAAGCTGCTCAATAGATGGTATAGAGGGTTATAAAGAGATTATAACCTTAAATACATTTTGAAAATGGTTCTGGGACAGATAAAACAAGGCTATCTTCTTACATACATAATCATGTGACATGTATATAAATCTTCTGATGAGAACAGTAGAACTTTTACCACTATTTCAGATAAATTCTTATTTTTTTTGTCAAACAAAATCATTATGTTCCATACAGTAGCTTTTTTGCTATTATAAGAATGCTGACAATGACTTGAACATCTCAGAAGCTTTTTCTTCTTTCCCACTACTTGATTGTTGACAAAAAAGACAAGTTTAAACTGGATTGGCTTTCACATGTCTACTTGAAATCTCCATTGAAGTCAGACTTCCTTATCAAATAGATTTATTCACAATGAATGGCCCCAGTCGCATCAGCTTCTGATACAGTCCTCTTTCAAAGGCAGTTGCTATTCAGTTATATATATACTAGTTTTTTGCCCTTTAAAATCTGAGCAGAGAAAAAATGCAATGAAAGAAAAAAACCTAAAAGAAATTACATTGCTCAAAAAAATTATGAAGTGTTTTTATTAGAATACTTTAAACTACAGAGGTGTGAGAAGTATTTGGATTCTAACAAATGTCTTATCCTTAACTTTTATAGCATACTTAAATGTTTCAAATTAATAAACAAATTTTGATATCACAGAAAACAAACTGTTTTTCAAATGATGATTTCATTTATTAAGAAAAAATTTATGTAAACCATTTAATCTATTAACTAGATGTGTAATTCTTGGTGGCAACACCTGCCAACAAGAATGATATGGAGGAACTTTGGCCCACTTTACTTTGCAGAATGGGCCAGAATCTTTCTTTTTTCACGTGTCCGGTAATGGCATTCTAGGCATACTATATTAAAAAGTTGGTTGCCTACATGTGCCAAGGCAGATTTGCTCTTAAAAAAAAATTATTTTAAGAGGGAATCCTCATTGCATGATTTGATTTACTAAATCAAGACAGGATCCAGCATCAGGGTAGGCAGGCCACAATGATGTAATAGTAACCTGTGTTTGTATAACCTTCAACAATTTGGGTTCTTTGTGTTTCAATGCATGGGTTCGTGTATGTGTGTGTGGGTAAGTATATGTGTAAAATTAAGTGTATTTATGCTCAGTGGCTGTATGTGAGTGAGCTTGTCATTTGGAGGTGCACAGTTGTTAGGTTGGCAAGACTGGTAGAAAGCCTGCAACACACAGCACCCAAGATAAGTAAAAGACAGATGGACTCAGCTCTGGAAGGCTGCAACTGCCCCAGGCAGACAGACACAAGGCGGGGCAGCTATACACCCTGCACAGAAGCAGGTTGTCAGTGAAATACAGAAGCAGTGGGCCCCAGTCCAAAAAGGCACAGGTGAATCCTCCTGACACCTCCAGTTTCACCAAACCAGTCCTGATGCCAGGCAGTAGCAAAAAAAAGACCACACCTGTTCCACACATCAAAACCCTACTGATGTGTAGTGTTGCATATGTTAGGTAGGAGGGGATGGGTGCCAAGATGCCAGCATGAATCCCCAACTGGCCCCCTCTTGTTCTATCTGTGCTCACACTGATACAGCCCAGACCGAGGCCAGGGACCCCCAGCAATCCCAAATAATGGCAAAAAGGAGTCCCCGCAGAGTGGCCCCCACTCTAAAAGTATGTGAAAGGTCTTCACGTACTTTTAGCCAAAAGTCTATGACTTTTGGCTAAGAGTACATGAAAGTGCCAGAGAGCATGTAAATAATCATCAGGTAAATCTCTCCTCTAGTTTCAGCAAAAGCCTCAATAATGAGCAGAATTGATGGTTCCATCAATTCTTGTAACCCCCGATCACAAACAATGAATTTACCTCACTTAATTGAGGCCTTAAGTGCTTAACACGTGGTTCGGGGTTCTTTTGTGACCTCCTAGTTGTTTATGCAGTCTTGGAGTAAATTTGGTAGACTAGCCACTCCTGGGAAAGTTCACTGCCATTCCATGTTTTCTCCATTTGTAGATGATGGCTTTCACTGTGGTATACTGGAGTCCCAAAGTATTAGAAATGGCTTCATAACCCTTTCCAGACTAATCAATATCAGGGGGCTCATTTGTTCTGAAATTTCTTTAGATGAGGTCATGTGTTACTTTCTGAAATCTTTAAGCCTAGTTCATAGATCTATAGCTTCTGTTTAGGAGATTTCTTTATTGTATAGGTCTGACAGTAATCAAGCTTGGGTGTGGCTTAAAGGTGACCTATTATACTTCCTTTTAAACATTTGGGATAGGTCTATGGGCTATACAAAACATGTTCATTACAGATTCAGATAATGAGATTTCATCTCCTCAGTTGCCCCTATTTTGAGCTCCTTTCAGAATGAGCTGTTTTAGGACTCTGTCAGGTTTATGCAGATTAGCTGTATCTGGCCAAGCCCCCCAGCTCAATGTTGGGGAGCGGGACTCACGTAATGTTGTTAGGTGCCAGTGTAATTGTGATGTTACAATTACACAGCGTTTGAAAGCCTGCTTTTTTTCTAGAAAAAAATAAAACATTCATTTAGAGCCAAAAAAATGGCTGAATGGGTTTTTTTGCATTTGGACTGTTTGTAGAAGCGTTAGAGACCCACATGGAAGTATAAAAATGATCAAAAAGTGAATTTTGCATAACAGGTCCCTTTTAAGAAAGTAAATTCTACTTTCCAAAACATTTGTTTAATTGGGGTTAGATCATGATTTAACAATGTCAGTTACTTTTTGCACAAAGGCAGGTGAGATTGGAAAGCATTTTACCCTTAATATATTTGCTTTAATTATCTTTGTTTGATAATAAAATTAGTTTTAAGATCTGAAACATTTAGGTCTGGCAAAGAAGCATTAACCAAATATATCTGTAAAAGGCGAAATACTTTGTTGTTTTGGCTTGATAAAGGGTCATACGCTGCCATACTTCAGAAGATTCAACTTGCCCAGATGAATGACTGTTACTGAATATAATAAAATTATGCTGACATGAATTTAACAATACTCTTACTATTATATGTATTTTTTCATTTGTGCAAGACCAGATCTGCAAAAAACTTAGTACAGATGATTCCCTCACAATCTTCTTTGAAAGAGTGATTTGCAAGCCATTAATAAACGTTTGATTATATTTTAACTCAATTCAATTCAGTTTATTTATAAAGCAGCAATTCTCAATACATGTCATCTCAGGGTACTGTTCAAAAGAAAGTAAATTTAGAAGTCAAGTACATACATTCCAAATTGATCCCAGCTATCAAACAATGCAGTCAAGTCAAGCTAATAAGTTATAATTCAAATTGGTTATAAAGTGTTCTGTCTAAGGATCCCTAGCATTCTCTGTGTGAATGCTCACATACTTGGTTAAAAATTATGTTCTCAGGACTAAGATAAAACACCACATTTCATTGTTTTTACTTTTCTGCTCCTTTTTAGATCAGTTTAATCTATTGATTTTGGTTGCGGGTAAGACTGTTTTACTCGGGTGATTGGTGAGTAATAGTAGAGAAGAGGTGTGACACTGGGTTGTCAGTGTATTGGAGAACGAATAAATTGGGCTAGATTCCTAAAAAGAAGAGCTGATCTGTCCTAAGTGAGATGTATGTCGTCCCTCTGAATCAGACCAGGTTTTCCCCTAAATGAAATGCATTCTTCCTCTGAGCAGTAAAGTAAAAGTAGAAGCACTGTTCTGGTGTCTGGCAATTACCTTAATCCCTCATAATGAAGACTCAAGTAAAGGTTTAATGGTTTAGTTGGAATCCAGATAATAAAATATCTATATACACTGCAGCGGGACAATAAAGTCATGGGTTTAATAGCTTTAAATAACGTTTTATACCATCATCACAAATCAGAGCGAGAATACCTACTAAGAATATGCCAGATTTTATTGGTCTTAATTATTATTGTTCAGACTGGTCATATAATAGAGACTTTTAGGCTTAGCAAATTGCAGATGTTTTAGCTGCTTAACATTGATCCAGTGATAGTGATGCTGGTAGAGCAAATTTAGATCACATGTACAGAAAATAATTAAAAGAAAAAAACCTTTTGAATCATCCTTACTAAAATGCGACAACATATGGCCATCCACCTAAACTAACAGACACATGAAAGAGATCAATAATCAGAGAAGCATCCATGCTAACTCTGGAGTAGCTGCAAAGATTTACAGAACATTGTTGAAAAGAAGAACAAACGAAGAAATACATCTCAAACAATATGTGGAAAAAGGTATGCTAGTCAGATGAGAATAAAAATTAAACTTTTTAGTTGATATTCAAAATGATACAATTGGCAGAAAACTAAGACTGCACATCAACCTGATCACGCCATCTCTAACATGGCTGCATCATACTGTGTGAACACTTTTCCTTTGCAGGGATAAAGAAGCTTGTCAGCTATAATGGTAAGACGGTGGAAACTGACTAAAGGACAATCCCTGAAGAAAAGATTTGAAGAAGAGAGTCTGAAAAAGACTTGAGGCTGGGGTGGAGTTACAACTTCCAGCAGGACAATGGTCCTAAACACATAGCCAGAGATACAAGAAAGCTGGTTGAATAAAGATCAAAGAATATTAATGAGTTAGAATAACCAAGTCAAAGTCCACACCCAAATGTAATTGAGAAACTATGGCGAGATTTGCAAATCGATTTTCACAGACGCTCTCCGTACAAACTGGATGATCTTGAGTTATTTTGCAAAGACGAATGGGCAAAAAGAAATCATTTTCTAGATGTGCAAAGCTGGTAGAAACAAACAGAAGACTTGTAGCTGTAATTGAAGTGATAGATGATTTTATTAAGTACTGACTCAGGTGGCTAAAGAAATGTGTGTCACACTTTTCAGGTTTGTAAATAATAATAATTTTTAAAACCATGTATCATTTCACAATTATGCACTAATTTGTCTTTGACTGTCATAAAATGCATTATAGAACTATCCAGAGAATATCCACCAGATGCAGGACCAGATTTTGGAATGACAACAGTCCCCCCTTTATCACTGTTAAATAATCATATTTCAAGCAGGAAACTATGGCTCAAAGTAAAACAATGAACAACATATGGAGCTCTGTCAGCTGCACTGTAATAGTGAGCTGCAATAATGAACTGAACTGTTCTCTTCATGTGTCATAGTGGACATGATTTAAACAAAAATGAAAAATAGTCCCGTGACCTGGACACATGTGAAGTAAATTTATAAAGCAGACATGCTGCAGAGTTAGTTTTACCAAACTCTGTGCATCTCTGTGATATTGCTATGTTTCATTTGTCAACAGTATTTTCAGAGAAACATGAGATGTTTGACATTTAGATAGAACTATGTTCAGGATGATTGTGTTTTGGTGTTATTTAAGAGTAAATCTCAAAAAATAAAACAAACTGCTGAAACAGATTAATATGTTGTTGAAAGGTTGAGATATTGTACCCCCGCAATATGTAGTGGGAGTGGTAGTGTGAGAAACTTGGAACTGGTTCAGGTACAGTCTGTTCACCTTCACAGGTGGTGACAGATGGCCAACAGTAGCTTTCAGCAGCAGAGTGAAGTTAGTATGTTATGAAGAAGTTTGCATGAGTGGTATTTCTGTCGAGCTCTTATCAATAGCGATATGTGCTCGCATTTAAATTCACACCTGGGCACACATGCACAAACTCAATAAAAATGGCTTATTTTTCTCCTGAAACAAACCCGCTAATGCTAATTCATTTACAACTGAGGACTTAATAACAATGGTGTTTGGGTACGTTAGAAGCATCAAGGTGCTTCTCAATCCATGGGGGCACGCTTGTGCTACAAAAACAGAAGGTAGAAGTTGGCGAGGCATTGTGCACATGGAGAGTGTTACTTACTGGTTATTGTGGTGGTCATACTGTGTCCCGTATGGCAGTGTATAAACGAACAGCATGCAAACACCTTCTGTCCAAACATCTGCGATAGGCACATTTTCAGGCAGTCTTCCAAAAGCCAATAAAAGATGAAGGCAGAAAAAGGGAAGGAAAAAATCTGTAGCTGCTTGGTAAAGGCATCCCAGTTATCTTTTCTTGATTTCTTGCTATTATTTTTTTGTTTGCTTGTTTTGTTTTTCTCGTGATTTAGGCCTCTGGTTTGTGTTTTGCAAAAGGTAGTGTTGATAAAATTCTTATCTAAATAATCTTGTCTTTGCATTACATTACAATCTTAAATTTCTTCTTTAGTACATACAGTACCTCCCATAATTTTGGCACCCCTTGTTAAGATCATTGCGGTGGCATAATCCCACACTGAAAAACTGAGAAACATCCAACCAATGATTTAAATACATTTATTCAGTAGAGAATAAACAACTCACAATAAGAAATACTAATAAAAAAAAAAACTACAAAAAAATCTAATCTTACCAAACAAGTACCTACAAAACATGAACCTTTAATTTGAGTGCATTTATTGAATAGGACAAAAACAGCCCAAATTAATTATTAAATAAATGTCATATCTGTAACCTCACCAAAAATGTAGCCTTTAAATATGTATACATTTATTTTTCGAAGAAAAATTCTGTATTAAAAAATAGCTGTCTTTACCAAAATCACTGGGGTCACAACTATTGGCACGCCTTAAACAACTTTTATCAAGAACACTCAATTTACTCTTAACTTTTTAAGTAGATCAGAGGGCCAAGGAACATTTAACTAGTAATCTAAGGCTTTGTGTTCCCCTGGAGTTTAAATATGATGTGACAAAGAGGCCTATTTCGGATAAACAGCTTTTTAAAATGGGTAAGACAAGAGACCATGTCATTAGGGTAAGACAGATATGTGTTGATCTTAGTATGTCAGGGAATGTCTTAAAGAAAATATCTACTCACCAAAACTTGCCCCTTATCTACTGTTATAGCAATTTTTACTTCTTTCTAGGGATGCTTAATTAGATTTAGGTCCAGGCACTGGCTGGACCATCGACCGGCAGCACTATGTGAGGCTTGGGAGAATCATCTTCCTCTAAAGAACCATCAGCAATGGTGACCCAAGGGTGTGTTTTCTCCCCACTCTTCTTCTCACAAATGATGGCACCTCAGTGACTCCTGAAGTTCACACATGACACATCTGCTAATGGTCTGATCCAGGATAATGACGAGTCTGCATACAGACAGGAGGTGGATTCTGTGGTGTTCCAGAAACACAGAACAATTGAACCTGTAGTTAAGGGTCTTGAGGCCATCTTGGTATTTGTTGTTATCCTGCGTGGTGGATAATGTTGTGTTTTGCTGTGTAAGTACTGTATTACCATGCAGCTCCACTTGGGGTGCTGGCTGGTGTAAGCAGTAACGAGAGTGAATAAAGATGGTTCTGTGTTCTTTCCAGTTATCTGCTTGAATTTATTCGAACTTGTGTACCATACACAATAGAATTTTGGCGACGAGGATGGGATATTCAAGCTGGAAGACACAGAGCTCGCGGACAGAAAGACTCCCCTAAAGAAACACTGGTGGTAAGAAGAAAAAGCCAAAGGTTTGTGAGTGGAAGGACCGCCGAACCAGAGCTAGCTAAAATGGCGTTTGGAAAGCCAGAAGATTTTCACTTTGTGGAAAGTGAGGAAAGCTTTGACAACTACCAGGAGCGTCTCGAGCAGTATTTTGCAGCAAACGACTTGGATACCACAGAAGAGAAAACTAAGTCAGTGTTTCTCACGGTGGTGGGGAAACGATCACATAGCTTGCTGATGGATCTATGTGCACCGGATAAACCGTTGGAAAAAACCTAAGTACTGAAGACTAATTTTATTGCAGAAAGGTGCAAGTGAGTACGTGGCTAGTTTACGGAAGTTAACAGCAACATGTAAATTTGGGACTTTCTTAGATGAAGCGCTGCGTGATAGCTTTGTCTGTGGGGTAAGGAGCAGTGAGCTGAGAGATTGGCTGCTCAGCACTGCACGCACCAAAGACTTGACGCCGTCGCTCGAGTGAGTATGCGCACCAGCATGCAAGTCGAGACAGCACTCATGAGTTGACCAGAGTTGGAGACGGCACGCAACCCCTGCCACACCACATCAGAGAACACAGCGTTCTCAGCAATGTTAAGGGTCAGTGCAAAGTGGAAAGTGCACCAAACTATGACATTGTTCCAGATCTTGGTCTTTTTTAAATGAACGCAGGTTATGGTGATATTGTAAAACCTTATTATGTGTATGTCAGTGTAAATGGTTCAAGAGTGAAGATAGAACTGGATACTGGGGCTGCAGTGTCAGTGATACCTGAAACTCTGTACAAGCGCAGATTTAAGTCAGTCAAACTTAGCCCAGCAAATTGCTTACTTAAAACGTACAGCCAAGAGTCACTGCAGCTGATGGGAAAATTCATGGCAAAAGTAAAATGTCAAGAGACCACTAAAAAACTAGACCTGCTAATAGTAAAAGGAAGAGGTCCTGCTTTGATGGGTAGAGATTGGATTAGTCAGCTGAAGCTAGACTGGTCACAAGTGAATAGGGTGGATGTAGAAACAGTGGAAGATGTATGCGCCAAGTATGCATCAGTGTTCAACCCTGAGCTAGGCAAGTTGAAAGATATCCAAGCCAAGCTACATGTAGCTCCAGAAGCTGTACCGAAGTTCCATAAACCTAGAAATATGCCGTATGCATTAAGAGAAGCTGTGGCCAAGGAACTGACTAGGTTGGAGGCTGAAGGAGTTATTTCACCTATTAGTTATAGTGAGTGGGCTGCTCCGATAGTGTCCATACCTAAAAAGGATGACAGTGTACGATTGTGTGGAGACTACAAAGTCACTATTAATCTGTGGTTAAATGTGGATCAGTATCCACTTCCTAAAACGCAAGTTCTGTTTGCAAAATTAGCAGGAGGTCAGAAATTCACCAAACTAGATTTATCCCAGGCTTACCAGCAAGTCCAGCTGGTGGAAGGCTCTAGGCGTTATCTGACCATAAACACTCAAAAAGGGTTGCATCAATACAACAGGTTGCCTTATGGTGTGGCAAGTGCTCCTGCAATTTTCCAGAAAATAATGGATCAGGTGTTTCAAGGCATGGATGATGGGATCTGCTACCTTGATGATATTTTGATAACGGGTAAAGATGCAGAAAGTCACCTGGCTAACTTAAAGGAAGTTCTTAAGCAGCTAGAAGGTTACAATTTGCGAGTAAAGCGAGAAAAATGTGAATTTATGCAAGAGAGTGTATCATATTTAGGACATGTCATTGATGCTGCAGGTATTCATCCCATGAAGGAAAAGACAACTGCCATTCAGAAGGCGCCAGTTCCAAGAAATGTAACTGAGCATAGGTCATTTTTGGCTCTGTTAAACTATTATGGGAAGTTTATTCCAAACCTATCCACACTGATTCAGCCAATGTCAGCGTTGCTACACAAAGATGCTGACTGGATTTGGTCGGAAAATTGTCAAAATGCATTTGAGAATGCAAAGACAGCTCTTCAATCTGACAAAGTTTTGGTACATTTTGACGCAGAGCTACCTATTATTTTAGCATGTGATGCATCTCCTTATGGAGTTGGGGCTGTAATCAGTCACCAAATGAACGATGGAAGTGAAAAAACCAATCGCCTTTGCATCACGAATGTTAACCAAGACAGAACAGAACTACTCACAGATTGAAAAAGAAGCACTTGGGTTAGTGTTTGGTGTTATGAAGTTCCATGACTACCTTTATGGAAGGAAATTCATCTTGGTGACAGACCACAAACCATTACTGAAAATAATGGGACCAAAACAGGTGTGCCTACACTAGCTGCTGCTATTGCAAAGGTGGGCTCTAATCCTGGCTGCATATAAGTACGAGACTCAGTACAAAAGATCTGAACAGCATAGTAATGCAGATGCCTTATCAAGGTTACCACTGAAACTGTGTGTGGATGTGGTGTCAAACCCCATTTACAAGATATCTTATCTTGAAGAGTTACCTGTAACTGCAAGGAAGATAGCCAAAGAAACAGACAAAGATCCTGTGTTGAAGGTGGTGTCAACACAGTTGGTGTTGACTGCATGGCCTAAACATGTACAGGATGAGTTGCTTAAGCCTTATTTTCAGAGACGATTTGAGCTTACTGTTGAGGATGAATGTCTGCTGTGGGGGTTACAAGTGGTGGTTCCTAAAAAACTAAGTGATCAGTTGATTTCTGAACTGCATGAACACCATTGGGGAATAGTAAAGATGAAATCCTTAGCCAGAAGGTTTTTTTGGTGGCCAGCAGTAGATGAATGCATTGAACGGGAAGTCAGCGGGTGTACTATTTGTCAAAAGCAGCATAGTATGCCTTGTACTGCACCAGTACATCATTGGAAATGGTCTGAGAATCCCTGGGAGAGGATCCATCTAGATTTTGCAGAGGACCACAAGCAGATGTTTTTGGTGGTAGATGGCCAGAGGTTATTCCTATCCATACTACTACGTCAGCTAAAACCATTGAGACACTGAGAAATTTGTTTGCAACCTATGGGTTATCAAAAGAAGTTGTAACAGATAATGGTCCTCAGTTTGTTTCACAAGAGTTTGAGTCATTTCTTAAGAAAATTGGAATGCAGCACATTAAATCACCTGCCTACCATCCCGCTGGCAATGGATTGGCGGAACGATTCGTCCAAAATCTTAAAAAGTCACTAGCAAAGAATCGAACATTAGGGGGTATGTCACTTGAGCATTGTGTGGCAAATTTCCTTCTAGGTTATCGAAACACGCCCCATACCACAACAGGGAAAACTCCTTCTGGGTTGTTTCTAAAAATGCAGGTTCGAACAAGGCTTTCGATGATCAGACCTCAGTTTTCTCGGAGAATGCAAACCCAAACAGAACCAATGTTTCCTCATCTTAGAACTTTTACAGTAGGTCAGCCTGTACTGGTAAAAAAGTACAGGGGAGGGGAAAAGTGGTTGAATGGAGTTGTATGAGAAATTCTGGGTCCTGTAGCTTATAGTGTTGAAGTGAATGAAAAATGTGTTAAAAACATGTAAATCAGTTGTTGGGAGTAAATGGAAATAGAAATCCAACTGGAGAAACCAATACAGACTCTGGTGTTGGGATTTTCTGGGATGCTGATGAGCAACAGATGGAAGAAAACACTGTTGGAAAACCACCCATGGAGTTGCCGTCATCTACAGTGGAAGGGAACACTCGTCCAGTGAGAAACCGGGGGGCTCCTGAGAGACTGAACTTGTAAGGACATTTAGAAAGGATGTTTAGTTTAAAAAAAAAGTCAAAATGTCATAAAGTTAAAAAGTTATATGTTCAGACACTATAAGGGTAAGTGATGGAGTGTGGATTTTAGGGGGAGGAACTGTGGTGTTCCAGACACAGAACAATTGAACCTGTAGTTATGTGTCTTGAGGCCATCTTGGTATTTGTTGTTATCCTGCGTGGTGGATAATGTTGTGTTTTGCTGTGTAAGTACTGTATTACCATGCAGCTTCACTGGGGGTGGTGGCCGGTGTAAGCAGGAACGGGAGTGTTCTTTCCAGTTATCTGCTTGAATAGTTTATTTTATTCGAACTTGTGTACCATACACAATAGATTCACTAGTGTGGTCAGAACCACCTCAACCATAACCTGCTCAAGATTGTGGAGATGATGGTGGACTTCTGGAGAACAAGCAGTCTTCAGCTTTATTCAAAAAATTATAAACGTAACAAAAATCACTGCAAGACATAACCAGAGTTGAAATCCAAAAACTTACGTCTGCAGGCTCTGCGGGAACATGGCACACAAGGCACAGTCGAGGGTAGTGACCCGAGTTGTGAAACGAGGAACCAGCAAAGAACACATAAACCAGACTAACTAATATACTAAGGGAATACAAAGGGCAGGTAATCAAAGGAACAGGGAACAGGTTTGACAAGGAGGCAGGGAGGCAGAAGGAACAGGTGAAACAAATACAAAGACTGAGCAAGGACGAAGTGACTAATAAACAAATAAAGAGAAACACAGACCAAGCAAACCTATAGACAAAGATAAATAATCAAATGAAGCATAAGAAAACTAGAATAACCATGAACTAAAGTACACAGAGAAACTAGAGGGAACAGGAACAACAACAACCTGAGAACAAACAAAGAGCCCATAAAGAGAACCTGGTTATTAAAGTAAACAAACCTAACCACACTGACTGAATTGACTGGAAAGGGAACATAGAACCAGGATATGTACAAACCACAGAGATACTAAAAGAAGAACTAAACTAAAGAATCCAAGGAAGACAAGAATTATTATAATAATAATTATAATAATGATTAAAATAACACAAAGCAACTACTAAGAAACTAAAAACGAGAGGAGAGAAACACAACACACACTAGGAGGCAGTAGAGGGAGAACAAAACTATCAGAATAACTGAAGGAATAAACAAACAAAACTACAAAGCCCAAAGAGTAAAGACACCAAACTGAAAAGGAAACAAACACAAAACCAAAACAGAGTCAAAAAGGGCAGATCCTAACATCAGGTTGGTGTTACACAGTGCGTTTTGCATAAAACCAACTGCCATAGAGACAGTTTCATCACCCAGGCTGTCTCTCTGATGAACACAATGAACAATTTACAGCCTGAGTAGCCAGCTACTCTATAGTGAAATAAGAATATTTCCACTACCAAAATCTTTTTCTTTGTCTAAAAATAAATATGTGAATGGCTGTACATACACATACTTGCACACACGGTTCCCTTAATCTTTTATTTTATTTCCTATAACGTTTCTGTATTTATATTTAATGTCTGTACACAGTGAGCGTGTGAAACCAAAGTCAAATTCCATGTTTGTGTACACAATATTGGCCAATAAAGCTGATTCTAATTCAGGGGCATCCGTAGACTGATCTTGAAGGCATTCCTTTGTAATCTTTGCTTTGTGCTTTGGTCATTGTTCAATTGAATTCAATTCAGTTTTATTTATATAGCGCCAATTCACAACACAAGTTGTCTCAAGGCACTTCACAACAGTCAGGTACATACATCCCAATTAATCCTGACCATTGAACAGTGCAGTCAAAGTTAGTTATTTATTCAAATTGGATAACAAGTTTTTCTGTCTAAGGAAACCCAGCAGATTGCATCCAGTCAATGACTTGCAGCATTCACTCCTCCTGGATGAGCATGTAGAGACAGTGGACAGTCACTGGCGTTGACTTTGCAGCAATCCCTCATACTGAGCATGCATGTAGCGACAGTGGAGAGGAAAAACTCCCTTTTAACAGGAAAAAACCTCCAGCAGAACCAGGCTCAGTGTGAGCGGCCATCTGCCACGACCGACTGGGGGTTTGAGAGAACAGAGCAGAGACACAAAGAGAACAAAGAAGCACTGATCCAGGAGTACGTTCTATGGGAAGGAAAAGTAAATGTTAATGGATGTAGCTCCTTTAGTCGTTTCACCTAGAAAGAAAGAACAGATAAACTGAGCCAGTTTTCAAGGTTAGAGTCTGAAAGAGAGCACATAGAGTGTGTTACAGTTAAGCTCAGTCAATCGCCATGTCTAGGAGAGAGAAAGGGTTAAACACTAAAAGACAGGGCTATGTGGATCATTGGTAGAAGGGGTGAGCATTAACTTGTTGCCAGCAGAAGCTCGGACAATGCCCCTCTCCAGAAAGGTGTCACAGGTAGACACAGAGCCAGGCCAGGTGTAGCTTCTAGGAAGAGAAAGGAGAGAACAAAGTTAAAAGCTGAAATAACAGCAAATAATGCAAAATTGGAGAGTAGTGTGAGAATGTAGCGAAGAGGGTGAAAGTGGTCATTATGTCCTCCAGCAGCCTAAGCCTATAGCAGCATAACTACTCAGATAGTTGTGAATTGCTGCCTTAGTCTGAGATCCAGAGCACTTTAGATGAGATTTCCCCGAAGAATCTCTCTATATTTGGCTGCTGTCATTTTACCTTCTTTGTGGAGTAGTCACCCATTTTCTGCTGAAAAATAAATCCCCACAAGCATGATACTGGCACCATCGTGCTTTTCAGTAGGGATGGTGTTAACTAGGTGATGAGTAGTGCCTGTTCTACTCCAGATATGACTCTTGACGTTCAGGCAAAAGCATTTTATTTTCATTATTACTTTTATTTCATCGGACCAGAAAATGTTCTTTCTCATGGTTTGACAATGTCTTAGGTGCCTTTTGGACAACTTGTGCCTTAATTAATATTTTTGTGGCCTTTTATGACAGTGTTAACAGTAGTTCCCCTTTTGGTTGACCTATCTCTACAGCGTAACACCGGAGCTCTGTTTTACCGATAATTGTGTTCTTGGCACCGTATTTTCGCTTGAACATCATTTTTTTCGGTTTTGTGTTTTTGTTTACCTTTAGCTAGATGTTTCTTATTTGTGTTTTTGTATTCATGTTAGTTGTGGTTTTCTGTTTTGGTTATCTTCTGCCTCCCAGTGTGCTCTCCTCGCTCCTAGTTCTCTTGGCGTTGCTTTCCTGTTTATTTTCTTAGAATGGTTTCCTTATTATGATTATTATTTATCATAGTTCTCTGGTTCCCTTGCACTATCTTTTTTATTGGTTTATTTTCTGTTAATCCTCTCATCATTTGTTTTCCCCTTTTAGTTATTACTCGGTTTAAGTTCCCTTTATTCTCCAGTTCTTCTTAGCTTTGTTCCTCATTTTTGTTCTCCAGCCTCTCCTTTATAGGTTAGCTTTAGTTACTGTTTACTTTTATTCTAGTCCTCGTTTCCTCTGCTTCATTCTTAGTTTTGTTCTATCAGTGTTGGTTTAGGGTTGCTTACTTTTGTAGTCAGGGTTTCCTTATGGTTTCTGTTTTGCTAAGTGCTTAGGTTGTTGTGTTCCCTCCAGTTTCTTAGTTTCCTTCAGTTCATGTTTATCCTTGATTCTTACGCTTTATTTTATCTTGGTTTATAGTTTCATTTAGGTCTGCTTACTGTCTTGTCTTTAGTCCCTTTCCTCATGCTTTAGTTTTATTAGGTTCACCTGCTCCCTCTGCCTCCTTCTCTCACCTGGTCTTAGTTCCTTTGATTACCTGCCTTTGTTCTCCCTCAGTATATTAGTTGGTTTTGTTTCAATGTTCTTTGCTGGTTCCTCTCATTCCCTACTCTATGCACTACCCTTGTCCATGTCATGTGTTCCTGTAGTGTCTTCTGTAAGTTTTGGATATCGACTCTGGTCAGTACCTGCAGTATTTTTGTTACGTTTGAATAAAGCTGAAGACTGCTTCACAATGCTGCTGCCAAGCTCTTGTCTGCACTTCGGTCCACCCCAAAAACCACAATGTGACACATTTATAGTTAGCATTTTTCATGCTAGACCCAAAACACCAGATAAGTCCTTTACTTTCACAAGGATAGCAACACAGGAGGTATCCCTTTAAGTCTTTAGATTAAATCTTTGCTTTTTGTAAATAATGTGGTGACATGTTGAGGAATTTTTAATCAGGTGTTGAAGCAGTGAGACATCTGAAACTTGTAGGCTGGGCATTGAGGACAAGAATTTCTATTTCCAACTAATACATTATCCATACTCTATGGTCATCAGGTTGGGAGTAAGCTTTTTCCTCCATTTCAGGCTTGTTATGAACAAGACAATGTAAAAACAAGGTAAAGATTGACACATTAGGGTAGCATGAGTGGTAATGTTTTGCATGTATGTTTTATTAGAAAGCTGCTTTTATGTCTAGCCTTTACCAAGCACTTTCCTTATCTAAACCATGTCCAGAAGTGGGTGACAGAAAATGGCCAGTTCTTATGCCAATCAATGGTATATGACTTACAGTGGTGTTGATTTTGGTGCTTCTCCTCTAGCAACAAAATCATAAACAAACTGTTCTTTTAGTCAAATCCAGCAAAGATTATTTTCATCTGTTAGTTACGCAAGTTAGCCATTGCTGTGCACAGAGCTTGGCACCACCTTACATAGCTAGGCAAGAAGGCGCCTCTTATAAAAATACACAAGTAGGCCCTCGTCTGAGGAGACTCCTTCTCAAGGGAATGCGTCACGCATTCTTTCTGTTTTCACTGATTTTCCAGGGAGTTTAACTGCCACAGCTCTGCCCCCAGAACATGACTTATAAAATACATCCAGTGTCAGCCAATTATTTTGGACTCTGATGGTCATAAATCAAGGCTGACCAATAAAAATGAAGACAGCCAAGTATAACTGACTCCAACTGGATTGTAAATGAAGCCAGATGGGCTGGGGGAGTGCCACTGAACAGAGCTGGATCCCATCACTAAATGGCTGTGTGTGTGTTTTCCCCTTGTGCACAAATTACGACATCACCTCATTCGGCGGCATAAATCAAAGCACAAGCTGTGATATGTACAGGGCATCTCTCCATCTCATTACTAAGACAAATTCACTGGCAGCCTTGGATGTGTGAGGCCTGTTTAAATAGCTGATATTTTCACAATCTCTACTTCGGTAGCTGCTGTTATTTTGGAGCAACTGTTGAGCCATTTATGTCATTTAAGACATATTGGGAAATTAAGCAGATACTGGGAGTGTTACCTCATAGTGGACCACTGGACACTTAATGATGGAGGAACAGCATATTGCAAATTGAAGAGTGGAGATACAATTAAAGGCAGATGAAGAGAGAGATGGCAGAGAAACAGAGAGGAGGAATATGTTTGAAGCATATTTGGAGACAAGTAGAAACAATTGATAAAATTGACACAAATATTCAAAGTTTGTTGGCAAACAGTGTTTTGCACAAATATTAGTAGTACTATTGAACTTGTCACATTACAAAAATAAATTTTAAAACTTTTTACTGAGATTTTTGTAACACATCAACACAAAGTAAAGTGTAATTCTGAAGTGAAAGGAAAAAGATGAGAGTTTTTGTATTTTTATAAATTAATATAAAACAATTCAGGCATGCATTTGTGTTTAGAACCAGTGCTTGCTACATTATAGCTGAAAGCTTTTTGAAATATGACTCTACCAGCTTTGTCACATCTAAAAACACTTTTTTCGGAGTTATGCCTGTGTTTAGGTCAATTGTCCTGTTTGGAGGTGAACCTGAGCTCCAGTCTTAGGTCTTCTGTAGCCTTCAAGCTGGTTTTCTTTCTGCACTGCGCTTTATTTGGCTTCATCCATTGTTTCATCAGCACTCACCAGCTTTCCTACCCCCTGCTGAAGAAAAGCACCCACATTTCAGTGTGGGTATGGTGTATATAGGGCAAGGTTATAAGAGTTTTAGATTTTTATAATAGTTTAGTTTTATTCCATTGTGACTTTATTTTCCTTAACAGTATGTTTTAAATAGCATTTAGAGTGGGTTTGCTAGTGTTAATTAGTTATTATTATATTAATAATGCTTAGTTTTAGTTTAGTTTTTATGAGTTTAAGTTGTAATACTAGTGTTAGTTTATTCATACTCAGGTAAATTTGTAGATGCAGGATTCAAAAAGGTCAGAGTATTGTACCTTTGAAATTTTGTGTATATGTATTGGTTAATGAAGACTCAACAAAAGATAGTGTTTTCAAGAAATATATATAATTACTATTGAACAACCAGCTATCCACAGAAACTAACATTCCACAAGATAGCAGCCTTAAGTTCAAAATACATGCAAAACCGCAGCTGCTGAAAATAGTCCCTAGACCAAGGACACGTGAACATAATAATATTAACTACATATATAATGCAATATAATGTTAACTTAATCTCAATCACAGAGTCGTGTGGATTTCCCAGTCTCAATAAACATATTTACCAATGCATCCTTCTGCGTGCGTTGTTCCTGTGTATTAACCGGCCAGCTGCTTGGGCGACGGTCAAAGCACTCCATTATAGTTGTTTCCATCCTGGTACTACCTGGCCGTGATGTGGCTTCTCTTTCAGGGCAGCTACTCAGGGAGGCTAGCTTGTCAAGGTACTTGCAACTTCTCCCCTTAAGAAGTATTCCACATATTCTATCACCCGTTTCTACTTAAAGACATTTGCTTTTATCTCTCTTCCAATCATACTCGATGAAATCCCTTATAGTACTCTGACGCTTTCTCCCAACGTTTCTTGTCACCATTTTGCAGTCTAGCGTGATGAGCAAACTGTAATTTATACGTAAACTGCTCATGTGAAAAAAAAAATCCATGTTACATCAGTTTGCAAGGCTTATAAAAAATTGATAAACATGAAAATGAAGGGTATTCTGTCTATAATTTCAGTATGTTTTTGTTAGGTTTACAAACGCACCTTTCACTTACAGGCAGGTATAGTTCTTCCCTTTAAATTACAGTTTTGGTTTATTTCAGTTAACGTAAAAGTTTTCTCAATTTCTGTTTTCGTTTTTGTTAACTATGATAAGCCTGATTCAGGGTGATGTCCAGTGTTAGTTTTCTGCCAAACATCTTTTTTTCATGCAGGCCAAAAAGGTTTGATTTTGGTCTCATCTGACCAGAGTACCTTCTTCTACAAGCCTACTGTGTCTCTACATGGTTTGTGGCAAACTCCCCTTCTTATGGCTTTCTTTAAACTTTGGCTGGGAATCATTGGTGTACCTTTTTCATGTCACTTTTTCATGTTTTGCCATATTCTCTTTCCTTTGGGTTATGAGCTGAATAGTGCAATATGCAGATTGTGAGTGTGCGTTGCCTCACTGCTTTATCCCTGAACTGTCTGCAGTGTCCCTTGGACTTCGTGATACTGTTTGTTCATTAATGTTCCCTAACAATTTTCTGAAGCCTTAACGTAACAGCTGGATGTTTACTGAGGTTAAATTAAACACAGGTGAAATCTATTTAAGGTTATTGGTTTTATAGGATTTTATTTAGGGGAATCATAAAATGGGACTATGTAATACTTTGTGTTCATCAAAGGGTATAAATATTTGTGCAAAGATGAACTCTATATGTAAGTCTACATTAATGGCCTTATTTGAAAGCACATTCAAGCAGACTTACTGAGCTCTATATTTTCCAGACCCACAGTCATGACCTTCATTCTTCTAACTCAACTTCCATTTTAAAACTAAGAAACAGACCTCTCTGGGAATCTGGATTTCTCATTGAGTATTAAGACTGTTTCTCTCTTTTAACAGTGAATGGTTTCTCAGAAACACTCTTCCTATCGTGGAAAGATTTACAAGGGTGTGTTATAATATTTTTGGTCTTCCATACTTAAAGCTTAAAGGGAAAGTGACAGAAATAACAGTTCTGGGTGTTTTTATTGTAGAACAAAACTCTTTAAAATATGACTTTAATGAGTGTCTGAGGTGAGGGAGGTATGGCCAGGCTAAATAATTTTTTTCTCTTCACAAGGATAGACTACTTCATCAGCCGGTGAGCAAACACAAGGGTTGAACACAGTCGTTTCTGCAGAAACCATTTCTTGGGAGCAGGGAACTGTCTAACCTCTTTTTTTCTGCATTATGCTCTCTGAACATAGTGCCATGCATGGGACAATCCCTTGATAAAAAGTTTTTGGTCAAAATTTTGGAGCTTCAGTCTAGAAGTTTTTGCTAAACATCTGTGGGAGAAGTGAGTTCCTACAAAATAGATGATGAGCTGTCAGTGAAGGAAAGTAACATCAGATCGATAAGTTATGAATGTTCTGAGTGTAGCAGTGAATTCGGCATCTTACTTTGCTCAGAGGAACTGTCTGTCCTTTGGGAATAAAGTTGTAAATATCGGCCTTAATATTTGGAGGCTGAGCTTTCCACTTGTAAGCAGCAAATATACCACATAATTAAAATTGATCTTATTGTGTTTGGGTTAAGTATTGGTTATGAATGGCCAAAAAGGTTATGACAGACCTCAGAATCTGTATATCTTCTGATTGCTTTAGGACTTTAAGATGCAGCTTCTAAAATTGTGTGTGCTCTTCACAAATATAATTATTCAGAGCTGAAATAACTCTAGCATTGCAAAGTATTAAAAATGAACTTGACACAAAAAAAACAAAAAATATTGTGAAGCCTTTTTATGATTCATTAGATGCTCCCGGATTACAGTAAACATTTATTTTCTCGTGAAAAAGATTTACCCCAGAAAATGGCCATGGTACTTTTGGTGTAACCTTGAACCGTTTGGTTTAGAATCTCTAAATGGCTCAAGCCGCATGTGTGTCATTGCTCTTTTAGGATGCATGTCAGGTTGACTTAAAATATATATGTTGATGTTCCACCTTTTATTTAAATTTGAAGGGATTAAAATTTTGTTCCAGAGTGTAACTGCTGTGAAGTTGGCTGTAGAACATGGGGTTGTAATCCCAACCAGAGCCCAATGGTCTCTCGTTCATCTTTCCTCTGGCAAAAATGCATTGAAGTTAAATTTTTACATAGAGTTTGGAGTGTCAATAAAAACAGAGTGAAGCTGCTCTGACTGCAGAATTCTTTAACTGTAGTTTTATAGCTGAAAATCATCGGTTCAAATTTTTGCAAGAAGTATTTTTCCCCCCTCGCAAATACTCTGTAACACACAATGTAGGATACGTTTCTACAACCTGCAGAACCCCATGTGGCTCTTTATACCCTCCACAATTGGTATTAATAACTTGGATAAAAAGTATATTCATGTTAGTTGTGGTTTTCTGTTTTGGTTATCTTCTGCCTCCCAGTGTGCTCTCCTCGCTCCTAGTTCTCTTGGCGTTGCTTTCCTGTTTATTTTCTTAGATGGTTTTCCTTACTAATGATTATTATTTATCATAGTTCTCTGGTTCCCTTGCACTATCTTTTTTATTGGTTTATTTTCTGTTAATCCTCTCATCATTTGTTTTCCCCTTTTAGTTATTACTCGGTTTAAGTTCCCTTTATTCTCCAGTTCTTAGCTTTGTTACTCTAGTTCATTTTTGTTCTCCAGCCTCTCCTTTATAGGTTAGATGTAGTTACTGTTTACTTTTATTCTAATCCTCATTTCCTCTGCTTCATTCTTAGTTTTGTTCTATCAGTGTTGGTTTAGGGTTGCTTACTTTTGTAGTCAGGGTTTCCTTATGGTTTCTGTTTTGAAGTGCTTAGGTTGTTGTGTTCCCTCCAGTTTCTTAGTTTCCTTCAGTTCATGTTTAGCCTTGATTCTAACGCTTTATTTTATCTTGTTTATAGTTTCATTTAGGTCTGCTTACTGTCTTGTCTTTAGTCCCTTTCCTCATGCTTTAGTTTTATTAGGTTCACCTGCTCCCTCTGCCTCCTTCTCTCACCTGGTCTTAGTTCCTTTGATTACCTGCCTTTGTTCTCCCTCAGTATATTAGTTGGCTGCAGAACCCCATGTGGCTCTTTATACCCTCCACAATTGGTATTAATAACTTGGATCAAAAATTATATTATTTACTAAAATATAAATAATCAATATGTTGTAATATATGAAAATGACTCAGTTGGCCTCATTTTAGTGCAAAAAGTATAAATCTTATTCCAAAATAAGTTTAATGTATTTAATTTTTGGTTTTTAATTTCACAATAAAACAAATTTTATGTAGACCTTACTTATAAAATATGATACATTTTTTTCAAGGTTTAAGTATGTTTTCAGCTCTTTGAATTGTAAAGATTGGTGACCCCTTTGTGTAAGAGGGGTGTGACTGATTTGAATGTAATTCACATTAATAGCAGAAAGCTAGAACATAAAAAGCATCAAAAAGAATTTGAGGTTCAGTGTAAAGTTCCAGGGGAGGAAAGTTCAGGGTGGCATAATGTAAACACACTTTTTCTGTGAATGAATGCAGGAACTGATGGACATGTTAGCTCATAGGACTAAGTAGGACTTTATAAAGTGATTGTCCCTGTCAATGATTTCTTCTGCTTTCACATTTTGTCACTTAAGTGTTTCAGATCAGCAAAGTAATTTCGATATAACAGAAGATGACCTGAGTAAATACAAAGATCAGTTTTTTCATATTTATTTTATTTATTAAGGGGGAAAAAACTATCCATTCCTACATAGCTCCACGTGAAAAGGTAATTGCCCTGTAAACCTAATAGCATGTGCAACAATAACAGCCATCATGCATTTGTGATAACTGCGGAAGAATTCTGACCCACCATTTTTATGCTGAAATGTTTTGTCAATGGAAGGTCTTCAAGCAGGAATGGCCAAACCTTCTTTTTTTTTTTTTTTCTAACCATTCTTTGGAGAATGTACTGTGTGTGCTTTGTATTATTGTCCTGCTGGATGATCAAAGTGTGCTTGAGCTTAATGTTGCAAACTGATGAGCTTAATGTTTCAAATCTCCTTCTGGATATTCTGGTAGAAAGCAGAATTCATGGTTCTATCAGTTAAAGCAAGTCGTCCAATTCCTGAAGCAGCCTTGGAACTCTCCCATGCCATGTTTTCAATCATGAAAACTGACCTTAATTGAGGTGAGTGAGACCTGGAGTGCTTTAGATGTTGATTTGTTTTTTTGTGATCTCCTAGTTGAGTCATGGGCTCTTAGAGCTTTGTCACCCTCTCTAGACCGATAGATGTCAGTGACTTTAGCTTAAATGTATTATCTGTTGTTGAATTTCTTAGGCCCAGGGGATGGTGTGTTGTTTTTTTTAAATATTCCATTGTACTTCATGTTGTCAGAATGGATCTATTATTTCAGTGATATGCTGGTTCTACATGTGTTGCAGTAATTCAGCCTGGGTGTGGCTAGTGCCAGTAAACAAAAACAAAAAAAAATCTTCTATATCACAGTTAATTCATCAGCCAATAAGGGAGGGAGTTACTATTTTACACACGACCAGGTGACTTTGGGTAACTTTAAAAACTGCATTTTGTATTTCCTCAGGTTATCTATGTCTAATATTATCATTTGTTTGATGATCAAAAACATTTAAGTGAGATAAAAAAGCTAAGTGTGCAAAAAAGCACACATCTGAAAGGGGACCAATCCATTTTCACAGCACAGTAGCAAACATTCTTCACATTATCCTAAAATATAAAACGCAACACAAACAAATTAATCAATGTCAGGTTTCCTCTGGTATAAAGCAAGCAATCTAAAACATTTTTTATTTTTACCCTTCAATCACACCAGGGAAAGGAGCAAGTTACCATGCATTCTCTACACTGTAAGTTATCAAAAATGATTTGGACTAGCTACATTTTTATAAAAATCTTCTTTTTATGACTTTTCTGAATACTTTTTTGGAATTTCCTTAATCTCCTGTGCTTGACCTATATTAACATGTTCTCATTGACCATATCAGGCATATTCTTTGCCTGAATACACACATGAATTATCATTGTAGGCACCACCAGGCGTCAACTTGCGGACAAGTTGTAAATCTTATGTGTTGCACTTAAAGAAAGAGGTAGGTATTTGCATTTTCTAACTGCATCTGAATTTATCTGTAAGTGCACCTCTGTACAAGTATGGCAGCGTGTGTCTGCTAACAGTCATCCCTGTGTTTCGAAGAAAAGAACATTGGTTCACATGGAAAACAAGGACACAAAGAGGAGAGGACCTGGATCTTATCACTCAGGGTTTAAACACTAGCCAGACCACCTCTCACCAACTCCAAACAGCAAATTAGGAGCTGGGAGCTGCCGACTGCACTTGTGACAAAGATGTGATGGAAAACAGATGGGCTGGACTGTGTCACAGGTCACATGGGCCCTGATACAATAGGAATGTTGACCATGCACAGCCAGAATAAGCAGTGAAACAGAGATGCCTATACATTTGTTTCAGTTCAAACAAGCTTTCATAATGCATTCTTATTAATGTAATAAATTAAGCTGCATCCAGATGTGACGGCATCTATCCATTTTCTTTATCAAATTATTCCATGTAGGGGGTGAACCAACCCCAGCGGTCAACGGCTGAGAGGCGGAGCTCACCGTCTACCAGTCTGTCACAGGGCTTACATAAAGACACAATCATGCAACGTCACCATGCAATGTCCTAAAAAAAGGCCCTTGTTAAGATGTCTTGCTGTGAGGTTACTACCATAACACTGCGTACCTCTTAAAAGCTTGTATGTTTACTTTTCTTTTCTTTGCAAACATTTGTGTTTGAGCTCAAATAGGTTAGCACGGTCGTCAGTGTCTCTGGTTCTATTTACAATAAAACAGTCTTTGCATTATTCCTTGTAAAAGCACAGTTGTATTATAAAAGCTTCTCGAATAAGTAAAAAAAAAACTAAAACAAAAACTTTCAGATGGGCAAGTACAGCTGAAATGTGGGGTACAGTGAACCTATTATTGTGTTCAAGAAACCAGTTTGAGCTTTGTGACATGGTGTGCTATGTGAGATTTAAACAAGCTGATATTTAGGGACCAAAGGTTTTCTACAAAAATATCGCCCACACCATGACACTACCATCATCTGTCTGAACTCTTGGTAGACAACAAGATGGATCCATGTTTTCATGTTGTTTACTGCTGACCTCACCAGCAGACAGGAGAAGCACTCAGTATGGTGGTCTGCTGCTGTAGCCCATCTGTTTCAAGGTTCGACATGTACGTGCAGACCCAAATACCTTAGTAGTAACAAGTGGTTGGGTAACCTACTGTTGCCTTTCTATCATTTAAACTGTGTTAACATACTTTTTCATTCAGATGTGAAGAACAATAAAGCATATCACTATTTAACAGTAATTTTCCTATGCTTGTTGATTTTATCAAGTAATGTATTCACTATGAGCAACATACAGACAGTAACACACATTCAGGAGACTATTAAGTATGGTGGAGGTTATGTGATGATGTGGGCCTGTTCTCTCCCCAATGCCCTGGGAAACTTGTTGGAGGCCATGCAGCAATGAACTCTTATAAATACAAAGACGTTTTTTCAATAAAACTCTTCTGGGTGGCATCTACCAAATAACTGAAAATGGCTTGTCATTGGGTCTTTCAGCAGGATACCAATCCAAAAGAAATAGATGTAAATTAGAGCAAGAACCAGTGGGTGGACTGAATATAAAGGAGCATAATACAGGACCCAGGACTCTGGAAGATTGATAGTCTGTGCAAAGAGGTCAAAGAACCCTCTGTCTGTATGTTCCAAACTTGTGAAAGGATATAGGAGAAGGCAAGTGCTGTCTTACTGGCAAAATGGGGTTGCACAAAATATTAACAGCACTGGCACCAACACTATGACAGCAGTGATATTATAAAAGATAAATATAACGTAATGTGTGATTTCCCTGCTCTGAATAAATGTACTCAAATTAAAGGTTGGATTTTCCTAAGTGGTTTGGTGTGATGCTGCTGAAAAAAAATGTGACATTTTACAAATTTTTACCAAGTGTGCAAGTATCGCAACCAATCTTATAAAAACTGTGCACAAAATGCATCGGTTTCTTATTTTTATTTTAATTAATGGTACTAACTACTTTTTTAAATTTTCCCTTTAATCTTTAATCTGTTGGCAACTGTAGTACGTGTGAGTTTGAAGTGTGAAAGAGTAATCTAGGTTATTTTTGAAATAAAATCCAACAAGTCATTTGCAGCAGGAAACACAATACTGAGAATTGATCAGACTTCACACCCTGCTGGGAAATTACAGATAGGGTTAAAGGCAATACTCATGTAGGAAATTTTAAATGCAGCAACAAACGTAACTGTGATAAAATGACAAATTGTAGTGTCATTTGTTCCTTTGGTTTCTCTTTATAGCAACAGGAACAATCTTCATGATAGTACTAATACTGATTTCCTTTATAGAAATCCTGTGTCTCCATAAACACAACAAGGCTTAACTCTTAACTCTTAACTCTTTTTCCATTTTAACATTAGACATTTTAAAATGGATAGTCTACACTCATTGTTTGGCTTGACCTCCCTTTTAAAATAACACTTTATTTCGACTAGTTTTCAAACAAAATGTCCACAGAACATAAATCCAATAGTTTGGGGTTTTATTCTTGGTCCATCAAAGGACTAAAGCTGCTTGAAGATCCTATGAGGTCCCTTAGAGATGAATGTAAATCAGTGTAATGCCCTCTGAAGTCATGGAAACATGATTGTGTGTGTGTGTGTGTGTGTGCGTGCGTGTGTGTGTGTGTGTGTATGCAAGTGTTTATTTACTTAGTTAAACAGGCTAAAACCCAGCCGCCACTTGTATGATCCTCTGTCTCCATTCCTTATCAACAGCACTTTGTCGTCCCTGCCTCGCTGTCAGTGCTGTGTGTCTGAACCACCTCTCTGCCTGATAGCCAGCAGCCACCTAAATACACCTGCACTCTGTCAAACTGCAGCTGCCCCCCCCCCCCCCCCCCCCCCCCCCCCCCCACCCCCCCCCCCCCCCCCCCGCCCCCCCCCCACACACTACACACTGACTCATCAGACACAGTCATGTGTGCTTTGGTTGTACTTACATATATTTCCCGTTTATTTTATAGGCAAAAATAACGTATTAAATTAAATATCAGAAATCCAAATAGTTTGTTCACTGTTGAAATGATTGGCACCATTGTTGCATCTCCGTTGTATTCAAAGGTAAACATTTTCATTACATAATCTGTTCTCAGAAATTGTAAATCTAAAACATTTCCCTTCAGATAACATGTAACTTTATGAAACTCGATCAACACGCAAACAGTCAGTCATTCATTAAGTGTGTTTCCACAAATGTCAGTGTACTGCAGAAACAAATTGGACAATTAGGCATAGCTGCACGTCTCTCTGTTGTAGCTGGGTCTTGATTGTGACGAGGAAAACAGGAAAACGATTATGCTGAATTTTCATACAAGGAAAGCGATTATGCTGAATTTGCATGCAATGCTTTAAGAGCTCCAGCTGTTTTTCTTCATTTGGAGTTCAAACAAGAAAAAACAATGTTTGACAGCTGCCATTAGTAAATTGTTGTGCTGACTATAATGATGTCTTTAAATTGCTAAAATAAACCGTGGATTTTTTTATTTTACTTTTCTTTGCAGCCGTCATAATTTTCTCACCTTTAATCCATTTCACCAAATGTTTATCACAAATCAGATTTCTTTCACTAAAGCCAGTGCTCTAATCCATGCCAACAATTCTTTCTCTAATCCACCATAATGTATATATTTTGTCTCCATCCCTTTATCCCTCCAGCTCTCTACTTTCTAGCATTTCACTGTCTGCTTTTCATCATGTGAGGCCCCCTGGCACCGTATAGACACCAACCAGACGTACAACAAGTTAGGAGCCTGATAACATGCCCTGTGGCTGCCCTTTTCTTGAACTGAAGACCTCACCCTCCAACACTATGCCAGTGAACACATGGTCCCACCCTGTACAGTGTAAAAACATTGTTAGAGTTCATTTAATCCAATTTGAGTTGATTTGAGTCATAGAGTAAAGTGTGATTTACTCTGACAGTTGGTAATATATCTTTACTCTATAAGATAAATAATAATAAGAGTGAGAAGAATCCATTGTTTATTTTAAGTATTATCAGAAACCCAGTGTTAATTTCCCTAGACAGATTTTTTTATTTGGCATCTGCCCACACTGTCAAAAGTACCATTGCCTGATTGAATGACCATAGTATCATTGTGCTTGATTGTCCAGCAAACTCATTTGACCTGAAGCCATAGAGAAACTATGAAGCATTTTTTCCAGAGGAAAATGAGAGACACCAGAACCAACATCCAGATGAGCTGAAGACCACGTTTAAAGCAACCCGGGTTTTCTTAACATCTCAGCAGAGCCACAAGGTGATCTCCTCCATAATTGTATTGTTGCAGTAATTTATGCAGAGTCCTTAAGCACTGAGTGCATTGTCTGTACAACACATTCAAGACATTTCTGTATTAAAAAGCCTTTCGTGTTATTGGTCTTATGTAACATAATTTTCAGAGAAAATGAATTTTGGTATTCATTAGCTGTTGGCCAATTAGCCATTAATAGAAATAAATGCCTGTCACTTTGTGCAGTGAATCTATAAAATGTACAAGTTTCACCGTTTTGAATTTAAATACAGAAATAAATTATCTAGAAAGGATTTTCATTCTTTAATTTCATGGGAAAAATCCATGCCCATGTGACTTCACCTGGTTTGCTAGCAACAGATCAAGAAAAACAAAGAAGTTTCCTGAAAGCCATTGGTGACCTTAATGTAACCCATGCAAAACTGATGAAATGCAGAAAATTATTATTCTTATTATATGAGGATTCAGTAGCAGCATTGCCTCCTACTGCCTATTACTAATTAACTCAGGAAAACATGATAATGACAGTTGAACTGGTCTTAAGTTTGCTCTGCATTTACCAACATATTACAGTGATTTCAGTACTGGATCATAGATATAAAAATGGAGTTAATGTAGAGATGGAAAGTGCTGGAACACTGAGGAAAGGTATAACAATATAACAACCCAGAATGCAGCAGGAGTCCCTGTCTTATGAAACTCAGACTAAAAGCAGTTATTGTTTGCCTTTTAGCTGGTTAAATTAAATAAGTAAGACGAATAAGGTAAAATCAGCTTATACAAAGCAGATTTATTTGTATTATACCTTTAACAAGGCACTTTAACCAAGTGCTTTACAGGAAAAAAAGGAAAATAATGAAAAAACTGCATTAGGACACAGGTAATAGATTGGAAAGCTAGATTAAAACAGTTACATAGAAAGAAAGAGAAAAATGCTAATTCAAAACAATTAAATTGTTTTAAATGAGCAAAAAAAAAAACCTTTAAAACTAAACAAAAAAAAGCAATTTAATTGCTAAGCAGATAAAATAAGTGTTTGCCTTTTTTAATAATGTGTGGTACCTAATAATGTTCTACAGGCCTGGCCCATTTTTTTTTACATTGTTTGATGTGTTAAAAGATATGGAGCATAGGACAAGTCAATATTATAAATTATGCTTAGGATATGTTCTCAGGTAATTTTTGACTCTTGTGTATGCTAAAGAAATATATAATAATAATTTTTGTAATTGTGAACGATAAACAATAATAGGTCATTCACAGATTGAATTGGAAATGAGAAGATCTGATTAAATCCAATGTAATAGAACCTATAGTTTTCATGTAAAGCTTCAGAAATATGAGGATACTGGTTTGTGTATTGATTCCATGCCAAAGTAAAAAATACTAATGCAACTTACACAGTAGTTTGCACAAGGCTGTAGTCTTAAAGGAATCTTGGTATACTTTTCTTTTATTGTTCATCTGGCCCCTAACTCTTAATCTATAATGTATTTTGAGTCTCCTGAGCATAAAGCGTTACTGAAACTTGAATTTTTAACACAGTAGTTTAAATGTACTGTTTTTATTCATTCTTAGCCAAATTACAAAGTAACATACGTAGGTTTACAGGAACTTGTGCATGTCAGGTTTTACTGTTGAGCTGGAAACGCAGACAGGAGGTAGGCAGAGTCATGTTAAAGAAGTTATTGAAGAAAACAAGAAGGAGCAAACTGCTGAGATGTCATTGATGTCAACAGGAGGATCTCACAGCGACTGAGTGAAAACTAAGAAAACATATACCATAGAGGGTGATTATTTGCCCTTTTCTCCATTTATGGTTACAGCATCACACAGCTCCACTCTGTTCAACCTTGCTATGCTCAACACGATTCCATTGACTTACGACAGGAGGTGTGGCTTGAAGCGAAAACTCCAGATGTCGTGTGTTGTGCTTCATTACCTTGCGACCATTGAACATCCTGTACAGCTCAGTTGTTTGATGACACTTTTGATGAAAACGCTTGTTTCTGTCCATCAGTACAATGTATATATATAAATATCTTATCAATTCTACCAGTATGTATTCACGAACACACAGAAAATACAGTGTATGTTTCACACATGATGTTATTACTATAGTAGCACAAAGGAAAAAGTATGAAATTAGTTTGTAATACTAAATTCAATAAAGCTTTGCTTTCTGGCATTTTATTTTTATTTACAGACTTTTTTTGTAGACCTTATAAATGTTAAAATGTACGCTAATGTTTAGAACACTTCTAGAGCAGACAGTTTTGCTTGTTTTAAACCTAGAATAAAGACGTTGGTTAAAACCAAAACTATGAATAAACATATCACTGATTAATGTCTTAATAAGACCTATGTGTAGCTTCTTTGTTGAAATCAACTCTCTTGCTTAATGGGATGATTCCAACCTGCTGCAAATCTCTGAAGTCATTAACTTGCAGCACAAACGCCTTTCTGTTTAGCTATCATAATTTAAGTTTCTCAGCCCAAAATAATTTAAACAAAATTCTTGAAGTGAATTGGATGAAAGGCAATAGCTATTGCATGCTGTATCAACAAAAACACCACCAACATGAATGTCATTAATTTGCAAAGGTTGATGTTTTTTTTCTCATCATTATCTGCAAAAAATGATATACAAACTTCCAAGAAGCAATTCATAACCCATTTTCAGTCTGAATTACCACTGACAACATAACCCTTTCCACCACTAAGCCTCTCTTTAAAATCAATCATCTACTTGAAATCACTCTCTTATGCTTTCCCCATCAGCCTTGGGCCAGCTATTTGTCATTCTCTCATGCAAAGCCCCTACACTATATAACACTGCAGACAGACCTGAAGAGCGGACAGGAAGAGCACACAGGAGCTGTGTGAGTACTTTTGCAGGGTTTGTGGAACAATGGTGTGCTGTCCAGGATGCAGCTCTCTGCTCTACACTTTCACCAGCAAAAAAAAACATTGCATTGCTTTAAGAGGTTAAAGATGTATTTGGTTAGACGTGAGAGGAGCTGTGTGTGGGTTGAGGAGAAAGATATTCTCTTTTTATTGAGAGAACTGAATCAGTATATTTTCTTCTTTTACCCTTGTGTAGATGTACATGCTTTTAAGTGCTCACGCTTGCTTCCTTGCATGCATGTGTTTGCGTTTGGGAAGACCTCAGCCTACATTGTGGTGGCCCAGAGCCAGCTGTGAGCTCCATGTGGAGGAGGATGCATCAAGGGGTCAGGAGCTGGCAGCTGGCAGTCAGGGAGAGCATCCAGCACTGGGTGCAGAGGCTCCAGAAATTAGTAGCTGCACACATTCAGAGCTGTATGCGTGTGCTGAAAGGGAATTTAAGACAGAAAATATATAGAGAGGAAACAGGAGCATGGAAACGTTGTGTCTATAAAATCAGATAAGCACTTTAACACATTAGCAGCTCGAAAAACACATGGCCCAACCCCAAAGGAGTTTACTCCCCACTGTCAGACACACACTGTTCTGGGTTTGTGGCCGAGCAGTCATTAACACCTTCACTGGGTGTCTGGTTTTCCTCTGACAAAGCTGATGGTTTTGACCTCAGGAGTGGAGAGGCCATACAGAAAGTTACATGTGTTGTTTCCAGGGACCACATAACAACTTCACAGCATGTTTCATAGGGGAGACAGAAGTCTCCAGAATATCTCAAATTCAGATTATCCTGATTCATTCTACAACACAGTTCCCTGGAAACTGTGCATGGCTGTGTAAAATGTCCCTAGACCACGAGAAAATTATTTGTGAAAATTATAAATCAAACAAAGTCAGTCAAATGAATATTTGAGGTATAAATGAACCAATACTGTAATACACTGTATTTGGGATGTTATGTATAAAATGCAGTAACACAAGAAGGAATAACCTGAAAAAGGACAGTTAATCTGGAAATGATCTTTAAATATCTGGATATTATTCAGAGTAGGCATGGGCTAGTATAGCATTCTCACAGTATGATAACAGGAGTAGTAATAAAAATACTTTTAGTTTTTTAGCATTTACACAAACATTTAAACCCAAAGTATATATTATGAAATATTCTATTATGTAAAAGAGAAAAGGAATAATTTTGTTCTCCTAATGTCGTGCTGCTAAAATAACATGTTGATTAGTACATTTACAATAACGGTGTGTCTAACATTCCTTTGTTGCTATTTTGAGTCTGATACATGCTCCTAACAATCTAATTTTAGCAGATTAAATGTCTGCCCAGGTAGCCAGGATGCAGTCTGCTGCATAACAGGCATACTACTCGGCTGTAGTTTCCAAACAGCTTCATAAGAGTATTAAATGGGGCTCGTGTGTACCCTCTTTACACTATTGTGTATAATACTTTTGTTTCAGTGGTGTTAGGAGACAAGATGTCATTATAAAACAACCCTCCCACATTGCCTTCACATGTTTAATATTAACTTATGCAATTTGATTACCTCAAATGCAAGGCCGCCTTGGATGTTGAATAATTGCACCGCTGGATTGCTGTAACTCTCAAACGTCACGTATGCTACACATATTCACCGATGCTACAGAATCAACGTAACTGTGGCTTAAATGGCGCAGCAATGAGCCAATCATGAAACCACCTTGAAATCACATGTGGATGATCAAGATTGCTTGAAATGTAATTGAAGATTTATTGATCATTTGATTATTTAGTCTGTGGACTTCTTATTCCAGGTTCTGATTTAAGCAGATTTTCATGTTTCTTTACAAAAGATGGTAGGATGGAATGGAAGATGGATAGATGGAGTAGGAGTTTGTCTAGAAAAGTAGTTAATAAATAGCTAAGCCAAAGATTGAAGTTCTCAATTTATCACTACATTTACGTTGTTCCTCTCCCATAGATATGGATCACCAGTGAAAGAACAACACTCTGAATCCAAGCAGCTAAGATGAGCTTCTTCCATATCGTGTCTTGGCTTAGCCTTAGAGGCGTGGTGAGAAGCTCCGTCATCCAGGGGGACCTCATAATATAGCTGGTGCTGCTGCTCCTCCTCACTGAAAGAAGTCAGTCTAGGAGGTTTCGGTATCTGATCAAGTTGTGCACTGGGTGTCCTCCTTTCATGAGTCCCACTGAGAGAGACAATGTGTCATAATCCCATGGACTGTGTATGTGCTTTTGTCTGAATTCTGTATTTTAGTTCCTGCATTTTCAGTGGTTATTTTCTACATTTATTTTCTTAGTGTTGAGTTATATTCTTACTCCGAGTCTCTGTTCTGCCATGAGCTGCATCGTGGCATATGGTTTGAATCTCGGCCTGATGTCTTTCTGCATGGAAAATCCAAAAAAGGATAAACAACAAAAAAAAAATGGACTTGAGTTCTTGTAGTTGAAGATGTTTCGCTCTTCATCCAAAGAGCTTTCTCAATTCAAAGCTAGAGAGGAGGAAGCTCCAAGCTTTTAGCGGTTTTGGACTAATGACACCCTTATTGTTGTTATTGACTGTTTTTGACAATTGAAATCTGAGGCCTCCACCTCTGTTTAGAGTTGGGTTTTTTTTCGCTTGATCTAAATAGCTTCCTTCACTCTTCTCTCAAACCATCTATCTTCTCTGTCCAAAATATTAAAATATTTCTCTCAAGAGAGTGTCCCTTATCCTTGAGGTGTAGGTGCACTGCTGAGGTTTTTCATGTGGAGCTGACTCTCCTGTGCTGAGCTATGCGTCTGTTAAGAGGCTGTTTAGCTTTTCCATTATAGAGGCCTGTTTCTCACTTGGGATCAACACATAATTATGTGAGATGAATAATACATATTTTACTTCATATTGACCCAATCAGGGTTTAATCAAACCTCTACTGACACATATGGTAAAGCTGTTAACTAATGCATGCAAATCTTCCATAGGTATAGTGATATACTCATCACTCATAGTGACAGAGACTATGAGTGTAAGGTATCTAAGCTTCCATGTGACTGTTAAAAACATTCACTGGTTGGCTGCCAGATGTTTTCTGAATAAATATCAGCATAAAACGTATTTGCCAATAATTCCTTTCAAACCAAAGGATATTCCAATCAAAGCACCTTTAATCATGACTGTCAGTCACTCACTGAGGTGGAATGTATTCGTCTAGCTCTGTTATAAAATATGCCACAACATCTGTGAAGCTACTTGGGGTACTAACATTTCAGTATGCTCCCAGCTAAAGCAAACAATTGGGAAGCATATTGGGAAGGAATTAGGGACAGATTTGAGACAGGCTGCATTGTTAAGTCTCCACTGGTGACATGTCTGTTTCAGTCTACAGATGGCCTGACCTGGCAAGCGCTGGGTGAACCTGGCAGACCCTGCCAAGATCTGAAAAGTATTGACTGTGCAGGATCTGGAAGTTTGAAATGTTCATCTATCAAGCAATGGTTTCAAGGTAACTTGTCAAAATGAAATTTAGGTGGGTGGTGCTCAAAAAAATATGGGACAATTTAAAAAGAGAAGAAAAACAGATAAAGTTGCAGGTACTTTTCCTCATGGCTTACTTTAAAAGCTTCTCGGACTCAATTTCTCATTCAATCAGGAATATCCTCTCATTCCAAAAACAAAACTCCAATTCACAAACATACACACATTCACATAAATCAGGAAATAGACCAACACCTGCTCATTTGCTCATTTTCAAGCTGAAAAACCAAACAGATGCCGGCATCTCCTTCTGGCATGGTGCCGGCCGCGGTGGCACCAGTGGTTGGCCGCAGCTCGCTCATCATTCCACAAAACCCCGGACAGATGTCCCAGAGCCTGGGAGGCAGGTGGGCCGGGTTACCCACCCTCCTCTCGCTCTGCTCCACCGCAGTGATGCTGGCAGCTCTTCAGACCTGCTGGGTATAACCTTTAATTCACATGCTTTTCCTGGCACAGTGGGCCAAGGGGCTGCCATCTGCCTGGCCTGTTACAAAGACAGTAGAATGAGCAAGAGAGGCTGAGAACAAAATCAGAAGGGGACAAGTGTGCCTGTCCATGGAGACACACCACATAATGTTGTTTTGGTGGTCCATCGGTCGGTGGTTCATGTGTAACATCTCATACAAGACCAAAAATTACACATCAGCTCTATGATGGTATCTTTACTTAAAACCAGGCAGGCAGCTCTACTTGTTTTTTAGGCATTTCCATCAGTAACGGTGTCACTAGTCACATCATACCTATTATAATTACTAACTAATATCTAACCATAAAATAACTGCACATTACGTTGCTTTTTCAGATCGTTGGGCCGCCTTGCTATTGACGATCCCGCCCCCACTGAGATGGTACTCACTTGTACCAAACCGAACCATGTAGAGTAAAACTGACTTGAGACGAACTGTGCTGAGTACGTACTAATGCAAACGGGGCATTAGTTTGGAGGCCCGCAAACTTATGCAGCCTGGTTATTGCAGCTATTTGTTTCTTACATTTTTCCTCCAACAGATTTGGTTGCTCTTTGGCTAAATAACGCAGCATTACAATAAAGGTGGACCACGTTTTATCACTGATTTAGGGTGCAAAAATATTTTATTCGTTATTTTTCTGTATCTGTATTTGTATTTTATTTGTTATTTTTCTGTATTTGAATCCGAACTTTCTCAGTCTGAACTAAATCTTGCCTTAGGCTTCATAAGAGATAAGAGATTTTAAAAAAGCCATCTCTGGACAAGCGGGGAAAAGGGGAAAGAGAGAAAATAGAGCTTCTACATTTAATTTTCTTCATTTAATGAAGAGACAGAATGATAAAGGCAAAAAGGAAGCAGGCAAGTCTGACAGAGAAGATAAATGATGAGCGATATGCAACGCATGTGCAAGATAATGAATCGAAAGAAAATGTTAGAAATAGAAAAAAACAAGGAAGAAAATGGAGAAAGGAGAGAAAGGATAAGAGGGGTGCCGCAGAGACGCAGCCACAGGCCTGCTGTGTGGTGCATGGCAGAGACTTATCATTCAGCTAATTATGATCAGGCTTTTCCCTGCAGGCACAGCAGTGCTGCAAATGGAAAGTCTTTGTTCTCACACAGCCCCATGGAAGCGATGGGGCATGGCGCCATGCAGATGAGACGTGTGTACAAACACATAAACACGTACACATACACGCACGCACACAAACAGAGAAACACAAGCTAGCGTAGCGCCTCATTAACACTACGCACACGCTCTACATTTACTCCTACACAAACACACAGAGTCCCCATTCACACCAAACTTATCTCCTAATGCTCCTTGCCAGTTATTTGTACTTTCTGTCGTATGGAGACTCACACCCTCGCTCATAATCACTACATAAACACTGAAGACAAGCAACCCACAAACATCATCATCAGATACAGCTTTGGAACATTGCGATGACACTATCAATTACGTTTGCACCTACTGAGCCAAGTTATTCATCTCTATTAAAAAATATGGGACTCTTTTAGAAAGACCAGCAGGGTATTCAATTAGAAAAGTGAAGAAAACAAAAGATTTATACCCAACAAGTATTAAAGAGGCTATGTAATAGTAAATTCTTGCTTCATATTAATTAGGTCTTTGGTGCCCATTTTGAACAAAACTTGTGGGGTCTAATATAAAGCAGAGTTTCTATTTGTTTAAAAAATGAACTATTAAATTGCAACTAACTGGCACTTTCTATAGGAATGAAAAACAAACAAAACAAAAAAAACACTGTGTTAATGGCAGCAATAGCTCTGCCAGTGGCTTTGTCCAGAAAGGTGACACAGGTAAAAACAGAACTACTGACCCGCAAGTTCTTTCTTTGGGACAGAAAAAACAGAGAACACATAACGGCAGCAATAGTGAGTGTCTTTGTCCAAAATGTGACTGAGCTGAACATATAAGTACTGAGCAGGAAAACTTTCTATGAGCCAGAAAAATAAACAGAGTACACAAAGTTAATGGGCTGCACGGTGGCGCTGTTGGTAGCACTGTTGCCTTGCAGCAAGAAGGTCCTGGGTTCAATTCCCAGCCTGGGGTCTTTCTGCATGGAGTTTGCATGTTCTCCCTGTGCATGTGTGGGTTCTCACTGGGTACTCCGGCTTCCTCCCACAGTCCAAAGACATGCCTGTTAGGTTAATTGGTCACTCTAAAATTGCCCTTAGGTGTATGAATGAGTGTGTGCATGGTTGTTTGTGTGTTGCCCTGCGATGGACTGGCGACCTGTTCAGGGTGTACCCTGCCTCTCGCCCATGGATTGCTGGAGATAGGCACCAGCTCCCCTGTGACCCACTGTGGAAGAAGTGGCAGAAAATGACTGACTGACTGACTGACAAAGTTAATGGCAGCTATAACTGCAATACATCCAATGCAAAGTAACAAAAGACATCATACATAGAAGATGGCATCAATGTACCCATTAATGGCTTTGCCCAAGAGAAGAAAACCCAAATAAAGAAACCCTTAGCAAATAATCCTTTCTATAGGACAGAAAAACAGAGTACACAAGGTTAATTGGCAGCAGTAGCTCCATCAAAGCCATTGTCCATTTGTACATCAGTAGAAACATTCCCATAAATTATAGCTGTACTACAGAGCCATCATCTTTTTGCCATACAATGTCCCCCAAAACCTTGGGAAAACCATTTATGAGACAAACTACTTCTGTGGACTCCCAGCCAAAACATTAAAATTTCTGTGTCAGTCCTGTTCTTTAATATCAGTGGCCTCTTCTTAGTGTTTGTTGCCACACTAAGAGTCAAAACTGTTTTAGGAATATAACTCAAGTCCCTGGATGCAAATAGTTCCTCAAAATAAAATCTCACATCCCAGTTCAAATGGCCATGTGGACGCACCACACGAATGGCAAATCCACCGAAGCCAATGTAGCTACTTTTGTAGTTCTGTTGGATCCAGTAGCAATCCCTAGTGTGTTGGGGGGCTGGAGTCTTTTAGGGGTCCCTAACAGGGGGATATCACACCTACAGTTATTTTCAGTGGTAAGTTAAAGTCTCATAAATAGCATTTGAGCACTTACAATGAAATTACAGGTATTTTAATTTGATCCACGTTAAGAGGGATGCGTGTCTAACTCATGTTCATTTAGGTCTCACTGGGGCGAATGCTCTAGTGAATAAAAGAAATGTCACAGATATTCCAAGGCAAAAAGAATGTGAGAAACATCAATGTAGTATAAGGCAAGAAGGACACAATATAGCTCACTATTGTAACATTTAAATGTTCAATGCACAGTTACAGTCAAGATAAAAATAAGATTGGTGTCCAGCTGAATGCTTCTGAGAAAAAAAATCATTACTTTTTAAATAATCCTGTATTCTGTTTTTATGTGGAGGTATTCTTCCTGGACACATTTTGGTGTGAAGTCTAGCATTCTAGCCCCTTGGCAGCCACAAAGGATCTCTTGGCATGGCTTGGCACCGTTCTTCGTCTCTCCTCTCTTGTTTACAGCATAAACACATCTGCCTTTCACGCACAAGTGGCTCCTCAGAGTTGTACACCAGTAAATGATACCCCCCTTTTCTCCTCTTCAGCTCCCAGATAGAGCTGTGGATCCCAGAATAATGTCCCCAAAGCTGAGCGGACTTGGCAAAAACGCACAGGTTGTTTTAATGAGCTGCACATCATCGCTTGGGTGCATAATGTTTATTATGTGTGTGTTTGTACAGCCAAATACCCAACAGACAGAAAAACATACAATTGCAATTGAGATTTTTAGCATTAACAGGATTTCTTTTACCTAATCTGAGTGAGCAGCATCATTTTTCTCAGTGGAGATGATGCATCTGTAATTTATGCAGCATTATACCATTAAAAGAACTTCCAAAATGTTGCACTGATGACTAAAACACAGTAAGCAATGGTGGTCATAACAGAAATGTTTTAAATAAAGCCAATATGACACTTAAACTTGTCTCTCAGGTAACATCACACAATTTTTGAACCTTTTGTGTTCATCTTAAATTTACTCCAATCTTCTTTTCCATTGGATAACCTCTAAAAAGCCAAATGTGAAAAACATGGGGCTTTGAAAAATACCCTTTGATACTGATTGGTGAAGGGTAGTTTGTCTGATCAGCTTGTTAAGGTAATGCAGAACAGGAAAGTGTATCACAACTGTGACCCTGGTGTAGACGAACTTGGTTGCAATGACTTGGTCAAATTTGGTTTTCCTGGAATTGCCATGTAGAATAAAGGCTTTAGACCTTTTTTTCACTTCATCTATAGTATGCCTTCCATCATTTTCTTGGCACCTTGCTTTATTGCCTTTTTTCCACTGACATATTTTACTAAAATGCATCAGAAGTCAGTGTACGTGAAGGGTCAAAGACTTATGCAGTGTCTTCAGACAGGAGCTTCCCTTTCAAAATGAATAACTGAAATGTACTTTTCACTATATTCCTATATATTGAGATGTAACTGTAATGAAAACATATGTTGGTCTGCATCCAATCTAAGAATGCTAAAATCTAAATGAAAAAAAATTCAAATCCATGATTCATGCTGATGGATGTGCTTTAAGAAGTCACCCATAGCAGAAATAATATAAAGAGAAGCAATCGGTATGACTTGAAAAGTCCATATGTGCTGTCCAAATGTAACCTAGAGAAAACATTGGAAGTGAAGTGGGATAAGTTATTTGACTTTAAATGTTACAGAAAATGATCCACAAAAGTTTCGAAATTGTTGTAGGAAAATAAATCCTATCCTGATGAAAATAAGAGGGCTTATTTTGCCGAAATTGATAAGCAAAAGACCATGTTCAGACCAATTCAAGAATGTTTTATCAGCAACACATCCCCAGCACTTTGATTAAACACACTTTCTCTTATATTTCAAAGACTTATATGATGTTATTCTTTAAAACATTGCTGCTTTCTTAATTGTCATTGTCGTTATTGTCATCAAACCCTGTAATGTCTTTAAATGACATCACACACGCCAATTTCAAAAAGGGAAGTCCTTAAATCATCACTTAATAGCTTGCAGGGTGATGAATGGCAAAACTGTAACCCAACAGCTATCCAACAATACTACAGACCAGATAGTTAAGTAGCCTGCTTCTTCAGAGCAAACAGACCTGTTATGCAGCCAGTGAAGTGTCTCTTTCTAGCTGCCAGCTCTCTGTTTTCTCCCTGTAGCTTCAATGTGGGATTGTTTACAGCTCTTTTTATAGTCCAGTGAATAAGCCCTTATTTTCTCCCAATCAACCCCTGCTGGGAGAGCCAGCCCAGACAGTGGGAAGTAGCCCTGGGAAGTCATAATTACATTTGGCAAAGGATTCACAGCCACACATGCACACACTCTTGTACAAATACATACAGGACAAAAATACAAAGAAAGCAAATGGAGTGTGTTTAGTTGTGATCTCTAGAATATGTTCTTACAAGCTTTCATTAGATGTTGGTGAAACTAACAAACCTTTCTCTTATAGGCCCAATGAAACACTTGGCCAAACCTTTCATATAATGAGATTAAGGCAAATAATCAGGGGATAATTTACAGCTATTTAGATCTAAATCTTTTTAAAGCAATACAATGTCAATGAAAAATACTGGGAAATAGTTGGAAATAATAATATGTCAGTTGTTGGATCGTAATCCCCAACCAAAGACTCAAACTAAGTGGTAATCTCAATGTCCTCTCCTGATGTCCTGAGGAGGTTCTGGTCAGGGTGCATTCCTTCCAAGTCTTTGGGCATCCAGGCCCAGAGAGAACTCTCCAATTCCTCAAACATGCCTCTTCTGGCCATCGATGGGTTAAGACATGTGTGAGTTTGTTTTTAGCTAATGCCAGCTATGCCCAGGCCAAACATTCCTTCCAACCATCTGTGCTCCAGCTGCATTAAGAAACCCGCACCTAAAAAGCTGGTCTGCCGGTGGCCTGACCCACGTGCTTGGCTGCCATATCCCAATGGCTGCCCATTCCATCAAACAACACCACAGCCAACATCTACCTGGACATTCATTTCAGCCAGGTTACCAGGTCTAGCTTTCAAAACATCTGAAACTCCATACAGAGTCCAAGAAACTCACTCCAAGGTTCTGTAGTCTGTACAAGTTTGTTGCCAAAATAATCCAGTCACCAATCATCTACAACTCCCAGGCTCCATGAAAGTCCACCAACCTGCTATGTTTTAAAGCCCAAGTATCACATTAGGTCCCCACTAGGACATGCATCTGCCCCACCACCTCCACCAAGGATCAGTGATAGGGTCCTGCCTACTCCACAACCATTCCAGGAATATGAAACAATACAATCAAACCTCCGAAAATAAACTTAAATTATTATGTAAAATATGCACAACACTCATAATCATATTCCTATCTAGCATAAAAGAGTGATTATTCCTATCAACAAACATTCCAACAAACATTCAGTAAAAAGTCAAAACACATCAGGTTTTGTTACAAAGGCACAACTTACATCCCTTTTTTGCCTCACTGGCACCACACAATGTCCACTGACATCTGCTTCTGCTAGCAATTCACGTTGTCATTAAAATGTGGCAAAGCATTCTTCTTTTAGAGATTTATTGCTGTGTCAGGCAACAGGTTTGCTAGGGTTCTTCTCTGAACAGACTTTGGACTCTTTTCCCAAACCTCCCACACCTCTTTGCCATCTCTCTTTTTCAGTCTGCTTTGGTTTAGGTTTTTTTGCTTGGATCAAAGCTCACTGGCAAAGCAAATCCAGGGCCTGCAAGCAAGACTACACATCAGTTTGGGGAATGCTATTGCCATGACCATCCTGCTCATCCGTGTGCAGAGAAAAGTTATTTCCTGAAGATTTATATATAGAAAAAATTTATTCTGACTTGTTTTCCTTTATAAGATTCACTGTACAATGCTGAAAATGTTGAAAACAGATTATCAACAATTAACAAATAGTTTACAAACAATTGAAAATTTTTTTTTACAATAGATATGCTTTCAACTTTGTGTAGCAGCTATCATTGCCATCGCTAACTTGTGTCCAAACAGGAACAAGTGGATTTCAGTTGCAGCAGTGATATTTTTCATTCAGTTCTCATTTTTAATAATGCACGGCTAAAACCAGCTCTGCCTGTACTAATGAGCAAAGGCTGTTTTTTGTTTTTGTTTTGTTTTTTTACCTTTAAACCATTTTCTTTTATTAAAATATGAATTCTTCATATTCTTCAGGAACGGATGTCTTTTTTCAAATATCTTAAATTTGATACTTGAAAGGAAAGTGCACCTATGTTTTAGTATATGACCAAGAGCATGAAAGGTTATATTTGTGCACGTGTTGCCATGGAGTCTGCATTTTAAACTGATTTGTGAGAAGTACACCAGGTGTCAAAGACTCATGTGAAGGTCAAAGCAAACACAATAAAGTCATTTTGCTTTTTTTCTGCAGCAGCAACCCCAGGCAAGGTCACTCTAAGAATGTTTTTGTGTCTCCTTTTATTACCGAATAAACCATAATCCCTTTTATCAATGCTGATTTTCGAGGTAACAGCAGTAAAAGAGAAGAATAAACTGTCAACTGTGAAGAAGAATCTTTTTAAGTGAAGAGTTGTTCAAAGTTTTGGATAGAAATGTTGTTGAAGTGCAATACAACAATACAACAATAGTTGTTTATTCGTTGTCTTTCTTCGTCAACCCTTTGTTTAAATCCCTTTAAAAAAAAGCTTCAGGGAAACCAAAGGAAATTAATTAGCAGAACCAATACATTTAGAGACTCTTTTTATGTTCAGCTTTTGCTTAAAAAACTCAATAGCTATTGGTTGAGAATTAACTGGATCAAGCTCTACAAAGAAACTATAAGGGCAAAACAGGAATTCCATTTGTCCGGTTTTAATCTTAGTTGTATAGCTAAGACAAGATAAAAATTAATTAATAATGTAATCTATGACCATTATGGGAATGCTGCAGTGAACAGTAATTTTCTCAGTCCGCATCTGACAAAGCCAACAGTTTCTCAGATTTGAGGGAGTTGGTTCCAGAGAGCAGCAGCATAGAAGCTAAATACTGATTCTGCTTGTTTAGTTCTGGTCTTGCGAACATTTGAAAAAATAGGTTTTTGATTAAATGAACTGTGTAGATGGTTCACAACTGACCAGCAGCACTAAAATGTTCTCCAACCTAAGACCCTTCTATGCCTTATAGACCCATAACATGATATTGTCATGATTTGAAGGTGTTTGCATTTTATTTTGGGTCTTGCCTCTGATTGTGATTATGTTTCCAAGGTGATGGTTTAGTTTGTTCCTTTAGGTTTTGTTTCTTACTTGTTCTGTTTATGGTCCATTTTATGTTCTGAAACTTCTGTTAGATGTGTCCTTTGGTTTTCTTGTCTTTGTATCACTGTTTAGTTCATGTTTCTACCCTTAGCCACTGCCACCATCATCAGCTTCATTCAGCCCACCTGCTCCATGCCAATCAGTCTCCCTGTCTCACCTGCGTGTGGCACTATATATACTCTCCAGTTCTGTTTGTTCCTCGCTGGTTTAGATTGTTTATCATGCCAAGCTAGCCCATGACTTTGTTTATGCAAAACCAAGCCTGTTCACAGCCTAAAGTGTTGTATGCCAAGCCTATCTATGTTCATGCCTGCATTTCCTTCATCCAAGTGGCATAAATTACTACTTTATTTGTTATTTATTTCTTCAGTTAGTTGTATAGCCAATGTGTTGGCCAAACATCTGCACCGTATGCCATCTATAGAGGGAGCTGCATGAGTTGGCTGAGGTGGTAGGGTTCATCCTGTAAAAGGGTGTTGCCAGTTCAAATTCCCGCTCCGACCATCCCAGTCATTGCGTCCTTAGGCAAGAAACCTCACTTGCCTTGTCTGCTGATGGTGGTCAGAGGGCCTGGAGGTGCCGATTTTAGAGTAGCCCCTCTTTAGTCAGTCTGCTCTAGGGTAACTGTGGCTACAAAGTAGCCTACCACTGTCAGTGTATGAATGGGTGGATGAATGAAAGTAATGTAAAGCGCTTTGAAGCCATTGGACTTGATAGACCTCTCTACAAGTGTAATGTTGAAAGCAACTTTACAAATGTTTTGCCTTTATCTTGATATAATATTGCAATTGATACATTCAACAAATTGCAATATTATATCAAGATAAAGGCAAAACATTTGTAAAGTTGCTTTCAACATTACACTTGTAGAGAGGTCTATCAAGTCCAATGGCTTCAATTGATACATTCAACAAAATCCCCCAGTGGGCCCACCACCTGCAGGGGGATCCGTGAGGGACCGGTGCAAAGAGGATTGGGTGGCGGACGAAGGTGGAGACCTCAGCGGCCCGATCCCCGGATGCTTAGGCTGGCTCTAGGGACGTGGAATGTCACCTCGCTGGGGGGGAAGGAGCCTGAGCTGGTGCGGGAGGTCGAGAGATATCAACTAGAAATAGTCGGGCTCGCCTCCACGCACAGCGTGGGCTCTGGAACCCATCTCCTTGAGAGGGGTTGGACTCTCTTCTACTCTGGAGTGGCCCACGGGGGGGGCGGCGGGCTGGTGTGGGTTTGCTTGTTGCCCCCCAGCTCAGCCGTCTCGTGTTGGGGTTTACCCCAGTGGATGAGAGGGTTGTATCCCTGCGCCTTCGGGTTGGGGAGAGGTCTCTGACTATCATTTCAGCCTACGGGCCGAGTGGTAGTGCAGAGTACCCTGCCTTCTTGGCGTCCCTGTCGGGGGTGCTGGATAGTGCCCCCCGGGGACTCCATTATTCTGCTGGGGGACTTCAACGCCCACGTGGGGAACGACAGTGACACCTGGAGAGGCGTGATCGGGAGGAATGGCCTCCCCGATCTGAATCCGAGTGGTGTTTTGTTATTGGACTTCTGTGCTAGTCACGGATTGTCCATAACGAACACCATGTTCAAACATAAGGGTGTCCATCAGTGCACTTGGCACCAGGACACCCTAGGCAGGAGGTCGATGATCGACTTTGTTGTCGTATCATCAGACCTTCGGCCGCATGTTTTGGACACTCGGGTGAAGAGAGGGGCTGAGCTGTCCACTGATCATCACCTGGTGGTGAGTTGGATCCGCTGGAGGAGGAGAAAGCCGGACAGACTCGGCAGGCCCAAGCGCATAGTGAGGGTCTGCTGGGAACGCCTGGCGGAGCCCTCGGCCAGGGATGTATTCAACTCCCACCTCCGGGAGAGCTTCGACCAGATCCCGGGGGATGTTGGAGACATAGAGTCCGAGTGGACCATGTTCTCTGCATCTATTGTCGATGCTGCTGCCCATAGCTGCGGCCGTAAGGTCTGCGGTGCCTGTCGTGGCGGCAATCCCAGAACCCGGTGGTGGACACCGGCAGTAAGGGATGCTGTTAAGTTGAAGAAGGAGTCCTATCGGCTGTGGTTGGCTTGTGGGACTCCTGAGGCGGCTGACGGGTACCGTGAGGCCAAGCGTGCTGCGGCCCGGGCTGTGGCAGAGGCAAAAACTCGGGCCTGGGAAGAGTTCGGTGAGGCCATGGAGAAGGACTACCGGTTGGCCTCGAAGCGATTCTGGCAAACCGTCCGGCGCCTCAGGAGGGGGAAGCAGTGCTTTGCCAACACTGTTTATAGTGGGGGCGGGAGACTGCTGACCTCGACTGAGGACATTATCGGGCGGTGGAAGGAGTACTTCGAGGATCTCCTCAATCCTGCCATCACGCATTCCGTGGTGGAAACAGAGGCTGGGGACTCGGGGTTGGATTCTTTCATCACCCAGGCTGAAGTCACCGAGGTGGTTAAAAAGCTCCGCGGTGGCAAGGCTTCGGGGGTGGATGAGATCCGCCCTGAGTACCTCAAGTGTCTGGATGTTGTAGGGCTGTCATGGTTGACACGCCTCTTCAACATTGCGTGGCGGTCGGGGACAGTGCCTCTGGACTGGCAGACTGGGGTGGTGGTCCCCCTTTATAAGAAGGGGGACCGGAGGGTGTGTTCCAACTACAGGGGGATCACACTCCTCAGCCTCCCTGGTAAGGCCTACGCCAGGGTATTGGAGAGGAGAGTCCGACCGATAGTCGAACCTCGGCTTCAGGAGGAACAGTGTGGTTTTTGTCCCAGCCGTGGAACACTGGACCAGCTCTATACCCTCTACAGGGTGCTCGAGGGTTCATGGGAGTTTGCCCAACCGGTTCACATGTGTTTTGTGGACCTGGAGAAGGCATTCGACTGTGTCCCTCGTGATGCCCTGTGGGGGGTGCTCCAGGAGTATGGAATCGGGGGCCCTTTATTAGGGGCCATCCGGTCCCTGTACGAGCGGAGCAGGAGTTTGGTCCGCATTGCCGGCACTAAGTCGGACCTGTTCCCAGTGCATGTTGGACTCCGGCAGGGCTGCCCTTTGTTGCCGGTCCTGTTCATAACTTTTATGGACAGGATTTCTAGATGCAGCCAAGGGCCGGAGGGGGTCTGGTTTGGGGACCAGTGGATTTCGTCTCTTCTTTTTGCGGATGACGTGGTCCTGCTGGCCCCCTCTAGCCAAGACCTACAGCATGCGCTGTGGCGGTTCGCAGCCGAGTGTGAAGCGGCTGGGATGAGGATCAGCTCCTCCAAGTCCGAGGCCATGGTACTCGACCGGAAAAGGGTGGCTTGTCCTCTTCAGGTTGGAGGGGAGTTCCTGCCTCAAATGGAGGAGTTTAAGTATCTCGGGGTCTTGTTCACGAGTGAGGGAAGAATGGAGCGGGAGATCGACAGACGGATCGGTGCAGCTGCCACAGTAATGGGGGCGCTGTGCCGGTCCATTGTGGTGAAGAGAGAGCTGAGCCGAAAAGCAAAGCTCTCAATTTACTGGTCGGCCTACGTTCCTACCCTCACCTATGGCCATGAACTTTGGGTCATGACCGAAAGAACGAGATCACGGATACAAGCGGCTGAAATGAGCTTCCTCCGTAGGGTGGCCGGGCACTCCCTTAGAGATAGGGTGAGGAGCTTAGCCATCCGGGAGGAGCTCGGAGTAGAGCCGCTGCTCCTCCACATTGAGAGGAGCCAGTTGAGGTGGCTCGGGCATCTATACCGGATGCCTCCTGGACGCCTTCCTCGGGAGGTGTTCCAGGCACGTCCCACCGGGAGGAGGCCCAGGGGACGGCCCAGGACACGCTGGAGGGACTATGTCTCTCGGCTGGCCTGGGAACGCCTTGGGCTCCCCCTGGAGGAGCTGGAGGAGGTGTCTGGAGAGAGGGACGTCTGGGCGTCTCTGCTGAGTCTGCTGCCCCCGCGACCCGGTCCTGGATAAGCGGAAGACGACGAACGAACGAACGAACATTCAACAAATAGACGGTGATTCAGGGCTGTAGTCTTTTAAACCACAGTGAGAAATGATCAGGCTGTCTTTTCTAGATAAATATTTCTTTAATAATTTTTTGCAGTGGTTAATTTGTGTGCACCCGTTTCTCATAGCCATATACTGTAGAATGTTAATGCTGATGTTTCTTCCTCACACTTGATTTTCCATTCAAAGAAACTTTCGCTGGTGTATTATGTATGTGTTTTTGTTTCATCAGCATGGCCCCTATAGCTAAATTCATGTTTGCCATACATATCTTTTGTAAATACTGTTTGCCCTAGCTTGATCAGGCGCTCAGTGTGATGTTCTAGTGCTCCAAGGGACTCTGTTAAGAGCCAGCTTGATGTTTGAACAAGACTTGAAAGTCTTTCACATCACAGTCAGCACAATCTCAGCTTTGGTCCATTTGTTCTTAACTGAGGCCTAAAGTCACAAAAGTATTATTGGTACAAGCGAGATTATCCAATTTTAAAACCCGTATTATAACCAATTTGACTTTGTGACCACCTCTATTGCGAACTCAGTGCTGCATTAACTAGACATCAATAAGAGATATTCTGTTGATTGTAATCTCAAATGTCAATGTTACATGTCAAGAAAACGTGAGCATAGTCCCTAGCAGAATTGTTATTGTGCTATTTCTTTATATAAAAATGTGACACTGCAAAAATGTCTTAAAGTGTTAAAATAGCGAATACTTCAAGCTCTATTTATCTTTATTATGGTGTGGGAGTAATTTCTGTGAGATCACAAAAGAAAGACATGAATTTGCAAAGTGCTGAACAGCCTAAAGGAAAGATGACAAAATAATAAACAGCAGATGCTGAAAGATGCTCTCAAACCTAAACCTTGTGAGTGTTGGGGATGTAGGTGAGCTGAATGAGTTCACTTCATGGGGGTAAGTCAGAAGATGGTGCTCCATGAGTCATCTTTGTGTTAGTTTGTTTCAGAGGCCTCAAACCCATCTGACTCACCTCCATTATACACTATTTGTGGTCAAGAGGGGAGAAGCTGGGTCAGGGAGTGATGTTGGGCAGTGGGATTATCTACTGTGCTTGTTTGGGATAGTTTAAAATAAGAAAAAGTATGATGGTGGGTTTAACTGAGAACATACACACACGTACAGCAGATTTAAAGGTGCAGAAGTCACAGAGACAACTTAAAAAAAACTCAAAAGACTCAAAAATGATAGAAAAACCTGAGGTGCAAATGCAGAAAATGTATGCTAAGAACAGCAAGGACTATTAGGAAACATAGTCAGTGCTTGTAAATAATTTTCAAAGTGCAATCCTTATTTAATGTCATTAAAATAAAAAGGACCAGTTGAGCAAAGACATTTTGCGAAATACAGTACTGGACATTTATCGAGGCGTACAGAAAAGAGGAATCACTAATCATTACTCATTATCATTATCCATATTTTCTCTAGATCTTCCAGAGTTCTGGTCCTTCTTTTATTCACTATTCTTCTCAGCTGTCCTCACAGGTTTTATATAGGATTTCGGTTTAAAGATGGCCATTCAGAAAAATTCAATTGTCCTTAAGCTATTTCTTGTTGATTTGGCATTATGTTTTCGATCATTCATTGACCACTGATGTTCAGTTTACTTGTGTATATATACTGAATACTGGTGGTGTTTAAGAGTTTGTGACATGACGTACTCGACAAAATTCCCAAGGCATTTAAAAGTAAAGCCGGCCCACAGCATCACAGATTCTCCATCATGCTTAACACAGGACCTCAAGTCCTTCTTATTTATATTCATCTTTTGTTTCACATCAGACCCAAATTAGTCTTTGTTGCAGTTCCATAAGAGTCAGTGCATCGTAACAAGATAAATAAGGCTCCTCATTCAGCCTAGTGGCCATTGGTTGAAACACATTGACCTCTATGATTGTATTTATATTCCAATGAAATTAAAATTATTATTATTTTCTTTCCATATTGTAGTGCAATAAAAATGAATTCATTTTAGCGCTTTTTATACATCTTTTACAGGGGTGGTGTGGCAGTAAATGTATCACTGTATATTTAGTATCTATAGCTGTGTAGGCTGAAGATTAGTTAGGGGTAGATTTCAATCTAAAGTTGACCAAAAAAAACAGTGGTCATTATTAGCTCAATATGGAAAATTATTAAACCCTTGTTGACAAGGTAATTATTTGTGCTAAAGGGAAAAGACAGATGGCTATGTAAGTAGGTAATGTTATTTTTTTAAAGAAAATTTAAACTAGTGTTTCCAACTCAAACATATCATTCATTTGTTGTCATTCTTTTCCAACAAGCAGCATAAAAAAAGCTGTCCTAAGAAAGTATGTTAAAATCTAAATCTTCCTTATTGATACTGTATATAGTTTGTAACTTGAAGTTCATTTTTTGCTTAAGGAGGTTTAATAGAAGTATCAATAGTTTAGGTAAATACATTTTACGTGTTTTATCAGATCACCTGAATCATATTTAAATACTCACTTTCATTGCTTGCTCTGGAAATATTTATCAGTCTTAAAACTGAGCCAAATATGATTTACAGAAGTCTGAAAACTGTAACCAGCTTTGAAAACAACAAACCCTTGTGTACTTTAGATCATTTGTCTCTAGCAGAGTGTCATATTAGGATTCAGGGATATTGTTGGTTTTTGTGGGCTCGTTACAGCACCCGGCTGTCTTATTCATGCTGAAGAGATAATCATAATGAGGATTTGAGTGTTTACCAAACTGAAAAGGCAAGGGGTGGTTTCCATTATCTGTTGTTTTCACTACTGAAAAGCAATTGTCTGGTCACACTGAATGCAATAATGAAAATAAGGATATCATCAACATATGTGTGAGGGTTGAGAGGCTGAAGCTGAATGAGGTGAGTGCAGCAGTGATGAACAGTGGATCAGTTCAACTGTCCATTTTATCATTGGTGTTAAAAGAGAGAGAGAGAGAAAGAAGGCCACAGGTGTGTATTCTTTAATCCTATCATTAAAAACAGATCTGGCTCAGGAAGTTGTCACCCAAACTCGCACAGTTCCCTCTGATGTGCATTCGATATAATGACACAGTGCCTCTGTGGTTTAAAAGAACCGTGCTTCAGAGTAAGATTGGTTTTGGGCTTGTTTGTGTAAAATATCACATTTGCCCCAAGGCATGTTAGCTCGTTGTCACTACCTGTTTCACACTCAGTCATAGTGTGTCTGTGTGAGTGTGTTGCAAACACGTGGAAGTAAAATGTAAATATCACACGTTATTTCACGCTGCTCATTTAAACTGCCATAACTTCTGTAAACTGCCATATAACCAGACGTGTGTAGAGACGGGCACTTTTTAATACAAACTGCATTGCAAGTTTTTAAAGTTGGTGGCTTTAGGACATTGTTTATGGTTTGATAATCAAAAGTTCCTTCAATGTTATTTTAGAATCTATCTGGAGGAATGGCAATAAAATTTATATTTCTTTTTTTTCATTATTTTTTTTCATTATGATTTTTGTTCAAATAAAGACAGTTTTGTTTTTGTTTTGTTTTCTTTTTACTTGCAAGCACAGTTTAAAACTTCGTTGAGGTCATTATAGGCAGTTGAGATTTTACAGCGCCTGAATTATCTGTCATGATGAAGCACAGTTGTTTTCAGAAATCTGTTTAATACTAACCTGTAATAATTCAAATACCATACATACTATTAGGTGTAAAATTAGGATAATGAAAACGAATAAATTATTATTCCTTCTTTACAACACATGTTATTCATGCAGGGTCACCAGGTGAAATGATGCTTATCTCCAGAGGTCAATGGGTGAGGGACAGAGTGCACCCTGGTCAGGATCCAGTCCATCACGGAGCAACACAGAGACAAAGAAACAATGCACACATTCATTCACACATGAGAAAAAAATTTGAGTGGCCAATTTATAATTTTTTACTATCATTTTATTACCATCTAACCATGTTTTTGGACTGTGGGAGGAAGTTAGAGTTTCTGGCAAGAAGTTCATAAGAACATACAAGAACTTATTCAGAGCTGGGTAGAGTACTCAGAAATTGTACTCAAGTAAGAGTAGCTTTACTGCAAATTTGTTTTACGAAGGCAGAAGTAAGAAGTCATCCAAAAACTTATGTAAGGGTAAAAATATTTGGTAAAAAGATAACTCAAGTAATTAGTAATGCATTTTGTATGGCCACAAACATATAGAAATGAATGAGACTATAATATCCTATCACATCTTTGAAGTAGTACGTGTGTCAACCAAGACAACCTCAAAGTACCCAGATTAACCTAAAGGCAACTTGAGACAAAGTTTTAAAAAGGTGTGTAGCTTTTGATGTGCTCGTATTGTGAATAGCACATGTATATTAGGATCAAGGGTATGAAGTTCGGTTTATTGATGCACCAGGTAACGTTTCTGTTACCACCTGGTTTTCCAGGCGTCTTATTCCAACAGTCTCCAAATGTGCAGTGATTTCCTAAGGTGAAATCATACCTCCCAGCCCTCCCAACAATTATATTCAAATGTTATGGGATGCAAGTTCATCTTCTCTACTTGGTTAATAATCTTGACTAGTAACGTTTCAAAACATACCTGAAAGTCTGTTAAAAAAAAAGACTGAAATTGTCTCAGTTTCCTAAGCCATACTGTTTTATTTAAAACCAACATTAACTGAAAATGTGGTGCAATGTGTTTGCAATGATAAAAACCTTCAAACATCTTTAATATTTGAAGAAGATCCAGCATCTAGCTCGTATGAAAACTCGTTTTTATTTGTGATTCCCTTATCTGTCTCAGAGCTTACTTTGGATTTATTGTTAAAAAACGTGAAAATAAATAATTTTGCTGAAAATGGTGTCTGCTGTCTTTTGATGTTATTTTAACGGAATGCAATCTGCGCTGACCTTTAGTGATATCTAGCTTAAGGCAACAAGAAAGATAAAGGTTGAAAGTTGTGGGCAAATAGAGAATGATGTGTTTCTCAGAAAGTGGAGAAGGGAAGGGGAAAAAGCATCATAAAGCATCCTTGTTGTTGCCTGTTGGCCTTTTGACCTGGAGTCACAATACTATGACTGTTTCTTCTCAGCAGCAATAATGAGAAGAGGCAAGTTTTTTACTGCAAAAGTATGAAGAAATTGCTCTGACCTGTCTTGAGTCAACTGATGGACTGATGGATCACCATTCAGTCTGAAAGCAAAATTAGCTAATATTCTGAATATAACTATATCTGTTTACCATGCAGCATCTGTACACACAGTCCCTCAAATACCGAGGCGGTTCTGGCTGATTCCAAATTTGTCATCTGTGCTAGTGTTTCAACCATCAAGGTAACAAGAGAAGAAGATGAATATATAAACAGAAAGTTTGTTGATTAGCTCCTACTTTTGCCATATTTCATCTTTTATTATTGCATTTGCGAAAATTGTATATTTTTTGTTCTGTTAAAATCCCATTACAAAGAATATATATGAGTTGGGTAATTTGTTTGTTCCAGGGGACCAAAGAGTGTGTTCAAATTACCGACGAAACACACATCTCAGCCTCCATGGGAAAGTTTACTCTTAGTTGTTGAAGACGACCCTCTGACTAAAAGTTAAAAAGTGGATCCAGGAAGAGCGATTTGGCTTTTGTTTTGGCCATAGAACATTAGAGTATGGTGGTATGCTTCTCCTGTCTACTCTTGTGGCTCTGGAGAAGGCTTATGACTGTGTCCCCAAGGTATTTTGTTCTAGTTTCACTTTTATTGAAGTTTTGATCAGACAGTTACATTTAAAGAACAAACTTTACACAGATTTAATACACTTTAGAATTCCCCTATGAGAATCTACTACTGTAGTATATTTTAGTGGCCTATAAGGTACCAAGATAACTTATTTAGCTATGCCTGTAACCTTTAAATAGACTTACAAATAGAAACCTCATAGAAATATGCAACTGTTTTGAAAATCTTAGCAGCCTATAAAAGTTTTAAGTCTGTAACTTCTTTCCGAGCGTTGTCAGCCTGATATTTGAGAAACAATCAAGTGCTTACCTAATGCACACATCACTGCCTGCCTGCTCTCTGGAACAATGATTTGTAGAGGGAGAAGAGGAGCCTTAAGATCACATTACTTATTGGAGTAAACACCACAACTGTTGGAGAAAACATGTAGATGTTATTCCCTCTGGCAATTCCATGCTTACTGATGCATGGCCAAACACACCGCTCTGAGAAGCACAGCAACTTATCTCTCTCTCTCTTTGTTGGCTCAGTGGATTTCATTTTGCCTTGTAATACATGCTATGGACCTAAAGGCCTTTAATATATTTTAGTATAAAAATTCATATTTTTATATCAGATATTTGAATTATTTGGGTTGTATTTTCTAAGTGCACATTTATCTTTTGTTTTATAACACATTTATGATCTATTATAATTGTATGTGAAGTGAACAAAGATAAATTACTGCATATCTAGCTTTATATCTGTGCACTCATTTACCTGAAGTTCACATAGCCTGGAAGGAAAAAAAGTTAAAACAGACACCTAAACAGCCTACACATTGGACCTCAAAAGTATATGCAGCCTAATGAAATGACAATGAAACATTAGAAATCATTTTTCTGCCTTTTGATGTGCCATTTGTCCTGTACTATTCAACTGAGAAACAAACAAATCAGTTATAGGACAAATATAAAGAAACTGCAATAACCTGGTTGAATAAGTGTTTACACCCTTAAGTATTTTACTAAAGCACCTTTTGATCAAACTTCAGCATTCGGTCTTTTCGATAGGGGTCTGATAGCATCCCACATCTTGATGTGGTAATGTTTTGGCCTTCACTATTTTCCTAACGTTTGGTACAGCTCTTGTCCCCAGCCCTCTTCATATGACAACACAGATAATATTAAGTTCTGCTAAACCATTCTAAATATCTATGACCAGGGACGTGCACAGATAGATACTAGGTGGTGCTTGAGCACCTGCCCTTTTATTCTATGGACAAAAAAGTGACCTCCTGAAATCTTTTTTTTTATAGTGTATAGTGTGGGGCCCAAGGTAAAATTTCTGAATTTAAAGGCCTATAATACCAGTGCCCCGCGTTTTTGAAATTTTGAGCGACAGCTACCCCCCCCCTTCGCCAACACACATACGTGTCCCACCTCGTGTGTCTCTCAACGGAGACGTGCTGCATGCAGAGCGGAGAGGTGGACTTGCGCTGGTCCACTTACCTCTTCTCTCCTTCCCTCTGCCGTCAGATAGAGCCCTGCCCTACCGACAGGCCGGCTAACCAGCCAGGTAACAAACAAAACGAATATACATGCTTCCTAAACTTCAGATGAAAAAGTTTAAACTTCACTTGCCTCCATTTTATCTAAACAGAACAGGCCAATGAATGGCATACTTTTACCCGCTGTCTTCTATGGCCGCCACCAGGCGCCAGGAGAATGTCTATGATTTAACTCTTGGATTAAATTAGAAGAAATAAATAAATTCAAATCCATCTATAGATGTATGCATTACATTTGCTATAATGGTCCATGATGACTTCTGTTTGACTCATGTTTTTTCTAATTGCAATTACGGCCAAATGAGCTGGTTACCATTCCAATTTATACACTGGGCTACTAAAAATACCTGTAATAAAGTTCAGTAAATGTGGGGCGTGTAGGCTAAGTTGTTTTCTACTTCTGTGTGTGTAAAAATTATGATGTAATCAGAGTATTTTAATTTCTAAATAGCAAACATCACTTCTCAGGACATGTAATCTCATTAATTTTAATTCTCTAAGAATAATTTCTGTCATATCACACTGGCTACATGCAGAAGTATAGATGATTCTTCTTATGATCATTCTCAGTCTTCATTTTGACTATAAAGATTTTATAACTCATTTTCAGGGTATAGTTGTTTTACACTGTAGAATGGTCACTGGTTACTCACATTTCTGAAGATAACTCCTTTAGTGTGACCTACCTGGTAAATTTGGCAATGTAACCTGCTTTGCTACAACATAAGGTTATTTGGTGCAGAAGATATTTTGTGATAAAAGTACAGAATGATATAGTCAAGACAAACACGTACTCAGTGTGTAAGAAGAAAGAAATTTGACTCAGGAAGTTCAGGTTAAAGGCTGGTTGTGAGTCAGTAATTTAACTTTTAATCAATCTAATTTGTTGCCTTAGTAATCTTAAGAATTTTGTAAAATGCATTCTTGTTTTGAGTTTTTTTCCCTGCGTGGTCATTTCCTTAGATCCCACAGGATGCAGCTTGTTTTGTGGGTGCTTAGTAATACATATACATTATGTTCATGCTGTGCCTGTAATAAATCTCACACTACAAAGGCAGCCGACAGCTCCATGTGCCGCACAAGGTGCCCTTTTTTTCCACTTGAGCACCTGCCCCCCAAATTTTCTGTGCACGCCATTGTCTATGACTCTTGACTTTGCTGCATACCTTGACTAGCTGTGATGCTTAAAATGTAAATACCCTTTCAGCTTTCAAGCTAAACCGGAAAGTTTTGGATCTAAATTGATTGGTATTTAGAAGGGTTTATCATTTCATGAACTTTGGCAAAAAACCCAGACGCCTCTGAAGAAAAGGGACCCCACAGCATTAAGGTGTCACCCCGTTTGACTGTGGGTATGGTTTACTGTTTGTGCCAAACACACCATTGACTTTTTACCAAAAGTAAATGTTTGGTTATTACTAGACATAAAACAAAGTTCTTTGCCTTACTGATACCTTGGTACAATCCTTTCAAGCTGTTGTGACCTCTATGCAAATCATGCCTCTTGTTAAAGGATGCAAATGTCAGGGAAATTGTAAGAGTAAAGATGAGCTTTATTTCAGGTTAATCAGATTTACCTGGACTGATGGCAGGTATGAACTCAAAGACTGAATGCTAAAACTGAATTCTGTTTAATCAATCATTACTTTAATACTGGTTTTCCTAATTCTTTTAAATTCATGTTCACTCCTACAGATTTGCTTGTCTTTCAGCTGAATTGTACAGAATATAGGCCACATTAAAAGTGGAAAAGTAAAATGTTTGGAAAGGATTCAGTTTGGGATCATGTTTTTACATCACAAAAACCTGGTATTTTACCAGCGATGTGTACACTTTAAAGATCAATTAAAGCTTATTACCTAAAATTTAAACTGGGTCATTGGTATGCCTGGTTTCCTGGATAATCTGTCTAGTGGCTCCCAGTTGGTTGGTTTACTCAAGGTGTCAATTCTCCGGGGAACTGTTGGATAGGATGTCAGCTGCTGCTTCCTCCTTTGTTCAGTAACAGGAACTGGCTGTTTTCCAGTGTATGCTGGTATGTGTGTGAGTGCTCGCTATCAGACGGAGAACCGGGCAATGAGCCCAGGTGCAGCTGAGCCCAGGTGTTCCCCTGTGAGATACACAAACAGCACATGCAAGTATGAAGGGACACAAACAGAGAGAGACTGGTATCAGAGAGTGCACCTGTTGATCATCTGTTCTACCTGTTCATGATGCACCAATTATAGATGTAGCACTTGTAAACATGTAGTTAAAAACAAAACTGTCATGTAAGGATGTAGAGAAAAGAATGTCATGTTTCAATGTGAAGATCTGCCTTATAAGTCTTTGATTTCTGTAACCTTTCTATCCATCTGTCCTCCTTGCTGTCTCCTGATCTGCCGCAGAGTGCTTCAGTCTCTGTGTCATTAGGCAACGCATCATGGATTAAAAGCCCAATCGCAGAGTGTGATTTGCAGTAGAAACTGCTAAGTCTGACATTACTACACACCTCACAAGGCACTGGGGAGTTTCTAATCCACTGCACAGAACAATCCTGCTAATGCATTCACATCAAACCCACAGAAAACTGATTCAGGCAGAGAATTAGACTCTGGGGGTATTACTGCCAGAGTCAACACTGACATGTTTGTTCTTAACATTGAAGTCTGCAGGTATCTGCATTTCGGTGAGGTTTTAAATGTGATAGGCCATTTCTGGACAAATATTTGTATGCCGTGATCCTACAAATGTTCCATTTCACAATTCCATTCATTTTCAGACTTGACTTTGATTTTGCCATTTTGGACTTTTGAGAGCAAACCAATTACCTTGTTCGGTTTTGTTATTTGTATCTTCAACAAATCATGAAACACAAAACTGAAGTTGCCTTCAAAATTGCCAGTGCGGTTTTCTTTTGCATCAATAAATACGAATGAATTAAATCACATTTTGTGATTATGTGATACCTTTATTTTGTTAGTAAAAGAAATGTTAAAAAGATGTGTCAGTGCCTTCTATTTAGTATCATCAGTAGACTGTACCCACTTTATAAACTACGGATCAGGTTTAAAACCCTGATGGTAGAGGGTCCAACTCTCTACCTGCTCCGACACTTTCTCCCCTTTCTCTCTGTCTGCTTGCATTCTTTTGCTCTGCTTATCTCTCTGCCAAAAACTTCATAAAAGTTGGACTAAACTACTTTAAATCAGTGACATGAGAGAAAGACTCATTGCAACACACGCTACTCAATTGCTATGAATCAGAAAAAGGCGGACCCAAGATTCAGCCAGACACAGTACTGAAGGTTTAAAAGGTTTATTCAGCCACAGGAAAATGTCACACAGGTAACACTCCTCACAGCTTCCAGGAATCACTGAGACAGAAAGAGGGATTAGTGACTTGTAGTCTCTCCAGATTTTGCAGGGATCAGAAAAACCACTAACCTGCTTTTGTCTTGAGTGGAACTTGAAACCCAGAGGGAAAACCTCAGTGGGCAGCAGGCAGTGATCTCCACAGCACAGGTAAGAAGTGACTCCAGGCTGAATAATCTGAGGACAGAAACAGGGTCAACGATCGGAACAAGAGGCATCAGGCAAGGGGCAGGCAGAGGCATAAACCAGATACAGGAAACGAGGTCGACAACCAAAATCCAAATAGTCCGACAGGGAGCAGGCAGAGGCATAAATCCAAAAAGCAAGGCAAGGTCAAGAACAATGATCAGACAGGAAGGAACGCTGGATATCTACTCACACGAATGGCTTTCAAAAATCTGGCACCGTCTGCTTGTCAGAGTCGGTATATATCAGGGAAGACACAGGTGTATGGCATGCCGCAGATTGCACTGCACAGCAGCAGCCACCAGGTGCATCTAATCTGCTGATTGCAGCCAGGGAGACAGGGTAGAGCAGACGTGCCAGAATCATAACATCAATACAAGGTGCCACAGATGATTTTGGCTAACTTCTCCAGAAAATAGCAGTGATGGAAATGAAAATTCATCGACTGAAGTAAATGTGGAAGTAAATGCTGGGTATGGAAAATATACAACCTTACCAAGTATTTAACTAATTAGCACCACCAAGGACCGTATACCGATGTAATTAAGAGTAAACTGACCAACAGTCCTCCCTGGAATTCCCTTGGTGCAAACTCAAAGGATGAATCTCATCCTTCAGATCTGGGAAAACAGGAATAACCCTGCGCCTGGATGAAACAGCCTGGCCTCTGTACTTCGCTCTCTTGTAATTTGTGTGTTTTTGTGAGTTTATGTGAGCTCTTTGCCACTGTTCTCTTGTTCTGGTGGCTCTCTTTTTGTTTTTTAAGAGACTGAGACAGGGTAAACGGTGTCCGAGCTACCGCACCCTGTTGGCGGTCAGACGCCTCGGAGCTCCTCCGCTACTCCCCAGATGCGATCACACACTATCTAACTTTGACTCTTAAAGGAACGACTCTCAAACTGTTTCTAACTTTTAGCTCCTTTAATCTAAATTAAGGCAGAGGAATGATTACAGAGATCAGCGCTGAGGCTCCCATCTCGGACCATCGCCGTCTGTTAGAGGATGACAAAGAGCCTCGATAGAAGGTCACATGTAGTTTTTATATCTGGCACTCCAATGCAATGGATGTGCTGTCCCTCAGTGATTATCAGTAGACTATGTGTCACCATTGTGGTGTCTATCTGTTAGATTGTGTAGTACCGGGTGTCCATCCTTAATCTAAGTGTGCTGTGGCTTTCTAATCAACCCAGTTATACCGGCTGCTCCACTATCAACCCCAGAGCCCCAGCCTCAGGTCATTTATGACAAACTTTGGGCCATTTATCCTTGTACTGTATGTCTATGAGCATTCTTATCCTATTGTAACAAAAGGGAAACATTAGAACTTATATTTATTTCACTATAGTATAAAAGGGAAAAACAGCTATGAGCATATTAATAAAGGTTATTCCTAACAACGGGCAGGTGCAGCTTTGGCAACAAGACGTCTGCACACCTGGCTGATGTCTGCTCCCTGGCTAACAAAATGTATGAACTGCGGCTTCTAAACTCTAAAAACTTGGACTTTCACGTATCTCCCGCCTTCTGTTTCACCGAAACTTGGTTCTGTGAGCACATCCCGGACTGCGCACTACAGATGCTGGGCTTCCAGCTGTTTTGAGTGAACCACAAAGTGGAGCTTTCAGGGAGGAAGAGACAAGGTGGAATCTGCTTTTACATAAACGGAGGTTGGTGTGGTGATGTCACAATATTACAGACGATAGTCCTCACCTGGAGCCTATATGGAGATTATAACGGCGTAAACCTCTCCAACGAACTTCCAAAATATAGGCAGCACATTACATGTTCCACCAGAGACAAAAACACACTGGGCTATTGTTACACAGTTTTAAAGTAAGCATATCGCATTGTCTTTCTTTTTTTTTCTGCTCTCGGTGGAGGAGGACGGTTTTTCTCTGTCTCCAGCACCCTCCCATATCTGCCCTGCTTCAGCTGTGTGTCTTGTCTTTTTTGGAGCCTCTTTTTGCATATCTTCCAAATTCTTCCTAAATATAGATTTGGTCAGCTGGTCTCTCAATGCAATTGATAAAATTTTCTCGACGAGAAGACAGGGGTCGGGAGAGCCCACTTGCCCGGACGGGACGTTTTTCTCTGGATACACGATGGACTCCTGGCAGAAGTGGAGGATTGTGTGTCTGTCGATAATGTCAGTCGAGGATGTGGAAGATGTGTATATAATTGGATGTTTGATATCAGGATTTCTGCTTTTTGGAGTCAGCGGTTACCTGGCATATCGAGAAATTTGGAGAATGTCAGCAGCTGTTCTGGCCATTGTGAGGCTGCCTGGCATGTGTGATGGGATCTTCAAAGCGATCAACACTCTGACTGAGATGACTGAGCTGAATCGCAGACTGGATGTGATCCTTACACAGGATCGCAGGCAGGTTGCGGTTCCTGGACTTGGGTGAAATAGGATAAATCTTGGAGAAAGTTGTTCGCTCGGATCTGGCGGAAAGGACCTGGAATGTGGCTGTTTGGATTCGCCTTTGAGAAGCACCAGCGAGAATCTCAAGGCTGATGGAAAATTAAGAGTCAGCCTGACCCAAATAATTATTGTTTTTCTGAATCTGGCTCCCCTGCACGGCCTTGATGGCTGGCTATCTTCAACTTCTCTTGGAAGTTATGTAAACATGACGCTCTGCTCCCTCTGACCCCTCCCTTCCCTGAGGACATCTGTGGACCTGCTCAGAACTTTGTGGCCGGTTAATGAACATTCCAATGTACCATCAAGGACAATGGCCTCTGGGACAGTGCTTCATGGACTTACTTGCACACACTCACTTGCACACACACACATGCTCAAGATAAACATATGCACCCCCTCACACCACCTTCACCGTTCCCGGCATGATGTTGTTTTGTAAACTTGTTGCTTCTTTGTGCTGAGGTTTTTTGCAATCTCAAACTGTATCCTGCTAAGGATAAAGGGTGAAATATGATTTTTTTTTCTTCTACTTACCTAATGTGGCCTCTTTTCTCATCTAGCAAGGGCAGGGCCTGTGAGTGGGCAGCAAAGCCTTGGTGACCCGTCCCCCCCTTGTCTTGTGTCATGATGTATGTTTGGATGGGTTATACTGGAATTCTAATTTCCCCTCAGGGATCAATCAAATATTTTTGAATTGAATTGAATTGAATTTGTCACCAGGGCCACTTTGAGAATCACTGCTTCTTCACCTTTTTCCATCATATAGGCAGAAATTAAAAACTTCCAAACCCATGGTACAGACTTTAAGTAAGGATTACAGAGCTGCTTTGACTGCACATATTGGAGTGTTTTTGATGCATCAGCCACTAATATGAGTGAGCTTGCTGAAACTAAGACTTCTTACATCAGTTTTTGAGGACATGTGAGTGCAGACCAAGACCTTTCGCACATACAGCAACAATAAACCATGGTTCATTTAACATCTGAGGAAGCTGCATAGGACCAACGAAGAGACTTGTGACAGTGGGGACTAGACCCAGTAAAAGCCAGGAACAAACTGACCAAAGAGTTCAGGGCAGCTGTGAGAAGCTAAAATTCAGCTTCTCAGCAGATGATCCATCATCAGTTTAGAATGATCTGTGAAAGATCACTGACTAAAGGAGCCCATCCCCCTACCATTGAGTTGAATTCTCATCTGGCAGACGACCTTAAAAGCTTCCACTGCATTTTTGAAAAGCAGCCATTCACACCTCCCACCAACTCATCCACAACCACAACTCTGACACAAAAGCTTCCCATACACCAACCACTCTCCTCTCCTCAGATCCCCTGCCTGGTCTAAAGTTTTCAGAGGAAGTTGTAAATAGGCTCCTTCAGTGTCAGAAGACCAGGAAAGCTCCAGGACCTGAAAATGTTACCCCCTCATGCATAAGAACCTACGCTGACTAACTGGCTCCCATCTTCAATCACATTTTCAACAAGTCGCTGTGTTAGGTTTCCTCATGCTTCAAACGCTCCACCATCATCCCAGGATCCTCTTTGTGAACTTCAGCTCTGCCTTAAACACCATTAACCCGGACATCCTCCACCAGAATCTCACCTAGCCCACAGTGCCCGCCTCTACCTGCCAGTGCCATCTTCCTGAATGACTGGTAGCAGCAGGTGAAACAGGGGAGCATCTTTTGGAGGACAACAATCTTCAGCACCAGCGCCCCCCCAGTGGTGTGTTCTCTCCACACTCCTCTTGTCTCTGTACACCAATGACTGCACCTCAGTGAACCCAACAGTGAAACACCTGAAGTTTGCAGATGACACTACTGTAAGTGTTCTCATCCAGGACAATGAGAACTCTGCATACAGACAGGGGGTGGATTGGCTGGTCCACTGGTCCAGTCAGAACCACTTAGAGATTAACCAGCTCAAAACAGTGAAAATGATGGTAAACTTCCGGATGGTGCACTCAACAACACTGTGTCTATTATTAATCACTTCCGGTTCCTAGGACCTTTCTTGGAACGTGAGATGGCCCTCAAACACATGCCTCTTTTTTATTCATGGCTCCACTCCACTTGATCTCGCTCTACTCTGTGCTGAGTGGACTGGAGCTGGCCAAAGTAGAGACTATAGAACCCTGATTATGCTTGAGGGACTGTAGATCCTTTCTACCTTAAGAACACCTTGAAATGAGCTGGAGAGTGGTGCCAGATGGATGGATGGAACTAAAGGTGGGTTGTAAGGTGGTTCTGGGTTTAAATCTAAATCACCTTTCTGCGTGTAGTCTATTGTTTTCTCCATGCATGTGTGGGTCCTCTCCTGGTACCCCAGAACACACGCATGTTTAGTTATTTCTAGGCTCTAAGCTACCCTTTGTGTCTCTTTGTTGTCCTATGGTAGACTGGTGAACTGTCCAAAATGTGTTCTGCCTTTCACCCAAAGACAAGATGGGCACTAACTCCCCCAAGACTCTGGGTGGATAACACAGGTGTATGAATGAATAGATGAACCCAAAGTAAGGTGTGGCTGATCTAAAACCTTGACAATACGGTGACGACAGTTATAAGAAGTTGACGCCAGTCATCTTCCCCATTATGATCATTCAAAACTGCTGTGATCAGGCTCTTGAGCCCATAATTTGGGAAAGATCAGAACTAATATATATAGTTCCACAAGGATCAATTCTCTTATTTCTATTCTCTCTACAATACTCAGTATCTTCATTAAATTCTTCATTTTGCATCCACAAACTCCTGCCAAACACATTACATTTGTATCGTGATGCAGAAATAGAACCATGTAGCCAGTATCTTAGGGAATCAACAGCTAGTAGAAAATAAAAGATTGACGGTGGGGAAGAAAGAGGGATAAGACATTAACGTGAGCCCAGCAGTAGTACTGTATGACACATTTCATCAGCCCCTGTCTTCACCATATCTCCCTAATGGGACCACTGCAGTGTGTGTGTGTGTGTGTGTGTGTGTGTGAGAGAGAGAGAGCCGCCCCATCAGAGAAACTCGGTGCACATGCACGTGTGTGTGTATGATAGAAATAGAGACTAAATGGGCTTCTGGAAGGACTGACCCTCCTCATTCCCACCACTCTGTCAGAGAGACTGACTGCTTCACTGGAGCCTGGCCACTGGCATCGTTCTGAGCACTGAAAAAACCACACACACACACACACACACCCGCACACACACACACACACACACACACACACACACACACACACACACAGGTGAAAGCTAGAGAAAGGCTTTTCCAGGAGTGATGCGTTAGCCTACTTAAATGGAACCAAACCCGAGGTAGACACCATTAAAAAGCTGAAATGAAAATAAATTGAGGTCATTCCGCATTTACATGCAGTACAGAACAAAAATGTGACCAAGCACATTTGTTTATGGCAAAAGCGAACAAGCTGCAAAACCAACCTGAATGCATTCTGTCTAGTTCGTCATCACTTGTAATTATGATTCATGTCAAGATAAACAGCCAAGCACATATTAGTACGCTTCACCCTGCTTCAAGTGTGGGAAAGCGTGGAACACGAAGTGCTGTTCTTGGTGTAAACGCAGGTTTCAGGCAAAGTGTAATTACTCTTGGTGACATACCTTACATGACTAATGAGCAGAGGTTGGGTGATGGGCTTCTGGCTCATTTGTAACCGGATGGTAGGTAAGGCTTCAGCTCTAGCAAAATGTGGTTGACATATAAAGACTAAATACTCATACAAGGCTACTGTCTGATTAATCCCCCCCGCAAGAATGAGTCAGGGAGAACCCATGGATGGAAGAAAAATATTATTACATCAAATAATTTAATTGCCGTTTCTATCGTGAATTCATATGCTGTGATGCACACAATGTCCTTTAAGATGCTGCAGCTAATCTCATGTCAGTCTCAAGTTACTGCAATTGGGAATTTAAAAATGCATTGAATCAATTTTCCATGGTGGAATGATGCTACAACCCTGAATTTTACTAATTTTTAAAAACTAAAACTGGATGCAGAAGTTTGACTTTGTATTTTCTATATTTCACGCGGTGTAAAAATTAAATGTACAAACGTGCACGCCTACTAACCCTTAAGAGGTCCATGAAAATAAAATTTGTCCTCAACGACACAAAAAGTTCCAGTTTAACACCCTTTAAAAGCCTGTTTATAATAGAAATAGAATAGAAAGAACCAGTCTTGCCCCTTAGTGGGGAAATTAAGATTAGCCAGATTCAGTACGTTTAATCAAAATAAAGAATTATTAAAAAATTACATTTTCAGTGGCACATTTTTTTTTGTCCCTGAGAACAAATGTGTCATCTTGAGTATAAAAGCCATTTTAAACTGATTGAAGGAACGGAGATCATAAGTCTAAAAATAATTTTAAATAAATATTTCCAGTACATTTGAGCTATAACACATTTAAAACAGCCATAATTGCTTACCAAATGTCATCAGTAAGCAATCTCTTAATGACTAATTTGTGTGATAACTTCAAAGATTCTAGCATGAATCTGGATTGTTCTTTGGCCTCTTTATATCTATTCCTGGCACGGACTCAAATTGTAGGCATCAACCATAACTGTTCAATAGGTTTAGGGTCAGGGCCATACCAGAATCTGCCAGCCTGATTCCATTCCATGATGCGTGTTTGGAATGAAATTCCTGTTAAAATACCCTTAACCAAATCTAACCCTAATATTACTAACCTTTTATACATCCATCTGAACCAAACCATCACCCTGAGATGAAAGAAAATTGAAGAAACACCAGGAACCACCCAGGAAACACTGATGTAGTAAATGAAAAACTGCTGTAACACCAGTGACACTGTTTACAGTAACGCACGTTTAACAACATAACCTGTAAGAATGCAGACCAAGAATGACAGGCTCCAAAACACATCTTCAAGTACGACAGAAGTTGGAGCTCACCTACAAGGAAAAGCAAGATGCTTTAGCGATAAAGGTTTCATAGTCAGAAGAGACCTGTATATGGCCAAAATAAGTATGCTTGGTGGAGTTTAGGTAAGAGTTTCAAACATTAGAACAACATAGTAACTGTCAAGCATGGTAGTGGCAGCATCATGCGGTATGTATTTGTTGTTGCCAGAGTACTGGTGCTTTGCAGAAAGTGGATAAAATAATGGAGGACTACCTAAAAATTGTCTCTGATTATTAGATTCTAAAGTCATCCAAAACATGATCATCTTAAGTGCTTGAATAGAAGGCACCTGTATTTTTTATTTTGTTTCTTGAAGACTTTTGACTTCTCAAGCAGGAGGCTTCTTGAGTTCTGATCCTGGATTGGGAGTATCTGGATTTTAAGTGGTACTAAGAATGACCAGAGTAAAGGATCCCTCTCTGTTTATACAAAGGTGGCCTCAGATTCCTAATGTCCTAACACTTATTACCCAGCCGGATTATTTTCACCCTGGTGGTTTTATCAGCCATTAAAACATAGAAACATGTGACCAAAACAACTTTCATGTTGTTCTTTTTATGAACCATTCCACAAGTGACAATAAGCCTAACGACTTACAGGAGGAAAATGTGGGTCAGAAACCTTTTGGACTTTAACAGAGCCCTTTTGTGGATCTACGACTTATCAGCTGTGAATTCCCGACCTATGATCACAATTTAGGAGGCCTTTTGGATGAGAGGTAAAATGGATTCAAAAAATAAGGAAAAGTCCAGTTACCTTGGGTTTAAGCACTTAGAATTCACCTCAAATCAACAAATACATGATTGAAACCTAGAATGGATAAAGCAACCTAAGATTAGGATTTTTTTTAAAACAATATGGACTAAGCATAAAAGCTGTTTGTATCAGGAAAACTAATATAAGAACCAATATAAGTAAACTTTACCATTGATAATAACATTGGTCAAATATCCTCCTAGAATTATATCAGAACCTTGAAGATGGGTTTCAAAAGTGAATGGCCGAGGAACATCTTTGTAAGGGACATCTAACCTAATATTAGTGGTTAAATGTGGCCCTTTGTGGATTAGAGAAAAATTGATAATAAATTCAAACTGTTGCATCCAATTGTGGTTTTTAAAAATAACTAAAGTTGCTTGCTGCACAATTAGCCCACAAAATGATGAAAGAAAAGTTTGAATGAATCATTAAAAAACCTAAATATGATGTTGATGCATCCTATTAAACCAAGATTCTTTATGTTTGCATCAAATTTAAAGGCTACACCAAAATGTAACAACAAACCTTCAGTACTAAGACTCATAAAATGGAGCTAATACATTGTCAGTAAGATCAGACTGCTTAATGAACTTTCATTGAGTTTATTAAGTTTAATCACTGCAATTACAGGAATTGTTGCCACATAAGCAGATGTCTGATCTGCATGCTAAATCTCTCTGCAAGGTTTCAGCTATAAAAGTTTAAGACTAAAAGTTTACATTCAAGAAGATATTTATTTTGTCGAGAGAAAAATGTGGTTTAGTTTATGCAAAACGTCACATAAATTCAAAGATGTTATGAAACTGCAAACATCATGCAGCATTTTTTATTAAGCAAAAGATTGATTTACATTCTGCAGTAGAAATCTTGAAAAAAAAAAAAAATTCAACAAATTCAACAACCCTTTAAAAAACTATAATGTTCATGCACCCTTCTAGTGGGTTTAACAATAGTAAAAACCATTACACAAATATTCAACATAACTGAACCAATACAAAAAGAAGTCTTTCCATTTTTCTGATGTCGCAGCTCTTGTAGCTGTAATGGTGAGCTTTTAGATAACAGGTGTCATGTTTGAAGGTCTATTAGGCCCGACTTTTCATTGTTACACATGTGAGCGAGTCGCAGCGCAGGAGGGTCCCGATGTACCAAAGCATGATAAAAGCCCCTGGTTGAGGGTACGAGTGTTCTAATCATAATGGTTTCTTTGACATGTAGTCTTTTTTACAAGAAGTCGCAAGGTTGTGGGAGAAAACATATGCTGAAAGCTGCAAAATCTGTCTCACATTTCACAAGGCATTTCAACAGCAGAACACAATCAGACCCAGACTTTAAGATCTCCATTCAGTTAAAGGTAAACAAGGTTGGGAATGAGTGCTATCACAAGGCTGATTGTGTATTTGGTATAGCCTTTCATGTATTTTGTAACAAAAAAGTGATGAGGAAAAGTTCCTAAAACAAATGTAAAGAAGGAAGACAACTTTTCCAAGAAAAACAACACAGAGCAAAAGCACTTAGGCTAAAACTGCGGACAGAAGATCACTCTTTGCAGCTTGGAGTCCAGTTGCACAAAAACTTCTGAACAACCTTCATATTTCTTAAAACAAAATAAACATGGAAGAACATTTCAGTGTTCTCTGCTCCCCTCTTTAAGCCTTTAATTTCTACTTAAATGAAAGAGCCTGATTGTATTTGCAGCGCCTCTCCTGAATGTGTCTGTCTGCGTGCAGCAGGTGCACTGTGGCGTTCTGTATTCTGCACACATGTTCAATCAGGACGAGGGCTTTGCGGATTCTAATCTCACACTTTGTGATCTCAAGATATCTACGAGGAGAGCTCTGTGCACTAGAATGTGAGGAAGGGGTTTGTCTGGAGCTGCAGCAGCAGCAGATTTACATTTTTCTATTAGTGGTGGAAAACAAAGGGACGTGACTGTGCAGAATAAGACAGGCACAGCTCAGTCCTGACTGTGTGAGGTGTAAAGAGAGGCTGATTGTCTTTGCTGTAAGGTTTAACGGGCAAATTATGAAAAATTCTGCTTTTTATGACCTTTGTGGTTTCACAGAAGTGATGCACCGATCAATCGGCCCAGTGATTGGAGTTCCCAGGACCTTTGATGCATAAACAGAATTGTACCCATTTTTGATGTTTTATGTTTCACTGTTTGTTTGTTTGTTTGTAGATGTTGTCAACATTATGTTGTGCTATTTTAAATGATTATTACTTTAATTTTTAGAGGTACTTAAAAAAAAAAAAAAAGCCCATCTAGGGTCAAGTGCCGCAAATTAGCTGTTGCTATTGCACTATGACGCAAACATGGGACTGCTGTTTTGTTCAATTGGTCTATGTCTATGTCAATGTGTGTCTGGCCCGATCAAATAAACTTCAATAAATAAATAAAATACTCCTTTCTTTTCTGTTGGATTTAAAACTCCCTTAAAGAAAAAACACAAGTTTTTTTATTTTATGGCCAATGTTGAAATGTCAAAATTTTACATTTAACGGTTGAAACAAAACAGTTCAGCCTGTGTGTGTTTTAGACCATAAAAAAAGAGTTGGTCAAAATCTAAATTGGTGGGTTAAACCAAAACAAAGACAAAAAAAAAAAAAAAAATCAGTATTGGCCCAGACAAGACCGATCGATCCATCTGTATTCCAAAGTATAATTGTTTGAATTACAACAATAAGTCAATGATAACTTACAACAACAAAAGGCAGGAAAGCAATGATTTAAAATTAACCAAACCAAAGAAAGTGCAACTTTCCTTTGGGGCTGAATGAGAAATATTTCTGACACATTTGCGAAGGTTTTATCTACTAAACATTCTTGTCTTTGCTCATAAAAACAGGACCCAAAGGTGTTGGTTTACTGTCCACAATTCATTAATCCATGTCCACATCCAGGTTAATCTCGGTGCTCAGGTTCAGGTAGAAGAAGGCGTAAACGCAGAGCACAAAGAACAGAATTGCTGCGACAACCAGGAATGCATCCTACAAAGAAAAGAAAAAGTTTATATATTATTTATTTATCCAATTTCCAGATTTTCAACACGCTGTGTTACATACCTGAGAAACAGTTTTTCAAATTACCTTATAAGAATAAAAATCCAATGTTTGAATAGTTTTTAAAGTAAATAGATTACAGAACAAGGCCTGCAAAAATCAAAACCAGTTAAAGGTCTACATGAAAATGAAATGAAAGTGGCATTTCATTAAAACAAAAGCAATACTAAAGTGATTTCTCCCTTGGTTCTCTGAGCTCTTTTGAGCAGAAACGGCAAGTCTTAGTAGAAGAGTAAACTTGAAGAGTACCATCAAAGGATTGTCGGGACTTTGCAAAATTAGGCACAAAACTTTAAAGGAGAGGGACTAACATGTTTAAATGTGTATGGACATCAAGGCCAAATCCCACAATGCAAAACACACAGGAACAAGGGGTGTTTATAGTAATTAAGCTATTAATTTTACAATCGAAAAACAGTTAACATTTATTAGTTATAGGCATGGGCCACATTTAGGTACCAGGGTATACTAATGTTTACGAGCAAAGGTTTAAAAACAGCGAAGATTTCCCGCTGTATTGTTAGTTTATGTTTTTGTTGCCGTTTATTCATATTAGTACAAGGAACACATGATTCGATTTTGGTGGGGATGTGGAGCACCATCTGGATCCAGGATTATTTTGAATGATTCTTTATCATTGCCTGACAACCTCCTGCATGGTTCCTCACCCTGTCACCAGCTGATATGGAGTGGCCAGGAGTCATCCAGTGTAGAAGAAAGCTAACATGCATCAGTGACCCTATTGCCTTGGCGGAGGTCTGCGCTCTGTGAGTACTTTTCTAGTTCCTATTGTTTTAATGATGCGTTGCTCTACACTGCCAGCCAGTCATGGCCGAATAAGGCTCCCACACTTTTCCCTCAAAAGATGAGCCTTTTGGAAATATTTGTGTGCAGCCACGAAGGACAAACTAGCACAAGTCCTGTTAAGAAAGATAAGCTTGTTTTCTAAAGTGTTTGAATTTTACTCATTTAGTTATTTATTGCAAAATCTGCTAGTAGAAAAAACCAAGAAGCCATTGTATTGTTGAAATAAACCGATTTGGGCTCTCCAGGAGGCAGACGATAGCTGAGAAACATGGGCGCTTGTTTTTCATATGACTAGTTTGAGGAATGCCAACACTGAAATGGCTACATTTTCTACACTTCTGCTTTCAGATTTTCATTTGTTAGCTTGCAATAGTCTCAGTGTTACTTTAGGAATAGCAGCAAAGAAATGAGCAATTTGTTCCTAATTTCGTTTTAGTCTTTCTCAAAATTGAAAAAGAAAAACTCAAATTAAACATTATAGATCGTATTTTTACAAACAGCATTTTTTAATAATGTTATTTTCATTGAAACAGAAATAATTGATATTCTGTTTTAAACAAATGTTTGCGTCAATAGTAAAACACCACCAGATCCTAGTATTTTTACTTTATCATACCATAAGAATCACGTAAGGGCCCATGCTTTAGTACTTTAAGTACCTTACCTTTAGTACCTTAAAAAGGCAATTCAGCAGCTTTTGAGATGCATTTTTAAGCATTTTACATAAAATATTGACTCAATGCAGTATTGGTTGAGTGATTTTCTGTCCAAAGGTAAGAGGAAGTAACGAGACAGGAAAAAATAAAAACATTCTTGGAATTTATATTCTGATTGTGTCTTAACCCAGCAAATTATCTGTTCATATCTGAATAATTTATTCATGTTTGTCTATACTCATTTTCCACATGGTTTCAGGTAAACAAATCTGCCGTGTCACACACTAGCAGTCTGTATTTATTTCAGTTTTTACCAAGCTTCGTTTTCTACTCTTTCTTTTTTAACTTTAATGGCTTTTCCATCTAATTGCGGTTCTCAGTTTTGTTTTTGGGACGTTCATGTATATTGGCTCTCTTCAATAGCCAAGTAGTTTTCTATATGTGGACTAATGGGAGTAATTTGTTCTAGTCTGGCACAAATTGAATCAGCTTGACCTAATTTGACTAAAATAGGCTAAATAGATTAAAATGAAAAATGACCCGATTCAAAAATAAAACTGTAAAATGGACACTGCAGGCTTTTGTGCTTCAAGATATTTGTGTGGATGTTTCGCTGAAATAGACAAAGGAGATAAAGATTAAAAACTTGACATAAAAAAATAAACAAATGTTTCCTCTCCTTTTGATCAAATATAGATCTATGACCTTAGTCTCCATTAAAATGGGAAAAAAAGTTATTGCAGTTTATTCTACTACCTACAACCCTTGTGTAGTTTTTGGATTATATAATTCATCTATAAAAACACATACTCATGCATAATGTAACCTCCTCTTTGGCATGGTTCTAAAGGGATATTTCTATAATAATCACTTCTTTCTTCTTTTCCCAGCAGAGGAAAAACAGAAGCTGCTGTGCTGACAGAAGGCCAAAACACCAAAGCAGATGTGTTTACTTGTGTATACCTGTGTTTGTATGGAAATGCTTTTACATTCTTTAAAGTAAAACAAGCCTCCACAGTGGGAGTTCAGTTCCTGATGGCTTAATCTGCACAATAATGACACAAACACCCAGCTGATCCACGGCAGGAAATTGTCACATGTTGAAATAAAAGTGAGTAGGTGACAGTGATTCATAATTAAAAAAAAGAAAAAAAGCAAATATGCTTTGAGACGAGGAATTACGGAGCTCATTCTAAAGTAATACATTTTATGTACTTGTTTAATACTTATGGATTGCAAATTAATGAGACTTCTACTAAAAGAATTAGCTTATGCTTTCTTTACATAATAATTAAAAATATGCAGGATGACTGTTTTATTGATTGATGCATGAGTCTACGTTTGTCTCTTCACATGTTTTAAGCACATGTGTCTCTAATGTTATGAGTTTATTCTCTGAGATAAAACAGGCGCCACAGTCTGACTGATCCACGTCAGTCCTACATACAGCATTCTCCACAGTTATTGGGGGAAAAAAACCAAATTCCTTTTTTATTTCACCAGGATAAATCACAATTCAACCTTGAGAAGATTTGTTCAAGGCAACAAGGAAAAACTATTGACCTAAAACTACCCATATCAGACAATATTTGCCCTGTCAGACCAATTATTAAGTTTAAACCAAGGTTGCGTGAAGACCCATGTTTATCTTGACTTTAAAGACAGTAAGGAGGATGGAACACGAGTTAAAGAAAAATAAATGCTCTCCAAAGCTCACTCTAAAAAAACGGCAGCAAATAGTGACGTATTAGGGTCACTAGGCGTCCATTTCAACTATTAGATACTATCTGCATTCTGAACAGGTTGCCTGGGCAGCGTGCCAGAAAAAAAAAAAACCTTTTCAGTCACAAATGCAACGATGTGGTGTTTGCTAAATGATGTTAGGACTAAACTGTAAACGTGTGCCTTGGTCAAATGAGACTAATACAGGTCCTTCTCAAAATATTAGCATATTGTGATAAAGTTCATTATTTTCCATAATGTAATGATGAAAATTTAACATTCATATATTTTAGATTCATTGCACACTAACTGAAATATTTCAGGTCTTTTATTGTCTTAATACGGATGATTTTGGCATACAGCTCATGAAAACCCAAAATTCCTATCTCACAAAATTAGCATATTTCATTCGACCAATAAAAGAAAAGTGTTTTTAATACAAAAAAACGTCAACCTTCAAATAATCATGTACAGTTATGCACTCAATGCTTGGTCAGGAATCCTTTTGCAGAAATGACTGCTTCAATGCGGCGTGGCATGGAGGCAATCAGCCTGTGGCACTGCTGAGGTCTTATGGAGGCCCAGGATGCTTCGATAGCGGCCTTTAGCTCATCCAGAGTGTTGGGTCTTGAGTCTCTCAACGTTCTCTTCACAATATCCCACAGATTCTCTATGGGGTTCAGGTCAGGAGAGTTGGCAAGCCAATTGAGCACAGTGATACCATGGTCAGTAAACCATTTACCAGTGGTTTTGGCACTGTGAGCAGGTGCCAGGTCGTACTGAAAAATGAAATCTTCATCTCCATAAAGCTTTTCAGCAGATGGAAGCATGAAGTGCTCCAAAATCTCCTGATAGCTAGCTGCATTGACCCTGCCCTTGATAAAACACAGTGGACCAACACCAGCAGCTGACACGGCACCTCAGACCATCACTGACTGTGGGTACTTGACACTGGACTTCTGGCATTTTGGCATTTCCTTCTCCCCAGTCTTCCTCCAGACTCTGGCACCTTGATTTCCAAATGACATGCAGAATTTGCTTTCATCCGAAAAAAGTACTTTGGACCACTGAGTCCAGTGCTGCTTCTCTGTAGCCCAAGTCAGGCGCTTCTGCCGCTGTTTCTGGTTCAAAAGTGGCTTGACCTGGGGAATGCGGCACCTGTAGCCCATTTCCTACACACACCTGTGCACGGTGGCTCTGGATGTTTCTACTCCAGACTCAGTCCACTGCTTCTGCAGGTCCCCCAAGGTCTGGAATCGGCTCTTCTCCACAATCTTCCTCAGGGTCCGGTCACCTCTTCTCGTTGTCCAGCGTTTTCTGCCACACTTTTTCCTTCCCACAGACTTCCCACTGAGGTGCCTTGATACAGCACTCTGGGAACAGCCTATTCGTTCAGAAATTTCTTTCTGTGTCTTACCCTCTTGCTTGAGGGTGTCAATAGTGGCCTTCTGGACAGCAGTCAGGTCGGCAGTCTTACCCATGATTGGGGTTTTGAGTAATGAACCAGGCTGGGAGTTTTAAAGGCCTCAGGAATCGTTTGCAGGTGTTTAGAGTTAACTCGTCGATTCAGATGATTAGGTTCATAGCTCGTTTAGAGACCCTTTTAATGATATGCTAGTTTTGTGAGATAGGAATTTTGGGTTTTCATGAGCTGTATGCCAAAATCATCCGTATTAAGACAATAAAAGACCTGAAATATTTCAGTTAGTGTGCAATGAATCTAAAATATATGAATGTTAAATTTTCATCATGACATTATGGAAAATAATGAACTTTATCACAATATGCTAATATTTTGAGAAGGACCTGTATGTAGCTCATCAGTAGGTGGTTCTGGGGTAGAAAAGCACCTCATGCCCACTGTTAAGTATGGTAGGGGATCTGTGATGCTGTGGGTCTGTTTCTCTTCCAAACAGGTTTCTTCCTGGGAAACTTGTCAGAGTGCGTAGCATCATGATCTCCTTGAAACATCAAGAAAATGTAAATAAAAATCTGGTGGGTTCTGTCAGAAACCAGAAAATGGATATCTCAGGTTCTTTCAGCAGAATCATCATCCAAAACAAATGACCAAATCCATCCAGAACCCAGGACTCTGGGCAATCTAGAGAGATTGTGGAAAGAGGAACATTCAAAACTCCTCCATTCTAGATACATTTGGTTTCTGAGATGTTGTAGGAGAAGCAACGTACTGCTCAACAGGCATAATGGGGTTCTACAAAGTGGGTGCTGTTAAATGTCAAACTGCACATTTTCTAAAGAATGACTATTTTTTGTTAACATGTTTGCTCGCTTTAGCTGTATTCTGCAGGTATAAATAGGGATTTAAAGATAGGAGTTGATAAAGCTGACTCAGGGTTTTCACAGATGGTAAAACTATTTTTTCTTCAGAGATGGAGAGCAAATTTGACCCTACTTCCACAACTCACTGTTGATCATCAACACGGGTCAGGGAGAGCATCTCATATAATTCCTTAAATAAGTTGCATTAGCAAAACTTCTAACGTGTACCAGGCAGACTTTACACCCCACATGTTTTTTATTCAGGCTGCACGTTCTGGAAAACTCATAAAAAATCTGAATTGAGTCCAGATGTTTGCTTTCAAAACATGCAGTCGTGTTTTTACCCTCTTGCTGCAGCCCTCTCCTTTTTCAGCCAACGATCCACCCACAACTTAGCACCGAACAGCTTCATAAGGCAAATTCTAGTTTTTCTTCTTCAGAGTCTAAGAGCAGTTGGATTAATCAAAACATTAATGTTCCACTAGAGCAAGAATATCATAAGACGTCCACTGAAGTTTCTTACACTGTTGTAGAATTTAGTGCCCAATTCATCTTTGAACGACAACCTCCACACATAGCTGAGAGAATTATAGATGCACCGATTGAGCTGATCCTGGCCAACCTGCTGATTCGGATTTTTTTTTTAATTTACTTGTAAAATTCTGTTTTGTAAAATAAACTAGATTTGTTTCAGAACAGTAGCTGCATACATTTTAGAATAAGACCTTTTGAAATCACATTTTAGAAGTCATAAAATTAGTCAGTCCAGAGCACTGAACTCTACCTGCTATCTTCACAGACCTTCACAAACCTTTACAGTAAAACAGGTTTTGACAAAACTGGCCTATTTTTTTTCAAAAGATTTTCTATCCGCTAATTGTCAAACAAATTGAGGCTTTTCAACAAAGTGGAATTCAAGTTGAAAATGGGAATTTGGAGCGCTTGTTCATTATGTGGGGCTCAGACGATTACAATCTTCATCAGCTGGAGTTTCATTAGGGACACTCACAGTATTGAACAATGCCAGTAAATCTTTATCAAGAGAACTCATTAGCCGCAAACTTTCTAATCAGCACCAGAGAGCTTGGAGGGCTTTGAAAGGGTGCAGAGTGCAGCCTGATTAAAAACTAAATATTTCGTTTTAAATAACCTTTAACAAAACAATTTGACCCTGGGAAAGTCACAATAACATAATTAAAACCTCTGCATTTATTTCAAATTTAGATTTTTATGTTCATCTATTTTTTAACTGTACTTAGTCTGTTTGAAGTAGTCATGAGTGGGTTATCATTGGTGTTGGTATGAAAATATTAGTTTCAAAACTGCCAACATCTTCTATAAAACTGTTCTACAGTCCAAGTTACTTTCAGTGATATGCGAGTGAACATGCTGAAGTCACTGGAGTTTTCAATCGCTGTATAGAACATAGATTACCTCTGCCCTGTCCCCCTTCCTGACCCATTGCTGTGTGGTTAGCTGGCTGAAAGAAATGAAGCTGTTTAAAATTATTTCTGGCCCCGAAAAACAGACGTTCATGGTATGAAAACTAAAGGAGAGCCACTTGTCCAAAATTTAGCAGTTTCTAAGTTAGCTTAACAGCAAGTCTGTTTAGCAGTTGACTGCAGGCTAGCTACCTGAGCAGATAGCCTGACTAATTATTCATTTCATATTAACTTGTTGCTGTATAAAAGGTTAGAACAGCAAAAGGTAAAACTGAATAATGGGCAGATTTACTTAAAAGCTGCAACTAAATTTAGCAGGAGTAAATTTTGTATGTTTGCTAAAACCTATACATCAAAATCAACCCAGCAGTAAAAACCTTTCAAGCAGGAATATTTTTTGTTAATATTTGTTTTTTAAATAAAAGAAGTAGATCATGTTATACATTTTTGTTTTGTTTTAAAATGTTTGTGTAAACAGTTATTTTTTTTACTTAAGGTTATCATCTTGTTAGACTCACAAGTTCCACAATCAAAAGTAAACAAAAAAAAAAAAAAAAACACATTTAGGAAGCAGACAAAAACCACAACACAAATTCAACCCCACGGCCAAATTATAGAGAGAAACGACAAATGAAAAACAAGAGAATGAAAGAGAAAACAACAAAGAGATAAGACTGCGCACAAATGAGGGGTGGCAGGGGGCTAATAATAATAACTCCTCTCTGACTAAGACAATGGGGGTTGGGGGTGACAATTAAAAAGCGTCAGCCTCCACCCAACTATCTGTGTACACGTTGCAGAGCCTCATCATCAGCCGCATTGGTCTTCATTAGCCTTGGCCCGCATTTATCTCCAACCCAGCAGCCTCCAAAAAGCTTAAAGTCCTCTCTTAATTGGAAAACTTTTATATTTCATGCACTTTAGCTTCATATATTACCCGCCGGGCTCCTGCCGCTTGATTTACTTTTCCATTTTGCCAGGGCCTCGGAGAAAAAGGAAAGCGTGATCAAATCGCGGAGCCTTGATTGATTTCCGCTTTCTCTTTTCGTCTCTGGCAGCTTAGAAAATATAATAAAGACAGCAGTATTTTTTTTTTTAGAAAACATCAGAAAGAAAATATTTTGCTCAAGATATACAGAAGCATTTGACTAAAATCTGGTGAAACAAAAGGAGACAAAACAATCCCTCGCCCCACTTCTTTATGCCAACAGCTGGTTACAGTAACTCGACTATGAAAACAAGCTGGAGGGGTTTCGTTGCAAACACTCGAGTCGTACAAAGCACCTGCACTTGATTGAGATCCCCGTTTTCTAGGAGAGCGGCCCACTGAGTCGAGGCCCGCAAACACATGTATGTGCAGTCGCGCACATGTACACACACCCTCAGACACAAGCTCGGAGCCTTTCTGCCCACATTTTGATGGAGACCTCTGGATGGGGGCCTGAGCACATCATCATCTTTATCACACGGCTCCCTCAGCTTTGGCGGCAGCTGCAACAAACTCAGTGTGCTAGGAGCCCAAGTGCCCGTCGCCCTGGCGACGAGCCACAGCTCAGCAGACATCCTCTTATCTGGTCTGATTTTTATCCTCCTCCTGGGTTTGTTTGTGCGAGCCTGTGTGGGAATGTGTGCATCAATCTAGACGCACCTATGTGTTTGTGGCTGTAAGTGTGTAGACACAGAAACTGATGGGGCACTTATCCTGCAGTCACAAAGCATGGTTAAATTACACAGGTTCCAGCAATAAATACATTTTAGAGTTTCTTTCTGTTTTTTTTTTTTTTTTCTGGTTTTTACACAAGCTCTGACTGGCCAATTTATATTCAACTTTAAGAACTGAGCAACCAAAACATTATTTTTTTCTAATCTCAGCAATTTACAGTTAAACATGCACGAACAACTCATATTCCTATTCTCCAAAACAGGTTAAAAGCCTTTTGCTCCGTGTCATTGAAAATCTAAAAACATTAACATCAAGGTTGTTGAAAATACTAACAAAATTCAGTTAGAAAACAAATTACAATACATCTCTTTATTATAACAAATTAAAAACTTTAATTTACAAAAAATTGAATCAAGTAAGCAAAATAAACTACAGCTGTGTTTAATATATTTAACGAAAAGAAACTAATTTACTATCTTGCATTTTGAAAACAGGAAGAGAGGCTTCAGCAGATACCAGGAGGGCTGAACGTGTTACGTATGGTACTGTTCTATCCTTGTGAGGTTTCACCCTGTCATGAAACGTGTATTTGAAAATGTTGGCAGCCTTCTGGAAATCTCAGAGTTAAGCTAAGTATCTACACTATTAAGGGCGTACATACAAGGCATGCCATTTAGTTGCTAATGCTAACCACACTAACCATGCATATCACATAACCAATTCCAAGAATGTAACACACATTTATCATTATAGCAATAACAGTGTACCCAATATGCATATTGTTAAGAACTGCTTGGACTCTAATAAATATTAACCTATTATTGAGAAACCATGCCATCAGCCTCTTTATGCCAGTAACGTATTTGGTAACACTTGCTCAAGTGTAAGTTTTAGAAAGCAAAGATGAAGTTAGGTGGTCAAGTCATTAAGAAACTAAAACGTTTCTACTAAAAGTCGTTTCAATGCCAAAACAGCAGAAATTAGCTAAAAGCAGCTTTAAACAAAAAAAAAAAAAAACCTGTTGTTGAGATGAAAATTATGAATTAATTTATTTTTTTTTTCCAGCAGCTCGATAGCTCATTATCTGGGGTATGGGGTCTTTGGTATGAATCCCAAGCAGGAAAACAATAACACTTTTCAATTAGTTTATTTATCGGAAGCCATATCTTTATTGCAACATTTACCAATATTATCACATTGCATATCATCTACGCCAATACCAGATGACTTTTAAAAAATTTTATTAAACTCTTTCACAGTGAATGCTCTTTCTCACACAGTGTGACGTCACCTCTGCTACCAACATATGTATGTATTGAAATTTCACAACAGGAAGAATAGAAAAAGTATCTTGGTGCTACTAGGTATTACCTCTTTACAGTCGATTCAGACACCTTTTGTGCTTCCTGCTGACAAAAAAGTTTTGCTGCAAAATGTAAATTAACACCATTTGGTCAGTCACATGTTTGTTTTTCTACCTTTTAATTGGACGTTTATTAATGGAACCACAAATAAATGTCAAAGGTGATCAAAAGAATTAAAACAAAAATGACCAAAAGTGGAGATACAAGGTTTTTGGCTGACTGCCACAAAATACAAAATAAGGTGACTTTTGCCTGGAAACATGTTGAAAGATTTTGAATATATATATATAATAAGGCGGCATCGTGTTAAATATAATCTGATCAAATAATTTACTGTTTTGTGTGCTTTTTGCAATGTTTGTAAATACTTTCTTTTCCTAAGACGTTACATTTTACTTTAAAACAAAAACATCAGCGGTTAATCTATGTTGCAACACACACCATTGTTTTATGAACAGCACGGATACAAACACTTATTGTTGACCAGTTACCTGTTAAACATCAAATGGCAACTGTATGCCCTCTGCTTATTCTCTTCACTACTTTTAGAAAACAGGCAAAAACGAAATAAAGAAATACAACACTGTTTCCCCACAACACAAATTCACCAATGACAGATGGAACGTAACCAAAGTCATCATCTGTAGTCTCCATCCTCTGCCAAATCGCCACCCCCCACAAACTTTCTAGACTCGGCAGCTAAATAAGACTGCGAGAAAGGCTGTGCAGAAGCGAACAGAAGGTTGTTTGTGCCAATTAGACGAGGCAGGAGGCTTGTTTTCTGTGCTGCAAGAGAATGCTGCTGGAGCTACTCTGAAGGCTTTGCTTCTTCTCTAGGCAATCTTAAGGAGAGACCGCAGACTGAACCTCCTGCCAGTTTCTTTTTTTTCTGCTGTCAGAACGCAACACTACTGTCTGACAGAACAACAGACTTATATTCCATCATGTCACTTTTGTAAAATCACTAAAAATTAGTGCATTAGTGTCTCAATTTATACTGCAGGTAGCTTTTGTTTTTTATATAATACAAAATTGATAGTTGCTGATCCTCGTGCACATTCCTAGTTCCTCTGCAGTGTTCCATCCTTCTCTCTGCCAAATTATCCAGACTGTCCTGTTAGTAGGACAGCCCAGAGACAGCCTGCCCTGGCAGCTGCCAGATTCTCCGTGCCTGCGTGTCTGTTGGCCCTTCTGAGATGCCATCTGCATCTGCACTCAGCGTTTCATACAGAGAAGAGAAGTACTTATACAGGTGCATCTCAACAAATTAAGAATCAAAGCGTTTATTTATTTTGGTAATCTTATAGGAAAAAGTGAAACAAAGATTCTACACATATAATGATATATTTGAAGTGTTTATGTCTGTTAATTTTGATAACTATGGCTTATAGCAAATGAAAAAAACTGAATTCAGTTTCTCTGAAAAAATAAAAGACAAATAAAAAAGATTTTGATACATTAATGTTAAATTACAGCCTATGCAATCATACTGCAGACTGCTAATTTGTCATTTCTTAACAGAAGAGAGCCATTGACAGCGTCCGTGAGAAGGGCAAAGCATAAAAGGTCACCGCCAAAAAATCTGGCTCTGTAAGTGCTGTATTTAACCGTACTAATGGAAAATTAGGTGGAAGGAAAAAGTGTGGTAAAAAAGGTAAAACAAAAATATATATTAAAAAAATGACGCAGAATCGACAGGTATAGCCACAGCCTTGAAAGAATGTGAAGCAAAGCCCATCTAGAAGTTTGGGTGAGATTAACAAGGAGTCGACTACGGTTGGAGTGAATTCTTTAAGAGCCACCAACACTGAGATGTACCCAGGACAACAGACCGTTACAATCAATCAATGATGTTTAGGAATTTGTGGTCTTGCGTGAACTCACATAAAAGTGATCAACAGATCAACAGCAATATCTACAAATCCACAAATGGACAGGCATATTATGTTTTATTAATACCAGAAGGGAAATTGTTGCTGTAGCCAATAACATAAAAATGCAAAACAAACAAAAAAAAAATCACAAAACATTTGTGCAAACATTAACCAAAATAATTTTAAAAAGTGACTTCAATAAATAAATATCAGGTTAGATTAAATTCTGTGAGCCCAGACCTCCTACTAGTGGATGAGTTAAAACATCTTAACAGCAAATGGCAGAAACGGGTTCCGATATTATTCAGGGATAACATGGTTGAATGAACCTGCTGCTGGTTTTTTTTACCTCTGGATTTATATCCTTGAGATGATGGGAGCCCTTTTTGAGAATTTTGAAAAGCTTCGTCAACATTCTGTCCTCAAACACTTTTTCCAGTGTGGGCAGAAATCATGAACAACTGTTGCAATCCTTGCATTAAGCCACTCTTGAACTGGAGACAACATCAAAAGCGTTTTACCTGGGATAACAAAAAAAAGCACTGATTGCTCAGTGGTCTGAAGTCCTCTTTTCAGATCAAAGTAAATTTTGCATTTCATTTATAAGTCAAGGTCCCAGAGTCAGGGGGGAAGACTGGAGAGGCACAGAATCCAAGTTGCCTGAGGTCCAGTGCGACATTTCCACATTCAGTCATTATTTGGAAAGCTATGTTGAAGCAGATAATAAAGGCTACCTGCCTCCAAGCTACGCCACACGGAAGCAACAATTTAAGCAAATGGAGCCACTCCATGGACTGAGTGGGGCTCTGTCCACTGTACACAAACTGTAGAGTACATGGACATAAATTTCAGCAGACCAACATTTCTGCATTTTTTGTAGGTTGTATCTATTCGATTTTTCAGAAAACTGAATATTGGGTTTACATTAGCTGTAGGCCGTCATTATCAAAATCTACAGAAATAAACACTTGAAATGTATCCTTCTGTGTCTAGTACATCTGTGAGTTTTATATTGTGAAATAATTTACTAAAATAAATGAACTTTTCCATGATATTCTAATTTACTGAGATGCACCTGCAACATACAATTGTACCCAAATCTGTGCTACAAACGGCAAAGGAAAATTGAAGCCGTCAGCTAGAGGTTTAGAAGCTTGTTAGAGCTTTCTGAATTCATCGTAAAGCTGTGTGAAACCGGAAAAAAAGAAACCCTTTTTCAACTTAACATCAGTGTAAAAAGAACTTGATGGGTAAGCAAGCATGACCAAATATCCATTACATTTAGGCGGAATTTCAATCAAACTCTCGGCCAAGAGGTCCAAGTCAGTTTAATATCCTCATCCCAGAGGTATTTTTAATCCGACCTCTGAAAATTCCCCTCGTCTTGGGCACGAAAAACATAAATTATTCATGACCGATATCAATATTTCAAGATATGGACTAATCTAATTGGATTAAAGACGTGTTTAATGAGGCCCTGCATGTCTAAGAGTTGCATATTTTAGAACCTGACCATTTCACCCAGTGCTTAATGCTGGATGTGATTTGTTCATTCTTTAGGGTCTTTGCTGAGGCTTAATGAGGAAAAGAAGGTGCTGGGTTGTTATAAGTGTAAACAGAACAACTTTTTAATTGGCTGAAGAAAAACAACTCTGCAAAAAAAACTAATGATGATAACAAACCAATAAAAAAGATTTACCCAGTGAATTCAGTTCCATTTCATAGTTTCTGCTATTTTAAATAGGATTAAAAGCCTATCTCGGACTATAATGTTAGTAAAAGCAAATTCATTGAGAAAAACAAAAGAAAAAATGCTATGAGAATTAATAATATGGAGTTGTCCATTTTTGCCAACTTGCACTTGCTGCTGTGTGACAAAGGAACTGCAAATAACATCCTTAAAACACCAACATTACTAAATACAATTCCTAACTGTATATGACATTTTTCTCCAATTTGTTTTGTCCACTATATTATCCATCTCTCTCCCACCGTCTCTAATTCCTTGTTTACATTTCTTAGTTCTCACTAAATAGGGGTGTAAGAATATATCCCACTCACAAGATAAGATAAAATTATATCTGATTAACAAGAATGAGACAGCATGTGATTTTATTAACATTTCTGGTAAAACAAGGAATCCCCATCTTTTGCTTTGTTGTTCCATTTTAACATGTCAGATTCCTAATTTAGTCCTGATTTATATTGGGCCACTTTAAAACCTTGATTTTGTTGTTTTATAAGCCATTCAGAGGTGGACTTGCTGGTGTACGTTGAATACTTTTTTTACCGCATCACCCGAGTACCGTCCATTTTTCTTTAGGATTTTGTGCTAGAGAGCAGACTTCATGGTTCCAACAGTTATGGTAAATTGTCCTAAACCAGCAAGACAGACCCACACCATCACACTACCGTAACTGTCAGTGTGATATACTTTTCCTGAAATGCTAAGTTAGTTTTACACTAGATGTAACAGGACACACTCGAATATTGTCTCATCAGTCCAAAAGTTTCCAAAAGGTCTCAGGAATTATCAAAATGTTTTTTGGCAAAAAGACAAGTCTTTGTCCTCTTTTTCGTCAGCAGTGCTTTTGTTTTACCTCTGCTAAGTAGGTCATGCCATCAGTTGAGTTTGTCGTTCTGTGTATGTGTGCGTTAGCATATCATTCATTTGATTAAAAAAATGCCACAGAATATTGTGATAAGACTTTTAAGTTCATATCTGTAGTTCCCTGCAGTCCCAAACCCTTTGAAAAAGCTTTTTAACCTTTTCTAGACTGTTAGATGTGAACTAATATAAAATTGTGGCACTTTCTGTTAAATTCAATTCAAATTCAAACATACTTTATTAATCCCAAAGGGAAATTAAATGTTGTTATAGCTCATATTATGAAGGTTTCTTCAAAGAGCCGTTGTAGATGCTGATGGCTGTGGGCAGGAAGGATCTCCTGTAGCGCTCCGTCTTACAGCAGATCTGAAGAAGCCTCTGACTGAAGACACTCTGTTGTTGTAGGACAGTCTCATGAAGAGGATGCTCAGGGTTCTCCATAATGTTCTTCATTTTATGAAGAATCCGTCTTTCCACAATGATCTCCAGAGGTTCCAGAAGAGTCCCCAGAACAGAGCCAGCCTTTTTTATCAGCTTGTTGAGCTTTTTTAAGTCCCTGGCTCTGATGCTGCTTCCCCAGCAGATGATGGCAGAAGAGATCACACTTTCCACAACAAACCTATAGAAGATATGCAGCATCTTGCTGCAAACGCCAAAGGATCTAAGCTTCCTCAAGAAGTACAGTCTGCTCTGTCCCTTCTTGTAGATGGCTTCACAGTTGCATCTCCACTCTAGTCTGTTGTCCAGGTGAACATCGAGGTATTTATACTCCTCCACCACCTCCACTTCTTCTCCCATGATGGAAATAGTTTTTGACTTATTCCTGTTTCTCTTAAAATCTACAATCATCTCCTTTGTTTTAGTCACGTTCAAGATGAGATGATTGTTTCCACACCATGTAGGACATTGCAATTTATTTTACAGCTTACAATACGTCTATGGGTGCGAGGCCACATCACATAATTACAGGTAAATCTGGTGCATGTCATCTCCCTCTCAAAAGGCGTACAGTGTGTTCCTGAAGCAGCACATTGAAGTGTCTGGGATATTAAAAATAACCCGGTGAGATGCATTCTCAATCAGGTAGTTAGACAAATAGGAAGGAAAATGATTGGCAGACAGACAAGAAGAATCCCAGATAGACCGAGACACACTGGCAGAGAGGAGTGTAATGGACACTCAATTTACACTGGAGGAGACAGAGATGTTTGCTGAGGTAATCTTACCCTAAATCCAGAGGAATTTTTCTTTGCTTCAGCTTTCAGCCGTGTCGCCTTTAAGACAGACTTTGTCTTTTTGTAGTCCTGCTTACCTAAAATTGGGAGAACATAGGGAGAAAACTGATAAGTATGTGAGAGTATGAAGAGACAAAATGCCACGGGTGTACAGGGTGGCAGAGGAGCGGCAGCACATTCCTGCCAGCATCCGTATGTGTAAGGTAGGTAACCATTAGGGTTGCAAATATGTGAAAAGATTCCATAAACTGCCAACAATTTTGGGTGAAATTTAAACAAGCTTTGTTTGCATAGTACTTTTGTAATATGTAGACATCATTGTGATAGTTGCAAATTAAGCATTAATACAACAAATACATTAGCCTATAATAGCAAAACTGGGCTGCATGGTGGAACCGTGATAAGCACTGTTGTCTTGCAGCAAGAAAGTCCTGGGTTTAAATCTCAGCCTTTGGCTCTTTCAACATTGTCTCTGCTTGTTCTCCCCGTTAATATGTGGGTTCTCTACGGGTACTCCAGGTTCCTCCCAAACTCTGAAAACAAGACTGTTGTATTAATGGGTCTCTCTACATTGCCTTTGGGTATGAGTGTTTGCAAGCATGGTTGTTTGTCCTGCGCATCTCTGTGTTGGCCTGTCATGGACTGGCGTCCTGTCCAGGGTGTACTCCGCATTTTGCTCAATGACCACTGACGTTAGACCAAGGTTCTATGCATAGATGTACTCAAGAGTGATTGCTCAAACTCTGGTTATTTTAGTAAAGATTATGCTAAAGTATAGAGCAGAACAATATAGCAAATCAATTGTCAGGAATTCATGCGTTACATATCCAGAATATATTTGGCCAGTTGGATGGACTCAAACTGCCATTAGTGCCCACACCTGATGTAGACTATTGGTGTCTGAGACATTAAAGCTCCCAGAGAGTGGCAGAGACATTGAGTAATGATAATGAAAGTAGAACCGTAACTGATAGATATCAGAATTTTCAGTAATACAGTAGTATCTTAATTACATATTTTTCTGATATTGTGCATGCCAACTAAAATATATTTTCCCCAACTGTAATTAAAACTTTAATTATTTTAAAATCCAAGTTGATTCTCATTTATTACAACACATTTGTGGTAATTTCCACAAATTCACATTGATTGTTATGAAAAGTTTCCAAAATCCCAGTATTTTTTAATCTTAATTTACAAAAACCAAATTTATGCTAATCACTTATTGCTTATTTTTTTGTAATAAAGACAAGTTTGATTGAACTTTAGGCGCAGTCAGTGAACTGTGACATAACTGTAGTAAACTGTCTGTCAAGGACCTGCGTAGAAAAAATGGAACAGTATTTTAGAATGAGGCAGAAAAATATCCTCCTTGACTATTACAGGTATTACAATTGGAGAAGGTGTTCGAAAGAATATCCTTAAAATAAAAAGGTGTCAAAAATTTTTTTTGAAATTTACACTTTATTCTAAAATATATTTTCTCTCTCGTCTATAGACAGTAAAGAGGAATGACCATAAGCTCTGTGTTAAGGCTTGGTCTTACAAGATAATTTTCTTTGTTGTTTACATTCATTACTCTTCCCATTACTTTTTCTGAGATTTCAAATTCACTCATTCTTCCTTTCTCTCTCTTGGTTCCTTCAGGTACTAAAACCCTCCCCTTCACCTCCCGCTGACTCTGTGAGCGACTAATAGAAATGGGGAGCATGTTGCCAGAAACAGACAGTGAGCTAGTGGGAATTCATAAGGGGAAAAGGGTCATCTCCTCCAATTGTCAGAGTGGAGAGGGAAGTGGAAAGGGGAAATCTTGTTGAGAGTACAGCACTCTGCTCACTATTCAAACAAATGCCACAAAGATTTGCCAACCAAAAAGCAACATCAAATAATTAGTAGAGATTCGCACAATGCAAAAAGTAAGCAAAATGAGCGAGAGGATGTTCCTCCTTCGTGTTAGCCAAGGTAACTGGCCTCATCTGTGACTAATTTTTTCTCCATGTCTGAGCTAAAAGAAGGAGAGCTGATGTCTGGTTGTATATCAGTATTTGAACTTCCCTTCCATCCATCCCATTCACTGTGTAGCGTTAGTTAGAAGTGACTTTTTTGGGGAGGGGGTGTGGCAGTCATTGTCATCAGAATAATGTTTTTATAGTTATATCACAGTAGTGAATCCCCGACAAGTATAACATGGATTGATTATGTTACCTGTGTACAAAAGTAATGCTGGTCAGAATCGGAGCATAAATTGCAACATCCACCAGAATGCAGCCAGAACTTTAATGTTTTGAATTCAAAGCAGACTGGGCTCTCAACAGTTCTTTTAAGTCCCTTCATAGGGTACTGGTTTGATAGGTCTCCAGGCTATTTCTGTCAGACAGCATTTCTTTGAGACTTCCTCCTCCTCATTGGAGACATTAACATATACATAAAACTTTCTGAAGTCAAACTTGAGCTGGAGACTTCACCATTACTACCTTAGTGTTAGCAGGACATTGTGGTATGCATTAATGCCCAAGTTTGGCATTTAAAATGTAATGTCATCTGTCGTTTTGTAACTTCTTTACATATTTCTCAGTTTTGGTCATGGACATGAAAATAACCATCATGAGCTACAAGCCCCAACACAACTGAAAAGGAAAAATTGTTAAAATTATGATATATGCAAATGGACTAAACTTCTATAGCACCTTTCCAGTCATACGACCATTCAAAGCACTTTACACTTGAGCCACACTCACCCAATTGCAGTCACAAACGTCCACACATTCATACCACATTCATACACAGATCGGTAGGCAAGTTGAAGTAAGAGCCTTGTCCAAGGGGCACATTGACACATGGCAGGAGAAACCCTGAAAGCTGGAATCAAACCCACAACTTTCAGATTGTAAGGCGGCTACTCTTCCCACGGATCCACGGTCAGCTCTAATACAGGTCCTTCTCAAAATATTAGCATATTGTGATAAAGTTAATTATTTTCCATAATGTAATGATGAACATTTAACATTAATATATTTTAGATTCATTGCACACTAACTGAAATATTTCAGGTCTTTTATTGTCTTAATACGGATGATTTTGGCATACAGCTCATGAAAACCCAAAATTCCTATCTCACAAAATTAGCATATTTCATCCGACCAATAAAAGAAAAGTGTTTTTAATACAAAAAACGTCAACCTTCAAATAATCATGTACAGTTATGCACTCAATACTTGGTCGGGAATCCTTTGGCAGAAATGATTGCTTCCATGCGGCGTGGCATGGAGGCAATCAGCCTGTGGCACTGCTGAGGTCTTATGGAGGCCCAGGATGCTTCGATAGCGGTCTTTAGCTCATCCAAAGTGTTGGGTCTTGAGTCTCTCAACGTTCTCTTCACAATATCCCACAGATTCTCTATGGGGTTCAGGTCAGGAGAGTTGGCAGGCCAATTGAGCACAGTGATACCATGGTCAGTAAACCATTTACCAGTGGTTTTGGCACTGTGAGCAGGTGCCAGGTCGTGCTGAACAATGAAATCTTCATCTCCATAAAGCTTTTCAGCAGATGGAAGCATGAAGTGCTCCAAAATCTCCTGATAGCTAGCTGCATTGACCCTGCCCTTGATAAAACACAGTGGACCAACACCAGCAGCTGACACGGCACCCCAGAACACCACTGACTGTGGGTACTTGACACTGGTCTTCTGGCATTTTGGCATTTCCTTCTCCCCAGTCTTCCCCCAGACTCTGGCACCTTGATTTCCAAATGACATGCAGAATTTGCTTTCATCCGAAAAAAGTACTTTGGACCACTGAGCAACAGTCCAGTGCTGCTTCTCTGTAGCCCAGGTCAGGCGCTTCTGCTGCTGTTTCTGGTTCAAAAGTGGCTTGACCTGGGGAACGCGGCACCTGTAGCCCATTTCCTGCACACGCCTGTGCACGGTGGCTCTGGATGTTTCTACTCCAGACTCAGTCCACTGCTTCCGCAGGTCCCCCAAGGTCTGGAATCGGCCCTTCTCCACAATATTCCTCAGGGTCCGGTCATCTCTTCTCGTTGTGCAGCGTTTTCTGCCACACTTTTTCCTTCCCACAGACTTCCCACTGAGGTGCCTTGATACAGCACTCTGGGAACAGCCTATTCGTTCAGAAATTTCTTTCTGTGTCTTACCCTCTTGCTTGAGGGTGTCAATAGTGGCCTTCTGGACAGCAGTCAGGTCGGCAGTCTTACCCATGATTGGGGTTTTGAGTGATGAACCAGGCTGGGAGTTTTAAAGGCCTCAGGAATCTTTTGCAGGTGTTTAGAGTTAACTCGTTGGTTCAGATTATTAGGTTCATAGCTCGTTTAGAGACCCTTTTAATGATATGCTAATTTTGTGAGATAGGAATTTTGGGTTTTCATGAGCTGTATGCCAAAATCATCCGTATTAAGACAATAAAAGACCTGAAATATTTCAGTTAGTGTGCAATGAATCTAAAATATATGAATGTTAAATTTTCATCATGACATTATGGAAAATAATGAATTTATCACAATATGCTAATATTTTGAGAAGGACCTGTATGTCCTTTTATATTACAGGATCTACTGATGTGGAGTTGGTTTTTTACACAAACCACAGTTAGCCTCAATGGGCATGTCATTTATGAATATAATTATCTCAATTATGTTCTGTCACCTCTGTCACAAGATGTAGAACAGGAAGAGAAAGTATTGCATAGCTTGTTTATGATTTTTATTTTCCCCTTGCGCTGTTTTTCTATTCCAAAATAGAAGTTACTCCAGTTCTTGTTTCTGTATCATCATGTTGAAAACACATAATGACACAAACTTCGGAGCTGGGAATTTTTTTAAACAATCATATGTGTCTTATTCCCTTATAAAATGAAGCAGAAGTTAGGTTTTATGTTCCCATGCAAGACAACTGAACTAGCAGCTGTAGAGCATGACGCTTTTAATGTTGCAGATTTGTGCCACATCTACATAGGACAGGCTTGAGGACTGTAATTGCTTTGGTGATGAAGAGTAGAGAAGGGGAGAAGGGTGCACCCATGCAAATATTACCCAAAATTGGTAATAGTTGCTAGGCGACCAAAAAGTTACCCAAAACGTACAGAGTTTCCAGCTGCAAATATGAATGTAGAATGTATCTGTCAAGCTGTCAGAAGCAAGCTCTGGCATTACTTTTACAGAGAAGGAGGAGGAGGAGGATGAAGAGACATCCAGCACCTAGAAGGGTTTTGGTTTATAATATCGTCAGAGTCAGGAAAGTTGAGGCTTGTTCAGGAGCTGCACCTATTCAAAGACTGGTTCAACAACTTCTTTACACTGAGTAGGAAGCAAAGTGACAACCTGTTGAAATGTGGCGCAATGAAAACTAAAAACAAGATTCATGGTCCTGGACTATGTAGTGATTGGTGTACTCACACACAAAATGTGTGTGAGAAGACTGTCTGATTGGACACATCAAGGTCTCGTCACTCAACAGGGTACTGGTCTGTAGGGTGAACTATGGAGTCACCCTACCAGACTTGCTTATTCTTTTTAATTTGGCTATAGCTAAGGGTAACACAGCTTATGTTAATCAGAACTGTGTTTATGTCCTTGTCTGCTTGTATCTCAATTAGCTAGGACACATGTTAACGTCAGGTCTGAACAGGTTCTGAACTCTAAAATCAAACCAGATCATAGAAGGCTTTAAAGTTTATGGGTTCGGGCACAAGTGCAGAACAAGCACCACACTGAACTGGAGTGTGATTGTACCTGCCATTGAAGTAATCTCTAATTAAATGTCAAAGGAAGAGCAGGAGGATGAAACTGGCTTGGCCCACCAATCCACTTAGTCTCTCTTTTTTTTCCTGTCAGCTTGACATTGCATTTAAATGGTGTCTGATGAGAGTATGGTAAAATTTGTTTTTATCTTGATCCATTCCTCTGCTTAGCATAATGAGACAGGTAGGGGGTATTAGCTAAAATTAATCACATTTGATTGAGCACTCGGGGGAGGAGGAGGAAGGGGTGTGTGACTTGCATATCATACAAATTTGCCATTTAATTGAAACCAGAACAGGAGTAGACATCTAACAATATCACAGTTTGTATGAATGATAAGGAAATGAGATAACTATGGTTGAGGTACTTTGCTCAGCTCTACATGACATGTTAATTTTCTCTGACTGGTTGACGGCTCATCCAATTATATCTAGAAGAATACTGGTCATTTGCCTAATGAACCATGGCAATTGAAAATGAGTTGAAGCATTTCAGACCAGTTTATATTTGCTCATTAATCTGGTCATGCTCCTCAACCAGGGCAATTACCTCTTTTAGTAACATTATAGTTTTCATTTCAAGTTAGGTATTTACTTTGAAACAAAACAACTGGGATAAAGGGAAAACCAGCATAGTCAGGTCAAAGGAACACTGACAAACCTCAGGGATACTGTTTTAAGGATATTTGTCTATCTACAAGGAGTAGTCCTCCAGCTCATATAGAGCGATTTGAAAAGACATCCAACCACCCAGTACTCTCTGCAAAGACACTGACTGCATGCCTGATAGACTTTTCCTTTGCCTTGGGAATCAAATAGTCGGGAAGCACATGGTGTGGATCACTAGCATCGGTCAGGATGAAGGGTAGTGTGTACACACAGCAAAGATTTTTCCATTCATCTAGAAAATCTTGGTTTTTTCAAGATCACTTCAAATGGTATCACCGGAGTTCAGAATAATTCAAAAACTCACTTGCACCATTAGTGAAGCAGTTTTTAAAATTAATGTGTTCCTTTTTATTGTGCTTTTTTTGTAGGTGGGCAACAAATTTTCAACACAAAGATTTTACTCTGGTTAATAGTCAGATTCTATTTAATGTAGAAAACTAAAACACTCAAATATTCCATCCAAATTGTTAATGTGTCCAACAGAATAGGAACCGGTCTTTTAATTAGAAGAATTGTAACATTTGAATTGGTTGCATGTAAAAGCAGCTTCAGTCATGAGTTACTATGAATAAAATGATAGCTTGTAGACATTTTTGGAACTTAAAGAAGTCTCTGGGACTACTAAAATAGGCATTTTAGGAAACACAGTAAAATCAATTTATCATTGGCTCTTTATCCTGGCGTAGCTTTTGTGTTATCTCATGTTTACTTCCGATTGTCTGATCTGTCCTTCATGATGACACTTCCCATGGAAGTCCTCATTCTGAGGAGCTGAGTTCTGAGACTACAACACAACTTTCGGAAATATTAAGAAGACTTGCCAGACTGATCACCTTTTTGAGAAGGGGTTGTGCTTTCTTTTTAACTCATCAAAACGCATGTTACATTTGGCTATTTTGGTAAAAAGCAGGATTCTGAGTTGTTTTTTAGGCTTACTCCAGTAGTCTTGGGGAAATTTCCCCTTTAATCTTAGTTATATCATCTGAAAAAATGGCCTAAGCTCAGTGACAGAAGTGAACAGTAGCAGCTGATTGAACCGTGCAGAAGTGGGGACCGCATAAGGAGAAATGCAAACTGGTTACAAAGGTACAGCCCGTATCTGGCACAATAAGGTGCCTTTTCCTGTTCTATAGTGGTGGTTCTGGTGCTCATCACTCAGAGATCAAGGCTGGTTTTCGAATCTCGATTTTGATTTCATCTTAAATTAAATTAGGTACTAAAATTTACATTCAGCACACGTAGCTTGATTATTAATTCCCTGTTTTAAAGGGGACCTATGGAAAATTTACTTTTTGATCATTTTCATACTTCCATTTGGGTCTATAACGCTTATACAAACAGTCCAAACGCAAAAGAAAATTCCAACATTCGTCAATTTCTTGGCTATAAATGAACGTTTTATTTTTTCTAGAAAATGCGCAGTTTCAACAGCTGTGTAATTGTGACGTCACAATTAAACGTTACCCGAGTCCTTCCCCTGATTAGCAACTAAAGCTGAGCACCACCCACTTGATTTTTAGTAAAGGATCACGTCCAGCTTTGTGGAAAACAGCTGCTGGGACAACGTCTGGCTTTTTTCACAATGGTTCTTTTGACCAACCAGGTATAGGAGCTTTCTTTTAAAATGCTTCAAGAGCTTCTATCTAACTAACAACTACCTCCACACACTTAAAGATGATATTAATGTAAATTGTACGTTTTGTAAGACCTAGAGTGAAACAATGGCACGTTTACAACACATTGTACTGTACTCCTTTCTGTGTTGTTGTCAACTGGATAGGTGTCGTGTTCCATTTTGTTGTTCTTAATAAAGTTTGAAAGAAAAACGTACGAAGCTTGGCATGATTCAGAACTGTGCACTTTGAAGCGGGAGCTCAAACTGACATGGGCTGTCCATATCCGTGAAGCTAATATTCAAACAGATATCGTTAGCTTATGTCAACCTCCAGGATGACATAAGCTAACTTCACAGTTGCAAATACAGGAGCTTTAGTGACATTACTTAGTTGATCTTAAACATCAACGTTGTAGCATTAACCGGCTAGCATGTGGCATCGTACTCTATTTGGTTTTTAACCTGACGGTCTGTCTCATAGAGAAAGTACCTCTGAAAAATGCTTTGTTTGCCTTGTTGGCTCAAAAGTCATGTTTTTTCTGGCTCTACTCAACATGTTAAAGTTTAAAATTTCCAGCAGCAACTCATTGTTTTGGTCTGAGGTCTCTGATATTGCAGCACTGCTGCCAGAATTGAGTGCAACAATCTGGACAAATAAAAATAAGTCAGATTATATTGATTTTGATGTAAATGAGAATCTTTGAACAATATTAATTTTTTTTGCATCGATATTGATATATTGATTATTTTGACAACCCTACTATGTGCTGCCCATTCCATTCGTACATAAATTTGTGCCAAAACATTGCAATTTTCTATATCAGCTACACACTTTCTTGTTTCTTTTGAAGTATTGTTGTTAAACAATGGAATAATAGGAAATGTATTCCTAACAAATGAGGTCTAAACTTTAATGTGCCACATAAAAAAAACAACAAACAAAACTCAATAAAAGAGAAAGGAAGGAAAACATTTTTTCCTGGACTTTTTCTTGTAGTGACGTTGGGAGCTGAGCTTGTTATGTTTGTTGAACCTGCAAGGTTTAACATAATGGCAGATGGTTAAGGAAAATCAGGAGACTAAATTGTGTTATTCTTCCATCACTACATGAAAACACATCAGAGCCTGGTAGAGTGAAAAAAAGATGCACATTTCTCAACAGGCTGTCACAAGACGGTGAAAAAACAAATATTCTAGTTAGACTGACAGTCTTTTTTCTGAATGATATAAAAGAAAACAAAAAACAAAAATCACAGATTAGCAATAAAATAGTAAATAACTAAAACAATGATTTTGCTTAAGAGACCCCAGTGACACCTGTTAACACAAAAGAAACACCAGGAACAACAGAATAATCTGAGGATGTGAATCAGCAGGGAGCAAAAAACAATCATCCGCAGAGAGGAAGTGTTTCAGAACAATACAATAAATGGTACAGCAAAGACTTATCCGTAAATATCTTCAGAATGTATGTCTCTTGGGAAGATTTTACTTTTAAAAAGGCACTTAAATAAATTGCATGCATGAGGTATATATAATTTCTTCTGTTCATTTTTTTGTAAGTCATAAAAAAATATGATAGGGAGGTGTGGGTTTTCTTTTATTGTGTTAGTGAATGAGAAAATAAAATTTCAGACCCCCAAAACTTATTTGATGAGGGGTACAAATTGATAAATGCTTGCCTAATGTTGCCAACATGGGGCACCAGCAGGACAAAGACAGTTCAGGTGTAAAGATGGCAGCATAATGGCTTTCTGCTTAAAAAGATAGCAATAGTCAGAACTACAACCAGAATAACACAAGGATTTTCTTCAAAGAAGAGTGGGTTATTATTGTTGCCTGGACACAGGAGCTGACGACCCAGAATGATATCTTGTGTCATGTGATGCTGGTGTTTAGCAGATGAATCAATTTTCTGTGGTGTCATTACATTTCATTTTTAAAATGTATATTTTTTTAATGGACTCAGGCTAATGTGAACAAAGCTCATAGGGTCTCCCAAACCACGGTGCTATTTACTTATGCTTCTAAACTCTGCGACTATAAATGTAACAGTATTGTACTTCGTCTTATTAACACTATTATTATTATTATTCACGTCTTGTTCCCACAACGTTCTGTTATATATTTCCATTTTTTTGGTCGATGCTAGTAAAAAAAAGAATTTAATCACAACCCCCCCTTTACCACTGCTTAAATTTACACACAGGTATATAAGGTGCACATCTTCAGAATATTGTTACCCCACTAGAGTGAGAGAGACCAAATATATAACATTGAAGGAGCTGTCTGAAACCTCAGAATGAAGATTGTAGTAGCATGGTAAGTCTGCCAAGATCTTGGTATGATTGAGATTCTGCAGGGTGCCTTGAAATAGGCTGTACATGCAAGAAACCCCTCAACCATCTCACAGCAGGAAATGAAGACTAAGACAGAGACTGGCTGATGGCTAAAAAAAGCATCTCACTGAAGTTGTTTCAATCAGGGGTAACACTAGCCATTAGTGAGTAGGGTGTCCTAACTTTTTCCTCAGTCAGAATACACATTTTTGTTGGTGTCTTGTTTTATGACTAAAACAAGGTTATTTTTATGTTTACCTGCAATTACATCACTTTGTTTTCCAGAAATAACCCAAAGAAGAATGTACATGGACATACAGTGCCTTGCGAAAGTATTTGGCTCCCTTGAACTGGTCAACCTCTTGCCACATTTCAGGCTTCAAACATAAAGATATACAATTCAAATTTTTTGTGAAGAATCAACAACAAGTGGGACACAGTCGTGAAGTGGAATGAAATTTATTGAATGTGTCAAACTTGTTTAACAAATAAAAAACTGAAAAGTCGGGCGTGCAATATTATTCGGCCCCCTTGCGTTAATACTTTGTAGCGCCACCCTTTGCTGGCACATTTACAACACATTGTACTGTACTCCTTTCTGTGTTGTTGTCAACTGGATAGGTGTCATGTTCCATTTTGTTGTTCTTAATAAAGTTTGAAAGAAAAACGTACGAAGCTTGGCATGATTCAGAACTGTGCACTTTGAAGCGGGAGCTCAAACTGACAGAACACCGCTATTGGGCTGTCCATATCCGTGAAGCTAATATTCAAACAGATAGCGTTAGCTTATGTCAACCTAGAGGTTGACATAAGCTAACTTCACAGTTGCAAATACAGGAGCTTTAGTGACATTACTTAGTTGATCTTAAACATCAGCGTTGTAGCATTAACTGGCTAGCATGTGGCATTGTACTCTATTTGGTTTTTAACCTGACGGTCTGTCTCATAGAGAAAGTACCTCTGAAAAATGCTTTGTTTGCCTTGTTGGCTCAATAGTCATGTTTTTTCTGGCTCTACTCAACATGTTAAAGTTTAAAATTTCCAGCAGCAGCTCATTGTTTTGGTCAGAGGTCTCTGATATTGCAGGACTGCTGCCAGAATAGAGTGCAACAATTTGGACAAATAAAAATAAGTCAGATTATATTGATTTTGATGTAAATGAGAATCTTTGAACAATATAAAAAATTTTTGCATCAATATTGATATATTGATTATTTTGACAACCCTACTATGTGCTGCCCATTCCATTCGTACATAAATTTGTGCCAAAACATTGCAATTTTCTATATCAGCTACACACTTTCTTGTTTCTTTTGAAGTATTGTTGTTAAACAATGGAATAATAGGAAATTTATAACAGCTCCAAGTCGCTTGGGGTATGTCTCTATCAGTTTTGCACATCGAGACACTGAAATTCTTGCCCATTCTTCCTTGCAAAACAGCTGGAGCTCAGTGAGGTTGGATGGAGAGCATTCATGAACAGCAGTCTTCAGCTCTTTCCACAGATTCTCGATTGGATTCAGGTCTGGACTTTGACTTGGCCATTCCAACACCTGGATACGTTTATTTGTGAACCTTTCCATTGTAGATTTGGCTTTATGTTTTGGATCATTGTCTTGTTGGAAGAAAAATCTCCGTCCCAGTCTCAGGTCTCTTCCAGAATGGTCCTGTATTTGGTCCCATCCATCTTCCCTGTCCCTGCTGACGAAAAGCAGGCCCAAACCATGATGCTGCCACCACCATGTTTCACAGTGGGGATGGTGTGTTCAGGGTGATGAGCTGTGTTGCTTTTACGCCAAACATATCGTTTTGCATTGTGGCCAAAAAGTTCGATTTTGGTTTCATCTGACCAGAGCACATTCTTCCACATGTTTGGTGCGTCTCCCAGGTGGCTTGTGGCAAACTTTAAACAAGACTTTTTATGGATATCTTTGAGAAATGGTTTCTTCTTGCCACTCTTCCATAAAGGCCAGATTTGTGCAGTGTACAACTGATTGTTGTCCTATGGACAGACTCTCCCACCTCAGCCCCACTTTTCAGTTTTTTATTTGTTAAACAAGTTTGACACATCCAATAAATTTCATTACACTTCACAATTGTGTCCCACTTGTTGATTCTTCACAAAAAATTAGAATTTTATATCTTTATGTCTGAAGCCTGAAATATGGCAAGAGGTTGAAAAGTTCAAGGGGGCCGAATACTTTCTCAAGGCACTGTATGTAAACATTTATTTCCAAGAACTCAGTATTTAATGGGGCATCCTAATTTTTTAACGACTGTATATCTGTGAAAAACAGTAATGTCTCCATTGAAAATATGTTTAAAATATATTTCCAGTCAACAAGATATGTGGTGTAGTCACAATTTTCCAGATTACAGTAAACCAGAAGATCATTGCATTGCTAAAATGCCAGCATATTCTTTCACTTCTTATATAACAGTGTGTAAACTGTCTGTTCTGTGTCATTATTTCTTGCTCACCATGCATAGTTGCAGATGTTGTTGCCTAGTGATAACAGTTGCAGATCAAAACCAACCCTGGAAGTCTCTCCATTAAATGGGGTAAAATAAAAGACTTTACAGCAAAGCTCTAAAGTAAAATCTCTCAGCCTTTGTTGATCTGACAATCCATATTCTCACAACTGTCCATCTAAGCCAATAGAATCAACAAAAAGGACGTGACATGAGCTGTGGGAATCTACAAACAGTTTCTTTCAAGTCTTTTGTTTAATTTCAGTCATGATTCTTTCGTTAGCCAAGAGACATGAACCTCTGTGATGGACTGGTGACATCTCCAGGGTGTACCCCTCCTCTCGCCCAGTGACTGCTAGAGATACCAGCCCCCTTCATGACCCTAAGGAGAAGCGGGTATAAACAATAGATGGATGATGAACCCAGGTACTATTGAATTAAAGTAGCACTAAGCATGAACAAAAGAGCAATAGACACAATATCAAAGAGGCAGTTATTCGAACAGTGTACATAATAACAATTTTCAACAGAGAATTGTCCCTAAGGTGTAAATGCCTAACACTTTCAGTCAATTAGATTTATGGTGCTGTGGAAGTATTTATCAACTAACAGATTTCTTGTTTTTGCCATTTTGTCACACTTCAGTGTTTAAGATCATCACTAGAAACTCTCTCAAATGAAGGAATTGAAGAGGCCAAGAGTAATTACTAAAATCCAGGTAGGACGCTCTGACGCGACCTTAAAGAGGCCGTTTAAGCTTGAAAACCTTCCAACCTGGTCAAATTAAAAACTCTGCAAAGACTGGGCCAAAATTCCTCAGAGATGTAAAACACTCATTTCCAGTTATCACAAACCCTTAATGGCAGTTATCGCTGCCAAAGGTAGCACAGCCTGTTACTCAGTTTACAAGGCAATTGCTTTTTCATTTACATAGGGCCAGGTTTCTTTGGAAAGCTTTTTTTACGCTTGATAAATGAAATCATGAATTGACAAGTGCATTATGCTAGCTGTATCTTATTTTGATGTTCTGAAATAAAGAAACTTTAACAGTTCTTTACATCTTTGCTACAATGTCATCTTATCAAATGCAACATGGTACTGGTTGTGTTGTGTGAATCCATATGGAAACTTACCAATCTGCTTTCTGTATTGATCAACTGGTAACTTGGTGGCACCGGCGTCCTTCTTGCCCATTCTCCCTCCACCGTCTGACAGGAAATGGAAAGAAAAACAGAACATTTCACAGCTGCATCTCACCGCTCGCGCCTGAGCATTTAGCTTAATCGAATTTAGCTTCTTTCCTCGTTTCTGCTGCGGCAAGATATAAATGTAAAATCTGCAGAAAAGATTTAAGTAATTGCACAATCGTATACCGAGACAGAGTAAGTCAGTTTTGATCGGCCAGATGGTTTATCTTTTCACATACATCTGGTGCACATAATTAAATTAATTCTCACCACCTTCCATGTGCACTCAGTTCGCAGTGTGAGCTTCCTATCAGTCTCATTTAGTATGACGCCGTTTCCCTTCACACCATGAGTTCTCTTTGATTACTCTGACAGCTCAGAGGTAAAATATATAAAGAGAAAGAGCTAAAAATAATACAGACAGTATCCTGCTGGCGACTACATTTGTGTTAAGAAATAAACACCTCACTGTAGGTTAGAAATTGTTGTAAAACCATATGTGTTTGTAAAGATCTAATTACGTTTTTCCCACTGCTAAAACTTGCAGTAAAAATAATCTTCACACCTCTTGAACATTTTCACATTTTGTCACATTTAGTCTATTTCATTGGGATTTTTTTATAGATTGACACAAAGTAGCACATAATTGTAAAGTGAATTGGGAAATGATACATGGTTTTGTTTTTGCATTTTCCACCAAAAAACGGAAAAATGTGCATTTGTAATTAGCCGCTTTTGCTTTGATACTCCTAAATAAAATCCAGAGCAACCGACTGCCTTTCAGAATTCCCATAGTTAATAGATAGCATACACCTTGTGTGTTATTTAATCTCAGTATAACTCCAGTTGTTCTATGGAGGCCTCAAAGATTGGTTAGAGAACGTTTGTGAACAGCATCATAAAGGCCAAGGAACACATCAAAGAGGAAAGGAATAAAGTTGTGAAGACGTTTAAAAGAGAGTTAGATTACTGTTCCATCAGAAACGGTAAAAGTGTACGACAAAAATGCAAACCGACCAAGACATGGGAATCTACCTTAACCGACGTGGCCAGACAAGGAAAGGTGCAGAGATTCACAGCTCATTTTGTTGACAGAACAACTTAGTGATACACTCCACAAATCAGGGCTTTATAGAAGAGTGGCAAGCTAGAAGTACTGTTTGCAGTTTGCCATCAAGCCATGTAAGCATCAAAGCACGCATGTGGGAGAAGGATCACTCCAAAATATTTTGTTGTGGAAAACCTGTCAGAAGCTGCATAAGACTTGAGACTGGGGTGGAAATTTACCTTCCAGCAAGAAAACAAATCTGGATATTTATATGTTAGAACGGCCTAGTCAAAGTCCAACTGAAAATCTTTGGCAAGCCTTGACATTTAGCGTTCACAGAATCTCTCCACTGTTGAGCTATTTTGCAAAGAAAAATAGGAAAAAAGTTACTCTTCATAGGTGTAAAGCTAGTAGGGATACATCCAAACATGCTGCTGTAATTGCAGCAAAAGATGTTTCTACAAAGTATTGACTCAAAAGGGCTGAATACAAATGCACAGCACACTCAGCTGGATGACCCCGAAATGCCTCATCTATACTAAGAGCTGATCTGCACCCACTCAAGCTTGGGCAAATAATACTCAACAGCTACTATGCCCTAATAAGAAAAAGATTGGATTAAAAAGTAAACCACAAAGGAACATGTGCATCCAGGTGAGTACATAGAGAGAATAGAGAAAAAAGCAACTATCTGCATCCAAGAGGAACAGGAGCAGAGAGAGTGTCTGGAGAAGCAGTTTTGGAATAGGAAGAGAGAGAGACCGAATTAGCATGTTCAAGTAGCGTGTCTGGCTGCTGCTCCCGACTGATACCTTCTCATGGGAGACCGCTGCTGCCACCTGAATTTTACCGCCCACTAAAAACATTGTCCACAAGCACATTTCCAGCCCATTAGAATTAGCGGGAGAAGGAGGATATATGCACAGCTATTGTTCTCAGTCAGTAAGAAACCAGAGTCAGCAAGTTAAAGGAAGCAAGGGAGAGACAAAAAAATGGGAAAAAGGCAAAATATCCTTATGTTCACAATTAGAAACATCGCTTAAAAAAAAAAAAAAACACATTTTCTGCAACATTTATCATCTTGTGCCGTTTAGTCAGAAATGCCCAAAATGTTACATCTGTGTAGGCATTTGGACCACATTAAGAAAAGAAGGGTGCTTTCTGAAAAAATACACTGCTCAAAAAAATAAAGGGAACACTCAAATAACACATCCTAGATCTGAATGAATGAAATATTCTCATTGAATGTGCTGACAACAAAATCACACAAAAATCATCAATGGAAATCAAATTTATTAACCAATGGAGGCCTGGATTTGGAGTCACACACAAAATTAAAGTGGAAAAAAACACTACAGGCTGATCCAACTTTGATGTAATGTCCTTAAAACAAGTCAAAATGAGGCTCAGTATTGTGTGTGACCTCCACGTGTCTGTATGACCTCCCTACAACGCCTGGGCATGCTCCTGATGAGACGCGGATGTCTTCCTGAGGGACCTCCTCCCAGACCTGGACTAAAGCATTCGCCAACTCCTGGACAGTCTGTGGTGCAACATGACGTTGGTGGATGGAGTGTCTTGCTAATCACCAAAGATTTCCCCCTGTTGTCTTTTCCATTTGAACAACAACTGTGAAATTGATTGTCAATCAGTGTTGCTTCCTAAGTGGACAGTTTGATTTCACAGAAGTTTGATTTACTTGGAGTTATATTGTGTTGTTTAAGTGTTCCCTTTATTTTTTTGAGCAGTGTACAATCACATTAACATCACCATAATTTCAGAATAATAAAGCTCTCAATATTGAGCTTAGAGATGAACAATACATGGAATTACAATCATTGCAATATCTGTACAATACTGGAATCACTAAAGAATATTCGCTGTTATAGTATTTGAGTTGCATGCATTGACTCAACTTTGCAATAACATATTTGGCCCTTTAGGTGGACATTTACTGTTGTTTTATGGCCCAAACTGATTTAAATCACGGGGAACAAGATCCTTCAGATTGGGGAAAGTGGCGGGAACACTGAAAGTGATGGAAATGAAACAGTAGAGAGGAACACCTGGACTAATCTTGAAAAAAAAAAAAATCTCATGTTTTCACAAAACCTGTTTAAATGAGGATTTTTGCGCAGAACCATCTCCCAGGTTTGTGTGGACAAAAATGCCTCATTGATGACAGAAGTCAGAGGACAAAGTGCAGACTGGTTTTAAAATCACCATAGCCTACATGAATATTGTTGCTGACCATGTCCATCTTTATGACCACAGTGCATCCACCTTGTGATGGCTACTTTCAACAGGATAATGCACCATGTCACAGAGCTTAAATCATCTCAAACTGGTGTCTTGAACATGATGAGTCTACAGTACTCCTATGGCCTCCACAATCACCAGATCTCAACCAAACAGAGACCCGTTGGGATGTGATGGAACTGGAGATTCACATCACAGATCTGCTGCTGGGATTAATCTGTAGCTATTGTGTGATGCTATCATGTCAATATGGACCAAAATCCCTGAGGAATATTTTCAACACCTTGCTGAATTATGCCTGGAGGCAAAACGGGATCTAACCCGGTACTAGCAGGGTGTACTTAACATAGTAGCCAGAGTTGTTTAACATGATTAGAAAAACCTAGGCCCTCTGTTTATACTTCTGAACACCTCTGAGCAAGGTTATGGGCTGCACAAATTAATTTAAAAGGAAACTCCCTTTTAAGTTTACTTTTACAAGTTGCTGCTAATATTAAGATATTTTGTAACCAAAGAACAAGTTCTTAAGTTAACTTTCCTGTTGTGGATGTCAAAGCAGATTTTTTGGTCTGCATTTGTACACATTTCTGTCTGTCGAAGGTCGACTGTAGCAGACAGACAATAAAGTAACGTCACATCAATATAGAAGGAATGATAAACTATTAAGTTTATAAAAATGTGTGGTAAATCTAACGAAACTAAGTGATCAAAGATTAAAGCACATTAGAACCTTTGGAGGAATTAATTGAGTAAAAACAAAAAAGGTTTGTTTGTAATAAAGTTAATATTAGTTTAGAAGTTCCTCTCAGTCCAATTTGTTTGGAGAGAAAATTGTGTTCCTACATCAACTTTTTTGTGTAAGCTTCATGCATCTAAAAATAACAGAGTAATGTCACATTAACCTCCTGCATGGGTCATTTATCAAGGCAAGTAGCCAAGCAGTGACCTAAACATGCTGAATCTGTGCTAAACATGCTGAATCTGCATTTTTCTCAATTAATAACCAGAAAGCAAAAGGTGCTTAATAGGAGATTTTGTACAGAATTTGTAACAGGTGAGGCTAAAACTACGCTACTTGAGGAGTTCTGGATAGCGGACATTTACAGACAAAGCAGATTTTTTTTTTAATCTTAAATGGAAAATGTATATATTTTTTGCACAATTCTGGCTTAATTACTGCTCTGAATGAGTTTTCAGCAAATGGCATGTTTTAGAGTCTGTTAACGATTATTCGATTACTAAATCAGTTGACGATTATTTCAATAATCAATTAATCACGATTAATCATTTCAGCCCTATTGTGCACATCTGCATTTGCATGTCCCTTTAATTAATATGCCTTCTCTTATATTAGGTTTGTGACAAGCAAAGAGCTCGTACAAGTAAGTAAGTAGCAAACATCTGATCCAGGAGTCCAATTTCCATGACAACATCATTTGCAGGACCAAAGGCACTCCTCATAAACCAAACACCAGAGTAGGTAGCTCCAGTAAATAGAGTAACAGAGTGTGGTAGATAACAGCTCTGCAAGAAAAAGATTCCTTGATAAAGTTAAATGTATTAAATTGTTAAATCTCTGTAGGAGAAGTTATGGTATTACTTTGCTCGTTTCTGTACCTAAATATTTGATCTTAATAATTTAAAGACTGAAAGTAGTCGCAATAATTTTATAAAGCCATATTTAGTTTCCACGAATATTATTATAAACTACTACAGAAATGCGCTCCATCTCCCAGCATTTTAAAAATAAACTCCTAACACGAAAGAAAATTGTGACAACAGAATTTCAACATTTCTGGAAATGCGTAATTTCTAATATCTTTGTGAAATATCTTGAACACATTATGTTTTATTAGTGTACACACTGAATAGTAATTGTTTTATATTAGCTGGAGGGTAAATGAGCATATAATACAACCACATAAGGCTTTGCTCTGGCTGCAGGCAGTTTCCATTCATTACCGTGCATACTTACACTGTTCCTGTTTGTGGAGAAAACGAGTTATTTAGGCGAGGTTCGTCTGCATTACACGTCCCCTGGCTGACGTACGTGAACGACGGAAATGTCCGTTTTATTGTACTTTGGTCCAAGTCTCTCCTGAATGCCAACACACCACTTCTTCCTGAAACAATTCCTGGTTACGTCACGGACATAACGTCGTCCAATCAGAGACCGGATCTCATGACTTCAACCAATAGCGTGAAGCCAGATGGGAAGACGGCGCAGCAAAACAAAAAAAAGAAAAACGCTGCAAGATCACGTGATTCGAAGTTATCCCTAGAACCTATTCCTTGATCCTAGGATGTTTAGGTCCAAAACAGTACTTTTTCAAATTCCAGCGGTTCCACAAACGAATCACATTTTTTCTACAGTATAAATAAAAAAAGCAAAAAAACGCATTTTTTTCTTTTATCATTTTACTATAAGACAGCGACAGTAACAATTCTCCATAATTATTGTTCTTGCTTATAGGGTATAATTGACTCTAATAATAATAATAATCATAATAATAATGTGTTTGCTAATTCATGGATACGTATTACTAGTTAAAGTGTCAAATGACCATTTAAAAGCAAAAGTGATTGGTTCAAAGTTGAGCAACTTTCCACAGCACTGGTCATAAAAAAATAGGTAAATATCCACCAATTTAGTTAAGCTGGCAATAGTATTTTTTGTATGCATTATCTTTTACATGCTATTGTTTGTATTTTATGCCCTACTAGTTTATATGCACTTTTACATTGTTTATGTCATGTAATTTTATTTACGATCATATTTTATCTTGTACAACGCTTTTTGCTGATGTCTGTGAAAAGCTATTTATAACAAAAGTCATGTATTCATTCACAAACAAACAAAACTACTTTTTCAAATAAGGAGGCAAATGCCATGAGCTCCCTGTGGATAAAGGAAATTGTGCTTAGGATATCCAGTGCTGTGAAAACTTATTTGCCCCCTTACAATTTTTTTTCTGTTTTTGCTTTTTTGTCACACCTACATTTTTCAGATCATAAAACTAATTTTAATACCAGATTGAATCATGTTTAAAATATCTTAGTTATTAAAGAAAAAAGCTTTTGAAAACAAACTGTTTTTGGGCATGGATTGCCTTTTTAAGGTTTTATGGTTCCAATTATTATGATAAGTGGTCCAAGTTTTGAAGTGACAAATCAGTCCCAGACCATCACACTACCACCACTGTGTTGTCGGTAAGATATTCCTTTCCTAAAACCTAATAAGATCTGTTGGTTTTACAACCGGAGTAACAGTCCGCTGATTATTTTCTCCATGGTTTTTGGGTCCTCTGTAGATGTTCTTCGGGAAGTTCTAGATGTGCCTTTGTGGGTTTGTTTTTTTGGTCAGCAGTGGTCTTGCCTAGTCTCTTTTCAGATTTTTGAATCATTAACCCCTTTAATCCCTCTCCTGACTGATGGAAGTCAGTGAATTTTTTCTTGCCTATTATTTTAGCCTATCAGGTTGTCAGACAGGTTATGTTTAAGTATTTTCTTGTTTCTAGAGGTCTGGCAGTAAAATTGAACCAAAAAATATGTTTAATCAGAGTAAATGCATGATTTATAAAGAGGGCAATTTATTTTACATAGAGCCAGACTGGTTTAGATAGATTATCTCTTAACAAATGTAGTACTTATTTGAAAACTGCATCTTTATATCATCTAGTGTGTAATGGATATGTTGGAGCAACATGAAAAAATAACATGCACTGAAAAAAGTAAACTATCGTAACCAATACTGAAATCTTAAGTAATGTAACTAATAACTAAACAACAACCGATATTAAAAATTTTTCTATAAATAATAACAAAAAATGCAATTTATGGTGAGGAATAATTGAGACACCCACATGTATTGTCCCTTAAATGAATGAAGAAGAATTGCAGCAACTTATGAGTTTAGTAAAGAATTTAAAGGTCTCAAAAGAATTTAAAATCAGCCATTCCTCCGTACAGAAAATTGTCTGCACATGAAAGACGCTTAAAACAGCTGTCAACATGCCTAGCTTAGGAAATTCAAGCAAGTTCACCTTGAAAGCAGACTACAAGATAAAAAATAAATAAATAACCCTCTCACTACTGTTTATATGAAAGTGTATGCCTGTACAATCAGAATGAGGCTGCACAGGTTTACTTTCATGGGAGGTGTGCAAGAACCAAATACTTGCTCTCCAAGAATATCCCGAATGCCAGGCTAAGGTTTGCCAGAAAGAATGTAGAAAAGTCTTCTGGAGTAATGTTCTTTGGACAGATGAGTCTAAAACTGAACTATTTGGCCACCAGAAAAGATTACATATTTGCCATAAACCAGATCCAGCATTCTAGGAAAGAAATCTCATGCCAACTCCATGGAGTTGAAAGTTTCATGTTTTAGGAATATGTATCAGGGAATGTTTTAAAAAACTGAAACATGACAGTGATCCAAAACAATCAATCAATGGGTTGATATGACTAGCTATTAGGCGGTAGAGACTTATTTGATATCTTTTGTTGCTTACTTTGATTGAGTACAAGGCAAATGTTTGTTGTTGTTAAACTTCCTTCACACAGATAAAAACATCTGAATATACATCAATATGTGGACATTTATTAATAAGGAACTATACATTTAATGTGGTGTTCTAATTATTTCAGATGACTGTACATTCCTGACAAGGCATCATTATGACACGCGTATATGATGTTTGCTAAAATGTAGTAAAACTCTTGGAGAACTCACCTACATGATTGTATAAAAGAGGAATCTCAGTATTTAAGCTTTAAGCATTTAATAACTCACATCACATGAATTAAATAGTCACATTACTTCACTGGTGGAATGCTATAGTATTGAACAATGACAACTAAAGAGAAACCAAAGCCATCAAAAATAATCCACAATGCTCATATCATTTCATCAGTCTTCGTTTTTTTACTTTCCTCTGTTTACACTGTAGAAATGTAATTTTTCTCTAATTGCATTCAGCCTTGCTGCTGCCTGGAGCTTTGTGCAGATTATGGTTAGGCTTACCGCCGCTTGTAACTTATTGAAGTTTAAAGCGATTTTCTGCTCTCCCATGGGCATGCCATTTGCATGCAGCTCAGCAGCAAATAATAGATGTAATCTGCCTATAATGTGCTTGTATTATGATTTACGGGAGCTGCCATTTGCAGGGACCACTTTAACACTGTCCTTTTATGGAGGAATACGTCGAGCAGCAGTTGTCAGTGATATTTTAATCACAGAGAGGCTGTCAGGGGAAAATGAAAATTGCCACACATGGCCACATAGAGGTGTTTTTGAAGTTTGACACAGAAATAACTTGAAAAATTTGACGTTTACTGTTCACAACATATACTGTAAACCCACACAGGCATACGAGCGCATAGAAAGGAGCCTGCCCTGACAGTTAAGTTAGAACTGTTAACAAATAGCCTCAATAAGAAGCCAGAGACTATTGTCTTAATATGGCCATCAAAAGCAGCGTGAGTGCAGTTAATGCAGAGCTCAAATGTTCTCTTGTTGTACTAAATGTGCGTGATTAATTTCTCCCGTTGAGTGAAACAAACCAACATGCTGTGCCTGTCAGTCTGATAGATATGTAAAGCATTAGCATCAACTGCTACTGTGAGTGAAAACTAGGCACGATGGATTTGCCTGTCGAACAGCTCTCTGCTGTACAGCCTGTATGCCGCAATGAGAGGTAGAATAGAGTTAATGCACCAAGAGGAGCTTTTACTGAGAGTTGGAAATTTTCATTAATTGGACAGCTTCAGCTTTCATTTTGCTTCTTAATAAGAGTCAAACTTTGCTGTTTAGCATGGACCTATAGTTGAGTGCTTTGCAAAAGTTTTCAAGCACTTTTTGTGACTTTCCAATGAAAGACTTAAATGTATTTAGGTTTTTAAAGTCAAACACAAAGCAGCATATGTTGCTTTAATTTATTTATTTTACAAAATAAAGTGTGGCACACCTTTAGCGTGTAAGTAGTGAGTAATTCTATTTCAGCAAAACCCCAGCTGTTCCATGAAAGCTCCAGAGTTTTTTTTTTAGAGAACAGTAGGAGAAGCAAGTTATAAAACAATATCCTCCGCTTTGAAGTTTGGAGGAGCTGTAGAGACCCACAACTCAGGTCGGGGAATCTGTGTACAGAACAAGCTTAGCTTAGCTTCGCACGCCACAAATCTGGTCCTTATGGGGAGGGGGGGCTTCATTTTTCAGACAACAACCCTAAACATATGACCAGATTAGAAAGAAATGGTATATGTCAAAAAATATTCATGAGTTTCAATGGCCCAGTCAAGGCTTAGACCTTATTCCAACAGAAAATCTGTTGCAAGGCTTAAAACCTGATGTTCATTCATTCCAATCAATCTGTCTAAGCTTAAGTTACTTTGCAAAGAATAAGGAAAAATGTCAGAACTACAATATTGGTAGGGACATAACCTAAACGTCTTGTCTCTGTAACTGTTGCAAAGGCTGGTTCTACAAGTAACCAACTGATAACCATTAATGCAGACCACACTTTACAAGCTGTCATTTGTAAAGAAACTGAAAACCATGTATCCTTTTCCTTCCATCTACCAGATATGTGATTGTACACTGACAATATATAACAAATATCAAGGGGTATGAATAATTTTGTGAGGTGCTATACATCTATTTATATACCTGTTTCCCTCTTCTTTCCCCTTTGTGCTTCTGTCTCCTTGAAACTTCGCTCATTTCATTTGCTCTAGCTTCCTTCGTCTCCCCAGCTCTTCTCCCTCTCCGGCAGTTCCACGGCCTTTAATTGCCAGACATTAAAAAAAATACTGCTGAAGAAGAATCCCCTGGGGCTGCCGGCGGGATAAATGGCAGCACTGCCGCCGTCAAACCCCCCTCTCCTACTTGCTGCAATGAAGATGTGTCAACATAATCTTGGGCAATTTGCAGTTATCATCAGGGGTACTGATTAACTATCCCACTGTCAGATTTAAATAGCCGAATTGTCTTTGACATATTCGCGTTTCAGAAGCATTGGTGATAAACAATAAACCAAAAGCATTTATGTTGACATGGACAATAATTCACCTGTTTAATTTCTGGTTATTTGGAGGCTTAAGCCCAGACTTTACGATAATAGAGAAATTGAGGATTTATTAAGGGTCTATGCTGTGTGATTTGGGGCTATAAAATTTAATTTACAGTATCTATCAGACTTTACTGTATCTGACGGTTTAAAATCTTTGTGAGTTCTTTTTTACATAGATCTGCATTTTTTGGTTGTTCATTAGGAGTGGTTTTTATGATTTTTTTAAACATGAAAGCTAATTATAGTTTATTCAGCTTACCATATAGTACTTAGCAAAAATAGTCATACAGCTTGAATCTTTACATATTTTGTCATGTTACAACCACACCCACAATGTATTTTACTGGGATTTAATGTAATGGATCAACACAAAGTAGTGCACAACCATAAAGGATATGTAATAATTGGAAAAGTGTGGTGTGAATTTGCATTCAACACCTGAGTCAGTTCCCTTTACTTAAATGAAAACTCTAAGACTTTGAGCTATGTCTCTTCTAGCTTTTTACATCTAGAGACTGAACCTTGCATAAATCTTTCCATGTAACTAAGCTCAGGCAGCATGGTGTCACTCAGTATAGATGGAGACAAGCTTATAAAACACAGGGGGCATTCAATATTTGTCATTAGAATGCTTGCAGACTCAAGTTCCCCTTTTCATTTCCATCCTCAGTTTGGTTATTGGTTTGAGAGAGAAGACAAAATTCCTTCTCCGGTTTAATATTCTTATCGCAGTTTTTCTGTAGTGTCTGCAGTGTGCGGTGAATTCTCTCCCCTCTCTATCTCCCAGCTGCAGAGTTCCTTCTCATTGACAGACAAACTGTATCAGCAGAGATACAGAGGGAAAATGCATTTTGGGTTTATGAAACGCAAGGATTCATATAAGGAAAAAAAATGTCCAGCAGACCAAGAGAGATAAGTTATCTCTCAACTGATTCGCTCCAGTCATTATACCGTATCGAAGCCGAGTGACTCTGATGGCTGGGAGTTATCCTCTTGTGTGGGGAGGGTTCGAATGGTATCGCAGCAGACATTCCTTTGTTACATGCAGCACTTGGCAGAGACTCCAGGAAACTAGTCTGCAGTTAAGTTCTGGAGAGAAAAAGGAGTTTACTATAAATTAATACACTACAGATAGTTGAAGCAACACTATAGTGTGGTGGTTACCCACGCCAAAGCAAAGTTATAAGGGCTGCTTAACATCAAAAAAATATGAAATTGCAATAATATTGCACATTTCCCTCACTCTTTCCATTCTTTTCCATCATCATGAAGTCCCCAACTCTCTCCTTGAAATATAATATTTTGGTCACACTAGACCAAACATAACAATAGAACAACACAACAAATATTTAATCTCTCCAAATATTATATCCCAGCTGTTTTTGGACATTGAACACATTGGATATTATGATTATGACTGTGATTCGAAATATTGTGGAGCTCTGGTTATAAGAAGGTAATATCTTGCCTGCAGTAAGATACCTATCACAAAGAACCTGACGATTATTTCAGAGCACGGTTGTAAGCAACAAGCTTATAAACCACAACAGTCAAGAACAACCACACTACTAGAGATCTGATTTCTATATACTAAACCACCACTACATTCTATACTGGGCATAAAGCTTTAATTTAAGATGATTTTATTCTGGTGGTTAGGACCTTAAATGATAAATGTAAAACATTGCATTGAATATAACCAATGTAATTTCGTATCCTGCTGAGATGCATCTATCAGCTTGGAAATGTAATGCTGGTTTCCTTTTTACCTAACCTTTCAGTTTCCAGGTTTATTTCCACTAAAAGTCAGAATCATCTGTGAGTATAGGTAAATTACCTGCTGAGGGTGTAACAGAAGTTCTACTGCTGCAGCAGAATAAAAAAGGTAACTTAAACACTGTCTTTCAGTGTTTAAAAAAGGTAACTTTCATTAACTTACATTTCTGACTCATTTTTGAACTAGCATATAGAGCATATGAAGAAATTATATACCAAGTCAGTCCCTCTGACATCATCTTTAACATTCAGTTTTATTCTTTAACACTTTATTCTGATTCCTCTTGAAATCCATAAAGTGCTCCTCCAGGGTGCCACAGGGGCTGTGATGAAAGCGTCTCCCACCAGGCATGCAACTCACTTACTATTCTTGTCTGTCTGCATCCACCTAGTTAAATGACAACGGCTGCCCTTTCGATAATGCATCAGATTTCTCACCAGGCTCCAATCTGAGAGCGACGTCTGATTCTCTTCTGCACAGCGATAGCTGATCTTTCCGACTGTGTGTGGTAACGGCCCACACCACGATTTTAGCTGGACTTTTTGTACAGGTGCTCCAGCTGGATTTCTGAGTGGTTCCTCGACTCATCTGACTCAGTTAAAGTGTTTCTTTCACTGTATGCGCTGGCAAATCAAGTCTGAGTCCAGCCAATGGCTATTCTTGAGGTACTTAATTTTTCACGTTTCCTCGTACCTTGCTCTGCCAACAAAATGTGTTCCACCTTTGCTTTACCCAGTTGTGACGAGACAGCTGCAGAGTTCTGACATGTTAATTTTAGCCCTGAGCTGACCCCAAACTAATTATCCTTCAACTCTGTAAACACTAGTAGCACCAGTTAACACCAATTAATGACCGCTAATCATTGCCAGATGCTGCTTCTTGAGTACTTTTTCTCCACTTGCACAACAGATTTCACACATGGATGTGGTTTTGAGGTACACAGGCAACTGACAAAGCAGATGTGTGCCTCTTACACAGGTGGTGGCTAAAATTTAAGATTTGCATGCATCTTTCAGGTGAGATTATAGTTTTATAGATCCTTTGGGTGGCGTTACGTAGAAAGCATAGTCCTAGATCCCAGCCCACAGGTCACCACCAACCTGTCTGCGTTTCTAACAGATTTTCCCTGCTCAGTGACACACCCACTGAGGAGCCAACTCTAGTAATTGGCAGCTCCATAGTCAGAAACGTGGCACTAGAGACACCAGCGACCATAGTCAAATGTCTGCCAGGGGCCAGAACGGGCAACATAAATGAGTCAACTCCTACTAATTATTTAAATTTTCACATTCCTCGAAATACTGGGCGAGGAGGAGGAGTAGCAACCATCTTTCAGTCTGATTTATTGATTAGTCCCAGACCAATCAATAGCTACAACTTTTTTGAATATTTAATCCTTAGTTTTCCTCATCCAAATTGCAAAGCACTAAAACCACTTCTGTTTGTTGTTTTGTACCGTCCACCAGGCCCTTACTCTCAATTTTTAGATCAGTTTTCAGACCTTTTTGTCTGATTTAGTGTTAAATACAGATAAAGTTATTATAGTGGGGGATTATAACATTCATGTTGACGCTGAAAGTGATAGCCTAAATATAGCCTTTAATGCTATCTTAGACTCAATTGGCTTTGCTCAAAACATTAACAAATCTACCCACCTTTGTCTTCATTCTCTGTATCTTGTGCTGACATATGGTATTGAGTGTAAAGCCATAACAAATTTTTCTCATAACCCTGTCCTGTCTGGCCATTTTTTAATAACCTTTGAGTTTAATTTAACCAAGTACTCCACACCTGAAAGAAAATGTCATTATAGTAGATCATTATCAGGCGATGCTGTAACAACCTTTAAAGAATCTGTTCCACTTTTGATTTCCTCATTATCACAGAAAAACACAGTGGAGGGCAATAATTTTGTTTCTGCCCCTTCACAAATTGATTCTCTTGTTAGTAGTGTTACTTCATCATTGTGTGGTGCATTAGACAATGCAGCCCCCTTGAAAAAGAAGGTAATTATTCATTGGAGGCTAGCTCCCTGGTTTAATTCAGAGCTACGTACTTTAAAGCACAATGTTAGAAAATTGGAGAGAAAACAGCGCTCTACACACCTAGCGGATTCCTACTTAATCTGGAAAAATAGCCTACTGTTGTATAAAAAGACACTTCACCAAGCTAGAACAGCTTATTTCTCATCATTAATAGAAGAGAACAAGAATAATCCTAGGTTTCTCTTTAGTACAGTTGCTAAACTTACAGAGTCATAGCTCTGTTGACCCATCCATTCCCTTAGCTCTCAGCAGTCATGACTTTATGGGATTCTTCCAAAATAAAATTGATTCTATAAAAAAGAAAATCTTTCACATACTCTCGAAGATGATTACTTCATCCTCAGCAAGTGAGACAACATTGGAAGCAACTGTAGAACCTGATCTGTGTTTGGACTGCTTTGATCCTGTGGAGCTTCCTGAATTATCAGAAATATTAGCTTAATCTAAACCTTCAACTTGTATGTTAGACCCAATCCCAACCAAATTATTTAAGGAAGTGTTCCCTCTGATTACCAGCCCCATTTTAGATATGATTAATCTATCTTTAGTAAATGGATATGTACCACAAGCTTTTAAGATAGCTGTAATTAAACCTTTGGTTAAGAAACCTTCACTTGATCGAGATGACTTAATAAATTACAGACCTATATCCAATCTTCCATTCTTATCTAACATTCTTGAGAAAATAGTTGCTAATCAAATGTGTGAACATTTACACAGCAATGACCTGTTTGAAGAGTTTCAGTCAGGCTTCAGAGCTCATCATAGCACTGAAACAGCTCTGCTGAAAGTCACTAATGATATTCTTATGGCCTCAGATAATGGACTTGTGTCTGTACTTGTCTTGTTAAATCTCAGTGCTGCATTTGATACAGTCGATCATAATATTCTCTTAGAAAGGCTGGAATATGCTGTAGGGATCAGGGGAACAGCGCTAGGCTGGTTTAAATCTTATTTGTCTGACAGATTCCAGTTTGTTCATGTAAATGATAAATCATCTTTAAACTCCAGGGTTAATTGTGGAGTACCACAACGTTCAGTACTTGGGCCAATTCTCTTTAATATATATATGCTTCCAATAGGTAAAATTATCAGGCAGCATAGAATAAATTTTCACTTGTTACGCTGATGATACTCAGCTTTACTTATCCATAAATCCTGATGAGCCCAACCTGTTAGATAGACTACAAGCATGTCTTGAAGACATAAAAACTTGGATGATGTTAAATTTTTTGCTTCTAAATTCAGACAAGACAGAAGTTGTTGTCTTTGGACAAAAAAAAACTGCGTAGTCAATCACTTAACCTGGATGGCATTAAATGGAACTCCGATAATAAAGTAAAAAACCTTGGTGTTATCTTTGATCAGGACATGTCATTTAAATCCCATATTAAACAGGTTTCTAGGATTTCCTTCTTTCATCTCTGGAACATTTCCAAAATTAGAAATATCCTGTCCAGGAGTGACGCTGAAAAACTAGTCCATGCATTTGTTACTTCAAGGCTGGACTATTGTAATTCGTTACTATCAGGATGTCCACAAAATGCAGTTAAAAGCCTTCAGCTGATTCAAATTGCTGCAGCAAGAGTTCTGATGAAAAATAAAAAGAGAGATCATATTTCCCCTATTTTAACTTCCCTTCATTGGCTCCCTATTAAATCCAGAATAGAATTTAAAATTCTGCTCCTCACATATAAAGCCCTTAATGATTTAGCTCCATCATCCATCAGAGATCTGATTGTTCTATATGTTCCTAACAGAGCACTTCGTTCTCAGACTGCAGGTTTACTGGTGGTTCCTAGAGTCTCTAGAAGTAGAATAGGAGGCAGGTCCTTTAGTTATCAGGCTCCTCTCCTGTGGAACCAGCTCCCAGTTTTAGTCCGTGAGGCAGACACCCTGTCTACTTTTAAAGCTAGGCTTAAAACTTTCCTTTTTGATAAAGCTTATAGTTAGAGTGGCTTAGGTTATCCTGAGCTATTTTCCTTATTTTTTACCTCCATCTTCTTCCCTCTCTGTTGGATGGAGTAAGGGGGAGTCAGGTTTAGCCTAAACCGACTCAGTTATGGTTGAGGTGCAAACACACCCTCCATTTCTGCAACCTGTATGACCCCCTCTCTTTTCCAATGGTTAAGGTCAATCTGACAGAGAGAGATATCCCAATCATTGTGGTATTTAGTATAACAATGGCCATCAGTGGGCTCTAGATGGACAAACTGTCTACTTTTAAGCCTAGGCTTAAAACTTTCCTTTTTGATAAAGCTTATAGTTAGAGTGGCTTAGGTTATCTTGAGCTATCTCTGTAGTTATGCTGCTATAGGCTTAGGCTGCTGGGGGACATAATGACCACTTTCACCCTCTTCGCTACATTCTCACACTACTCTCCAATTTTGCATTATTTGCAGTTATTTCAGCTTTTAACTTTATGTTCCTTCTTTTCTCTTCTTAGAAGCTACACCTGGCCTGACTCTGTGTCTACCTGTGACACCTTTCTGGAGAGGGGCATCGTCCAAGCTTCTGCTGGCAACAACTTAATGCTCACCCTCTACAGATGATCCACATGGCCCTGTCTTTCAATGTTTAACCTTTTCTCTCTCCTAGACATGGCAATTGACTGAGCTTTTACTGTGACTAACTTTATGTGCTCTCTTTCAGACTCTAACCTTGAAAACTGGCTCAGACTTTATCTGTTCTTTCTTTCTAGGTGAAACGACTAAAGGAGCTACATCCATTAACATTTACGTTTCCTTCCCATAGAAAGTATTCCTTGATCAGTGCTTCTTTGTTCTCTTTGTGTCTCTGCTCTGTTCTCTCAAACCCCCAGTCGGTCGTGGCAGATGGCCGCTCACACTGAGCCTGGTTCTGGTTCTGCTGGAGGTTTCTACCTGTTAAAAGGGAGTTTTTCCTCTCCACTGTCGCTACATGCTCAGTATGAGGGATTGCTGCAAAGTCAACGCCAGTGACTGTCCACTGTCTCTACATGCTCATCCGGGAGGAGTGAATGCTGCAAGTCACTGACTGGATGCAATCTGCTGGGTTTCCTTAGACAGAAAAACTTGTTATCCAATTTGAATAAATAACTGAATCCGACTGCACTGTTCAATGATTAGGATTAATTGGAATGTATGTACCTGACTTTTGTGAAGTGCCTTGAGACAACATGTGTTGTGAATTGGCGCTATATAAATAAACTGAATTGAATTGAATTGAATATATTTTTAGGATTGTCCAACCTAACAATTGCCAGGTTTGGACCTTACAGACCTAATTGTCATGATTCTCCCATCTTATTAGATTAGGTTCATGGTCATTCTTGTGTTTAGAAATGTATGATACATCTCCTGGACTTCTCTGTATTCCTGCTTGTATGTGTTAACTATCCTCCCTTCTTCTGTTGCTCTGCATTCTCCCTGCTGCCAGCTGGTCCACGTTTCACCCTTTTTGTTCAATGGTTGTTTTCCACACCACCTCTGTATTTATACACTCTGGTTTTCTTTGGTTGCCACTGGATCCTCCTATTTACTACCAGCTCCATGTCAGTTGCCTTGATTTCTCTGTTTACTGTGTTCCCTGTTAGTGCTCCAGTTCTCATTATTAAAATGTTTCTATTCACCATCTGGCTTCTACACCCTTGTCTGCACATTGGACCACCAACAAACCAGCACTTTATGACATTAATTGTAAATATTTTGGTATGCTATCACAATACAGCCAAAAATACATAGACAAAACTGTTGGGTAAATACACACTTTGACCAAATAATTTAGGTTGAAAACTAATCAATCTTATAATGTCAAAATCAGTTTGAAGGATAAATTATTTTCTGGTCCAATGAGCAATCTTCATGGCATAAAAAGAAGCACAGAAACATTTATGTATATATATTTTAGGATTAAGGTGATATATAATCAATCAAAGTTAACTACGCTTCACCTTTGTTTATTCAACTCAGGATTGAATAATCAAAATAACCATGATTGTTTTTTTAAAGGTAGCAATTTTTTATCTAGGATTTGCAATGTAAAGATGCACTTTGGCAAAGGTACCTTCTTATAAGAGAATTGTATAGTACAAATTTGCTTAAACAAAAGAGGGAAAATCAACAAATATATTTACAGAAACTAGCACAAAGTAAATTCCCTGCACCAAAATATCAAAACCTTTTTCTCTTATCATTTTTGACTGCCCCAGCCTTATTGTTATTTGCTGTGTCAGTGTTTGTATTGATTAGTCAAGTGTGTACTGTCATTGCCCTGCCAACTGTACTGTTGCCAAGGGAAAGCGTGAACAAGCCTCTGCCAGCATCAGCCTTCTCAAGCAACATCTGTGCCACATATGCTGCTGATCAATATAAACAAACATGGCCTCTCCGCACCAGGGATAAGGATTGACAGGTATGATTCATCTTCTGTGGGAGGTGCAAGTAATAATAAGCAGAGATAGATATTTTCCTGTTGCGATACAACCACTGGGGTTACTGGGGGTAGGTAGGAGAGATCATTCGCCCCCCGAGGTAACTGGCAGGGTTTCCCCCACATAAACCCCCTCGCAGTTTTGCAGAGGATTAGAGCAGCATGAATCCACCAGGGGTACAATTTGTGGCACTCTGAGCAACTACGATGAACGGGGAGTGGGCACAGATCATTGGTGCTGTGCCAGTCATGCTGCAACAGAGCATATTCAACTGTGACAGTGGGGAAGATATCCAAGTGAAATATTACACTGTTTTTAATAGAGACTTTATAAGCTACACCATCTTATCTCATCAAGAGAGCTGTGCTTGAAGCATCTCAGTTGCAAAATAATGATGAAATTTCCATGCAAGCACCATTGAAGGATTTTGATCATTACAATGTGGTCCTTTGTGGCTGTATGATAGGAATTCAGTGGCTTGTGCAACACGTATACGATTGTCTCAGGGGCACAGCTGAAAACATACGCTGCGGAGGACAATAGCTTGATAGAGTGGGTATGACATCCCCTTGATGAAGAGTAATGGCTTGAAACAATATTTCCCCATGGAGCAGAATTGAAATCTTATATGGTTTCATCGCCAAGCAATTTGAAGATGTCAGATCAGGTTTGTTCCACCAAGCATTGTATGAAGGAGCATAGCACAACTGCATAGGGAACGGATAACATACAGGCAGCAATGGCGCATTTATTGTCTATTTATGATGGACACAAACATGAAATAAATTCAGTAATAAGAATATCTCCACTGTTCATGGGATATCAGTCATTATACTATACTCATTAGGTTAAATGTTGGGGACTTCCATGGTAACAACAGGTACTTTCCTTCTAAAAAGAGAAAAAGGTGCAATATTCTAAATCTGTATATGGCTGATATCCAAAATTGAGTGTCTCAGAAAATTAGAATAATTTTGAAAAAGTTAAATATTGGAAACTCCTGGTGTAAAATACTTACAGAAAAATTAATAGGCAGGCAATGACTGTACATGTGTGCGAAATGGTTATGGGGTTCCTAAAGGGGTCCATGAAATGTTAAAGGGGTGAACTGACTTAGAGCGATTAGGTTGCCTATTTATTTATTGATTTCAATTATTAATTTACTATGACTTGTATAATTAATTAATATTTTACATAACACTGTAACATCACAGTTTTACATAAGGTTGCCATATTTTCACAGTCACAATAGTGACTGTACTATTTCCAATAATTTCAAAGGAGAACATTTTAAAACAGTATATATAAATATTTATATATATATCTATATAGATATATATATAGATATATCTATATATTCTATATATATCTATATATATATACTGCTCAAAACAATAAAGGGAACACTCAAATAACACATCCTAGATCTGAATGAATGAAATATTCTCATTGAATACTTTGTTCTGTACAAAATTGAATGTGCTGACAAGATCACACAAAAATCATCAATGTAAATCAAATTTATTAACCAATGGAGGCCTGGATTTGGAGTCACACACAAAATTCAAGTGGAAAAACACACTACAGGCTGATCCAACTTTGATGTAATGTCCTTAAAACAAGTCAAAATGAGGCTCAGTATTGTGTGTGGCCTCCACGAGTGTGAAAGCAACACCAACATTCAAAAGTGACCAAAACATCAGCCAGAAAGCATAGGTACTGAGAAGTGGTCTGTGGTCCCCACCTGCTGAACCACTCCTTTATTGAGTGTGTCTTGCTAATCACAAAAGATTTCCCCCTGTTGTCTATTTCATTTGAACAACAACATGTGAAATTGATTGTCAATCAGTGGTGCTTCAGTTTGATTTCACAGATGTGTGATTTACCTGGAGTTATATTGTGTTGTTTAATTATATATATATATATATATATATATATATATATATAGTCAGTCAGTCAGTCATTTTCTACCGCTTATTCCATAGTGTATATATATATATATATATATATATATATATATATATATATATATATATATATATATATATACAGTACAGACCAAAAATCTGGACACACCTTCTCATTCAAAGAGTTTTCTTTACTTTCATGACTATGAATATTGTAGCTTCACACTGAAGGCATCAAAACTATGAATTAACACATGTGGAATTATATACTGAACAAAAAAGTGTGAAACAACTGAAAATATGTCTTATATTCTAGGTTTTTCAAAGTAGCCACCTTTTGCTTTGATTACTGCTCCGCACACTCTTGGCATTCTGTTGATGAGCTTCAAGAGGTAGTCGCCTGAAATGGTTTTCCAACAGCCTTGAAGGAGTTCCCAGAGATGCTTAGCACTTGTTGGCCCTTTTGCCTTCACTCTGCGGTCCAGCTCACCCCAAACCATCTCGATTGGGTTCAGGCCCGGTGACTGTGGAGGCCAGGTCATCTGGCGCAGCACCCCATCACTCTCCTTCTTGGTCAAATAGCCCTTACACAGCCTGGAGGTGTGTTTGAGGTCATTGTCCTGTTGAAAAATAAATGATGGTCCAACTAAACGCAAACTGGATGGAATAGCATGCCGCTGCAAGATGCTGTGGTAGCCATGCTGGTTCAGTATGCCTTCAATTTTGAATAAATCCCCAACAGTGTCACCAGCAAAGCACCCCCACTCCATCACACCTCCTCCTCCATGCTTCAGGTGACTACCTCTTGAAGTTCATCAACAGAATGTCAAGAGTGTGCGGAGCAGTAATCAAAGCAAAAGGTGGCTACTTTGAAGAACCTAGAATATAAGACATATTTTCAGTTGTTTCACACTTTTTTGTTCAGTATATAATTCCACATGTGTTAATTTATAGTTTTGATGCCTTCAGTGTGAAGCTACAATATTCATAGTCATGAAAATAAGGACAACTCTTTGAATGAGAAGGTGTGTCCAGACGTTTGGTCTGTACTGTATATATATATATATATATATATATATATATATATATATATATATATATATATATATATACATATATCGCATTATTGATAAAAAAAAGCTTCCAAAAAAAAATGTTTCTCTAAGCTAAAACTTGCAGAATAAATAATGACAGAATGTTTTTAATTAGAGCTAATAATAGTAAGCTATTTAATAATCAGGTTAGATACTTAGATAAGGGTTGATTTAAATCAAGCCCATTGTGTGGTTGAGTCATTAACAAGACCAAGATCTGCTGGAAACAGCCCCAGCACAGGCTGTCAAAAATCCCTACCGACAGTTTCCTGTGGCAGTATTTTTCATTTCACGCATTGCCACACGGCAGCAACTGCAGGGAGTAAAGTGATAAAGAATCCATATACATACTTTTATCAAACGATGGTATCAACCACACAGCAAGCACATTTGGAAAATTTGAAATAAGGAGAAACAAACCCGGAGATGAAATGTACTTGACAGTTTTATTGTTTGTTTCCAAAACCAGCATCAAAACTGAGAATTTATGTGGCTGCAGTCAAGGCTATGGCAACCAGCTTTTCTCACCTTGCGTACTCTCCCACAGCTGTAGACATCAGTTTCTTTCACTTTATTTGCTTGTTAATTATATTTTAATGCAAGTCGCAAAATGTAATTCTGATGCGATGTGGTCTAAGCAATGCATGTGTCAGATAAAAAAGACAACTGAATTATACTGGACCAAAAGTCTTTGCATGTAAAGCCTCCATTACAGCAGCTTCGAATCTATTCCATCATCGAGTTAATGAATGTAATTTGAAGTTCGCTTGATTACAGATATTATAGCTTCCTAAAACACAGGATTTGTCAGAAGAAAACTCAAAATACTAACCACATCATAGCTGAAAATCAAAAGGGCAGAAAGCCTTTTTCAGAAGGTTCCTGCACATAAACAGAATGAAAACATATATCTTCTTTACAGAGAAAACTGCAGATTCCATCCTTTGTGTTTTCAACTGGCATACTGAGAGCAGCTGCCCACACATTTGCTATTGTATCCTGGTCACAGTATTTCCAGAGAAAACTTGTTAAGAGGAAATAAAATATTCTGGTCACTCCTCGCCGGTTTTCTGGTGTCTTTTAGTCCCAGTGTGATGCCATTCATTACTGCCTGGTCAGAGCTCTCACGACTCAAGGTTCTACAAGTAATTCAGGTGACCTTTTTAAATATACAGACTGCTATGTGCCACGCATAAACATTCACAGGCTCAATATGTTCAAACCATCATTCTAAACCTTCATTAAAAGCTAACAAACTACACTCTGCGTGTACGATTTTCCTTTACGTATTCTGTAAATGGAATACTACACTATGACAGAAATCAGCTGTGTCAAAGTGAAAGTCAAAAACTGAAAATACAGACATAGAGACTATAAGTTTAGACACCCGAGAGTGAAGTACTTATTTAGTTGTTATTGCATAGAACTCTAAAGTTCCAGCTGCATATATGATAAAATAAGGAGATCTCTACCTCTTTGTTTTATATGACATTAAATATAAAATACTTAATTTAGTATAAGCATTATTTAGTAGAGAAAGTCTGTTTTTTTACTGTTTGTTACACATTATTTACTGGCCAATACCGATTTCAACATTATTTCTATGATCTGGCATTCCCCTTTTGATTTTGTGCAATTTCAATTTGTTTTTGCGGGACTATAACACATATGGGCAAGATGGCTCACCAACCAGGGTGCCCTTTCATCAGGGGGCGGCACAGGGGAAAAAAAAACCTTCATCTGTAGGTTGTGCCTCAAACCACACCTTTATTCAATTCAATTCAATTCAATTTGAAAATACATTATTAATCCCAAAGGGAAATTAAATGTTGTCATTGCTTTCAGCTAAGCCCAAAACTATTCATATGGTCGGCAGATTTAGATTTTAATCAATCTTCTATTTTGCCAACCTGTTTCTTCTAAATGGAAGTTATATTAACATTTTGAAATGAACCAGCCGGAATCCAGACGTAAAACTGATAGAGCATCTGTGGAGCGAGCTAATGACTAGGGTGATGGTAAGGTGGCCTTTCGACCTCAAAGACTAGGAGTTTATCAGCAAAGAGAGAATTGTTAGATTTTCAGTGGAGACATGACAATAAAGATTTTTTCTTTTGTTATTGAGAAGGGCATAAATAATTTTTGATATGCAATTTTCCATTAAAATGTAATTAAAAACAGGGATTTTTTTTTTTCCAATTGACACTCTTTTCACATTGTTTTAATATTTTTTGAGAGATGACTGTCTTATTTTTTTTATCAGAAAATGTCTTGGTTGAAAATGTATTTAAAGTTAACCAATTTATATGGATTCAAACTGTTAGAAAAAACTGATAGGTATTCTTTTTTAAATGTTTGTATTGATAAAATCCAATTTGTCACAGGAAAGAAGAAAGTTATGTTTGTGAACAGCTGGTAATATTTTCTCAGTAATGACTTCTGCTGTTTCGGAAGTGAACTGCAGCATATGAGAAAATAAACTAAAAAAGACTTTTAGACCTCACCTGTTCAGCTAGGTTTGTTTCCCCCCTGATCATGTGAACCAACTATTATTCTTGACGGTACAACATCTTGTTTGGCATGTGGTTTAAATACCATGCTTATCAAAGTGATATTTTACTCTGTACTATTTAGACTTGCCATTATGAATTTGACATAAATAAGGGATTTCTTTTTTTTTGTTTTTGCCTTTTTTTTTTAAGTTTCTCACCAGATCAGACCAGTTTTTGCATCCAGTAGAAGTCACTGAGTTACAAACTCCCCATTTATGAGCATTTATTAGGACTCCTCGGTAAAAGCTTAACTTCTTTTTTATTATTCATTATCTAGAAAATGCATTTTTCTGCTCACTGTTCAGTCATGGAATGGCCGAGAAGCACATTTGTTGCATGCCAGTTTTTTCATATTTTAGTGAGGCTCACTATAATGGAATTATATTACAAAGCTTTTTTACTTAAAATAAGCTTTGGAAATAATATAATAGTTTTTCTCATTTAGTTGCAAATAATCATTCCCTTATCTTATTCCAATTTATTCTGTCACATCATCTGAAATCAATATGTGTCCTATTTAGCTAAATCAAAACATAATGATTTGGACTGAATTGTGGTGAGTTGAATTATAATGTATTAGCATGTACTCAGAGACAATCCAGAAATACTCCACGCTACATATCAGGTGTAGGAGGAAAGGCTCTGTGCCATAACATTGCCAAGATGTTTTTGAATATTGTATTCATTCAATTCATTTTATATAAATTTTTATAATTAGTATTAATAATTTTTTGGCGGAAAATCCGGGCAGCATTACCAAACCCCAACAAATGTGTTTTTTTCTCATTTTATAGCAACATCTTGGTTTCAGATCTGTTAGTTTGTTTAAATTTTTACTCAGCTACATGCAGTTGGAAAACATTTTTATTGACTGAGGGTGCTAAATAGATATTTGATTAAAACACAAACATGCAAACGCACACTCATGTGCTCTCAAAATGCTCACCCTTGTGTACATGCATGCACAAACACACACAGACACACACACCTTCCTCAAAACCTGGGAGACATCACACATGAAAGGTGCTCGACATCAGAGGGAGTCAATTTGGCCTTGGCTGCGAGGATTGGTCCAATCAACCTCCAACCGTATAATTAGTAATTAGATTGGGATTAGAGTCAACTCTGAGTGGTGGAGCATGGCCAATTCAAATCAGCATATGAAATGTGATTAAATTAATAGGAGAAAAATTGAAATATTAATGTCCTTTTTTTCCTCTGGGTTTCTGTTTGATTGGTTTGAACTTTTGGTTAATTACGGCCTCACATGGAGTAAAAAACTGTTGACTATTTTTTATTAAGTTGGTTCGTCTATCTGTTCTGCAGTGGGCTAAGTGCAAAATGATTTAAATAGATGAAAAACACTGATGGTGTTTAAATAAATCTTCAGACAAACTATTACAATGCTTTAATTTTTCCAAATGCTTTTGCCTTTTGTCATGAAAACAAATGGAAAATATTCAAATAGTTACTTTAACCATGTACCAATGAGTGTAAAAACTGTTGATTGAAAAGTTTTAGCAGAGGTTTAGTAAACCCTCAGATCTTTGTTGTTATTTCATGCACATAAGAAAAAAACAAACTGATAAAATGTTTTAAGTCTCATAAATATTTTTAACACACTCAAATAATGCTTAGAATATCATTGAATTCCCCCTCTAATTTCCCCTCGGGGATCAATAAAGTATCTTTGAATTGAATTGAATTGAATTGAAAATATATTGTATTAATTCCAGTGACATAACTAAAAAGTGAAACTCATATATAGTATAGGACTGGACTTTATAACATACACAATGAGATATTTCTAGCCTTTCTAATATTTTTTTATTTGGCTTATAGCTAAACCTAAAATGTCAGCCTAATAAAAAGTGAAGCACTGACTCCATTCATAGTCTGCTTCTTGTTTCACAATTGTCTTAAGGCTAAAGTAATCCCTGCTGTTTGTGCACCTTTTTTAACTCATTGTTTCCTTCTAGTCAACTTCCCATTAATATCCTTGGATACCTCACTCAGTGAACACCGTAACTTCTTAAGCTGTTCACACCTTAAGAAGTTTGATTTTAAGCCTTTAAGAATTTCTGTCTTTTAACCTTATGAGTTCAGGGTCATTGAATGAGAGGCATGGTACACCCTGAACCGGTCCATGAAGTGGGGAACAAAACATGCATGGACAGATTCAAACCCAATGGCAATTCAGAGATGGCAGTTAAACTAACAGGCATGTTTTAGTCTGCAGGAGGTTTCTGGGCAGAACCCATGCATACAGGAAACAGACATGCAAACTTCACACAGTAAGGCACAAGTGATTCATACTGAGGATTGTCTCACTGTAAGACAACAGTATTAATAACATCCGCCACCATGCAGCCCAACAGTTGTATACAATAAATAGGAACATGTATGTAGGAAGCAGCTCTGTACCCCTGGAGTCACTAAGGGTCTGTCCTTCTCTAAGACTTTCAAACTGGCCATTTCCTTAAGTTTTTACAGCATGAAGCATCTCTGACAGCCTTTCTCTAATGGCCATGGAAACAAGACAAGGTGAACCCTGTAGAAATACACACATGACTGGGCCCCTTTTGATTTAAACTCTTCTAGTTTTAGATATTTTACAATCAGCTCCCTTTCACATATCCCGTAACCACTTCGTCAAGAAAGTGACCATTTATGTCAAAAGCTTCCTGCATGATTAGTGCTTTGGCATTAAAAGGATTAATTCTTAACAATAAGCCTGTCACTGTGATGTAGATTTTTTTTAAAGATTTAATAAGCATGGTGATCAAAGGGGTTCTTGGGAGAACTTGACAACCATTCATTTAGAATGGGCAGGTATTTTTCCTTACCTATTAAGACCTAATTTAAAATTTGTCCAATTTCCATTATTTAAACTTCAATGTTCAGTTCAGCAAAGAATAATGCATTTGAGACGGTTCTTTTAAGCCTCCTTTATAACAGATGGGCCTGCACTCCCTAAACTAAAAAACGCTTAATTATTTATCATAAAAATTCTTGTTCTGCAGCATTTGAATGTAAACTTTAGTGAAACATGCTAGTGTGAGCTTTTAAACAGTATGAAAAATTTAGATCCCACAAGCCATTTTCTGTATGAAGGCAATAAAGTTAAATATTGACGAGAAAGCAAAGCTCTGTTGTAATATGTGCTGCTGGGGTGTTTGGTTGTGACAGATTTCAGCAACAAACAGCCAGGTGTGTTTTACAGAAATCAACAACCACAAGGTAATCCTTTGCTGGTGGGAAAAGAGAGGAATAATTACTTATTGATTTTTAGAGTTATAATGTTATCTAACTTTGATTTGTTGTTTTAATTTTAGTTAATAGACCTAAGCAAAAATATATTGCTTATATAAATATTGCACGGAATATTATGACTTTTTGCTATTCTGATTTTTATAGAGTAGCACAGGCAGAGCAAGCTGATGTCAGCTAGTTAATTAATCAAGCTTAAGTAGTGAGTGGTGTCCCTTTAGTACCATTAATATAATTTTTTTCAAATGGAAAAATGTGCAAACGTGTATTTGTCATTCTTGTTAACAAGAAAAGAGTGTGCTAGGTTTCTCTCAGCCAGCTGACTGGTAGTGTGAATGTGCAGCAACATGTGTGTGTGTGGGGGGGGGGGGGGGGGGGGGGGGGGGGGCATGCGTTACTCTATGCAGATCATCTCTCTCATTTCTTCATGTTTCAAGGAGTCCAACTTCCTTGAAATTTTTTAAGTTGTTTTAACGTATGATTTAAAATGTGCGCAGTACTGCACATCTTTTTAGAACTATTCAGCTCCAGAGTCAACTATACTGGTAATTCCCAATGGTGCAAGTGCACATAGTGTGGATGTAATTTTCTTTTGTCCTGTAAACATGAGATAATTCATCTTTAGTTGTATAGATGGTCTTATAGAGTGTTTAGGAGTGTCCTTGTCCGCATAGCCCTGGTAAATCTTCTGCACCTTCAGATCCATCTACATCTTCAATTGAAGTGTCCCATACCTCATGAAACCGGACCTGTTTAAGTGGTACATGACAAAGCCTGTAGCTCAAATAACCATTTGTCAGATAGTTAAGGTACAGTATGTACTGGGGCCACAAACCACCAGGAAACAGATATTCAGCATATGTTTTGTTTCACTTCTCCTTTATCATGGGTTGTAAATGTAAAATCAATTCGAATTTAGCAGTGTCTAGTAGCATTTAGCAGTAACTAGACTGCCTGGCCAAATAAAAAGTCGGCAACAAAAAAAAAGGTCACGGTCGTTAGATTGCCTTTAGCTTTGATTGTGGCACGCATTCGCTGTGGAATTGTTTCGATAAGCTTCTGCAATGTCACAAGACTTACTTCCACTCAGCGCTGCATTAATTTTTCACCAAGATCTTGCATTGATGATGGTAGAGTCTCACTGCTGTGCAAAGCCTTTTCCAGCACATCCCAAAGATTCTCAGTGGGGTTAAGGTCTGGACTCTTTGGTGGCCAATCCATGTGTGAGAATGATGTCTCATGCTCCCTGAACCACTCTTTCACAATCCGAACCCGATGAATCCTGGCATTGTCATCTTGGAATATGCCCGTGCCATCAGGGAGGAAAATATCCATTGATGGAATAACCTGGTCATTCAGTATATTCAGCAGACCTCATTCTTTGAACACATACTGTTGCTGAACCCAGACCTGACCAACTGCAGCAACTCCAGATCATAGCACTGCCCCTACAGGCTTGTACAGTAGGTACTAGGCATGATGGGTGCATCACTTCACCTGCTTCTCTTCTTACCCTGATGCGCCCATCGCTCTGGAACCGGGTAAATCTTGACTCATCAGACCATATGACCTTCTTTCATTGCTCCAGAGTCCAATCTTTATGCTCCCTAGCAAATTGAAGCCTTTTTTCTGGTTACCCTCACTGATTAGTGGTTTTCTTAAGGCTACACAGCTGTTCAGTCCCAATCCTTTGAATTCCCTTCGCATTGTGCGTTTGGAAATGATCTTACTTTCACTATTAAACATAGCCCAGAGTTCTACTGTTGTTTTTCTTTAATTTGATTCCACCAAACGTTTAAATGATCGCCAATCACAATCATTCAGGATTTTTTTCCGGCCACAGTTCTTCCTCGAAGACGATGGGTGTCCACTATCCTTCCACTTTTTAATAAGGCGTTGGAGAGTTCTTAACCCAGGTTTGGTAGTTTCTGCAACCTCCTTAGATGTTTTCTCTGCTTGATGCATGCCAATGATTTGACCCTTCAGACTGACATCTTTTCCACGACCATGGGATGTGTCTTTCGACATGGTTGTTTAAGAAATGAGAAGCAACTCATTGCAGCAGTTGGGGTTAAATAACTTGTTGCCAGCTGAAACATAATCGCCCATGCAGTAATTACCCAATGGGAGGCTCGTACCCATTTGCTTAGTTAAATCCAGGTGGCGACACCTTTTTTGGCCAGGCAGTGTATTTTTATTAGTAAAGTAAAGTGTACTCACATTGAAAGACACAAGGCAGAGACCAACAACAAAAATGAGGAAGAGCTCTTTCATGGGTCTTTCTATAGGTTATAATGCACAACAAGGCAATGCTGAGCATGCTGTTGCCTCTCTGTGGAGTGGAGGAAAGGTGAAACTCAAGAGTAGTTTCTTATAGATATTTCCTATTTATTACATAATGACACATTTCCCATGGTAGTCATTTGTTTATGCAAGGTCAATCATTCTACTTGTTTACTTTGGATTTTTAATTGATTGCTATGTATAAAGTTGCATGCCATTTTCAGAATAACATAAAATACAAATGTCTGATTAGTCAATTACAGTATGAGAGCATTTAAGTTGCTTTTATTTACAATAATAAGAGCACTTGTGGCAGCATATGCATTGAACACTCTGTTGAAAAGGAGTGATTCTTGGCATAGGCATTTATTATGTTTTATTAATGAAGATGCTTGTATTGCAAAAGGAGGGGTAGAAAAACTTGCACGCACTGCTTGGGGGATGTGATTGCTCAGAACATTAAAATGTATGATCCAAGGGAGTTAGTGGAATGGTTATCTATGTGGAGAAAGCAAAGATGAATAAATATTGAAACACCTTTATGAAATATTAACACAAACACAAACAATGAAAGTAACTGAGGGATTTAGGAGTGGCAAAAAAGCCCACAGGGGATACATTTTCAAATGCAGCAAGCTGGGTACAGTCTTTCAGACATCTTTCACTGTGGGGGGGGGGGGGGGGGAATAATTTTATGAAGCATTTCAGATGTACTGCTTCACACCCTAAAAAAAATTCTTTGACATCGCATGTTTCCCCTCAGAGAATCTTCTGTTTTTAATACATGTTTTGGAGGCAGAAAGGGGGGAAGCGAAGCTGTGTATAGAGTATAGACTTTTTAAAAGTTTTATTTATGGTGGGTGTAACTTTTGATGCAATATTTATTCAAAAGAGCTTGTAATAAAGATGAGTATTTTTCTCCTAGTGGGACAGATTTGTCATGTGATTTGATGTTGTGATTTGGTAGGCATCTTATCTTTTTCTGCTGTAAAAATTATGAAGTGCTTGTTTGAAGATCATCACATTAAAGCAATCACAGTTAGGAATGACAGCAACTTAGCCACCAACTGTTAAGCAACGTAAAATCATGGGGTCAGCTGATGCTGATTTGAATAATGTGCAGAGGTCATCAACCGTCTGATGCAAAGCATCAAATGCAGAGTTGTGAAACACAGCACAACACAAAACTCTAGATCAGTCGAGAACCCCTGTAGTAACACATCATGCCTCTCAATTCAATGGGCGGGTATGGGTTTCAAAGTTATCAAACAAACAACCCTTGCCTGACTGTGTTGTGTCAAATGTTAAGTTTGGTGCAGAGGCGATGATGGTGTGGATCTGTTTTTTTAGGAGCTGGGTGTAACCCTTAGTTTCAGTGAAACCAACTCTTAATGCTTCAGCATACTAAGACATTTTTAACTAGGTTTGGGGATTGTCCCTTCCTGTTCCTACACGTGCACCAAAGAAGATCCATAAAGACATGAATGAGTGAGTTTGGATGAAAGAAACTAACTAGCCTACCCTTCCCAGCAGAGGATGTTCTTCCTGCGGCAGCTGAAGAAATTCAACCTGCCAAAGACTATGATGGTGCACTTCTACACAGCCATCATTGAGTCCATCCTCACCTCCTCCATCACCATCTGGTACGCCGCTGCTACAGCCAAGGATAAGGGCAGGCTGCAGCGTGTCATTCGGTCTGCTGAGAAGGTGATTGGCTGCAGTCTACTGTCGCTCCAGGAACTGTACACCTCCAGGACCCTGAAGCGGGCAGAGAAGATTCTGGCTGATCCCTCCCACCCCGGTCACAGACTCTTTGAGACTCTCCCCTCTGGCAGGAGGCTGCGGTCCATCCGGACCAAAACCTCACGCCACAAGAACAGTTTTTTCCCATCTGCCACCAGCCTGGTTAACAAAGCCCGGAAACCACCCTGACATTCCCCCTTTCCCCCACACCCCCCCTTTTTTTGCTGACAGGACACCTGTAACCTGTAACTCTATGCGTTACATTAACGCTCAGCTTGGACTCCTGCTTACTTGCACTGCTTTACTTGCACAATGATCACCTGCACTGTTGTATTGCTCTTGCATCTTATACTGCTCTATATTTACTCTCACTCACTTAAAACTGTGCACTTATATTTATATTATATTGTAGATATGTTTGTACTGTTTAACTTGTACTGTATTGCACCGACTACGCCAAAACAAATTCCTTGTATGTCCAAAAACGTACTTGGCAATAAAGCTTTTCTGATTCTGATTCTGATTCTGATTCTTTGGGGATGAATTAGAGAGGTTATGTGAGCCAGGGCTTCTCATCCAACACCAATGTCAGACCTCTCAAGTGTACTTCTGGAAGAATGATCACTTTTCCATAAACACAATCCTAAACCTCCGTAGAAGAAGAAGCTACTATAGCTGCAAAGTTTGGGCCAACAATATATTAAACCCTGTGGATTGAGAATTGGTTGTCACTAGTTCATACTGTATCTGTAGACATGCGAATACTTTTAGCAGTATAGTGTATTTCTAGTGAAGATCAGGAAAACAGATTACTCATAAGAAGTCTTCTTGGCACTTAATTTATTTAAGGTTCTGCCAGAATGTATTATTTTACATTGGTTCAGGTGTTGGGTAAATGAGATCTTGTGTTTTTAAAAAAGTTCTTTTGGAACCCTCACATTACTACAATATGGGAACCATTAACCAGTTTTGTCTTATGGAAACATCAACACCGAAACATAAAACACACAGCTTCAGTATTCAAGAGATTGGGCGCGGTACAGGCAGGCCAGGAACAGACTAACAAAAGAGATCAAAGCAGCTAAGAGAAGCTACAGTGAGAAGCTTAAGAATAGCCTTTCTACTGGTGACACTTCAGCTGTATGGACTGGTCTGAGAAACCTGACTGCCTACAAGAGCCCCTCCACCCATCCTGAACAGAGACGTCTCCTGGCCAACCGTCTGAATGGCTTCTACTGCAGACATGACAAGAAGCCATTCACACCTCAAATCATCCCCTCTACATCCCATTCAGGAACAAATTCCTCCCATAAAGCAACCAACCCCCCACCATCAGATCCTCTGCCTGCACTAAAGATCTCCGAGGAAGAGGTAAACAGGCTCTTTCAGCGCATGAAAACAAAGAAAGCTGGAGGACCTGATAACGTCTCCCCATCATGTCTGAAAGCCTGCGCACATCAACTTGCTCCGATCTTCACAAGGATCTTCAACAAGTCACTGGAGAAATGTGAGGTCCCCTCCTGCCTCAAACTATCCACCATCATCCCGGTTCCCAAGAAACCCACCATCGTAGGATTAAATGACTACAGGCCTGTAGCCCTGACGTCTGTGGTCATGAAATCCTTTGTGCGGCTGGTGTTGAAGCACCTGAAAGACATCACAGGCCCCCTGCTGGACCCCCTGCAATTTGCTTAGCGAGCAAACAGGTCGGCAGATGATGCTGTTAACTTAGGTCTACACTTCATCCTGCAACACCTCGACCACCCAGGGACGTACGCCAGGATCCTGTTTGTAGACTTCAGCTCGGCCTTCAACACCATCATACCAGACATCCTCCACCAGAAGCTCACACAGCTCAACGTCCCAGCCTCCACCTGTCAGTGGATCAACAGCTTCCTGACAGACCGACAGCAGCAGGTGAGACTGGGGAGCATCTTCTCCCGATCCAGATCAATAAGTACTGGTGCCCCCCAGGGGTGTGTTCTATCCCCACTCCTCTTCTCCCTCTACACAAATGACTGCACCTCATCGGACTCGTCCGTGAAACTCCTTAAGTTTGCAGACGACACCACTGTCATTGGACTGATCCAGGACGGTGATGAGTCTGCATACAGACAGCAGGTGGATCGGCTGGTACACTGGTGCGGTCAGAACTACTTTGAACTGAACCCACTCAAGACTGTGGAAATGGTGGTGGACATTTGGAGAACACCACCCCTATACACCCCCCTCACCATCCTCAACAACACTGTACCGGCCGTGGACCACTTCAGGTTCTTAGGAACCACCATCTCTGAGGACCTGAGATGGTCTTCGCACATAGACACTGTTCGAAAGAAGGCCCAGCAGAGACTGTACTTCCTGAGGCAACTCAAGAAGTTCAACCTTCCACAGGAGCTGTTGGTCATCTTCTACACTGCCATCATTCAGTCTGTCCTGTCTTCATCCATCTCAGTGTGGTTTGGCTCATCCACAAAACAGGACAGGTCCAGACTGCAACGAATAATCAGGAATGCAGAGAGAATAATCAGAGCTGACCTTCCCTCCATCCAGGACTTATACAGGTCTAGGGTCAAGAAAAGAGCTGCTAAAATCTCTGCAGACCCCACACACCCTGCACATAAACTGTTTAGAGTTTTACCTTCAGGCCGCCGCTACAGAGCACTGTTTACTAAAACCAGCCGCCACAGAGTCAGTTTCTTCCCCCAGGCTGTTTCTCTGATGAACATTCAATAGAGTACAGAACAACAGCATACAGATGTTGCAAATGCACCTTTTCTATTAGATATGTGTATATTTTACATTGTAAATTGTAAATTTGTATATTCTGTAATGCAGAATATTGCATTGTACATTGTATATTGTACATTGTAAATTGTAAATTTGTATATTCTGTAATGCAAAAACAGAACAAAAGAGCAAAGTGTACCGGAGTCAAATTCCTTGTTTGTATGCACGAACTTGGCAATAAAGCTGATTCTGATTCTGATTCTGAGTTTCTCTTTGTTCTTTAAAAAATTGCCACACGTGAAGACAAGAACTTTCACTAATGTGGCATACCTACATCCACCCCTTTTGCTAGTAACGTCACAACCCTTAGGTGATCTGAATGGATAGATAGATATATGTTCCTATGCCTCATGTGTAGGAGTCTCCAGCTGCATGTCTCCGTCTGCCTTCCCTGTAGACATGCTGCCATTCATCGCCTCATTACCATGGAGGAGAGGAGCCGAAGATGGGTGAAGGTAGGCTGCACAGACTGCAATCAGCTCCCTGTTGCTGTTTTTCACGCACCACATATCACATCTTCGTTTCTCCATGCTCCAAGGCCCCCAGTCATAAAAGTTTCCATAAGCTGACAAGTTAAAAAAAAACTTTCAGGAGGGAGGTGTGAATCATGAGCTTGAAACAAACGTTAAAAGACATACTATTAACTTTAAGTTAATATCCTGATGCTGTTTGTGTTAAAGGCTCCAATAATATAATTTGTTAGGCTATGTTCTATCCAGATAAATTTATATGTATCTACAGTTCTACGGTTTTCAACAATAAACAGTAGTATGTTGTTTAATTACACTTTGACAAGTGGGTTTTAAAGCTTACCAGCTAACCATATAATGCAACAAGATAGATTTTCATATGGCTGTACTGCCTGTTTCAGCACTATTTAAAGTTTGGCCATAAATTAAGACCTAATGCATTATTCATGACAACACTTTCACTGTCTCCAGAGGGAGGGGGCTGGGTTGTTACGTGAATTGAGGATCACTCTCTTCTGCTCATTCTTTTTCTATCCATCCTAGTTTCCTTGACAGCTGTCTACATTATCTCACTAATGGTCTGAATCAATGTTGCTCTTTAGCCTCACACATGTCAAAGCCACAAAATCATACACGTTGCTTATACAAAGTCATCAGCATATTAATGGCTCAGGCCTTTCTGTAAGGCTATAAGGCCAAAATCCTATTAGGTTTTACTCCTATCTCTACTCTTATTCCTATAATCCTATATTCAGAGTTACTGACAGTAGTTTTTAAAATGTTTCATTGCACAATAACAGTACCACTTCAAGAAGCTGTTGTGTCATCATTTGTCAGTGGCATAATATCAACATGCTAATATCATATGTCAATCTATTGTCTACATCTTATATTATCCATGCAGGGTCATGGGGGGGCTTGTGTCTATCTCAATAAATCAATGGTACACCCTGGACAGGTTCCCAGTCCATCACAGCCCAACAAAGAAATATTCAGAACGAACACCTAGCACATACATACACGCACTCATGCCTGAGGGCAATTTAGAGAGAACAGTTAAACTAAGTCATATTTTTGAACTGTGAGTCTAAGTCAGAGTAGCCAGAGTAGCAACAGCCCTAAAAACCATGTAACCATGTGCAACTTAATGTCCAAATATCATATAAAAATATAAAGCTTTCAGCTTACATTGCATTTCATGTGGTTTTTACATTATATTTCAATACTTGCTAAGTGTAATTAGTAACAATGCCTTACATAATGCATTTGTACATCAAATTATAGATTACAGTTTTTAATGAGAAAAATATGTGTAATGGGAAGTTACTTTGCTATTTCTGTTTACATTATAGTAAGAGATTATTATTGTCAGAGTAAACATTTTACTTCTATGGTAAAGATGGTAAAGGGTTTTGTACTAGAAATGCATACTAAAATTTCCATGACTGGCCAGTGGGTGGTTATAATGACATTCACACATAGTAACGACACAATATATAAAAACTAAAATCTAGAACCTTTGACATGCAGAAACAACAGAAGTCGCGCTTTACAGTACACGGGAACTTCACATTAGCTTGAAAGAACTCCTCGGACAACTGGTTTTATGCAGTCAAGCCAACTAGTTGTGAGAGATAAAATGAAAGACAGCATGCAATTGAAAGACCTGCACAATGTGTAGAAAAACCACAACAATTTTCTCACTGGAGATCTAAAGACAGCAAACCAGGAGTTATTTGGTGTTCTCTCAGTGGGAGGTACTGGTTCAGAGTGGACAGTGCCAGACCAAATGCTACATTCTGTCAATGCTGAAAGGTGGAGTAAAGTGTTGACAGCAATTTCACCACAGGGAAAGAGCACACACACAGAGCACCCCAGGCTGCTTGGCCTATACTCAGTGACATAAATTGAGATGCTGTTTTAGAACACAAACAAACCTTGCTGTGAGTAAGGCAGCTCAGATACTAGAAGAGAGAGAACAACTGAGGGGTAAAATAATCTTATTTTAAGCTTTATTTACAGTGACATTAGGAAAGAGAATAATGTAATGTTCCAGTAGCAATGTGGTTGTAATCTTCTCGTGTTGAATTCATGCTGAACTACCAGTTTAATCTGGATCAGGTCCCACCTACTGGCACTGATTTTGTGACTGCACTGAACGTGTGCTCCTGTTCTGAGGGTGGCGCCAACAAAGACACAGCAGATAAACCAAACGTCAGGACAGAGGAAGAATAACAAATAACAGTTTGAGGAGGTCTGCTGAGATTCTTTGCTCATTTAGATAATAAATCTCTCAACTGGCAACCAGTACACAAAACTGCATTAATATCCTCAGGAGAAATCACTTTATTTGTCAGCTTAAAAAAATAGTATAATTCTCTGTGGAATGCTATGGTTTAAATGAGATACAATTGGTATGAATTAGTATGTATAAGGAGGCGTGTGTTAACCTACACCCAAAAACCTATGTGCATCGTAAAAGTAACATGAGATTGAAGCCACTGGGAAAGAAATCCTGGTGGAAGCAGCATGATGATGTAGGGATACTTTTGTTTAAACATGGACAGGAAAGGTGGTCAGAGTTGATGGGAAGATGGATGGAGCTGAATACAGGGCGATATAGGAAGAAAACCTGTTACAAAAGACCTAAGCTAGGTTAGGGTGGAGGTTCACCTTCCAGCAAACAATAGTAAACATACAGACAGGGCTAAAATAAAATGGTTCATATCTCGTGGGGGACTGAATATAAGTGCACAGTGAATTTTTCAGATTTTTTTTCATAAAAAACAAAAACGACAGGGCTGCACGGTCGCGCAGTTGGTAGCACTGTTGCCTTGCAGCAAGAAGGTCCTGGGTTCATCTCCTGGCCGGGGGTCTTTCTGCATGAAGTTTTAATGTTGTCCCCGTGCATGCATGGGTTCTCTTAGGGTACTCCGGCTTCCTCCCACAGTCCAAAAACATCACTGTTAGGTTAACTGGTTTCTCTACATTGCCCTTAGGTATGAATGAGTGTGTGCGTGGTTGTCTGTCCTGTGTGTCTGTGTTGCCCTGCGATGGAATGGCGACCTGTCCAGGGTGTACCTCGCCTCCTGCCCATAGACTGCTAGAGATAGGCACCAGCTTCCTCACGACCCACTACGGAAGAAGCAGTAGAAAATGACTGACTGACAAAAACAACAAAATTAAAGCCATGTATCACTTTCTTTCTGTTTTATAATTGTATACTACTCTGTGTTGGTCTGTGACACAGAATTCCAGTAAATACATTAAAGTTTGAGGCTAAAACACAATGACAAAAATGAAAAAATATGAAAAGGTTCAATGGGACTAAATAATTTTGAAATGCCTTTTGGCAGACCTTTGCTGAAATAACCTCTCCTAAAAGCAATGTTTGAATTGCAGGACATATATGTTGTCCTTGGCATTCTACATTCAGCGACATATTTCCCTTCACAGATCTGCAAAGAAATAATTAAATTTAATTTTCTTTAGAAATAGAGCTAACCTCAGATCAAAAAGTTTTTTGGAATTCTGCTTGTATTTTTTCATTGTGTGGTAGGATTTTAACTGCTGGTGGAGCGGGACTGATCAGAAATCTACACTAAGAAAACTGATTTTTTTCCAAACATTTACATTAAGCATAATTATGGTCCAAATGCAGGAATAGGAAATGCAATTTTCAAGAGAAAAAGAAATGTTCCAGGTGTTTCCAGTGTGATTACAATTAAGAATCTGAACAGAAAATGCATTTTCATTATACAGTCAAACACTGCCAGCTTTAATCAGACACTTTTTTTTCTAAAGCTATGAACACTTAAAACTTATTACAGGAATTCACTGAATGAAAAAATGATGAATCGCAGCCTATCTAATGGGCCACAAGATTCCCGCACTCTATCTCACAGTGCACATACTTTCCAGAGAAAAAGTATTTTTTTTCAATCCAATCCATCTCGCTTATGCAAATGGCTGCCTTAATTTGGTTGTGACCAGAGTCATATGGGAGATAGAAGAAAGTACAGTCTTGTTTACCTTAATGAGCAATGTTTTCAGCCCGGTTAACCCACTCGAAGGCTCATTTAGTCGTACCACAGGCAGGACTGAAACAACTAATAGAACTTGAGTTTGAAGACAGTAATAAGAACATATCTTGTGCTTTATGACTGGTGACTACAAATGGTACTAAAACACTTGGAACTGTTTACATTATCGACCCTCTGTATGTAGTCAATTAAAACTTAAGGGATACATTTTATTAAACTAAGTTGTACAAAAACAAAACGCACTGCATAAGGCAGTTTGTTGTCGCTGCAGCATAATACATCTTATACGGTACTACTCACATGCAAAGTAACATATAAGGTAATGCGACCCCACTGTGACATAACCATTGAGATGTGAACAATTCCTCTGTAGAAAGCAACAATAACGATCTAAAGTGGCACTGAGAAGAAAGGGCCGAGGTATAATAATTACAGCTGCCACTGACCCTTCTGTTATAGCTGAGCACAGTGAGAGAGCACAGGAGAATAATTGTTGCCAGCTGAATCCAGTCATTTCATGGGGAACGTCCACTCGCTGTGGTACACAGGTCTCCTTTCTTATTCCTTCTCACCACTGCGAGCCTTTGTGAAAAACACACGATTAATTGTTCCTTTTTAGGACTCTGACATTTCCTCTCTGGGCCACTTGTCAGGGATTTTACCCTTTGCCAGTGGTAAAATATGTGCAAATACACATGTAAAGCATGTCACTGACATTTTTATTTAAGGGAAAAAATGCTGCTGTGTGTGCCAGCCGTTTATTGTACAACATTTCCACTGTGTGTTGATTGGAATAAGGTTGTAATAAAATTACATGAGCAGGTGACTCAGTATAGAATTTTAGGAATAGTTTGTATTTATTTGAAGTGATCGTGATGTAAAAAAGTATTTGCTCACTTACATATTCTTGTTTTTGCATTCCTGTCACAATTTGAAATGATGAATTCATTTATTTAGTAAAAAAGTAACCCAAACTAACTTGGTTCTATATAATAAAGGTAATTGCCCCTAAATCTAATACCTGATTTTGTCACTCCCATCAACCTTAACTGGCAGTGAGTCTTTTACAATGCTGAGGAGGAATTCTGTTTGTTGTAATTCAACCACACTGGGGGTTTTTGAGCATGAATGGTCAGTTAAAGCTTATACAGTACCACAGCAATTTAATCAGATTCTAGTCTGAACTTGAACTAGCCCACTCCTAAACCTACATTTGGTTTTGTTTGAGGCATTTAGAGGTGGACTTTGGATTATTTTCCAGCTGCATAATTTAAATGTTCTTGACCTTAAGGTCAGAGGCTCAAAGCTAGATATTCAGGATATTCAGGTAGATTCAGGATCATTTGAATAATATAATGTCATATAATGTTTGTGGTATAACAAATTTAACATTTTAAAACCTTGGTATACATTAAAGAAACCCGCCCTCATGACTATTGTGAAAGTGTAGACACTTATATACCGGCTACTGTAATTGTGAATCCCATAGAGGGTGGTTTTTACTTGCTAAAATCAGCCATTTTATCCTCTAATTGTCACATAAATAGAAATTCATACTTAATAACAAAAACATGTATTTTTTGAATAGTTTCAAGATATAAAATATTCAGGCTGATCCTAAGCTCTACAGTGAAAGTGTCAGATGAAACATAAATGCCATTGAACAATTTTTGCAGTACCAATGCCTCTGCATGTGCAACCCTTAACCTTTAACACCACCATCACACCACTCTTCCCTCTCTTTTTTTCTCATCAGTAAAGCCTGAGAGTCGAGTCACACTAGCACGCTCGACTGGGTCCTGCGAAAAGATGTTAGTGTGAAAGGCAGCCCGAGGGACACAGTGCAGACCTGTGTGTGTGTGTGTGTGTGTGTGTGTGTGTGTGTGTGTGTGTGTGTGTGTGTGTGAGAAAGAGAGAGAGAGAGAGAACAGGTAAGTGGACATCCAGGTTATCGGCTTGTAGCAATGCCACTGCATCATTACCTGTGCACTTTGATGGGTGTGACATTCAGCTCACGCAGCTCTCTGGTCATCCAGTAATTTTTTTTCCACACGCATAAACCTGCAGGGTAGCATGAAAACTGTCACCTTGTCTGACTTCTGTTGGTCTCACAGACAAATACAGACTTTATTTCACTGCACCAGACATAGAAAAATATATCTTAAGACTCAATTTTAAAACACTGCGCAAAAAAAAGCACAGGAAATAAACATACAGTTTGGTTCTATGGCTCTATTTAAACCTGCAAAAGTAGAAATGTAAAAAGAAAGTACACCTTTTGTCAGCTTTTGGTTAGTGGGGATTTGATGTTATAAATGTATTTATCAGGTGTTAAGGTTGTACCAATCGTAAGTGCAGAAAAAACAGATTTATTATGACACAATCATGAAGCCAAAACCAAGTTTTCCTCAAAACCCCTAGATGGTTACAAACAGGTAATCTGTTCTTACCATGTCTATCCACTCTACTAAGAACTGTATTAGAAGAAGATAAAAGAGGTTTGAAAATATCTTTTCCAGCCTTCCTGCTGTGAGTAATCATTAATTAGAAAAGAAGCAGAGATATTATGTCACTATTTTAAGAGTTGGGTCACAGTAAAACCGGCTTTTACTGTTATTTTAAGAAAAACACAAAATGATTACACAGTTGAAATTTAATACATTCTTTATTTAGCATGGTTTGCTAGCATTGCTAAAACAGCACTCTCTGTGTGTATTCCCAAAAAAATGTGCATCGTTCCCTGACTTACTGAGATTTTCAAAGACCACCAAAATTGTTTTTGTGACAGATCAAAAGGATAAAACAAAGAAACTTTGTTATACTCCATTAGCCTTCCCCACAGATGCTTAAACAAGCTGGCTAGACTAAAATAGATAACATACCAAACTCACATTACATATCATTCATCCTATATAAAACAAAATGTCACAATTTCTTAGTTGTTCTTGCTATTTCACTGTAAAATTGTAATTTAGCTGGACAAATTTCACCTTTAAAACTAAAATAAAATTGTACATTTCATGCATGTGACTCCGAGACTTAGTACGGATTAGTCTGAAGAGCAGACTTTTGCTTAGTATTGTTAATACGCTCAAAGTTTGGGCTCTTGTCGGTGTTCTTAATCACATTTGTTCTCCGGGCAGTTTTACTTGTATTCTGCACAGCTGCAGAAACCCACACCGAAACATGTGTTGAGAGCCCCGGTAGTTTTCTATATAATTTGACAACAAAAACAAATGGAAGCAGGTCATGAACAATACTAAGGCAGCAGGGACTGACCGCATGTAATTTTGAAGTACTAACTTTATATTGTGGCAAAACCTCCGAGATCAACGACCACAACTGCCAAATATGAGAACCAGCTAGCCCTACCATGACTGAACATGAAACATGATCTACAGTATGTTTTTATTTACAACATAAAGAACAAGGTTTTCTGTAGCAGACGTGGCACCCAATTCAGTTTTGCACAAGTCACCCAATCATATTTTTCTCTGTTTATGTACTTTGTAGAGTGCTTAATTTTAATTTATATGTCATCTATATGACTGCTACATTTAAGTTAATTCAATTCAATTCATTTCAGTTTATTTATATAGCGGCAATTCACAACACATGTTGTCTCAAGGCACTTCACAACAGTCAGGTACATACATTCCAAATAATCCTAACCATTGAACAGTGCAGTCAGAGTTAGTTATTTATTCAAATTGGATAAAACGTTTTTTCTATCTAAAGAAACCCAGCAGATTGCATCGAGACAGTGACTTGCCGCATTCAATCCTCCTGGATGAGCATGTAGAGACAGTGGACAGTCACTGGCATTGACTTTGCAGCAATCCCTCATACTGAGCATGCATGGAGCAACAGTGGAGAGGAAAAACTCCCTTTTAACAGGAAGAAACCTCCAGCAGAACCAGGCTCAGTGTGAACGTCCATCTTCCACGACCGACTGGGGGTTTGAGAGAACAGAGCAGAGACACAAAAAGAACACAGAAGCACTGATCCAGGAGTACTTTCTATGGGAAGGAAAAGTAAATGTTAATGGATGTAGCTCCTTTAGTCGTTTCATCTAGAAAGAAAGAACAGATAAACTCTGAGCCAGTTTTCAAGGTCAGAGTCTGAAAGAAAGCACAGAGAGTTAGTCACAGTAGAAGCTCAGTCAGTAGCTATGTCTAGGAGAGAGAAAGGGTTAAACACTGAAAGACAGGGCCAGGCCATGTGGATCATTGGTAGAGAGTGAGCATTAAGTTGTTGTTTAATATGGGATTTAAATGACATATCCTGGTAAAAAAAAAACATCAAGGTTTTTTACTTTATTACCAGAGGTCAATTAATGCCATCCAGGTTAAGTGATTGATTAAGCAGTTAATTTTTTAAAGACTACGGTCCAAAGATGACAACTTCTGTCTTGTCTGAATTTAGAAGCAGAAAATTTAAAGTCATCCAAGTTTTTATGTCTTCCAGACATGCTTGTAGTCTATCTAACTGGTTGGGCTCATCAGGATTCATGGATAAGTAAAGCTGAGTGTCATCAGCGTAACAGTGAAAATTTAGTTAGTACAGACATTATCTGAGGCCATAAAAATATCATTAGCTCTGAAGCCTGACTGAAACTCTTCAGACAGGTCATTGCTGTGTAAATGCTCACACATTTGATTAGCAACTATTTTCTCAAGAATGTTAGATAAGAATGGAAGTCTGTAATTTTTCAAGTCATCTCGATCAAGCAAAGGTTTCTTCAGTAAAGGTTTAATTACGGCTACCTTAAAAGCCTGTGGTACATATGCATTTACTAAGGATAGATTAATCATATCTAAAATGGGGATGGTAATCAGAGGGAACACATCCTTAAATAATTTGGTTGGGATTGGGTCTAACATACAAGTTGAAGGTTTAGATTAAGCTAATATTTCTGATAACTCAGGAAGCTCCACAGGATCAAAACAGACCAAACACAGATCCGGTTCTACAGTTACTGCCAATGTTGTCTCCCTTGCTGAGGATGAAATAATCATCTTCGGGAGTATGTCAAAGAATTTATTTTTAATAGAATCAATTTTATTTAAGAAGAATCCCATAAAGTCATGGCTGCTAAGAGCTAAGGGAATGGATGGCTCAACAGAGCTATGACTGTGTAAGTTTAGCAACTATACTAAAGAGAAACCTAGGATTATTCTTGTTCTCTTCTATTTATGATGAGAAATAAGCTGTTCTGGCTTGGTGAAGTGTCTTTTTATACAACAGTAGGCTATTTTTCCAGATTAAATAGGAATCCTCTAGGTATGTAGAGCGCCATTTTCTCTCCAATTTTCTAACATTGTGCTTTAAGTATGCAGCTCTGAATTAAACCAGGGAGCTAGCCTCCAATGAATAATTACCTTCTTTTTCAAGGGGGCTGCATTGTCTAATGCACCATGCAATGATGAACTAACACTATCAACAAGAGAATCAATTTGTGAAGGGGAAGAAACAAAATTATTGCCCTCCACTGTGTTTTTCTGTTATAATGAGGAAATTAAAAGTGGAACAGATTCTTTAAAGTTTGTTACAGCATTTTCTGATAATGATCTACTATAATGAAATTATATTTCAGGTGTGGAGTACTCGGTTAAATTAAACTCAAAGGTTATTAAAAAATGGTCAGACAGGACAGGGTTATGAGAAAATATTGTTATGTCTTTACACTCAATACCATATGTCAGCACAAGGTCCAGAGAATAAAGACAAAGGCGGGTAGGTTTGTTAATGTTTTGAGCAAAGCCAATTGAGTCTAAGATAGCATTAAAGGCTATATTTAGACCATCACTTTCGGTGTCAACATGAATGTTAAAAACCCCCACTATAATAACCTTATCTGTATTTAACACTAAATCAGACAAAAAGGTCTGAAAACTGATCTAAAAATTGAGAGTAAGGGCCTGGTGGACGGTACAAAACAACAAACAGAAGTGGTTTTAGTTCTTTGCAGTTTGGATGAGGTTAAATAAGGATTAAATATTCAAAAGAGTTGTAGCTATTGATTGGTCTGGGACTAATCAATAAATCGGACTTAAAGATGGTTGCTACTCCTCCTCCTCGCCCAGTATTTCGAGGAATGTGAAAATTTAAATAATTAGTAGGAGTTGACTCATTTATGTCGCCCGTTCTGGCCCCTGGCAGACATTTGACTATGGTCGCTGGTGTCTCTAGTGCCACGTTTCTGACTATGGAGCTGCCAATTACTAGAGTCAGCTCCTCAGCGGGTGTGTCGCTGAGCGGGGAAAATCTGCTAGAAACGCAGACCTGTGGGCTGGGATCTAGGATTCTGTTCTCTACGTACTGTCACCCAGCCGGCCTGAGGCCCGGCTGCGTGGGCTCTGCTGAAGGACTGATACGGAGAGCTACCCTCGGTGGCTCCGCACTGGCTAGGGTGCCTCAGCTATCTGCTGGTTTTTCAACAGCGTGGAGCCAGGCCTCCAATTCCGACACCCTCGCCTCCAAAGCTACAAAAATTCTACATTTATTACACGTACCATTATCACTAAAGGAGGCAGAGGAGTAACTGAACATCTTACACTGAGAGCTGGAGAGAGGAGGAGACTCAGAGAGGGAAACAGCAGAATGGGTAGCCATGTTGGAGCTAAAGCTAACGCTAAGGTAGTGACCCCTTACCACTACTAGAAAAATTGTGTAAGACATGGAGAGTCCCCAAATGTTAAATGCAGCAACAGAAAGTGTGTGTTTTAATGTACTTATGTATTATAACAATAAGAGATATCACAGTAGAGAGAAATCAGATCAAACGTGAGAGCCTTCACACACCAAACAATCCACTGAGTGCAACAGTGAAAACAGGAACTGACAAATACGCCTTACCACGCCTTCACAGCATCCAACAATTAATATAACTGAGCTGAAAGCATCTCCTCATCACCATTTTTTTTAAACCTCTGCTGTTTTTTTACCATCAGTCCTGGCCCACTGATCTTCAGGGTCATGTTAGCTCAAATATGTAAGACTGAAGACCTTGCAGAGGAAAGCTTGCTCTTTTTTTGTTGTGTTTGTCAAGTAAAAAGTATGTCTGACTGAATGGAAATGTTTCGGTCGGTTGCCTACTGATGGTGGTCACAGGGCCCGGTGGTACCAATTATATGGCGGCCTCGCTTCTGTCAGTCTGCCCCAAGGCAGCTGTGGCTATATTGTTGCTCACCACTGTTTGTGTATGTGTGAATGGGTTCATGACTGATTGAAGTGTGTAGTGCTCACTGTTAATCATTCTTAAACCCTTTTTGGCCACATGCCATCTTAAGCACACTTATAGATAAAGGACTAACAAACATACATACACAGGCCAGAAAACAGCTCAGCAAATCAGAAGCAGATCTGGCAATCAAACCAAATAATCTGGAAACATCTGTGTAAAGTACTACAATTCACAATTCAATCAGCAACTCTCCATAACCATGCACTTCACAGTTCCATGTTGTACCATCCCACATTGTTCCCCATAGCCCTAACAGTGTCTCTGTGTGAGCATTGGAGCCATCTGTCAGGGTAAACGTGTCGTCAGAAGCTTCGCTGGTGAGATGGCAGGGAAGAGGTGCTCACCCCGAGGCACTTCCTCTGTCATCTATTCTCAAATGCTGCTGTGCAGACCATGAACATTAACTTCCCAAATCACTTCATGTAATCACGTTCTGCCTCCCACTAGCCAAAACAAAGATTGCAGGGGGATTTACTGATGCCGCAGTTGGCACGCAGAGCACAGCCTGACAGTGAGTGAACACTTCATTCACAAACGTTTCATACAAACAGCAAATATCGAACTGAGATGTGAAACAGACTTAATTTGTGAAAAGATCAGCATGGAAGATCTTTTGTAAATGCTCATGCTAATGAATGCTTACACTGAAACTATGCTAATCTCCAGTATGTATTTGTGTCCCCACAGAGCACTGTTTGGCATCAAAATATAATTTGTGGCAAATTGCTAAGTGACTGCACGGACACTTTTATCCTGTATCCTCAGATTTTCACCACTGGGACATCTGCCACAGACAGGCTGATGTATGAGGAAAAAGACAGACAGCTGCTAAGGAGAAGCACATACCCAAGTCCACCACTCCGATTCAGCATCAGTGGCCGATAAAATTTTCTTTAACCTCCATCTGGACACAAGACAAATAGAGTCATATGCCAACCAGCGAGGTGACTATAATTTGTTTGCCTGCATGACTGCAATATTCGGTTTCTCTGCAGGTTAGAACACAATTGCTTCCTAGCAAACATGACTGGACTAAATGGGCCACCACACCTGGGCCTACCATCTGTTGCTCGCTAGCAGCCGGATGTGAGCATGAACGGAAAAATGGTGTCCAAATTAATGTTGCATAGATGACACTCTCTGCCCTCATCTGGTGTCTGCATATACATTTATGTGTCAGCAAGTCTCCATGTGATGCTCACAAATATGGTTCTGAAGTAAATGGATATGGAAATCTGGGACCTACGCACAAGCAAACAACAAAGACGTAGAAATGCAAAGGAAGGTTTTCATTGGGTTTTGATGTCTGCAATCTTGAGAAGCTTTGCACTGTTTTCAGGGATAACTCTCTATAAATATACAATGTCTTTTCCCAAGCTCAGTTTGAGGCCAAATCCCTTGGAAGTCTCTTCTGCTGCTTCTGCAAACCTTTCAACCTCAGCTGGATAAATGACTTTTAAGGAAAGATTTTTACAACCCCTTAAAAGGTGTTCCTGCAGCACAATGTTTCTAGAACGTAATTTTAGAATAAATGTAAACAGTAAATTACAAAAGTATTCATTCCCTTTAAACTTAACTTTTACATTTTGTCACATGACAACTGCAGACTTTAATGTATTATTTTAGAATTCTATGTGATAGACAAGCACAAAGCAATGCAGGAATATGAAGGGGGTGAAAGCAAATGCACACCAAATTGTTCACAAAAAAGAAAAAAATACTTGTGATGTTTTGTGATGTTTCATATATCAATTACATTCCATTCAACAGTTATGCCTTACTATGTGTTGGTCTTTCAAATAAAAACCCCTCAAAGGTTATTGTTCAAACCTGGCAGAATTTAAGGAGAAGTTAAGGAGGTGCAAAGACTGTTACAAAGTTGCATTTACAGCTTTTTTGTAGTTCTATCAAGACCAAAGGAGTGAAACATCACTTGGATTTAAAGTTTATTTTTACATTTTGGCTTTTAAAGGAACAGTCCTATAAACCAACAGTGATCACCACTTTTGGCTGTTTGTTTGCATAAACTGTGGCAAGAAGTGGCCCCCTTCTCATCTGAAATTACACCTTCCTTTGGTGCAGTTCATGAAGAAATTAAATAAATACAATATGCAAAACCATGCCTAAGCTAATTAGCAGCAGGCTGCCTGACAGTGAATGAGGAATACAATTAATCTGCTTGTGTGCAGTGTGTCTGCGTGTGTGTGTGTGTGTGTGTGTGTGTGTGTGTGTGTGTGTGTGTGAGTGTGTGAGAGAGAGAGAGTGATTTACATGTGTGTATTTTGGTGCTTACTGTTAAACACAAATGCTCAGTCTTTATTCCTTTCCCCTTTGGCTTGGCTTTACCAATTTTCTGCCATTCTTTTAAATCTATTCTTTGCCTATACTAAAACAATTAGAAAAGCATACACAAAAATTAGTTTATTCTAAATTCTGTTCTTACAATTTTTATTAATTAGCATTAATTAGCATTAGGAGATGTTTTTGTTTTTTCATCACATTTACATTCCACTGGTAAGTAGCATTACACTGTACAGTATGTGAGATAAGGCTGTTTCATGTAGATTTTCAACTCAGTTCAGCATCAGTGGGTCCCCGGTTGGACTCTTTCCAGACACAAATCACAATGTAATGATGAAAGGCCATTAATATGTTGGAAACAGCCTTGTCTGCTGCAATTTATTAAAGATGATTACAGATTCTGGCAGCAGTTCCTGCAATGCTAATCAGCGTTGGAAAAAAAATAACTACTCACATTTAGAATCATTTATATTGCATTATGTTTTTGTTTATCATTGTTCTATTATATTTGTTAATTTAAAATTACTTCTAAAACAAGTATAGTACTCTGTTCTCGTAAAAGTTTGATCCTTCTTCTGTTGTATTCTGACTTTCAGTATCTCAGGGCAGGGAGATAGCTACACAGATCCCAATGTTGGTCCAGTTGTTCATGATATTGACAGATCAGTTAAAACAATGCCTTGAAATAGTGCTTGACCACTTAAAAATGTCTTGTGTTTTGCTAATAACAAATATAAAACAAAGATAACCTGATCAAATAAAAAAGCAGTTTTCAAACAATGATTTTATTTATTAAGGGAAAAGCAATCCAAACCACCCCGGCCTTAAGAAAAAGTAATTGCCCATTAAACCAGCGGTCCCCAACCCCCGGGCTGCAGACTGATACTGGTCCGTGGGTCATTTGCCACCGGCAGCACAGAAAGAAAAAAATAACATTCATTATTTCTGTTTTATTTATTGTCTGAGTCTGAACAATGTTTTGTTTTGAAAAATGGTTAATTATCTCCATTACATCCTCCTGTGACTCACTTTTGAAGCATGAAAAGACACATGTCTCGATCACGTGATACGTTACCACTAAAACTGAACCCACAAGCTGGCAAAATGAGTAAAAACGAATAATCAGGAATGCAGAGAGAATAATCAGGGCTGACCTTCCCTCCATCCAGGACTTATACAGGTCTAGGGTCAGGAAAAGAGCTGCTAAAATCTCTGCAGACCCCACACACCCTACACATAAACTGTTCAGAGCTTTACCTTCAGGCCGCCGCTACAGAGCACTGTTCACTAAAACCAGCCACCAGAGACAGTTTCTTCCCCCAGGCTGTTTCTCTGTTGGACATTCAATAGAGTACAAAACAACAGCATACACATGTTGCACATACACCTTTTTATTATATATGTGTATACTGTATATTGTAAATATGTATATACTGTAATGCAAAAACAAAAAAAGAGCAAAGTGTACTGGAGTCAAATTCCTTGTTTGTATGTACGAACTTGGCAATAAAGCTGATTCTGATTCTGAAAATAAACGCCTACGGAATATTTCTTTGTGAAGGGGAAAAGGCTCATTTAGGAGACAGAAGAATAGCCTACAACTTCCAAGACAAATATAGCAGGATTTAACAGACAATACCAGAGGTCCTATGGACTGTCACAATAAATCTGCATATTATGCGGTGACCAGCTCTATAATGAGGCAATGAAGCCTTCATAACTGCTTTGCCACTTGGAGACCAACCATTCTGCATTAAAACACAGGCCTTTGGAGTGTTTTAAAGAAAAAAGCACAAACAAGAAGGACAGAAGCAATTACTGAGCGCCACCACATCAACAAATGTGAGTGCGAGGGTATCCGACTTTGTGGCTAACCATAATGCTAAGGCAAAGAAGCCATTCACTACTGGTAAAGAATTGATCCTGCCCGCCACTAAATACATTTGGAGTAAACTTCTAGAAGAAACTGTGGTTAAAAAGATAGTACAGTTGCCTCTTTTGGCTAGCTTCGTCACTTGGCGCATTGAGGAAATAGCAGAGGATATTGAGACACAATTATTGGAGCAATAATACATCACCGAAGTATGTACACGAGGCAGACAAGTCTACAGTTATTGACAACAAGGCAATACTACTTACTTATGTGCAATATCTTTATCAGGAGGATGTGCATGAGGATATATTATGTGCAGCATCGTTGCCAACCAAAACCACAGCCACAGAATTATTCAAGTTGCTAGATTATTACATATCAGGAAAACTGAAATGGTCTTATTGTGATTTTGGTTGGGCGACCACTAATGGGACAGTTCACCACTGTTCCGGGTTTTCTCCCTTTGTTGGTAATGGCTTTAGCCTTAGAAATAGCAAAGCCTTAGAAATAGCACAGTTACTCTTTCCAGGCAAACAACGTTGGCAATGCTGTTTAATTGGCAACACTATTTTAGAAGCTGATCTGCTCTGCTTGATTCAGAATTAAAAGCACAAGCAAACACTGGTTTGTACAACTTTAAGAAATACACTATATTGCCAAAAGGATTTGTCTACTTTTTCATTTACATGAACTTTGATGACATCCTATTCTTTATCTATAAGGTCCAGTTTGCTGATGGACCCACCATTACTACCAATAGTAACTTTAACTATTCTGTAAACATATTCTACAAGATTTAGGAGTGTATTTATAATTAGATGATAAACCAGAATTTCAGCCTTTCTAATGTATCCCCAATGTGCTTAAGAAGGTTGATGTCAGGACTCTGTGCGGGCCAGTCAAGTTTCTACACACCAAACTTTACACAGCTGCAGCCATAGAAGTAATTGTAATTTATTGATTTGGTGGTGTGAGCCATTACGTTTGACAATATAGTGTAGCTTCATTAGTTTGCCTCTCATGTTACTTATTTTTCTGTGTTTTATTGTTATAAAATGAAATACTGCAAAGTTCTGGGGGAAAACTAGCAAACACCCCAAACAAACCCTTCAAGCCGCAATGAAGGGTAGTGGCAGTATCATAGAAAGATTAACTTAAAATCTTATGTGTGACACTGCAAAAACAGCGGCTGACAACTCGTGGGTTTTGTGTTGACCATTGGACAGTGGATGTGGAATTGAAGCCTCCAGCAGTGACAGTAACAAAGTGAGCTTGAAAGCCAGGCCTAATATAACTGATACACACATCCCAGTTGACAGTTGAAACGTTGAACCTCATCTCACCTCTCAAAGAGGTTTGTGACCCCTTGGCTCCCACCTGCATTCACGCCACCTGACACAAGGTTCAAAGTAATTTCTCCCTGATGTGTGTGGGAGTGTGCTGTGTTTGTGTGGGGTGGAGAAAAAGAGTAAATTAGGGGGTTTGTTCAGAGTGCTGTGCAGCCTTTTTGTGCGTGATTTTTTGTGTCGTGTCTGCACACGTAAACGCATGTTTTGAAATACATATGAGTCTATACTGTATGTGTGTCTTTGTGTGTTATGACAGCCACCGCCAAACTGAGACGAACATCTGTCACAACAGCCTGCTCTCGGGTCAGTCTTCTTCACAATTGACTTTAATAGAAAGAAAATAAACACAGTCTCCTCTCTGAAGCCTTATAACAGAAGAATGATTTCTTTTTGTTTTACAGATGTAATATATGTACAAAAACTATCATAAGACACCACTTCTTTAATGAATGCTTACTTTCAAGGATGTTTTCAAGTGTCGCTGTCACAAGAAAGCGTAAGATCATTTTAAAAGACAGAAGGAGGACATGGAAACCATGTATTTTTAAAGCAACTATACATAAATCTATTTACAGAGCCATAATACCATGAGCCTCCCTCAGAGATGGCTGTTTTCACATCAACAGTATAATGTGTGTTTTCTAAGGGGACACAGAGAGAAGTGAGCTTGAACAGATGTAGGTTGATGCACCTCAAAGGACTCATTTTAACCCTATTCTCTTCTCGCCATTTATTTCAGCACAAAGGCATTTTCTTCCGTCTACAAGACCCATTTAACACATGAGTGGCAGCAGGCTTGCGAGTGCGCCGAGGGTTCATAAAATTGATGTACCTCGACATCAAACTGACCTCTGTCACATACATCAGTCTGCCGGCGCTTTCTCTGACAAATGCAGCAGAAACCTTCCGCTCCATCTGATCCTGGGTTTTATTCTTTTATCAAACGTCGTCACTAATGCAATTCTATTTAAGCCCTCGTTAAAAAGGCTCTACACCAGGAAGCCGTTTTGTATATTCAAGACCTTCTTGAGGGTAATTGATGTTGTATTTGAGTGGAATAGGTCGAGAAAATTTGTGTGGGAGTGTTTTTTTTTTTAAATAGATGGATTTTACAATGCAATCTATGTCAGAAAAAAGAACAACCATAGCTTTAAATGTACTTAAAAGTATTTTATTTAAAGAATTGTGGTATTAAATAATACTTCTCAGACCTGGAGAAAAGCCAATAAATCAACTCTGAATAGAAAGGATCTCCAAGTACCTTATTTAGAGCTTTTTGACAACCTCTACCGAATTGACATTCCTTTAAGTTACATTTTAAATTATACAATTCAAAATGCGTTTCTTACATTAGCACCATTAAAGTAGCTCCATTGTGTAAAGCCTTTTATTACACTTTACCATGCTACACACCAGTGCAACTTCATCCTAAATAAAATGTACTGAAACGTGAATTCAGGTCAATCTGTTTTATTGATACTTAATGATACATGAGCATATTTATAAGTAATTGAGAAGGTGATAATTTTGTTTTGTTGAGACAATTTCGATGTCCTTTTGATAAAAGTCCTTTGCTTCTTTGTTGAAAGAGAACAGTTGTATTTTCCTGCTTTGGAGAATCTTCACCTAGCAGGGATTATACTGGAATCCAGGCAAGATTCCGTAATTTCTTCCTCATTATGCGAAATTCTTGGCATTTGAGTTTTAGCTGAAAAATTTACATGAAATAGACTCCTTTTTCATCATGTGTGATTTCTGCTTGTGTTGTGGAGCAGTAGACTAGCTCCCAGATTTAAAACCTAAAGACCTGGATGACAATCACTCTATTCTGGTTTGCAATGGCCAGCCTTAGGGTAATTAATGATGGCAGGAAAGCTGTATGGGAGCATTTTCAACAATGGAAGGAATAAACATGAAACAAAAAAAGTATATATATTTTTTAAATGCTGGGGTTTAATTAGACTTGTTTGTCCTGAAGAGAACATAACATATACTATCAATTAATGTATCACTAACAGAACTCTTTTTGATGATTTCAACTAGACTGACTTTCCTTCAGGTTAGGTTTGCATTTAAATGTAGATGTATTCGGCATTTGCACTGAAAAGGAAAGAAGAGGAAAAGGAATGTAAGTGACTTGACTTTGAATGAGACGGGGTTGTTGGTGTCTAAAAGGCTATTTGGGGTATTTCAGAAATTGTTGAAATGAAATTTTCATTCACAATGTCTGTGTAGAGAATGTTCCTAAAAAAACAAATATAGATAATGAATGGTGTGGATGAAAATGCCTATATGATGTCAGAGAAAAATAGGTGGACTTTTTCAAGATGATAGTAATCATTTAAGACAGCACAGAAATAAGGGACAAAATCTGTTGAATAATTATTCGTGAAGGTAAGTGCAATTTGATCAACAGAAACTGGACCTTTACATATTGTAGCTGAAGGTGGTGTTTCTTAACCCTGATGACGATGCTGAGGAGGTAATGCATCTAAAACACGTAGGTCAGTGAGTCCTGAGGACCACGATTGAGAACCACTGGTTTAAGGGATGTTATTTTTATTTGTTGTCAGACTACTTTGGTGTGTCTCTGTTGAAAATCCTCCCCTCTGTGGGTGAAGAGAACATGTGTATTTTCTTGCTGTGGAGAAAACTCGTCTTGCAGGGTTTATTCTGGAATTGATGCAAGGCTTCCTCTTCGACGAACGTCCGTGCTGAATGTGAGCCTTTGACAAACATTTTCAGCTGAAAGATCTTAAATGAAGAAGAGCTTGTTTACCTAGTGTGTGGTGTCTGGAACGATAAATCAAATGTTGGTACCAGGTGAGAGCAGCTCTATTCTGGTTTATTAGAGTTCGGTGCACTCTCACCATTATGAAAGATCTGTCACTTGCTCATCCATTCTTCCTTTCATTCTGCTTCACGTTTGAGTAGATCCAGGGTGGTGATCCAGTTGGATTTTCGGCTTACCCATATGTATGCATCTAGACAGTCAAGTTTGAAGTCAAACTTGGACGTTGAACTTTAACTCAGCAAACACTGCGGTTAGCCATTTGCCATTTTGTTTTAATATGTTTTTGGTTCAGGTGGCACATACAGAACCTTTTGAGCTAGTTTTGTGTATGTTTGTGCAGAGCCTGTAGCATCTGTCATTGCCGGTGGCTCCATAGTGCCTTCACTGATTTCATAAATATTAATTACCTTTACAGGCATTAATGAGTTTCGACAGTTTGCTTTTAGCTCATCATTTGTGGGTTAGAGTGAATAATACAAAGCAAACCTTGACAACAGTTACAGTTCAATAGATGTTTTATTGAAATGAATCAAAACTGAGCCAGTGAAGCAAATTAGAGCTATCAAATATTGGTTTCCTTGGCTTTTTTTCAAATGCTGCAATAAAGCTTGGGACCTTCCATGTCATTGCCATGAAACTAAGGCTTTAATTTGTCATTGTGTGCGCTGCCAGGAAAGCATGCCAGCAAGGGGAATAAATAGGACACAAATGAGTTTCTCTAAAAAGAACCATGGCATATAGCAGTGAGCAGAAGTAATTGACAAAATGCCCCTTAATGGGCTTTTCATTGTGGATTTCTTAAAATGGCAGCAACATTTCTGCTGCTGAGTCAATTAGTAAAACTTTTCTTTTCTTTTGCCCATCCTCTGCTCTGAAAAGATTCTGTGAAATTGCCACCATCCAACACAAAGAGAAAAGCCTTTCATTATGCTTGCCTTTTATATAGGCTGTTGAAAAAAAACTGATTTTCTATCCGCAAGCTATTTAGGACCTGAGACAAAGGAAGATACATTCGACCCAGGATCTTTGTAAAATAGTCTGAATTAAGTCTTCTCCCAATTGCATCAACTGCATTTATCTTCTATGGAGCAATACGATATATGGACCCATTTCTCATTGAAAGGAACAACAAGTAGCAGTTTGGTGATTACAGCTTTTTTTTTCAGAATTGTAAGTATAGCAAAACTATCCATTCCCCTTGAACTTCGTCATATTTTCTTATGTTATAGCCGCAAACTTTAATGTATTTTATTACAGTTTTATGAGCTAGACCCAGTGGTGGTATTTGATATGGTTAACATGTGCAGCTGCAGATGCAGTTAGAACAGGGGCACATGAGAATAATTTGTCTGTCAGTTGTGCCCTAAACAAGCTTTCTACAGCTTTCATGCATGTCCAGTGGTATAGTTGGAACCTCCATGTGTTAAGTAGGTGTATTTTGCTTGCTGCCAAGTTCAGGGAGTCTCCGGTGCATTTTAGGCTGTGCCAGAATCTCAGATAATGGAGGGTTGTTGCGGGAGAGGAAGGGGCTCGCCCAGAGTACCATTCGTGCAAGAATTACCACTAGACAAACCAACACATAGTAGTTTATTAATCTGAGGGGACAGAAAATTAAACATAATTTTATTTTTCATCCATCCATTAATTTTCTATACCTACTTCTTTAATACTGGGTCACAGGGGAGCCGAGTGCTTATCTCCAGCAGTCTAGGGGCGAGATGCGGGGTACACCCTGGGCAGGCCTCCAGTCCATCGCAGGGCAACAAACAGGAACAACAACCATGCACACATCCATGCACACCAAAGGCCTATTTAGAGAAACCAATTAACCTAACATTATATGTCATGTTTCTGGACTGTGGTAGGAAGCCGGAGTACCCGGATAGAACCCACGCACACATGCATGGGGAAAACATGCAAACTTCATACAGAGTATGCAAGGTAGCAATGCTAGCAAGTGCACGCCTGTGAAGCCCAGAATTTTATTTTATAAATGAAAATCTGAAAAGTGTGTCATGCATTTGTGTTTAACTATTAGAGTTAATTCCTAGTAAAATCCAAATTTTACTGTAATTGGAGATGCATGGTTTTGGGGGTATGTTCCCACCAGCTTTGCACATCCACAGAGTTGTTTCTGGTTCATCCTTGTAAAATAGCAAGAAACACTTTTTTTTTCAGGTTTTGCCAAAGATTCTCAATGGATTTAGGTCAGGACTTGGGTGGGCCATTTCAGTATATGAATATGCTTCAATCAAATACTTTTCTTTGTAGCTCTAGCTGTATGTTTTAGTCTGCTGCTGGAAGGTAAACTTCTGCCCAGTCTAAAGTCTTTTGCAGCCTCTACAAATCTTCTAACTTGCAGAGGCTTCTTATTGACCTGTATTTAGCTCCATCCATTTCCCCATCTTCTCTAACCAGCCTACTCTCACTGAAGAAAGTATCTCTACAGTATGATGCTGCCACCATAATGTTTCGTGGTTTCTCAAGGGGATGTGCAGATTGTTTTTTTTACCATACATGGTTACTTGCATGCAGTCCAAACAGTTCACGTTTGGCCTCATTTGGTAATTTTTATTAGTTTCTTTCTTGATGACTCCACCACTACCGGGTGTATCTTTGTTTTCTTTTTCATGTCATTAGGGGCATGAGACATACCTGGGCCCTGTGTGCTCCTGCCCTATAAAGGCTGCTCCTGCCTGCTCTTCTGCATGACTGCTCTGTAAAGTGAGGAGATCATCCCTAGCCCCTTTGAAGCTTGGTTTTAGTGATGTCTGGGTTTTTTGTGACATAGGCTATAAATTTGCACACATCTATTAATTCTAAAATTACTGACAATTGATCAAACATTACTTTAGTTTCAGGTATATAAACTACTTTCTACCAGCTTGTGTTGTCTCCATCAGTTTGTCATTGAGTCAGGCTTTAACACTTTCAACAATAGCTTTTTTTGCCGATGTTCCAGAAAGGCCAGATCAGTGGAGTGTACACCTAATACAGGTCTTTCTCAAAATATTAGCATATTGTGATAAAGTTAATTATTTTCCATAATGTCATGATACAAATTTAACATTCATATATTTTAGATTCATTGCACACTAACTGAAATATTTCAGGTCTTTTATTGTCTTAATACGGATGATTTTGGCATACAGCTCATGAAAACCCAAAATTCCTATCTCACAAAATTTGCATATCATTAAAAGGGTCTCTAAACGACCTATGAACCTAATCATCTGAATCAACAAGTTAACTCTAAACACCTGCAAACGATTCCTGAGGCCTTTAAAACTCCCAGCCTGGTTCATCACTCAAAACCCCAATCATGGGTAAGACTGCCGACCTGACTGCTGTCCAGAAGGCCACTATTGACACCCTCAAGCAAGAGGGTAAGACACAGAAAGAAATTTCTGAATGAATAGGCTGTTCCCAGAGTGCTGTATCAAGGCACCTCAGTGGGAAGTCTGTGGGAAGGAAAAAGTGTGGCAGAAAACGCTGCACAACGAGAAGAGGTGACCGGACCCTGAGGAAGATTGTGGAGAAGGGCCGATTCCAGACCTTGGGGGACCTGCGGAAGCAGTGGACTGAGTCTGGAGTAGAAACATCCAGAGCCACCGTGCACAGGCGTGTGCAGGAAATGGGCTACAGGTGCCGCATTCCCCAGGTCAAGCCACTTTTGAACCAGAAACAGCGGCAGAAGCGCCTGACCTGGGCTACAGAGAAGCAGCACTGGACTGTTGCTCAGTGGTCCAAAGTACTTTTTTCGGATGAAAGCAAATTCTGCATGTCATTCAGAAATCAAGGTGCCAGAGGAAGACTGGGGAGAAGGAAATGCCAAAATGCCAGAAGTCCAGTGTCAAGTACCCACAGTCAGTGATGGTCTGGGGTGCCGTGTCAGCTGCTGGTGTTTGTCCACTGTGTTTTATCAAGGGCAGGGTCAATGCAGCTAGCTATCAGGAGATTTTGGAGCACTTCATGCTTCCATCTGCTGAAAAGCTTTATGGAGATGAAGATTTCATTTTTCAGCACAACCTGGCACCTGCCCACAGTGCCAAAACCACTGGTAAATGGTTTACTGACCATAGTATCACTGTGCTCAATTGGCCTGCCAACTCTCTTGACCTGAACCCCATAGAGAATCTGTGGGATATTGTGAAGAGAACGTTGAGAGACTCAAGACCCAACACTCTGGATGAGTTAAAGGCCGCTATTGAAGCATCCTGGGCCTCCATAAGACCTCAGCAGTGCCACAGGCTGATTGACTCCATGCCACGCCGCATTGAAGCAGTCATTTCTGCAAAATAATTCCCGACCAAGTATTGAGTGCATAATTGTACATGATTATTTGAAGGTTGACGTTTTTTGTATTAAAAACACTTTTCTTTTATTGGTCGGATGAAATATGCTAATTCTGTGATATAGGAATTTTGGGTTTTCATGAGCTGTATGCCAAAATCATCTGTATTAAGACAATAAAAGACCTGAAATATTTCAGTTAGTGTGCAATGAATCTAAAATATATGAATGTTAAATTTTCATCATGACATTATGGAAAATAATTAACTTTATCACAATATGCTAATATTTTGAGAAGGACCTGTAGTTGTTTTTCCTGCTTCATGTGTGTTTTGGTCTTCACGATGCTGTATGTTTATGAATGCTCTTAAGAAAACGTCTGAGTCCTTCACAGAACAGCTTTATAAATGTATCTCATTTTGAGAAAACATGTGGACTATCAGAGCAAAAGGGGATTAATGGCCCCTTTTCTCTGTAAATGCATGCCACACCTTTCAGGCACTTGATGCTGTGGCTTTGTCATCATTTATACCAAAAACTGCTTCTGCCACTCCCAGGGCCTGCTTGGTTGTAGACGGCTGCGGGGCCTGTGGGCTCGTCACTGCAGCTCCCTGGGGCTTCTACACTGTGGCTGCTGGGTGGTTCCCCTGGGACTCTCCCCTGCTCTTTTGTAGGGGCGTTGCGGTAGTCCCAGCGGTGGTTCTCATGGGGTTCCTGTTCTCTGGGGCGCCTTTGGATGTCTATGGCTCAGATCTCCTCCGTATCTGTCCCAGGTCCAGGGGGGCAGGTCTGTGGCTCCTCACACTCACTATTGCATATTTTAATGGAGAAACCTTATATAAACAAGCATGCTCACACTCAGACCCGCAGGTGTTTAAATTCAGGTGTTAACAGATACACAAATGTTCCATATTGAGCCGCATTTACCATTAAATACATCTTGCATTAATAAGTATCGTACATTTTTTGTAAAAAAGCTGTTAATATGAATGTTTCTGCAGATGTAGAAGCAACCAGGGTGTTATCTTGTATTCTCTTCTCTCTCTTCTCTTTCTTTCCTCCATTCTTTTCTCCTTCTCTCCCTTTTCCTTTTTGCCCCACATGTCTCTCTTTCATGCTTCTTATTTTCTTCCTTTTCCTTTCTGTCTCCGTGTCCGTAACAACTGAAATAATCCCAAAGCAGTTTTTAATAAAGTTTATTTTATAAATATCAAGCAGAGCTTTAAATCGTTAGCCGTAACGCTCCACTTGCGAAAGTAAATCTGTTGGGCTTCTTCTTGGCACTCAGACAACAATTCTGAGAGCTACTCTACTGGACAGGACACGGTTAAAAAAACAAAAAAACCTGCTTCTGCCACATATGTGTATATTGGCGTGTATGCATACATGAGTACCACAGACCTTCCACCCCTATGTCTCCATATGGCCGGTAACTCAAAGAAGCCAAAAGCCACTAATGGCATTAGGCTGTATAAGGGCCAAAGACCCAGCTGGCCACCAGCCCCCAGTAGCCATTGCAACCCTGGGACAGGCATGAAAGGGCCCCTCAGACCTCTGGGGAGTGTTTAGTGTCTTGTCGACCATTGTGGGCCTAATGATCCCCTGCAGTCACACTCAGCATTCATGGTTGGCCATTATACTGGTGAAACCAATCACTTTGCCACGCCTGTTGAAGTTAAGAGGGGGACGGAGACTACTGTTGAGACTACAACAGTGGTTTGATCTCAGAGCTCAGCCTCGGACTCAGGGCTCTCTGGTTAACCCTCATAGATTTTCTTGCAAATTTCCATGTTTTTGCCTCCCCCTTCATCCCTTTCCCCTATCTTTTTCTGTCTAGTCAGCTGCTGGACGGTATGGAGTTGACAGCACCCTCCAGCCTCACCAGAAGTTGCCACCTGTCTGCTCTACAGAAAATGAAGGGTCAGACAAAGACACAGCGGACATCCATAAGTCTGGAAGGCAATATAAGACCTTGAGATCCAGCTGAGTCATTTACCACTTGTTTTTAGTTTTGATTACTGTATATTTATATTTTAACTGCATGCCAGAAGAGGTGGAAAGTAACAAATTACATTTGCTCACCTTATTGTAATTGAGTGAGAATTTTGCACTTTTGTACAAAGTTTTTTAAAACTGAATTTTTTGTTTTATCTATACTTTAAGCACTGTACATAATGACATTTAAAACCCAGCCATTAGTGATTAAAAGATGTTGATTAAAATAGGGGAAAAAAACCTCACACCAGTTATGTTAGAAAGGAGGCCAGGAGAAACTTTTTCCCCTCTGTGGTAGCTCGAACAGACTTTTAAATGGGGGCATTACATTGCGTGTCACCTGCTAACACTGCAACTTAAATCTAATGGATTGTCACTTTATGGGATGACACTAGGAACTGGCAGAGCATACTATTCATAAAAACTCAAGAGATAGAGTGCTGTCCCTCTGACAGCAAAACCCAGTCTGCTTTTGCTGCTGCTATACTAAAAATACAACACCCTGCCTCTAAGAACAGTCTCTGTCGGGCTGGCCAAACTGCACGTTACTGCTGTAGCCACGGTGATGTGGTCCCGTTGTCCTTCCTTCAGACTGGGAAAACTGCTCCACTCTGCGTTGTAGAGACAGGGTCTCTGCTGGGAACTCTCTGGAACACAGTTTGCTTCTGTAGACCTCAGAGAGAAAGTCAAGCCACGCTTGTACTTTAATTACCCAGTTCATGAATGAATACCTGATACACAAACAGCAATTCATTCCTACTTAGTGCATATGATCGCGTGATCGTATGACACTCTTGGATCCAGTTTGAAGAGTTATGTCTGTTTGCCAGCAAAGAGACATTAGTGCGCTGTGTCCCTCCGTCCAGTTCTGCTGGGGACCTGCGTGGAAGAGGTCAGTTTGTTGCAAAAGCGGGGTTTCTATTCCGACAGTGATGTCACGGGAAGTTTGCTGTTATTCCCTGTTTCTGGCTGTGCTGGAAGTAGGTTAATGCGATTTATTTTGAAAGTTCCGGAAAGGTTTGCATTGGCCCATCATGTTGTACCCATGGCTGTGGTCCCAACAACACGTTTGTCATTGCAGGGTTGCAGAGTGGCTGATGCCCATCTTCAGTGGTCATTGGGCTAAAGGCAGGGTATATGAAAAATATTTTGTAGCTAATTTAGAACCTGCAGCCATAAGCCAAAAAAGAGAACACATTTTCTCTTATGGTGGAAATTAGAAGGTATAGTCTTTATCAAAAAAGCTTTTTTAAAACTGGCCATACATGGCTCCATTCTGCTGGCTACCTTTAACATTTCAGCTATAATATGTAATCTGTAAATATGTCAATGTCATTTAGAAGTGATTAAAAACATTGCCAAGCTCTACTTCTCAAAATGTGAGGGTTACAGCAAACATACTGAAAAATAATGCTGAATGTCAGTTTTTTAAGGATGATATTATTATGATTTATTGACTATAATTAACCAGTTTGAGTCACCAGGCTAGGTGGTTAGTTTCTCTCTGACAGCTCCTCAGTCTGTAGTTGATTTTCAAGACATATATAACAACACTAGGTCCTTATAAAACTATAATAACTATATAAATGTTTAGTCGTGCTGGAGATATGCACTAGGGCTGCATGATATAAAAAAACATGCAATAATGTTGGTGAAAGATTTGTAATCAACTGTGTTGAAGTATTTCTGGTGTGAGTTCATGAACATAGATAACATTTACAGCAGTTTCTTAATGACTTTACCACCTTAACAGCGCTTTACCCTTTAAACCATTTCTATGCTGCATTTTTACCACATATATTACTAGCACTGAGAGCCTGAATGCATGGCAGTCAAACAATTTGCTAATGCTTATTGCAAACCAAGGTATTATAATTTTGTTTTTGTTTTTTTGAGTTTTTCTGGCACTAGAGACCTTCATTTTTGATAGCAGGCAGACAGGAAGAAGGGGCAAAGCGAGGGTTAGACATTCGGCAAAGGTCACTGGGTCCTGGACTCGTACCCGGGACGGCCGCTTCGAAGACTATAGCCTCCATATGTGGTCACGTGCTAACCCCTACACCACCAGTGCCGCGGCCCCGACCAAGCTATTATTCTTGGATAAATGTATATTGTGTACAGTGAGATTGCCATAACAATACATTTGTGATTCACTCTGTAGCCTGTAAAGATTAAGCAGGTATAGGAAATGGTTGTTATTACTGGATGGTCAGGAATTGAATTTTACTCTCCAAATGTTTATTTGTTGTGTGTGAATGTGTTTTATTTTGTTTTTGTCATTTAATTTGTAAATCTTCTTTCTTTGAATCCAGTTAGGTAAAGGTTAGCATCCTCTTCTGTTCTTTGCACATTACACATAAAGAACCACTTTACTGTTGTTGACTCAATTTTCACTCAAAGTACATTTTATATGAGTTACCTTTAACAAAGTTAATTTTACTTGTTCTTGGGTAAATGAGTCAGTTATGTTGGTACTCTTTCCAGCTACAGCAATCTTAATTCCCTGATAATGTTACAGAAAAAAATATCTGTATGATGTCAGCTCTTTACTTAAAATTAAACTAATTGAAGGCTCTTATCAACATACCTGAATACTACCACTCTGAGATGAACCAAACAGTCAGACAATGCCAATGGCAAACACATTCTGTAGCTCCTTAGTGTTCACGCCACAACTCTCCAGTCACAAAGTCACCCCATCAATGCTGTTATCAATGAGGCTGTGGAGCACTTTGATGTCCCAACTGTCTCTCAGGTGCACATGGGCCAATTAGTATGACTTCTCTTTGTGTGGAAATTGTACACCAGTGACCTGATGCTCGATGTCATGGCGAGTTCAAAGGATTGATACTGTCAGAGGAAATCCCAGCGGGGGGCCCAGATGAGTTAGAGTACAGCCTCAGCTATGCAAAACCCTCCACCCTGCCCTCCACCACCACCTTCTTTCTCTCTGAGCCCCTGAGCTCCAGGAAGGGGGAACAATATCACGTCGAGCCTGCAAATTCTAATTCAGAGTGGGGATGCGTGCACGCCCTCAAGAACTGCAGAACATGGTCAAACATTAAAGTGCACACTCACACATGCGTGCAGACTTGAGGAGAGGGCTTTTGAGATCAATTCAGGTTTATGTGCAGTTACGCAGGTAAAGTGACAATAGAAAACTGGAGAGAGAAGAGAGAATTTGTCTTCAGGGAGGAATGAGAGAAGAGACAGAAGAACAGTTTGAAAACTTGTATAACTTGGAAAGTTCTTTTATTTCCTCCCTTCAGTGCATCTTGTATTACTGCAGTGAATGTTATTTAAAACAGGATATATCCTGCATTTCATGGCAGGGCTTCATAAAACCACGGTAATCATATCAGGGTGCTTACGTTTTATCCTTGTAAAGCTTATATTTTAAAATCTGATTTATATTCAGAGGTAATGAACACAGTTTCTTTCAGGACACACTAATTGTCTGAGTTATTTCTTTTAAGTTGAACCATTTTCCTGAGCAAAAAGAAATCATTGCTTCAAATGTTGAAAGTCAGTTCTTTATACAATTTTCTAAAATTGTAACCTGAGGTGGAATTCAAAGCTGCAGAGTTGATTGAAACCATCTTCCAGCTATTGATTGCTTGCTACAACTTAACCCAGCAGTGAAGGATCATGAAGGTATTTTATCATCATCTTTAAAACAGCAGAGATGACTAAGATAAATGAACCTAAGTAATTGACACATATAATGCAGTAATTCATTTCCAAAAGTGAAACTCATCTATCATAGAGATTCGTTGCACACAGAATGACATACAGGGGTTGGACAATGAAACTGAAACACCTAGTTTTAGACCACAATCATTTATTAGTATGGTGTAGGGCCTCCTTTTGCGGCCAATGCAGCGTCAATTCGTCTTGGGAATGACATATACAAGTCCTGCACAGTGGTCAGAGGGATTTTAAGCCATTCTTCTTGCAGCATAGTGGCCAGGTCACTACGTGATACTGGTGGAGGAAAACGTTTCCTGACTCGCTCCTCCAAAACACCCCAAAGTGGCTCAATAATATTTAGATCTGGTGACTGTGCAGGCCATGGGAGATGTTCAACTTCACTTTCATGTTCATCAAACCAATCTTTCACCAGTCTTGCTGTGTGTATTGGTGCATTGTCATCCTGATACACGGCATCGCCTTCAGGATACAATGTTTGAACCATTGGGTGCACATGGTCCTCAGGAATGGTTCGATAGTCCTTGGCAGTGACACGCCCATCTAGCACAAGTATTGGGCAAAGGGAATGCCATGATATGGCAGCCCAAACCATCACTGATCCACCCCCATGCTTCACTCTGGGCATGCAACAGTCTGGGTGGTACGCTTCTTTGGGGCTTCTCCACACCGTAACTCTCCCGGATGTGGGGAAAACAGTAAAGGTGGACTCATCAGAGAAAAATACATGTTTCACATTGTCCACACCCCAAGATTTGCGCTCCTTGCACCATTGAAACCGACGTTTGGCATTGGCATGATTGACCAAAGGTTTGACTATAGCAGCCCGGCCGTGTATATTGACCCTGTGGAGCTCCCGACGGACAGTTCTGGTGGAATCAGGAGAGTTGAGGAGCACATTTAATTCTGACGTGATTTGGGCAGCCATGGTTTTATGTTTTTTGGATACAATCCGGGTTAGCACCCGAACATCCCTTTCAGACAGCTTCCTCTTGCGTCCACAGTTAATCCTGTTGGATGTGGTTCGTCCTTCTTGGTGGTATGCTGACATTACCCTGGATACCGTGGCTCTTGATACATCACAAAGATTTGCTGTCTTGGTCACAGATGCGCCAGCAAGACGTGCACCAACAATTTGTCCTCTTTTGAACTCTGGTATGTCATCCATAATGTTGTGTGCATTTCAATATTTTGAGCAAAACTGTGCTCTTACCCTGCTAATTGAACCTTCACACTCTGCTCTTACTGGTGCAATGTGCAATCAACGAAGACTGGCTACCAGGCTGATCCAATTTAGCCATGAAACCTCCCACACTAAAATGACAGGTGTTTCAGATTCATTGTCCAACCCTTGAAGGTGTTTATTTCTGTTAATTTTAGTAATTATAGCTTACAGCTAATGAAAGCCGAAATGTCATTTTCTCAGAAAATATAAAGACATATTGGAAACACTTCAGGGACAGCTGTGTTATTCTCTAGTGGAGTCAGTTGCTGTTTTCTCTGAAATATCTTTCTGGAATCGTCTTTATGTCTCTCATGCAGCAAAACAATTGCAGAAAGTGTAGGGATGTGTGTACTGGTGCACTCTACAGTTCGTCAGTGTGTTCTGAAAGATGTAAGAAGCGAAGACATTAACTCAGGCTCAAGCTGGCCATAAAAAACATAAAAGCTCACTCTTAAATATGCATACACTCACACACACAAACACATACACAAAGTCCACATTGCTTCTCGGCAGTCTGGATGGGATATTGCCCCCTGCAGCATTACCTGCAGCCATGTCAGAGGCCACCGTTACAATTCAACATGATTTCACTAATTCTCCCTCCCTCCCATTAACCCAGGAAGTGTTTTAACATTCTTTACACACGTTAAACTACCAACAGCTCTCACATTCCTTCCACATCCATAAGAGTGCTCTCTGCACCACAGTTTTGGGAATTACACCAGTTTGGTATTTTTATATTAGAAATAGAGATTTTTTCCAAACAATTTTATGGTGCAAAAAATATCTCTCTTCTTCTCTTTTGTTTTAAGATTCAAGGATTTTACACTCTGAAGCAGCACTATATGTTTATCTTCTATTATTAAGTATTCTTTTTAGAATGCACCTTACTTTATTCTGAAATTACCTGAAGAAAACAAAAAAATACTGTATGCAGCAAAAGGCCTGGAAAAAGGTCAGTCAGTCATTTTCTACCGCTTATTCCATAGTGGGTCACGGGGGAGCTGGTGCCTATCTCCAGCAGTCTATGGGCGAGAGGCAGGGTACACCCTGGACAGGTCGCCAGTCCATCGCAGGGCAACACACATACAACCATGCACACACTCATTCATACACCTAAGGGAAATTTAGAGTTACCAATTAACCTAACAGGCATGTCTTTGGACTGTGGGAGGAAGCCAGAGTACCCGGTGAGAACCCACGCATGCACAGGGAGAACATGCACGGTGGCGCAGTTGGTAGCACTGTTGCCTTGCAGCAAGAAGGTCCTGGGTTCAATTCCTGGCCTGGGGTCTTTCTGCATGGAGTTTGCATGTTCTCCCTGGAAAAAGGTCAAATGTTCAAATTAATTCTTATCATTCCACAGGAACTTGAAAGAGAAAAGGGATTGTGGGTATAGGTGGTACAAGAGTTAATGATGTATTGTGGACTTGTTTGTTCTTAGATGGTAAAGAAAAGCAAATACAAAACTGACATCAAGAACTTTAAGAAAACCTATAGTTCATCACATTATATTACATGTGCTTTTGCCAGGGAGTAAGGAATATGTGACTCTACATTTAATGTTAAGCAGTCATCTACATTTCAGAGCATAAACTTCAAATACCTCATTGGAAAATTGTGTGAACTGAACTGAAATAATTACTGCTTGTTAAGTCTGAGTCAGGAAGTCAACTGTTGGTAATAAACAATTCAGACAATTGCTTAAATGGTTATATACTCACCCATTCAGTGCATTGGAATATTGTTTAAAAATTAATTTATTTCAGTAACTTAGCTCACTAAATAAAACACATTATATAGATTAATCGCACACAAACCAATGTTTTCAAGCCTTTAATTCTGTTATTTATGAGGATTTTCGACATTTCAAATTAGAATATTACATCAGACCAATAAAAAAAACTTTATTTTAATACAGAAACGTGGACTTTTTGAAAGGTATGCTTTATACCTGCTTGAAGATTGTTATTTTCAAAGAAATACTCTTAATCTTAGAAACAATCCTCATTGAAACGCATTGTGGGATGTGACCAAGCTGTGTACAAGAATTGCACCACTTTGTGGTACGAGTGATACTTCGTGTAGATGAAATATGCAGACCAAGTGATGCTATTGGTGTGAGAGTGGAATGATGGTGTGCTGTGAAGGATATCACCCAGACTCTTAACCTGAGGGCATTGATACAGTCATCATTTGAGAGGGAGAAACTGTCTGGTTTGGCTAAAATGGATTTGGACACCATGAGGAGAATCTCTGTACTATCACAATTCATGTTGTTATGACATTCTTTATACGTTATTAGCAAAGTTGTAAATAAAATCACAATCTAAGATAAGAAGAAAGACTGCAGAAGAATAAATGACAGTAATTGTCAGGTTTATTCATGCTAGATTATCCAAACAATATGGTCAAAAACAGCACTTAATGTTGGAGTAAGGTTTTCATATCTGAAAAGTTTCAGTACTGGAAGATATTTAAGTTCAGATCAGCAGGATCAGATTTAGATAAATTAGAATTTATATTATAAAACTTTTTTTTTTTTTGCAATATGCGACAAGTAATATTGTGTTAACACATAGTCAATGTTAGCTTTGTTTGTCATATTTTCTAATTATATCTTTTTCATTTCTGTTCAAGCATCTGACATTTTTATACATTTATTCATACACATGCAGACACTATGACATGTTTTCTTTACTATCAGTACACACATATGCAGGTCAGGCTTTCAGTGTACTTATTTCTGCTCATAGCTGTGAATGCATTTGAATTTCAAGGTACACATTTTCATTTATATCTTTGGGGTTATTTATCTAGAGTGACAAACTGATGCAGCCTAGCAGAGAATCTCATTCTATCTTGAAGGGAAAAAAATGGGGGAAAAGCACTCGTGAAGATTTCAGCAGACTCCAGTATCTTTGAAATAGTTCTTTTCAAAAGCACCACGCTGTGTATCCATACATATTTCATTTCTATTGCTCTGTGCATGCTCAAAGGGGCATTGGGAATTATTTATGTGGTCAGAGAAGAAAAAGGAGATAAAGGAAAAGGGAGATAAAGAGACTCACAGAGGCAGAAAGACAGGTCTGGAAAAAAAATTACTTAGGGCAGACGCCAAGGAGATATGTGCTCAACTAATTAAACATCTAAATTGAGTCATTAAGTCTGTAGCCTTTTTTATCCCACTGCCTCTGGTTAAAAATAATTAAATCTCCCCTAAGTTTCGCTCTGATGCTCTCTTTCACTTTGCCTTCGCACCATTTTGCTGCCTTGTATCATAATGAAACTAAAGATGTTGGCAAGAGGCCCTAAAACACTGCTTCACACTGCTCTTCTCGCGCTGAGTTACTTGTAGATAATGCTGGCATTCACACAAACAGTTGGATACACTCACTGACCAAACACAGTGTGTCATGAAAACTGCAAAACACATGCGCTGGGAGAGGTGGGATAGGGAAGGAAGTCATGTATAATGTATGTGTTGGCTTTGCGCTCATGGGGATTTGTGGTGGATGTATGAATATACAGTACAGACCAAACATTTGGACACACCTTCTCACTCAAAGAGTTGTCTTTATTTTCATGACTATGAATATTGTAGCTTCACACTGAAGGCATCAAAACTATGAATTAACACATGTGGAATTATATACTGAACAAAAAAGTGTGAAACAACTGAAAATATGTCTTATATTCTAGGTTTTTCAAAGTAGTCACCTTTTGCTTTGATTACTGCTCCGCACACTCTTGGCATTCTGTTGATGAGCTTCAAGAGGTAGTCACCTGAAATGGTTTTTCATCAGTCTTGAAGGAGTTCCCAGAGATGCTTAGCACTTGTTGGCCCTTTTGCCTTCACTCTGCGGTCCAGCTCAACCCAAACCATCTCGATTGGGTTCAGGTCCGGTGACTGTGGAGGCCAGGTCATCTGGCGCAGCACCTCATCACTCTCCTTCTTGGTCAAATAGCCCTTACACAGCCTGGAGGTGTGTTTGGGGTCATTGTCCTGTTGAAAAATAAATGATGGTCCAACTAAACGCAAACCGGATGGAATAGCGTGCCGCTGCAAGATGCTGGTTCTGTATGCCTTCAATTTTGAATAAATCCCCAACAGTGTCACCAACAAAGCACCCCCACACCATCACACCTCCTCCTCCATGTTTCATGGTGGGAACCAGGCATGTAGAGTCCATCCATTCACCTCTTCTGCGCCGCACAAAGACACGGTGGTTGGAACCAAAGATCTCAAACTTGGACTCATCAGACCAAAGCACAGATTTCCACTGGTCTAATGTCCATTCCTTGTGTTCTTTAGCCCAAACAAGTCTCTTCTGCTTGTTGCCTGTCCTCAGAAGTGGTTTCCTAGCAGCTATTTTACCATGAAGGCCTGATTCACACAGTCTCCTCTTAACAGTTGTTCTAGAGATGTGTCTGCTGCTAGAACTCTGTGTGACACTGACCTGTTCTCTAATCTGAGCTGCTGTTAACCTGCGATTTCTGAGGCTGGTGACTCGGATGAACTTATCGTCCGCAGCAGAAGTGACTCTTGGTCTTTCTTTCCTGGGGCGGTCCTCGTTTAAGCCAGTTTCTTTGTAGCGCTTGATAGTTTTTGCGGCTGCACTTGGGGACACTTTTAAAGTTTTCCCAATTGTTCGGACTGACTGACCTTCATTTCTTAAAGTAATGATGGCCACTCATTTTTCTTTACTTAGTTGCTTTTTTCTTGCCATAATACAAATTCTAACAGTGTATTCAGTGGGACTATCAGCTGTGTACTCTATCCACCTCCTGCACAACACAACTGATGGTCCCAACCCCATTTATAAGGCTTGAAATCCCACTTATTAAACCTGACAGGGCACACCTGTGAAGTGAAAACCATTTCAGGTGACTACCTCTTGAAGCTCATCAACAGAATGCCAAGAGTGTGCGGAGCAGTAATCAAAGCAAAAGGTGGCTACTTTGAAGGACCTAAAATATAAGACATATTTTCAGTTGTTTCACACTTTTTTGTTCAGTATGTAATTCCACATGTGTTAATTCATAGTTTTGATGCCTTCAGTGTGAAGCTACAATATTCATAGTCATGAAAATAAAGACAACTCTTTGAGTGAGAAGGTGTGTCCAAACCTTTGGTCTGTACTGTATGTGTGGTGGACAAAAGCATCTACTTATGACCAGACAGAAAGTCAAAAATGTAGCTCTGCATAAGTGGCTTTAGAAAAACTTTTATTCCCTCTCGTGGACTGGTGGGCTGGGGCTGTTGGCGCTATCTGGGGGGGTTGGGCGGGCTTGGAGGTGTGCTGCTCTGCTGGCTGTCTTGTCCAGGGGGGGATCGGGGCGGTGGGCTGGGGGACTGCGGCCTGTGGGGTGAAGGTGTTGTGTCCACTTCTAGGGCGTGGGGTCACTGGTGTTTGGATCGGCTGGGCGGCGATGGTGGAGCTGAGCTGGATAGTGTTTTTCCCTGGGTGGTTGTTGCAGTGGCAGTGATGTAGTGTTTTTTGTTGCTGAGGGGGCATGGTGGGGTCACTGGCCCTGGGTGCCTGCCGCTGGCCGGGGACCTCTTGGTGGATGAGTTTGTCCCTTCATGGTGCGTGGTCGGGGTCCGGTTGTGGGTGCGGTGCTGGGTGGGGTCTGCCCTGTTGCGCCAGTGGGCGGGGGTGGCGTTGAGCGGGGCCCTTGCCTTGCCGTTGCGGCGCGCTGTGTGGTGGGGGAGCGGGGTGCAGCGGGGGTTCTTAGAGCGGGGCTGTGTGTGGAGCTTGCGCTGTGTGGGTGTGGCTTCATCGGCTTCTCGGGGGTGTGCCCCTGTGGGGGTGGGGATTTGTGGCGTTTGGGTTCGGGGGGATGTGTTCGATATCGGTGTCCTTGTTGGGGGTGGCCCTGGGGGGAGGTTCTTGTTGGGGTTCACTGGGGGTGGGAGACTCATGGGGTTGGGATTGGAGCTCGTTGGGGAGTCGGGATTGCTCCGTCCTGGGGCAGCTCCGGTTGTCGGGTTGCTTTGGGCCATGTGGACCCCTCTTTTGTACATAGCCCCCTCACCGGAGGTGGATGGGGGTTGTTGGGGACTGGGTTCAGGGGGGGGGTGCAGGAGCCGGGCCAGGGTCACCCGGGTCTGGGCGGTGCCGGCGCTGGCTGCCTGCCTCTGCCCCAGGAAGGAAGGGGACCACCTCCTGGGTCCGGGGGCTGGTTGCCACTAGGGGGTACCGGCGCCTGGACCTGGGAGTATAGAGTATGCATGGGGAGTGTGAGTGAGTGTATGATGTCCATTGTTGTTTATCCTTACGTTGGGTGTGAGTGATTTTATGTGTATGCATGAGGGTGGGAGTGGGTGATTGTGACTGTGTGTGCCTGTTTTTTGGGGTTTTTTTTTTTTTGCGACAGGTTGGGTCTTGGACTGCTCCCTCTCCTGGATCAGCTTCCTCCCCGCCACACCACCTGCCGGTGGTTGGAGTCTCTGCCCGCTGGTGTACTTGTGGTTCTTGGTGTCCGGGACCGGGTGCTTTGGTGTGTGCTGGCTCACTCCCGGTGGCTGCTTGTCGGGGCCTGGCCCCCTGGGCTCTGTCGGGCCTCTGCTTGGGGGGTGGTGTGTCCCGGGGTCTTGGGCCTTTGGGTCCATGGCTGGATCTGCTCGGGCGTGGATGGCTGCCGGCGGGGCCTGTGGGCTCGTCGCTGCGGCTCCCTGGGGCTTCTGCACTGTCGCTGCTGGGTGGTTCCCCTGGGACTCTCCACTGCTCTTCTCTGGGGTGGTTGCGGTAGTCCCGGAGGTGGTTCTCCTGGGGTTCCTGTGCTTTGGGGGGCCTTTAGATGTCTGTGGCTCGGATCTCCTCGGTGTCCGTCCAGGGACCATGGGGCAGGTCTGTGGGTCCTCACACTCGCTATTGCATATTTTTGTGGAGAAACTACAAAAGTGCGTCCACACCCATACTCACAGGTGTTAAGCTTCAGGTGTTGACAGATACACAGATGTTCTATATTGGGCTGCACCTCTCACTAAGTACATTTTATGTTCAGAATTACCGTGTACTATTTTGTAAAAAAAAAAAAAAAACAGCTGCAGCTGTATAAGCAAGCAGGGTGTAATCTTATATTCTCTTCATCCTTCTTTCTCTCCTCCACTCTTTCCTCCTTTTCTCCCCTTTTTCCCCCATCTCCCTCTTTTTTGAGCTTCTTTTTTCCTTTTAATTTCAGTCTCCGTGTCCATAACAATTGAAATATTCCCAAAGAAGTTTATAATAAAGTTTCTTTTATAAATATCAAGCAGAGCTTTAGCTGTGATGCTCCGCTTGTGAAAGTAAATCTGTTGGGCAATTTCTTGGCACTCAGACAACAATTCTGAGCGATACTCTGCCGGACAGGACACGGTAAAAAAGAAAAAAAACAAAAAACTTTTGTTCATGGTAAGATAATCCATCATAAATTTGCTATTGCAGTCAGCACAGACTTACTGAATTCAATTGGAATTTTATGTCATAGACCCACACCAAGTGGTGAATAACTGTAAAAGATACATGATATTCAAAGTTCTCGAATAAAAATCTGAAAAGGTTTGGTGTGAATTTGTAGTCAGCCACCCTGAGTCAATACTTTAAAGACGAAAATCAGCCTCACAGCATGATACTGCCACCACAATGTTTTATAATGGTGATTATGTGTTCAGGCAGATGTATGGTTGTGGTATTTCCACGACACTGAGCGTTTTGAATGTAGGCTCTACCATGGTTAACACTGACCTCTATAAATGAATGGTCATGTCTTGGTAGGTTTTCAGTTGCAGTTCTCCTTTACATGTTCAACTCTTGAGATATTATCTTATACCCTAACCCTGCTTTAAACTTGGTGAGGTCATCCAGTGCGGTCCTTGGTGTTCATGGAGGTGCTTGTCTATTAATCCTTGGGGGCTGCTTCATTTTGCATTCCACTTACATTATGTTCCATAACATAACATAAAAACATTCACAGTTGTATCTATACTGAGATTAAATTACACCTAGATAGACTTTGTTCATTATGGGAACTTCTGAAGGCAACTTTTTGCCCTGGATTTTATGTAGGGGTTTCAAAGTAAATGGAAAGACAGAGTTTTATTTCTCATATGTTCTTTTTCTTCTGCTTTACAATTTTGCAGTACTTTCAGTTGATCTATCACCTAAAATCCCAATAAAATATCTTGAACTTTGTGGTTGTGGCAAGACATCAGAAAAAGTTCAAGGGGTATGAATAACTTTGCAATGCTATGTATAGATCGTACTCAGTAATTGTTCCAGACTGAATTTGTAAACAGAAACAAATGGTCTCATCCACATCTCAGACAGGTGACGTTAACTTAATGAGAGATGGAGAAAGAGACAAAAGAATAAGGATGTATATGTGAATTAGTAGGGGAAGAGTGGGGGGGGGGGGGGCATTTGTCAATTAGTATGCAAATGCATGCGAGTGCCTCCCTCAGATATCCAATCAGGCTGTCATCTCAGCAGGGGCCGTGATTATGAAGTCCCTATGAAGTGTGGCTCTTAAGACTGTGATACACAATAAGGGACAGAGCAGGCTGGGGACAGGACGACTCTCTGTTAGCATGACAGCGTCTCATTTGATGTTCCCGATGTACATGCGTGTGTCATCATTACGCAGCCACTGATACGGCTTTGTTTGATCCGCTTTCTTTGAACTCATTTAGATTGAACATCTTCGAGGACATTATGTTTGTTAAAAGGCATATACAACGGTGATCCCAAAAGGTCAAAAATATGTTAAAGAAACAAGTATGAAACCAATTTGACTGCAAGAATAAAACATAACAGATAAATGAATGGCAAGTAAATGCAACAAGATCTCCAATATCGAATTTACCAAAAATATTTTTTTCAGGGATTTTCCAGCGATGTATGTCTAGGTTTCCTCATTTTCCTGGCATTTATGACCACATTCTCTCATGTTCCCCTCATGAAAATGCAATACTATTCCTTAGGCACTTAGAAACCTTAGAGTTTGGGAAATAGACCTTGGAAAAGAAATAAATTTAGGTGAATCTGATAGTGTTAAAATTGATACAATTGTGCCTTCACTTAAAAAAAGAGTCAACTGACACTGATACCCCATGCAAACGCTGCAACATGTATATTATGTTAAGTACATTTTAGATATATCTTTAAAGCATAATCTAAAATCTAATATTCTTCCTGACTCTAAGGCTACGTTCACATAGCAAGCAAATCCGGCCCAAATGTTTTTCCCCATATGCGACCCATATCTGACTTTCATGGCAGTCTGAAAGGCCCAATTTTCATTGTTTCACCTCCAAAAAATTGTGCCACTTCCATATGTGGTAGTAAATTGAATACGTATCTGATGGTTTTCAAAAGATCCAAAGTCAGAACGGTCATGTCTCATTTCATCCGACTTTCACGTTGTTGTCCTGGTTCCCACTATGCATCATCACAGAAGTAGCAGTCATTGCTCCACAAAAGGCCATTGTGAATAGTTATGCTCGCTTTTTTCTCACCTTTCTTCATCTCGTTGTGATGAGGTCGTAATATTGTTGGCTCTCTATGCTCAACAACTTAAAAAATTATACACAGACACCCACATCCATTATTGCATCCGTAAACAGTGTGCATGCAGGTCGCTTTAGGGCCGTTGACCGTTCAGACTGACAACTGACGGTGATCGTAAATAAACAGTACTGTGACCCGCCATGCAAAAAAATCAAAATTGAGCATTAAGACCTGCAGTGTGAAGGTAGCCAAGGTGTGCACATTTCAGACTAATGCAAGAATCACGTGAACTGAAAGGAAATCACATCTTCCAACCATCCAAAAATGAATGAATTATTATGCATGTCTTCAAACTTGAGAAAATTAGATATACCCTACTGAACATGAAAATGAAAAAGTCCTAAATTACTATAACAATTTGATGTTACGTTTGAATGAATTTTTTTGTCTTTAATGGCTTGTTTGTTTGTTTGTTTTTCATCAGGAGAGTTCGAACCCAGAGAACCTTGGAGCTTAGAAAGAGTTTTTACCGTGACAATACAGTATGATTGCTTTGAACAATATGAACTGTTCAGATTCTAACTTAATTTGAACAAATATGCATGTATGACAAGATTTTTTTTTTTTTATCGCCCATAGCATAAACTCATGTCACTTTATGGATGCAACTCTGTGTTTGGTAAATTGGGAGCAGAAGGTGAAGGAAAGACACGAACCTGTTTGCGTTTAATATACATCTTCAATACATTGCGTAGAGTTCAGAAAGTTCTCTTTTTTTGTTTAGATTTGTTGTTATTATTGTTTTAGGGTTAGGAGAAGTATGATGTGTCTGTTTTCTTGGTTGTTAAAAATGTATGAAAGAAATGTCAAAAGAAAAGGCTGTAGAGTTTTATAAAATATATAAAGGGTATAAATACCCCTTGCCATATTTTGTCTTGTTTAATGTGAAATGTAATATAATAATATAACACAAAGCATATGTATGCCCATAAATGTGAATTTTAGAAATGCAACAAAAATGCCAATTTCAGAGACCAGAAATTATTCCTACTTTTCATGAATCAAGGAAGAATTCTAACATATTTGTGGCATTAAATTAGTTTGCCTTTTGTTCCTCTATTTTGGTGCATAATTTTATTACAATTTCAGCTTAATTGCTTTCTGTTTGTTCTTAATTGCGTACTGCCATTCTGTGTTTTGTAAAGTGTTGCTTTTAATTCTCTTTTTAATTTTCTGTAGTAGTTTTCTGTGTGTGTTTAATTGAACTTCTCCTTAGATCTACCGTTCTGTCCAGTGCTTTGAAACTCAAGGGCATCATATAAAACAAATTACGCCGTTCTGTTTACCTTGCATTCCTAAGACTGAAACAGATTTAAAATTTTCTGCTTTCACCTTTGTGCAACTAATATTTAAGAGAATGTTATAAGTGGAAAAACAAATTCAAAATGTTAAATTGTTCAAAAAGTTTTCTTTTTATTGCCAAACCAGGACTCATATCTGCACTGCACCATTCCTGCCTTTCCTGTTTCATCCTCTTCTCAGTTTCTTCTTTTGTCACTTTGTGTTCCTTTGCCTCGAATCAGTTGTGGGCATACCTCAAACATACATACACTCCTCTCTTGGGTGTATGTTCAGTGTGTGTGTGTGTGTGTGTTCAGTGTGTGTGTGTGTGTGTGTGTGTGTGTGTGTGTGTGTGTGTGTGTGTGTGTGTGTGTGTGTGTGTGTGTGTGTGTGTGTGTGTGTGTGTGTGTGTGTGTGTGTGTGTGTGTGTGTGTGTGTGAGAGAGTGTGTCGCAAGGGGAAATGGCTCATGAGAGGTTAAATCTTTGTCTTGTCCTAATGTAAGTTGGAGTACTGGAGAGATTTGAATCCAATGAAAGGTGAGTGACAGGAGAGACATAGGAGAAAGAGATGGAGAAGGGTGGGGAAGGGAACAAAAAGGAAAAATAACTGAGTTGTAGAAAAACGGAGATCAGAGCCACTCAAGCGACGCTCTGGTGAAGTCAAACCATTTCTTTCCCCCATGAAGTCAATCAGGCGAGTGACAGGCTGCTGCTGACAAATGTTATGTTGGAGTTCTCCTTCTATTGTTAAACCCACACATCAGGCGCTAAACACAGCTCTGTGTTCACATTCAGACATTTCCACAAAGCATCAACCATACCAATCTCTTTAATAGTTTTTCTTTAAAGAAAAAAATACAAAAATGCATCTTTAAGATTCTTCTCACATTGTAGTATACAATACAAGTGTTGTGTTTCAATTTTTGTTCTTGTAATGCTTGATTTCTAAGCTCTAAGGGTATACCACAGCTCCCCCTAGTGGGGGGATAAACCTAATCAAAGTGTTGGCACTTTTCCTATGTTCAGCTACAACCTGGTGCACTGCTTCAGGCACTTTAATTTTAGGGTGGCAAAATATGTTAGTTGGTCTGTTTTTCTTTTAATCATCTGCAGCCATGAGTGTTTCAGTGTCACCAGCAGCAGTGCCGTTCACCGCACAGCTCTTCAACAGGGTTGAGGAAGGGTAAAATGCCAAGGGCAGCTCTTCTGTGCAGCTCGCCCTGAGGGGTGACACCAAAGTGGCACTCGAGCCGAGCACAGGGACGTTCGGTAAGAGCAGAAGGGCACTCGGGCGGATCACAGGGACGCCTTGACAAAACAAGGGGGGCACAAGGGCTAGGCTGCCACAGAGAGCTGAGTGTTCCTCTGATACTCAGCCTGCTCTAATGTCCCTGCATTGTGACTAAAAGCATGTATTACAAATTGAAAGTGGTTAAATAAAAGTTTGAGAAGCAAGATGGACCCCCTCGTGTGATGTATTTACTGATATATTTTCCCATTTGATTTACCAAATGGGGCTAATGTGAGTCTTTTTTGCACAGTATTATTATTATCCCCACAGTAAACCAATTATTTTACATTGTGTGTTTTAGGGAGATGTTAAAAGGTGTGAAAGACAGGTCACATTTATTGGCCCCTCTTGTAAAGATGACAATCCATCCATCCATCCATCCATAATTGCAAACTTATGAAGAAAGCAGGTTTGACTGTATTTGTAGATTTTCAGAGATGCAGAAATAGACAGCTCTGAACACATCTAAACATGTTTAAGTTATGATAGTGTCTAACTCCAGCCCAACTTTGACTTAAAAGAGAAGAGAATTGACCTAAAAATTTAATAATCAGGGCAGAGCCTTACAAAAATTTTTATTCAGCCAGAGCATCTCTGATTGGTGCATATGCAATTAATATTTATCTCTAATTATCAACACTGGATATTTTCTCCACTGAATACATGATCTCAAACTAAAGGTTGGATTTTTCTCAATTTTAAGTATAAGATTACTCTAATGTTACAAATAATGCATTAATTTTCATGCTTTTTACACATCTTTATCAAAAAATGTGGTCGCCACTACTTTTTTTAAATCTATCTCTCATCTGAATAAGCAAGCTAAAATTGAAAGTCCACATGTAAACCTTTGACCTTTCATTCCAAGTGTCATTTGCATGCATCACTAAATGAAGACTCCTCCCTTTATCCCTATCTGACACAGAGGTAATTCCTATTCAAGTAGTGATCTACTCCAAGCTGTGTCGGAAATTAGGATAGAAGGAGCCGAAAAAGAGGACCTCTTGGCCCAAAATGCCTCAGGGCCGCAACAAGGAATTGAGCTCTTCCAGGCCTTTAGCTGGATCCAGATTCCTGCTGCATTTCTGGGCACAATGCAACGGAACTTCAGCAACTGAATTACATATCAGAGCCAAAATGCCTTAGTTTTTCTTCCCCTTTAACACAGCTCCATTTGTATCACATCATTTTGAATAAAAGAATAATTATGTAGTTTCAGTAAGTATATTTGTCTGTCATACAAAAGATCAGACAGACATTGTGATAATGTGTTTACCTTGGCTGTGTATGCAGCTCACAGCTGTGTGTTCATTCAAATCTCCTCTCTGCAGAGGTAAACTGTTTGTTTTGGGAAGAGAAAGATGCGTTCAGCTGCTTCTGTTGCTGCCATTACTGTACGTCTTCTTTCTTTGTCTCTGCTTGTGCTTTTCTCCATTTTCTTTCATGCAAATTGGGCTTCCCAGAGTCATCTTAGCGACACAGGAACTCAAACAAGCTTATAGTGTATTGGCCACTGCTGGCAACACAGTCAGCCTAAGTGGCTAAAACAGAGAAAAAGTCTTTCTGTTGTCTCTTCTGCTCAGCTCTACACTGGCATTACTATTTTACAAGCAAGCCGGCTCATTATGGAACCATATGCTTGGTAACGATGAAAGCTGTGAGTGCATCCCTTATATGAGCTGGGATGCTTAAATTATTAAATACACCACTGGGGCTTGATTCAGATGTGGCAGGCAGCCCAGTTCTCTCTTCCAAGTATGCACATACACACACCCTGAAATGGACAAAGGGGTGGTGGTGGGAAGGTGGTGGTGGTGGGAGGGGGGTGTGTACACTTTCTTGTGCATTTAGTGTAATGAACAATCCCTTAAATGAGAGTGACTAATTACCCAATTTCAAGATAATTAATATCATCCTAATTAGCATATGTAAATGGGACGTTGCATAATTGAGAATCCCTGTTTTGATTTAGGCGCCTCTAAAGTGAACCCGCACGTGAAAAGGTACAAAGCAGCGATTAAGAATTTGGCGCCGCATTGCAACGAGGCCATCATTCAACCCTCGCTGATGAAAACGCTCAGTCTCTCGCAGATGTTAAGAAATATTATGGAACGTTGTTGATTACTGTTAATATGTTTGTGGGACATGGCTAATTAGAAGTCATTAACTACTTATCACTTTTGTGTCACTACTTGAGCAGGAATGAAAACAATCTCAATGCTGGGAATGCTGGAGAAAAAAGTGGTTGGTGTACGCATTCAGTATTGTGTTTGCCAGCAGAAAGCTTCTCTGCAGCCAACGTATTCCTCAACAAGATGGTTTAGTAATCTTTGTGAAATATGCATATTCAGCTCATGAGTTAATTAATGCAATTGCTGCTGTTAAAAACATTCATTCTTATCAGTTCCTAAACCTGTAATGCACTAATAAACCCACCATATTGTCCCAGTTATAGAAGCTTTATTACAAACAAAAAAGAAAGAATATAAAGAGACACAGGAGAACACATCCTTAACAGTAGGGATTCCTAATTCACAGATAAGGCATGTTTTTTAGGCAAGAAGACACAGGGAGAATATGTGTGTGAGAATATGTTCAAACAGAGATGAGCCTTTTAAGATTTATAACCAGGAAATACTACCTGTCAGGAGATGCTATCTCTGTAACTTCTTCTACCCAGCGCTTTCAACATTTGAGAGTTAGAAACAGAGGTGTACGAAGTCTCACATTATCAAAATGCCTTGAATGGATCTATCTTGCAAAGCCCTGTCCAGTTGCTGTCAGAGTGTGACTTCATCTAGTAAAAGCCCCGGTCATGGAGAGAGCTTTTAGCCTGACACATAATATCTATGTTGCAGCTACATTCACATTGCAGATCTTAGTGCTCACTTTCCATTCTTTCGCTCAGATCCGATTTTTCTTAAAAGGCTGTTTATATTCCAATTTATGTAACCACCATCAGATGGGGAGTCTGTCACACACAACGAGGTAAAAGTGAGAGTAAATGTGACATGAACGTTCAGAGTGAAGGTGCTGTGATACATTTGCAGCTTAGGACTGTATATGAAAGTAGCCCTAGTCTGATTTGAAAACAAAAATTGAGTTTTGTTTTTGCTGTAAATGGATCACATGTGGGCAAAAAACATTAGATTTGAGCCACTTTTTTCTGCAATGTGAATGTATTTTTATTTTACAATAAGAATAGAGGTAGTTCTTAAGTTGTTGGCCCATTGCGTAGACAGTGTGACCAACAAGAGCATTCACAGGCATTTAGCATTTCTATTTCAAAAATGCGATGAGCGACAATTTTGCTAAGATTTCTTTAGTGTTATTGGAGACTGACATAAAATCATGTATCCTTACGTTCATGAATGAAGGTCCTTCACAGCTGCATTCAAAACACGAGATGTTCACTCCTCCCCATCCAGAGTGCAAATGAGGTCGACACTGGTTCAGTTGTTGTTGGGTCTTGTGAGGGTGCTGGAAAGCACCTCCCTTACTAAAGTGAAGCACACACTTCCACTGACTAACAGGAGGTTTGTTTTTGTTTTTGCCTCTATTTTGAAGACCACTAACATCTCTCTCTTTGAGGTCAACATCTGGAAGGGAAGAATCATGGAGTGCACACATGATGCCAGCCTAATGACTTCACCTGTAGCGATTTCCTTAATCATTGGGGCATACCAGTGAGCTAAGGATGAGGGTTGAAGTTGATTGGAACTTTAGTTTGATTTGACTCTTGTTTGTTATAGTTACCAGTTATAGTTTTACCAGAAACTATTACTGGTAAGACCTATGTAAAATCATCTTAAAAATTTAAAGGAAAACATTTAGAGCCCAGGAAAACTGCTGATGCCTGTTGTTGATTTTTTTCATCTTATGGTCCTCTTCATGACTGTTGGTTTTCATCCTGTTTGAGGGTTCTACAACAACCAACCTCTATAGGTCCAAAGTGAACCATTAGGTAAAAAACCAAGCCACACTTAAAAAAATCAATAACTTTGTTAGAGTGTCTCTTTTGGGTTATAAGCCCAGATAAAGGAGGAGGTTTGGAAAAGTGAAATAAAAAATAATGAGAATCAACTGAAGAATCTTCTATTTAGTTCTCAACATATACAGACAGGGTGCTTTTTTGTTTGTTTGTTTCTTCTTATAGCGTCTTTTTCAGTTATATGAACAAGGTCAGTTATGAAAATTAGGTGATTACATCATTTGATGACTGCTATTGGTTTTTAGGCCAGCGAATAGAGTTTTTATTGGGTAGTCAGTCTTTTGGGTAGTCAATAGAAAAAAGCCTTGAATGAGTGAAAATCAACACATGATTTGTAGGTGCTGAGAATATTGAAACTGGCTGTTTTACTGTTTTTTTTGTTGTTTTTTTTTTTTTTTAAATGAATCTGGTCCGCAGTTGATCATCTCTAGTTCAGAGTTTAAAGCACTGATCAAACCTCAGCTGGGGGTGCGACGATGGACACAGAGGTCAAACGTGCAACCCAAATACAGAGGCCTCAGTCCTTGAGTACCGGGTTCGAATCCTGACCCTGGAAGTCTATGTGTCATGTCTTCCCCGTCTCTACACCCCACTTTCTATCTGCCTACTATGGAAAAATAATCAAAATAAAGGCCATTTGTCCAGCAAAAAAAAAAAAAATCAGCTGGATACTTCCACTCTGAACAGAGATTTAATAAGAAACAGTTTAGATGTAGGAAAACCTGTAAAAGACAAATTTTGACCTCAGACACTAAAAAGTAGCTGCAGTTTTTTTTTTTTACCTCCTTGGTTGTCCAGCTTACTGTGCATGGTCACAAGATGTTCTCTTGTCTTTCCCATTTGGAAGAGTGGCTAAAACTCCTTCGTCATGTCATATTTAAGCCTGTGATTAACCTAAATATAGAAGTATGATAAAAAGAAAATTATTTAGTTACTTTTATTTATAATAATTTTTTAGGTTCCTGGTGTGACATCACAGGTTGTGTTAATTATTTTTTCAACCTAATAAATGTGCTCGAAGTAAAGCTTGGATTTTTCTAGATTTTCCATAAAAGATGAATTTATTATAAGACTTTTTACACATCATTTCACGTATGTCTAAGTAATTTAATTTAAAATCAAATTAAAAGCAAAGTTCTCATCCAGCAGAGAAGAAATGCTGAATATTAATGCGGCACAATCGCACAACAGTTTGTACCTGATGCTGCCTAACAGCTTGGGTTGTCTGACCCCTCAGTGCTGGAATGACATGCTGTCCTCAGTCTGAGATAATATTGATCTGGTAGCAAGTGGCAGTTGACTGAGCAGGGCTGGGGGGCAGCAGTAATGGGAGGGCCAGAGGGCATAAAGGGGCAGCGAAGCACCTGGTTCACCCAGCTGGTAGCGAGCCTCCTTAGGCGTCTGGAGAATGCTGGCTGACACTCACGCTGGGCCACACATGCATATATACGTATATACGCACACACTCCCATGGAGACAGATAACACAAAGAGCACGGAGAGAAATTTATATACTTTTTTTTCCGTCTTTCTCTATCTGGTTCTCAAGTCACTCACATACTCGAGGCCCTGTCCTGACTTGTGGCATCCGTGCTGTCAGGACGCAGGCCTCTATGTTGGATCCAATCAGCAGCATTGTCAGTCAGTGACACACACGTCCAAATACACACGCACTGGCGACTGCAACCTTCCGCCTTGGCACAGGGGAGCATGTTGTCCTTCCAGTCTGATTTCCTCCCCCTCTTCTCCCACGGCTGCCATCTCCGTTCCCTCTGCTCTGTCAGCTTTGCCCCTTCTTCTTGTCAGCAGCCATATGGCTACACCACCGCCCCTCTATGTCATCCCCTGGACTCCTTTTCCCATGTCTCATCCTCCTGTCGGACTCTCACTAATAGCTCTAAATGCACCCCTCTGCCTCAGGATCAGAAAACATGTATATAAAAGGAATCTCAAAGATTCAGTTCATTCAAGGTTTATTTTGAATATTTGTAGTGCACATTTTTATGTCAAGCTTTCATATCTTTCGGTTTTTGGATTTTTGACCACTTTTTAAAGTATATCTACAAATGTTCGCCACTGGGCACAAGTTTTAAATATGGAACATACGTACATGCATGGATGGATGGATTTTCCAGACTGCATAGAAACAGTTCTTATATAGCTAAAAAAAGACTTAGCATTACTGATATGAACTCTCAGAAAAGAAAGTTAAACAGGTAAAAGAAAGACAAATATTCCATTCTTTCTTGTTTTGGTAGGGGTTGGTCTCAGTAATTAATGACAGAAGTTAGTGTCAGAAGTGACAATTTTTAACGCATTCTGCAGTGTTATAAGAGCAACTCACTAAAGACTGAAGCTGTGAAGATTATCCTGCACACCAAGAATTAATAGAGATGGAGGAAGTAAGAGGTTGAGAGAGGAGCTGTTATGATCCTTAGGTGTTAGGTTTTGGTTTGCATTCATGTATGTTTTTAGTATTTCCCTGTTGTTCATTATGTTCTATATTGTTTGAGTTTATTCCTGTGTACTTTAGTTTGTTACCCTTGAGCTGGTTAGTGTTTCTTTTTATCTCTGTTCAGCTCCTGTGTTAATTATTCCCTCTCTCCCTCAGCTCCCTGCTTTCTCTCTTCTGAGATGTTTCACATATCTCCTGATTGTGTCACACTTGCATCCAAAGTCATTCCCCATATCTCCCATACTATATAACCTCTTTGACCTTGTCCTGTGTTGGATCCTCCTGTAACACTCCCTGTCTGTTGTCCTCGTCCTGTTTTCTCTGTCCTAATAAATTATTATGTTCATCCAATGTCTACGCCTGGGCCCAACTCCAAACCCACACAGCCTGACAAGAACTGAATAAGCAAGAGCTTTGACTGCACTCTGACTTTTTACTTTTTATTTTAATTCTTCTTCTTCTTCTTTGTCTTCTTCTTCTTCTTGTTGTTTGTTGACGGTTGACAAACAATTTAATGCTGTATTACCCCCACCAATTGGTAAGCAGTGTGGATCACGATTCTGATATTTAATCCCAAAAAAAGTGAATAAACTGCCCTCCTCCTGCCTTACGTTTTCCATATTATCGCCTGATTACTCACACCTGCTTGCTATGCCTTTCTCCACACTTCCATCTGTATAGAAGCTCTCTGGTTCTCATTAATTACTGCAGGTTTCTTCTGTTGGACACCCGGATTTTGTGCTTCTCCGCATGTTCTGCCCTATTCACTGCCGGGGCTCTGCATCCTGTTTTCCTCGTGCCACACAATTTTGTAGTAACATGTAATAACATGACAACACTTCACTCTCTGACTGCAAGTTTAATGGTGTTTCTAGAAATAGAATCGGAGCCAGATCTTTAAGCAAAATGTTTTGGTCAGTATTTTTGCCTTATCCATATTTACATCCACTCTGATCAGTCCCTGCAGAAGATTATCATCCTCACAGTATGATGCCACCACTATCATGTTCCACAGTGGCGATGGTGGGGTGTGTTTTCGAAGTGTTAGTTTTCTACCATTCAAAGTATTTTGCAGGTAGGTCAAAAAGTTCTTTTTTTGTCTCATCTGACCAGAGCACCTTTTACGTGTCTGCTCGCTGTGTCCCCAAAATGGCTTGTGTCATAGGCCAGAATCATTTATTATGGCCAGGTTTGTGAAGTGCAACAGTAATAGTTTGTTAGTTTATATTCTCCTAACTGAGCTGTTGATCTGTGTACCTCCAAAATTGGGGCTCTTGACTTGTTCTTTATTTAATGTCCTTCTTGTTATACTTTGATTGGCTGGCCTTTTGCCACATTCTTTGTTTTTGGGTGATTTGATTGAACAGTGAGTTGAACATGCCTTATTTCTATAAAATCCCTATAAAACATGACATTTGTGGTTGTATTGTGACAAATGTGAAAACATGTAAGGGGTATGTACCTTTGTAACGCACTGCAGATATTAATTCACATGTTCAATAATGCTTATTTGGTGAAGGTGTGCGGGTCATAAGCTTCCCTGATTTTTGTGCTCACAAAGACATTAGCAGAGTGACAGAGGCGATGGCAGCAGAAGAAACTGCCGTTGCTGCTACTGCCGACAGACACATCCGCTGTCAAAACCGAGGCTGGAACAAATGTGATGGCTATAAGCTAATGTCAGAAGTTATGTGGAGCTGTCATCTGCTATTAAATAAGATTATTGCCACCGTCTGGTTTTTATGAAGGACGTAGCTGAAGGAAAGGATGTCGAGGAAATGTGTGCCAAGATTCATAAAGGAGCATTAAAGACAGCATTTAGAAATATTTCCTTGATAGTGCTCATATTATTTTTAAAAAGGTAAAAAAAATTACTTTTTAATGTATCCAAAATTTCATACAATCAAAATCCCTGAGTGATGAGGAAGTCTCATGCACCCCAACTGGTGATAGGCTGAAGTCAGCAGCACCTAAAGTTTAAACTACGCTGATCAACACTCATGGCTGAAAGCACTGTGCTCTTAATAACTGTCGCACTATATCAGAGTGAGACTGACTGATTGCTCGTAATAAGATCCTCAAGTCCTAATGGCCTCCCAACCAGACCCAGGACTCAGCAGCGGGTTAAATGCCCTGCAGAAAAGAAGGAATCAGACTACAGAAGATTCAATGAGAAGGAGCAGAGAAACCACAAATTACTCTCAAAACTTTTTACAAGCTTGGAGAGGTATACCTAGATAGTTGTTGGCAATTATTCCACTTCTTTCCAAATCGCTCTAATTGACCCATATTTATAGATTTGTGGCACCTTACAGTAAAGCTAATCTTCTATTTAAATAATAATTGCAAAATTGATCAGATGGCTGTTATGCTGAGATTTTCTTGTTGTTTTTTCTTCCAGATTTCACGTCATACTTAATGTTTGTGCATTTTGCATTCTAAACAGGGACTCCCTTAATATTTTAAGTTGTTTAGATGCAAACCATTTAAATAGGATATTTTAATTATTTGTGGATCACTGCATCGTAAACATCTATAATTAAAACATAAGCTGCTTATATCACACTCTGACTCATGATTTTATATTGAGTGTGCATGTACTTGGAAAAGTATCTATACCACTTGAACCTTTTCACATTTTGTCACGTTACAACCACAAACTTTAATATTTCTGATATTTTATGTAACACATTTTTTTTATTTTGTAAAGTTATTTAGGGGTATTAGAGTAAATAGGCTTTTTCCTCTGATGTCCATTAATATTTGGATATAGATTTGAAAAAGAATTTCACCTTCCAAATATGCAGTAAATTGTGTAGGTCTACCTCATAAAATCCAAATAAACATTTCTGTTCTTTTTGCTATAGCATGACAAAAAGTGAAAGAGATATGAACACTTTTCCATGTTGAAAAACAGTTTTCTTTCACATTGCACATTACTGCAGAACATCTGAAATACAAAAATTCATCCAGCTTTCTGTCATTCTTGGAGGCTGGGTTTAAAAATACATTCAAAGTAAAATAGTTCATCAGAGGACCAGACTTTTTTTTTTTTCATTCAAGACTGGAATTTCCTATGAAGCTGGTTGAGACACTAATCCAGTTTTCAGTGGATTTTTATTGTGTCATGATAACTACAAAGTGGACCCCCTTTATAATGTAGGGTTTTAAAGAGTATGTACATATCCAGAGTTGTTTTAGTTCATCACAAACTTTTTAACTTTTGCTTCATCTCGGTGGTAACATGGTCGAATCTGTGGATATGGATGAGATAATGTACTTTATTTTTACCATGACTGTGGTAATCATCTTAGGGGACTCATGTAGCGAGTATGTAATTTGTTTAGATAAAATATTCCAGTAACAACCTTAATCGATCCCACTATTCACTGGGCTAGGTATCAGAAGATCTAAGTAAATTTATTTAAGTTTATTTAAGAATAAACAGAGACTCACAGAATAAAATTATGTTTAACATGCACACCATATATTTAAATGTTGTGCAAGAACCACCATGAATAAGTAATATAAAAAACACTGAATTCAATTGATTAAATATTTACAGTGAAATACTGCAAGCAACCAAAAGACAATAAAATTACCTATTCTTTTTCTTGTGCAAATTATTAATTTACACTTCCTCAATTTTCAAAGGTTAAGGATTTTATAGTTCAAAACAGTCCCTTCATAAGTGCATTTTTGAAAGGCAAAATTCAATAATTCTTGTTGATGCCTTTAAAGGATGGGTGAACCCAACAACAGGAGCACGTGGATTTAAAACTGTCCAAAACCAAGGGAAAAGGAGTTCAACTGGCGGCAGAAGCCTCCTACCAGCCCGAACAGAGCAAATGGATCCAACGATTTCCACCAGACTAGGAATGACGGATCCCAATTGTTGTATGAGGCAGTTCTTTGTCCTAGGTTCAGGGCTCTTTTCTGTAACTCGCCATCTTTATAGAACCTGACCAATTCCGTTTCGAAGCTAAATATAAAGGTCCTCCTGCTTCTCAGCGGCTTTGATATTCGGTCCCTGCAGCATTCCTTTTCAAACTTCTGGGTAGTCTCTCGGCATGTTTGCTGAACAGGTAATATAAGCTACTGATTAGCTCCTTATGGTCACATGTCTGTATGATGGTACTCTCGAGAATGGCTAATAACGCGAGAAAGGATGCATGAGTGCATACTAAAGGTGAAAGAGAAAATTGTTTTTCCTACCCGGGTTACACTCACCCCAGTGGAGTTCCACAGGGTTCTGTTCTTCACCCTGTTCTGCCTGTATTGATTTGCTTGTCTTGCATACCATATTTACATAATTCGGTGACATCACTTATAGGCTAATGACATTTGGCTGTCATAAAATTGTGAGTTTGAAGGGTCAAACTGCAGGTAATCAAAAGGGAGGTTCGGGGGCAAAGTTTATGTTTTAGATGGTTCCTTCCTTCCTGCCACACAATGATCTAAATGAACAGGTGATAAACAGGCTTCTCCAGCTCTTGATGGCTTGCAGAGGAGATAATGGGTAATGTTGAGCATTGTATTTAACATTTTATTACTTTTATTTTAACTTGAATTGTTTTGTCTTGGTCTTATGTGAAGAACCTTGTGTAATCTTGAAATAAATAACCTTTTTAATGAAAGAAATCTAATTTCATAAATGTTGCTGATCTGTTCACTGACTTGAATAGAGGTTTTATAAACATCTTGTTTTCTGTTTTGTCAAGCAAGGCTCCAGACATGATGTTTCTCTATCCATCACCAGCTGTTGTCCACCAGTATCATGACCACATTCCAGTTCCAGCATATACATAAAAATGACAGTAAATCTGCTAAAGGTCTGAGGCACAAGCTTAATTACGTAAACAGACAGCTTTATGTTTGCTGTCTAAATGGGTTTCTGAGGTTAAAGGGGCTTTAAATCTGAGAGACGGCCGCAGCAAAGTGAGGGACGGGCGTCAATCACATCATTGTATGTAAATGACACACACATGCACTCAGTCCTGAGGGGCACAAACTTGAAAACCTGAAAGAGAAGCTGATTATTAATAATGGCAGATGGCTATTAAGAAAATATCGAAGCCACATACAACACAGAGACATACAAGTTGTACACTGTCATGTGCCAAATCAGATTTGATTTTTGTCCTCAGTTCCTTGATGCACATGGGAGTTCATAATGCTGGCATCTACAGCGTGGTGCGGGGGCAGATGAGCTCCAAGCCACTGCTGTTTGTGCTGTGAAGGCTCCCGCCAAGACTGCCTCTGATGGCAATGGTAATGGGCCACATGGGTGTGACAAATAAACTTTGAAGTGACACAAACAACTGGTAAGACATAGCCACTGCAGATAATGTCATTATAGGTGATAGTACGGGTGTTAATTGAAGCCTTTCAAAAAGCACAAGACTTCCGAAACACAAGAGCAAAACTCAAAACCTAAAACAAGGCATGCAAAAGCAAAACACTTTCTTATTTTCAGTACCTTCTTAGTGGCATTTCTAGAAGTTGAATGAGAAGATGCAGGATTCACACTGGAAAGGTTTGCCAGTCCATCACAGGGCAAAAACAGAGACGCTGGAGACAAACAACCCCAGGCACACACATCCACAAATAAGGGCTATTTCAAATCTTCTCTTAACATCAAACTTTAAACCAGCGATTCAAAAGTCCAATCCAGATCCAGACTAATGTCAAGTCAGTCCAAACCAAGTCCACACCTTAATTTTAGTACATAGACACCTGAGGCTAAACTGAGAACCACATAGGAGAGACTTGAGCACAGCACAGGATGCTGCTGCAACCAATGATCATTAATAATTGTTCAAAACAAATTGTTAAATTAACCAAGTAGGAAAAAAAGCTCTTCTTCTAAGGCTTGTCCACACACAAATTATGAGTTGGCTTGTCAACAAGAACAGAAAAGAGCATGTTAATATTAGCCCAACATCTTCCATTTGCAAAGATCCTAGGCACAGTGAGATGTGAATTTATTGAGGACATTTTGTAGCAGCATGTAGAGTCAGAAAGTTATCGGAAACAAATGATAAAGCCCGCCAAGAGTTCGATGTGGATGAGGGGAGTGGATACTTCTTTCAGGTTACTTTTACTCATGTTGTAAAATGTGGAATTCTGAAAGAAAATGTAAAAAGGAAAGAAACTATTTGTGTAAAAAAAGGCATTTAATTTGTTAATTTATAAAATTAATCCAGTTAATCAAGATTAAGTACAAATTATTTACAAAATTAAAGGCCTCGTTATGGTTTACTGTCAAAATTATACATTTTTTTTATCATTAATGAACAGCAGTATTTATATTGTTTATGAGATATTATAAAATTTAGGATTTGGTCATCTGTAGTTGTTCTGGACATTTTTGGTTTCACACTGTTGGGAAGGGGGGATCTTGACGGGATCTTGCAGAGTTTACAGCTAACAACATTTGTGCCATATGAGCCTTTTGAGTAGGAGGTTGTTTTCTTTGAGGTGTTCCATGCTTGGCCAGTGCATTTGTAAACCCCAGGGTGATACGGTACATGTCGCTGATGAAATTTATGCCAGTTTATAATATAATAAATGGGATTTCCACCTGGATGGGCTTTAGTATATTCCAACACCATTGTTTACCAGAAGAAGCACGGACATAATGTTTTAAACTGCTGCAGGAGCCGCAGCAATAATGCTATTGATGCAATGAACAATAAACATCCTAACAGAGCATTTGCATGATTTATTCAGTATTAGTCTGAATGTGTCCTGCTTTCTGCTGCTCTTGCAATGCCCACTTCTTCTAGGTCAGTGAATTATCTGGTTATGTGAAGAAAGTGCTTACTTTACAGTGCATAGCAATGATCTTCACCAACCTTCTCTAAAAACAGGATTTAACTAAAGCATAATATGTTTTAGTGGGACCTAGAAGACCAATGAAGACTTCTTATTAATAAACCTTAAGTGTAATTTTGTTTCACACCAAACAGCATTATCATTAATTTGTAATAAATTGTGCATGACTTTACAAACTCAGCTTGTACACATTTGCATACAGCAAGCCTTGCTTTACAGCCTACTACCCCTACCTACTCCAGCATAATGCACCTTAAGACTCATTAATATAAACAATAGCAATGCTTGCAAATTCAAGGTAGACACTTTTTCATTTAATTCAAATGAACTAGAAAGTGCACCGAATGTTAAAGACATTATTAAGAATGATTAGGCCAAAGACAGCTGGACTGGTTGAGCTAAAATCTTTGAAGTGTAGTTGTTTGGTTTTCATACAAGGTGAAGAAGATTGCCACATATTTCTAGTGCTTGGGGCTGGCAATAGATTTTTCTATGCAGTCATCAGAAGAAAAGTGTTTCTATTTAAGCAAACTTTAATGTAAAGAGCTCCATCAAAGGAGTACTCTGAGGAAGGCCTTGGGCCTTTCTTTACATTTCACAATGCCAAGTGCTTTTTTTGTCCAACCAAGGCGATCTAAGTGATGCAAGTCATCAGATCCCACATTTATAATGCATGAAATGTCAGTGATTTTGGGCCAGATACGGGTTTTTAAACAGTTGTTTGGAAAGTTGTATAAAAAACAAAGAAGTAGGAATATAACAATATGAACATGATTATTGTGTGCAAATTTATCACAGTGTCAGTATTATCATGGATTTGGAAACATGTGTTGGAAAATATACAAAAAGTAGTGTTGAAGTTCTTGCAGAGTGCAGCCAGAAGCATTGATCAGTTTTCTTGCACTATATATTTGAAAACAATATGAATTATTAGCATTATTCGGAGTAGTAGTTGTTGTACTAGATATCTATATTTTTCCTCTTTTCACATTTTAATTCTCTCACTATTGATGGGTTGATGTAAAGAATTTGACAGCTGTTCTTTATCTTCTTATGTCATGGACAAATTACAGTCTCCAACAGAAGTGGTTTTTGAAATGCTCACCATGCAGGGTGGCACAGCATAGGGAGCAACACAAGCCAAAAAACATTTTGAAAGATGTCAGTTGCCGGCCTGTCCACCATGTAATTAGTTTGCTAAAATATAAATAAATTGTAAAGCAAAAAGTATTATTTAAAAGTTTCTACTATAAAATGTTTTAAACAAAACATTACTTGAATGCAAGTTCCAAATCATTTTTGGTAATCAACAAACAAAACATTCTCTAAAAAGAAGTGTCACCATAAAAACCCTAATGCTGTTGTATTGGGTCAATATTTACTGTGAAATGTAACATCAGCATGGATGCTTTTTGGGCTTTTCTTTTAGTTTTTCAAATTCCATTTTCTGCTTGTACAAGAAAATACACATAAATCTGTGATGTTTTTGGAAACAATTTATTATTATAAAAGTAGATTTTATATTTGGTCAAATTGCTTGTTTTAGACCCAAAACGTAAAGTGTAGGTCGTGACATTTTTGTTTTTAGAATCAACTTAAGCTTATCTTGACTCGAGACTCGAGTCCAGAGTCTTGAGACTGACTTGCAGCTTGCCAAATATTGAATTGGTCCCATATCTGCCGAAAACCTCTGGCTAAAGGTTACCTTCCTTAGCATTAGCCGCTAAACTACTGGACTGGTGCTCTTTGGTGGCTGCATTATCCCTGCTTTACTTTCACTCTGTTTTCCGGGTGTCTATGTGTGACATGGCATTTGACCCAGATTTTTCTTTATTCGTTACTTTTATCAAAGTAACCATTAAAACAGCGGAATGCTTCATCACCAGTAAGAAGCTAGTTGCTTAAAGAACATCTCAGATTCAGTCCTTCATCTTTTGTCATGGACCAGGTACTAGGAAGTACTTTCCCTACTGACAACTAATACTGATCTTGTACAAGGATATCAGACCTGGAAAGGAAAGGTAGCCGCTGAAAGCAAGAGATACAATGACAGTGAGAAGGAATAAATGTGTGTATCTGTGTGAGCTGCGTATAGTACATGTCTCTGCCTGTTTTCCTGTCTTGTCTGTAACAAGCGTCTGGCATGGCTGCATCAAGGCGTTGTCTACTCACTCCTGCGTGTCTGTGAACGTGTGCGAGCGAGGCAGAAATGAAAGGCAGGAGTCCCATCTGTTGTGGTGTAATGACTGTGCTATTTGGAGGCAGGAAAGGTTCGGCGCAGGAGCAGCTGGTACCTCGCCCGGTGACCTTTTAGCATTCCTCCTCTCACCATCTGACAGATGTGTCAACTCGATTATTTCAAAAGGGCCTCAATAAATACACAATTGTGAGAGAGAGAGAGTGCAGCAGCCACCTAGCCAAGTAGTGGACGCATCATTTGCACGGTTGTTGGCATAGGTGAGTGCGGATGCAATGTGAAATTTGCCTGGAAGGGCGTAAGCACACTCTAAATGCTCACAAATGCAAAGACTGACAGTAGCACATGCACATAACACAATCAAATACCTGAAATGAGCAAAGTAAATCATCACAGAGGTGAGCGGATGCCTCACCCCTGTTGTTGGCTTGCTGATTTCCTACTTCACTCACTTTCCCTGGCTGTCTTTCTTTTCCTTTCATGTGTTAAATAGTTGTTGAGCTGCTGCTATGAGACTTGGTAAAAGGGCTACAATAGGGGTGAATTGAATGCCATTGTGGCTCGGGTGCCCTTGGAGCACCACTATTAGCTGAGTATGAGCAGAGTAGGAGGGGTAGGAAGACGGGTGGGGGGCCTCAGGTGTTGCTGGGAGATCGCCAATGGACTCTCATTCCCTGGTGGAACCCACAGCGGATGGAGGGGAATAAGATTCTGTTGTGCATGCTGTCTTTGTGTACGCGTGTGTGTGTCTGATCAAGCTTGTATGCAGGGGCGGGGGGCTAATTGACTCACTGAGTGATTGGGGGACTGTGAGGAGGCGACCGCAATCAGACCTGCCCTGATAGAGTTTGATGCTCCCTAAATAGTTTCAAATGGAGGAGCAGGTGCTTTTTTCCAAAGCAATCCCCACTGCCCAGGTGTAAGGAAAGGAAAGAGCATACAGTTGTGTGCGAGCGTGTCGGTACATGTACACAAATAAGAACATGTTCAGGTAGTTGTGTGGGTTTTGTGTCATTATGCAACTGTTTTTATTAGCTTAATAAGAGATGTAGAGTATATTACATTTGGTGCACCATGCATGCATTGCCTTAACATACTTGTATATTTATATTTTCAATCTCAAATGGAATTTTGAAGTATCAAAACAGTTTCAGCTTCACACAGAAAAACAACAGTAAAGATAAACCAAAAAATCTGATTCTTGTGGATCAATTTCCAAATTCTGTAAACCTTTGATCTGCAGATATAAATTTTAATCCTTTTTGATTTCTGTCACGGTGGGGTTTGAGGGTGGACTGAAGCGCAGACAAGAGCTCGGGAAGAGCATTCTGATAGATCCAGAGCTTTATTCAAAGATTTACAAAAACGTAACAAACACTGCAGGTACTGACCAGAGTCGAGATCCAAACACTTACAAAACCGACTCTGCAGGAACATGGAAGCTCATGGCATGGACGAGGGTAGAGGAGTTGTAACGAAGGAACCAGCAAAGAACAATGAAACAAAACCAACTAATGTACTGATGGAGAACAAAGGCAGGTAATCAAAAGAACTGAGAACAGGTGAGACAAGGAAGCAGGGAGGCAGAGGGAGCAGGTGAACCTAATAACAAGACTAACACATGGCAAAGGAACTAAATAACAAATAAAGAGACGTACACACCAATCAAACCTATGGACAAAATAAATAATCAAATAAAGCATAAGAAACTAGAATAACCGTGAACTAAAGTAAACTGAGAAACTGAAGGGTAACACAACAACCTAAGAACTTAGCAAAATAGAAACCATAAAGAAACCCTGACTATAAAAGTTAACAAACCTAAACCAACACTGATAGCACAAAGTGAGAATGAAGCGGAGGAAAAGGAGGACTAGAATAAAAGTAAACAATAACTAAGCTAACTGGAGGAGACTGGAGAATAAAGATGAACTGGAGGAAAAAACTAAGGACTGGAGAATGAAGGGAACTAAAACCGAGTAATAATCAACTAAAAGAGGAAAACTAATGACGAGAGTAGAACACACTGGGAGGCAGAAGAAAACCAGAACTGTAGGAGAAACAGAAAACAATGAACCATGAATACAAAACCATAAACAAGAAACCTCTAGCTAACAGTAAACAAAACCAAAAACAAAGTCCAAAATGTCCAAACCCTGACAATTTCTCTTTAACAGCATCGAAAATATATATATTTTTAGATTTATTCTAGCCTTCCTGCTGATTTTTTTATATTTATATCCAAAGCAAAGGTGACACCAAACTGTCAAGTATAGTCGCTGTAAAACGGTGTTTAACAATTTTAAAAGAAAGACATAATTATTGCACAGTTTTAAACATTGTTTTGCATCTTATATTGGCGATTGGAGTCATTCGTGCAACTAGCATTACTAAAACAGAATTTTCCATGTTTCCAAGAGAATGTAGATCCATACTTTAAGTCTAAGGGCTGACAACATTTCCAAATCCATTATATTCCACAAAATGAGTTGTGGAGCCAAAATGATAAAACAGAAAAATGTTGCTGTACTCTGTTCAGACTTCATGCTATCTGCTGAAAGTCTTGCTCTCTTGCAGCCTGGATTAAACCGAAATAGTTAACTCTCCATCTTTTTTTCCCCTCAGTAACAGTGTCAACACATGAATTCCTTAAGGCAAATTCTGCTACCTCAGAATTTAATTTTGTTGTGTAAAACTTTAAGAAAGCTAATCATTTGCTTTGCTAAGATTAAGTCACATTTAAAAAATTTTGTGTGACTGAGTAAAACCCAAAGGAATTTAATCAGTCTTATCCAATGGATCAGGCTCTTTCAATCAGCACTGGATTTATACTGGTTTGGGCTGGTTACAGGGACATTACATACACATAGATACATACACATTGTCATGAATGTCAAATTAATTTTCAGCTTTTAATTATTAGTTTGAATTCTTATCACGGTAGAGTTTTGGTACAAAATACTATTTCAATAAATTAAAGGAAGAATTGGATGGGCACTAGTTTGTTGATTCACTTTTTTTTCTCTTATCACACAGGTCCAAAATTATACATACAGTCTCAAATATATTCCCAATATTTGCTTAAATTGTATGCCCACTGGAGAACACAGTGGGCATTATACTGGGGGAATGTTTTTCTTCAGCAGAAACAGGGAAGCTTCTCAGAGGTGATGGTAAGGTGAATTGAGCTAAACACAGGGAAACCCTATTACAGGCTGCAAAAGATTAGAGTGTTGGCTGCAGTGGAGTGGTTTAAAAAGGGGCATGTGCATTTAATACAATGAATGAGTGAAAGCCTATGCCTATACCTAATTGAGACTGTTTGCCAATACTTTAAAACTGTCCACTGATGCCCTTCGTCAATTACTCTCAAATAGTTTCAGCTGTTAGTGACTAGATTTGCAAAGCTTGTAGAGACATAAGCCAAAAAACTTGCAGCCATAATTACAGGAAAATTTGATAATACCAATAATAAAATCAGGGGGCTGTATACAAATGTAGCCCTGACTTTGAGTTGTACATAGCATTAGCCGATAGGCTGATGGATGCGGACTAGTGATTTTGTTTCTGCTTTTGCTTGTAAAAAATTGAGAACTGTGCAGAATTTTCCTTCCACTTTATGCAATGTTTTGTGTTGGTCTACCATGGAAAATCCCAATAAAGCATATTAAGGTTTGTAGTCTCTATTAGACAAAATGGGAAAATCTCAAGGAGAATGAATTGCTTTGCAAGGGACTGTAGCTGTGAATCGATGTGAAGTTAAACGAGTAGTTCTTCTCCTTTATATTTATATCCACTCTGTGCAATGCCCCAGTGCCACTGACGGCAAAACAGACCCTCAGCAAAAGCTGCCACTACCATGCTTCACAGTTTGTGCTGTTTTCTTAGGCTTGAAAGTTTTACTTTTACTAAATTTGGCAAGCTTTTAAAATATGCTGCTTGTGGAACCAAATCCACACGATGTATAACCCAGCAGCATTGTTGTTAGCGACATAATATGTCAGGCATTTCACCATAATTAAAAAATATCTGTCTGAACTGTGTTGCAATCCTTATGCTGGATGTCCAAATTCATTAAATGCTTCAAAAACAGGGAAGGTTTTCGTGTACCATCCTTATCATGCTATCATCAAGGTCATGTTCAGCTGATCAACATATTTCTTAGATTAGATGGACACTGGAGGATCATCCAGTGACACTGCTCTGCTTCCAATCCATACTGGTTCAGCTGTCTTGGCCTTCCCTTTCATCTCATGACTGGTAAGGCTTATGGCTACTCAATCGGTGAATAAAAGACAAAGCAGTGGTGAGTCAACTTCAATCCCCTGTTAGGTCCCTTTCAGCTGACTACGAGGTGTAACAAATGTGTGAATCACATATTAAACATATGAACTGAAAAGGGTTTATGGTGGATCCTATGTTATGTTTCACTCAAAAGCCAGGCTGTATTTTTTAAGACTAAACTTGTGTCATCACAGGGCCCATCTGAAACTGTGAAACATTGACATTTTTGAGAGTCAGGATTGTGCATTTCTGTGGCCGTGTGTGAACTCGTATCTGAGTGCTTCCGTCAGTGCAGGAACTAATCCACATCTATCATTTTCATTGATCTCAACTAATAACAGATGGTTGTTATTGTGGGGGAGATATGTTGCCTTCAGTACAGCGGGAAATCTCAGGAATATCAGACTGTGTGTTTCAGTGTGTTGTCTGGGAGAAGCAAGTCTTATTTTGCCTGACCTAAACTTTCCCACATTTGTTTTCCTTTAGATAAACAACTATTTTCCAAAGTTTCCAACATTCATCCTGCCTGAAATATATTTACTTAACACAGCTAGATATACCAAACTCCTCACCCTGTAAAAGAAAACAAGGGAACGTATTATTGCATACAGTTGACATTTTAGTCATATCAGTGGATTGTTGGTTTAGTATTTATGGAATCCTCAAAGAGGAACATCTGTCACTGGTGAAAAAAAAGACATATTTTAGACACCTAAAATCCCATTTGAGAATCTGGGTCACCCACCCATTCACTCATGTAATGTGCCCAGACACCAGCCAGATGTGTAGCAAGTGGAAGGGGCTGAGGAAACTCACTTTCCTCTAACATTTATTTGGATTGTTACATTTTGTATGGGGTGCTTTGCAGAAAGAAGATGCAATGATGAGCAAGTCATGCATGCATCTCTGTAGCTGTTTGATGTGCAGTGATGGTAAACAGCTTTTATAGTACTCAACCTTTCCTCCGTGCAGTGGCTCCCATAAACCTGTCCTGATTTGTTAGGTGCACCAACAAACATTCCTAAAATAGTCTCAAAATAAGTTTCAGTTAGTTTAAAAGTGGTTTAAATTAAAATTTCCAAACTAAAACTTTGAGCTCTGTCTTCTTTTGACCACAATAGTAAACAACAAGATAATACAACAAATGCTTCTATTTAATTTTAGGCAATTTTGGTAGAAAATAAACCATGAATAAATCAAATGCTACTTCTGGTAGAAATAGTCAGAGTAAATGTTGCTTCTGGGTTTGTTATGTAGAGAAAACAATGAGCTGGTGGATTTCAGTTCTGGACCATAGTGATGTGAGATGCTGACACTGTCCACGAAATCCCATTCTCCTCATATGTGTTGATGACCCAGTCTTTGAGCTGAGCTTACTTTTGGAAAAACTCACCCAGGATGCATACTATTGGCAGCAATTCAGTCAGTTTGCTCCCTATGCTCTGATGGCAGTGATCTTTTTCAGCCGAATACTAAATTTTGCCTCATTGCGAAAATGAGTGATTCGAAGATATAACTTACAAGACCATAAACATCTGATACTCATGGCAATGAATCAAATTACAAACAAATCCTTCAGAGGAAAAATCTGGTTCAGTGCTCAATGGGTCAGAAACTATGGTAGCATGGTACCTTCTCTATATTTACTGGGTAATCATATTCCTATGGTTGTTAAGTTCTCAAAAATCATCCAATTTACTTGTTAGAAGCCCTCACACTATTGTGCATCTGCCTTGCGTGTCAATGGCACACAAAGACATGTTGGTTCAAGTAAACAATGCCCATTTATTGCCTTTCTTCACCTCTGATATGGCAGCATATGTAACTAAATCTCAGGCTAAGCCAGACTGTCACAAATGTATGCTAAAGACATGAACTCCATATTTACTGCACATTTGCTGCACTGCTACAGAACTTACATAAATGCTTTTCAAATGTCACAGCAATGACCCAACAATAATGTAACTTAATTTCATGCAACACTACGCAGATGCTTTTTCTATACCTATGAAGTTACTTACCTCAGCATGCTGATTGGTTGAAGTAACTCCAACGGCATTTGACATATTTTTGGGTTGAATCTGCTAATAAGTCTTTGACAGTTTGGGAATACTTATAGAGCCCTGTGTTTTGGGCATTGAACGTTCATTCCAAGATCATCAGATGATCATTAAGTGTGGAAAATTATCAAACATCAGTAACGTCACTGCAAAGTAACTTACTCTGGTCTTATGCAGACAAAGACCTTCACTGTTTAGCCCAAAGCTCTAATGTCTGCTATTGGCGGCAGAGAAGTAGTTCTGAAAACACAAGTGTGAATTAATATTTAAACATGTCAGATTCCTGTTTCCTAGTAGTTTCTTTATAAGGGAAAAAATCATGCAAAACCCTGTAGACATGTGTAACAATAAAACATTTGAAGTGTTTGCCGCTGCATTGTACCTCCTCTGTGCCGCCTGCTTTGACCAGCTCTACGGTCCTGACACTCTAGCTAAAAGAGACCTTTCACACTTCAAACCTAATTTGCTTAATCAACACTTTACCTAAGGCCTCCCTGTCGTTCTTGTTGTTTTGGTCTGTAATGCACCGTTGACTCTGTCTGACCCCGTCAATGCTTTTTGTCCTCAGGGCTGGGGTGAATAAGATCATTCTGACGGACTTTTTGTTTGGGAAATAAACTCTGTCAAACTTAACTAACACCTGTTATAATAAATTAAACGTTATTAGTAAGCCCTGGAAGAGATCTCATTTTCTTTATGAATTGTGGATCCAATGCATTTGAGAAAACAGTTCAGGAATGGAAATGATTTACTATATGTGAAAGGCAGCCAAAGCACAACATTTTTTAAATATTTAGTACCATAACGCCTTCTAAATAAACTGTTTAAAGACTTGTTTATGAGCAGGCTGTATGATGTTTAAAATAATGCCGTATACTGTGGGTGAGTTTTTGAAGATATTACAGAATGTTATTAAATTTATATTGGCACCTGCCACATAGTGCTAATACCTGTGGTGTGAAACAGAGAACAAATTATTTTGGGAAACTGCACTAATTTCAGCCCATAGAAATGATTTGGTCAGGAAGTGTCCTTTAGTTACAGTGACAGACAATTACATAGAATAGAATAGAATAGAATAAGTTAAGAGGTAGAGGTGCATAATGGGCTAATGGTCATAGTGATTTTTATAAAAGCAATAATATTAATAATATTTTTTAATCTCTTGTGTTAATTTTTAAGTTAGCCTCTGTCCAGTACGGTGGCCGGGGGGTGCAAAACACTTTTACAAGTACCGAAACAAATTTACATTTCAGAAAACAAATTTACATTTCAGAAAACAAATTTACATTTCAGAAAACAAATTTACATTTCAGAAAACAAATTTACATTTCAGAAAACACTTTTACATTTCAGAAAACAAATTTACATTTCAGAAAACAAATTTACATTTTGGAAAACAAATTTACATTTCAGAAAACACTTTTACATTTCAGAAAACAAATTTACATTTCAGAAAACAAATTTACATTTCAGAAAACACTTTTACATTTCAGAAAATCAACCGGAAAGGGAATGTACCAACGCCGTGGCTGACCCAGAAGTCAGCCTCAGGGCTGCATCCTTCGAAGGCCGTATTCGTTGGCCGATTACGTTACAGCGCGGCGACGAAGGCTGTCCCAATTCATGAATCATTTCAAGCAAATGCTGCCGACAAATGTGTCCTTATTTTGCCCTATTTGAAGGATGCGTTGTGAGTATCCTTCGCGGCCCATCATTTCCCATCATTCATTGCGGGTCGAAGCGGATTGGTCAAGCAGGGGAAGCCATGGCGGACCATAGCAACAAAAGCTGTGAGTAAATTGTGACAAATTACACTTTCTGTGACACAAATTAACTTCTACAATGTTTTTAGTGCGGGAATATAACTATGTAGACGTGAAATATCTGCTTGATTTATCTAGACATCGCTTAATTTCAAATGTGCTCCAACGTGTTCAGAGTTTTCCGTTCCCGGCGTAGTAACCGGCTCGCCTCGCCAGCCCTACCGGCGGTGAGGTGAGCTAGCCCGGTAGAGATCTGACCGGACTATCGGCACTAAGCTCCCGCTGGCAGTCATCACAGTGAACGTTTAACACAAGTGATTTCTAACAGTTTATGTTATTATTTTAATTGTTACTGAAAATCGATTTAATATTTCAGGTGATATTAAGGTTAACCAGAATAAATGGACAGTTTTATGTAACGCAACTGTATCGCTGGAGAGTGTGATTGAGAATAAATAAGCTTTACAATATGAATTTTTAATGAAGAAATGTGCTATATGTTTTAAAAGTTTATTTATAATTCATTTAACATTATAATTTCTGATTCCAGGTACAATCCAGAGACAATCATGTTCAGGTAAAAAAGATGTTTGATTTAACTAGCCAATAAACAAAGAGATAGCAACTTTATGGCTAATGTATGTTGACATATTATATATATATATATATATATATTATAAACAACAACTTTAAATTTTAAGATAGATGGGAATTATAAGGTATTTGATCCCTCTCTGGCTGTTCTTAGATCATTATATAATAATGCAGTGTTTTTGGTGTATTAGTATCTACTTGCTTTGATCACTTAAAATATCCAGAAGCATGCCTTAAAAATAATGTGTTTTTCCATCTCCATTCTTCCCTTTTCTAGACCAGACCCCTTTACTGCAGGATCAACCTGAGTGTCCCAGTCCTGAAACGTTTCTTCAACCAGGAGGACACCAGGCCAGATTTTCGGCTGAGCAGGGAGTCTCTGGCTTAATCTTTTGCACCAGGATAGGCAACACGGATGGGTGCTACTATTGAGACCTTGGTTTTTATTTTCTTGGTGGCAAGTGGCACATCCTACAGGGTGGTCTGCAGAGTGTTTGGGATGCCTCGCTCTACTGTCCATCGCATCGTCCACAGAGTTACAGAGGAGATCGTGGCTATTCGTCACCAGGTCATCTACCTTCTAAAGACCCCTGAGGACTTAAGGCAGTGTCCCGTGAGTTTGCAGGGCTGGCACGCCACAGAGCTTTTCTTAAAGCTGTGGGTGCAATTGACGGCTGCCATATCCACTTCAGGTGTCCAAGCAGCCTTGATGGTCAGTGCTACAGGAACAGGAAACTCTTCCCTTCCATAATCCTGCTGGCAGTTTCTGAGAGCCATTTTATTGACACATTTGTGGGCTGGCCTGGGTCGGTGCATGACTCTAGGGTGCTCCGCCACAGCCCACTGTACAGTTTATCCTCCTCCAGGGCATTTTATCCTTGCTGATGGAGGGTACCCATGCCTCCAATATCCACTCCCCCTCATCACTCCCTACAAGAGGACAAGACAAGGTGTGGGAGCCCAGCGCTTTAACAGCCATCCTTCCAAAAACACGCTCTATAATAGAGCGCGTTTTTGGAATGATGAAAACCAGATTCAGAGCCATCTTCCTGCAAGCGCTGGAGGTGCATGACACCTTGGTACCTCACGTAAGTCTTGACCTAGATCCATTTTATATATACATTATACATAATATATACACATATATGCACCTCTTTTAAATTGTTTTCAGGTCATAACAGCATGAGCCATCCTCCACAACATCTGCCTTGGTGCTGGGGATGTCATGGCCCCAGAGGATGACCCAGAGGAGGCTGTAGAAGAGGATGAGGGTGAGGTCGGGACTGAGGCAGTCAGCGTTGCTCTCTGGCAGGACCAGCTTTCAGCTGAGGTGTCTGCCCTGGAGGAGGTACCACCAGAACATGACTACTGTGTGCAGGCAAGTATAATATTATAGATGTGATTAATGTTTGAGGGGTATAACTAATTGTAATATTTTGTGAGCACCATCTTCTAATTCTGCATTTTTCCGATTACCTCTTAGTGATGTGGCAGCCGTCAATTCAGCCAGCCCTTTAAACCCACTTGATGGACGATGAAGTGGACAGCGGAAAAAAGCATCACAAACATCTGCAGACCACCTGTGTGATGCTTCGCTCACCATCCAGAAAGACAGACCACAGATCTCAGTTGCAGCGTCCCATCCAAGTCTCTGACCTTGTGAACGATTTAGCCACATCGCCAGAGACTTTCTGTTCAGAAAGACATCTGCCTCTTTGTTCTGTTGAAGAGTCGTTCCAGGAACTGGTCACTCAGGTTGATCCTGCTGTCGCCATTGTAAATACTTGTACATAGTTTTATTTTATGCCTTTTGTTTCTTGTAATCTTGATCTGTTTTAATGTTTTCTTCCCTCATTCTGTTTAAAATGCTGTTTGTATTTTTCATAATAAATTCTGTTTATAACTTTAAATGAAATTGATGTATTGTTAGATCAAATGTAAATAACTAGTGACAAAAACAATTTTGAAATTTATTAGAACACCTTAAAACTTTAAGAAACAATCTGAACAAAACATATTTATTTATTTCTTATGTAGCACCTTATTTTGGTGCCATTCTTTGGAAAACAGTCTGTCCATTCTTTGTGCCCTCATGTCCTCCCTGATCAACTCCATCATCTCTGTCCCTCTTTCTTTTCTGACCCCTTCCTGCTGGCTCACTGTCTTCCTTCTCCATCTGGTTGACCACCTCTCTGCTTGGCCCTGGAGTGTCCTCAGGGATGGAGGCAATTAGGACAGGAGGTGTTGTGGAAGACCTCTGTCCCAACACCTCATCCATAAGGACAAACCAGGACCAAGTAGCAGCAGTGGGCTTTTCACTGACTCCCTCTCCTGACCCTGGATACTTACAATCCTAAAGTTAGATGGAATAAAAAAAAAAAGAGTTGACTAAACAGAGAAACCAACAAGACTTTTAGAAATATTTTTTTATTTGTGTGTGACATGAGAACTTATGAACATACTTTATATTCTTTTTTTTTTTTTTCAAATTGTCCCACATTGTTTTGTCCTGCAAAGGGGGTGACCTTCCCCTGTTGGTCCATCTTCTCCAGAATTGTCCTAAACCAAAAGAAGTATGTTAATCACTGGATGGATATTTATGAAAGTTAGAAAGATAGGAGTTATTAAAACTGGACAGAAACTGACTGCAAAGAATGTTGTTATTGTACCTCCAAGCCACGGTGGCTGAGTTTTTAGCTCCAGTAAAAAGGTGGTGGTTCTCATCCCTGAGCTTAATAAACTGACCCGTCTGCTGCTTTGTACCTAAAAAAAAAAATATCTTGCTTAATATCAGAGCAAAAATAAAGCCTTTTTTAATTTCATATTTGTCTTAATTTGAAGAAAATATTTCTATGCAAATGTCTAAAACAAGCTCTTTCAAAATTTTCACTTCTTTATTGAGATTCACTTACATTTGGAGGTGTATTCCTCGTCGGGTTTACCTGGAATCAGAAATTATAATGCTAACTGAATTATAAATAAACTTTTGAAACATATAGCACATTTCTTCATTAAAAATTCATATTGTAAAGCTTATTTATTCTCAATCACACTCTCCAGCGATACAGTTGGATTACATAAAACTGTCCATTTATTCTGGTTACCCATAATATCACCTGAAATATTAAATCGATTTTCAGTAACAATTAAAATAATAACATAAACTGTTAGAAATCACTTGTGTTAAACGTTCACTGTGATGACTGCCAGCGGGAGTTTAGTGCCGATAGTCCGGTCAGATCTCTACCGGGCTAGCTCACCTCACCGCCGGTAGGGCTGGCGAGGCGAGCCGCTAACTACGCCGGAAACGGAAAACTCCGAACACGTTGGAGCACATTTGAAATTAAGCGATGTCTAGATAAATCAAGCAGATATTTCACGTCTACATAGTTATATTCCCGCACTAAAAACATTGTAGAAGTTAATTTGTGTCACAGAAAGTGTAATTTTCCACACTTTACTCACAGCTTTTGTTGCTATGGTCCGCCATGGCTTCCCCTGCTTGACCAATCCGCTTCGACCCGCAATGAATGATGGGAAATGATGGGCCGCGAAGGATACTCACAACGCATCCTTCAAATCGGGCAAAATAAGGACACATTTGTCGGCAGCATTTGCTTGAAATGATTCATGAATTGGGACAGCCTTCGTCGCCGCGCTGTAACGTAATCGGCCAACAAATACGGCCTTCGAAGGATGCAGCCCTGAGGCTGACTTCCGGGTCAGCCTCGGCGTTGGTACATTCCCTCCGGTTGATTTTCTGAAATGTAAATTTGTTTTCTGAAATGTAAATTTGTTTTCCAAAATGTAAATTTGTTTTCTGAAATGTAAATTTGTTTTCTGAAATGTAAATTTGTTTCGCATCTTGTTAAATTGTTTTCTGAAATGTAAAAGTGTTTTCTGAAATGTAAATTTGTTTTCTGAAATGTAAAAGTGTTTTCTGAAATGTAAATTTGTTTTCTGTAATGTAAAAGTGTTTTCTGAAATGTAAAAGTGTTTTCTGAATGTAAATTTGTTTTCTGAAATGTAAATTTGTTTTCTGAAATGTAAATTTGTTTCGCATCTTGTTAAATTGTTTTCTGAAATGTAAATTTGTTTTCTGAAATATAAATTTGTTTCGGTACTTGTAAAAGTGTTTTGCACCCCACGGCCACCGTAGTCCAGGAATGTAATGTACTCAAAGATTAAATTTTGCATAAATGCAACAGCAAAACATTTTATAAGCAACAAAATTGAAGTTATAAATGCTTATCATTTACGGGAAATAATGAGTACTTAGTTGTAAGGTACTGAATAGGGTTATTATGTTAAATTATGAAAATCACATTCCAGACTTTAAATCACATTTGCTTTTATACTTGAAAATTAGGTGTAAGCTAATAGTATATACTTTGTGAGATGCTTCAGGTAAAATATACAGAAAGCTCAGCTAAACTATGCATTTATTTAAAATGTCTCAGACAAACCTCATATACCAGGACTTATTGTACATATTTAGACAGCACCAGCATTGAAAGACACTGAAATATTGTGTTTCAGATTATATACTGTAGCAGCAGACGGGCCTCTTTTGTTTATGAACTACTAGCTCTGTGTGAGCCCTGTTATTCATAAGACTATGGATCTGCATAAAGTAATGTAAATGCAGCAGACTAGCCTACACTGGTCAATAACTGGTCGATGAGTGATGTGCTTACAAGGGAATTATTCATCATTCTTTTGACTGTTGGGCTGCAATTATGTCAGCGGATGTCAATATAAAATTGACGTTACCACTCTTGATAGAGAGAAGGAAGAAGATTAGATGTCATTATGTTGGAGTTATTTGATAAATTTGCAGGTTTTTCTGAAGGCCATTAGGGTTGGCTTGATCAATGACAGTGTCCTAAGGGAACAGATGCTGCAGTGTCTGTGCAAAGACAGCAACATTCATAAATGTAACCAAATATCAATGGTAATTAAATTTAATTCACCACTCTTCAGTGATTCAGGTCCCTATGTGTTACACTCTGGGGTTTATATTGACACAAATGCAGTTAACCATTCATGATTGTGCTTTTGCTATAGAGTTCTACCACAATAAGCATTTCTTTTGTCTATGAAAATTCATTTATACATTTATCTTGCATTTCATCAAAAGATTTAATCTATAAACAGCAGGCAAAAAAGTAAAAAAAGAAACGAATAAAATATAAATTAAAAAAAAGTTTCCAGTGTTAATCCAAGCAAACGTATGATGGTTTTTAACAGAAGAACCCAACAAGAAAAAATTGTCCACACAAGCTGAGACAATCAGACTGTAAACTTATGGAGTTTAAAAGGACATATTGACCATTGATCAAGCCAAAATGAAAGAAACAACCAAGGATATATCCTTAATGGGAAAAATAGATTTTATATCAAGCCATCTTTGTGCACACCACCTTTGATTTTTATCTTAGGAGTCAAGTCCTGATGACTTGTGATGCTTTAATGTTGGTGTAATTGTAGAATATATGAAGTATCTTTTTTAATTATTTCAGTCTATTCAGAAAGATGTCATCAAGCTGGTTTGCTGTCAGTTGCCTGAGAACGATTCATCTTAGGTTTGATTAAACGTTAAAATGGTTTAAAAACACTTGCAGTGGAAAAAAAATTAGAAATAATAGGTCTAAATGAATTAGTGTCTTCTGGAAAAAAAAGAATTCTGCCTCTGACAAAATTATCTTTTCCGCTAAATACCCTAAATCTTCACATTTTTCAAGTCTTATCAAAACAGCAAACTAATAAAGCTACATTTCCACTCCCGTTACAGAAGTGGGCCAATCACAACCCTTCCCAACACGTCCAAACCAACAGACCCAGCTCTGCACTTTTTATAATGATTGACGTTTCCTCATTCAGACCTGAGTTTGGAACACATAAACTTAACCTCCACTCATGTTACAGAGAGTCTGAGTAATTATATGATTATGTAATTTATTTTTGTTTTTCATCATCCGTATTTCATTATTTGTACGATTACATAATTGACTACTTCGGCTTGTCATGATATGTGGGTTTTGCGTTGGACCGAAGTGCAAATAGGAACTTGTGATGAATATAGTGGAAGATTTAATAATAAAACAGAAATTGTACAGATCTTACACAAGGAGAACAGGACATGGAGCACAGGCAGAGTAACAGGCAGTGTAATGCAAGAATCCAGCGGTGAACAATGAGAACCAGTGATCTTATATTCTTATGGAAGAGTGGAGAATGACATTGAATGCAGGTGAGTTTATCAGTGGATTAGGAACAACTATGGAAGATAGTAAATAGACAGACTGACGAAAGATAAATAATTCATACAGAGGGAGCTAAACTATACACAAAGGAAACTACAAATTGAGAGGAAAAGAGTAACACGGATCTGAGGGAAGCAAACAAGAATACACAGATGACAGAACACAACAAATACACTAAGAAACTAAACACAAAGGAATGAACCTATATGGAAACACCTTACTAACAATAATGAACACAAAGAAATAAACTGAATATGGCAAGACCTAAAGAACATTCATAAACAACACGGAAATGATGAAAACACAAACATACATGAAACCCAAAACACAAACACCTGTGGAACGTGACACAGCTTGACTTTTAACTGCCAGTGAAAGCGATGAATTCATATTCAGGACAAATTAAGCTGTCATCTGTCTCACTACAAGTACAGCTGAACATGGACGTCTGCTCAAAAGATATATATCTACATGGGTAAAAAAATATCTAAAATCAGACTTCATTTAACTGGAGCTAGATGTGTTAGCCGTGTTCTTGAATGTAACACCAAAAACATCTATAATGCAAAATAATTACTAGGACTACGGTGGTAATAAAATCGCAGAGGGGCGCCACTCCTGACTATCCAACATTCTGGACTACATTGTGAAAAGCCCATACTCCCATTTGCTCACACATGCCTCCAGCAGCCAATGGGACCATTTGGAACCAGCACCAACACCATGATTTAAATGAGACCATAACATTCTAATTGGAGATGGGAGGCCACTTGCTTAATTGACCTTTATTGGGATTTCTGCTTCATTTGAAGACTGGATATTAAATTAACATGATAATTCAGGCTCAGCATGTAATGCCTCCCCACCTTCGCCCTCTACATTTTAATATCACCCTGTAACTTTTATGGTTTCCATTGACTTAACACTGCTTTTTATTAACTGCCTGTAATTTTCCATATTGCCACACACTTACACAAAGAAGGTTTTCCTCCAATTGAGCAGTGCCACTATTCTAAGATCGAGGATTTATGAGACCGTTTCACATAAAAACCTCCCCTATTCTCACTGTGACATATACAGGTTGTAACCTGGAGATGAGATCTTATACATATAGGAGAGTCCTGGGATTGTTTATTGGACCAGTAGTAACAGCAAGCTGGGCTTATAAAGTTACGGTTTCACTATACATCACTGCAAAAGGTTTTATAAAAATACTGACAGGAATGTTTTGCATAATAAAATAATTGGATTCAAAATTACATGTTTTACAATTAGATTAAAAGCACACATTATATAGTGCATCCTTGCAGTTATTAGCATCTCTAATAAAGATGTGGGAAGAGCTTTGAAATAAATTAATTTTATTGCAATACAATAATCTCATATAAAATGCAATTTTTTTAGCTTTTTTCTTACCTCTCTTTCCATCCTTCTCACTGTGTTGCAATGGGACGCCGTCATTTAACCTCCCTGCTTTAACTGTAGATATGGGCAAGTTTAGGTGAGTAGCTGTTTTCTTGTGGCCATTTTCCTACTTCTGAAGATCAACACACATTTAATTTATTTCATCTGTTTGAATGGCATGTTCTCACATCTTTCTTATTTTGAAGAAAGGCGTGAGGTTTTGTGTCACATCCTATTTATACCCCAGGAAAACAGAAAGCCATGGATCACTCATTAAAACTTCCTAGATGCACCGACTGAAGTCTTAAAAACAGTCTTCAGTAACATTTATTTTATAGGATCTGTTAGGAATGACAAAAAGAGTGACATTGGTAATTTTGTTAAAGCATTTTTTAAAGTCGGCATTTATCCCTACAAAAAAAAATACTCAGATTAAAGGTTGTTTTTTTTTAACTGTTCTCTTGCAATAAATATGAATTTATTTCAGGTTTTGTTTCTTCATGACTACAGAGTATGTCCTGAGAGTAGCAAAGAGAAACAGTCCTCTATACCACTAATATTTAACCCCAGACAAACAGAACATCATGGATTGCAAATTAAATGTTCCTAGACACTCTGGTTATGTAAAGTAATGTATAAATAAATAAAAAAATCTGTTACATTTATTTTATATAGATTAAGAAGGCCCTCTAAAAAGAGTGACATCAGTAATTTTGGTAAATCAACTGAATTTCTAATTCATAGCTATTTTTTGCCAACTGAATAACATTACTCAGATACAAAATTTGATTTTTTCAAAATTAGCAAAAAAGTATAGGATGTTAATTGGCAAGTAAATAACAGAACCACTGTGAAATGACCCCATTTTTACTATTTGTTCTTGGGCTGTTTCTTTAGGTTAATGAAAATCATTTAAAATCCACCACATAACCACAGCAACATACCTCTCTACCAACGTCTCTAGCTGAAGCTGTAGAGTCATCTAAGGTGAAAAAAGAAATTTTGTTATCTGACTTAAAAAAAAATGTTGAGGGAGCGCTACTGTCCCCATGTGTTGGCAAAGTGAATTTCTCAAAAGTAATGACTGAATGCCAGCATCTGGAGGCAATGAAGGAAGGATAATTGTTCATTTGAAGGACAGTCGACTGACAAAGAAACATTGGGGTATAATTCAGTGAATATAGTTCTCGTTGTGTATGTTGTAAAATTGTGCTGAGCCTCAGCAGCATTCAGATGACACATCTTCACCATTTACTTAAGGTTGTCAGTGCTGCACAAACGTGCACATGTGCATTCATTTTACACACATACATCTTCCCACAGCTTTCTGAAACCTTGGTTTCATATTTACATAAACTAATTATATGCAAAACAAAAGTTCTGCAACTAACTCGGATCTAGTAAAGATTTAAGAACATTTAGATTTAGTTGTTGCAGTTTAAGAGAGGGGAAATTAAAATCAATTAAATTAAAGTTATAATTCTATTAAAAGAGTTTAAGCTGTCAATATCTTACATGCAGTAGAAAGTTCTCTTGGTGTGTTTCTTTAAGATAAATGCTGATAAGTTGTTCCTGGAGGCTGAAGCTCACAGCTGGCCCAAGAGCGGCCAAGACCAAAGCTTGGTGAGAACGCTACATGTGAAGTGTTTCCAGTCAGAGTAACTGTCTGATTTAAACTTGAAGCGGTGGAAAAATCCCCACATTTTATAGAGGTTTCAGTGAACACTGCTTTATTGATTTTTACACCTCTGTACGTCCCATGATACATCCATGTACCATGTAACTAACTATTATCTGCTTCGGAAATTACTATCAAATGCCAACATGACAGTAGTTTAAAAGTTCATAAACTAGCATTTGCATAAATCACTATAGGTCCAGTTTGATCTCGGCCCTTCTCAGACAAGCTGTTCAGCCAAATAAGACCAACTAATCTAGATTCATGACAAATGAAGATGCTAAGAGACTTATCTACTGCAGGTGATATATTAACTGATTACACACTGGACAAAACCTCGCTCTAAAAGTTCTGAAATATCTGTTTAATGATTCTTCTGACTTCTACTGAATGAATGTACTTATTATTCATAGCATTTATAAAAGCAACGAATGGCTGTATTTAAATTAGCTTGTTTTTTTGTTTATTAGTGTTATATAATTAGCTTTAGTTTTGCACTCATATTGTTTTATCCTACATATGTGCATCACAAAGCTGGTTTGAGATAAACTGCAAAGGAGCCTAATAAATGGGACACATTAGAGAGCCTCACAAAAAGCCAAATAACCCAACAGCATATTAGAGGTGAATTGTTCTCCGGATGCAGCCCCCTTTTCCTCTTTCCCCTAAGTGGATGCATTATCATTTTGTATGTCGCAAAAGAAGAGGCCCAAGAATATGAATATGCGTTTACATCTGTCTTCGATTAATATGCATGCCTAAATCCTCATCTCAACACAAAGCTAATTTTCTGGCCATCTGTGGGATGGCTGGTGGAGGTAATGAATATTCTTTATGAATATGTTTTATTTTTCCGAGGTGGCGATACATCACTGGCACACTGTTATCCTCCTCTCCTAGAACTCCTTCTCTGCCTCTCCGAGGTGCTGGAAGCCGTCACTGCACAACCTGATGAGTTTAATTAGACTGAGAAGAGAGGGGGGAGGATGGTTAGAAGGAAGGACAGATGGAGGGAAGGTCTGGATGCAAAGAGTGAAAAAATATATTTTATTACACATTTCTCCCTCTCACTCTAATAGGAGCCTTAATGGGCTACACACCTGCTCTGAGTGATGATGCTGGAGAGAAATATGGTTGAACCTAATAGCTATGACGACTTCTGCAATAACTAGTGATGATGGTGAGGCATTCACTGAAGTTGTAACTCCATGGCATCTTGTAGATAACTCACTCAGTTTATCAGGATTAGAATTAAATGCAGGCACAAACACATGAAAGAAGGTGTTTTGATCAGATGAAACCAAAATAAACATTTTTGGCCCACGTGTCAAATGCTATGCTTGGTGGAAAACTAATCCTGCTGATCACCCTTAACACACCATCTCCAATAGTAAAAAATGGTAGTGACAGCTTCATGCTGTTGGAATGCTTTTTTTCAGCAGGGACAGGGAACCTGGTCAGAGTTAGACTTTACAGAGACTGCAAGAGACAATGGAGACTGGGGCAGATGTTCAGGAATATAACACCCCTGAATATACAACCTGAGCTACAATGGAATGGTTTAGATCAAAGCATTTTAATGGCCCAGTCCAAGCAAAATGTGGTTTTAAGTACAGCAGGGCTGCATGCGACGGCAAGCTATATTTTTAAAAAATGTATCCACTTCTCAATATTACACTTCTTTGTGGTGGTTTATCACATAAAAACCCCACAAAAACACAACAATTTGTTGCTGTAACATGACTAAACCTGAAAAGTTCCCAATGTATAAGTAAATTTGCAGAGCACTGTAAAGCAACTATTTAGTATTTTTTGGTTTATACTTAATATACTTTTACCTAATTGTGTAAGTCATTCATTCTAGTACTGTAGCCAAACAAATTTGATGGTGGATTGTAGGATATTTCAGCCCTTCAGCAACTTTATATGTCACATCGATGATTTAGATGTCAGTGACAGTATTACTGTTCCTCCTGTGTCTCTGGGGCCTTGGCACAGTCCATTGGCAAGTCGTGTCCTTTAATGATTTATGATTGAAGTTAGCTCGTGAAGTCCCCAGAGGACTCACCCCCCTCCCCCAACTCCCTCCAGTGCGAGAGGCACGGGGAGTTACCAGTTTTATGGCAGTACTGGGAATCAATTATGCTAATGGCGGCTAATGAATGCACTTCAGGGAGCTGCTCCGCGCACTCGAGGGCCATTTTTACCATTTGCATATTGATGGCAGAAGGACAGTGGCCACTTTCATCCGGCGGTTGAGAAGCACTGCGGAAAGGTACTCCTGTGTTCTTTTCACTCTCAATAAAGATGACTTGGTTCATTTAGTTGCCTTTTCTTATTTGTACAATGCGTAACATAACCCAAAAGTTGCAATGTGCAGCATAGTGTATAAAAATTGTACGGTGAATTTCTTTGAAAGAGGTTGTTGGTGTTTCAATTAAAGTGGCAGTATATACAATATGCTAATAATTTTCAACAATAATTTCACACTGCAACAAAAATCACAGAGAGGCTCTGGAGGGAGATTCTGCGAGAAAGGAAACTATTAAGGGATTGCGCTTCTCTGCGTGGCTGGAAACGTTTATCATGGGGTGTTGGAAATATCCAAACGTTAGATTCAAGAGGAGCAATGTGACTCTCATCTAGGCATGGAACAGTGAACCCAATCCTTAACCTGATTGAACTGCTAAGGGGATTATGGGAGTTTATTTGTTTGGTCCACATATGTGTTCCGGATCCAAAGAAGGCTTATACCCCTACCACCAAAAACTTTGGTGGTAGGGGTTTGTCACCTGCTGCAGGGCTGTTGGGGAGGATGTCAGAGCCTAGCTAGTGTAACTTAAGCAAGAGCTTTGTCAGCATTCTCGCCTAAAACAGTGCGGTTCAGACTTCATCAGGGCTGCCCCTTATCTCTGATGCTGTTTGTGGGCATTATGGACAGGATCTCAAGGCACAGTTTGGAGAGGACGCTGTCTGGTTTAGAAAGATATAAAGCATCTCCAAAGGCATTGTGAGAGATAACCTTTACACCACCCAAGCTATTATTAAGCACTTTATGAACTTATTAAAAGATTTTAAATTCATATTAAATCCTTTATATTTAGACCACAAGATCTGGATTATTTTGTCATTATAAAGGCCACAAAAAAAGATGTATGAACTATATTTTTCTCTCAGCTAAGCCATTTCCTCTTTTACCCCAGTCTGAGGTCATTTTCAATTAAGGGCTTTTTGTGGTCAGTGACTCAGAAGTCCTGGAAGTGCTTGAGTCTTTCCCCAATGGACAGACACTGTGTAGATTAAGGCGAGACCTTTTTACTGCCGCTAAAGTTAACATACATTTAAGCCATCTGTTTGCAAAGATAGATGTCTGGCTGCATCCTCCATCGCCCCACTAAAATGCATTAAGGCGGAGAACGCCAGACCAAGAGAGAAGTCGTTATGTCTGATGTGTTTCAGTCAAGTAAAGGCTATGAATAAGAACACTGCAATGAATAAGTTATGAATAAGGATGGTGATAAAAGAAAATGGACTGAGTTTTAGATATATGTAAATATACAGTCCCCTCCACACTTATCTGCACCCCCTGGTAAAGATGTGTAAAAAAAACTAAAAATGAATATTTTTGCATTTTCACAACATTTTAAAAATTATTCTTATGCAGTTTAGCCCAAAATTATTCATACCTCTTGCAAATTTTGTTTTAAGTCAATGTTTTATTTTACCAACATGTTACTTCTGACGTAGTATTAACATTTTGGAGTGGCTCAGTCAGATTTCTGACTTGAATCTGATAGAGAATTTGTGTAAGGAGCTAAAATTTAGGGTGAAGGCAAGGAAGACTTCCAACCTGAAAGACTTTAGTTCAATGTCAAAATTTATTTATTTAAGTACATACACAAGCAACATAAGTGCTGTAAACATGAGGTGTTTAAGAATAAATATGTGTAATGCCAATAAAGATATTGTAATTGATTATTGAGAAGTGTTTGAATAATTTTCTGTTTCTATTTATGCTTTTTAGATATTCCTTTTAAGTGGTTTTATTTTATCTTTTTAGAGATCCCAGACTCATTTCAAATCAGAAACAAATTGGAAAGCAATGAAACTAAATTTACATCCTAATCGGCCAAGGGCAGGCTATAACCAATGATAGGCTTAACTCTAAAATGATCAGAGTGCCTAGGAACTTATAATTAATAATACATCACGGTTTACCAATACTATGCATTACCCTAAATACTCTTTCTCCACTTTGAAATATGGTATTGGCAGCGTAATCCTACGGGAAGGTTTTTCATTAGCAGTGACAATCTGACTTGATTGGAAAATTAATCTAATTACAGCGTAATCCTAGAAGACAACTTCTTAGAGTCTTCAAAATACTGGGGCAAAGGTTCCCCTTTCCCGCCCGCCTCAGGAGTGGGAAGCAGTGCTTCGCCAACACTGTTTACAGTGGGGGTGGGAGGCTGCTGACCTCGCCTGAGGACATTATCGGGCAGTGGAAGAAGTACTTCGAGGATCTCCTCAATTATGCATTCCCTGGTGGAAACAGAGGCTGGGGACTCGGGGTTGGACTCTTTCATCACCCAGGCTGAAGTCAGCGAGGTGGTTAAAAAACTCCGCGGTGGTAGGGCTTCGGGGGTGGATGAGATCCGCCCTGAGTACCTCAACTCTCTGGATGTTGTGGGGCTGTCATGGTTGACACGCCTCTTCAACATTGCATGGCGGTCGGGGACAGTTCTTCTGGACTGGCAAAAGGGGTGGTGGTCGACCGGAGGGTGTGTTCCAACTACAGGGGGATCACACTCCTCAGCCTCCCTGGTAAGGCCTACGTGAGGGTATTGGGGAGGAGAGTCCGACCGATAGTCGAACCTCGGCTTCAGGAGGAGCAGTGTGGTTTTTGTACCGGCCGTGGGACACTGGACCAGCTCTATACCCTCTACAGGGTACTCGAGGGTTCATGGGAGTTTGCGCAACCGGTCCACATGTGTTTTGTGGACTTGGAGAAAGCATTCGACTCTGTACCTCATGGTGCCCTGTGGGGGTGCTCCAGGAGTATGGAATCGGGGGCCTTTTATTAGGGGCCATCCGGTCCCTGTACAAGTGGAGCAGGAGTTTGGATTGCCGGCACTAAGTCGGACCTGTTCCCGGTGCATGTTGGACTCTGGCAGGGCTGCCCTTTGTCACCGGTCCTGTTCATAACTTTTATGGACAGGATTTCTAGATGCAGCCAAGGGCCAGAGGGGGTCTGGTTTGGGGACCAGTGGATTTCGTCTCTTCTTTTTGCAGATGACGTGGTCCTGCTGGCCCCCTCTAGCCAAGACCTACAGCATGCGCTGGGGCGGTTCGCAGCCGAGTGTGAAGCGGCTGGGATGAAGATCAGCTCCTCCAAGTCCAAGGCCATGGTACTCGACCGGGAAAGGGTGGCTTGTCCTCTTCAGGTTGGAGGGGAGTTCCTGCCTCAAGTGGAGGAGTTCAAGTATCTCGGGGTCTTGTTCACAAGTGAGGGAAGAATGGAGCGCGAGATCGACAGACGGATCGGTGCGGCTGCAATAGTAATGGGGGCACTGTGCCGGTCTGTTGTGGTGAAGAGAGAGCTGAGCCGAAAAGCAAAGCTCTCGATTTACCGGTCGGTCTACGTTCCTACCCTCACCTATGGCCATGTACTTTGGGTCGTGACCGAAAGAACGAGATCCCGGATACAAGCGCCTGAAATGAGCCTCCTCCATAGGGTGGCCGGGCACTCCCTTAGAGATAGGGTGAGGAGCTCGGCCATCCGGGAGGGGCTCGGAGTAGAGCCGCTGCTTCTCCACATCGAGAGGAGCCAGTTGAGGTGGCTCGGACATCTATACAGGATGCCTCCTGAACGCCTTCCTCGGGAGGTATTCCAGGCACGTCCCACCGGGGGGAGGCCCAGGGGACGGCCCAGGACACGCTGGAGGGACTATGTCTCTCGGCTGGCCTGGGAACGCCTTGGGCTCCCCCAGAGGAGCTGGAGGAGGTGTCTGGAGAGAGGGACGTCTGGGCGTCTCTGCTGAGTCTGCTGCCCCCGCGACCCGGTCCCGGATAAGCGGAAGACAACGAGTATGAGGTTCACAGCAGGACAAAGACCTTAAACATACAACCAGATCTATAACGGTTTAGAATAAAGAATTTTCATGCGTTAGTATGGTCCAGTCAAAGTATAGAGTTAAATCCATTAGAAAATGTGAGGCTTAAAAACGGATGTGTTATTGTTGTGAAAGCTCGTTGTACAGAGTCTTGACTCCAAGGGGCTCAATACTAATGCACTCTACACTTGTTTTTCTCCACATAATTATGCACTGCTTTGTGTTGGTCTTGAACAAAAAAAAAAAAACAATAAAATAAATTATGTTTCTCAATTGGATGTAAGTATTTATTCTTTTAAGTCTTTTAGTTCTTATGGAACAAATACACATCCTTAGTTAATGTTGATCTATTATTGGATATGCAAATTTGATCTATTAAACATTTAAGCTAATAGCTTCATCTAGCCTGTGGCAAGAACCAAAAGGTCAACATTTTCGTTAACCTTGTATCTTAGGTATTTTAAACCAATGCAATAAAACTACATTAACTCCTTAAAACTAAATTGTTACCAGGGTCACAGAGCCGCATACCTGAGTATACGAAAGTTTTGACACAAACTTCTTGAAACTTCCATTCGTGATGCCATCACTCTGTGGAATAAACAGAGGGAGACAGGCAGTGTTCGAGGCTCTCACTAATTTGCTCTGCTGACATTTTCTTCTCCGTCTCCTTGGGGGAAAAAGAGCAGTAAAGACAGACTGCGGGAGTTTGGAAAAAAGAGGTGTTTGGAGAAAGAGATAGAGAGAGAGCAGGAAGAGAGAAAGAGGGATGGTGAGGCAGACACTAATGAACGCAGACAACAAAGACCCTAACCTGAGCTTCTAAGCCCCTGGAGACACAGAGAGGTTTTTCAGCGGGTCAATAAAAGCACTGGACCGTGTATGCGTCTGCTTGCCCTTCAAGCACCCGCTTAACTATAGAGTGAGGACTTTTGTTCAAGGTTACTGGAGTTAAAGGGGAATAACATGGAATTTCACCTACAATTCAGGCAGAGTTTATAGCTTTATGTGCACAGGAGGAAAAATCTGTAAGATCTAATGTGAAACTCTTATACGTGTATGTAATAATGCATCATGGGCATGAATATTAGAATAATTTAGGGGTTTTGAAGATACATCTGAACCCCCTTGTGAAATCATTTTAACCTAGGAAAAAAACACCTTCAGTGATTTTTAAAATCCTTCTTCACAAATATACTCCACAAGTTTTCAGTATGTTTGAGGTTTCATCCATTCCATGTTAGAAGCTTAACGTTATCCTGCTATGTCCATTTTAAGGCAGCTACTATGTGTGTGGAAACCATTGTTCTGCCATAACACCTAGTTCAAGTAAAAACTATCTGGCTCAAACTATCACACTCAGATCAGACTAAATTGGTTAGGATATTCAAGAACACCCCAGGAAGCACCAAAACTTAGCTTGGTCATAGGCTAGAAGATACTGGAACACCAAAATACTCTCCGGATTAACATCAGGAAATGCTAAAAAAATAGAGAAGTCCTTGCTCTATAATTTAGCTACACAGAAATTTGCAGTCCCTCAAATGAACAAACGAAATGCCTTCTGAAGAAAGTTTATATGGCCAAATGAGAAAAAGATTTAGCTGCTTGGTCACAATGACAAGACAAAAGCATAGAAGAGTCAGGATGAGGATTTCAAACCTAGGAACACTGTATCAGCTATTCAGTATGGTGCTTAGGGTCTATTTCCTGGTGCATTCATAAAGTGAATGGAATGGCGAAAAAGTTATTGCTCCAAATTCTTCAAAGTAGACCTCAAACACACAACGCAGGCTAACATTAAGTTTATGGAATTGCCCTGAACTTAATCTTAGAGATATTTCATAGACAAAATGTGCTTAAAAGAAGGCTCCATACCAGAAAAGCAATCCATTTAAATGTACTCTACTAAGAGACACTTTCATGCTCCTTCATGCATGTAGTTTCTCTGTAACTGGTATAGAACAAGAAGATTTTAACAAATATTAGTGGGGTGTATATATATATTTTAGCTTGCATGTCTAATTTTGACTCTTGCTGTACATATAGAACTTTATTTTGAGCTGAGATTGCTGCTCATACTCTCTTCTGTTTATTTGGATTAAAAGAAAATTGAACTGAACAAGAGTAATCTTCTCTGCCAGTCGGACTGATATGGGGATTCTGCTTAATTTATTTTGACATCCTCCATGAGAGCATTTAACTGAGTCTGAGAACAAATCGATTCTTAATTTAGGGACTTTATAAGAGTAATAACAATAAAAACTGAGTCTGAAGTATGGAGAAAGGACAAATATATTTCCCACTGGAGTTTATTTCTCCCTGTGCTTTTAAATCAGAGCAATGTAAAGTTTGAGCAAAGTTAGAAAAAATCAGCGTGATGAGATATTGGCTCTCAGCTTGTAACTTAATTTTATGCATCAAGTGACAAACAAGATATCATGCAGCTCATAATCCTCAGCCTCCCCGAACACACACAGGCCTCCCACAGACTCCATCTTGATATTGACGGGAAAGAAATGTCTCACATCTGGGGTCCGCACACCATGATACGCACCTGAAATGGGGAGGGCTCAGCACGCAAGCATGCTGGGAGACACATACTTGGCTGCCCTACCAATTCCCTCCTCGCCTGACATATGTCATTCTCAATCTGTTCAACAGGCCACATGGCTCTGCCGCTGCAGCACAGAGGGTGGCAGAGGACTGAAGAAGAGGGCACAGAGGGACGGAGAAGGCGAGGACTGCATGAAACCAGCAGAGAGAGCTGCTGCCAGTGGCTGCAGTGTTTTCCATATTAACTGGTGGTTTGGAACAAACACCATCTGCTCCTCAACAAAGTTAAACCCACTGTGTAAACAGATGTCACCACCCCTGTATACATTTACTAGCAGCGAAGTTAAATGATTTAAGAGCCATAAGCGTCTTGCAACACAAGTCTATAGTTTCAAATCTTATGGGCTCAACAGTGTAAATAATGTAAATATATGATAAAAAACTGAACGGAAATTGTGAGTCAGAAGGTTGTTTTTCATGGGCTGAGAGTGAGAAGTAATAATTAAAGTTCCACCTGTAACTTTGTAAAGTTTTATGAAAGGCATAAACAGAACTGGATTGCCCTCATGTGGTCAGATGATGTAATCACACTAAAAAAACTGTTTTTGTAAACAAAAGCAGAGACTACAGGACAAATAGACAAAATTTCTTCCAGTGTGCCTTAGACTTATAAAATATATATCTTTAACAACTACAAAAAGTTTACTAATAAATCAGCCTATTCTCAACATTTAGAAAATGCTATCAAAACAGGACTCATAAAATATGTTAGATGTCTTTTACATTGAGTTGGTTAAATTTTTCTGAAAATCAATGGCTTGTATTTGTATAGCACTATATCAAGTCAGAGGACCCCAAAGCGCTTTACACTATAATCAGTTATCACCACTCTTATCCAGAGGCCAAGTTCAGGTTCATTTACAGGATAGATGTCATTTTATTTTACATAATTCCAGATTTTCACTTTTTTTTTTTCTGTCTTTTTTGATTAGTAGACATGATGAAATAAGATATGAAAATTGAAATAGTCTCATAATGAACTGTTGCAAAGTAAATATGAAATTAAATTTAATAATTAACCAATAAAATAAGTCTGAGTATATATTAATTAAATATTTAAATAAATACAGAATCAACTATATGTGTGATTTTAATATATAATGAATTCAAATTTTAATAAATGTTTTTAACCTTAAATCATAATTTTTTTTATTTAATATATTAGTAGTCTTTTAGCCCTTAATAGTAAAAGGAAAATGTGATCAAGTGTGGGATCTCAGAATGTTTTTACAGCACTGTTTTGTTTTGTAAACCTTGAGACTTGTACGTTTTGAGTGACGCTTGTATATGTCCATCAAAGTTGTTTATTGTTAGCAATACAGTTGACAAAAATAATCCATAAGAAAGGATGGGATTTAAAATTTAAACTTTAATAACTGATTAGGGTCATATTATGAAGTGGTCATTAAAAACTGTTATCTGTACTACTATCAGCTGTATCTGAAAGTATAAATTGAGCTCCCTTGGGATTCCAGGGACACACCTCATTGCAATTGCCTTGTTTTACATCTCCAATCTGTTACAGTGGAAACTCCCCTGCCTCAATCCCACGGATGATTAAGCACGATAATTAAGGTTTTTGGACGTTTTCCACAGAGGAGCAGACGTAGCAGCTGGTGACATTCATGCATTCCCAAACACAGAGGAGGGAATTACAATGATGCTCCCAGTTATTTCAGTGATCACAATGTCTGGTCTCGGCACCAGAATAGGCAAAACATACATTTTTTTTTTTTAGATCTGAATATTTTGAAATCTCACAGATATTTTGTTATTAACTCATAGTTTTTGGGTTGTATCTCAAACATTGATGGAAGAACTGATTTTCAAAGGTTCAACATCCCTAGAAAACCATTAAACTTGGAGGGTATAAGTGGTTACATGAATCTTTAGAAACATCAGATCAGTTTTGTTTTGGTTGGTTAACTGTTGGTTAACTGTTCCATTGCTGTAGAGAGCCAGTGACCAAATAACTACAAATTACACATAACAAATCAATGTTTTGCCAAATCAATTAAGATAACTGTAAACATTGCTCTATTTCAGCAGCAATAACGAAGTAAAACAAAACTGATTAAATAAATGCAAGCAACGTTTTATAACTGTGCATGTGGCTGTATTCAGAAATTTTAGAAAAACACACATGACAGTTAAAAATTATGTTTGATTCAAAAACAACATAGCAAATTGCATCACCATACTTGCAAACTGTAAGCATGATGGCAGTATCATGCTTTGTAGTGTTTTTGTTTTTTTTTCTTTTTTGGAACTGGGGTCTTAGCCCCAGTAGAAGAAATTATAATCACTTTCAAATTCAAGTCTATGCTGGCACAAAACCGTCAGGTTTCTGCAAGATAGATCAAAATGAAAATTAACTTCATCTTTCAGCACAACAACTACCCAAAGCATATGTGGAATGGCCCAGCTAGAGCCCAGACCTGAATCCAATCTGAAGAGGGCTGTGCAATCTAAGGCTTGCAATCTAACAGATTTGAAGTATTTGTTTTGTTGTTGTTGTTGTTGTTGTTTCTTTCTTTTTTTTTTTTACAATAAACGGGGCAAAACTGCTTTTCTGCTTTGTCCACTGAACTAATTCAGATTCCTTTTTATTTGAGTTGTACAGGTTATATCTCACATTAAATGGGGGTATGGTCCAAAGTGATTTAATTCTGTCACATTTTTTATAACCCCAAAAAACAGGCATTTTAACAGGTGTACCAAGAGGGAAGTGAAATTAAAAATTTAATGTATTTTGAGTGTTAAGTAAGAATTTTAGCAAAACCAAATAAACCAAATCCTGATGAGTCATGAGACAGATTTTTCATCCTCTTAAGTGAAAAAAAAAGTATTTTTTTCCAAAGACACGATAAAAGGAATGAAAGCTCAAAGACCCAAAGACCTCATCTCCCAGAATGCAACTTTAAAGCGGAAATCCTCCAGCGACTCCATGGAATACCAGAAGCAGTGGTGGATATGGCATTGATGGAAAAGAAAAAGGATACGAAATGTAGATTAGATTCAAGTATAATACAGGAATATATAAACAATTATTATCATTATGTCCAGATTTACACAGACGCATCAAAAACAGATGAAAAAATAGGAGTAGCATTTGTAAACCAGAATTTAAAATAAAAGTAGGAAAAAGAATTACAGATGGATTATCAGTATATTCAAGAGAATTATTAGCCATATTGCTAGCAGTGCAGTGGGTGGAGGATATAAAACCATTAAAAACAATAAATTGTTCAGACTCAAGTTCAGCATTATTAAGTTTAAAACATAATCATTCAGAGGGTAGACCAGACATTTTGTTGGAAATAAAACATACTTTATTTAGAATACAAAGGATGGGTTTAATATTAGTGTTTTTATGGGTACCAGCACATGTAGGAGTTGGAGGGAATGAGATGGCGGACAGGATAGCAAAGAAGGCAACACAAAACAACATTAGCTTTATAATAAATATTAGTAGGTCAGAGGCAAGAAATATAATTAAACAGAGAATCAGGAAAGAGTGGCAAAAAAGGTGGGATGAAGAAAAGAAAGGAAGATGGTTTTACAGAATCAACAAGATAGTAGGAGAAGTAAGAACTGGAAGAAGGAGTAGAAAAGAGGAAAGGTTAATTACAAGATTAAGATTTGGACATACATGACTTAATTCTACATTGTTCAAGATAAAGAAACATAATACAGAAAAATGTGATCATTGTGGAGAGGAGGAAACAATAGAACATGTAATATTGAAGTGTCAGAAATATGAACAAGAAAGATCAATTTTAAGGAGAGAATTTGTAGGTATTGCAAAGAAGTTTAGGTAGCAAACATATTCAAATTAGAATTAGATTTTTCAAAAAAACTAAATCAATAAATAGAATTTGATTGTTGTAATAGTAAATAAGATTTAAAACCATGAAGAACCACACTCCATACCAGTCGATGGCGGTAATGCACATCATAACGTTATTTGCCAACTGCCAAAAATAATACAAGAAGAAGAAGAAGACTCCATGGAAACGGCCGATTGGCGTGTAACCTGCTAGCTAGTTAGCTAGCAAGGAGCGAGTGGACGTCGCTTTGTACAGAATATTTTGTTTTATTCGTCGACTGTCTGTGAAGATGATTCGTACGCTTGATGCGAGAGCCAGGTAAAACCAATGTAAACAGCCGAAAGACATTCTAAGTAATTTAGAACGAAACCAATTATTTAGTTAACAAAATGAAGCTCAAAACCAGTGGCGAGATCGTTTAATATTTAAGCTAGCTGTTAATATTTATTGATTTTGTCAAACGTTTTAATGCTGTAATGAAGTACACACGCAAGGCGATACTGCCTGTGTGTCTAAGTGAGTCTATTGATAGCTTATGCCTTCTCTAAGAATCTGGAAATACACAACATCCTTTCCTCAAAATGTTTAGGCTGCCAAAGAGGTTATTTACGGTTCAAATGAAATACCTTAAACCTGATTGGCTTGACATTTAGTCTTATGCAATACCTTGCAAAAGTATTTATGGCTCTTAAACGGTTTTCACATTTTTTTTAATTGTCAATGGAAAACGTGGAATGAAAATGTTTCATGTTTTTTTTATTTTTTTATTTTTATAAACTAAATCTGAAAAGTGTGGCGTATAGATGTATTGGACTTCCCTGAGGCAGTCACTTTGTATTGAATCACCTCTCCCTGCGATTTTTGTGGTATTTATCAATCACCTTTGCACATCTTGAAAGGGCTTGGACTACAGCTGAACCTAAGTCAGACTGGATAGGGTCTAAAAACATTACCTTAATTCTTGCCACACACTCTCAATTTGATTTATCTCTAGACTTTGGACTTGTTGTCCTACTGAAAGGTGGAGTTTTTTTGTGATCTCTAGGTTTTCCCCCAGGATTTTCCTGTATTTAGCCCAATCCATCTTTCTATAAACTCTGACCAGTTTCGCTATCCCCGTGGAACAAAAGCGTGCCCACAGCAAGATGCAGCCACCACCTTGTTTCACCTCTGGATGATGTGCTCAGGGTGATATGCTGTGTTAGTAGTCTTCCACAATTTTTGTTTTGCTTACTGGCCAAACTTTCAATTTTGGCCTTATCTGACATCTTCCAAATGTTTGCTTTGCTTTATATGATTTTGGGCAAATTTAAACAGGCTTCTTAAGGATTTTTTCAGCAATCTCTTTCTTCTTGTTCATCCAAAAAGGGCAGATTTGTGCATGAATAATAGTAGTCCTGTCAACATTTTCTCCAATTAAGAAGCTGGTCTTGCTTCTTTGTTCAATGTTATTAGTTTAATTGAATGGCCATGTCTTGTTAGGTTGGCATTTGTGCCAAGTGTCATAATTTCCATTTCCGATTATTTTCGATTATTATTAACAGTATTCGAGGTGATGTTCAAAAGTTAGTATATAGTTTTATAACCTAACATTGCTCTAAACATCTCCACCACTCTATCCCTGACCAGTCTTGTCCGTTTCTTGGTCTTTATGATGCTGTTTGTTCACTAATGTTCTCTAACAAAAAAAAAGTCACAAATGTAATTGTGTGAGCTATGTTTTAATTGATTATTGCACTTAATTCATTCTTTCTTTGAAGAGATAACCAGACAAGGAAGATCCAGGAGAACATCACTAATGTAGAGAAACACTTTGGAGATATGTGCCAACTGTTTGCAGCCTACGCCCGCAAAACAGCAAGGCTGCGGGACAAAGCAGACCTTCTGGTCCGGGAAATTGGCTTATATGCTGACACGGAGACGCCAGACCTAAAGAGGGGGATGAAGCAGTTTGCGGAGCACCTTGCCAAGATTCAAGACTACCGCCAAGCTGAGGTGAACTTTCACAATTACATTTAATGATTCGAAAATACTCACAGTCTTAAATAACATGTCGGACCGAATCTAACATGTCGTCTTACCCTACAGGTGGAAAGACTTGAAGCCAGAGTCATAGAGCCATTGAAAAGCTACGGAGCTGTGGTGAAACGTAAAAGGGTAAAGGTTATCAAAAACCCACTTAGGGTTGATCTGAGCGCTGCTTACAGCTGAACTGAACAACACAGCTTCACAATGAATATGTGTTGCAGTTATTTAAAAACACAGCCCCTGGAGGCTGTTGTACAGCCAACTACAGTTTCTGCCAACACCCTTGCATGACTGCAAGAGGGCAGTATTTTTTTCAATGAAAATGTCACACAAACACTTGAGGCACATTCAAAAGTCAGCACCTGGCCTGCTTAATACTGAAAATTGAAAACAGGATTATTTGATGCTCTTATTGTATGATATCTAAGCTTTCCAAATGAGATATCTGCATTGCTTTAGGTACTTTTATCTTTGAAATCCTGCCTAATGACCCTAAAACTATACACAGGCATGGACGATGGATGTGTGATTGGATACTTAAGAACTGTTGGTGCTGTCTTGTTTTACTTGTATACTTCTAGAAGGAATCACATTTTGCTGCAAACTATATTTATGGCTCGTCTGCTGCAACTTTTTCTGGCATTTTATAAAAAGAAAGTGTAAACCGTGGTAGCACATTATACCTTGATAGCTGCCCCATGCCAGTGGCAATCTCACTAGGTTAACCAACCTCATGAAGGTTGCACTTGTGCTCAGACTCACCTCATCAGTTAAGAGTTGTATCTGATTGAAATCATGAAAGAATTGTGACACATATCTAAATGTATTGTGTTTATGCAGGAGGATCTGAAGGCAACACAGAGTGCCAGAGAAAGAGAAGCCAAACAGATGGCTCAGCTCGAGAAGACCAGACTGAGAAACCCTTCAGACAGACAAATCATTGTATCCTTGCTTTGTTTCTCTTTGGTTCATAACCAACAACACAAGGAATATTCACACTGAATATATTTCTTTAGCATTCGCCTACTCATATTTTTGTGTTTCCTTGACATAACTTCCAGTCTCAGGTGTGGCCCCGTGTGATCTGTGCACCTCATTGCTTTCCTCTGTTTCTTACAAAGTTTAAACTTTGTTCCACTCCTATGGAAGAATATCTATAATGTTGGCTTACTTAAGAATTTAACATAAGTTTATTGTCTTTTTGTACTTAGTATATACATTTTCTTGCCACCAGGCTGAAAGTGAGCTTCAGCGAGCCACCATGGATGCCACACGGACCACCAAGCAGCTGGAGGAGACCATAGACGAGTTTGAGCGGCAGAAGATCCAGGACATAAAGGTCCGCTACCCTGAGGTTCTTCCTGATTGTCGTTCAAGTTATTTTATTTCTCTCAAAGCGTCAGGGAACAGTACATTAAAACCAGACAACAATGACTTGGATGGCCTCTGAAGTCTGCTCGCACATGGGCCTCCATTGCTCTGTTTTGTGACGGTCAACACACCGCTCAGGCTCACTCCCACTTTTGCTTATAATCTTATCGGTGTCGTCTTCTCTTGCAGAAAGTCTTTGGTGAATTTGTGACAGTGGAAATGTCTTTCCATGCCAAGGCTTTGGAGATCTACACTTCGGCATTCCAAAGTATTCAAAGTGTGAATGAGGAAGCAGACCTGGAGGTATGAGGACACCCATCAAGCGTTTACCTACTCTCACTGGCTTTTAATGATGCATTTGAACCATTTTTTAAGGATGGTATACATTTACAACAAGCAAATTCAATTGATATTAAAAATAATAGTTGGATGCCCAAGTTTGAATTTATTGTGGATTGTTTTTTAACCCACGCAGAGATAAACTCACAGGCTTGAAAATATACAGGTCCTTCTCAAAATATTAGCATATTGTGATAAAGTTCATTATTTTCCATAATGTCATGATGAAAATTTAACATTCATATATTTTAGATTCATTGCACACTAACTGAAATATTTCAGGTCTTTTATTGTCTTAATACAGATGATTTTGGCATACAGCTCATGAAAACCCAAAATTCCTATCTCACAAAATTAGCATATCATTAAAAGGGTCTCTAAACGAGCTATGAACCTAATCATCTGAATCAACAAGTTAACTCTAAACACCTGCAAAAGATTCCTGATGCCTTTAAAACTCCCAGCCTGGCTCATCACTCAAAACCCCAATCATGGGTAAGACTGCCGACCTGACTGCTGTCCAGAAGGCCACTATTGACACCCTCAAGCAAGAGGGTAAGACACAGAAACAAATTTCTGAACGAATAGGCTGTTCCCAGAGTGCTGTATCAAGGCACCTCAGTGGGAAGTCTGTGGGAAGGAAAAAGTGTGGCAGAAAACGCTGCACAACTGAGAAGAGGTGACCGGACCCTGAGGAAGATTGTGGAGAAGGGCCGATTCCAGACCTTGGGGGACCTGCGGAAGCAGTGGACTGAGTCTGGAGTAGAAACATCCAGAGCCACCGTGCACAGGCGTGTGCAGGAAATGGGCTACAGGTGCCGCATTCCCCAGACCTGGGCTACAGAGAAGCAGCACTGGACTGTTGCTCAGTGGTCCAAAGTACTTTTTTTGGATGAAAGCAAATTCTGCATGTTATTCGGAAATCAAGGTGCCAGAGTCTGGAGGAAGACTGGGGAGAAGGAAATGCCAAAATACCAGAAGTCCAGTGTCAAGTACCCACAGTCAGTGATGGTCTGGGGTGCCGTGTCAGCTGCTGGTGTTGGTCCACTGTGTTTTATCAAGGGCAGGGTCAATGCAGCTAGCTATCAGGAGATTATGGAGCACTTCATGCTTCCATCTGCTGAAAAGCTTTGTGGAGATGAAGATTTCATTTTTCAGCACGACCTGGCACCTGCTCACAGTGCCAAAACCACTGGTAAATGGTTTACTGACCATGGTATCACTGTGCTCAATTGGCCTGGCAACTCTCCTGACCTGAACCCCATAGAGAATCTGTGGGATATTGTGAAGAGAACGTTGAGAGACTCAAGACCCAACACTCTGGATGAGCTAAAGGCCGCTATCGAAGCATCCTGGGCCTCCATAAGACCTCAGCAGTGCCACAGGCTGATTGCCTCCATGCCACGCCGCATTGAAGCAGTCATTTCTGCAAAAGGATTCCCGACCAAGTATTGAGTGCATAACTGTACATGATTATTTGAAGGTTGACGTTTTTTGTATTAAAAACACTTTTCTTTTATTGGTCGGATGAAATATGCTAATTTTGTGAGATATGAATTTTGGGTTTTCATGAGCTGTATGCCACAATCATCCATATTAAGACAATAAAAGACCTGAAATATTTCAGTTAGTGTGCAATGAATCTAAAATATATGAATGTTAAATTTTCATCATGACATTATGGAAAATAATGAACTTTATCACAATATGCTAATATTTTGAGAAGGACCTGTACATATATTCCCACCAATATTCGGTTAAATCCTGTTTAGCAAGTTGCGGAGAAATGACCAACATGTTTCTGGCATGGTTCTTGGCTTTATATTTAACTTCTCTTCTTATGACAAATGATAGAGCTTATTAGTTGTTTTCCTGCGACAGAGAAGGTTTTAAGCGGTGGTTTATGCTAGACTACTTTATCTATTCTAAAACCAGTTTTAAGTGTGTTTGGGATCACTGTCCTTTTGAAACAGCCAATTTTGTCCAAGTTTTAACTGTTTAGCCGTTAGGGGGGTAAGAAGAATCGGAAGAAGTCATCCACTGCTGCACCACTCAGACCACCAGAAAAACTGCCCCTTAGCATGATGCTACTACCAGCATATTTGATAGTGAACACAATGCTCTTAGGTTTGACTTCTCTGAAATGTATTTTTGTCATTGAGGCTAAACCACTCAGTCTCCATCGACTCTGATCATAAAATGTTTTTTCAGAAGACACTTGGACTGTCTGTGTGGGTAGCTGCTAATTTAGGTCGAGCTTCAAGGGTTTGATTTTGGAGCACATCCCTCCCTCTTGGTTGGCATCCTCTTAGTTATGCTGAAATGAAACTCACTTCGTTGTAGATAGTGACACGGTGTACCAGCAGCATCCAGTCTATCTAGCTTGAGTTCTGGTGGTTCCTTGGTTGTTTTTGAATATTCTAACCAAATTCATTTCATCTGAGCGTGACAGTTTGGGTCAGTTAAGAAGAACTTTAATAAAATTAGGTGTTCCAACCAGAGAATGAATCCAAACTAGTTTTGGAATGGATTAGGCAGGCTAACATTAGGCTTCTGGAATATTCCTAACCGTATTGACAAGTCACAGACTTTTCATAAATGTCATGTCTGTGTCAGGAAACCAACCAGTTTATATAAGTTCTACCATTTGTGATTAGAACAGTTGTCAAAAACATTGATGGCTCCAAAATCTGGCGTCTTTGCATCTTGCTAAAGGAGATTCAACCATATTAGACAGGGTATATACAGTAATATTCAATAAATTAGAACTTTATTACTAAATTCATTTATTTCAGTAACTCCATTCACATTTTCTAGATTAATTACACACAGGCAGATATTTTCAAGGCTTTATTTCATTTACAGCTGATAAAAACACATTTAAGATTAGAATATTACAGCAGACCAATAAAAAACCTTTTCTAATACAGACATTTAGGCTTATTGAAACGTATGTTTAACACCTGCTTAAAGTATTTTTAATCTGACTTTTAATCTAATTTATTGACCGTCTATATTTGAGCCTATATTTATTGTTTTGAAAATCTACAATAAATTCAAACTTGTGCATTCAGTTCTAGTTCTTAAATGTCATTAAATTTGTATATTGCATTATCGTTACTTAAAAGGATGGTTCAAGTGCATCATAAATTTAAATCGGTGTTACATTCATTGCAATGATAAGTGGATGTAAAGCTCACCATATCAGGCCTTCTCAGTTAATAATGCAGACTTTTCTATCTGACACATATTGACCCAGTCAAAAGGGCCTCGGCATGCCTGTTATTAACCTTTGACCTAACTGCGTGTGGACATCTCGGAGCACACGTGTCAACACCTGGCACTGAAATGCATCCCCATGTTCATCTCCTGTGAAATGATTGTGGTCAGATCTCAATTAAAGAGAAGCATCAAATAATTGATTGCACATCTTATTACAGTCACCTGGTCACTTTTACTGACTACAGAGGTACATAATGAGGCTTTTAAGCTGTCCGCGGTTTTAATTGTTAATCAATATCTGGTAAAAGGCTGTAACACAACAGCTCAGTTGCTCCTGTAAAATAATCCTAGACTATGAGCTTTCTGTAATGCACAACAAACATTTCCCACCTGTTCGGCCACGCAACGTTAACCTCTATGCAGTTTTAAAAGACCAGCACCAAGAAGAAAAAAATGTGTCCAGTTGTTTGGTCCTACTCTCCCAGCTACTTTGCTCCATCACTGCAGACATGAGCATTAAAGAAGAGCAGAGAGCTTTGGGGTGTTGATATATTTAATAAGTTTGAGGCATGCTTACATTCACACTGTTTTAGGTTTATGACATGAGGTCACATATGAAGAATTTGATTAATATGTCTCCTTGATGAATTTACTTAAATTTTAACGCTCTCCATATGATTGGTTATTGCATGTTCAGTCTGAGCAGATGCTGACAGAACAGTTTTCCTCTGTACCTAATTATTAGACTTTACTTTTTTACCAAATACTAATCCAGTTTCATGTACACCATCTGGTCTTTCTTTAAAAAAGCTGAGGGTTTTGTTTAATGTCCCCTCATATCATACTCCACACTCTGTAGCTTAACTTTGAAGTAAACCGTGGTAAATACTGCACAATTCGGTCAGTCATGCCTGCCTTTTCTCCTCTGTTTACCATCTGTGAAGAGGTTCTCTCTGCTATTTTAGGAGAAAAATGGAAAACAAAAGATCAATGATTCTCATTGAGCAAAGTTCCTCCTGCGAATGCCCTTGCACTGTTTCCCTCCACCCATCGCCAGCCAGTCTGTGTGTTTTTGCACTGAATCATCTGCCCTCCATTCATATTGAAACAAAACTCTTTACTGAGATGGGGCTGGTTTTCAGTGACTCATTGTGCAAAACATGGGAGATTGAATCATCTGAAACAAGCACAATGACAGGCATGAAGACCATCCTGAACTGGAGTCTTTGGTGTGGTTGAAATCACAGCTCACTCTCATACTGATGACCTTTGAACGGCTTTCGTTATTTAAGCACACTAACAAGCCATATGTAGATTTGTTGATATTTTTCTGTATTGTACAGTTGTTTTTAGGTGTGCATGCCTTGCTATAAAATTCCCACGATATTGTGTAACTCTTTTGATGTAGCTCCCCTTACTGTATGTTTTGGCAGGTGTTCAGGAGTTCTTTGCACCCCCCTGACTTCCAGTCCCGCTTAGACATAGTGCGAGCCAATTCCAAGACGTCCCTCGACCGGACCGGGTCCTTCTTGAGTACATCAGGGACCTTACAGGTAAGATAAGCACACACACCTGAAAGTATTTCCCTAAAACTTCCCTCTGTCACGGCTTGCTCATAATCGTTTATCTTTCATGTTTACTGTTGTGAAAGTTTCATTGTTGCATTAAAAAAAAAAACATTCTTGGTGTTTATCCCATTCGTTTTCTCCAATATTAACAGTTTATGCAGCATCTGAAGAGCAGCACTGTTCACTGTTGTGGGCAGCTAATGCTAACTAGATTTACTAGTGCCTTGCAAAACTATACATACTCCCTAAACATGTTGTAAAATTACAACCAGAATATTCAATGAATTTTGTAGGCATTTAATGTGATAGACCAAGAAAAAGTAGTGCATAATTATAAAGTAAAAGGAAATGTATATTTAGATTTAATTTGTTAGTTGCAAAAAAGAAATTAAACAAGGTGGTCTGCATTGGTATTCAACCCCCTTTACTCTGATGCAGCAAGCAGGTCAAGAAAAAAGTTGTGGAGAAGTTTAAAACGGGTTGGTTCTAAAATCATATTCCAAGCTTTGAACATCTGACAGAGCACTGTTAACTCTTTCATCTGAAAATAGGGATATTATGTTGCAACTGCAAACCTACCAAAATGGGACTGTCCATCTAAACCGACAGACTGGGAAAGAAGAGCAAAAAGGAGAGAAGTAGCTAGGAGGCTCCGTGTAACTCAGGGAGAACTGCAGAGATCCACGTCTCAGGTGAGAGAATCTATAGAGTAGACAGTTATTAGTCATGCACTCCACAAATGGATCCTTTGTGGAAGAGTGGCATAAAGATAGCTATTATTAAAAGAAAGACTTAAGCAAACCAGCTTTCACCAGCTTTGCCACATGGCGTTGAGTGGCAAAACAAACATGTGGAAGAAGGTGCTCTGGTTTGATAAGACACTGCACATCAGCACTCCCCATTTTGAAACATGGCAATTTCACCATCATGCTGTGGGGAAGCCTTTCTTCAGCAGGGACAGGGAAACTGGCCAGATTTGACGGGAACGTAAATGGAGCTAAATACAGGGCAATCATGAAAGAAACTCCATTTGAGGCTATAGAAGACTTTGAAAGTCTTGAAAATTGATGTTTAGAGATATTTTCCATCCAATCTGACTGAGCTTGAGCTATTTTACAGAGGAAAATAGGAACATCTGCCAAACGTGCAGAGACATACCCCAAAGGACTTGTAGGTATAATTGCAGCAAAATATGTTCTATTAAGTATTGCCTAAGAGGGAGCTGAATTTTGAGATTTATGTTTAAAAAAAAACATTTATCATTTTTCTTCCACTCCACAACTATGCTGAACTTTGTGTTGGTCTATTACATAAAATCCAAATAAAATACGTTGACGTTTGTGGTTATAATGTGAAAATTGTGACAAAGTTTAAGCATGAATTCAGCTGCAAAGCAGTGTATCTGAGGGTTGGTGTTTGGAAGGCTACAGAAGCTGTAAAAATGGTTGCATACTTGTTGCTCAGATATTTTATCTGTTAACCTCCAATCTGATGTTCAGATTGGAGGTTGCAGAGACACATTGCAACACACGACTGTCACACCAGCATGCCTCAAACATGTCATACCCCTCCCCTATGATTAGATTTGAATTTACCAGGGAGCAGTCACTCCTACTTTAAAAGATGCAGCCTGACTGTGAGAAATGTGGGTTGCAGAACCGGCTTACGTGACGGATGAAGCTTGAAACAACAAACTAAAAATAAAACTTTTATTTATGATCTGATTTCAGGGTGTGCTCACTTGGCTAAATAGCCAAACTAGTTCAATGAAAATGCTCTGAATTCAACCAAAGCACGAAGTGTGCCTGCAAAGTGTTTTAGTTACGCAGTGACTTAATTTGTTGTCACAGCAACAAAGAGCTTGCAGCCGCCAGACAAGAAGAGAGGAGGAGGATCAGGACGAGGATGAAGATGAATCTGAGGAGGAGGGCGATGAGGATGAAGAGGAGGAATCAGACGATGAACATTAAGCTGATTAAACTATTTGTGTTCGTCTGTTCAGGAAAAAAAAGAATAAAGAATACAGATTAACTGTTTACAAAGAGAAGCAGAGTCTGTGCCAAAAAGACTTTGCCCAGGTGGAGCGGTATTGTATTTGTGATGTCATGTTTATGTTTTATTTGTATTTGAGCTAGCCATTTATTTGAGCTATATTTTTATATCTCACACACTCCCCAAATACGCATTGTATTTGTATGATTTGTCATACTCCAATGAAACAATATCTAATAAAAGAATAAAAGTACATGGTGTGCTCTCACTCCGTTTTTATTTTAGAAAAACCCAGCGGAGAGCTTGATTGTTATTTTAGAAACTGTCGGGAGAGTGAATCAGCCCAAGTGACAGTAGTTATGTGACCACGGCAGTTAAAAGTGACTCATCTCTGCCACAGACATGCAAAAATGGAACAAATGGGAGTCGGAAACTTTTTGCAGCCACTGTCTGTGTTCATGTGGATGAATATGTATGTATGTGTAAGATGAGACAAGCCCCTGTGCATGCATTTTGCACTTGATAAAACCCTTCTTGTGTGTTAGGCATGTTGGGTGTTGTCTGTCACAGTAGAGGCTGCAGCCACAGTGTTCGCTGATGGCTCCTGTCTGTTTTGGATGAGTCACTCAACACATTTTATAGTTCGCAGCTGCCCGTGTCATAATAAATTCTCTTCTGCCTCTGGTGCTCTATTGCACACAGGCACATCTGTTAAAGGAACACAAAATATATGCAGATTTACAGTCTTTAAACTTACATTTGATCAATATTCAGTAAAAGCCAAGGATACTATAACCTTCCTCTACAGCGATGTTAATTATCTCACTGGCTTCAACTAAAAGGTGTGTAGGTGGTGTGTCATGAAACCTCTGTGTAACAGCACCCTAATGCATATAAAGGTTAATGTGTATGCAAACATTCGCACTGGCACGCACTCACGTAGCCGCTTGTCTTTGTTCTACTGAATGGCCTCTGTTGCAGTGAGTCATCACCTACAGTTTGTGTAATGGGATGAGTCAGAGAACTTTTCCAATCGCAGATAAACCTTCCACTCCCCTATTTCAGCGAAAGAGTGACTTGTGCGAGAAACTGGGTCCGATAGGAACGAAGAAAAAGACTTGTACAATTGACCTGGTAAAAACGGCGCCGGCCTCCTGTTTTAGCCAAGAAAGTCAGAGGAGGCAAGAGTTGGTTTATGAGTCAGTGACTGAAAAACAACAAGATGTAAAGGCATAGGAGGAGGAGGTGGGGGTGGCAGGGACAACTGGGAAAGGTCAGTCTCAGCTGCAGGTCCTTATCATTGACTCATAGACCGCCGGCGTCATGCCACTCTTATCAAACTCAACACCGGCGGCAAACGTCAGCCGCTGCACGGCTTCATGCCAATGCCTTTATGTGCTATGTATCTCCTTGAGGTCGCTGGAGCTCTATTTACTTTGCTTAACGCTTTTTTGTTCTAAACACCAACTTAAACTAGTTTAAAGAGGCTGCCTCTTTAAACTAGGCTTGCCTTGGCAAACGTTTTAAAAAACATGTATTGTCAGCTATGCATCTGAAACCTCTGTGGAGGTGTACTGGATCTGAGTGCTGTTTCTGATACTGCTGATCACATCGTACCGATTGGTTGACTGAAAAGGTGGGTGGGATTGTATTATACAGATCTTGCTTCGCTGACCGGGACTACTTTGTGTCATTTGGCAATTACAAATCTGAGTAAAGATCTTATGTGGAGGAGTTCCTAAAGATTCTATTTTTGGCCCACTTTTAAACAATATCTGTATGGTCTCCCAAGTGTCCTTCATACAGATACTGATGACACCCAACATTATATTTCTGTGTAGCCCCCTTACAATCACAGAGGCAGTGTGTTTATAGTATCATAATAATATGAGTGGATGGGTCCAAAAGTCATTGTTTTTGGCCCCAGAAATCAGCCTTTGACTAGACTCAATGAGAACAGTAACAGAGTATCCAAGAACACCATGTGTTATGGACTCAGGGCTACATGTTTACATCCACATAAAGTGTATCACTAAAAAGACTTACTACCATCTTTAAAGAATTGTCAGAATGAAGGTTTTTGCAGAAAAACGTACAGAAAAACTGGTGCATATTGTTGTTTTCAGCAGGTTAGATTGTATCTGTCTAAAAAGGTCTCTATCAGGCAGCTGCAGCTTATTCAAAATGCTGCTGCTTCTGACCAACACCAGGAGAATGGATTGTATCCCACCAGTCATAGCACTGGCTCCCTGTTTAAAAACAATAGAATATAAAATTGTGTTATAAGTTTACTAGGTACCAAATGGACTTGGATCATCTATGAATCCTTCTCATGTTATCAGAGACATATTCACAAAGTGAAGCGGTCTCAAGGACCAGAACTAAACTAAAGAAATCCTGCATTTAGTTTCTGTGCTCTGCAGTTCTGGAACCAACTTCCTGAAAACCTAAAATATTTTAAAACTTCCATTTTGTGCTGCGCCTTTCCCAAAAAGTAAATATATATATATTAATTCATTTTTATCATAACTAAGCTATCTGTTTTAAACTTGCTTTTTAATGTTTTTTAATGTTTTTTATGTTTTTTTATGCATTAGTTTTAATGCATTTCTTGTTTTTAAGTTAATTTTCTTTACCTTGGTTCCTTTAATTTGCTATAAAAAACTTACAACAGCCTTGTTGATTACTGGTACTATACAAATAAACCTGCCTTGTCTTGTATTACAAATTTAATTCTTTCAATTTCTATAGATAACCTATTTAATAAGATTTCAAGTGATGCTTTCCAATGACAGGTTGAAGCGCCTCTCTTGTCGACACCACCAGAGGGAGATGTTTCAAAGTTTTCCTTTCTGTGTTCAGTCTGGCAGGCTGAAATAAGGAGACATTGTGTTCTTTTCTCCCTATGATTAGCTGTAGCGCATGAGATTCGCCTCAAACCAGCTGATTTTGAAGTCTTACTTTTATTCAGCATGTAAAATTATCCAAATATGGCTTGAGTTTTCATGTAAAAAAACTACTTCATGACTCAAACATTTTGATCTCCAACTTTATTCAAATGCAACTGTTTTGCATTTACAAACAAAAGGTTACAATTTTGATCTGGCCAACATCAGCTGCTTATCTACTAGTCTAATTGAAACAAGTCGGGATTCATTCTTTAAAGCTGACATAGATGGACGGTTTTAGCACAACCCTCTTTATATTTTTCTTATCCTTTTCTACATTCTAAAGTGAGCTGGTAGAGGAATGATTCATAAGTCAATTTTAGTAGTGGCAGTATCTGGGGAGCACACCTTAGACTGGCTATCCTATAGATCTGCCAAACAAAAAGGAAAGGATTCCCTTCTCTCATACTCTGACTCACCTGCAATCATTCCCATTAATGGGTGTGCGACTCTGCCTCTCTGAAGAAAACGTTGTTTTTTAAGATTTAGATTTGTGTCAGTATGAAGGCAATGTGCACATGTTTGGGGAAATGCATTATATACATATGTGAATGAGTGCCTCAAAGTACAGTTGTTTGCAATATTAAACACAGTGTCGTGCCAGCGGCTGTTATAAAATTGAGCGGCAGCATAGCCGGAGTCTGATTCACACACTGACTCACTGACAACACTGCTATGGCGTGTGTGTGTATATATTTGTGTGTGTGAGAGTGTGAGAGAGAGTGTCGCAAACTACACACAGTCTCTGGTAGAACTGCCCTGTGTTGCTTGTGTTCTAGGAACCCTTAACCGTGCTGCATTCCCAGGAGTTTACACCCGCAGACAAGGTCAGGAGTTTACAGGAGCAGTGGTCAGCAAAACTATTAATCCAATGAGCCATTTATCCCTTGCTCTTGCAACATAACATTTTCTCTAGAGCTGCAAAACCCACTTAGAACTTAGAAAAATGATAACTTGTTGAGTTTTAGAAATATGTAATATATGAAGTTTTGTTCTATTGTTAAATGAAATAGAATTATAAAATATTTACTTTTTGTGCAAAGAAAATCTGTACCCCTTGTGACCTGTTGTGGAAATATTATAGCATAATTAAAAAAAACTAGAGAGAAGAACAGTTTAATCAAGCCATTCTACTGCCTATCATTGTTTATTTTCTATAAAGTATTTTTTCAAATTTATCAGGAGCCTTCCTGAAATAGACCAAAAGCTGCATGTGGCTGTCGAGTCACAGGTTGCCGACACTTGTTTTATACCAGCGAGTATTCACATGCTGGGCAGTGCATAGGAAATACCTGGTTCTATCCGCTGTGTAAACCTATAAAATACACTGTCAGATGAAAAACTTCAATAAATGAAGTACATGTTCATGAGTTAGTAGCAGCCTAAAGTATTTGTATGACTATATTAGACTTCCATTTAAAAAAAATCAACTTCGGAAGTCACCTAGGAGTGACTCCTGACAGGACAACTACTAGTTGTGCACTACAGAGATCTAGCCTTTATTGAAATGGGGCAAAAAAAAGCCATTGTTGAAAGCCATCATATGAAGTTCTGTTTGTGATTTGCTGGAAGCCAACATGGCAGAAACTGCTCTAGTCAGATGAGACCAAAGTTTTATTTTTTGGCTTACATGCAAACTGCTAAGTGTAAAGGAAAGCTAACACCTCACATCAACCTGAACACACCCTTTCCACAGTGAAACAAAGTGGTGGCTGCATAATGCTGTGGGGAAGGCTTTTCTCAGCAGGAACAATGAAACTGCTCAGACTTGATGGGAAGATGGATGGCGATGAACACAGGGCAAAATCTGATAGAGCCTAATTAACATCAAAGGAAAACTACTTTAAAACTACAGCCAGAGCTACAATGGAATGGTTAGGATCAAAGCATACCCATGTGTTAGAAAGACCAGGGGCGGACTGGCCATCGGAAGCACTGGGACACTACCCGGTGGCCTGGCCACTGGCCTGCCCCGCACAGCGCTCAGTGAGGGGCGGGAATATAGCCAATGCATAAAAGTAGTCAGTTAGTGAATCTGAATAAATGGGAAATAATGGGTGGACTTTGGAATTTTCTTTACAAAGTGCTGAAGAAAGCTGTCATGAAGGTGGGGGACAGCAGCGGTAAGGAGTCAGAGCAGGAACCTTCAATTTAAGAGCACAAAACACACCTGCAGGCTATGCTCATGACGATCTGTATGCAATACCTTACTAAGTATAGATTATTTAAAATGTTCATTTCATTTCGCAGAGATGAAATGAAATGAGAGAGAGACAAGAGAAGCCATTTGATTATTTTTCCTCCCCTCATTCCAAGGATTTGGATTTATTTTTTTCAGTAACACCTAAATCAGACAAGTCAAAGAAGAATTCCAAATCATTTGTTGTATGATACTATGATTGATTGTCATATTAGTGAGCTTAAAAGGCTTTTTACATAGCGTAATGTAGGTTAACATAATTTCAGCTTATGGGATGTGAGTACATAATATTGCACCACAGCTGAAACGTTTATTTTGGAGGTATTCAGTAAATGACATGTCCAATCAAAGTGTGCTCAATTTAACTCAGTCTTTTTGGTTTGTATTAATTTGCTGGTGGTGGCCTGGGATGGTATCAAATTCCTGACCTGGATTTTTGTCCCAGTCCTCCCTGAGAAGGACCATTCAAAGTTCACATCAATTGAGAATCTGTACCAAGACTTGAAAGTTGATGTTCACAAACAACTTGCAAAGACTGGGCAAATTTTCAGTCAAAATGTTAATTGGTCAAAAGATATGAATGTTTTAGCAAGGCACTGAAGAGGTTTGACAAAATCAGTGCAATTTTAATTATATGTTCCCTCCTACTTTTAGACACAACTTCAAGCTGCTGCTCAGTGTATTGATAATATGTTTACGACTGCAGCCCGTTCTCCTTTTCTCTGATTTATGTACCAACATGTGCACAGTGTACCTGTTGTCAAGGGCAGTAAGTCAAAACAGTTATTGTAAAGTATCTTTAGTGCATTCCAGGATCAGTGGAACAAGAGTAAATCATGCAATGCTTGTGCTTTACACAAGGGTACAGTATTGTAAATCTGCCTCAGTATGTGTCAACTATGTGCACTGCATCCATATATCATTTGATGTTGATAAGGGCGAAAGTGACTTATTTACTTCCAGATGCCTAATAGCTGTGTCATTTGGTTATTCCCTGTTCAACATAAATCATGATTTGCGAAAGGGAAGTGAAAAACACCATGTGCCATTTATGTGTGTGTGAGTTTGTCTTCTCAACAGGGTGCTTTTAATGTGATGTTTTATGTCTTTAAAATATGAGGAAAAGCTAGCCATTGATAAAGCAAGAGTCTGTGACAAGAGTTTTATTGTTAATCTAGACTAAATTGCATGATCAGATAACGATTGTTGTATACTCTTGTTTTGTGTCTTTGTTACTTTTAGCACAGTTTCAAAGTATTTTACATGAAGAGATTAAGTGAGTTGGTCAAATGATGTCTCAAAGAAAACAATAAAATATGTGATAAATACATCAACCACTGGTACAAGGTTTTAGAGAGGTAATCGACTTATATTGCATTCATTCATTGGGCAGAGAGGCCAATAAAATTTGTGTAGCCAGCTCACACCTGGCATTAAAATCTCACCTTTAGGATCATTGGAATACAAGGATTAGAAAGAGAGAACCCACTTTTAAATCAATACTGTATCCAAGAATAGGTGACCTTATATACCTTTTAGTGATGCTAATAGGTGTCAGCTGCACACTTTTGAGCCAAGTTGATACAATTGGGGAAGACATAAAAATAAATAAACAACATAACTTTTTTTGATCAAATATCTTAAAGAAAGTACCCAGAAAACCTAGACTGGAGGACAGCATGGAATCTGAATTTAGAGACTAATATTATTTATAAACTCTTTAAATATAGTGAGACATGAGGTACCAAATGCAAGAAGTCCAAACTTGTTGTGATTAACTTTTCAGGATGTCTTTTTTTTTTCTAGTATGTACAGAATGTCGTCTGCATAAAACGACAATGCAGTCTTAAAGGTGACATATCGTGCGTTTAGATCTTTCCTTTTCACACTTAAATCACTAAGTGGTGGTCTATGCAAGTGGAACTGCAATGCTTTGGTCTGAACTCCTGGTTATTGTAGCTCCACAGGCTCCTCCTTTATCCCTGTTCTCAGGTGCATCTGAGAGCAACCAGTTTTGGTGCGGTCTCTATAAATGCTGTCGAGGTCAAAGTGCGCTCCACTTTAACCACTTTCGTCCATTTTTATAGCTTGATAACAATTATCTACCTCCCCAGAAACAAGACAAAAGTGGCAAAAATGCAAAACTTGATATTATTTAAAACACGCAGTACGGTTCTGTCTAAAAGCAGCACACAGCACTAACATAAGCAGAAGGCACAATGCTACTGCTATCAAAACAATGACCAGGACGTCATATCAACACAGTAAATTCATGTCTAAAATAAAGTTTACTGTCACATATATTTATGTGCACATATATTTATATTATATTGTAGATATGTTTATACTGTTTAATTTGTACTGTATTGCACCGACTACGCCAAAACAAATTCCTTGTATGTCCAAAAACGTACTTGGCAATAAAGCTTTTCTGATTCTGATTCTGATTCTGATTCTGATTCTGATTTTAGCATTATTTGCAGCTTACCGCTTTGCTGTGTCCGTCGTTTCCATAGATAGAGGGAACGGACCCCTTTCAGCAAATCCTTCTTTAAACTGGTGGAGGTTGCTGAAGATACAAGTTAATATGAACTATGATCTTAATTCTCACTCAGGACTCTGAACCATAGCTGAATGCTTTGGTCCACACCTCTTTGGACTAATATTCATAAGTAATATGAAGAAAGGTCGTTTGCACTTAGCAGCATTGAGCGCTTTAACTACTTTAAAACCTGACTTGAAGCTGTTAAACATTTTATCACAAATTAATAACCATTTGTACATCACAAAGAAAATCTGTTTAACTGACAAACCTTTGGGATTTCTCTATGGCATCTATGGTAAATGAGACAGCTTTAAGAAAATCATCTCCACCAAAACCACTGCCACAGATTGTTTGGGACATGTGGAAAGATTCTGTGGCATGAGTTTTGTAACTTATGAGTTGGCACATATGCTACATGTATGCACCACTGATACAGAACTTAATGCTGGGCCTATGTTGTAGCAATGACCCAATAGTAACATTACTTAATCTCATGCTACTCTATGCATACACTCTATCTACACTAATACCTAGGCATTCTGATTGCTTGAAGGGGCTGATATACTACCAGATTTGCCTCAGTTTTCTGACCAATTTGTCTTATGATTGTGTGAAAACAATTAACTTTCAGCCCAAGATAGCATTTATGTTATGCATACTTCATGTACATGACAGGATTTGATGTTTCACAAATGGCACTTCATTTCTTCATGTCTAACGTCACATAAAGTATTTTTAGTAATGCCAACATATATAGCAGATATGAAACAGTAACACAGGAGCTTTATAGTGATGTGTTTTAAGGCTAGCATGATGATGGGAGGATTAGGTTATGCTTCCAGGGTGAACCTCCAGGAAAGGAGTGTGTGTAAACATTGCCTTCTGAAGTCATGCATTTCTAACTTTGTCCATGTGCTTCTACCTGTATTGTAAGTTTCCTTAAACTTTGTAAAAATAAAAAATAAAAAACAGCAACTGGTTACCTGGCATAAAGTTGGCCAAGTAACAAAGACATGTTTATTAGATTTCAACTGATCAACTTTTAATATGTACAAAAACATTGTCAGAAGTTGTAAAAACAACGTTTTAAAGTTCTCACTTTAAATTTGATGCCGACAGTGCATTTTGGACTGAAAAAGTTATAATGTTAAAATCACTCCACATATACTGCATCTTCCAAGTCAATGGTCTAACTGAGAACATTTTACTAACATGCCTGGGGATGAAAACAGCATCCTTGAATGGCTCAGTCATCTATCAGAAGTTAAGTGGGCTTAACTGCTCTGTCAAACATGTTGGGCAATAATTCAAAAGTTCTTCAAAGGTCCCTTGTTAATATAAATTTGAGCCACTTCTGTGAATCTCAAGGATGTTGAGAATGTTTTGTTTAGGGAAAAAGAAAAGTGAGTGATAGTTCAAGTTCCTTAGTTACTGCACTCTGATGCCCAAGACTAAACTGCAAAAAGTAAAATGTTAGTTAAGGGGACTTGCATCGTGCTGGCAGGACAGCCCACAGAGCAGCCCAAAGAACATCATATAATTGGTCTTCCTTAATCTCTATATGGGGTTGATGCCAATTTTATCTGAATAACATTGTTTTAGAGCATTCTTTTATTTCACTAGAAATGTATTGGTGAAAGAAGCATCATAGATTTTAGTTTCCATTAATGATAAAGTTTGTAAAATTCCCACTAGTTGCTACTGCTAGCATTACTTGCATGTTACACATTTTAAATTACAAGCAACAGACATAGGAGTTATAATAATTATCCTATTTCTAAAGCATTTTAAAATTGAATTAAATCTTGAAGTAATTAATATGAGCATTAATTACTTACTTAACATTAAATTTCCCTTTGGGATGAATAACGTATTTCTCAATTAAATTGAATTGGAATTGAATTTGAATTGAAGTGCTAAATAAAATGATAAAACAAAGACAGAACAATAATACAAGTCTGTATTCAACACAGGTTAAAGATAAAAGCATTCCTATTAGGTTTTCCTGAATATAAAAGTCTTTCACTGTTTTTTGAAACAATTCACAGTCTTTGCTGCTCTAAGGCTCTCCAGCAGGATGTTCCAGGGCTGTGTAGCACCAGCAGGAAAGATTCAGTCATCTATTGTTTGTAGTTTGGTCCTGGGAGGGCAGAGACGGTGATTGTTTTTCAAGCAGATGTTTCTTATTGAGGATTCTGGGAGGATTTCCGTGGATGAAATAAATGGTCAACAGAAAAAGTTTGCATTCAATATGTAGATGCGTAGGGAGCCAAAAAAGGACCTGGAGGATAGGTCTGACGTGATCATGTTTCCGTACCGTCATTAGAATTGACCCAGTCCTGATCTCTGTGGGACTTTAAGGATGACAGGATGGGCCCACAATCAGCTCTGTAGCTTTTCAAGACAAATTCATTCAGAAATCATGTTTTGTTGCCAAACCCATGTCACTCTGTGTCACATTCGTTCAAAAGAGAAATTGTGGAAAGTGAAACTATTCTGAAGCTGGAAAATAATGGTAAAAATGTTTGACTGCTTCAGAATAGTGAATATTCACGGTTCACTATTTCTCTCTCCAATAATCAAAGACAACTTTTTCAAGTCTTTGAATTTTCAAAATGTCATTAACTTGAATAGGGTGAGCTTTGTCTCTCATTTTTTGGAGAACATTAATATTACCCCCAAGAAGCATGATCCCCAAGGAGCGAGTTCTGAGATAACTCTATAAAACATAAGTTGTCCTACTTTTAGTAGGTATTTTAAGTATGTGACTAGCAATAAACCATTTTAACATTTAATTATTTGTTAAATAAAACATACTTTATATCAATAAATATTAATAATTTTGATTCAGTCGAACGAATGTAGCCAAAAAACATCTTTTGTTGCCATTGATGTGAGCCAGGGGCAGCATTTATATTTGAAGAGTTTTGGCTCAATAACTGATCTGGGACCCCACAGGTGCCAGTGTGGGCTAGGGATTTAGCAAAGTGATAGAAGGCTGTGCCATCTATCACAATGTTTTACGGGCTGCCATGTGTCACATATGAGGTAGTGCTGTCATGATTTCCACATCTAAACTCTGAAATTAAACTTTAATCAACTCCCTGTGACCAAAACTTTTAAAGTTTTATTTATAAGGGATCTTAAAGTTTAGATTGATTTTCACTATCAAGCAAATTTGCTCATTTTTGCACTTGCTTGATGTTCTGTTTTGTTGCAGTTGTAAACTTGAATTGTTTTAAATGTTTCACCTAATCAATGTGGGTCTAATTCCCAGGTAAAGAAAGAGGCAAGTTAACATTAATGGCAGAAACAGGGAGACACTGGGGCTGCAGCCACACCAACTTACAAATAACTTTGAGCAATAAGGAGTAAATTAAGCGTTTTTTACTTGGCTCAAGTTCTGATGGTAACAAAATGTTAGATGTAGCACTGTAATAGAGTACAAAAATTCAGGGATGTGAGATAAAAAAGGAGTATTTACATATAAGGTAACATTAGCTCTGCAGTGCAATTAGCTGATGCAGAAAGTTAGAAAATCACATTATTCATAATTTACTTATGATCCCTTGGTTCTTTTTTGATGTGGACAGTTAGGTTGATTATCATTTTTATAAATTTGTTGAAAACGTTATTGCTGGTGTAGCTAAAGGCGTTGCTTTCTAAAATTGTTTACATTGAATAATGTTAATGCAGTAATTAGTGAGAAGCTGCCATTTTAAAGATGCATAAATAAACAACATATATAAAGTAACAACTGCTAATTTTAAATAGGTAAACACTTGCTCTGAGTTTGCCTTACCCCTTCCCTGTGATAGTTGTCTTCATACACAGCTGTGCTGCAATCTTTGGGTTTCGGTCATGTAACACTTCATGAGAATGTGCGAAGGAAATTAATGTGAACACAGGGTCATAATGGGTGGAAAAATATTTTCTGCCCTAGCTCTTGCACCAGAATGACAGCATTCACCTTCCACATTTTGAAAACTCTAAACTGAGTATTTCCTCTTAATGCTGTTGCACCACCCTGCTTCTGTCATCTTCACCAGGCTGAAAAAATACAATCAAGTGAAACCGAAGACAGAATGTGACATAAGAACATGTTGGGCCCATCTTAATTCAGTTGAATGAGGGTTAAATATATGTTTGGCTCCATAGTCATTAAGTGATGTCAAGTCAAGTCAAGTTTATTTTAATAAAAAAATAAATAAAATAAAGAGAATAGAATGATGGATAAGAAAATGAAAGGAAAATTGGACTGAAAACGCAACTAATAATGTTTAAATGGCACACTCAAAGGCCACTCTAAACAAATTGGTTTTTAATCTTGATTTAAAGCAACTTAGGGTTTCAGTGTTTTTATAGTTTTCTTGGAGTTTATTCCAGATTAGTGGAGGATAACAATTAAGAACTGATGTGTTTAAGTGAATATGCAATGTCCTGCCCTGGTATACATACTTTGTTAAACAATTAAAGCTCAGTCAGGTTGGGTGGATAGGACCTTAAGAACATCAAGTTTTTGAATTGGTCTGGACTTTGACTTTGCCATGATAAGGCAATAATATTTAATTTAAACTATTTCATTGTAGCTCTAGCTGAAGGTTTAGGGTGTTTGTCCTGCTGGAAGGTGAACGTTCTTCACAGACTCAAGTATTTGTAGCCTCTTAACAGGTTTTATTTCAAAATTGTCCTGTTTTTAGCTTCATCCATCTTCCTGTCAAATCTGACAAGCTTTTTTGTCCTTGAAAAAAATTAAGCATCCCTACACCACCATGTTTCTCTATGGAGATGTTGTGTTGTAGGGGATGTCCAGGGTTAATTTCCACTACACATTGCTTATTCTATGTTGGTCAAAAGGTTCAGTTTCATTAAATCTGACCAGAGCACCTTCTTACATGCTTGCATGCCTGAAAACACCATCTCAATCTTGACTCAGGTTCACCATATCTGTCAAACGGAATGGCCCAAATTGCAAAAATCTACCATGAAAAGCTTGTGGAAGGATGCCCAAAAATAATTGACCGAAGGCATACAGTTTAAAGGCAGTTCTACCAAAAATGTTGGAAATGCCTGAATTTGAAAAAAGTAAAAAAAAAAAAAAAAATCCCATTTACCATTCTGTCATATGGCAAATAGGAAAAAAAATGGTAATCCTAACTGATCTGCTCGTACTCGTACTCTCGGATACCACCATCTCAGTCATGACCTAGAGTTCATGGCCATAGATTATTTGTGGAATCATTTTGCAAGGCACTGTAACCACAAATCTTTCATGATTAGGATGAATCTCTCAGGCAGGCAAATCTTTGAGATGGCTGTCGATTTCAGTGATATGTCCTTAGTTTTTTTAATGATTACCACATAACATGTCAAAACACTGAAAGGGAGGCACCTACAGAAGTTTGTTCCTTCTTTTAAACCACAAACACTAAAATTGACAATGTTGAAAATGAAATAGTTACACACACAACCCATAAAAACCAAAATTCTGGGAACATGTGCTTTCATCTCCACTCACACAGTGTAGAACTAGATGTGAGACAGCCTGGGAACAACTAGTCCACTAATGATGTCTATCCCATGAGGATTTAGTACCGCACTGAGGAATGCAGGCCCTCTTCTCTCATGACTGACCTGGTCTGTTACACACAGAGACACAAACACACATGCAGCTTCTTTACCACCTTAGACCTACCCTCTTACACATGCATGAGATCTGATAGAAGATATCCGAAAATAGGGAGCTTGTAATATAGCAGGCATTGCACTAGAAACAAACTTAACAAGCACAGTAGGGAATCTGACAGTAATTTCAGATGAGAGCGAGTACAGGCAGGAAGAAGGGAGGAATCGTCTAAAAACCAAGACAAGAAGAAGGAATAAATAAACAATGGCACTAAGGGCTCAAAGTAAGAAGGAGGGACTGAAACTTAGAAGTGAAGATATGGATGTCAGAGTATTATTTACACGCAAAGTTTGTTCTTGTGATCCAAATGTGAGAGCCATCTTGAATGAGTGTAACAGGACAGATCTGGTGTCTGAAACAGCCAGACCCCCATCACTGCCTCCTGCTAGCTGCTAGACGTCGTGACTGTCCGTCTCTGGCAGCAAAATCACTGAGTGAAAGTCTGAGAAAAGCTTTGCAGAGGAAATCTGTTTTTAACCCGATTTGAATCAAAATCAAATTCTGCTAATATGTGGCATCTTGATGAGTTTCCCGTTTTATGGGCACCAACAATCAATAATTTAACAACAATCAATAATTTAACAATTTCTATAATATTTATATTTTAAATTCAACAGGTTTGTTTTGTTTCTAGTGAGAATGTTGGACAATTTAACCAGATGGTGAAATCAGCAAACATGAAACCCAATAATACAACCATGCTAGAAGCTTTGTGATGTCATGCTAATCTTCTAATAAATTGGTTTTTGACAACATTCAACGGCTGGTCAATATATTAGTTAATCCATTAGCATAATACCGTTTGCTAAGCAGTGCAAATGCTAATTGGTAGCTTTGCTACTAAATAGTGTCACATCAGCCTAAATGTGTAGCTGATGGCAATTAATGTTCATAACAGCTTGGCTCCAAAAGATCACTGAAGATCTTTGATGATGAAAACTGGCCACCGTAGTCCTCTTCACAAACTGCTTCCATGTCTTTTGTTGTTGCTAATGACTCCAGAAATCAGTGCAGTGTTCTCATACATGGTTCAAATATTTTAGGACAGTCATACAAAAACAAAAAATGGGACACAAAGGGACACACTGAAAGAAACTTGAAACATTGTCTTTTGTGATGTCACCAGAGTGATGTGCACATAAAGTTTGGGGGGTGGGGGGGATTCTATTGATCAGTAGAAAAACTGACCATGACATTTTGTTTGACTGATTCTAAAATAAAAATAGGGCTGGGAACTTCAAATTCATATTGAGATTATTTAAATCAATCCTTGGAGTTGTCACATGGATGCATCCTAAGTCAAGCAGTTTATAGTTTGTGGTGTGCATAAGCAGAGCTGCTTGGTGGTAATTGTTACAAGCTTTATGTAGTATGATCTGCTTGCAAACATTCCCTCTTAAATGACAACTGTAACTGCTGTGCAGCCATCTTTTGAAATAAAACTGGGCCTCTGGTAGTTGTCCTAGAGTCAGCCATGCAGAGCACTATGTCACAGCCATCATGCATGCTGAATGCCTTCTACTTCTTTGTTTTGGAAAATGTGGCAGGGGTTGCCATGGAGCCTCTGTTTGATCTTATGTAATTAAACAGGCTCACTGATTGCACAACGCTTCTCCTGGCTCATCTCCGTCAGCCTGCAGCTGTGGACATCTCATCAAACAGCACATTAACCAGTGCAATGATTTGTCCTTACATGGCCCAAGGTGGATGGAGAGGGTGGAGAAAAGTGGAGGGGCAGCAGAGGGCTAAGGATCATCTCATGATTTAATAAAGCTTAGGTTTTCTAAGTGAATCATTTTTTGCCTCAAAACCATAGATCTGCCAACAATGCGCTTTGACTACTAACTAACCTTCAGTATTTTATGTACATCCATCCATCCTCGGGTCATTGCGTCATTTTGAGCCTGAGCAACCTTAGGCTTTTTTTCTGTATATTTGCTTAAAAATATTTATAGTCACAGATTAAAGTTTTTCAGGACTTGCTTATAAAATGTAGTTGCTTATTTAGGCTCACTCTTGCTTGTCATGTCTCAGTCTATTCAAGGAACAAAACTGATTTGTCTGAGTGCAGCATCCGCCACCCACAGCAGCCTCTGCCTCTGACTGGGAAAATATAATACCACCAGGCACTAAAGTGATTCCTAGAAATCACTTTAGTGCTAATGACACTTTAGCTGCTAATGACCTAATAATTAGGTCATTAGCAGGATTCTGGAGAACTTGACTGCATACTCAGGAGGTAATTCGGCCGTAGATTCAGGTGTGTTGAACCAGGGAGACATCTAAAAATTTGAGGACACAGGCCCTTGAGGACTGGAGTCATCCCTGATCTACAATGTGCAATGGCCCACTACAAAAATATTCAGCATAAAAACTCAATGATTCTGCTGTCACTGGACTGAAATTACACAACAACTGGGTGCGTGGGAACCACTTTATAGCAGGTAAAGTAACTTCAGGCAAATTTATGCTGGATGTTTTAAATGTTTTAGGTTACAGTGCCTTGCGAAAGTACTTGGCCCCCTTGAACTGGTCAATCTCTTGCCACATTTCAGGCTTCAAACATAAAGATATAAAATTCAAATATTTTGTGAAGAATCAACAACAAGTGGGACACAATCGTGAAGTGGAATGAAATTTATTGGATGTGTCAAACTTTTTTAACTAATAAAAAACTGAAAAGTGGGGCGTGCAATATATCTCCATATAAATGCACCTGCTCTGTGATAGTCTCAGGGTTCTGTTCAAAGCGCAGAGAGCATCATAAAGACCAAGGACCACACCAGGGAGGTTCGAGATACTGTTGTGGAGAAGTTTAAAGCTGGATTTGGATACAAATCAGATGAAACCAAAATCAAACTGTTTGGCCACAATGCAAAACGATATGTTTGGCGTAAAAGCAACACAGCTCATCACCCTGAACACACCACCCCCACTGTCAAACATGGTGGTGGCAGCATCATGGTTTGGGCCTGCTTTTTGTCAGCAGGGACAGGAAAGATGGTCAAAATTGATGGGAAGATGGATGGGTCCAAATACAGGACCATTCTGGAAGACAACCTGTTGGAGTCTGCAAGAGACCTGAGACTGGGACGGAGATTTTTCTTCCAACAAGACAATGATCCAAAACATAAAGCCAAATCTACAATGGAATGGTTCACAAATAAACGTATCCAGGTGTTGGAATGGCCAAGTCAAAGTCCAGACCTGAATCCAATCGAGAATCTGTGGAAAGAGCTGAAGACTGCTGTTCACGAGCGCTCCCCATCCAACCTCACTGAGCTCCAGCTGTTTTGCAAGGAAGAATGGACAAGAATTTCAGTCTCTCGATGTGCAAAACTGATAGAGACAAACCCCAAGCGACTTGCAGCTGTAATTGCAGCAAAGGGTGGCGCTACAAAGTATTAACGCAAGGGGACCGAATAATATTGCACGCCCCACTTTTCAGTTTGTTATTTGTTAAAAAAGTTTGACACATCCCATAAATTGTATTCCATTTCACGACTGTGTCCCACTTGTTGTTGATTCTTCACAAAAAATTTGAATTTTATATCTTTATGTTTGAAGCCTGAAATGTAGCAAGAGGTTGACCAGCTCAAGGCACTGTAAAATTGCGAAAATATGAAATAACTTCACTTCCCTTAAGGCTCATTTCAGCGACCCTAAAAAAGAATTCCAGCAGCTTGTATCCAGGATGTTCATTTGTTTTTGTCCTTTGACCCCAGTGTTTTTTATGTTACAGATCCTCCATTAATGTTCATTTTCTTTTTATAATGGTACCTTGTTGGACATTGTCTTATCTGCAAAGTCATAACATTTTACGTTTACAAGTGATTTTTGTCTTTACCCAAGTAATGTTCTTGAACTTTAAAAATAATTTCCAGTGGTGTAGATATTTCTTTTGAAAAACAAAAACAAGAAAAGTACAAATGAAAATACTGAAAAGCCCTCTGACCAGTTAACTTATATCTTTTGCGATGTCACCAGAAGCATGTTTGCAGGAAGCTCGCTTTTTGGAGGGCAGGTTTTACCTTAATTTAATGTCAATTTATAACAAAATAGCAATTTAAATACAAAACCTCACCACAACAGCTTGTTCAGTAAGTAAGACACTGTATCTAAAATGAGTTTGATTGATTTTACAGTAAAGGTAAATTTTTTTGACATCTTCACAAACTGTCCAGGGATCTTCATGGATTGTTCACTTTGGTGGAGCATAAAATTGAGTGAATTTAAAGGTGGGTGGCAAATAAAAACCATGCTCCCTGGGTGTTGAAGGGTCTAGTAACTGTTTCATTTTCTCTGACTGTAGTGTATGTCTGCCTTTATTCTCCTGTAAGTGTGAACTATAAACTGGATCAGATAATTATAACCCGGGCTTTCCAGTGAAGGTATTCCCACAACTGCTGGACTTGTTTTTTCAGCCTGATGATGCAATAGCCCAACAGTTAGATCTGTTTCCAAATAAAAACCATTACATGTAATTTAGCTGCTGTACCTCAAGGGATTTCCCCATTTCTTGCTTGTAAATCCAAGACAGACATTTTATCTGAAGCAAGTCGGAGGAGAGCACCCTAATTAAGATATTTATAAATTTATACAATTAAGTAAATTTTGCATTAAGCACCCTCACATTTTTACAGGCCAGTAAGCAGGGTTTTCCTATGCAGCTGATTTCTATTTGTTTTATGGATTAATTAAATCATTGGAAACAGTGTGTAGGAGAGCTGATGTCCAACTAATGTGAGGGGCCGTTAAAGTGAACAGAATGGAAAAAACAACCTTTCAGTGCAGTAGATAACCTCTGCTTGCTTTTTGAAACTGTGCTCACTGCAGTTTGCCGTATATCTGAAGTTTAGAAGTGCTGGTTGCTGAAAAGTTGTGCAACTGTGGCCTAATTGCCCAAAGCAAATAGCTACATTCTAAGGAAGCATGTTTTTTCATGCAATTTTTCCTCTCTCTCTATTTTCTACCAGGGTCATTTAATGTTAATAAACAGGGTGTGGCTGATTTTTGTCTTCCATCTGAGACTGAACCACATATTGTAAGGCATTCCTTTTTTAAAACCACCTCCCTAAAAAAGGGCACATATATGAATCATCCACCTTTTTAACAGTGTTTCAATCATAGTGTTAAATGACAAGTGGCTAGTAGTTCTTAGAATATTTGAAAGGTCATCAGGTTTCCAGAAATGCCTTAAAAATAGGACCTGTCTTATCTTGTGAGAGCCTAAGGATTCCTGCATAAACACAACCTCTGGAACCTATGGGTTTCTGCTTAGAAACTAAACTACAAACTATAGACAGTTTTATCAAAAAAAATCAATGCCTGCTGTAGAGCTGTGCTTAACAATATACAGTCATGTTAACTTAGAATATGTGTTCTGATGAGGCACGTCTGTCAGAATAAAAGTATTAATTGAAAATAACCTTTAAGCAGGTATTAAACATTATTTTAATTAAGCCCATATTTCTGCATTAAAAATGTTTTTCATTGTTCTGATGTAATATTCTAATCTTAAATATATCATTAGCTGTAAGCAGACAATCATAATAATTAACAGAAATAAAAGGTTGAAAACAGCAGTCTGTGTGTGATTAATCTGTAAAATGTGTTTCACTTAGGGAATTTAGCTACTGATATAAATTTCAGTAGTGTTCTAATTTATTGAATGGGTCTGTAGAAGATGAATAAACCAACATCGAGAATAAAAAGCTGGAAGGTGTGGCATGCATTTGTATTCACCCCTGCTGAGTCAGTTACTTTGTAGGACCACATTTTGCTGCAGTTACAGCTGTTGGTCTTTTGGGGTATGTCTCTACCTGCTTTGAGCATCTACAGACTGGAATTTGCCCCATTCTTCTTTACATACCAGTGTTATATTTGCCATACTTTTTTTATTTTAATTAATTAATTTCCCTCCCTACTTCACAATGTTACTCTCCTGATGTTGGTCTAACATGCAAAACCCTAATAAAACATTGAAGTTTGCGGTTGTAACATGACAAAATGCAAACACGTTTAAAGGGTGTAAATACTTTTACAAGAAAACGGCTACTAAGAAAGCCATAAATCTAAATGATTTAACTCATTTATTTGAACCTGCAGTAAAACATGACTGAACTCAGCACACAGGAAAGAGGAACACCTGTGTTGAAACACAAATACAGCGGACAGATGTTTCAGTCACAAGGTAACCCTGTCCGCAAAGAGCTATGCAGTGCTGTTTGAGAATACATGGCTGTGTGTTTGAATGAAATTGTAAGGGTTATTGTCCTCTGTGCCTTCCTGGTAAAGCTCTGTTTACTGACAGAATGTTAGGCTGAGGGTTTTTTACAGAAGGCTCAGGCCAGCTGATGTGAGTGTATGTGTGGGAGTTCTGGGGAACACCGACTGGGTTTTGATTTCAGATCACTATTTCCTCTTACTCTGTGAGAATAAGGCCACTAAAGGGCAGTGACTTTGTGCAGTATGTGTAACTGATTCCCAGCCTGTGGCAATGCTGTGTTTACTAGTCAGTCAGTATAGGACAGATTGTAGAATGATGATTCTACAGCTGGATGGCCTAAAACCAATGATAGCTTGACCTGGTTTTCATGCAATAACTCCTTCAAATAAATTCTCACCACGAACTTAACCAGTAGTTCTGCTCTCCAGTTCCATAAAAACTGGCCTTTTTGGCTCTGTTTGATTGCTATTTTAGGCTAGTAAATATAAACATATTTCTATTTAAGACAAACATAAGATTAATCTAATATTTTTGTAAGAGAAAATATTTCAGGTGACATAAATTCCTTACACTTTCTTTGGTTTAATTTTATAGTTTACTGCTCATATGTCCAGCCCATTATTCTCATTTTACCAGCAATACACACAATGACAATACTATAAAGCATGTTCTCCAACACAAGAACCATCAACAATGGCAGCCCCCAGGGGTGTGTTCTCTTCCCATTCCTCATTTCTTTGAACACAAATAACTGCTATTCAGCAGACTTATCTCTGAAACTCCTAAAGTTTGCAGATGATGCTACTGTTAGTGGCCTGATCCGGACAATGACAAGTCTGCATACAGACAGGAGGTGGATCGGCTGGTCCTCTGATATGGTCAGAAGGGCCTGGAACTTTACCCACAATGCTGTGTGATCACTTCCAGTTAATTGGAACCACCCTTTCTGGCCTGAGATGGTCCTCACACATGGACACTGTTTAGAAGGAGGCCCAGCAGAAACTGTACTTCCTGCGGCCACTCAAGAAGTACTACCTTCTACAGGAGCTGCTGATCATCTTCTACACTGTAATTATTCAATCTGTCTTGTGTTTGTCCATCACTGTGTGGTACTTTGTTACTGAAAGGGTTGATATTTTTCAGCCATTTTGTTCTAGTTTTACTGGATTATTACCGTATTTAAAGACACAGCTTTGAAGTCAGTTAGAACTGTGGCAGTTCCTGCATGAATCCCCTGGGCAAGCCTCTCCATCTGCTGCCCCAGCAGCAAATGTGGCTGCCTACCCAACACAAAGGGGTGCCTGCACATGCAGAAAAGCAATTTAAATCTGGTTCAGGCCACAAATGACAGATAAATACACTATTTATTAATATACGGTGCTTGTGCACTCATCTTAGTCGTAGTGCCACCCAGGGCGGTAGGACACCACATTGTTTGGATTGCACTTTCCTAAGCAACAACATAAACCTGTGTGTACCTTGTGTTATGAGGAAGTAAGATAATCATCTTTTCAATGGTTCTTGTTTGCCCAGTCGAACAGTGTTTACTCTTGAAATGTTCCTAATCATTGTAGACACACAATATTGTAGGAAAATGCACCCAGGATTCATTTTCAAGAGGGCTGAGGTTGGGAGATTTCCAAAAGGATAATGTCAGTCAGCTTTATCGATTCTTAACCTAGTTTTAATTTGTGTTTGGGATCAGTGTCCTCTCAGAACATCTAGTTTTGTGCAGATTTCGACCTGCTATCGATCTGAGGTGAAGTTGACTCATTTTCAGGTTGTCGTCTTGTTTTCATCATTCCACCTGTATCATGCATCAGTACCACTTTATTCAGTTATTCACCACACAGCTTGATTCTGCCACCACCATGCTTGACATTTGGTGGAGTGTTCATAGGTGTGGAAACCTCACCTTGACTCCAACAAACATACTTGTTGTTGCTGTGGCCAAATAGTTTGAGCATAAAACTTTTCTCCAGAAGACATTTGAAATGCCCGTGTGAGCATCTGAAAACTTCAGAAATAGCTGACAGTGTTGATTTTGGATCAGGTGCTTTTGTCTCACCCATTGGTGATAAACTCCCTTTCCTGTTGACATTGACAATGGGATTCCAATATCTTCAAGATAATCAATCAGTTAATCAAGGACTTTTCATACAGCCAAGTGTAATTCAATGTGCTTTACAGAGGTTAAAAAAAAGAGGACAAAAATAAAAGCACTAGAGACACACACAAAAAATTATCAAACTAAATAAACAGACAGACAAAACAAATAATGATATTGGCAACAAAACAGTTGTGAATTTAAAGAGAGGAATACATCAATCAATCATAAGGGATCAGAAAAGTTTATGGTAGTCTTGAGCCTTGGCTTGTTCTTGAACATCCTGACCAATTTCCTTTAATCTGGAGTGGGACAAACTGGGTCAGATGGTTGAAACGGGGACATAGTTTAATGCTCCAACAGGACATGAACCGCAGACACACTTCAAAACTGGATTTTGAGAAGGTTAAGCAGGCAGCATTAAGCCTAATTTTGCTAAGGAGCTTTTATATAAATACTAATAGGGGTGTGTGAATATATTTGAGCTTGTATGTACAATTTTAACCCTGTGTGTGTTTTAGACACCCACAATTATTTCAAACCTGTTCACCAAATTCCTGTTGTTCATTACAGAGGCTCAGTGGGAAGAGTAGACATCTTGCAATCCGAAAGTTGTGGGTTCAATTCCAGCCTCCTCCTGCCACATGTCGATGTTCCCCCTGGGCGAGGCACTTAGCATAAAGTTGCCTACCAATCTGCGTATCGGTGTATGAATGTGTGAGCATTTGTGAATGTGGTTTGGTGAATGTGGCTCTAGTGTAAAGCACTTTCAGTGGTCGGTTTGCCTGGAAAAGCACTGTAACGTCAGTCCATCTACCATTACTAAATGTTGTTCCAGACTGGAAAAAGTTATTTTATATAATTACAAAAAAAAATTTAATTATAAAAATTAATATAACAATAATGTGCTTGATGCATGTATATTAACTACTGACTGGAACTGTAGACTCCCCATAAAGGGCAGCCTACGTTCATATTGGTGATTTTAAGCTAACAAATGCTTTTTCAACAGAAAAGGTCTTCTATTAAATGACTACATCAAATTTTAAGGTTTCGGGAAATATGTGTTTGGATGTGGATATATAATTTGGCCTGAAAGTTATTCTAATTCTTTGAAATCTTTGTGTGTCTTTGTGATTGTTTACAAAGAGGCTTTTTCTTGGCTTTCATGAAATGCTAATTACAGGTTACTCGTCTAAACTCAGGGTTGCACGCCACATTTTCAATTATTCAATGCATGATGTAAATGTCTTGTATGTAACCCACTCCAGCAGTGAATCCCGAGGTCACATTTTAATTGGCTGAAGCAACAGCTCCAATCCTCTCATATTCCCTATAATGATGGGTTTCCGAGCAAAGCAAATTCCTAAACCACCCGTTTGTCACTTGACTCATCTCACCCTGTTCGGTCCTTTGTCTGCCAGCCCCATGCGAGGCATAACCAGCACACAGTAGAGCCTTTGAAATAAGAAAATTTGAAATGTAAAAATGTTCTCTTTTATTATTATTATTTTTTTATTAATGCCCCAGACGACACAGTGTGGAGGAGTGTTGGTTTCTTTTTTTTTTAATAAAAAGCATGTTTCAGGTCGAAACAGGCCATTTCCTTTCATACATTTCAGTGTTGGTGAAAACACAGGCATGTCTGAATAATCAAAGCTCTCTTCACAAGGCAACGGTCACTTGAAAGCAAACATTATTTACCTCTGCGCTTAAAAACAAACTGTTAATCTATTTAAAAGGAAAGTTAATAAGGAAAGAAAATTTGTTAGAGGCTGTGAAAGACTTAAGACTGGGATGGTGCATTAGCATAAGGTTGTTGTCCTGTTCCAGCAGGACAACAACCTTAAACATACAGCCAGAGCTACAATGGAATGGTTTAGAACAAAGCATATTCATGTGTTAGAATGGCCTAGTCAAAGTCCAGACCCAAAGTCCAGAATATGTTGCAAAATTAAAAAATGTGTGGTCACAGAGGCTCTCCATCCAATAACACTGAGACAGCTTGCAAAGAAGAATGGACAATATTCAGTCTCTGGTTGTGCAAAGCTGGTTGAGACAAAAGACAATCTGGTGCTTGCATAGTATATTAGGTGTTTTGGGTTAGATGTATTGATTTTGAGATTAACAATGGTGTCATTTCACCACCATGTGGCCTTTTCCCCTGACCTCCCCTTTCTGTGTGAAGTTTGCTTTGTCCTTTGGTTTAAGAAGAAAAGCCCACTGAGTTTTCTCCCATCACACTTTCAATTCTTTACAGTTGGCTGCAATGTTTTCTGTGTTTCTGGCAAACAAATAGTCGGTCACAATCTGCTAACCTGATTTTGGTTACTTCGAGGCACAATTTCTTTCTCCCTGAAGATAAGATGGGTTGGATACATCATCTTCCACATTTAGTAGCATGTAAAGGGACAACCAGGCAAAGATCCACAAAATTATTAAGCAGTGAAATAAATATTTATGTGATAATTAAATTAAATTTAAAATTATTCATAAATAAATATGTTAACTTATAAAATCTATAATAAAAATAATTTGAAAATATTAATTGAAACATTTAATTTTCCAAATATGTTAAATTACTCGTATTACTCCCGCTTCATCCAGTCGAGGGGGGCAGCAGACTCAGTAACAACACCCAGATGTCCCTCTCCCCAGACACCTCCTCCAGCTCCTCCAGGGGGAGCCTAAGGCATTCACAGGGTCGCCGAGAGACATAGTCCCTCCAGCGTGTCCTGAGCCGTCCCCTGGGCCACCTCCCAGTGGGACGTGCCTGGAAATGGAACACCTCCCGAGGAAGACGTCCAGGAGGCATCCGGTCAACTGGCTCTCCTCTCGATGTGGTGGAGCAGCGGCTCTACTTCAAGCCCCTCCTAGATGGCTGAGCTCCTCCACTTGAGGATGTTAAAATAAATTATTACTATGTTTATTTCAGAATTTATTTTAATATTTAATTGACTAGAAATTATTTAATTCAATTCAATTCCGTTTTATTTATATAGCGCCAATTCACAACACATGTTGTCTCAAGGCACTTTAAAAAGTCATTGATTAATTATGCCACTAATGTAAGTCCCTGTTTTAATTAAAAAATCCAATTATTTTGATATGTAGTTAAGTGTTTCATCATCCTGTACAGCTGCACATATTTTTTTCTGTTAGCCTTAGTCAGAAAAATCAGTGAATGAGGCTCACACAGCTAAAGTTAAGATATCAGGGTTTGTTTTGAATGGCCACAATGACAGTTTGACTTATTGATAGTGGACTGCAACACAGGAAATAATTACATATGATTTCAAAATGTATTTAACACTTATTAAATTATTTAATAATGTTTTCAATAGGGTTGCACTGTGGTTTAGTTGATAGAACTGTTGCCTTGCAGCAAGAATGTCCCGGGTTTGAACTGGGTTCTCTATGACGTCCTCCTACAGTCCAAAAAACATGACTGTTAGGTTAGTTGGTCTCTCTAAGTTGTCCTTAGGTGTGTGTGTATGGTTGTTTGTCCTGTGTGTCTCTGTGTTGCCCTGAGATGGACTAGCGACTTGTTCAGGGTGTACCTCTCCTCTTGCCTAATGACCACTGGAGATAGGCACCAGCCCCCGCACCCCCACCCTGCAACTCTGCAACAATAAGTGTGTATAGACTATGGATGGATGCATTCAAGTTATTGACTCTTTAATATTATGGACACATTATTTTCATTTATTTACTGTATTATTGCCAGTTTTAAATAAATGCGGACATATCCAAAATTAATAAATTAATTAAACTATTTATTTATTAATTAGATTATGGCTCTTTTGGCCCTCAGTAGGATAAAACCCTCAAATAATTATGCATTTTGTGTCTCATTGGGTTATAAATATGATGCTTCTTTCTGCTTCTCAAAATGGCAAAGAGATCATACAGTTTGAGTAAGCCATGTTTGTGTGTTGATCTTCCTACTTCACAAAAAAGCTACATGAAAAACTACTGCTCTACTTAACATCTCCATATCTACAGTTAGAACAATATTTAAAACAAGTGAAACAGTGACAAACAAGACTGGAGGAGGACTCAACTTTATCTTGCAACCATGTACAGTGAACAAGATGATCGGAGAGGTTAAAATAAATCTCTAAAAATAAGACTTTAGCTTCAGGCTATCATCAGATCTTTTAGATGTTTAAATTTCTTCAGTCATCACCTAATTTTGGTCTGTTTGGTTTCCAAATAATCGAATTGTTTTAAAGGTGCGATTGTCATTTCACGTATTACTTCTTAGATGTACTATTAAAAGTTATTCTATTTCCTTACATCCTATTAATCATTAAGTGATGTAAACATCCTCTGAGAATAACACTTTCCAAGCACATGGAGAAGAGAGCAGACAGATGATAACCAGAAGGCAGCAGAGAGACAGATTGAGTGAGGAAGACAGAGAGTCAGGATGGAATATCCTGACTGAGGAGTGTACAGGGATTTGATGAGTATCCTGCTCCCCCTGTCAGAGGATTTGTTTGGGCTGGACAGGATACAGGAGCTACATCTGGACAGACTCTCTCCTGTAGGGCTGCTAGAATGAGAAGGTTTCCTCCATGGCAAATTGTTTAGTAAAACCTTCTAATATCCTACTGCATGCTTTCTAAATTTTAAGATTTAAAGTATATAGTGGACATTTTGGAAACCTTCATCTTCACTGAACAAAGTTTAGTACTATGATCTCTCCAAGCATAAACAAGTTCTCACACCCATTCAGGTTTTCCAGTTGCACTGAGATGACACAATTCTTCTATTAACCTAGATGCCAAACGTCTGTTTATTTGGGGTCACATTAAGAATATGGATGCAATTTATAATGCATGCTGCTTTTGCAACAAAACAGTGATTTTAAAGATAGCTCACTACACATCTGTCACAAGACATTTTAAAGTTGGAGGACCAATAGCTTATTGCCATAAGAGTAGGAAAACAAAAACTCTGCAGTAGTAGGAAAAAAAGCCATATGATGCTGCACACACATACCCACTTTGTTTCAATATGGGTATTTTCAAGATCTTTTGGTGTTTGGGCAGAGGCTGGAGGCCAGAAATATGCAGGCTTCATTTTGATCTGAGGACAGCAATTGTTCATAGTTAGAGAGAAAATGCCCACATAGTAAAATTATATTATTATATGGCTTCCATACAAGTGAATCTCAGTAAATCAGAATATCATTGAAAAGTGCAAAATGTTTATTATTCATTTCAGAAAGTGAAACTCATACAATATATAAATGTATTACACATACAGGTCCTTCTCAAAAAATTAGCATATTGTGATAAAGTTCATTATTTTCCATAATGTCATGATGAAAATTTAACATTCATATATTTTAGATTCATTGCACACTAACTGAAATATTTCAGGTCTTTTATTGTCTTAATATGGATGATTTTGGCATACAGCTCATGAAAACCCAAAATTCCTATCTCACAAAATTAGCATATCATTAAAAGGGTCTCTAAATGAGCTATGAACCTAATCATCTGAATCAACGAGTTAACTCTAAACACCTGCAAAAGATTCCTGAGGCCTTTAAAACTCCCAGCCTGGTTCATCACTCAAAATCCCAATCATGGGTAAGACTGCCGACCTGACTGCTGTCCAGAAGGCCACTATTGACACCCTCAAGCAAGAGGGTAAGACACAGAAAGAAATTTCTGAACGAATAGGCTGTTCCCAGAGTGCTGTATCAAGGCACCTCAGTGGGAAGTCTGTGGGAAGGAAAAGTGTGGCAGAAAACGCTGCACAACGAGAAGAGGTGACCGGACCCTGAGGAAGATTGTGGAGAAGGGCCGATTCCAGACCTTGGGGGACCTGCGGAAGCAGTGGACTGAGTCTGGAGTAGAAACATCCAGAGCCACCGTGCACAGGCGTGTGCAGGAAATGGGCTACAGGTGCCGCATTCCCCAGACCTGGGCTACAGAGAAGCAGCACTGGACTGTTGCTCAGTGGTCCAAAGTACTTTTTTCGGATGAAAGCAAATTCTGCATGTAATTCGGAAATCAAGGTGCCAGAGTCTGGAGGAAGACTGGGGAGAAGGAAATGCCAAAATGCCAGAAGTCCAGTGTCAAGTACCCACAGTCAGTGATGGTCTGGAGTGCTGTGCCAGCTGCTGGTGTTGGTCCACTGTGTTTTATCAAGGGCAGGGTCAATGCAGCTAGCTATCAGGAGATTTTGGAGCACTTCATACTTCCATCTGCTGAAAAGCTTTATGGAGATGAAGATTTCATTTTTCAGCATGACCTGGCACCTGCTCACAGTGCCAAAACCACTGGTAAATGGTTTACTGACCATGGTATCACTGTGCTCAATTGGCCTGCCAACTCTCCTGACCTGAACCCCATAGAGAATCTGTGGGATATTGTGAAGAGAACGTTGAGAGACTCAAGACCCAACACTCTGGATGAGCTAAAGGCCGCTATCAAAGCATCCTGGGCCTCCATAAGACCTCAGTGCCACAGGCTGATTGCCCCCATGCCACGCCGCATTGAAGCAGTCATTTCTGCAAAAGGATTCCCGACCAAGTATTGAGTGCATAACTGTACATGATTATTTGAAGGTTGACGTTTTTTGTATTAAAAACACTTTTTTTTTTATTGGTCGGATGAAATATGCTAATTTTGTGAGATAGGAATTTTGGGTTTTCATGAGCTGTATGCCAAAATCATCCGTATTAAGACAATAAAAGACCTGAAATATTTCAGTTAGTGTGCAATAAATCTAAAATATATGAATGTTAAATTTTCATCATTACATTATAGAAAATAATGAACTTTATCACAATATGCTAATTTTTTGAGAAGGACCTGTAGTGTGAAATATTTCAAGCCATAGGGTTAGGGTTAGGGTTAGGGTTATATGCACTCAATACTTGGTCAGGGCTCCTTTTGCATAAATGCAGCGTGGCAAGGAGGCGATCAGCCTGTGGTGCTGCTGAGGTGTAATAGAAGTCCAGGTTGCTTTGATAGCTGCCTTAAGTTTATCTGCATTGCTGGGTCTGGTGTTTGTCATCTTCTGTTTGACAATAATCCATAGTTTCTCTATGGGGTTCAGGTCCGTCCAGTTTGCTGGCCAATCAAGCACAGTAACACCGTGGTCATTGCACCAGCTTTTGGTACTTTTGGCAGTGTGGGTTGGTGCGAAGTCCTGCTGTAATATGAAATCAGAAACCTCCTTACAGCTTGTCAGCAGAAGGGTGAAGTGCGCTAAAATTTCATGGTTGATGGTGATGTTGACTGTGGACTTCAGTAAACAGACCAACACCAGCAGATGACATGGCATCCCAAATAATACTGACTGTAGAAACATCACACTGAACAAGCAACGTGGATTCTGTGCCTCTCCACTCTTCCTCCAGATGCTGGGAGCTTAATTTCCAAATGAAATGCAAAATTTTCTTTCATCTAATAAGCAGACTTTGGACCACTGAGCAGCAGTCCAGTTCATTTTCTCCTCAGCCCAGGTAAGACAATTTTTACGTTGTTTCCTTGTTCAGTGGCTACACGAAGATATGTGACATTTGTAGTCCATGTGTAGGATCCGTCAGTGCGTTTTGGCTCTTGATGCACTGACTCCAACCTCAGTCCACCCTTTTTGAAGCTCCCCCATACTCTTGATTGGCTCTTGCTTGACAATTCTCCTGAGGCTGCAGTTATCCCTGTTGCTGGTGCACCTTTTTATTCCACAAATTTTCCTTCCACACAACTTCAATATGCTTGTATATGCACTCTTTGAACATCCATCTTCATTAGCAATGGCCTTTTGTCGCTTAACCTCTTTATGAAGGGTGTCAATGATTATCTTCTAGACATCTGTCCAGACAGTCTGTCCTATTATTGTGTAGCATACTGACCCATAGTGAGAGACTACTTAGAGCATGGGTGGGCAACTCCAGTCCTCAAGGGCCAATGTCCTGTCACATTTAATGTTTTTGGTCCAACAGCTGAATAAAATGTATGACTCATTACCAGCCCTTTGCAGAACCTGACTGAACACTGAGGAGGTAATTCAAGTGGTAGGTTACTTCATATGCACTAAGTTAAGTAGGAATGAATTGCTGTTTGTGTATCCGGTATTCATTCATGAACAGGGTAATTAAGGTACAAGCGTGGCTTGATTTTTCTCTCTGAGGTCGACAGAAGCAAACTGTGTTCCAGAGTTCCCAGCAGAGACCATGTCTCTACAACGCCGAGTGGAGCAGTTTTTCCCGGTCTGAAGGAAGGACAACGGGACCGCATCACCGTGGTTACAGCTGTAACGTGCAGTTTGGCCAGCCGACAGAATGTGTGTTCTGTGTTTGTTTGTTTTTTAAGTTAAGACAAACTTAATTTAAATGGTGATTTTAAACACAGAAGATCGGCCATAACGCACCGTCTATGCTTTTGCATTTTAACCCTTTCATTAATAGTATTTTAAAGGTATGTCTTTGATTCTGTTGATAAGCTATAAGCTTCTTTTGTTAGCTTCAACCGCTAACAGCTAAGAACTTGTGCTCGCCTGCTAAAGATCATTTACCCAAAAAGGTTGTTAGTTTTCAATCTAGTAAAATAATATTTCCCTAAATATTATTTTACTAAACTTGATAACCAGTTACCCAATTAAGCCCATTTCTCAAAGATTTGGTTCTCATTCAAAATAATGTTTCTTTAAATATTATTTTAGTAAATAAAGGCAGCTAATTAAACACTCTTGAGAATTGGTCACCCAGAAGGTTGGTTTTATTCAGCAAATCATTCTTAAAACATTATTTTATTAAAATAATATTTTATCTGATCTTGCATTGTGAAGGGTTGTCTAAACGTTTGCTGATTATTGCCTAAGTTAGTTCCAAGATTAATTTAACTTCATTTCAAGATTATTCAAGATAAACCTTTGGTTCTCAAACATTAATAACATTGCTTGGTAATGTTGCATCACTCTTTCGGTCATGGTCTTTGATCAACTTGTTTATATTGTACATAGCCCATAAGTCTTCCTTATTCTTTAATTCTGCTTGGTAGTTTAGCTGGATTGTTTTAGCATGGTGAAGAGTTTGTTGATTGAAATATGTTTGACTTTGAGTTGACTTATTTTTGTTAATAAATTCCTGTATATTAAGAAATTGTGTGAATTCATTCCATATATGTGCAGAGTTTTGCTGTTCAATAATGTCAGAGCTTGGCTCATCCATTAAAGTTTTGTCCTAATGCCACCACCTTATTGGGCTGGTATTCACAGGACAACCCTTAACAGTCCGAAATATTATTTAATAAATATTAAAGTATTAATATTAAATAATATATTCATTTTCATAATTACAACATTTGGGACTACATGTAACGTGAATAGACTGCTGTTCCCTGACCAGGAGAAATGAGAAGGTTTCCAAATTAATAAAACTCAAGAGCGACTAATATCCAACCTAATCACAAACATGGAAAATGGAAAGAGTATAGAACAACTGCAGATCTACCAAGACACAGCGGTCCACCTAAACTGACTGGCTAGGCAAGAAGATCAATCAGCAGAGAAGCACTCAAGAAGCCCATAGTAACTCTGGAGGTGCAACAGAGATCCACAACTTTGACAACTATTGGTCCTGGACTCTACAAATCTGGCCTTTATGGAAGACCACAGAGAAGAAAGCCATCATTAAAAGTAAACCATAAGATCTCCTGTATACAGTTCAACATAAGCCACATGGGTGGCACAGCAAACATGTGGAAGAAGGTGCTCTGGTCAGATAAGGCCACAATTGCATTGTGTGGTCTACAAGCTAAACCCTATGCATGGTTACTAAGACTACACGTGGCCCTGAATACACCATCCCCACTGTGAAACATGGTGATGGCAACATCATGTGTGGGGATGCTTTTTTTTCAGTAAAAAGGGAGCTGGTAAGAGTTGATAAGAAGATGGATGGGGCTAAATACAGATCAGTCCTAAACGAAAACCTGCAAGAGGTGCATGAAACATGAGACTGGGTTGGGAGTTCACCTTCAGGCAGAACAAGAACCCTAAACATACAGCCAGACCTACAATAGAATGGTTTAGATCAAAGCATGTTAATGTGTTAGATTGGCCTAGTCAAAGAATGGTTGAGGATCTTTGGCAAGACTCGACAGTGGATGTTCACAGAAACTCTCCATTAAATCTCACTGAGCTGAGCTATATAGTAAAGAGGAATGGTTCCTACATGGGCAAAGTTGGAAAGGATATTTGTGTTGATTACTCACAGAAGGTCACAATAACTGTACCTGCCTGTATAGACTCTTGCCTTCCTCTCATTTTCGTGCTACACATAAGTATTCACAAATAATAAATTGTTCCACACTAAAATCACTTGCACAGGATTATACGTGTTTGGACGCTTGTAAGACTTGAGGGAAAATCAGGTAAGTGTTACATGAAGCCTGTGGAAGGAAGCGATCATGGTGGTCTGATTTTATTATTAGCCTCATTCTTTTGTCATGGGTATTGTACAGAATATAAAGTCTTATATTTCGTTTCTTGGAATTGTGTCTATGAAGCACCTAAATAAAGAGAGCGAGTAGTTTCCGTACTGGTGTTTTGTTCCTGCTCCGTCCGACTGGTTCCAGTTACCTTTCAACCGGTGGATAATATTTACTCCTGAGGGGGATAACTTTCCATCTGCTACAGAGTTCCAGGAGCATCTGGCTCTTGTTAAAGGAACCTATGTGTGTGTGGGGGTATTTGGGTGTGTGTACTTATTTCTCATTTTATACAATCACATTGTTGAGATTTTTGTCCTTAGGTTAGGGCAACGTTTGACTATAGTTAAAGTAAAAATTCAACTCCTTTGATGTAATGGAAGCAGTAATGATTTTGTGTTTGTGTGGATGTATAATTCTTTGGTCTCTGTGTGTGTTTGTGTGTTCTCCCAAAGGGAAGTCAGTTGTGGTGAATTGCACATGCATACAAGCCACAAACTATTAAAGAAGCACTCAGAGAAACAATAGGCCTTCCTACTTACTTTGTGTTCAGTGTGCGTAGGAGGAGATCCTTTTAATACTTCCTACTTTCTCATACACTCTCCACCACTGTAACACCTCTTATTATTACATACAGTGTACTATTAACCTCAGTGTTGATATGTGCTTTCTAGCTCTTCTCTTGAATCTACCTTGATCCCTTCTTTGTCACCTTGGTGAGGCTTTTGTAAGCTGAAGCCAACCTTCGGACTGTGAGTCACCTTACAGGATCAACCGTACGGTTGAGTAAGACATGTTGTTGACAAAGAGGTCATTGCCGTCAGTGACCTAATCATAATCCAGATCCAAATCACCTTTTAGTGGCTGTCTTCTGTGATTTCCCACACCACAGTGAAGGTATTGGTTCCTGGATACAAAACCTATAAAACTTTACTGCTTTTACAACAGAAGTTGAAAATAGTCTTTTATGGTTGTCAGTGGAATAAAATTATTTTACAAAGGCAAACATGTGACACCACCACCTGGCACAAAAGTAATAAAAAAGATGTTTGCTTTATGAGAAGTAAATCTTGAAAGGCAATAGGTCGTATATCACAGCCAGAAAACCTAAATATCTTGACCCAGATCCCAATCAGCTTTGCTTTAAAATGGAAAAAGTTTTTTCAATCACTCCTACTAAACAAGAAGGCATGACCATATATAGATGATGACATTGCATCAATAACAGGCTTAGCTGTACTATTGTACAGTAGTATTCAAAACAATTTTATGAGGACACCACTCATCCACAAGCTGTTTATTGTTGTTTATTGTAAGTGTTTACACAACAAGATGTTCTCTGGGCCTAAAACTTCAATTGAAGTTGGTTGTGATCTGCAGGCCTGAACACAGCTGAAAGTAATTCTTTACTGTAAACGAAAGCCATAAGACAAAGATGTAAACTTACATCCATTGTCTGTACACTTCTGTTGTGGTAGGGTCATGTGGGGCAGGTGCTTGTTTTCAGCAATTGAGCGAGAGTCACGTTGCATCCTGGGCAGGTCGCCAGTCAATCATAGTGATATAAACATTTTACATTTTTACTTGTCATGCCTAATGAAATTAACACTCCAAAAAATAGCTGGATTAAAAACATCCACTTTTGAGCTATTTTGCAAATTCAATCTTGGGTCAGATATGGACTGTCTGATCAAGTCGTTGTATAGTTCAAAACAGTGCACTGTTCTGAACCATAACCTGAGTTATAGTGCTCTGTGAAGAATGATGAACTTCCTACAAGTCTCTTCTCTAACCCTACAAGCTGGATCAAAAGCTGTGATCCAATGTTCAGTAAACCCTTTCTAGCTTCTGTCACAACAGCATAAAATGAGTATTTAAGTTAAAGAAAAACACGATTGTGGCATTATTTTCAATGCTTATCATACCTCACTGATGTCTGTTGTTATTTAGTTTGGGTAAGACTTTAGGTATAACCAGGATATGTCACCAGTCCCTCACGGGGAAACACAGAACAAGCAACCATGCATGTACACACACACTCACTCACACCTGATGCCATTTTAGAGAGCCCGGTCAATTTAATATGCCTGTTTTTGAACTGTGGAAGAAAGATGGAGAACCAAGAGAAAACCCAAGCATCCACTGGGAGAATATGCAAGTCCACACAAACAGCCAAGCTAAGATTTGAACCCAAGACCTCCTTGCTGCAAGGCAACACTACTAACAACTCTGCCTTGCAGCCTGTGAATAGCCATCAACACTTTCCTAAATGCAAGAAGGAAAAACTACATGAATAAATTCATTCATCCATCGACTCCTGATTGTAATTTCTGATGCACACTCAAACTTCTACCCTTTCCAGTTTTTACCTTCACTAGGTCTATAGGTTCCTTGTATGTACCATTTCGTTCCAAAAATTTGTACTGGGGAGAACTTAATCAGAATGCCGAACCTTTCTTAAAAAGAAGTACATCAGGATTTAGATTGTGAGCGCCTAAAAGAAGGAATAAAAAGGCAGGTAAAATAAGAAATATTTAATTCAACTTAAACAAGGAGACAAGAGCAGCGAAGTAGTTCCCGTACCTAAAAGGCACAGGGGACACAGAGAGGTTAGGTGCCTGAATGGCTATGTTAGAATATGGCAAGGAATGCATACAAACCAAGAGAATTTATTCTGGGGAGAGTGATTACTTGATGGTGAACAGGTGAACTGATTAACTAATAAGTAACAGATGTGAGAGGAGGAGGAACCTGAGGCACTGAGGGAAACTAATGGGATTTCCTACTATCATCACAGCTTGGTGTTCTTGATCTAAGTTGAAAACAAAAACCCCCGGTTCTTTTGAAAATGTTGCCAACCTGGGGTCTTCTGTTACCATGAAAGCAGATATATTTTAGAGCGAATTATGCTGACTGCAAATGTTGCTTTATCTTTTATTAAAAAGAAAACACCAAAACCAATTTAGCATACTAAGGCATCACTGCAGTATAGAGATTGAAAGGTTAGGTTCAACCCTACATCTCCTGCTGTTCTCATCTGTTCCCAAAAGACAAATTGTGCAGAATATTTCCACCAATCTTCCAAGATGTATTTACAAGAAAATGGCTCAGCATCCTCAAAGCCATATGCCCTCTTTATTCTTCACTAGAGAAAACAAAACATTGAATACAAGTGATGTATTTTGTTTCAGGCCTAAAACAGTGCCACAGATACTGTATATGTTTGCCAATTTATACAACAGTTTTACAGTTCTAAATTTGGGTTTGATTTGGGGTTTGTTAGAAAGGATTTGTGTTGCAGGATATGAATCATTTTGTTGAGCTTCATGATAGTTTCTGAAATACCCACTAAGCCCTTTCGACCCAAAGTATTTCAAGATGAATTCTTGCCCAATTATGAGGAACTAGATAGTTTTGATTTCTATTTCAATTTAATGTTTCAAGTCACTCATATTCCCAAGGCCAACTGTATTCAGTCTGTTTGGTGGTGATTCTTTGCTATCACTATCAGTGGTCACTGTTTTCTTCTTGGTTACTTTGCCTTTACTTTATATGATAATTACAGTAACTTGAAAAGTCTTGATAAAAGTATTCATAGCCTTTGATATTTTCACCCTTTTTAACTTGCTACAAAAATAGATTTAAGTGTACAGTGCTGTAAGAAAACCTTTTTACCAGCTTACATATTTAATATGTTTTTGCTTTTTTTGTCACACTTAAAATGTTTCCCATTATCAACATTTTTTTTACCTCAGACAAAGATAACCTGAGTAAATGCAAAATGGTATTTTAAAGTAAATATATTATTTATTAAGGGAGAAGCAAATTTTCTGGAAAGCTGATTTCAAATTCTCTTGCTACATTTTGATCTGCATCCTCTCTACCATGTAGAATGGAGAAATCCCTTAAATAGAACCTGTCTGACAACATGAAGTAGATTCTAATCTGCAGAAATGTAAGATAACAGATGAAAAACAAACACTTTGAAATCTATCAGTCAAGAAACGGTTCCAGAGCAACTTCCAAGACGGGACTCCAGTGAACCATGAAGAGCTATTATCCATTAGAAAACATTGGACAGTGGTGTGCTTCCTGAAGCACTAGGGATCCAAGGCTTTATCTGTGATACGTGAAACGTAGGGTGTATGCGAAGGCTTGCAGGTAGATGGAGACGAACCGCTGAGGGACTGATCACTGTCTCAATCTCATAACGTCCGATGAAACGAGGCAAAAGTTTTTGGGACATAGACTTCAATGGAACGTCATGTGCAGATAACCAAACCTTTTGGCCAGGCTGATATTCCGGGGCAGGTCGGCGTCGTCGATCAGCGAACCATTTATTCTGTTCTGCGGTTCGTTGGAGGGTCTGAATGGTGGAGTTCCATATGGTCTTGCAGCGACGGATGTGTTGGTGGACTGAAGGGACCATGATGTCTGTCTCATCGGCAGAAAACAAAGGTGGCTGGTAACCTAGTGATGCTTCAAAAGGGGAACGTCCTGTAGCAGAGGAAACGTGAGAGTTCAGAGCATATTCAACCCATGGCAGGTATGAACACCAGTCTGTGGGATTAGTAGAAGTGAGGCAGCGTAAAGTGGATTCATGTTGTTGATTGAGTCTTTCTGTTTGTCCTTTGGATTGGGGATGGTAGCCGGAGGTTAGTGAAACTCTAGCACCCAAAGTTAAACAAAATTGCTTCCAGACCTGAGAGATGAATTGTGGACCTCGGTCAGACAGGATGTCATGTGGTATGCCATGTAAACGAAAAACATGTTTGGTGAGAAGTTTGGCGGTTTGCAGAGCAGAGGGAAGCTTCCTGAGTGGAATGAGATGGCATGTCTTAGAGAATCGGTCAACAATTGTGAGAATAGTGGTCATACCTGAAGATGAGGGTAAGCCGGTAACAAAGTCCAAAGCAATATGCGACCAAGGACGACCATGTATACTGAGTGGTTGGAGGAGGCTTGCGGGGGGTTGATTGCTGGTCTTGTTTCTGGCACAAGTGGAACAAGACTGAACAAAGTCTTTAACATCCTTATGGACTGAAGGCCACCAAAACCTTCTCTGTATCAGAGCTACTGTCCTGCTAACTCCAGGATGGGCTGAAAATTTAGCTGTGTGTAACCAATCAATGAGTCTATGACGAACCTGAAGCGGGACATAGGTACAATTGGGTGGTCCTGTACCAGGGTCAGGTTCCTGTTGTTGTGCTCTGAGGATTACGTCTTCCATCTCCCACCTGAGCGCTCCGACCATCCAATTTGGCGGTAAGATGGGCGCTGGCTCCTTTACAGATTCATCATCTGGAAACTGTCTGGAGAGTGCATCAGGTTTAGTGTTCTTGGATCCAGGTCTGAAAGAAATACAAAGGTCAAACGTGAAAAGAACAAAGACCACCGGGACTGACGTGGGTTCAATCTTTTAGCAGACGGTATGTAAGCCAAGTTCTTATGGTTCGTCCAGACTTGAACTGCTTGTTCCGCGCCCTCAAGCCAGTGGCACCATTCCTCAAGAGCTAACTTAATAGCTAGTAGTTCACAATCTCCGACGTCATAATTTATCTCTGCATTATTCAGTCTGCGTGAAAAGAAAGCACAAGGATGTAATCTCCCATCCTCAGAGTTTTGTGAAAGAACGGCTTCCACCCTAATATCAGAATCAGAATCAGAATCAGCTTTATTGCCAAGTTCATACATACAAACAAGGAATTTGACTCCGGTACACTTTGCTCTTTTGTTCTGTTTTTGCATTACAGAATATACAAATTTACAATGTACAATATACACATATATATTAAAAAGGTGCATTTGCAACATCTGTATGCTGTTGTTTTGTACTCTATTGAATGTTCAACAGAGAAACAGCCTGGGGGAAGAAACTGTCTCTGTGGCGGCTGGTTTTAGTGAACAGTGCTCTGTAGCGGCGGCCTAAAGGTAAAGCTCTGAACAGTTTATGTGCAGGGTGTGTGGGGTCTGCAGATATTTTAGCAGCTCTTTTCCTGACCCTAGACCTGTATAAGTCCTGGATGGAAGGAAGGTCAGCTTTGATTATTCTCTCTGGATTCCTGATTATTTGTTGCAGTCTGGACCTGTCCTGTTTGGTGGATGAGCCAAACCACACTGATATGGAGGAAGACAGGACAGATTGAATGATGGCAGTGTAGATGACCAGCAGCTCCTGTGGAAGGTTGAACTTCTTGAATTGCCTCAGGACGTACAGTCTCTGCTGTGCCTTCTTTCGAACACAATATCAGAGGCATCAACCTCTAAAATAAACTGTTTCGAAGAGTCAGGGTGAATTAAGATGGGAGCTTGAGAGAATTTCCTCTTCAGAGCCAGAAATGCTTCTTCAACCTCGGGTGTCCATGAAAATGAGACCTTAGAAGAGGTTAAAGCAGTAAGTGGTGCGGCTGTCTGACTGTAGTTCTTTATGAAGCGTCTGTAAAAGTTTGCAAATCCGAGGAATCTTTGTAGTGCTTTGCGGGTGTCTGGTACAGGCCACTCCAGGACTGCCTTAATCTTCTTGGGGTCAGAACGTACCTGTCCACCTTCGAGAATGTATCCTAAAAAAGTGACAGAGTTTTGATGAAACTCGCACTTTTCACTCTTCACAAAGAGAAGGTTTTCCAAAAGACGTTGAAGTACTTGGCGTACATGGCAACGATGCTCCTTAATGTTGTTAGAATAAATCAAGATGTCATCTAGATAAACAAAAACGAAAACGTTCAAAAAGTCTCTAAGCACGTCGTTGACAAGGGCCTGAAAAACAGCAGGAGCATTGCATAGTCCAAAAGGCATGACCAGGTATTCAAAATGACCAAGTGGAGTCTTGAAGGCCATCTTCCACTCATCCCCCTGGCGTATCCTAACAAGATGGTAAGCATTTTTCAAATCTAGTTTGGAAAATACTGTAGCACCATGAACGGGTTCAAAAGCAGAGGAAAGTAGTGGAAGAGGATACTTATTTTTGACGGTGATTTGATTTAAACCCCTATAGTCGATACAGGGTCTTAATGAACCATCCTTTTCCCTACAAAGAAAAATCCGGCCCCAAGAGGCGAGGAAGATGGTCGGATTATCCCTGCTGATAAGGACTCACTAATATATTTCTCCATAGTTTTCTGTTCGGGGTGAGAGATATTATAAAGTCTACTAGATGGTAAGGGGGGCCAGGAAGAAGGTCGATAGCGCAGTTGTAGGGCCTATGGGGTGGTAAGGACAAAGCTTTGTTTTTACTAAAAACTCCCTTGAGGTCAGGATATTCTAAGGGTACATGTGAGAGATCAATCTCCTCGTATTCCTCACTACTCTATTCAGCAAAACTCAGAGAAAAATCAGACTAGAGGCAAGATGAATGGCAACCAATGGACCAAGACTCAACACGACCCTTCAACCAATCAAAATGAGGATTGTGTTTTTGTAACCAGGGGCAACCCAGGACCAAAGAGCCCTGCGATACTGGAAATACAAAGAAAGATATATTTTCTCTATGGTTTCTCGATAACAAAAGGTCTATGGGTTTGGTCTGATGTGTTATTCGCTGTAAAGCCTAATACAGATCGCAGGGAAACAAGAGGTTCAACCTCAATTCTGGCTTTGCTAGCTAATTCTGAATCAATCCAATTCTGTTCACTTCCGGAATCGACCAAAGCAAACATAGTCAAGGTTGTTGGTTAACCATGATTGTAGCTGGCACTACTATCCACTAACCACCCCCCCCCCCTTCACGGTTAGCAGACCCTGTCTTTTGGCTGCCCGGGACAACTAGGACCGTTAGCTTCAAAATGGTCAGAAGAACCACAGTAAAAACACTGCCTGGCTTGTCTGCATCTCTGTCTTTCTTCTGGAGTTAACCGGGTGCGTCCTATCACCATAGGTTCTGACCCAGTAATTAAGGGCTGAGTGGGTTTTGTAATGGGTGAGATGTTTATCCGTGTTCTAATATTAGATTCTTCTGTTCTGGTTCTCCTTCTCTCCCTTATTCTGTTATCCACTCTTGTGGCCAAAGAAATTACTCCATTTAATGTAGCAGGTTCATGAACCAAAGCTAACTCATCTTTTAAAGCTTCGTGTAAAGCATGAAAAAATGCTGACCTTAAAGCAATGTCATTCCAACCGAAAGCTGCTCCCAAAGTATGAAATTCTATCGAAAACTCAGTGAGAGGTCTATTGGGTTGCTTTAATGCCCGCAGCTGCCTTCAGGTGCCTGACTGATCCACCTTAGTGGAAAAAGTTTGCTTGAATTCAGAAACAAATTCTTCAAAAGAGCAACCAAAGTTACTAAAAACAGAAAATCGGGCCTCGGCCCATTGCAAAGCCTTGCTGGTCAATAAACCAATGATGTATGAAATTTTAACATCATCATGCTGGAAGGAACTTGGGGAGTGGTTGAAAACTAATGCACATTGGAGTAAAAATCCTCTACAATTTTCTACTTCTCCAGAAAACTTATCTGGGTTAGGGGAAATGACGTCACGAGAGTGAGACAGTTGTGGAGTTACCGGGGATGGAGTGGCGCCATCTACCAGTGTGGCGGACTGGGCACTGAGGGTTTGCTGTAGCATGGAGGTGATCTGCACTAACTGCTGGTTGGTTTGACGCTGATGCTCTGTAAGAAAATGGAGGGAAGAATCATGAGAATGAAGCTGATTTGCATGTTCTGAAATAGTTCTTCGGAGTGTTTCTGCAGGGTCTTGTTAGCTAGAGTGTTCTGACATTTTCGGTATAGATTTGACCCACATACAAAGAACACTCAGAAGGAAACGTTTTACGGGTTTTATTGTCAGCAAAGTAACCAGGTATGAGGACTGGAAACACCAACTGTATAGGAAGGAAGAAGAATGGACTGGTGAACAAATGAATTATAAGAAGCAACTGATTACTTAGATCTGAGAAATGGCTTACTAAACTGTTATAGCTAGAACCACCAAGGGTAGAGAGATTCAGAGTCTTAACTTGCGAAGTTAGATCGCTCACTTGTCTTCTCCGTTGTGAGTTTGTTGTCAGTCCAATGGAGCTCAGGTGCCGATGTTTGAGATGGAGGAAGGAGCAGGGTGTGCTGATGCCTGGTTCCTGGAGCCGAAGGAAACGGGAAGCCACCAGCTTGGTCCGTGTCCGAAAAGTACAGACGATAGTGAGAGAAATCCACAAGGAGGTAGATCCTTAACTCTGTAGTTGAGAATCCCGATGCTCAGAGACACTCTGGAACGAAGTCGGAACTCAGCAAGATAAACAAAGCCTCAGGTAGAAACCTGCGTGGGAACAAAATGCAAAGTTACTTGGGATTCAAAAAGCGAAGTACAAAATCACTAGGGGCTGAGCTTGTTACCACTAAGGCAAACACTCTGGCATCGAAGTGCTGGCAGCCTCCCGCTTAAGTACTCCTCCAAGCAAACAGCAGATAGGAAACACCTGTCATCCAGCGCACCGGAGAACTCCAGCACCAACTGAAACACTGAATGGTTATGAAGACAAGTACACCAAACACACACGCACATACACACACAAACACACACAGACTCAGACTCTGACAAACACTCGTGTTATTGTCTCTCATTGAATGCAAAGAACCCCGGGCAATGTGAGTAAGTTTATTTGTAAAGACCTCAAAAGTTAAATAGTTAAATTGCATATGGCAGTAACAGACAGAAACAATTCCACCTTTCAAATAAAATGAAGAATTTTTAAATAGTGGCAAAATCACGAGATAAATTGTGTAATAAAACTCTTGTAATATAGTATAGGTCATAAACACTCTTACTGTTTGGGGTCAGTCAAAATCTAATACAAACAGACATCTATCATTTCTGCTAGGTAAAACTAAGCACTAATAGTTATTCAGTTCTTTTTTCTCTTGTTTGAAAATTACTTCATTTCCCAAAAAACACATAGACATATTGGACATTCTTGGGATAAAATTAATTGTAAGAGTATTCTGCAGAAGGTGGTCAAGATGAGATGAAATAAAAGAATCAGAGTTGTCCTCTTCTTTTCATCTTCCTCCTCTTTGAAGTAAAAGCTTCACCTCTTATTTCCAGGCAAACTTCCATTCGGGGTTAAGCATTTCTTTCAGATTTACAACCAGGCGAGGTGAAGAATAGCAGTATTTCAAAGAGGTTCACTGAAACCACTTACCAAGGAAAACGGAACACGCCTTCAGAGGATGGAAAAACACTAAAACTTCTCCTTAATTTATTAAGTGCCAAAATTCCTACCCACAGTTTGGGAATCAGAAAGCAACCTGTGCAAGGCTTAAAGTGTTTGCATGTTTTTGAGAGAGGAAACCAGAGTGAGGTACTATGGTTTCCTCTCTCAGATCTACACCTCACAGGAGTGTGCATGTGACAGGATGTGACATTTTGGACTTTGTTTTGTGGTCTTGTGTGTTGTTTTGCTAGATGTTTCTTGTTTGTGGTTTTGTATTCATGTTTACTGCTTTCTGTTTTCTGACAGTTCTGGTTTCCTTTTGCCTCCCAGTGTGTTCTCCTCTCGCCCTTAGTTCCCTTGGTGTTTCTTTCTTATTTATATAGTTGGAATGGTTTCATTATTATTATTTTTATTATTATTATTATTATTATTATAGTCCTCTGGTTCCTTAGCTTTGCTCTCGTTTTATGTTCATGGTTTGTATTGGTTCCTCTGCACTCTCAGTTTCTCAGTTTCCTTCAGTTCATGTTTATTCTTGATTCTTATGCTTTAATTTATCTTGGTCTATAGTTTTATTTAGGTCTGCTCACTGTCTTGTCATTTAGTCCCTTTCCTCATGCTTTAGTTTTATTAGGTTCACCTGTTCCTTCTGTCTCCCTGCCTCTTGTCACACCTGTTCCCTGTTCCTTTGATTACCTGCCCTTTGTATTCCCTTTGTATATTAGTTAGTCTGGTTCATGTGTTCTTTTCTGGTTCCTCATTTCACACCCGATCACAACAACCCTCTGGTTATGTCCATACCTTGCTACGTTTCCTGCAGCGTGACTTCAAGTAAGTTTTTGTCTCTGAACTCTGTTTATGTACCTGCAGTAATTTGTTTGTGATGCTTTTGACGGATTTGGAATAAAGCTCAAGAACTATTCAAGATTCTGCTACCGAACCCTTGTTTGCATTTGGTCTACACCAAAACCACACCGTGACAGCAGGAACCAGCCAGATGGACCAAGCGGACAATGGCTTGGTACCATCTTTTCATTTATCATACTTTATCCGGGACCGGGTCGCGGGGGCAGCAGACTCAGCAGAGACGCCCAGACGTCCCTCTCCCCAGACACCTCCTCCAGCTCCTCCGGGGGGAGCCCAAGGCGTTCCCAGGCCAGCCGAGAGACATAGTCCCTCCAGCGTGTCCTGGGTCGTCCCCTGGGCCTCCTCCCGGTGGGATGTGCCTGGAACACCTCCCGAGGAAGGCGTCCAGGAGGCATCCAGTATAGATGCCCGAGCCACCTCAACTGGCTCCTCTCGATGTGGAGGAGCAGCAGGTCTACTCCGAGCCCCTCCCGGATGGCCGAGCTCCTCACCCTATCTCTAAGGGAGTGCCCGGCCACACTACGGAGGAAGCACATTTCAGGCGCTTGTATCCGGGATCTCGTTCTTTCGGTCATGACCCAAAGTTCATGGCCATAGGTGAGGGTAGGAGCGTAGACCCACTGGTAAATCGAGAGCTTCCCTTTTTTCGGCTCAGCTCTCTCTTCACCACAACGGACCAACACAGTGCCCCAATTACTGCGGCAGCCGCACCGATCCATCTGTCAATCTCCCGCTCCATTCTTCCCTCTCTCGTGAACAAGACCCCGAGATACTTAAACTCCTCCACTTGAGGCAGGAACTCCCCTCCAACCTGAAGAGGACAAGCCACCCTTTTCCTGTCAAGAACCATGGCCTCGGACTTTGAGGAGCTGATCTTCATCCCAGCCACTTCACACTCGGCTGCGAACCGTCCCAGCACATGCTGTAGGTCTTGGCTAGAGTGGGCCAGCAGGATCCCGTCATCTGCAAAAAGAAGAGACGAAATCCTCTGGTCGCCAAACCAGACCCTCTCTGGCCCTTGGCTGTGCCTAGAAATCTAGTCCATAAAAGTTATGAACAGGACCGGTGACAAAGGGCAGCCCTGCCAGAGTCAAACATGCACCGGGAACAGGTCCGACTTAGTGCCGGCAATGTGGAACAAACTCCTACTCCACTTGTACAGAGACCGGATGCCCCCTAATAAAGAACCCCCGATTCCATACTCTTGGAGCACCCCCCACAGGGCATCACGAGGGACACAGTGTAATGCTTTCTCCAAGTCCACAAAACACATGTGGACCGGTTGGGCAAACTCCCATGAACCCTCGAGTACCCTGTAGAGTATTTAGATCTGGTCCAGTGTTCCACGGCCGGTACGAAAACCACACTGCTCCTCCTGAAGCCAGGGTTCGACTATCGACCAGACTCTCCTCCTCAATACCCGGACGTAGGCCTTACCAGGGAGGCTGAGGAGTGTAATCCCCCTGTAGTTGGAATACACCCTCCGGTCACCCTACTTATGAAGGGGGACCACCACCCCAGTCTGCCAGTCCAGAGGCACTGTCCCCGACCGCCACCAATGTTGAAGAGGCATGTCAACCATGACAACCCCACAACATCCAGAGACTTGAGGTACTCAGGGCAGATCTCATCCACCCCCGAAGCCCTGCCACCGCGGATAGGACTCCTTCTTCAGCTTGACAGCGTCCTTTACTGCCAGTGTCCACCACTGGGTTTGGGGATTGCCGCCACAACAGGCACCGCAGATCTTACGGCCGCAGCTATGGGCAGCAGCATCGACAATAGATGCGGAGAACATGGTCCACTCTGACTCTACATCTCCAACATCCCCTGGAATCTGGTCAAAGGTCTCCTCCGGGGACCTTTAGCCGAAGGTCTAATGATACGACAACAAAGTCGACCATTGACCTCCTGCCTAGGGTGTCCTGGTGCCAAGTCTACTGATGGACACCCTTATGTTTGAACATGGTGTTCATTATGGACAATCCGTAACTAGCACAGAAGTCCAATAACAAAACACCGCTTGGATTCAGATCGGGGAAGCCATTCCTCCCAATCACGCCTCTCCAGGTGTCATGGTCGTTTCCCACGTGGGCGTTGATGTCCCCCAGCAGAATAATGGAGTTCCCGGGAGGGGCACTATCCAGCACCCCTGGCCAAGAAGGCCGGGTACTCCACACTACTGCTCAGCCCGTAGGCCGAAACGACAGTCAGAGACCTGTCCCCAACCCGAAGCCGCAGGGATGCGGCCCTCTCATCCACTGGGGTAAACCCCAACACGAGACGGCTGAGCTGGGGGGCAACAAGCAAACCCACCCCAGCCCGCCACCTCTCCCCGTGGGCCACTCCAGAGTAGAAGAGAGTCCAGCCCCTCTCGAGGAGATGAGTTCCAGAGCCCACGCTGTGCATGGAGGCGAGCCTGACTATTTCTAGTCGATATCTCTCGACCTCCCGCACAAGGTCAGGCTCCTTCCCCCCTAGCGAGGTGACATTCCACGTCCCTAGAGCCAGCCTAAGCGTCCGGGGATCGGGCCGCCGAGGTCTCCACTTTCGTCCGCCGCCCAATCCTCTTTGCACCAGTCCCTTACGGTTCCCCCTGCAGGTGGTGGGCCCACTGGGTTATGGCCTCGTTCGGGCTTGGCTCGACCCGGTCCCGCGAGGAGCAATCACCAGGCGCTCTCCGACAAGTCCCGACCCCAGGCCTGACTCCAGGGTGGGACCCCAGCTCCGCCATACCGGGCAACGTCACATGCCTCGATTTAGTAGTTCTCATGAAGGTGTCTTGAACCGCCCTTTGTCTGACCCATCACCTAGAGCCTGTTTGCCATGGGAGACCCTACCGGGGGCATTTAAACCCCAGACATCATAGCCTCTAGGATCATTCAAGCACTCAAACCCCTCCACCACGTTAAAGTGGTGGTTCAAGGAGGAGTCTTTTCATTTCTCTAATGATTAATTTCCTCCGTCTGTATACTTATAGGCTGCAAGTCCATTCAGGCTGACATGTAGCTATTTTGCAAAGAAAATATTGAAATTTCAGTTTTGAGATGTTCAAAGTTGGTCCGGCATACAAACCCAAAAGTGTCTCAGCTGTACCCAAAGCACAAGTCAATTCTACTGTTGACTTAATGCAAATTAATACAAATCCACGTGATTTTAGATTTTCTTCTCTTCCTTTAGCATCACAATTATGCACTACTTTGTGCTTGTATATTACATAAAATCTCACAAAACACATTGAGGTTTGTGGTTGTAGCAAGACAAGACAATACACAAATGTCTTTCAGATACAAGTACAACCAGTTCCTATTTACCTGTAATTTAATGAAAGTTTTTTGGAGAATTTTAGTTGCATGAAATAATTTTTGCTTCCCAAGGAGCTTGTTCACTCTGTTTAACCATTGTTTAACCAGTATTTATAAGACCGGGTCAGCCTAATCCCATCAGAATTCACCCTGAGGGGAAATGACATAACTCTAAACAACGAGCGGCAATCAGCACAAAACATTGAGTCACAACCTGGTAACTTGCCTAACACCTAACAGCCTTGTCTTAACACTGTAGTACAAAATAGCAAGTCTCCTCTTCAGCTCGACGAGCCACAAATAGAACGTTTTTTTGTTTTATGTATGAAATGGTCTTGTCACGACTGCACTCACTGAGTGTACTGTACATCGAGTATTGTTGTGGCTTGAATCTCAGACCCTGTAACAGAAACACCAGCTGCTCAAACTGAACTATATGATAAATTTTACTGTAAGACAAAAGGAAGCGGGGCTGCATGGTGGTGCAGTTGGTAGCACTGTTGCCTTGCAGCAAAAAGGTCCTGGGTTCAATTCCCAGCCAGGGGTCTTTCTGCATGGAGTTTGCATGTTCTCCCCATGCATGTGTGGGTTCTCACCAGGTACTCCAGCTTCCTCCCACAGTCCAAAGACATGCCAGTTAGGTTAATTGGTCACTCTAAATTGCCCTTAGGTGTATGAATGAGTTTGTGTGTGGTTGTTTGTGTGTTGCCCTGCGATGGACTGGCAACCTGTCCAGGGTGTACTCACCTCTCGCCCATAGACTGCTGGAGATAGGCACCAGCTCCCCCGTGACCCACTATGGAATAAGTGGTAGAAAATGACTGACTGACTGACAAAAAGAAGCACAAATGCAGGAAGAAATTAATCATTGACACATGGCTTAAAAAAAACCTCATTCACAACAAAAGGTATAATGAGATGTGTGTGTCTGTTAAAGAATAAACACATACTCGAGCTTTTTTAACATAGTCGGGCATGACGGATCACGCTGCCTCTCTATTATTATGTTGTGTTTCGATAAATAATGTATGTTTCCTGACACCTTAATTACCTCCGCCCACACCCTTGCACTCACAAAGATGCACATACAAGCCTTAAGTCATCGGCAGCTTATCACGTCAACACACTCGCTCACTCACTGCTGAGGGAATGCATCAACAGCACCCATAGCACTGTTTTCAGGTAGCTGAAGCAACAGCAGCTGTCCGTCCTAGAGTTCACACGCAGATACAGACAGACACACACACACACTGCAGTTCATGCTGTCATGCCTCCACAGAGATTCTGTAGCACTGACTCACAGCTGAGTGAAATGTACAGCAGTGGAGATTAAATCCTGGTTGCTGCAGGTCTGACTGGCTTGTGTATGTTTGGTGCAATGAATCACCATTCAGCAGAATTCTGCAGACTAGAATCTCAATGGGAACATTTGACATGGAGGTGTAGGAGATCTGTAAAAGTAGATTTACTGAGACAGTATGTACTATACAGTGGCATGGAAAAGTGATAGACCACCTCAAAGTTGCACATAACTGTGAACCTAAAAAAATGCAAACATGGTTTTCAAAATGAAAAGCCTAAATTTGAAAAGTGTGGTGGGCATTTGTAATTAGCTCCTAGAGTCAAAACTTTGTAGAACTGTCTTTTCATACCTTTAAGGTCTAACTAAAGGTGTGTGTCTCGCCAAGTTTTGAAAATCCATAGACTGAAATATTTGCCCATATTTTCTTTGCAAAATAGCTCAAGCTCAGTCAGACTGGTTGGAGAGTATTTGTAAGCGTCCATTTTCAAGTCTTGTCACAGATTAAAAATAGGTCTGGACATTGACTGGGCCATTGTAACACATGAATATGCTTTGATTTAAACCATTCTATTGTAACTCTGGCTCTACGTTTAAGGTTGACGTCCTGCTGGAAGCTGAACCGCCTCCCCAGTATTTTGTGGCTTCTACACAGATTTTCTTCCAGGTTTGACCTGAATTTAGCCCTATCTGTCTTCACATCAACTCTGAACAGCTTCCCTATCCCTACTGATCAACGGCATCCCCGCAGCATGATGCTGCCAACACTATATGTTACTGTGGGAACAGTGTGTTCAGGGTCATGTGAAGTCTCCCTTTTCGCCATACGCAGGGTTCTGTATGTAAACCAAAAGTTTGGTTTGGATCTCCTCTTACCAGAGCTCCTTCTTTCATATGTTTGCTTTGTGTCCTGGATGGTTTCTGGCCAACTGATACTCAATTGGAAGAGTAGTTGTCTTACAATCCGAAAGTTGTAAGTTCATCCAGGTTTCCTCATCTGCCATTTACTGATGTGCCCCTGGGCAAGGTATGTAACCCCCAATTTGCCTACCCATCTGCATATCAGGGTATGAATATGTGCGCCTTTGTAAGTGTGATTGGGTGAATGTAGCTGTCGTCTAATGTGCTTAAAGTGATCTGTACGACTAGAAAAATGCCAAATAAATTCATAATATTTGTGGCAAAGTGCAAACAAGACTTATTTTGACTTTCTTTCAACAATGGTTTTCATCTTGCTCCTCCTCCATACAGGCCAGGTTTTCAGAGTTACTAACAGTTGTCCTGCAAACAGTATTGTTCAGCCTGAGCTCTGGATGTCTGCAGCTCTGCAGAGTTTTCCTACGCAGAATTCCAGTAATTAAATACAATGTGTTTTTAATGTCAGGACTGTAATATTTTTTGATCTTGATGCAAAAAATAACGTAACTTTAACTTTTTTACGTTGGTATAGAAGATGGCTTTTACATCATGCTTTACTTAGAAAATCATTTGAATGGCATAAGGTTGTTTTTTGCACTGTCTGCATGGTAGATTTTCTTTTGTTAAACTTCTCTTTGTATTTGTTTGAAGTAATCTTACGCGGGTGCCACAGTTCATATGGTCTGCTTTTGTAGACTGTTTGTATACGTGTAGACTGATTGATATATGAACCCTGAATAGACCTGAATACAATTCTTTCTTATTCCATGACATAACTGCTGTTTCACATCATCAAAAATGCATAAAAGAAGGATGTTGCAGCAAAAACATCTTTGTTTTTAATGCATTCAGCACCCTGCAGCGTTCTACAGGGTAACGGCTGTCTGGCTATTGTCATAACAGTAAAATGTCTGCACCTCCTGCTTATAATAAACGCTTTTAATCATACAGTTATATGTAAAAACAGGAACTACACTGATTACTATTTGTAATTTAATTAATTTTTACATGACAGACAATGTATAAAGCAACAACCTTCTGTTATAGTCTCTGTCTTTGGGTTGCTTTTTAGACTTTTGTGGTAGTTTTGTGTTTTGTTTTTTTGTTTTTTTTTGCTTTTCTTTACTTTTGCTATGATTTTTGTCTTTGTCATTTTTCAATATAAATCTTTAGGAAAATGCTCTTTTTACTGCGTCTACTTTTCTGCCTTTCCTAACGACTTGTCTGAAACACTTATCAGCACACCTCGAGTCTCGCCTTCTTCATCTGTACATACAGATTACTGATGTCCGAAGTAAAAATGTGAAGAAAATGTGAATAATTGCGTTTTTGCTGCTTTTCTGCTTCAGAGATTCCTTCACCTCTTCCTTCCTCCTCACTGTGCGTGGTGCCAGGATAAACTGTGGCCCTCGTCCAGACTTGTTTGTTGCGGTTTCATTGTTTAAATCTTTTCCATTTTTATTCTGTCCATAGGCAAGTTGAGGCAAGGAACAGGATCCATCAACACATGTAGGATATCATGAAGACGTATTTGCCCTATAGCAGATTCTGTTTTTGCCTTTTTGTCATGTTTACATGTTTCAGATCACCAGACAAATTCCAATATAGGTCAAAGATAATATGAGTGAAAACTAAATGAAGTTTTTAAATGATAATTTCATAAGGTAAAACAGCCAACTTGCTCCTGTATAAAAATACAATCTCTCCACTTGATAAAACATGAATCAATTCATTAATAATTGATGGCCTGAAACATTTTTGTGACGAAAAACACAAACACAAGAAATCTGTAAAGAGGCAAATACTTTTTATACTACTGTAAGTATTTGTGTACTCATTTATATGAGCAAATCGTTTTTTGAAATTCTGTACTGTTAAAAATGTCCAGTACCTTAATTTCAGACTTATTTGGATGTATTCTTAAAAATACATTTCTTATTAAAAATAACTTTTGTTTTTTTTTTCTTTCAATGCTACACTGTTGTTCAAGTTTCCCATTATGGTTCTCCAGGGATACGGCCCCATGACTTCTTTTAAAATTTCTTGGTGCCTGTTTCAATCACATCATGTGTACTCCTTTATGATGACACCCAGCTGTTGAAACTCAAACATAAACTTCAATACTGTTAACCCCTATTTTCAACATCCGTCAAAACTGATGAAATGCCCAGAAACAAGGGGCCTAATTTTCTGCAGCCTCGCCATTTGCCGTTAATGTAGCTCTGCTCAGCTTTCATCTCCCTCCCAGTGAGTTGTCGTGCAATCACATCATTAAAGGCACCGCATTAGGTAATTTGTGGAGTGACAGCTTGTCGCTGCTTTCAGAACAACTAGTGCGTATGTGTACACACAAATATTTCTTTTTGTCTTTTCCTTTTATTGAACGCTTCCTCTCTCTCTCTGTGTCTGTCTCTCCCACAGGCCTTGCCTGGGTTCATACAGTGTGTTTAAATGCCTGGGAAATAATTGGCCATCCCTTTCATCACAGGATTATGAGAATAAATCTCCTTTTGGAGGAAAGCAGTGCCAACAGTCATTGAAATCCTGTTACATGGGGTATTATCCTGCAACTAATTGCTTTTTTCCAAAAGCTAAGCTCTTCTCCCTTTCGTGTTCACTTACTTTGATAAATTCATAACTGGTTCACTTCATGTGGAAGGAGTTCGAGGGAAGATGGGACTTGTGGAGAAGATTACTAACAAATACAGTTTTTTTATTAGCTTGTCTTTTGGCAGAGGGTCTCTGGTTGCTCATAAATATAATTAAGTGCAGAAATGTTTGAAGCAGGCAGCCCAGTTGGACAGCAGTTATACATCATCTTTCATGAAGCAGCATCAATGAGATTAATGCTGGATGACAGTTTCATGTGCCATGCTCCCAAGAATAGTTTTTAAATAAATATTTTTAACATTAGGCATGAAATAAATCAATGTAAAAGACACTTAAGTGGAGTGTAAGAGAGAAGATTGAGAACAAACAAATACACAATAATAAAACTAAAAGTTATTTTTAGACACATCTTTCTGGTGTGATTGTCAGTTCATCCAGCTCTTTGATTCACACAAAAAAAAACTGAAAAAGACTCTTCTGGACCTTAGAATTGGAACTGTGACATTTAAGGAATGTCTGTACATTCTAAAGTTTTCAAGTAACATGAACCTCTACCTATCCCTGACAGGCTCATCCATCAGCAACACCCAGGCAAGAGCTGTATGATTAATAATGCATTTGGGTTTTTTTTTGCAGTTTGGCTACAGCCAGTCTTTTTCAATGTCCTTGTCATGAGAATTTCAAGATTAAACAGTTTTTTTTAAGTGTTTCAGGAATATCTGAAGAACAATCTCTGCAAGCTGCTAATGTGCCTAAAACTGCATTGCATTGACACTGCTGGACATGGGAGCTGGGATTAGTCTTACGGCAATGTATGTATTGTTTTATTCAAAAATTAAGATTTCAAAATGGCTTTGTTTTATCTCGAAAAATGACAATTGAAAAGTGGTTGGTTTGAAAGGCCTCGTAAAAATCTGCCTAAAGGTTATGAGCTCAGAAAACCACTGTAAAAGAATGCATTTTCTCAAATGAGAAATGTTTGGCTCACAAATAACCCTATGGCTGCTGACTTAACTAGATGTAGTTGTTTTCAAGGTGACATGAAATCTATTTTGTTCTATTTTCTCAACTTTATTTCACTATGTAGCTGCTGGCTTAGAGGTTTATCATATTAGGCCATGGATTCTAACTGTCTTGAAAACAGAACACAGAGACTAATTTAAAGTCCCACTGTCCCTTTTTCAACTGAATGTGTGAAAACGGCTGGAGATGGAAATCCAAGCTGTTGGGGAAAGCGTGAACATGGCATATCAGAGTAGATTGGATAACAAGTTTTGTTTTTTTGTTTTTTTCCAAGGATTATTGGTGCTGAATTATGTTCTTAACATAAAAAGTCATAAAATATGACATTAGATTTGTCAAAATTACAGCAGCAAAGGGAATTTACAAATCCTGGCTTCTACCTCACCCACCAATTCCACATCTCTTAAAGCTAAGAAAAAGCCAGACCAGCAGTAACATGACCTAATCCATCAAAGATACTAAATATAATTCACAATTTCATTTGAAATTTTTCTTAGCCACCTCCCAACAAAAAAAAAAACGGAATTTCCCCACTTTCCTCAGACGATAAAACTGCAGTAAGTTCCAGTTTCTTTTTCTTTATATTTTTAATTCCACTGTGGTGACATCATGGAGTCCTCCTGTCCATGCAGCTGGTTGTGTAACAGCAGTGATTGGTCAGTAACAGTTGGGGGGGGTTGTGACGTGTGCACATTGTTGAAATGGCATTTACAAACACACTTCCTGAAACCCCTTGAGTCATCATGGAGTGGAGCTCTGAGAGTAAAGCAAACAATTTCAGTGAAATCATGTGGTGACGGGGGACTGACAGAGCAAAATTATGAAATGACATTCTTGGGATATGAAGGGAAGTTTGCTTTTCAAATGAAATTCTGCTAGTGAGAGATATATTTCCAGTAAAATGGATTTTAGAAAAGGGAAAACAGCACTGTTTCACTTTATTTTTAATTGTTCACAAGGGTTTATGAAATTTCTTAACACTTTTCTTGATTGATCTAATTGATTGACTTGATCTAATTTGTTTTTGAAATGATTTTGTCTATGACTTGAACCAGATTTGTGTAGGAGATTGGTACTCATAAAGGTGTTACTATCAACCAAACTCTGGACATCCAGGGGCATCTTTATATAACTATCGATGGTATGTGTTGAACATGTTGAAACCTACACTGGGCCTTATGTCTGACTTAAACGTTGCATAAATTAAGACAATAAACTTTCCTCTTGGACAGCCCATTTGTATGGCCACATCTGTCTTTTACCCGCATTTAGATGTCAATAAACATCTTAATGTGAATGTGTTTCCAACTTTAAGGCTTGAAGGGAAAGCTAGGCTTAAATTGCCACAGGATGTAAAGTACAAAATGTCAGGTATAGGCAAACTTGAATAAATCATTCATCCTTTGTCTTCCATTTATCCAAGGCCATGTCCAAGCGGTAAAGGGTCCAAAAGTGAAGCTCAGACACGTCAGCCCACGTCCTAGCAACATTCCAACATTCTCTAGCTCATCTGAGAAGGTTGCAGGGTGAAGGAACAGAAAGGGCATATTTCTGCCTACAAGGCAGAAGGCTATGCTGATGGGCTCTCACAAGGCAAGTGTGTCAAAGCTGCAGCCAAATGCAAAACAATGTAGAGTTTATTTTCTCATTAGGTTGGAGCATAAGTGATTCTTGGAGTTTGTTTGTTTTTTATTGCTTTTGTTTTTTTTGTGAAGTGTGCTTTCGAGAAGTTTCAGGCAAACCATTTGGAGCAGATAGTTCCCTACATGTGCCAGGGCAGTTTTGCTCTTCAAAAGCATATCTCAAGACATCCTAATTGCTTGATTAACTTTATCATTCCAGGTTCAATCCAGCACACATTGATGTATAGTAACCTGTGTTTGTATGACCTTGAAACATTTGGAGTAATTGTGTGTGAGCTTGTCACCTGGGAGATTTCAACAGCGCAAACTTCTCAAATGAACTCCCCAAATACAGACAGCATATTAAGTGTCCCACCAGAGACAAAAACACACTGGACCATTGTTACACAGCTTTTAAGGACTCATATCATGCTGTTACCAGGGCTGCTCTGGGTTTTTCGGATCATTATCTAATCCACCTCATCCCAACATACAGACAGAGACTAAGAGCTTCTAAACCCAAGGTTCACACTGTTAAGAAGTGGACTGAGGAATCAAAGCAGATGCTATAGGCCTGCTTTGAATGCACAGACTGGACTGTTTTTGAAACCTCAGCCACTGACCTAAACCAACTAACTGATGTGGTGACATCATACATCAGTTTCTGTGAGGACAAGTGTGTGCAGACCAAGACCTTCTGCACCTTTGGTAACAATAAGCCATGGTTTACTCCACACCTCAGGAATCTGCGCAGGGAAAAGGAAGAAGCTCACATCAGTGGAGATTGGGCGCGGTACAGGCAGGCCAGGAACAAACTAACAAAAGAGATCAAAGCAGCTAAGAGAAGCTACAGTGAGAAGCTTAAGAACAGCCTTTCTACTGGTGACACTTCAGCTGTATGGACTGGTCTGAGAAACCTGACTACAAGAGCCCCTCCACCCATCCTGAACAGAGTCGTCTCCTGGCCAACCGTCTGAATGGCTTCTACTGCAGACATGACAAGAAGCCATTCACACCTCAAATCATCTCCTCCACATCCCATTCAGGAACAAATTCCTCCCATAAAGCAACCAACCCCCCACTATCAGATCCTCTGCCTGCTCTAAAGATCTCCAAGGAAGAGGTAAACAGGCTCTTTCAGCGCATGAAAACAAAGAAAGCTGGAGGACCTGATAACGTCTCCCCATCATGCCTAAAAGCCTGCGCACATCAACTCGCTCCGATCTTCACAAGGATCTTCAACAAGTCACTGGAGAAATGTGAGGTCCCCTCCTGCCTCAAACGATCCACCATCATCCCGGTTCCCAGGAAACCCACCATCCTAGGATTAAATGACTACAGGCCTGTAGCCCTGACGTCTGTGGTCATGAAATCCTTTGAGCGGCTGGTGTTGAAGCACCCGAAACACATCACAGGCCCCCTGATGGACCCCCTGCAATTTGCTTACCGAGCAAACAGGTCAGGAGATGATGCTGTTAACTTAGGTCTACACTTCATCCTGCAACACCTCGACCACCCAGGGACGTACGCCAGGATCCTGTTTGTAGACTTCAGCTTGGCCTTCAACACCATCATACCAGACATCCTCCACCAGAAGCTCACACAGCTCAACGTCCCAGCCTCCACCTGTCAGTGGATCAACAGCTTCCTGACAGACCGACAGCAGCAGGTGAGACTGGGGAGCATCTTCTCCCGATCCAGATCAATAAGTACTGGTGCCCCCCAGGGGTGTGTTCTATCCCCACTCCTCTTCTCCCTGTACACAAATGGCTGCACCTCATCGGACTCGTCCGTGAAACTCCTTAAGTTTGCAGACTACACCACTGTCATTGGACTGATCCAGGACGGTGATGAGTCTGCATACAGACAGCAGGTGGATCGGCTGGTACACTGGTGCAGTCAGAACTACCTTGAACTGAACCCACTCAAGACTGTGGAAATGGTGGTGGACTTTCGGAGAACACCACCCCCATACACCCCCCTCACCATCCTCAACAACATCGTGTCAGCTGTGGACCACTTCAGGTTCTTAGGAACCACCATCTCTGAGGACCTGAGATGGTCTTACCACATAGACACTGTTTGAAAGAAGGCCCAGCAGAGACTGTTCTTCCTGAGGCAACTCAAGAAGTTCAACCTTCCACAGGAGCTGTTGGACATCTTCTACACTGCCATCATTCAATCTGTCCTGTCTTCATCCATCTCAGTGTGGTTTGGCTCATCCACAAAACAGGACAGGTCCAGACTGCAACGAATAATCAGGACTGCAGAGAGAATAATCAGAGCTGACCTTCCCTCCATCCAGGACTTATACAGGTCTAGGGTCAAGAAAAGAGCTGCCAAAATCTCTGCCGACCCCACACACCCTGCACATAAACTGTTCAGAGTTTTACTTTCAGGCCGCCGCTACAGAGCACTGTTCACTAAAACCAGCCGCCACAGAGACAGTTTCTTCCCCCAGGCTGTTTCTCTGTTGAACATTCAATAGAGTACAAAACAACAGCATACAGATGTTGCAAATGCACCTTTTCTATTAGTTATGTGTATATTGTACATTGTAAATTGTAAATTTGTATATTCTGTAATGCAAAAACAGAACAAAAGAGCAAAGTGTACCGGAGGCAAATTCCATGTTTGTATGTACGAACTTGGCAATAAAGCTGATTCTGATTCTGATTCTGATTCTGGAAGTGTACATTTGTAGGTTTGGCGAGAACAGTAGAAGGTCTGCAATCCACAGCACCTAAGAGCAGCAAAGGGCAGGTGGTCCTGGCTCCGGAAGGCAGCAGCAATCCCAGGCAGCCAGACATAAAGCATCATCCCAGGTCAGCCATATGCCCCTCACAGAAGTATAGTACAGTACCAAAGCACTGGAGCAGCAGCCTCCAGGCCAAAGAAGCCCAGAGCGAGACGCAAGGCACTGAGACACAGGGCACCGAGCCCCCCAGACCCAGCCACACACTCCCCGTGACCCGTGATGTTTGTATGTGTAACACTGGTAATGTGAAGTGTTGTAATGAGTGCAGATTTGTATGTCTAAAGTGCATTAAAATTGGAGCTGTGACTGGTGCGTACAAGACCCCACTGCTTGTTGATAGCAGAGTCTCCCCGATCCCAACCCCAAGGCCCTGGGTGTCTCTTGTGTATTAAAGGGCTTCTTGGTGTTGACCTAAATCAGGTACTGGATGCACTATCTCAGTAACTGTGATAGTGCATCGTCGTTTGATGCTGTGTAAATGCTATGAACATACTGAGAGACGAAGACAAAAAGAAGTACAGAAATGTGGACAGATACTCTGCTGTAAAAGACACAGCGAATCATAAGGAATAGGCAAAGACTTGTTGTTCCAGTTTTTTATTAGTTTCTATAGTTACAATAACTGTATTCAGGTTTTATTGATTTGGTGGTTTTCTACTGAAGTTAACTACTCAACTTTATGTTGAGTTATATCTTATTCTATGCTTTACTGCTATTTTTTAAAACTTAAAGATGCTGGAACAATCAACTTTATTTAATTTGTCTTAGAAAAATGCAGCCCTTACTTATCTGGTTCTTTATTTTGAAGAAAAATAAAATAAAGTGATAATAAATGATTAGATAGAAACTAGTTCACATTTTTTGGCAAAGCAAAACAAAATAAATATCCATAGTCACTTCAGTGGGTTCTAGGTCTGCCCCAGAGTTTCCTACCAATGGGATGTGTTTGCTTTTCCTCCAAAGAAAGGTGTCCAGGTGGTAACCTGATGCCCAAAAGCCCTCAACTGGTTCCTTTTGACGTTTTGGCACAGCAACTCTACTATGAACTCCTTCCTAAAGTCAGAGCTCCTCACTTTATCTCTAAAGCTAAGTCCATCCATGGAGGAAGGTTGTTTCATACGCTTGTATCAGGGGATCTCATCCTTTTGGTCATGATCAATGCCACATCTCCATCAAGTCATAAGAGGGTCAGAATGTTGATGGACCATTAAACTCAGAGCTCTATTTTTCAGCTCGGCTTTCTTTTTTATATAAGGTCTTAATCCGTCTGTTCATCTCCATTTCCATCCAACCATCACTCGTAATCAAGGCATCAGGATACTTCTCCCCTTGACTAATTTTGACACTTAACACTTTACTCGCTCCAGAGTTTGTATGAACTATACTTTTCATTTTAAAGTGTACTAAAGATTTTGTAGAGATTAGCAGGTTATCCACCGTGTGGAGTCCTTCAGAATCGTACAATGTGGAACACTGAAAGGTACAAGAAAACATTTCCCCCCTAACAATCCAAAACTTTAAAATTTGTTTCAAGAATTTGTTTTAAAATTATTTCCTACAGTTTTTGTGTGTACAAATTAAACACATAGTTTCAAATCCCTTTAACAAGGCTATTCAGAGAGTGAAGGACAGGCTGCCACAGAAAGCATGAAAGAGAGGCAAGTCATGCTGTTGTTGATCGTGATTTCCAGTTTTGCCAAAGAGCTGACTGAGTTAAAGCTGGAAAAAGATGAGGAGAAACAGCAAGTTTAGAACACCCACACTGCTGGACTTCAACTAAGCATTGGGACTTTATAAGCTGTCTTACGTTTGAAGGGAACCATAAATGCAAACTTTTATCTGGCACAGTGATCAGTACAAAAGATAGAACTTAAGTTGTAAAATGTTTTATGTTTTAAAGATAAATCTGACTTTAATCAAATAAATTACTTAAAGCACAGGAGGAATTTTCGACATATTCAAACCACAAAAGATAAAGGGACAGGTTTGTACACCAATACTCCTCTCCGGAGCACCTTAGATATGCAACATTTCAGCTAAATAATATGGCTTCGTTTCAACTGCTTCTTTACAGGCTCTTGAGATAAGGATTTCTTGTGAATGTACTTTCAACATCATGTGTTTAATTCTGTTTTTTTCTTTCTGCTACAGCTTCGCAGAAGACCTTTAAGGAACTCTTTCTGCTGAGTGTGTACAAACATGAGAAAACTCCCGTGTGAGAGCAAATTTCCTTGATCACTGGGGAACCATCTGGAGGTATATGTTCAAATGCAGTTGGTGTTGGTGTGCTATAATACCTGAGCAAAGTGTACTGTAAAATTTGAACATATATATGAAACCCAAGTGGGTTTTGAAATACAGAAACACATATATTGCAAAGAGGGCAATCAGGCTCATTGACAGCGCTGTCTCAGCCTTCCAGATCAAAGAAATTATGATGGACAAGTTGGGATAACTTGCAAAGGAAGGCAGCCTGTCTTGGCCAGACTAAAGTCTGGAGCCCTTCCACATGAAACAGTCTCCATCTCAGCTCCTGGTTTGATTGATTGCCCTTGAGGTCGATCGAGGTTGTAAAAATACAGAGCATATTCAGCAGAGGTGGTTACTGTGGTCTGATGACTGTAACTGTAGATGAGACCTCAACACTTGAGTTCATGAAGTTTACAGCATATAGAGGTCAGGATGTACAGAATAACAGAAAATGTATGGTTTACACCCGAAGTGAAAATAAATTACGGGTGTTTTATTGCAAGCATACAGTTCAGTATCCATTAGACGTTTATATCTCACTGTTTTCTACAAGAGTATGTTGCTAAAGGCACAGTGATAACAAGAGAGAGCCACATTTGGAAAAATCAAGTTTTACATTACAAAAAGAAAACATGACCTTTAGCTGCTTATATAAACTAGATGCAAAAGACTGAATTTTACATTATTTTGTGCAAAATCTTTAACCAAACGTACTGGTTTCCAGCATCTTTCTGGGTTCAGGTTACACAATGCTCTCAAATCATGACTCAAACAATATTTAATAATACTTGGGAACAAATCAAACCAAACTCGATAATAGTTTTGACAAAAGCTTCTATTCCCGAAAATAAGACTAACCACCTTAATCTTTCTGTCTGAGCTTCTGCAGAAAAGAATCTGAGCCAAAGATTCCCCACTGCATCAATAAAACAGCCCTGAGAGAAGACGGCATAGAAACCATAGCTCCATTCCAAGCAGATGATCCCAACTCATTTCAACTCTGCACGCTGCCTGCATGAGATTGGCTGCTATGCAACTAGCTGGCTCTTGGACTCAATGTACACTTGGTTATCAGAACGATTCACGTAAGAAGTTGTGGGTTGTGTCTGGTTTTGGATAAAACGGTTTAAATATTCTTATTTAACTGTGTTTTGCTTGGTGTTGCTAAACTATTTGAGTGCTTGCAGGCTACCTAGCCTTGATGCTACAAATATCTTTTAGGTTGTGTTTCTTAAGTTAAGACAAACTGTATTTCAATGAGTGGCTTAAACACTGTTAAACACTGATCTTGTAATATGAGCTTGGTCTGTTTTTACAGTATTCCAATCTCTTCTCAAAAACCTCCATATAGTAGCTCCCAGTAGCCCTTAACATATGTTAATCGTGTCTCCGTTAGCAGCTAAAAGCTGAAGCCCCAAAGCTAAGATGATAAGAACCATTACTTCAGTTGTGTGTGAAACACGGTTCATTATATATGTGCCGCGACTGGCCGTAACACACATATTAACATTTGTATTAATGATAGGCACATGTGGAACTTTAAGAGTTGTTAAATAAGTTATTTCCTTTGTGTTAGCTGAACCGCTTACCAGGACGTGACATCATTACACCACTTGTCTGACAGTTGAATTGTGAGTCTATATCCACTTTAAGCTGCCATGTTAGTAGTCCATCACTCCATTCAAAAATCATTTACTGGGATAGATGGTTAACAACATTAACAATCAAATATCCAAAAGGTTATTAATTTCTAATTAAACAAATAATACTTTTAAAATATTATTTTAATTAAATCATGTTTTATTTTGCCTTGTGGTTTGCATTCTGACCTGGATGTTTGGACACATAACAACTGTCTTTAATTAGTTTTAAAACTAATTTTACCTCATTCTAAATTCTTACAACAACCTTGGTTCTGAAACAGACATATTTACTCCAAACTGTGATAGCACTGCATCATTTCATTGGTTATAGTATATTCTTTTGTTCCCCTTTTTTTGTAGTCTATGAGTTTCCTCCTCCTTTTTTATTTGTACTTAGTAGTTTAGTTGAACGTTATTAGACTAGTTCAAGAATTTCTTAACTACAGATTTTTAATTTGGAGTTGAATTATTTTGTTAAGAATTTGTTTCTGTTTATTCTGTAAATGCGTGTAAGATCTACTGTTCGAGAATGTCAGTGCGCAAATTCACTTTATAATGCACTTCAAAACAATTACAGCTGCAAGTGCTTCACAAATAAAATCAAATAAAAGTTAAAAAAAGAAAAAAATAGGGACAGAGTTAAAAAAACAACAACAACTGTGAGATCAATAAAACAATAAAAACAGACGTAAAACAAAAAAAACAATCCAAATTGTTAACTTTGTTAATAATTCCCTTTGGCAGCTATTGTTGCACAACACCACTGACCAAGTGTTGAAAAGTAATTCACATATGCAACTTCTGCCATGACTTAGTAACACTTTGCTTACATTTTGGGTTGAACCTTCAAAAACAGTAACATGAAGTGTAGTGAGAAGAGAACACAACATTGAAAAACAAGGACAATGGCAGGTTTATACAAACGTTTATGAGAAGGGGAGTCCAACCTAAATTGAGCCTCAATTACAAACCACTAAGTAAGGGTTACAACAAACTTCTGGTACCTACTTAAGAGATAGTTGAATATTTGACTGGAAAATTCTATCTACCTAAAGTGTTTATTATTTGCAGGAATTAAATGCTGATGACTTAAGATTTTGCCTCAGCAGGAAGGTTTCAGCTCTCAGACTTTGTAACTATAATTTGAACTCTTGGTGTATTCTTAAATTAGCAATACTTTTTTTTATTTCTGCCTGTGTACATTAAGCGAGATTACCCAGCAGTAACACTGATTCCCAGTGATGGCTGGCTGTCAGCCACATCAGACCTGCTGATCAGAAACATAAACTCCACTGTAAAAGAGTAAAATGCAACCTGAACATGTTGGGATGGTCTTGTGAGGATTTGCCATAAATCTTCTGTTAGAGGTATATGAGATGACACTCAATATTAGTTGGATAAAAATGAGAAAAGAAAAGATCTTAACAATATTTTTAGGAAAAACTAAAATATCTGACAAATTTATGTTAATTCAAAGTGCTCTGTTTGTTCTTTCACAATCTCATATTGTCGTTTAAAGAATCCCCTCTGAGAGCTCAACAGTCCAGTTTAGGTTTGATCAATCAAAGCATTTTATATTTTAAACTACCGATGATCAAATGCAGTTAAGACTCATGAAAAGTCCTTGAAATAGCCCTTATGATTAGCGTTGACAGGGAGCTGCAAAGCAGATGCCAGCTTTGGAATTGTTTGCGGCTATTGATTAGTTATATTTGATGTGGCATTCCCGAATCGGTTATATCGGTTGTCTGTCTCTGTTTCTTATTTTTCCCAAGTATGCAAAGTGCTGTCACACAAGCGATTTAAAAGTAGTATAGGCATTTCAAAGCTTGTCTTATTGAATGTGTCTGGCCAGACTGATGTTCAACTCAAGAACTCCTTTCTTACTTCAGTGCAAAGTCTCAAACAAGCAATCACTGAATCGCTAAAAATCAAACTAGGCATCAAAATGTGGAAGAAAAGGGATTTAGTTGTTTTTTTTTTTATAGACTTTGATGATCCACTGGGTTTACAGAGTGTGTTCTAAAGAAAAGAAAATAGCCAGTGAGCAACATTTGTGTGGAGAAAAATGCTTTGTTGAAGTCAGAGTATAGAGGAGAATGGTCAGATTGGTTGGAGTCTCAAATACGCCACTGTTGCATCCAAAGTATGTAAGAAAACATCCCTGAACACACAACAAATCAACACTTGAGGCAGAATGGCTACAGCAGCAGAAGACTACTCTGCCTGCTATTCTTATCAATTTGTACAGGAAGCTAAGGCTACAGCTCTCACAGCCTCACCAAAATTGAGCAACAACAGGCTGGAAAAACATTGTCTAACAAGTCTTTAATTTCAGTTTCAACATTCAGATGGTAGGGTTTAAATCTGGTCTAAACAACATGAAAGCATGGATCTGTTCTGCCTTGATCAACAGTTCAAGCCGAGTGTAGTTTTAGGATATGGGAAAAATTTTCTTGGCTCACTTTGGGTCTCTGAGTTCTAATTCAGTATTGTTTAAATCCCCCAGCCTACCAGAATATGGTTGTATTGTATTCCAACAGCCTCCACAGTCACCAGATCTCAATCCAAAAGAGCTCCTTTGGGATGTAGGATGGATGTGCAGGCGACAAATCTGCAGCAACTGTGTTATGTCTTCGGTTCAACATGGACCAAAATATCTGAGAAATGTTTCTGAAGCGGCCTGCACGGTTGCGCAGTTGGTGGCACGTTTGCCTTGCAGCAAGAAGGTCCTCGGTTCAACTCCCCACCAGAGGTCTTTCTGCCGTGGATGCGTGGGTTCTCTCCAGGTACTCTGGCTTCCTCCCACAGTCCGAAAACATGATTGTTAGGTTAATTGATCTTTCTAAATAGCCCTTATGTGTAAATGTTGTTTTTTTTTTCTGTGTGTTGCCCTGCGATGGACTGGCAACCTGTCCATGGTGTGCCCTGCTTCTCATCTGTAGACCGAGGAGATAGCTCCCCCAGGTCTCCCTCGACCCGAAGAAGCGGGTATAGAAAATGGATGGATGGATGGATGGATGTTTCTGAAGCCTTGTTGAATCTATGTCATGAAGAGTTTAAGGCATTTCAATGTAAAATGGGTCCATAGTCATGCTGAGAGCTACTTGACAGTGCGTTGCGAAACTTTACTTTCACATTAAACATTGTATGGTCATAATACCTGTGCATCTGGTTACACCTCTACAAACTCTCATTGCTTGCAGTTTTGGAAAAACTTTGTTTAATCACAGTCAACACAATCAAGTCAACTCTTCCAGTGAACACCTAAACTCTGAGTCACACTTAAATAAGTGTATATACATCCTTTCCTTGATGTTAGACAGAAATTATCCTTTAGGCCTGGCAACCGCTACTGCCTGTTCCTACAACGACTGCTCATGCTGTTGTTTAGGCTTTTTTTTTTTTAAATGAGGAAACCTGCTACTGTGCCTGTTCTGCTGCATGACAAACACACTTGCTCACCAACACATACGCACATCAATCAGCTGGTGAGTCACCTTCAGGTTTTTTTGGTCTCCTAGAACGACCACTGCACAAAGAAAGAATGCGAGACCTAAAAATAACACCCATCATTACAGTGGAATCTGCAGCTCATCCATGTTTGGACAGCCTGCAGGGACAGGTTTGCGTGACCTTTCTAAGTCAAGCCGAGCCCAGCTACTGTGACCTGGTTAAGTGTGTGACCTCTTAGTGTAAAGAACTGGGCTAGAAATGCAAAGCGAAACATTCTTGGAGTGGCGTTCTTCTGTTTGGAATAGGGACTGTTAGAAAGTGCAGACACAAACACACACACACACACTCAGGGAGGCCAGCTGTTGTGTTTTCAGAAAACGCTCAGTGGGCCTCTGCTGCAGCCACCATGCTTGTTCAACATCAAGCAGCGGAAAGAAAGAGAACTCTTGCACAACACACGCAGTCACGCGTGTGTTCACACCCGGATAAAAAACACATCATAGTGCACATTAAAAATTACTTCACTCTGCTGTTTTCAACACTCTTCATCACATGAATGCCTTCGATCTGACTTTGTATTCTGCACTTCACCCTGCAGTCCCCAGCATTCACCCTCTAAAGCAACAGCCCATAGCTCACTTATTATATTTTCTAAAGAATGTTGCATCATTTTCACACAGATTGCACATCATCACCTCACTCCTCAGTGGTATTTTGCAGTTATATTAACTTCAGATCACTTACAGTTGATGTTTACTGAGCCACGCTGGCATGCTTTATATTTGAATTCTTATAGCTCAGGGTGAGTCATGTTCACATAACAAACAGGGCTGCATGGGTAAATACTGTATCACAGAGATGCAAAGTTAGGCTTGATTACATCATGTGTTTAGTCCACACCTGAGGCTCTACAGGGTCCTGGAAATGCAAACAAATAACAAAATTAGATAAAACTCACAGGAGTACAACACAAAATACAGGGCAGAAATCAACACAGACATGATGTATTTTACAATATTACTTATGATTTATATGAAGAGTGACACCAAGTTAAAGTCCTTTGTTTAGGCCCTTCATAGAGGCTTATCTCTCTTCTTAGATCCTTCAAAACCAGTGAAAAGTTTCTAACAAGGACACTGATGAGAGCGTTATGACAGCAGGAATTACCATCTGTTGCCAGGGACTTTCTGTGTCATTACAAACATTCAATCATATCTCTGTCTTCTCTGTTAAATGACATGTAGTGTTTAAAGTTTTTCTTTTCATCGTATTTTTATTTTTGTCATGTAGTTTGATTGCTGTTTAAATAGTTCCTGGTATGTTTTTACTTTTTTTGTGAATGTGAGGGTCTTTCAGAATTGTTGCGTTTACAAAATGTGCTAATCTACTGCATCTTAGCATGGAACTCCAGCAGTAATACGGCTGACAAGAGATACCTGCACAGGATAGTGAGGGGAACTGAGAAGGTCACTTCGGTGACCCTACCCTCCAGGATTTGTTTCAGACCTCAGACGCAGTTGTCCTGGGATCGATTCCAGGTCTCGGGGTATTTGCTACATGTCTTTGGTTACAGAAATGGTGTGTGTGTTGTTTTTAAACATGTTCTCATGTAATTTGTTTGTTTTGCGCTGTTTTGTGTTTTTGTTTTATTTTTTGCGCCAAATTGGATATTACTTGTTTTATGTCACAAACAAAAAACTCTTCTACCTTTTCCAAAGTAAAATTATTCTGTGTGGTGTTAACTAGATTTGCAGGGGCCTAGTGCATCGGCGGATCAGGGCATTTTTGGAAGGAAAATCAGGGTCAAAAACTGGTCATATAGCATAGACTCCACTCTAGACCCCTGAAGGTGTGCTGCGGTAACTGAGACTAAGCTGTTGCCAGCAGATCCTTCAAGAACTGTGGGCCTCGATGGATCGAATATGTTTATCAGGCAGATCCCACAGATGCTACATTAGATTAAACCATGGGAGTCTTGCTGTCTTAGTATGGTGCATTGTCCTCCTGAAATAGGTCAAAGCTATCAGAGATTATTGTTTCCATTAGAGGTTGAACATGTTCTGCAACAATGTTTATGCAGGAAGTAAAGTATGCAAAACCAGGCCACATTCTCCTATTATTTCGTGTTCCAGTTCTAATGGTCCTTGTTAGCGCTTTGGCACTGGGCAGAGGTCACCATGAGTACCGATTGGTCTTTAACTATTCAGCCCCAAAGGGTCTAATGTGTGCCCTGTGTATTTTGACACCTTTCTACAGAACCAGAGTTGACTTCTTTAACAGTTTGAGATACAGTAGCTGCAGGATCAGCCCACAGGGGCAAGCTTCTGCTGCCCACTTGAGTCACTGAGCTTTTGCCCAATGACCTTGTCATCGATTTATCCAATTAAGATTCTAATAGTCCAAATATTTTAGATTTTCAACCGAAGATAATCAAATATAGCTTAGATTCCTATAAAAAGAGTGAAATAACCTTTTAGTTTAGAAGTTTGACTCTTCAAATCAGCTTCCATGTTTACAGTCATCATCCAGTCGTGTTGCATGAAGGTATTTTCATACAGGGCACAACAAAGGCCCTAACTCTCACTGACTGGACAAGCAAATAATGAAAACAGAACTTGTTCATGGTATTTGACTTAAAGTTTATTTTATCTTATCTGTGTGCCCCCAAAAGGGGTGACATCCTGGGTGGGAAGCCAAAAAATACTGCTGTTTGTGTTTGTACCTCTAATGTAGCCCCACCCTTTACAGAAAAGCTTACAACTAGTAGAAAATGGGAAGGTAAGAGCAGAAAATTACAAAACACCTGAGTCAGACAACAAGTTAAAGATGGTTAATTATTGTCTAGAGCCTGTTTAAGGATGTAGGCATAAGGTTGACTGACACATGATCTCCTCATTCCTGGCAGCTGCTCCGGTTCTTGTAGTATCAGCACAATCTAAACAGGAATGTGGAGACTGGAAGCACCCTGTTAAACCTCCCTCAGTCCCATGCATGCTTGGAGCGTTTTTTTTTTTTTTTTTACTGAAAGGTAACAGTGGGCAGAGTCATCACACAGACGGACTGAGCTGGAGTCGGAGCTGTTACTGGATTGCTCAACATTTGTGTCACCAGGAGGCAGGACTGGTCGGGCGGAGTGTTTGAGCGCAGAGCTCAACATCAGAGGAGCGCACTCACCCTCAACCTCTCAGTGAGTGAGGCGGTCTCTTTTTCTCTCTCTCTGTCTGTCTCTCTTTTTCCTTCTGTCTCTTTAGGATTTGATTTTTCCTCACCAAAAGTACCTCTGAAGTAACACTCAAAACAGGACGCTGGATTATTAGTCTCATAAATCTCAGACGGAAGAAATGGAGCGCACAGTTGATAGATTCTGTTAGGACGCGTCCTAAACAAGTGGACTCACTCTCTCTTTTTAAATCACATTTTTTCCTAATGGTAAATCGGCCCTTTGGGATGAACTTGCAGTGCAGCAGCCCCGTGGCTCCCTGTATTCGAAGAGTCCCCCACAAGCGCCTGGACTCAGACGATCAGCCGCCGGCCAAATGCGCGAGGCTCAGCGCCGATTCGGGGGACCCGCAGGGACTCCTCGGCACGTCCCCGAGCTCTCCGGTCGGCCCCGCAGCCAACCCGGTCTCTGCGACCCACCAGGGACCGTCCAGGATAGGAGCGTTCCTGCTGCTGCCCCTGACGGACCGGGAGAGCGTGCACGGCGCGATGAACACTGACACCGGTGATGAGCTGCTGTGCAAGGTATGCGCAATCCAGGGCATTGTGCAATTTTCTTTGAATGAATGATGTTGCTCAATCGCCCGTCTGACATGTTATCTGTATTTAGCTGACTTTTTTTTTTTTCAGCAAATGTCATTCTCACGCAAAATCTGTTGACACTTTGCATAATAACCGCGGTGTTGCTTAATGTTTTTTAGGGGCTACTTAAAGCCGCTTTATCAGCTATTATAAATAACAAAAGCAGTCGCACGTCGCCTAGCCTTGTGTTGTGGAAACACACTCTATGCTTGTCCTCAGCACCATGGCGCATACTGTCCGTCAACTCGGCCTATTTGCATATACGTCACTGCAATACGCCAAGCTGTGACAAACACACAAAAATGCAAACATGTATGTGAGGATGGAAAGCGATGATAGGGATTTGCCCAGATAAGGACACATTCCTGCGCTGCTGCAGCACGTTTTTTTTTTTCTTCTTCTTTTTTTTCCACTGTGCATGGAAGACACTGAATGTGTTTGGCTTTGTTGATTAACAAAAGTTAATCGCTTCATGCCTGCCTGAGTGACTCATTTCCAGGGGCGCATCTAAAAAGTTTTGCAAGGGGGGGCATAATGGGGGCCAGGAAAAAATCTTGCAGTGGCAAATCAGAAATCCATAACAGTATCTCAGGGGTTTGCATATAAGTTCAAGTTTTTAATTACACAGTATGCTTGAAATAAACCAATTCAATATGTTCAAACATACTTTTATAGCTCCCATAGAAATTAGTGTCTATGATTTTAAAATGCTTTAACCCTCTAACTCAGATTTATATGATCATAAATCCACTCTCTCTCCTTCTCTTCAATTTTCCACCCTGCATATCTGCCCCTCCTTTTCATCTTCCTCTTTCTCTGATCTTTCCTCCAGGTCTTTGATATGGGGGTGTACCAGGATAAGATCAGAGCCTACGGAGTTCTTCCACCTCACAGGAACGTGGCCGGCATCAGGGACATCATTCTGGGGGAGCGCAAGGCCTACATCTTCCTGGACAAGGACTTTGGGGACATGCACACCCTGGTGAAGAGCTGCAGACGACTGGATGAGAAGATGGCCCGCAGGTTGTTCCGGCAGGTGGTTCTGTCCGTGGCGCACTGCCACCAAGCAGGCATCGTGCTGGGTGACCTCAAGCTACGCAAGTTTGTCTTTGCAGATGAAAAAAGGTGAGATGAGATGAACAGGAGACTGCTTTAAGTTCAACAATGTAGGGAGATTGAAGAAATTGTTCAGATTTTTGAAAATAAGCTCTCTTGAAAAGTTCAAAGCAGTTAATGTCTTACATGCATTACTACTCTCTTGGTATCTTCATTTAATGTAAATCCACAGTGATTAACCTCTTGCTAGGGAAATACTGATTAAAGCATGCATGCAAAAAAACAGTAAATACTGATTTTGGGTTGGCTGCAATCTGTAACTTTACCAATAGATGCCTCTAATTTACAGTGTTCTCCTTTAACAGACTGCAAATCTGTTCAAATGTATTAAACTCAAATTTCAGTGTAATCTTTATATAACAGTGAGGTTACATTGTTTGAATGGTTTGAAACCTGAATGGTTGCAGTGTAGTGGCACAACCAGCATGGCAGCAGCTGATACACACCGGCCGTGTGTGCAAATCTGGATGTGGGAACAGATAGAGTAGGAGGTTCTGTACTTGTGGAGGCAGACTGCTCAGCTTCCCAGATTTGCGCCCTCTCTGTCTGTCTCCCATCCTGGCCTGCATTTTGTCCCTTTGTATGCTCGCTTTCTGTTTGTTTAGCGTGTGTATGTGCCTGTTTGTGTGAACACGGTGGGCGGTAGTTTTGGCAGAGCTGCGAGACGAGGCTACTGAATGAGACGACCGTACCCTTCTGCGGGCCGTTATATTCAAAAACATTCATTACTCATTATTTATTAATAAATTACTTGCTGCGCTGCAAGATAACTGATGTCTCCAACTGCGTTTCATTCACATACACTTTCTTGCAAAGAGAAGTAGTTCAGATGCTTTGAACTGGCACCCACACACACTCAACCCACACAGACACACATATACCTTAACTTCTTAGTGCTATGTTCTGTTCAGGAAATCCCTCAAAACACCTTTATTCCAAATTGTTTGTTGCATCTTTTAACTTTTCTGCAACACTGTTTTTTTGAAGCATCATCTTATTTCCCACATTCACCAACGTTCCCAAACGTGCTTTTCCATGAAGACTCATCACCAGTAACCATGTCCAGACATAACCTTAGGGCTCACAGGGTCACAGTAGATAAATAAGAGTAGGGAGCCACTGAGAGAAGTCAAAGCTGCTTGTGCCCCTTCTTATAGCTATACCGCTGCAGAGTGATGAGTCACAGCGTATATGTGCAGAGGAGGGAGGGCTGCATAGCTCCTTTTTCTAAACCTTTGGTGTTTGTGTTTGTGTTTGTTTGTTCGTGCATGTTGGGGTTTGTGCTCTCTCATAATACTGTGATCTGTTCTTGCACAGGGAATTAAATTTCTAAAAACAAACCCAATAAAAACGTCCTTTCTTTTAAACTTGAAAGAAAGCTCAGGGAAAAATCTGACTTTGGTATTATTATTATTAGTAGTAGTGCTACAAAAATGTAGCTCTAAACATCTCTTTCATCCACAGACATATGTCGACATAAGTGTGATACAAATCTGTATGATCTCACTGTTTCCATCATACATTTCTTTAAAATTTACAATCAAGCACCTTTGAAACACAAATACACAAACTGTGATGCAGTGTGCTAGCCAACAAAGCTGCTTTCCAACCAGAGACATACAAAAAGTCACAACAATCTGACAAATGCTGTTCTCATTCCCACACACACACTGACAGGGACACACAGAGTACAGATGGAGGAGCCAGTTTAGGGAAGGTGAATAGTGCTGAGAAGCATGCAAAGCTTGACTGCCAGGCCAGCCCTCCTCCCTGTGCGTCACTGATGTGGCAACAGCCATTTGAGGGTAATTATGGCATGGCTGGCGCCGTAAGTGTGGGACCCAGGTGCAGATAGCCTCAGCTCGAGACATAGAGAGGAGAGAAGATATGTTCTCTCATCAGAGGGGATGACTCACTCTCTCCACTCCTCTAACTCTCTCTGTTCTTTTTCCCTTTCTGCCTCCATCCCTGTTTCTCCTCCACTATCTCACTATCTGGGTGTTTAAAAATCATTTGTTCTCTGCTTCGGTCCTTCTGGCTGTCACGCTTTCTTTGGCAATCTGTTTTTCTACTCAGCTGCTCTTTCTTACTGCTTGCGGGTCTTCTAGAGTTTGAGCTAAAGACAAAAGACCTCTCATAATTCTTTGGTATTTTTACTGGATAAAATCAACTGATGCCTAATAAAAATCACATATCCATTGCTGGGATGATGACTTGCCATTTCATTTCCCTTAGAAATGGAAAGAGGCTCCTATGAAAAGCTCTTTATGTACAGTCATTTTATTTTGTTGGTAGATTTTCTTTTCTGCAAACAATCTATGATTACAATGGCCTAAGGATTTTATATAAAAAATACCTATAATACATATGTGGTTCCAGCAGATGTCGATGACATCAGCATTGACTACATCAGAATTCAAAGAAGATCCTGATCCCATACCTTGTTAGCTTCTGTTTTCTGTAACACTGTTAGCTTTTATCTGATGTTTACACTACTTTAGATGTTTTTAAAACCAAATATTTTTCCCCTCTATTAAATAAAATCTTTTTGATTAGATTCTTAAAGACTATTTAGATAGATTTTATTAAATATAGAAAACAATATTAATTTAAAGGAATATTCATACAGTGTAGTTGGGATCTAAAGGTCTCAGTGTCTTCTAAAGTTGAAACGGAGCAGAAAATATCAAATCCTCAGTTCCTCTGCTGGTGGACTAAATGCATGTCCCGTCATTTACATGCCTAAATATATCTGACAGAGAGTGAGTAAGGAAGGAGGAGGGTATTGCTGCAGTTTTATATTTATATGAGTGTTTATGTGGCCGGGTTAGTGCCAGGAAGTTACTGGAAATTTGCTTAGGCAGCTCTGCTTCTTAAACAGGAGTCACTCAGCTGTTTTTGTGTCAGACTGAGTTCACTGGAGGGTGGTATGCAAATGTGTGTGCTGCATGTATCTAGACTCTCTGTCCATCTGTTGCGGCGCAGATTAAGGCTAAACAAAAGATGCCCTGACTAAAGGTCATAACACAAAATACCTAATGTTTTCTGCGTTAGATGTAGGTGTAAACAGAACAAGCTCTGAGCCTCTAAATTCTAATGTTTTCTCAAATTTGTCTTCACAGGACACACGTAAGACTTGAGAGCCTCGAGGACTGCCGCATACTTGAGGATCCGAACAGAGACTCAATGTCAGACACCCACGGGTGCCCCGCCTACGTCAGCCCTGAGATCCTCAGCGGCTCCACACCATACTCCGGCAGAATGGCTGACATGTGGAGCCTAGGGGTCATGCTTTACACCATGCTGGTGGGTCGCTATCCCTTCCACGACCCGGACCCAGCCACTCTGTTTTCCAAAATCCGCAGGGGCCAGTGCTGCTTGCCCGAAGGCTTGTCACCAAAGGCCAAGTGTTTGCTCCAAAGCCTGCTGAGGAAAGAGCCTTTAGAGAGACTAACGGCAGCCGAGCTTCTCGCTCACCCGTGGTTCCACCTGCCATCGTCGCCCCCCGATCCAGCATCGGGCGAGCAGGAGGTGAGCTTGGCAGAGCAGACCGTGCCGTCCTTTGAAGTAGAAGAGAATGAGGATCTGTTCTGCTGATGGACTCGGTAAAGAGTCTGACTAAGAGACCAAAACAGATCTCGCTCAGAGAGAAGTCATCATCGTTTTTGTACATTGGCACTTTTTAGAAACCCATTTGTGTACTGTTGTGTGTACATACAACCTCAGCTTTCAACAGAAACTCACTGTACTGTATTCTGATGTCTTGTATGTGTTACTTTGCTAAGGGCATTGCTCACAATGGTCATTCATTGTGCATTTGTGCATTTTAGAACAATAGTTGGTGCTAAAAGAAATCACAATGACTCAGAATTTGTCAGATCGTTTTTAAAAGAATATTCTCTGCAGGCTTCTTTGAGTGTATCAGATGAATTTAAAACCCCTTCCTCTGTAGGCTTGCATTCATGCAGCTTCACAAAGCATTAGATGAATCTTAAGTGCAATGGACGGGGTTGCTGTTTTTCTAACTCTCTGGTCAGGCTGACTCAATGGTTGATTCAAGGACGGGCCGAGCTTGAGCCCAACGTCCCCAAGTAGACAGTGACACAGAGCATGAAAGATGGTTAGGAAGGAACTCGTGTGTCACACTCAGCATGACACAACAGAGGTGTCTCACTTCCAATCTGGCAATGTCTGAGCGAGCGGAGATCATTTACAAATCTCACACCATGTGCAGAAGGTTGAGAAAGGCAGGATGTTACTGGTGTAAGACTTGTCACGCTCAGTCAGCAACTAATAGTGACACCAGATCTGAAAGAAGTCCTTGTAAATAACAGGCAGAATGGAGAATTTATATAATTTGTGGCCAGGTATAGAAAAAAAGTTGCACGCAGTGATGAAATCTCTGATCTGTAGTTGCAGCTGTTGTAGCCACAGCTGGGCATGGGCCAGTATGAAATTCACTGAGCTAAATTTCAGGGTATTTACATAAAACAATCAAAAATGATAAACATGATCTAAAAGAGAAGAGCATTATTATTATTCAAAAAAATCTAGAATGAAGACTAACTAAATTTAGTTGCAGTTTTGAAGTAATCATGCCTTCAAAATTACCCATTTTGTCTGCTGGTTAATGAGTCAGGCTATCTGCTCTGTAAGCTAGCATGCAGGTATCTCTTAGCTTGCCAATTGTACTTTTAAAACAGCATTACTTTCTAAGAGAGATAGCTCATCTGTTAGATGAAATAGCAAGGCTTGGTGTTTTTTTTTTTTGTGTGGCTTAACAGTTAGCCTTTCTCTTTGTTTGTAAGAAAGTGAAAAGTGTAGCAGCCTTCTTTCAGCTAGCTGACTGAAAGTGATTAGCAATTGGTGGGGGAGGGGCTACACTCCCCTGTTTTATGCTTTTACAACCAGAGAATACTCTACCACTCTGGTACCATGGATTTTAAACATAGAAACTTTATGATAATTAGTTTTCACGGTATTATTTAAACCTGTTACTTTTTAAGACCTTGGTAAACTTTGGTACCACTAACTGGCCCATGTTACTGGTATCATAACCCTAACCCCATCCACAGATAATTTTCACACTAATGTTTCTGTTTTTAGAAATAATGCATCAAGCAGGTCTCATTTAAAAGATTGCCACATGCCTCAACAGAAACTGATCAGGCCACTTTGGGATTTCAGTAGAGAATCAACCAACACTAAGTTAAAGCGGTAAGACCTCCACCACCCCCAACCCTCCCAAATTGCATGTAATTGTTTGTGAGAAACAATCCGTCACAGACAGAAAGTGACACTTTGCATTGAAAAATATGAAGATTTTCTCAGCAGAGCGTTCAAACCTGTTTTTCTTCATGTCTTCTGGAAAATCACGTCAGGATCCTACGCTCGAACAAAGCCAAGCCAACAGCCGATTGTTGCACCTGCATTTGCTATGCTTCGTAAACTGAATGAGTCTGAGTTGGTCGCAGTCTGACGTTATATAATGTCTGTTGATGACTCAGCGCTTAAGCGTGTCGGTAGAGACTCACTTTGACCTTGGCTGGAGGAATCTGTTCAGACCAGTTCCCTTCTTTATTAGTACTTTTTAAACCATCTTTTTTTGCTTTTTTTAGTCTTAATTGTTAGGGACGTGATGTACAAATCCTAAATGAGATATTCACGTTGTTTGGTTTGACAAAAGAATGGAGAGTTTCAGATCTGTTGCCAGCCATTTCATTCTGATACAATATTCTTGACAATGGTACTAAATCTGGTACATCTGAGGAGTGATAACCTTTAATTTCAGGGTCACACAGTAGCTTATTATAAAAACTGTTCTCTCGTTTGCTGGAGATGGCAAGAGACTTGTGATAACTTTCATAGTTCCTCACAAAGAAGTAATTTAAGAAATTTTTGATTTTGTTGCTTTATATATGTAGAGTGAGTCATACATGTGACATGTAGAGTAAACTGACACAGGTGCACATTCTCCATATTGCACTGTGAATCATGTGTTTGTGACACAACCTGGAGGCTTCATCACCCCCAAACGGTTACATGTCAGAGATATATTCAGTGTACAAAGTTTGTAAATATGTATATTTGAAGTATATGTGGAATTATTGAATAAAGATCACAGTTTTTTGTATTCATGTGACTTGTTTGGAATTCCCTCTCAACCTGCAAAGTTTAAGTGCTTGAAGGTTTGACTGGAAGACATCTCTATGCTAGAGCTCTTCATCGCCGCGAGGGTCAACAACACCTTTTTCTAACCTCCCTCTCCAAACGGAAAAAAATTTAAAAACCTTTGACCAGTCGGTCTCCATCTCTTTCTCTAACTGGTTTTTCTTCTGTGACCTTTGAGTAATGTAACATTTAACTCCTCAAACAGATAAATGTCAATAGAGGTTCAGTGTCTTTTTCCTGGAATACACCAGAGAGAACCTATGCTGTGTTGTTTTCATTTTTCCAATAACCCACAGAGCATGAGGCCAAGTCATTAAAAAAAAACAACACGGTTTCACCTCAAACACATCTGCTTCTTTCCTGCCTGGTTTACTTTTACTCTCAGATCATTTGTTTGACCTATAAGAACTTGGCATGGCTCCACCCTTTGCGTGTTATGACTACCTGGGGCACGGCTGGCTGGGGCTTGCGTAAGCATTGTGTTGAGTGCATAAGTTCTTGTGCATACCTGCTTGCATGTCTGCTTATGTGTGTTTGTGAGTGAAAAGTCAGATTAGGTATCAAAAGGGTTGGTGGATTGTCTTGGCTCCTGGGTACCTGCCAAATCAACAACAGTATTGCTTCACTCATCAGAGCCGATGGCCCTTCTTGAGGGATGACGTAAAAGTAGGGTATAGGACCAGGTCATGTATTGAATATCTACATGTTTTGTGCATCTGAAGGGATTTATTCACATATCAATCTCATAACCTTTAAAGGGAATTAAATCTTAAGCAAAATGCTTGTCACTTAGAGCTAAAATGAGGTTAGGAGTTGCGAAATCCACGCAGGTGAACTTTGTAAAGTCATCCTCTCTCTTTGACCACGAGCAGAAACTTATTCCTTTCTTTTGGCCTGGGATCATTAAAATTTCCCAACCACATAATCTTTTAAACAACAAACCTCGCTAACTTCCTCATGATGTGTTAGCTGTTATTGGTTTAAGGTCACAAAGATCATCGGTAACTTCCCAAGATCTCTATGATCCTATGATGTCAAGTCAACATTTCAGAACATTGTGTTCACAAATACGTCTAAGGGGGTTGACACACACAAAAGCTACTGTTTTAATGTTTTAGGAGAAAGGTACAGTATGTGGTCTGATCTGCCATGTGGAGGAAAGTGAAAGTAACATTTATTAAACTCCAACTGTTCCACACAAGGAACTGAAATAAAGAAGCAGACAGTAAAGCACCTGTCCCCTGGCCTCCACTGAGGGATGAGACTGAGCATTGTGCCTTTTCCTGGAACCTGTTGGCTTTGGATCGCTTCAGTGATGCAATGGAAACATCCCCCCTCTGTTTGAGTGATCCTCTGGCCTGATTTATTTCATAACCCAAATTCCAGGAGGAATGCTGCAGCTGAGCACAGTTCACAGAGGTGGACCGGATGCTTCATAATGAGAGTGGGGTTTTCGCCTTTCATCTTAAATCACAAACGCATACCTGGAAAGTGCGTGGGGAGACGCAAAATGGGAACTCTGCTGCCATCTTGTGGAGTTGTTAGAAATAGCAGCTTATAATCATAAAACCTGTATGATGAACAAAGCTCTACAGAAGTTTGAACGTGAAATATCTGACAGATAATTATTTTGCAACATGTAAAAGAGCATGTCAAAGGCATGTCATTAAAAAAAATAAAGATTTGTAATTGTAAAACGCAATTAGACTCATAATTAGATTCCCTGTAAAAATTATGCCATATTTGTCACATATGTATTTTTCCAGTACAATTCACCTTAACAAACAAATCTGTTAGAGGGGAAACAATAAAAAAATATGCAATAACCTGATTGGATAAGTGAGCACCTTTTGAATCAATTTCACCATTGATCTTCTTTGGAGTCAATTAGCATCCCACAATCCCACAAATGTTTGTCCACACTACCTTATAACAGTTCTCCAAATCTGTCAGAGTCTCTTGTCCACAAAATTTTGAACAAGTTTTTGTAAAGTCACTGTTTCCCCATATTTTATCAAATTATAGATCACTGTCTTTACTTTGCCATTATATATATATAATGTTGTCTTTTTTTTGTTTTGTTTTTTTTTGTTTGTTTTTTCTCCTGACATATCTTTGCTCGATTAGCTACTTCTGATCTTTTATAAGCTTGCTGGAAACTATGACTTTAATTAAAGGATGAAAAGGTGGACAAGTCAGAAAACTCCTACTAGGAACTGATTGTTTTTCAAAAAAGGTGCACAGGATATATCTAACATTAAAGGGTAAAAACAGAAATGATTCAAGGTCTTTTTTCCCCCTAATACAATCACTTTTAACAGGGATGATATTGATATTGACTGTAAAATCATAAATGTAATAAATATTTAAAACTAATTCTTGAATAGCAGCAATATCTAAATATGTTAAGCGGTTATTTCTCCTGTTGTATGATTTAGAGTGGGGGCAAAGTTTTGTATACTAGAGGTTTAAACTGCACTTGGCCAGCTGTGAGCTTCAGATTGGGAGATGCAACATCAAAAACAGAAATAAATTTAAAAGAATTATTGTAGAAAAATAATGAAGTATGCACCCAAAAGAGGATAGGACTCATAGGATTTCTTGTCAGTATGCAGCTAAAAGGCCAGGATTCATAAAAACAGAAAGGTTCGGGAGTCAATGGAACAATGACAACCATCTCTGTAAAGGATAAAGGTATTTATGGAAAACACATGATTTAAAGAAGTAGTTATCAAAGTGAGACGAATCCTCATTATAAGCAGAAGAAAACTGAATGAGCAGTCCTCTACTTCCATCAGCCTAATGGTTAATGCAAAGTAAAGTAATTATTAGAAAGGCGTTTGTAATCTTCTGATTTGTTTAACTTTTTGGTAATTTATGTTACTTATCGGACTGATGTTCCGGCCAAGGGACTTCTAAGGCTTGGCAGGACAGGAAAACTACTAAGCTGCCCCAGTGTTCAGATCTGTTTTTAAAAATGTTAAAATCCTTCTATCATTTTCAATCCACTTTACTGCTATGCACTGCTTTGTGCTGATTAACCACACAAAATCTCACTAAAATACAGCCTCTGTAACTGGTCAAAAAGTCCAACTGAATCAATGTCTGTTAGAACAATGCTGCTGATCATTTTGTCGCTTCATGAATTCATTTGCTATCTTTGACCAACGTAGGACTTAATCCAACTACTACAAACTATCTCCATAACTAATACAGGTGAAAAACTCCAGAGCGTAGTTGTAAAAGCTCAGGGACTCAGCAACCATTTTTTCAGCAATTAGAGTGAAGTGTTTCTCAGTCACAACAATCCTCTGCTGGTGGTATAAATACTAATCTATCTTGTCTGGGTCAACAGCCTGGGAAGAACACTGAGGGGGAAAGGATTACATGAAGGGTGGTTCTTTGATTGCAATATTTCAACCAAAGTGGCCCCTGCGGAGCATTCTTTTCCCATCATGATTGCTTAATATGAAGGAAACTGATATTCTTATGACATATTTGTGAGGGGATGGTTCAAAAATGTTGGTTTATCTTGATTTATCTCATGGTAATTTAAAAACCAGTCATAGTATCATGACAGTGTTAAAAAGGTCACTCTTTTCCCAAAATAAATGCTCTGAATAAGTTGTACAACTATCAGCCGCTGTGTGCATTGAGTCATACAGTGGATTTTCTGAGCATTGTGCTGTAGCAAGGCCGACCAGTTTATTACAAACTGAATTAGAAGTGCTGCTTGGCAGGAAACCTACACAGCTTAAAAATAAATAGGTATAAAGAAATTACATCAAGGTACAGACTGACAGAAGCAAACAAACCCATCACATGTCAAAAAATGTGAAAGTGCATACATACATCAATAAAGGGGAACAAGGGAGAGAATGCACTTATTGGCCACTTTTTAGCTACACCTTTTCAATTGCTAGTTAACACTAACAGTAAACCAGCCAATCACATTGCAGCAACATAATGCATTTAGGCATTTAGATATAATGGCAACAACTTGCTGAAGTGCAAACAAAGCTTTAAATTGGGGATGAAAGTGGATTTTAGTAGCTTTGAATGTGTAATTGTTGTTGGTGCCAGATGGGCTGGTCTGAATATTTCAGAAGCTGGGTTGCTGATGGCAGAGATGATGGGCAGACTGGTTCCAGATAATAGAGAGGCACCAGTATCTCAAATAACCACCAAGGTATGTGGAATACAGCCTTTGAACGCACATGTCAAACCTTAAAGCAGATGTAGACCACTATAGCAGCAAAAGACCACACCTCTCCTATCAGCTAAAAACAACTCACTGAGCCTACAATTTACACAGGCCCACCATAATTAAACAACAACAGATTGCAAAAGCATTGCCTAGTAGTCCAGTGAGCCACAGTTTCAGCTGCAACATTCAGAGGATGCCAGAATTAGATGCAAACAACATGAAAATACGGATCCAACTTGCTTTGTAGCAACGATTCAGGTTGCTGGTCGTAATATAATGGTGTAGAGGGTACATTCTTTACACACTGTGTACCCCTCAGTACCGAGTGAGCACAGTTTAAATCCCACAGCCTATGAGAACTTTTGCCGCGCATGTCTATCCATTTATGACCACAGTGTAACCATCCTCTTATGGCTACTTCCAGCAGGATAATGCTCCATGTCACAGAGCCTGATTCATCTCAAAATAGGTTCTTCAACATAATTATTGACTGTACTTCCATAACCTCCACAACCACCAGATCTCAACCCAACAGAGCTTATTTGAGATGTGAAAGAACACAAGATTCCTATCACGATTATGCTGATGGCAATTCTGCAGCAAATGTTTAATGCTATGATGTGATTAAGGACCAATCTCTTTGAACAATGTTTCTGAAACCTCTCTGGCATGAAGAATTAAGGCAGTTACGAAGGCAAATGGAGGTTCAACCTAGAATCAGAAAAAGTGTACCTAATAAAGTGGCAATGAAAGGACTGAGCAACAGAGGAGTGCCAGTTAGTAAACAGAGACAAGCTGTTAAAGAAACACAAAATCTACAGCCAGATTATAAAATATGGAAACTGGGTTACAAACTAAACAAAACACATGTTAAGACAATAAAGAAACTGTAATACTGCACAAACCAAACAAAACACAAAACAAGACCAAAACCCATAGACCATGTAGAGGATGCGATCGATCTCTCTGAAGTGAATTAAAGTAGCAACCAGCGATTAAAACAGGACCATGTTGTAACAAGGTGAGCAGGTACTTGTTTTACATGTCTGTTGTCACAAAACTGTGGTGAACCAATGCAGTAGATCATAAAAACTGTTGTCATTTCCGCCACAAACACACGTGTTGCAAACTTGCTAAATGTTTCATCATTTAAACATTTTTAATTAAATGTTTCAATTTAGCTAACATTTTCTTAATGATGTGTTGTTGTGTCCTTCCACCATCATATACTTGCTTGTGTCCTTCCATTCTCCCCCCTGCCTTAAGTGTTTACTTCTACCTGGGTGTCCTAGATCTCTTCCCTTCCTTCGTTCTTTCCTCCCTTCTTTCTTTTCTTCCTTCCTTGCATGCTCAGGTCATGCTTTCTTAATCTCTTGTATCATTTCATCCTTGTGTCTTTCTTTTCATCCTTTCTCTTCTTTTTTTTTCCTTGTTTCCTACTTCTCCAACATCCTTGTATTCTCTTTATTCTACTTTCTTGTTTCCCTCCTTTCTCTCCTTACTTGTGTATTTTTCAATCCTCCTTTCTTTCCTTCCTCATGTCCTTCCTTTACTCCTACTCTTTCTTCCAGTCCTTGGTTTATCCAGGGTCCATATTTAAAGCCTGCTCAAGGTAGAAAAATCTGCCTCTGATTCACAAATTTGTATCTCTAAATAAATGTAAATGACTGAGAACTCTAGAAAGTTGAGTTTGCAAAAGTCTGGAATTTCTTACATAAAATATATGTTTTGTTTTTAACCCTGTTAAAAATTATATAAAAATAATCAATATTATAACATTGAATATAATTAAAATGACTAAAATGTCACATCTCTGCTGGAATATATATATATTTACAATGAGTCTATGCGTTTCAATCAAAGTCCACTCAATGACATGAAACACCCACTTTATTTCTACTACTTTACTTTACTTTACTTTACTTTACTACTTCTTCTACAAAGAAGCTAAAATGGAAATTGTCCAGTAGGGGGCAATGTTCTCATGTAATCTACCAAATTGCACTTCACGCACATGAGTTATACAGATTTTTATTTATTTATTTATTTTTTACATAAAAAGCAAATGATTAGCAAAATAAACCCTCTCTGATTTATTGTGGCCCATTGGTGAGAATTTACATATGTCTTGGGCTGAAACTGTGCATGGAGGTGTGTTTAAAAGAATATAGCAGAACGTTTTCTTGGGTTAAAAAGGGTATACTAAATTGCAACAGTCACACTTGACATGCTGGGACTTTTCCTTCCGTATTTTAAGTTAAAGTAAACATCAAACAGCCCAAAAAGTTGCTTCTGCACACTGTATAAATGTTCAGTCAGTGTATGCATGCCTAATTTTTCAGGAATGTGATCATGAAGAGTCACCCAGTCACCCTTGTTGAGTTTGGCTACACCAGACCTATTACTGAATCAGGATGTTTTTCAGGTGAATGTTCCAGAAATAGCCTCGGGCCTAAGGGAAACCAGCACTGAGTCCTGACCTAAATCCTACTGAAGACCTTCTGAGAGATGAAATTTGCCTCTGTGGAAAGGAAAGACATGAATTTAAAAAAGCATGAACACAAAAGTGTCAGGAAGTGCTGGTGGACAGATCCGGATCTAGATAGTTCAGCACAGACACCAATTCTTCACAATTAACAAACGAATATTACAGTAAAATATGAATTATGACATTTTCTGTTTGACTATATTAGTTTCTTACATTGGTGTGGAGAAATGTAATCTAAACTTTCAGTCAATTCATTGAGGTGTTCAGTTCAGTCCACCCACAGCATATAAATCCGGTTGAGGTCTTGAATGGGTCAGTGCATGACCTTGGTTCTGTTTTCTGTTTTTGCCATTCTGTTGCAGACTTGTTGCTGTTTTTGGTTTTATGATCCATTTTCAGCCAAGTGTTAGACAGATGGCCTCATATTTTACTCTTTAATTTAACTCTTTTATACACAGACGGGTTAATGCTCAACTCAATAACTGCAGAAATCTCAGGTCAGGCTTGCAAAACAAGCCTAATGATCCCCCCTCTACCACCATGTGTTTCTGCTGATGTTTGGTAAAAATCAAACAAGGTGCTGTGTGTTATGGTCCAAAACGTGTACTTGGGCCTCATCAGTCCAAACAGCATTATTCCAGAAGTCTGTGCTTCATTCAGATTAGACTTTGCAAATAAAATTATTGCTGCCATAGCATTTAGCATTTAGTACTTATTAATTTTTTGAATATATGCAAGAATATTTGAAGCATTTAACATTATGTCAGAACTTTCATGATGTGCATATTCAAGGGAATGGGTGGAAGTGTAAACTTATATGTATTCCCACTTCTTTTGTATTTATCCTTACAATGCATTTAATACGCAGTATGCTCGTGTATATAGTATCAATTGAAATATAATTATAATTATTAATTCATTAAATTTAGAATCTAAGTTACTGTATGAACAAAAACAAAAAAAGAAATAAAAAAGAAAAACACAACTAGCAGCAGCAGCAATAATAACAAAAAAAATAATAACAGTTTTACATATTATATCCAGTAATTACCACATGTTTATATGATGATTTGAACTGTTTTATGTTTGGACATTGTTCCACAGTTTAACTCCACATACTGATACACAGATATGTTTTCTAGGGGTTCTAAATTTACATGTTTTAAAGTGACATTCACTCCTTAACTTATACAACCCCTGCCTATCTTGAACAGCTTTCCTGGTAATTGTTGATTTTTGGATTTATAGAATGCATTTTTATAAGTTTACATCACAGGACCTCTCCAGGGGAAAGCTTTAAGGTGGGTAGAGGGTTCTTTTGAATCATTTATTTCAGAACTCAACCAGGATATACAGAAAATGGAACAGAGATTGCTAGAAAAACTTGGAGTATCAGACAAGGTCCGAAATCTGTAGCAGAATTTGCCATTGACATACAGTGGCAGCCTCTTCTGGCTGGAATTCCCAAGCTCTAAAGGAAGCAAAAGGAAGAGCCTGCTGGTAACTACAGGAATACTGGTGGGTGGACACATTAAAAATAACACAATTCCAAGTGCAAGCAGAACCTTATTGATAACAATTTGGCAGACAACTCTGCATTCCTGCTGTTTCCCTGACAACGCCTATCAATGTTTTACCCCTGGACAGAAAACCCTTTCCTGTCATTACTCACTACTTTACATTACTCATTACTTTTCTCCAGAAATCATCATGAGAAACTCTCCTTTTGTCTTTCCCTCTCTTCAGTCTCCCATAGTCCTCTGGTATCCTTGGCTTTCGATTCATTATCCCCATCTTAATTGGAGGGAGAACAGAGTTGGGTCCTTGAGCACCCATTGTCTTTCCTCTTGTTTCCAATTACCCTTGATAACATCTGTCCTACTGACCAGGACAAAGAGGTAAACTCTGCTGATCTGACCAATGTGCCACGTAAATATCTTAAACAAGTATTCATTAAGTCTAAAGCCCAATCATTACCACCACACAGTCCATACTATTGTGCCATAGAGCTGTTTCCAGGAGCATCTCACCCCTCCAGTTTAATGTACAATCTATCAAAGCAAGAGAGTTCATCAGACTTGTACAAGAGGGCTGTTACTTTCCCTCTGAAGATGTAAGCAGTTTTTTACTTGGTTTTGTAAGGATTTAAATTTTCTGACCTGTTAAACTGTCACTCATTTAATTACTTTTTGATATTTTGTTTTATTTACTGTCATTCCACATATGATCATATTAAATTGTCCGACTGCAGATAAAAACACGGTAAAATAAAGGTACTGAACATTTCCAACACAAGCATGTGTTATGTCCACTTTACTCTAAAGGTTGCACTAGAATTGGAAACAGCCTTTGTGTCATTTCAGCCATGTTTTCCTGTTGTTTCCTGGAAACTTATTATTGCACCACCAGCTCCGTGAGACCAGGCTCCAGTGTTGACACTAACAACACTGACTCATGGCTGCTGCTAATGGACAAAACAGAGTGTGTACCAGAGTGTTTCCTGAAAGCTTTGTGTAATTCATGGTGACCATCAGAGCAAAATGTTCAGAAACAAGCAGTTTTTTTCTAAACTGACATGATGTGCACTTTGCAAATGTTTTCATTGTTCTTGAATGTTTTTTTTTTCTTTGACTAGGCCATTCAAACACATAAATGTGCTTCGATCTAAAGCATTCCATTGTAACTCTCGCTGTATGCTCAGGGTTACTGTCCTGTTAAAAGGTGATTATCTTCCCCACTCTCAAGTCTTTCAAGCTTTTTCTTTCCAGCAGGATGGTGAGCAGATGGCGTTGGAGGGTGAACAGGCAGATGAGCGTGAGGTAAGTAAGCTGATCAGTGACAGTGTCTAGTTTTAGGAGGACGGTCCGAAGAGATTAATGACGGAGATCTCAGGAGGATTTTTCTTATGACCCAAAGAGTGATGAAACAGAGCACTGGAATGTGGGAACTGGTGAACAGGCATAGAACTGATTCCAGGAAAAAGGGAAGACAAATTCTAATTAGAGTTGGAGCAAGGAGAACAACACAGCACTGAAAAGATAGGCCTGACTACCATGCTGAGTGAGCTAACAATTTGGCATCTGCCTCATTGAATCTACTCCTCTTTAAACTCTTCCTAATTAGACCTTTCAGGCTGTGGCTGTGGGGCTACACCTGCCAGTCACACTCTGCAAGGAAGAGGTGCACACAGCTCTATGGATATGACAGCATCTCCTTCAGAGTTACCATGGGGCTCTTGGCTGCTTCTGTGATTAATGCTCCCCTTGTCCAGCATGTCAGTTTAAGTCAACAGTTATGTCCACCATTGAACTCTGCTTACTAATTAAGTCATTGCTGGAGGAAACTAGATTTTATTAAGGGGAACCAGAGTAAAATAGGCTGAATATGAATGAATAACACATGTTTTAAATTATTTGTAAACATTTTTGAAAATCTCCTTTTACTTTTACCTTATACATTTTCACTACTAAGTGTTGTTCTATCACGCTGAATCACAATAAAATCAATTTAAGTTTGTGGTTCTAATGGAAAATGAATGTGAAAAGGGGTACGATGCCATTGTTTGGTGCTTGTTATGGTTATATCTGCTAAACTTTGATGGCTCAGTCTCATCCCAGCAGGGTCGAAAGCAAGAACTATCAGAGGGAGCTGTGGTGGAAGCAGAGAGTTCTGTCTCAAAAATACCCTCCTTCACTCTTGTCGCTCTTGCTTCTAGTGGCACATGCTACCTTGGGCTTTCAGGGCAGCTTTGTTCAAACAGCACAGCATCAACCTGTTACTTTCCAGGCTCCCACTGCAGACTGGAGGAGAGCCTGAATAAAAATCACAGAAAGTCTCTCTGCAACCTATTCCAATAGCTGTGAGAGGAATGGAAATGAGGCATCATGTGGTTTCAATTAGATTATTCCTGGAAAGTATTCAATTTTACCTCATTTGAAAATATGCCACTTAGATACTGACTCGGGAACACATTTTCAAACTATCTTTAAAACTGGAAAACCTGTGTATTTTTAAAGTGACCACACTGAAAAATAATGAAAAGATCTTACTTAAAACGCACACTTTAAGTGGATTGACTGTCACACAGTTAGGTTGTGTGTATATAGTGACTGTAGCTGCAGCCTTTCATGCGACTGAGCTTTGTAGTGGGTCTCATTCTCTAAAAAAGACCCATTAGCATGCATTTTCTGCTTACAGATTAGAAACTGGGCACATTGGGGCCTTTGTGCATGAGGAAAGAAACTTAGATCAGTGTAACTCCGTCACATTGCCTCTTGTGAATATAAAACCTACTTGTGTTCTCATATTTATACCACAGGACAACAGTGTACTTATGTCCAACAGCTAATGCGCTATACTTTCAAACCATCTAGAGTTACTGGAATGAATGTATTTTGAGAATTTAGTGAAGGTGGATAAAGAGCTTTAAAATTATGGATTTTATTATAGAAACATAATCTCACCAAAATTTGGAATACAATTTTTATTTAAGTTTCAATGAGGAAAAAGGATGCACCTAATATTAGAAATTTATTTTCAAACAACTTCAACAGACTCCTTTTGATGCAGAGGAGCAGGGTGTCTACAAGCCCACTCCGGAAGACTAGCCACCCTACAAAGGAAGCTAATTTCAGCTGCTTGTATCCTGGATTGTTTTTTTTGTTCATGATCCATATCTTTAGGATGTAAACAGAACGGTAAATCAAGAGATATGCTATTTGGCTCAGCTCTTTCCTCCCCACCACAGACCAGAGATGTGCCCACATTTCAGCAGCCCCAATCCATGTGTTCATCTGCCGTGCAATCATACCATCACTCATGAACAAGTCACCAAGATACTTAAACTCCTCCACTTGAGGCAAAGACCAACCCCAACCCCATCCTGTCTATGAATACCCCAAGTAGAATCAGGGACAAGGGGCAGCCCTGGCGGAGTCCAAAGAAGACTGGGAACAGCCTCAACTTTGTGCCGAGAATGCGGCCACATCTCTTTCCTTGGGTATACGTGGATTGGCTAGCCCTTTAAAGCCACCTGGATCCCCGTACTCCCACAGCACCCCCCAAAAAATACCTTGGGGAATACAGTCCTAAACCTTCTTCAGATCCACAAAACGCATGTAGACTGGAGAAGCATACTCCTTTAAAAGATTTGGTCCACTGTTTCATGGCCAGGACGAAAACCACATTGCTCCTCCTGGATCCAAGGTTCAACCATCATTTGGAGCGTATCCCCAACACCCAGAGGAAGCTTATTATAGAACAATAGATGGAGTGAATTTGCACACTGGCATTCTCAAACAGCAAGCCTTACACATATACAAAAACACATCACATCTCTCAAAAATACAAGAATTATTAACAAAATACTTCAACTTCCAATTAAAATACTTTTGTCAAGAAACTTTATTGACTTGACTTGTAACTTTCAACTAAACTACTTAGTAAAAATGAAAAGAGTAAGGAAAGTTAATAAACTATGGAAAAAAATAGTAAAAAAGCGACAAATAAATAATAAAAACATGCAATGGTATTAGAGATCAGTGTGACTCGCTAGGACATCATCGGCCTACAAAGTGCTCTTTGAGGAATACAACCCCTGAATTTGGAAATGCCTTGTGAACCTATATCTGGTTTGTATTGTAAACTGGTTGTTTTAATCCTTGATCACAAGGTCCTGTAAACCTCCGGTTCATAAACAGCTTAAGCCTTGGTGGTTCCTGAACATCCATGGTCTCCAACAGATCAATGCTCATAAACACATGTCAGAACTGGTTTTGGAATTAATAAAGCAGGTTAACATTAAGCTTGTTCAATGGCCCGGACCTCAAGCATGCGGAAAATGTATAAACTACACTTAAAAGCCAAGTCTGTGCCACGAGAGAAACAAATTTGAATGACCTCCACCAATTTTAAAGGGAGGAAGAATGATCAAATATCCAACAGTAGGTATGCTAGAAGTGTATCGATGGCTATAAAAAGGATAAAGTTTCTCTCCAACTTGCTAAGCAACATTTACCCTAAAATTAATAGGAAGGAAGGAACACATTCAAGCTTGTACACTTTGGGCTCTATATTGATAACAGAAAATCCTGAGTAAATTCAACCATTCGCATCAAAAATCATAAAAAGCCAGAAATTACTGTGACATTCAAGCCATTTATGAGTGCGTGTAAACATTTACAGACACTGTACTCTAAACTCTCCAATGGTGCATCGGGATGTTACGATCGAGGCACAAGTTAGGGTGGTAATCTTCAAACACATCTTTGCATAGCAGAACATATTAAACAGGCTGTATACATGTTTTTAAGCTGCTGGCCACATGTGAGTCCAGGGATTGATGATTACATATGTTAAATGGAGACCTCAAAGTTTTTACCTTGCATTTGTGCAACAATGCATTGAAATGCAGCAACATCATTATAAAAATTGTAGACGATGAAATAAATATTTCAGCTGAATTTCGCTCTGTAGGTAAGGTTTAATTGACTGCTTTTGCTGTGGTTAGCAGGTAGCAGCTACATTCATGAATAAGCAGCTGAGGGAATGATGGAGTGTTAGAACAACATGCAAGAAAGATTAGAAAGCTGCAGTTTAAAGGAGGCTGGACGGAAAAAATAAAAGCAGAAGAAAGAATCATGAGTGAGGACAAGGAGCGCATAACAGAACAGTGGGAAGTTGAGAAGGGCTCTTTTAGTAGGCAGGGTGGTTCAGTCCGCTCTACGGGGAACTTTAATTACTTTTCAGCGTCGTTGCCTCTTTTGGTCACAAGCTGCATGCTCCGATCAGCAGCTTCTGATTATCAGGCCTTTGTGAGGCTCTGGGCCTTCCATCAGGCCATAATTATGTCTTCGCTGGAGAACATCTCAGCACGTCGGAAAGCTTAAAAAGCCATTATTGAACTTGTTCTTCAGCTTTACTGGCTCAATTTGATCACAGCTGTAGGGTTGGAGACACTGTAACCATTAAACAGGGTTAAGAATTTTATTTATTTTTTTGTTCTTTTTGTGCGGTTGCGTACATTTCCTGGCATTTTGCATTGTCACAAGGTTGCACTTGATCTGATAAATGAGGTGAGTCATAGCAAGACAGCACAATACAAACACCAGGTCATCCTGTCTTTGCAAAGCATTTTACAGCTTTTAGAGCCTCCTATGAGAAAGTAAAGCTCTGCTGCACAAAGATAACTTGTTCCAGGGTCAAAGCTCAGAAACTGGAATAAAACAAAAAGCTGTGAATAGACATTTGTTTCCTGTTAAAAAATTTTCTCCATGTTCACCATGAGTGCATAACATCTATGTAAGGTGCTCATTCCCTCTAGATACCACTTATTTAAACTTTAAAATTGACTTTTTTACTTTGATTTTCACCATGATTTCTTTTGCCCAATCCACATCCTTTTAGGCATGCCAACAATCAAGCTTAATTTGCTTTATAAATCAACTTGTGGCCTTGTTGTTTTTGTTAGTTCCTCAAATTAATATTCATTTTAAGTGATTAGTATTTTGTGCTGCAACATCATGACCAGGTTTTATGCAGAGCTAATGCAAAAGCAAAAAAAAGGAACAGGCAAAAGAGACAAAAATGTATTCACAATTTCATCTACATATCTTTAGCTACCTAACACATTTTGAATTAGTAGAGATCATTATTTTTGATATAGCACATACAATAAAAATACATTTAGGTATTTAGCATGCAGATTTGCACAATCACACATAACTGGGCATAATTCTGTCCACTAAATGGTGATGTAGTGCTTTGAATTTGACCTTTGGCATGTGATGAATAAGCATCAAAAGACATTAGTGGTGTATACTGGCAACCTTGGCCGTGGTGGCACGATGCAAAAAATGCCACAATAGCCTACAAGGAGATGAAACCATAGCCCAAAAAAACCTCAAAGCGTAACTAAAAATATACCACAAAAAGGACTCCGGCGTGAGTAACCCCACCACTCTTGTCGTTTGTTCCAAACACCTGTTTAATACAATGCATTACAGAAGACCGTCAGAAACTTTTCTCTATGTGGCGAAGATGGTTTTAGGAAGGGCATCCATAGTCAAGAACTGACTGTTTCTGTGAACCTCCCTTTTCATCCATCCTCAAATGTTTAAATTGGGATTGCGATCAGAGAAACCTGCAGGATGGTCCACAAAAGGGATCTCATTCTTCTTTGTCAGATAGGATTTGTAAATTGTAGCATTAGCTCATTTCACACTGCACAGACAAGGGCATGCACCTAACGAGGCTATGGATGGTGGATTCATAAGAAGTAAGAGTGTTTTAGTTGTCCAGAGTGAAACATAATGTCCAAGGTATATTCTGTTGGACTGAGGTCAGGTGAGCATGGGTGACCAGGTTCCTCACCCTTCAGGAACTGCCTGCATGCTCTAGTCACATAAGGCCGTGCATGGGAGGAACCCAGGCGTAGAGTCTTACAATGGGCCTGAGCATTTCATCTTGATGCCAGAGGGCAGTCAGAGTGCTGTTACCTGGACTGTAGGATTGTAATGGCCCGTTTCCACTGGTCCCTACTCAGAGCGGTTTGGTGTGGCTCTACTTGCTTTTTAGGCTTTTCGATTAGTAACGGTTATGTGGAACTGTTACTATTTTTAGTTCTTGGATGTGGTTCCAACCATGCATGATCATATTGAAAATATGTCATCAGGAGATTGTCGGTCACTGATTGGATAGGGGAAGAGATTTTTTTTTTTCTTCTGCCTCTTTAAAGAAAGTGGTTTCTTTTTTGGCGCATCTTGCTTGGATACGTCTGCTGTTTCACTTGGCTGTGAAGCAGGCTACCCTGCAGCACCCTGATCAGACAGCATGACATCTGCTTCTATCTCCATTATGGCTCTGCACATGATTTCTTCCAACATCTCGGTCATGATGTTCACTATATAGCCAAAGGTACTGGGCCCCACAACTACATCAATGAATTCTGGTGTTACAATCGCTTCCATGGCAGCAGGTATGTAAAGTTTGGTGTGGAGAACCATGACTGGCCTGCACAGAGTCCTGACCTCAACCTCAACCATTTGGGATGAATTAGAGCAGAGACATGAACACACTCCTAAACCTTGAGGTAGATGTTTACAGAATAGTTAAAGTTGCTATTGCTGGCAACAGTGGGTCCATCAACAAATTTGCAATTTATCCCAAATTTGTGTTTGATTTGTTTAATGTGGGGGGAATGGTTGAGCTTTGATGACCTCTGGAAACTTTTAGCATTATTTTCAAAATAATAGCACAATAAATTGGCAACAATTTTGTTTGATTCGGTTAATGTGGAGGGGCTGGTTGACCTTTTGACCTTTAAACTTTCATAAAAAACGTTTAAAAAAAACCTAGCAGCACAAATGAAAATTTTTGCTGCACAAACCAGCATGTTTGACACCAATTTTTTTTATTTACTGTTTTGTGTGAGATTTGTTGTGCGGCACAAGTGGCCTTTATTTCTAAATTTTTCTTTGAAAGTAGATAGACAGGAAATGGGGTGAAGAGTGGAGAAGCCTTGCAGCATGGGTCACCCTTTGCGTGGACTCAAACCAGGGGACAGCGACAGCGAAGGCCGAAGCCTCTCAATACATGGGGAGTGCACTCTACCGCAGCGCCGTGCCTGTTTGACACCAATTTTGCTTGATTTGAAGAAGGTGGGGAGGCCACCTTCACTCATGTACAGCACGCTCAATATAAGGGTCTTCCATGCTTCTCTTCAAACATAAAGAAAAAAATTAAAATGCTATATAATACTTTATATAAATTCAACAAACCGGTCATCTAGCCTCAAAACATAGTTGTGTACATGATTAAAATCTCAGATTTTACATCAGCTTTGAAGAAATTGTTTTTTGACAATGTTTTACATGTTTTAATACTCCGTGAATTAATTAGGCAGTTGTATGACACAATTCAACAGGATAAGTAACATGCCACCCACTTGTTTAAAGGTATGAAAACAAATATATTACCAAAACAATAAAATATTTAAAAACAATTGTTTTACACAACATCCTCCTTGTGGAATCCAAACCACTGCCAGAGTATTTAATGATGCAGTGTGTTTCTCTTCAGAACTAGCTAGTCTGACTCCTCTTCAGCTTCCCTATCTCATGGTATGTAAAGACATGCTCGGCGCAGTGTGCCAGGTAGAAACCTTTCTGGTTGGAAGGGGGGATTAGTGATGTGTTTACAGGGTTGGGAGAAGCAAAACTTACTGTTAATTACATGCAGACAGCTTAATATATCCACGACAATTTATACTCAGTGGTTGCAGTAAAACCATTTTAACCATGTTAAAAGCGGTTTTAAAATCTTATAGGTTTAAGATCACGTGTTTCTCTAATGCTAACTTAAACGGACATAAATTATACACAAAATGTATAAATTATCTACATTTTGTGATAATGCTCTGGAATGTTGCTTTTTTCATATATGTATTTCGTTTTTCTTTTTATTGGAGGCCAAAGAACCCACATTCTGATTGCTGCAGTGCCTGTGTGTGTGTCTTACATGAGTATTCAACTCTTGTGTTTGTTTCCCAGAGCAGCCAGCTGTCAGAGGGGCTCCAAAACAAACCTTCCAAACGCATGAGGGGATTTTTGTCAAGTTTCTAGAAGGCAGCAAAGTTACCAATTATTTTGCTGTAGCCGGTTAGCTCTGTTGTCCTGTTTGACCTCAGCAAACAGGGACCATCTCATGGCTGACACATCTGAACTGTTGACGGAGGAGGTTAATGGGTTTGAACAAAATATGTGACGTTTGCTCCGATGTCAGGAGGTTGTTTCTTCAGAAAGTGAGGGACAGAGACTGGCTCAAGTCAACTAGCAATATATTAAAAAACAAGAATATGTGAACTGTTTCATTTAAATACTTTAATATGCAAACTGTTTCACCTAAAACTAACATCACTTTAAATGAGCCAAAAAGCTACAAGATTCAGAATCAAGGAACCAAACCGTATCAAGATATTATCTTCCCACTGAATAAATGTACTTAAATTAAAGGTTGCATTTTGTACATTGTTTAAACTGCGACTATGCTTCTGCAAATTTGTTATTTATTCTAAGGATTTTTACACATTATTACCAGGGAAGAATTTTGCAGGGTGTTATGAATGAAAAGCTGCAAAAGAATAGCATTTTGTTTAACATCACCTTTAAAAACCCTAAATGAACAGAATGAAGCTGGAGGGAAGTCTGACCTTTTTGTGATTTTGAATGGTCACATTATTATTTACATTCCCTCTAATATTACAGGATGTTAAAACAATCTGCTGATGAGCTGATTGTAAATTTCAAGCCTTCAACTCTTCTTGCCAATGACTTAATCTTTTGTTTTCTGTGCTGCAGATTTGATTGTAATCAGGCCTTGTGTAACACTTGAAATTATCTTCATAGGCCGTTCCACTGTGCAGGCAAGTTGTGAAAATCTGACCCATAACTGTGAGCTCATTAATCTGGGATTTATACATGCTGTGAATATAACAACACAATGTAATAACCTGAGAAAAGAAAGTCACTGAAAGCCACTTATATTTGATTTTTAGGCATCAAAAGGTTCTTTGGCTTTATTGTATCTGTTTCCACCTGATTAAGACTACAGTCAGTCGATTGTACTGCTTTGCTTGTACTTAGGCGGTGCTCTAACTGTCGCGGTCAAAATATTTGGGAACTGAACTTTATTTAGAAGAAACAGAATACAGGCTACCTTAAGAAATGAATGCTTATGGCTATTTTTCACATGTAAGCACAAGGATGTAATCTAAATACATACTAAATTAATAAAGCAAGGAAGAACACCTTTGACAAAAAATACTATTACCTGTTGAAATCCTCTGCGATATATATATATATATAAATATATATATATATACATATATATTTAATGTTGTATCGCAGAGGATTTCAACATATATATATATATATATATATTAATTATGCTCCAGTTGGACAGAAGAACAAGCTTTAAAGCTCGACTACCTTGTGACATAATAATCTGTGCAGCAAATTTAAACTAATAACTAGCTTTTTATTGTTTATAAGTCATAAACTAGATTTTTTATGCACTGTATAAAAAAGACATGCTTTTTCTCACTGTCTGCCATTAAATCAGGCTAAACTCTTCTTGTTTACGTTAGTTAAGATTACCACACTTATTTCTATTTACTAAATGTTGTATATTTTCTAATTTTAAAATAAATGTACATTTCCTTAATCATTGGTGAAATTGCCTTTGAAAGTGTACCAGTGCACCAGTCCCTCCTGCAGCCAAAGACCCCCACATGATTCTGCCGCCCTCGTACCTCATAGTTGGAATGTTGTTCTCAGTAAGCTTCCCCTCTTTTCCTCCAAATGTAACGATGGTCATGATGATCAAACACTTCAGTTTTAGTTTCAGCAGACAATATGATAACTGAAAAACTACAGTCAAAACTCCAAGTAAAGAAATTCAAACTTAGAGAAAACTTTTGTATTCTATAAGAAGGCTGGTCCATATGTTGATACGCTGAGATTTCTTGGATTTCCGGTTTAAAAGAATTGTTTTCTTGCTGATAAAATTAGGAAATTAGAAATTGCTTTATATACTGTTTTAAAAGATTATCAATTTCATCATAATTACCATGCAAATAAAGTGAAGGGGATGGTGGAACTCTAAAGCTCAAAATGTTAGAGAGTTTTTCTAGTTCAGATATCCAGAACGGGTAAACAGGTGTACAAGCCCATGCGGCATGGAGATAATCATCACTGCTACCCAAAGGGCATCGTAAGCAAACGTGTGTCTGTTAATCCAATTTTAAACAGACTACCTCATGTGATGTGAGACCAAACAAGGATTCAAATCTTATCCAGAGCATTCCTTTATTGAGCTTGCGTGTGAGTTTTCTCCAAGCAATGCTCATCAGAATTTAATGGGTCTCAAATATGGATGAATAATGTCCTACAATAAAGGACATCAGGGATGTGAGTTGAAATCAGGACTCAAATGAAGGTCATGGTGAACATACAGAGGCTGCAGAGGTGGCTCGACCAGCTGTCATCGTCCACTCCTCCTTCCCTAGGCATCTGGTAGTCCCAAATACACACAGAAGAGAAATTAGTAACTGGACTTTCATGTGGCCCATTTTGTTCCCCGGATCAAGGACAACGGAGGTGAGTGTAAAATTTCATTAATGCTGATATGGAAGACCCCAGTTCGGTTGCAGTTATGTAGGACTGGGCACTGCACTATATAAAGGAATTTTATTTTAAAATACTAAACATTGAAATAGTTAAAATAATAATCAAGCATATTAATTTTTAAACCTTATATTCAATAGTAGTTAACTTCTAATATTAGTTAATTTAACAAGTTCAACCTAAACTCAGGTTTTTATATTTGAACGGATAGTTCTTGTGCTGTAGAAGATACTTTATCTGCTGCTGCTGCTGATCAGTCAAGAAGCTGCTGATCCACTGACAGGTGCAGACCAACATTGAGAGCTGGGTGAGCTGGTGAAGGATGCCTGAGTTGATGGTGTTGAAGGCTGGGCTAAAGTCCAAAAACACGATCCTGGCGCACATCCCTGAGTGGTCGAGGTGGCGAAGGATGGTGTAGTTCCACATTGACTGCATCATGTGCCAACCTATTTGCCTGGTAAGCAAACTCCAGGGGCTCCAGCAGGGGGCGCTGTAATGTCCTTCAGATGCTTCAGATAATAGACGCTCAAATTATTTCATCATCACAGACATCAGTGCAACAGGTATGTAGTCATTTAATCCTGTGATGAGTTTTAACCTGGTTTAGGGTATTTTGCACTGATCAATCTCAGCTTGTAGGTTTTAAATGAATTTTAAAGGAAGATGATTTTTGATTAATAAATTTTAAGTACATACTAATATCCTACCTATAGTATAAATGTTTTGTAACTCCGTTAATTAACAAAACAGACATTAAAATTTTATTGGTTGCATCTAAAGTTTAGACATTGTATATAACAGAGTAGTTAAAACCTAAAAAATTATGTTTTTTCTTATTTTCTCAAAATATATTTGCAATTGAACTATTGTCTGGTATATAATTTGCTTACACATCTTGTGACACTCAATAATCTAGCCATCTGCTTCACTCCATCAGCTATCAAAATTATACAACCAATATGTTGTGTTTCAGAGAGGCCTCAAGAGAATATGCCATTATGGCCTATTGGCAACAAATGTTTAGATCCCATAAAACAAAAAGAGACTGGAGCTTTAGGACAGTAAAGCTGAAAAACGTCAGATTATCGGTATGTCCATGTATGCAACTAAAACTGAGCAGACCCACATGCATTCATAATCAATTAAGAAATGTAAGCAACGTGGAGTAGTGCACATTTCTAGGCTTTTCCCAGCATCACTCAGGAAATTATTTAGACAACTTCCTGAAAGTTGCTGTTAATTTGTTTGTAAAAGAGGGAAACTATAGATGCACGACGAGAAGAGGCAGAATGCAAATCAGTTCTGGACTGCTGTCTTACTCTTCTTTATGAACCCGTACTTTACACAGCCTCAACAAACAGATGTGACTCTAAAACTGCCTGAATATGTTGTGCTGAAGCTGCCTCAGACATTAGGAAGTGGAACAACTGACACAGTCTGAGGACAGGCTCTCTTACAATGAGGATGTGAATGCAGCCAGAGAACATATAGTTCAGGTGCCCTATTGCATATGACACACTGATGTATACAATTTGGACCATATTTTTCATGTTTTTGTCCTTGTGGAAGAGAAAGAGAGGTCCGTTGCACAGTCTCAAAATCAGCACATAACTCTGAGCTTTAAGTCAATTTAAGTGTTATTCAGCATTAGTGGCATGAAAAGCTTTTTCCTTTAGAGCTCAAGCTTTCACAACGTAAGCTGCATGAGGGTAGAGGAATAACTAACTAATCTTTGTCAGGCAAACCTTTACACATGGCTTGGCAGAAATAATTTGGGTAAATAAGGGACTTTCATCGGTTACCTTGGAAGGCACAAAATAAAAAAGGACAACCATAGTCAGTAATTATGGGCATTACATTATAAATCTCATCATCATAAATTATTTAAATATTCTGTTATTAAAGAGGTCTGTCTAGAACCCAGGAGGAAACAAAACAAGATACACAAAATAGGTTTTTACAATTAAAAAGTTATGCATGAGCCATTATCAAAACCATTTAGGTAAGTCTAACATAAACCACCTAATTTCACATTGTTCTTAAAGGTTTTGACAAATGCAACTTTTTGCATCCGCATTTCCACATTTTAATCATGCACACTTTTCTTTTGACAATCCTTTACAGCAAACAACTTTATTCAAATTTCTGTAGTATAATAATTACTGTACAGACACATAAATGTGCATACTGTTCATTTATCCTATTTTATTTTCTCTAAAGTTTCTATGTTTATGGTAAATATCAGCACGCTATGATCGCTTGAAACTTAAGTCAGATTCCTTCTTTGTGCAAACAATCTCAGGCAATAAAGCTGATTCTGATTTTTACATTTATATATTATATGAATATGGTTTAAAGGGGCGAAGAGATTCGTGAACTTTTTAGTATGCTGATACAGTATGAAACAATATCATAAGAATTTGGAAATGCCTTTGTTCTTTCAAATTACTCAATAGTGTAGTAATTCAGAGGAGTTAGCACTTTTTTGTTAGATTGTTACAATTAACTTCCCATCCTCGCATCATGCAACAAAATGACATTTTTATTTTATACTGTCATGAATAAATATGCTGATATACAAGAAAACTGCTGTGTGACATAAGTAGTCTAATGCTTGCAAAGAAGAGAGATTGTAACTAGAAGATATCAGTGACCGTAAAATGGTCTATAGAAACAATATTTACAGAAATGTCTAAGATAACATAAATATGAAATATGATCAAAATGAAAAATTTCTTACCAAATATGTGGAAACATTAAAATATAAACAAAGAATTCAGATAACTAGAGATATACACTCACCAGCCAATTTTATTAGGTACACCTGTCCAACTGCTCATTAACGCAAGTTTCAAATCAGCCAATCACATGACAGCAACTCAATGCATTTAGGCATGTAGACATGGTCAAGACGATCTGCTGCAGTTCAAACCGAGCATCAGAATGGGGAAGAAAGGTGAATTAAGTGACTTTGAAAGTGGCATGGGTGTTGGTGGTCTGAGTATTTCAGCAACTGCTGATCTACTGGGATTTTCACGCACTACCATCTCTAGTGTTTACAGAGAATGGTCCGAAAAAGAGAAAGCATCCAGTAAGCGGCAGTTCTGTGGGCGCAAATGCCTTGTTGATGCCAGAGGTCAGAGGAGAATGGCCAGACTGGTTCAAGCTGATAGACAGGCAACAGTAACTCAAATAACCACTCGTTACAACCAAGGCATGCAGAAGAGCATCTCTGAATGCACAACACGTCGAACCTTGAGGCAGATGGGCTACAGCAGCAGAAGACCACACCAGGTGCCACTCCTCTCTGCTAAGAACATGAAACTGAGGCTACAATTCGCACAGGCTCACCAAAATTAGACAATAGAAGATTGGAAAAACGTTGCCTGGTCTGATGAGTCTCGACTTCTGCTGCAACATTCAGATGGTAGGGTCAGAATTTGGCGTCAACAACATGAAAGCATGGATCCATCCTGCCTTGTATCAATGGTTCAGGCTGGTGGTGGTGGTGTAATGGTGTGGGGGATATTTTCTTGGCACACTTTGGGCCCCTTGGTACCAATTGAGCATTGTGTCAACGCCACAGCCTCCCTGAGTATTGTTGCTGACCATGTCCATCCCTTTATGACCACAGTGTACCCATCTTCTGATGGTTACTTCCAGCAGGATAACGCACCATGTCATAAAGCACGAATCATCTCAGACTGGTTTCTTGAACACGACAATGAGTTCACTGTACTCAAATGGCCTCCATAGTCACCAGATCTCAATCCAATAGAGCACCTTTGGGATGTGGTGGAACAGGAGATTCACATCATAGACGTGCAGCTGACAAATCTGCAGCATCTGTGTGATGCTATCATGTCTATATGGACCAAACTCTCTGAGGAATGTTTCCAGTAAAGTAAATAAAGTGGCCGGTGAGTGTATATGTGCCTTCAAATGCAACACTTCACTTTTGAAATACAGTAATTTTCTTTTGGAATTGCTGTGGATCTAATCTGAACAGTTCCATTATGCTACCCTGAACCTTTAGCCCCAGAGCTTGTTTACCCTGAACCCTCAACCTACTGTGTTTGCACTGCAGTGCATTTTCTGTTAATATGTCTGCTGCTTGGTAGCCTGCTAAGGGAGAAAGGTAAAAAGGCCTTTACAATTATGTCACAGCATCCTCAACGTATGGCTTACACATTCAATGTATGTGGCAGTGGAAAGATGTACTTAGGATAAAAACCCTAGTTTCCTGTTTTTTTCACAGCATTTGCATTCTAAAACAAAAGTAAAATCCCTCCATACTTGTAACATATTTTTAATTAACAAAGCTACTAGGATCATGGTTCGTTCTAACATATTCTAACATTAATGGATATAAACGCTAAAACATTGTTTTTTTATTCTTTTATGACAGTGACATTCATTATTAAACTTAAAAACAATATGAGCTGTAGAAGAGTTTAAACTGTCATAACTGAAATGTGATGCTCAGAATAATTTTCCAGCCTAAAATGCTTAGTACACTCCTCCCACAAAGCTCCACTCTGAAGTTTCAGCCAATTTTTCCCAACTAATCAGTTTAAACCATGGTACGTGCAGTAGAAATGGTGGGTGGTGAAGCAAAGGCTCTGATTTATGAAGTGTATTTTTGTCCATTAACTGGCTAATAGGTTGTGATTTAATAAAAAAAAGACCAGGCCAAAAATAGAAATATGGAATGGGAACAAAAACAACAACCTATCTGACTAGCATCCCAGGCAGTCAGATGTGTCGCACCTCCATGGGGACATAAATAGGACAGTTCAGATTTTGGCCAAATTGTATTTCTCTGACAGCTGTTAAGGCAATGGAAAGCTCCAGCTAAAGTTGCAGCTTAACTACTTGTTGATTAGTTGTAATTTTATCTGTATTCATGATAGATAAAGGGGATTGGTATCTGTGTAGAAACTTTCAAAAACCTGTGAAGTTTTCTGTGTTTCATTTGATTCAGAACTTTTTGACATGTAAATGTACAGGTCCTTCTCAAAATATTAGCATATTGTGTTAAAGTTCATTATTTTCCATAATGTCATGATGAAAATTTAACATTCATATATTTTAGATTCATTGCACACTAACTGAAATATTTCAGGTCTTTTATTGTCTTAATACAGATGATTGTGGCATACAGCTCATGAAAACACAAAATTCCTATCTCACAAAATTAGCATATCATTAAAAGGGTCTCTAAACGAGCTATGAACCTAATCATCTGAATCAACGAGTTAACTCTAAACACCTGCAAAAGATTCCTGAGGCTTTTAAAACTCCCAGCCTGGTTCATCACTCAAAACCCCAATCATGGGTAAGACTGCCGACCTGACTGCTGTCCAGAAGGCCACTATTGACACCCTCAAGCAAGAGGGTAAGACACAGAAAGAAATTTCTGAATGAATAGGCTATTCCCAGAGTGCTGTATCAAGGCACCTCAGTGGGAAGTCTGTGGGAAGGAAAACGTGTGGCAGAAAACGCTGCACAACGAGAAGAGGTGACCGGACCCTGAGGAAGATTGTGGAGAAGGGCCGATTCCAGACCTTGGGGGACCTGCGGAAGCAGTGGACTGAGTCTGGAGTAGAAACATCCAGAGCCACCGTGCACAGGCGTGTGCAGGAAATGGGCTACAGGTGCCTCATTCCCCAGGTCAAGCCACTTTTGAACCAGAAACAGCAGCAGAAGCGCCTGACCTGGGCTACAGAGAAGCAGCACTGGACTGTTGCTCAGTGGTCCAAAGTCCTTTTTTCAGATGAAAGCAAATTCTGCATGTCATTTGGAAATCAAGGTGCCAGAGTCTGGAGGAAGACTGGGGAGAAGGAAATGCCAAAATGCCAGAAGTCCAGTGTCAAGTACCCACAGTCAGTGATGGTCTGGGGTGCCGTGTCAGCTGCTGGTGTTGGTCCACTGTGTTTTATCAAGGGCAGGGTCAATGCAGCTAGCTATCAGGAGATTTTGGAGCACTTCATGCTTCCATCTGCTGAAAAGCTTTATGGAGATGAAGATTTCATTTTTCAGCACGACCTGGCACCTGCTCACAGTGCCAAAACCACTGGTAAATGGTTTACTGACCATGGTATCACTGTGCTCAATTGGCCTGCCAACTCTCCTGACCTGAACCCCATAGAGAATCTGTGGGATATTGTGAAGAGAACGTTGAGAGACTCAAGACCCAACACTCTGGATGAGCTAAAGGCCGCTATCGAAGCATCCTGGGCCTCCATAAGACCTCAGCAGTGCCACAGGCTGATTGCCTCCATGCCATGCTGCACTGAAGCAGTCATTTCTGCAAAAGGATTCCCGACCTAGTATTGAGTGCATAACTGTACATGATTATTTGAAGGTTGACGTTTTTTGTATTAAAAACACTTTTCTTTTATTGGTCGGATGAAATATGCTAATTTTGTGAGATAGGAATTTGGGGTTTTCATGAGCTGTATGCCACAATCATCCGTATTAAGACAATAAAAGACCTGAAATATTTCAGTTAGTGTGCAATGAATCTAAAATATATGAATGTTAAATTTTCATCATGACATTATGGAAAATAATGAACTTTATCACAATATGCTAATATTTTGAGAAGGACCTGTATTTACTTGCATGTAAACACTGTTTAAGAAGCAAAAGTCAGAAACTCGTTTACAAACCAAAACCTTGAAACCATAGTCTTACGGCGATATAGACTGTCATTGGCATTTATTTTCTGTTTACCTTCTAACAATGTCAGAGAGTCATGACTCTGGTATAAATTATTCAGATGTCTGTTGGCTACACCACTGGCTTCAAATTATCAGGCATTCACTCCAGAGGGAGAGCCAGCTGATTAAAGCAGATTGGATTCCTAATTCATCAGAATACAACTAGTCTCTCCCGTTGGCGCAGAGAAGCCAAAGACAATAAATTTTGGATAATTAGGATATATAACACAGAATCAAGCTGATAACTTTACAGCAACACTGTATTTTTGCATAGTTTTCACAATAATGCATTGTTGGCTTATAGTGGCTACAGCAGCTGCTCTTTGGGAGAGTTTACACAACCGTCCTCTAATCTAGAACTGAGTCTATATCAGAATGACTGCTTGATAAATTTCCCATTGTTCACCAAGCCAGCAATTAATCATTTACCCATGAGAAGTTTTTGGCTCTCAAATGCTGTTGACCATTTTTTTCTACCAGTAATCTCTCATGTGTGACGTCAGACTGTACTAAATGTTCTGCATGTGCTTTGGGGGTTTTTCCTAGCAAGAGTCGGAGACACAAAGAGTGTCTGTGTTGCTATTGTGGCTGCTTGTTAGTCCTTCTTAGCAGGGCACGTGTAATCATCTCAACACACTGCGGGACCCCGGCACAAAGTAACGCAGGGCTTTTATCTTAACACATCTAGATGTGTTCATGAGTTTACATGCAGTTTAAATATTTTAATGAGCTTATTCACCTTTAATTTGACTATTTGTTTAGAGAGAAAGTCATGTGTTCAGCCATATGGCCCCATAAAATAGTTTTTTTTTTTGTTCTATTGTGAGTTGTCTTTTGTAGCTGGAAAACATTTGTCTCATATTTTAATGCACTGATCAAACACCTTTTTTTAGTTTTAGTTCTGTAAGGCAATACAGTTACTGAGATTACAGCAAAGACAATTTAATTTTGTAATAAAAACTCAGAAATTGAGACATCTGTTTTTGACCTGTAGTTAGCTAATTTTAGTTTTGCTCTTTAATGCAGGCATAGTTTGTGAATATTTCAATGATATGTTCAAGCCCAGTGTTAAATGAAAATGTTAATTTGACACAGCTTATTTTAATGTGGCTTAGTTTATTTATATGTCTTATTTGAGCTTAGTTTATTTTGACTTGGTTTATCCTATTTTATACTATTTTACCTGTATTTATTTTAGCCTAGCTCGAATGTGTCAGTCTGTGCCACAGATGTTGCCCAGCTGTTTCTTCAGAAACATTTAGAATTATTAATATACACTATCTGTTAAATTATTTAGCTTTGTGACACTCGATACATTATTTCTAAGAAATTTGATAGTAATGCAAACCCAACGTTAGTAAATGTAGGCTAGCATCAGCCCAGTCATCCGTTTATTCTTATCACTCCCTAAATCAGTTTCTCTTATGTCAAGTAGTTTTATTATTAAAATACGATTTCCATCCATTTATCATCTTCTGTATACTGGCGGTAAACAGATCAGGAAGGACACACAGACAAGCCTCTCCCCTCCAAAAGTTTCAGGCTACTTCTTCCAAGATCTCTTCTCAGTGGGACATGCATGGGGACCTCTATATGTTTCTACACCTGCAGAAACATAGATAACAACAGCATTGTTACCAAAACGTGCACGGTACTAATAAATGCAAGATGTATTTAGTGGTAACTGCGACTCAATATAGACCATCTGTGTATCTGTTAACACCTGAATCTAAACACCTGTGTGTGTAAGTTTGAGCACGCTTATGTATATAAGGTTTCCCCATAAAAATATGCAATAGCGAGTGTGAGGAGCCACAGACCTGCCCCCCTGGACCCAAGACAGACACAGAGGAGAACTGAGCCACAGACATCCAAAGGCCCCCCAATGCACGGGAACCCTGGGAGGACCACTGCCGGGACTGTAATTTAAACACAGGCGTCTTGTTTCATACCCACTTTGAAAAATATATTCATAGTTTTTCTTATGAAAATGTGGTTACGTGAATCCAAAAACAAACAAAAAAATAGCACTTCTAGTTATTTTGGTTTGATTACGGCTCATTATCTCTCATATTTCAAGAGTAGACTGACTCATTCAGGCATCAAAACCACAATCAGTTAAAACAGAGTGTAATATAAAAAACAATAAAGAAATAAATTACACTTTATATGAAACTGGAGCTTTTTTGTCATTTTTTACAACCTTTTTTTGTTAAAAATACTTAACCAACAAAAAAACAAACTGATACGCTATGGTTAATTGCATAAGTATAAAACAGCTTTTTATGGGACCAATATAGAATATGGTTTTATCCACTTATCAAACAAATCTGTCAGAGGGGAAAATGTGAAAAATAAAAAAGCTTTAATAACCTGGATGCGTAATTGTGCAGTCATTTCAACTCATACATTGTAGAAACACCTTTTGATTTAGTTTCAGTCTTCACTGGAGTCAATCGGCATGCTACACCTTGACTTAGCAATGTTTGTCCACTCTACCTTGCAAAATATCTCAAGATATCAAACACATTGTTAGAACTTATCATGCCCAATGCCTTCCTTAGGTGACCCCACATATTTTGTGTCAGATTTTGTCTTGAATCGGTGTCATGGGAATCGAAAACCTTTACTTTCATCTCAGGAAAACACTCTTTGGTGATCTGGATGTAAACTTGGTCTCAGTCTAATGAAGAGAGATAAAATCCCTTTTGACCTTCATCCTTCTACCCTTACTTTCATCAATTTTTACAAAAGCTTAGTTCCATTTGAAGAAAGGCAACCTCAGACCATGATAATGCCACCACCGTATTTCACTGTTTATAACGTCGGTGATATCCAGTCTTGTTTTTAATCCACACTCGGCTTGTGGAAATGTGGCCAAAAGTTTCAGTGTTGTTCCTTAAGACCATACAATGTTTTCCCTCAAGATTTAGGGAGATTTTAGCTGAGCCTGGGCTCAGACCTCTGTCTTGCATCCTAGATTCTTAGTCCACATGTAATGTCTTGTCACATAGAAAATAACCAGTGCTAGCTTTTTCAGAGTCACTTAGTTTTTGTTACTGTGGCCTCATGTATAATGTTATTGTAAACTAACTGCAAACTATGGCTTTAGTTAAAGGATGCAAATGAGCAAAAGTCAGAAAAAGGCCTACCAATGCAGTAGAACTTATTTCAGGTCCATCAGATTCGTTTCATTGAATTCATGGCAGTTTTTTTAAGGCTCAAAAATATGGAACTTTAATATTTGTGAGTAAACAATGGAGATCCACTGTATTTACAAAATAATGATACACTATATTCCCAAAAGTATTTGTCTGTCTACTTTTACATGTACATGAACTTTGATGGCATCCTATACTTAATCTATAAGGTCCAATTTGCCAGCAATAGCTATTTTAACGATTCCATAAACATCTTCCTCAAGGTTTAGGAGCGTGTTCATAGTTAGATGAGCAAACCAGAATTTCAGCCTCTGCTCTAATTCATCCCAGAGTTGTTCAAGAAGGTTGAGGTCAGGACTCTGTGCAGGCCATTAAAAAATCTCCACACCAAACACCATAATTAATTGGTTTGGTGGTGTGACCCAATATTTTTGGCAATATATTGTATGAACCAGCAAAGATCTCAGAAAAATACAAATTCCTCATTGTTCACGCATTTGTGTTTTATTTTAGTTTTGTTTTTTACTGTTTCAGATTACACGAACCTTGCACTGTAAAAATAGAGACAGAAATAAGGACCTCACAAATTCAGGTAACTGTGTTGAAAGGCTTCTTGAGCTCTTTGTGAAAAGATCTTACACATCTGATGGATAAAAATCATCTTCAATAGACAGATAAGTATTTTATTCGAGTTTTATTAATTAGTTTTTTTCTGATCTTAATCTCAGTGTGCTAGAAAGAAGGGAGAATGAACATCCTAAATTGTTGTTTTTAGGCTCTTGATGTGTTATAACAATTCTTCAAGTATGAAGACACAAAACAGATGGTGAGCACAGTTTGTGTGAAAACTCTGACATATATTCCTCACCAACTTTAAACCAAACAGTAGGGGGTAGATGTACTCCATGTGCTTCTCTTATAATTCATCTAATCTCATCAGCTCATCAGCCTCCAGTGGAAACAAAAAGCCCGACAGCAGCAGTAGCGGTCAGACGTAGCTGTAGGTGAGCTCTGGCAGCTGATTATAATTGGTCCGCCTCTGCCATGTCCAAGCTTTCACATCCAATAAAAAAAGGAGAGACCAAGGAGGCAGTCAATGCTAGACGGCTGCTGATTCAGTGTAAGAGCCGCCGTGCTGTTGTACATGTTACTTATTTGCAGGGAGAAATATGTATGTAAAAATAAAATACAGAAGTTGCCCAGGTTGTAGCAGCAGCTTTTTGATTGAAACACATATGCCTCTCATTTATTGTTAGCTGGTCATGTCTTCCTTCTTGTCAAGAAATTGCTTTGAGTAGAATGAGAATTTGTGAGGAAAAGATTTATCATCAAAGTACATAAGGTTCCATTGAGAAAAAAGTCAGAAACGTAAGAAAAACATTTAACAAGGCCTTGAAAAAAATCTCTTTTGGTAACTATAACACATTTTCCTTCCAAGTTTCTCTGGATTGCTGAGTTTGTTTGTTCAGCAAAAGACACAATGTGCCACTTCTCTGCATTGGATCTGTAAGCTACAGCAACCCTCTACTGAAATATTAATGTATTCTTTAGGTTATAACCAGTTTAATACTGCTGAGACCTAATCAGATCAATTTATGATCCCAAATATTTCACATTGAGCAGCTGGTGAAAGAATTTGGTTTTCATATGTTTTCTTTACAGACATGTTTTGATGCTGATGTTGTTAACCTGTTTACCTCAAAACGTTTTTTAGGATTTTACATGTCAGACCAACACAAAGTAGTGAACATCTGGGAGGTTGAAGGAATAGGATACATTGTAATGTTTGTTTTTACCCCTGAAAATCTGTAATATTGTGTACATTTGTATTTAGCCCCCTTCACTGTGATGCCCTTAAATAAAATCCACTCATCCTATGTGTAGATGAATCTCCGTATTAATCCAGTTGTTCTGTGAAGGCCTCAGAGGTTTGTAAGAGAACACTGGTGAACGAACAGCTTCATGAAGACCAAGGAACACAGTAGACAGGTCAGGGATAAAGATGTGGAGATGTTTAATGCGGGGTTAAGTTATCTGAAAATCTAAAGGGTATATAATAACTGCAAACCTACCAAGATATGGCCATCTACGTAAACAGATTTGGCAAGAAGATCTTTATCAAAAGAAGCAGCCAGTAGGCCTATGGTAACTCTGGAGGAGCTGCAGAGATCCACCTGTCAGCCGAAAGAATTTGTTCAGCGCTACTAGTCATGCACTCCATAAAATTTGGCCTTGATGGAGAAACAGCAACAAGGAAGTTTAAAGTTTGCAACAAGCCATGTACGGTAAACAGCAAACAAAAAAGACACAGTGGGTTAACATTCTGCATTCCATGCAAGGAATTACATTTAGAGGGAAGCATATCAGCATTCCAGTTGAACACTCTTTTTAAAGAGTTTAAACCACTTCAAGAAGGCATGAACTTGCTTTAGTAAGACAAAGCATTGTTTTATTCATAAAATATGTTTTATTTATGTCCTTGTGCATCCATGGGTTTTCAAGTGTTCTTCAGGTGTTTGCTGAAGACCAAAAACATGCACGTTAGGTTAATTAGAGAGCATACATTCTTCTACGTATGTGTACAATTATTTGTTTAGTCTAGGAGGGTTTCCCTCTCAGGCACCCACCTACTGAAAGGCTTAGTATGGAAAATGAATGAATAATTGATTTTGGTTCAAATCCTGATAAACTAAAAATCTGTTACTAACGCTAACTGAAGAAAAATGCCTCATGAAACTGAATGTGAACATTTGATTGAATTTGTCAACCTACCTTCACCATGAAGACATTGCCTCTTTACAGCCATGGCAGTACTGTAATATCTGCAAACATGCACTTCTGTCTCATTAACTGACTCCTGGTACAATAAAACAGTGTCTGACGCTGCTGAAAAGGCTGAGCTTGACAAGACTCTGTAAGGAGGATTTAATATCCTAACTTGATTAAAATGCTGCAGGGTAGCTGAAAGCACCCTCTGCATGCACAAGTTTTGCCACTGATGGTGGTCAGTTTATTCTATAAACACCAGATGATTTTTGTCTAGTCGTACCAAGAGATGATTTTGAAAGCAAATAGTATTAGACATACTATCACATTTATTTTTTAATTATATAAAGGCAAGTTACAGCTAAGTGGTCTAAACAATAACAATTATGAAGCAGTTTTTTTTCTGTATTTTCACATTTTAAACAGTTGTTCAGTTTTGCATTAAAGATGTGCGTCCACATCATGCCGCCGATGTTTGCAGTCTTAGAACATTCACATATTCTCACCACACAACAAACTGTTCTGGCACAACAACGTTTTTATCTCTGTGGGTGAATTGAAAGTGTTTGAGGTTATTTCTCATTTCATTTCAGCCTACGTGAACTGCAAATCAATAACTGCCCCAGAGAAGCTCCCTCAGAAATCTCTCTCAGAAGCATAAATTAATACTTGCAACACAAAACAATAATTAGTAATTGTTTGCGATCCAAAGGCTTTACCTCAATTACTGTTAGAAAATTGCTGTAATATGGCCTCCTCTACAATTACAGCCATATAAGTGCCATTTAGAAATATTTTTAAACTGCTATTAGTCTTATAGGTTAGTAGTCAAGTAGGGTTAAAACAAATCATTTTCTTGTTGTCCGATTGACATATTTGTTTTACTTTTTATTGTTTTACTCCGTTAAAATCAAATGTTTTTGCCCACATCTGAACTCTGAGAGGCAGACCAGAAAGCAGGAGTTCTATGTATTGCTCCAGGCATTTTTAGTCCATTACTAATCTAAATGCACATGCAAACAAATGCACCCTCTCCAGCTGTTGGCTGTCGAAATCTTCATAAACTGCAGCACCATTTTTTCTACTGTGGTGATGAAAAAAGCATTATACATTTTGATAGTTTGAGCTGTTATTATTCTTACAGTTTATACCATGATAAAAGTTAGGCAAAACCCAACAATAAAAATTCAAGCATAGCCCACAATAATGCATTCATATTCACAATGGTATCATTTACCTCCATGAAGGGCATATTAAGCGAACTGACAGGTTTTGCTCAAGAATAACCCTGTATTTTGCACCATCCATCTCTCGCTCAACTCAAGGGAGATTTCCCAGTCCATGCTGCTGAAAAACATCCCCACAGCATGAAAGTGCCACCACCATGTTTCACTGTGGAGATGGTGTTATTGGGCTGATGTGATGTGTTGGGTGTGTGCCAGACATAGTGCTTTCCATGGTGGCTGAAGGGTTCAATTTTTATCTCAGACCAGAGCACCTTCCTCCAAACATTTGGAGAGTCGACCACCTGCCTTTTACAATCTACAAAACGTGCCTTCCTATGTTTAGCACTAAATACTGGCTATTTTCTGGTCACTCCTCCATAAAGCCCAGCTCTATGGAGTGTATGGCGTATTGTGGACAGAAACCCCAATGTCTGCTGTGGAACTCTACAACTCCTTCAGGGTTGTCTTTGGTTTCTGTGCTGCTTCTCTGATTAATGCCCTCCTTGCTCAGACTGTGAGTTTTGGTGGGCAGCCAACTCTTGACGGGTTTGTTGTGGCACCATGTGGTTTCCACTTGATGATGGATTTGATGGTGCTAACTTGTTCTACTCAACAACGTTGTCCCTGACCTGTTTGTAGAGCTCCTTGGTCTTTTGGACTTTTTAGGGGCTTCATAGCAAAGGGGGTGGATAAATCAGATTTTTTTAATATACATTTTTTTCATTCAACTTTACCAGCTTAGACTATTTAGTGCAGATCATCACATAAAATAGCATAAAAAACATTTAAATTACAGGTTGGAATGTAACAAAATAGGTAAAAACCAAAGGGGAGTGAATACTTGTATAAGGCACTGTAGTTTATACCTGCAATTTTCCCTACGTTTAATATTTGTTGTAGCCTGCTTGCCTGCTCAGATAGTGATCTCTCTTTGTATTCAGAAATCAGTTGTTAGTTTTCAATAAAACAAGAACAACAAATACATCTGCTGAAGTCGATATTATGACAAGGAAAGTCAAAGTTGCAGAGCAACCCTGATTATAATATAGTAAGATAAAGTATGTATTAAAGGCTGCCGGTATAAACACTATAAACTGTATAAACACTTTTAACAGTTTTCATCTCTTTTAACCAGTGGCACACAGTGCTGTAAAATATCTATTTTTAAACATTTTGTGTTTTAATACAGAAAATGGAGGAAAATATATGATTGGCTTATATTGCTAATAGCAATCATTACGTGATGTTATTCCCAGCTTAGACGTTTGAGACAAATATAACCTAGAAAGGAATCTCCAACTTTCCAAGTTGGAATTAAGACTTCAGGGGGTGTTCTTGTTGTATTTCTGAATGGAAACTCAAGTAATCCAAAAGAACACTGCATTAATGTGCATTAAATTAATAATTTGTTGAAGACGCAGATGAAAGTCCCACAACACAAAACCCTGCAAGTTGGAAAAATAAGACTGGAGGAAATTTAGATTTATATATTTAGGCTTTTATGGCCATTTAAAGAGTATTTAGTGCATGTACAACATCTACAAAGTTAATATACAGCAAATTGTGAATAAAAAATATTTTTCTCTTGATCTTAGGGGATACAATCTGCATGACCCATCACAATCTTCTCTGTTTTGTCCTGCCTTTCTTTCCGGATTTGTTTTAGTCATGTAACATTTCAATAATGGCTGTATTGTGGGTTTAGCTGGCAAGCTGCAAACAATTAAGCAGCTCCACAGGCGTGCAAATAAATCCTTTTTTAAAACAAAGCTCCAGATATAATTAAGTTAAATTTCTCAAAGCAACAAATCATTTGGGTTATAGATAAAACAAAACATTGATCATGGTCTTTTAATTGTGCTTCCAAAAGCTTTTAGAAATTTGGTAAATAAAACTTCAGCCCACAGATCTGATTCACACTATTGAAGAACACATTTTCAGAAACATAAAGCTTTAAGTCGTTTGTATTGTGAGAAGTAAGCGTCTTTAAAATGATAATTTTAGCAAAGAACAAACGGATTACTACACCACTTTTGGAAAATATTTAAAAAAAACTTGGAGATACTTCATGTCACAGCCCTGGATGTATGAGGCATCTGAAAATGTTGTTTTTCCCGGTAACTTCTCTCATCCCATTAATTAACAAAAGAAACAATAAGAATGGCTTTAAGATGAGATAGTGACTCAGGGTTTACTTAAACTTTGGGAACAGTTAACACAGACTTTGATCAGTTTAACAGACAATGCTCCACAACATTTCCTCCACACTGGGTGAACTCACCCAATAAGGCAGACACAAATCCATGACAGTCTGAGCAAGCTGAGACATGAAATTAATTCTCACCTGGATAAATGTATCTATAAATAGAAGGAATGTCTTCTTCCTGCTTTCGGACACTCCATGATAAATTTGTAAAGCTTTTATAAAACTACATTCTGTGAGTGGAGAGCACTTTGTAGCAAAAATAAACAGCTGATTCAGTCATTTTTATTTTGTTAAAGTTGAAATGTGAACTGATGATGGGGCTTTAAGGCATTTAAATTATAAACTTTTAAAAACATGGACCAAAAATCTGTCCATGTACAAATTAGGAGCTGAAATTATACTTAGCACTGTTTTGAAAAAGTATTTATAACCCTTGAACATTTTCATATTTTGTCACTTTACAACCACGGACTTAAATGTGTTTGTTTGTTATTGTATGATAGACCAACACAAAGTAGTGCACAATTGTTAAAAATGGAGAGTGAACGCACATAGTTTTCACATTTTAATCTGAAAAAGTCTGTGGTTCATTTGGATTCAGCCCCTTAAATATACACTTTGTAGACCCACAGTTTTCTATGTCTCTACCAGCTTTATGCATCCACTGTTTGTTTTTTTACCCAATCTTTCTTGCAAAATAGCTCATGCTCAGTCAGATTGGATAGAAAGCATTTTTGAACATCCATGTCTTGCCACAGAATTTTAATTAACTTTACTTTGACTGGCTCCCAAAATCTTTATAGACTCATACTGACCAAAGCATACTGGTTATGTTTTGATTTAAATCGTTCCATTGTAGCTATGGTGGTATGTTTATGGTTGTTGTCCTGCTGGAAGGTGAACCTCTACACCAGTCTCACATCTTTTGCAGGTTTTCTTCCAGGATTGTCCTGCATTTAGCTCCTTCCAGCTTCTTATTAACTATGACCAAATTCCCGTTCCCTGCCTAATCTAAGCAGCCCCACAGCATGATGCTGCCTTGTTCAAAGGGACTTGAGCACCCCTTACCCTTTGCACGAAGGACAAAAACTCTGGAGTTCTGTTTAGAGTTTTCAGAGTTAAGGGGGCTAAATGCATTTGTATGTCACACTTTTCTCATTTTTTTTTTTGTTTTAAAAAGGAAAACTGTGTATGATTTTCCTTCCACTTCCTAATTATGCGCTCCTTTGTGTTTGATCAATCACACATAAATACATAGAGATTTTTGGCTGCAATGTGAAGAAATTCCAAAGTTTTAGGGGCGTGAATATTTTTGCTAAGCCTTGTGAAATCAATGAGGATTGCTACAAATTTAAGAGAACGGTGTAACAGACATCTTGAGGAGAATACATCAATCCGCTCCCATCTCACTTTCCCTCTCCTCCATGCCTCTGAAATGCGCGGCCAGCTCCCGCAGCACGGCTGTCCTGCCCAGGTGATCATTCCTCCTCTTCTCCATGATCACATCCTCCAGACTCTGAAACTCCAACACGTGGGAGTGTTTGTCCGACACGAACACCTTTAGCCTGTAGGGCTGTTTGCCGATCCGGATCTCCCCGCCCATCTTGAACTCCCTCTTGCCGAATCTGCACCAGGCTGCGAAGCTCTCCGAGTTTCTCCAGCTCAGCTCCCGGTCCTTCAGCCCCACCTGCTCCATCGCGTTCTGCACCACCACTTCCGTGCACAGGGGCTTGAATTTGTACCAGTCGTTTACGATCCGACACCTTCTCCCTTGGCTGGCGTCGGTCAGAAAGCTGTTTTTCACCTCGGCTCTGTGCAGGTGCACCACCTGGAAGTCCCCGACATACACGGCCCAGTGCGGGTACTGATTCGTGGCCACGAACTCCACCAGGTCCCCCGCTTTGCACTTGTTGAGCAGGTTCTCCGGAGAGTAAACCTCCAGGTTTGCGCACTTTGCGCTCTTCTCATAGATGCACTCCTCTCTGTGATAGACGGCGCATTCCACCTCGTCGCGCTGGTCGTAGTTTTTCTCTTCCTCGTTTGCGTGTTTTTCTCCACCTTCCACCGCGCATCCGTCCTCCAGCTCGTCGTCGTCGCTTGAGAAGATGTAAGAGACTCCGATCCGCGGACCGTCGTCCGTGTCCACGCCGTTCGGGTCCACCGTGGGAACTTCTGCATAACTTAAATGTGACAGCCTGTCCATCTGGTTCCCCATTCTGCTGCTCTACCTGGCAGCAGCCTGCCTGTGTAATCCGATGCCGAGGGCTGTTACCGATCGCCTCCCATTGTAACCATCTGTCAGGAAACCGCGCAGCTCGAAACTTCCACCGTCGGACAGAGTTAGATCCAAATTACGCATAAGAATTGTGAGAGAGCCCCTCGGTGCCCCATCAACAAGTGGGGATGAGGGGAGAAGAGTCAGCAGAACAGGCACACAGGTGTACCCTCACCTGATGGTTCTCCTGCGTAACGTTCCGACAAAATATTAAAGAGAAACCCAGAAACCTAAGAACAGATTGCGTGTTTTCTTCCAGCGGTGCGCACAGAGCGGCAGATCCAGCCGCTCAGCGTCGGGCTGAAGGCGGATCTGATCTGATGACGGCTTGGTTTTAGCAGCTTCGCTTTTAAAGCGGAAGTGCGCGTAGATTTCCATACACAGCAGCTGCTGTCTGAACAGGCTGCTAGATGTAGTTTAAATACACGGTCAAGAATAAAAGAAACATTCAAATGCATGTATTTTAAGAAGGTATATTTCATTCGTTTTGTTTTATTGCTTTTTTATTTAAATAACAAAAAAACAACACTTTTTTCGTGTATTTAAAAAAAACAATTCAGAGCCGACCCAAGGTTGTATGAGGCCCTGAATAGATTTGGGGGGCCCATCCCTGGGGGGTAAGGTTTGTTGTGGAATTTTCTTATCAAAGTGGGTAGAAGTTGACTCATAACAAGAGAAAATCCGGACTTTGTCTTTATAAGTTTTATTCAAAGGCATTCAACATTTGAATGACTCTGTCACTGAGGTTAGTCAGTGAAACAGAGCCCCGATCAACATTTACACACAGTATTTATACCAGAACATGACAGTGTTATCTCAACTTCAAAGAGTCTGTGTTTTACGACCCTAGACCCTTCTCGGGTTCAGAGGTGAGAAGGTTACCTAGGAACAACCATCTACTCTCCCCGAGGCATCACCGTAACAAATGTCCTTAACCATTAAACTTCTGATAATGGCTTTTACAGCTTCCTCCTCTAACACAGATGTTCACTGGAGTGACGTAAACCATAGGTCATACACTGTGGAATGCCTACTGCAAGAATTTCCATCATAGGTTTATTATACACCATCACTGTCAAACACTTTGGAGGCTTAGCCATTTAATATGAAATATTTGTTTTTTAAGTATTAAACATTTTTATTAATGTAACATAAAACCCGATTCTGTGGATCCAACTTACAGCTTAGTCTTCAAAAAAATAGAAACATTTGTTGTTTTTTTGTTGTTTTTTTACTTTACTTTGGCTAAGTTGAAGCACTCTTTGCAAATTTAACCATATGGACCATCTGAAAAATTGTTTTTTTGGGACGATCTCTAAAGATGACTGGAAGAACACACCGCTCTCCTTTCAGCAACTATGTAAAAGGTCTTTGTTACAGTTAACCTTGTGTTAGGACAAATACAACACACAGACAACAATTTTTACTTTTTTATTTGAAACAACTAAGCCATACTGGCTATTTTTCCACACAAATAAGATTAGGCATGATTGGATTTCCCATTTTTCTCATTTTTATTTGTTAACATATTTTTTTGTTTGTTTTGTTTTTGTTTAGTTGTCATCAACACAAAAAATGTGGTTTGGTCAACAACATTAACAGTGTCATGGAGTTGGAGTGCTGATTTGGAATGTCCATCCTCAAATCCAATTTGGCTGCTATGCATATAAAAAGCATGGATACCTACAAAAAAGCTGTACAGGTCCTTCTCAAAATATTAGCATATTGTGATAAAGTTCATTATTTTCCATAATGTCATGATGAAAATTTAACATTCATATATTTTAGATTCATTGCACACTAACTGAAATATTTCAGGTCTTCTATTGTCTTAATACGGATGATTTTGGCATACAGCTCATGAAAACCCAAAATTCCTATCTCACAAAATTAGCATATCATTAAAAGGGTCTCTAAACGAGCTATGAACCTAATCATCTGAATCAACGAGTTAATTCTAAACACCTGCAAAAGATTCCTGCGGCCTTTAAAACTCCCAGCCTGGTTCATCACTCAAAACCCCAATCATGGGTAAGACTGCCGACCTGACTGCTGTCCAGAAGGCCACTATTGACACCCTCAAGCAAGAGGGTTAGACACAGAAATAAATTTCTGAACGAATAGGCTGTTCCCAGAGTGCTGTATCAAGGCACCTCTGTGGGAAGGAGAAAGTGTGGCAGAAAGCGCTTCACAACGAGAAGAGGATTGTGGAGAAGGGCCGATTCCAGACCTTGGGGGACCTGCGGAAGCAGTGGACTGAGTCTGGAGTAGAAATATCCAGAGCCACCGTGCACAGGCGTGTGCAGGAAATGGGCTACAGGTGCCGCATTCCCCAGGTCAAGCCACTTTTGAACCAGAAACAGCGGCAGAAGCGCCAGACCTGGGCTACAGAGAAGCAGCACTGGACTGTTGCTCAGTGGTCCAAAGTACTTTTTTCGGATGAAAGCAGATTCTGCATGTCATTCGGAAATCAAGGTGCCAGAGTCTGGAGGAAGACTGGGGAGAAGGAAATGCCAAAATACCAGAAGTCCAGTGTCAAGTACCCACAGTCAGTGATGGTCTGGGGTGCCGTGTCAGCTGCTGGTGTTGGTCCACTGTGTTTTATCAAAGGCAGGGTCAATGCAGCTAGCTATCAGGAGATTTTGGAGCACTTCATGCTTCCATCTGCTGAAAAGCTTTATGGAGATGAAGATTTCATTTTTCAGCACGACCTGGCACCTGCTCACAGTGCCAAAACCACTGGTAAATGGTTTACTGACCATGGTATCACTGTGCTCAATTGGCCTGCCAACTCTCCTGACCTGAACCCCATAGAGAATCTGTGGGATATTGTGAAGAGAACGTTGAGAGACTCAAGATCCAACACTCTGGATGAGCTAAAGGCCGCTATCGAAGCATCCTGGGCCTCCATAAGACCTCAGCCGTGCCACAGGCTGATTGCCTCCATGCCACGCCGCATTGAAGCAGTCATTTCTGCAAAAGGATTCCCGACCAAGTATTGAGTGCATAACTGTACATGATTATTTGAAGGTTGACGTTTTTTGTATTAAAAACACTTTTCTTTTATTGGTCGGATGAAATATGCTAATTCTGTGAGATAGGAATTTTGGGTTTTCATGAGCTGTATGCCAAAATTATCCGTATTAAGACAATAAAAGACCTGAAATATTTCAGTTAATGTGCAATGAATCTAAAATATATGAATGTTAAATTTTCATCATGACATTATGGAAAATAATTAACTTTATCACAATATGCTAATATTTTGAGAAGGACTTGTATATGTGCACTTCATCAAACTAGCAGAACACATAATACACAAAGTATTTTTGGATTTTTGTTTCTATAGCATTTGAATGTATAAATATGTAGCTACTGGCTTACAATGCTAATGATAATTAGCCTGGTAACTGAGGAAGTGCATCTATCTGATGTTTATAATACCTGCAGGATTATGGGTGAACTGGTGTTCATCTCTAGGGGCCCCTGCTGGCCTTGGGACTCTAAGCAGGGTCATAGTTCAGTAATGCCAGGGTCCAGCTGAGTTTATATGCATCAATTTTGTGTTGGTTTAATTTATTTTTCATTTTAGACAATTTTATTGTTTTTATTAAGCAATTCTATGATGAAAATGTCACCATAAAAAATATATATTCTTGCGATGAAGACTGCCTGTGTAGCAACCGAAGCTGCACAGCCATTTCCTCCCTTAAAATCTCCCACTGGGACCATAATGTCTCCATTAGGTTTGTAGTTCCTCATGGCCTGCCTGTTCTCCTCAGTTATGAGCTCTCATATCATATCCCACAGGTGAAGAGAAATGTCTTCTCGGTATGCTGCACAATGATACAACTGCACTTTCCAGGAAACTATGACAACATCTGTGCAGGAAAATGGTGTGAGCGAAATGTTAAGCTGCTGATGAAGGTTGACAGGCAAAGCAAGAAAAGGAACCTTCATGTATGTGAAGGAGGGTCACAGGGAGGGTTTATGAGCCAAAGTTTGACCCCTGAGCTAGGAGACCATAGAAAGGATTATTTACAACTCAAGGATACCTGGTGAAGTTGTTTGTTCAGCCCAAACAGGCAGAGAGGCCTCCACTAGTACTCAGACTCAGCAGATTAGTAAGTTGGCCTTTAAGCAACAACCTTCCTAAAATGATCAGATAAGCTCTCTCATATATAGCACCTTGCAAAGGTGGTTATACTGTTTGAACTGTATCACATTTTGTCATGTTAAAACCACTAAATTTAGTGCAATTTATTGGGATTCTATGTGACAGACTAACAGAGTAGATCAGAATTTTAAAGTAGAACTTTCAGGATACATGGTTTTTATACTTTTTTCCGAGTAAAAATCTTAAATGTGTGGCGTGCATTTATATTTTTCCCCCTTGAGGCGCTTGTTGAAGCAACTTTTGCTGAAATCACAGCTGCACATCCTTTTGGATTTAGTCTCCAGCTGCTTTACACTCATGGAGACCGACCCTAATGAAGGCCACAAGCTGAAAATGTTGTTATGCTAATAATAATGTTTCCTAGTACTTCATGTTTTGCTGGAGTCTATATCTCACCAGATTGTTGTCCCTCTCCATGGACCTTGGAAGTTAATGAAGTTGTGCATGACTTGTAGAGGCTGGCATTTTTGCCCATTCCTCAATGGGAATTCGCTCAAACCCAGTTAGATTGGATGGAGAGTATCAGCGAATATCAGTTTTCAAGTCTTGGCACAGCCTGTCAGTTGATTAAGTTCTGGACTTTGACTGGACCATTGTAATATTGTACATAAATATACTTAAACTAAGCCATTCCATTGTAGCTCTGGTTTTATGTTTAGGTAAATTGCTCTGGTGGAAGATGACGTCTGTTGTTTCTGTGCCTTTGTCTCATCCTCCTTGTCAGTTTTATTTGGTGCAGTACAACTCCTTGCTTGCCCCAGGGCACGACCTCTGACCAAACTGAATTAATTTTGGAAGTTGTACTATGCTTAGAAAAGCCTGAAGTTTTACATTCTTTGAATACTTTAGGTGACAGAGAGTAACTTTCTATAGTGTGGGTTAATGCCATAAGGTATTTAAATTGATTGTCCCATATATGTATAAAGTTGACATAAGGCAGCTGAAACTAGGGCAACTTGTTAGTCCTTTGATGCTGAATGTGACTTAAATAATCATCATTACAATCAAGCAATCATGCTTAACTAAAGTACAGATACCTGAAAAAGCTATTTAGGTACAGTAAAAGTATTTGTACTGTCTTACTTCCCACCTCTGTTCAGCAGCGATAATGAACAGAGTTAAATTCAGGTCAATCCTGGGCAAAAACCTGTTAGAAGCTGCAAAAGACCTGAGACAAGAGCAAATATTTAGATCTAAGCATATTAATGTGTTAGAATGGCCTAGTCAAAGTATTAAAATCCAATTAAGAATCTGTTGCAAAGTTATTGTTTTCAGACGTTCTGCGTCTGATCTCAGTATGAGCTATTTTGAAGCAAGGGGAAGAAATTTCAGTCTCGAATTGTGCAAAGTTGGTAGAGAAATACCCCAAAATCTTCAGGGGGGCTAAACAGAGTTGTAAAAAAAATTGTAAAAACATTAAAAGCCATTTATTATTTTCCTTCCACTTAACACTTGCTCTATCACATAAAATACAATTTGAAAAGGTTTAAGACATACTTGTGCAAGGAAGTATTTATTCCATGAGTGTTGTGATCCTCATGCGGCATCAGATTTCATAACCTTCTTCAAATGAAGCATACCGGAAACATTAGCATTGCTCCAACAGATTGTTTTACCCATGACAATAAACAATCAGCTTAAGTTTTCCTAGTTTCAAAGTTAAAAACAACAGTGGGCCTAAAAGTCAGCATCAAGAAAGATCATATGCAGCATCACGAGCTGACCTGATCCTGATGCAACATCATACAAAAGGAGATCATCCACTTCTGCTTTTACTTGCAATGATGTAAGAATGACAAAGCAGATATATTCACTGCGCAAGAAACAGCATAATTTCAGCATTCGATCGGTGTACGAGCTCTGGCTTCATTTTTTTTTTTTTTTCTACACACTTGTGATTTTGTTCTGTTTTCTTTCTTTTCCTCGCCGCCTTCCCCTCTGCTTCACCACCAAGCCCTGCAGCATACCCCAGTCTGACAATGGGAGTCAAAATAACAAACCTGCTGAATAAATAAAAGAGCTGATGAGGGTTCACATCAGTGCAGGCTGATGACCACTTCTCGGAGCATCATCCTCAGGTGGCGTGACCCAGTTTACTCTTCCGGATTGCCTCCCGTGGTATCACTCTCTAATTTGTGGAGCTGGGAAATTAGTGAAGCGGGAAAGGCCTGGGAGATGCAGCCAATTACACTGGGCTGCACCTGTCCAGTGGGGGCACACTAACTCACAGATACACACCTTATCTTCTTCACAAAATAGTGGGATTTTGTCATTTTTCAGGGTTTCTTGCAGACTTTCATTACACTCTATTTATAGAGTTGTTTCACACACAGCCATGGAAATACTACAACAACCCAATGAAAGAAAAGAGTTAAACATGAGAAGCAACAGGATGTGTAAAAAAATGACAAAGGGATGAAGTTGATTGATTTGAGGGCATGAGTGAATGTGTTTTTGTTGATCTGGAGATATAAAAATCCTAAGAAGCATAATTTTTAAAATCCTGATAGGCTAATATCTAAAATAATAAAATGAAGCATAAACCTAAAAAATATAAAGATATAAATACATAAATTAATAAGTATATATATAAATTAAAATAAATCATAATGGAACCAAAATCTTCATTTAAGTCAAACAACTGGTATAAACGTTAATGAATCACAGTATTTAAAAAATATTTATAGTAAATAATTGAAAAACAAAATATCACATCAAACTAAACTTAAATTACTAAAGGTTAAAATCTGAATAGATATTTTAATGACTAAAAGTCAGACCAAAAAGTTAAAGTCTGAGATTTCCTTTAAAAACACTGCTCTCAGGTCAGCAGGAAAGCTGCTGCATGGTCGAGGGTTTGTAAAAACAAAACACTCTTCCAGAAGATCTGAACCGCTTTAACGATAAAAGACTTTATAAGCAATAAACTTTTTAGGAAGACCAGAAAGAAGAGCACTGCAGTAATCTATGCTGCAAGAAAAAAAAAGCTTGTATTAAGGTACCAGCATTGTATCAAATGAAAAGCAGTTAAATCTGGCAATGATCTCCAGGTGATAAAATGTGTTCCTGGTGACATCTTTAATGTAAGAAACTTAAACTACAATCAAATATATGGCCAATACTTTTATTTTGATTTGTAGATTTCTTTTTTCATGAAGGCCATTACCAATTATTAACTCCAGTTTTGTCCTGATTGACCTTTAATTTAATATATAATTAAAAAGTGAGGTACAAATATAGCAATGCAAGGATGTCTTTAGCATATCTTTGAAAATTAATGCTGGGTCTTCCGTTTTTCTGTCCCAGTATGTATAAATTAAATTGTGTAGGACCTGAAAGAGAACCTTGTGGAACCCCGCATGTCATCATCGTCTAACTGAACAGTTTTGATGACCTGAACTGAGTCAATTTAACTTGTATATAACGTCAAGTACTTATGTCCCTTTACCTTTTTTACATTTTCTCACATTACAGCAACTAATTGTGGAACGGTTATAATCTCCTTTTTGTTTAGATCCAGGGTTACATCCGAAGTCATTAACAAATTTAAGTAACACTTTCTCTGTGCTACGATTGGATCTGAACCCACACTCAATTTTTATTTTTTTATTTTTTAAGCTCTACTATTGTTCAGAAATGTAACTAATTAAAAACAAGCTTCTCTAAAACCTTCCTTTAAAAAAATGGCAGATTAGAAATTAGTCTGTAGTTTTTTAAAGCATGGAGGCATCAAGGTCACTTCTCGTCTGACAGGCAGTCTTTAAAATGCTGGTAAAACCAGCATCTGAAGATAATTATTACCAGTGTTCAGCCAGTTTTTCCCCTAAAACCCAGAGAAGGATAATGTATGTTTAAGGCAGATGGAAGGAGCACCCAGACCGCTGCGGTTTGTGGACCATCTGTTCCACCGAGATGGGAACACAGCCTAGAATAACTCAGTGTGACTGGCTATCGGGGGAAAAAAAACACAACACATTTTAAGGAGGAAAAACTCGCTCTTATTACATATTTATTTATATTCTCATATACTTTTTACATATTTATTTGTGATCATATGTATCTGGAGAAGAGGATGTAGGCAGAACGCAGTGAAGGAATGTCATTTTCTCTCTTTTTTTTTTTAAACCCATTTATTCCTACAGGTTTTTTCTTTTTAAGTCAATAATATTCACACTCTCAATAAACAAGCTACAACAAAGATTTGTTTCCTAAAATTTCCGCCGACATATAAAACTATCATTTTAAACACCTAAGGTAGATGAATAACTGGGGGTGAAAATGAGCAACTGCAACAAACAGCCATGACATGTAGATAAGTGGGAGCCGGGAGGTTGTTACTGGTATAGATTTGAGGTGATGTGTATATTACACACGCATACACAACTTACACACAACAGTTTCTACACGGTTATCATGCTTCAGCAAGACCACGTTTCAGTCCATTTTTTTTTCTATTTCCAACTTCCACAAGTGGGTCAAAAACTGCAGAGGGGAGATTCCTTCAAAAAAAATTAACTCGGCACAACGAGTTCTCCACATTTTCTTATGCAAGGAGGAAAAAGAAAATGCACTAAGAATTCATGAAGAGGAAATTCAGACACACACTGAGCCAATTGACGCCTCAGAGATGCCACGGCAACGCATTAGCATTTCCATTTTCGGCCCCCAGGCTCTGTCTTGTACTGGGAAAAAAAAAAGTTGCCTTCTCTCTAGATTACAAGCCCCATTTTTTCCCTCACCAGCTGAAGATGTTGTAAACAAAATCCCTCGGAGAGTGCGATGGGCTGGCTAAAGGAGCAGAGAACCACACACAAGCTGGAGTTCATTCAGAGAGAGAGGGAGGTGCAGTAGGGAGAAAAATAAAAAACAAATCAGCTGATTTATAGCTGCATTTCATTAAATAATTATGATTATAGCTAACAGCTAATGAAAACCAAAAATGTTGTTTCTGAAAAAATTTGAATACATATAATTAGGTAAGCACAATGCCCAATAAGACCATATTAATGGGAAGTTTAGTGGAAGGAAAAATGGTCTTGGAAAAAGGTCCACTGGTTTTTTTAAATTTTTATCAAGTTTCAAGTCAGCTTAGCTCTCAAGTAGGAACCTCTAAGCATTTCATGCTTCCTTTTGCTGACAAGCTTAAAATAAGTCCTGATCTAATTGTCCAGACACACCATACCAAACAATGCAGAGAGGTTGAAAGCTGATATTAAAGTAACCTGAGCTGATCACCTCCAAGTCATGCTGCATTACTGTCGTAATTCATGGAAAAGAAGCCCGGAACAAGTTTTGGTCACACTTTTACATACTGTACTGTTAGTTCATCTGCATTGTTGGGTCTGGTGTCTCATTCTCATCTTGACAATAGGCAATGGGTTTCAGGTCAGGCTAGTTTGCTGGCCAATCAAGTACTGTGATACCGTGGTCATTAAACCAGGTATTGGCACTTTTGACAGTGTGGGGAGGTGCCAAGCCCTGATGGAAAATGAAAGCATCATCTCCAAATGGCTTTCAAACAAAAGGTAATGTCTTTGCTTCAAAATCCTCTCAAGCCTGCAGTTATTCCTCTTGCTGTGTCCCCTTTTTCTAACTAGACTTTTTCCACTCAACTTTCCATTCATATGCTTGCACTCTGAACAACCAGCTTTTTTTTTTTAGACCTTTAGCGGCTTACCCTCCTTATGGAGAGTGTTACTGATCTCCATGATTGTGTAGGCTAACATAACATTTTTGTATTAAAAATTTTTTTCTTATTAATTTTATGCAATACTCTAATTTCCAGGGAAATTGAGTTTTTGGGTTTTTTCTTATCAGTAGTTCTGAAAATTAATAAAAAACAAACAATTTAAATATGGTCTGCGTGCAATGAATGATTGAGCTTCTCTTTTTAAACTGAATTACTAAAATTAACGAACCTTTAGATGACTTGCAAAGAAAAAAAAAGAAAACAAAAAAGGTTCAAAAGTAAAGGAAATGAGCGGTTTTGATCCCAGGCCTGAGCTTCTTTGATTGGCTGATTATAATAAAGGCAGCAAATGATGAAAAAAAAAATCATTATAAGAAAAAAAATTCTTTGGTGCTCTTAATTATATAAAAAAAACAGAAGAAATAACCAGAAATTCCTCAAATGCCCTGTCACTTCTTAAGATGCTTGTGTTTTCACAAGTAAACACTTCCTTCTCGTAAACAAGAGCTCTAAAAACGTTAATGCGCACTACAACTGATCCTACATTTAAAGATAAAAGAAAGGACATGACATTTGTTCATCCACAGGTTTGAACAAATCCTGGACAGTGCAATTAACATATTGTCCCACCTTATTGATTACAAATAAAGAGAGAAGGAATTTATTTTTCTTTTGTTGTTGTGCAACAGCATCATGCATTAAATCACTGAACATGAGACAAAACAGAGAGGTTTGGATTCAAACTCAGCTGGTAAGACTTCCTACAATAATGCATATTGTTAAAATGGTTGCTGAAGAAGTCTGAGTTTCATGGGGGTCACTTTTCACTCAACATTTAAGAAACAAAACTGGCACTAACTGGAGGATGAGAGTGAGGGCGTCAGCGGTAAACAAAGTAACTGGTTTTTCCAGGTTTTAAGCCGTTTACCTGCATCACTGTTATATGTTGGGATTATAGCACCACTCCAACGGATAACACTGCCTTCGTAAGGACGCAAGGAATCACACAGGGAAACAACAGATAGGAGGAGGATGTTGCTGAAGGATGCTTCTTCTTACAGTAGATAAACAATAAAGAGCTGACAGGGTTAATTTTCCCATCACTGGATACTGATGCACAAGAATGTCGAGGGCATCTCCTTGTGAGTGGGTATGAAGATGCAGGGTTGGACCACTATTAAAAGATGCCCTCAGCGAGATGTGATGTTGCAAAGACAAAAAAAAGAGGGGGTTGTCCGTTTTCACTGAGAAGTAATGTCCTCGTGGACAAACAGCGCCTGGTTTATGAGGGCTGGTCCTTCTGCAGAGACGAGATGTCCAGAGGGGGAGGGGGCCGGCCGCTCCACTCCTTCAGCTGTCCATCCTTGAAGAGGAGGTTGAGGGACGGTAGAGGAACGCCGGACTCAGCCGGAGGCTGGCTGAGGGGGTTCGACACGCCGCTGTCCGGGTCGGACGGCTGGCCGCCGTCCTGTCAACACATGACAAGGCTCACAGATCAGAAAATCAGTAAAAGACAGGGATATGTGCCTCCAGGAGACACGATTACTTTGTAGAGTTTTCTGAAAAAAACAGTTTTAAATCAACGCCTTTAATTAAACTAATCTCTCTAATATGGATTGGCGACATAGCAACAATATCATAATAGGATTTTAATGGAAAAATCATTATTTAATATGAATTAACACAAACTCCCAATGACACTTAAGGAAAAACAGACAATTTCAGTCCACTAAGTTTTTTTAAAAGATTTTCACCTGCAATTTTACTAACTTGTATTAAGTTCAATCGTACATCAAACATTCGGCTGCATGATATAAGAATTTCAGTTATATCACCCTTTATCAACATTTTTCTGACTGCTTCCTAACTTCGCCACAACACAATGTCTCCCACCACTCTCCATGAGCTTTAGTATTTCAGCCCCTAAAAATATACATTTGGTGCATCCAACTGGCCAACTACATTACCAATGGCAATAAAATTACCAAATACTACATCCAAGCTTTCCTACGCAATTATGCAACTGCATATATTTTGAAGCTCTAATCAAACACATTTAATATTTGAGATTTAAAAAAGTCCCTGTGTCAAAAACTGTATTTCAATTAAAAAGATAACCACCTCTGCCATTCAGGTAAAGGGAAGTCTTGCTACATAAAATCTAAGTTATGAGGCTGAAGGAAAAAGGGGGAAAGTAAAACTGATAAATATGATCAACAGCACAGAACAGCAACAGGCAGAATTTATCATTTAGATTACATTAATTTCACAATTCGATATTGTCATATTGTCCATTTTAGCAACTGATAACTAGATTGGATGCAAACCTCTACAGAGTATGTGCAATTATGCACATAGATGTATACATTTAAACTGTTTAAACTTCTGTTGCTGCTTAAAATTTTTATTACAACTTAAATGCAGCCATTATCTGCCTTTTCCCCCCTTTCAGTTTTTACTAGGGTTGCATTATGTTGGAAATGTTTAAAGGTTAGAAAATATCCATGGGAATAAACAAGAATGTATTCAAAATTACCTGGAATTTGTGGGAATAAACAGAATGAAACCTGATTTAGTTTGGCCCTAAAATCAGGCTCTTATATTTCTGCAGGACAATTTGTTTTTCATTTCAGCTCAAACTAAAGAAACAGCGACTCAGAGCTCTTACCTGGAACAAATGAACAAAGCTCAGCACTTTGAGTGATAGCTTTCGGCTTGAGTGAAGTAGTTCCTGAAGGCTGAAAGAGCAACAACAAAACTGAAGTCTAGCAACACATCTCTTCTCAACATTTTATACAACAGTAACAAAGGTCTTACCTCTCATTGCTGCAGAGTTTGTGTGAGGCAATTTTTCGACACACTCTGCGGTTGAGCTCTGAGCTGAAGAGGGGCATGCCAAAGCACAGTTCGAGAGGGACCCACTCATCCTCAGATGAAAGAGCTGAGAGAAAGAGATTGGCAAAGAAGAAACAACACAAGACACTGAAAAGAAAGTCCTGGTTTTGAATTCAGACTGAACCACTTGTCACACTTCACCTTGTCCTCGGACTCACAGAAAAACCCAAACGAATACTTGCAAAAATTTTTTAAGGAAAAATAAAATGCACCTACCGTCTGTCTTTCCTTTGCCCTCGCTGTTCTCTTCTGTCACAAGCTCAAATGACTCGGTGCTGCCGTTGGTGTCCAGGCCTCCGCCGAGATGGGTTTCTCCTTGAACACAAACAACAAATAAAGATCGGGTAGCACTGTTGCCTTGCAGCAAGAAGGTCCTGGGTTCGATTCCCGGCCTGGGGTCTTTCTGCATGGAGTTTGCATGTTCTCCCCGTGCATGCGTGGGTTCTCACCAGGTACTCCGGCTTCCTCCCACAGTCCAAAGACATGCCTGTTAGGTTAATTGGTCACTCTAAATTGCCCTTAGGTGTATGAATGAGTGTGTGCATGGTTTTATGTGTGTTGCCCTGCGATAGACTGGCGACCTGTCCAGGGTGTACCCTGCCTCTCGCCCATAGACTGCTGGAGATAGGCACCAGCTCCCCCGTGACCCGCTATGGAATAAGCGGTAGAAAATGACTGACTGACTGACCAGGTTCTACATCATTTACTGTATTTTTGTGAGCTTACGTTGGAGGTTTATATGTAATTTGTTATATAAATCAAGAGTAAGATTCAATCCCAGAGTAAAGGCCAAGAATGTTTCTTCCACATCCATTAGCAACCTTATCTTGAAAAAGCACACAATGAAGCAGACAAAGTGTGTAATTAAACTGGACCATGAGCAATATTTATCTAATTTGCACCATTAGTGACATTGGTTGTAACAAGCGAGAACATTTCAGCTAATTTAACAATAAGTCTTCTGTGTTAAACGATCAGCAGTACACATTTGTTGGACCATGTATGTGCGCTTGCTCCTCGTACCTCTGCACTCAACGCTGTCACTGGTCCTGCGACGATGCCTGTTGTTGGAGTTCAGCATGGTGATGTAGCCACACTGGTGCTCTAGATCCACGTGTTCCTTCAGCTTCAGAAGAGCCTTGTGCACACACATGTTGGAGTAGGAGAACTCTGCATAGGAAGCAGACATCGGTACAAGTAGGAGTAAAATGTTAGACCTCCAGACAGGTTGTAGCACCAGGTGGCAAAAACATGAAATTATCACAGAAAACAAAATAACACAGTAGAGCTTAATGTTATAAGCATGTGTGGACATTCTGACAGTGAAATTATACAAAAGTGAAACCTCTTGCTAGAAAACTAATCAATCTATCACATAGGGTTAGAATGACCACATTGTGTCCAGAAACATTGTGAGCTTTCTGCACCTCCGACTTTAATTTCAGCTTTGCAGTGGATGACATTACACTATGAATCCTTTTACCAATTTATCAGCAAATTGAGAAGATGAATTTAAACTTCACCCTTCCAACTTCCATTGGTCTTCCAGTAACCTTATGCGCAACTTGGAGGTGTGTCTGTTTCTCAACAGGTAGGAGCCCTATTCCATGGGTTGCAGCAAATACAGATTTCTTGTGGAAGGGACCAGGCATTGCACTTATTTTGAGCACATGGATAATTCATTTTAGCTGCTCGGTCGGATACATTTTGATGCAGGCAGAGAAATGACAGGATCCTATTACATGTAACAGCGAAAAGGTACAATAAATCAGGCTATTAGGGGAACTACCAGCCAGGTATGGGTGTGATGAGGTAGCAGCCTTGGCTTGAGGCTGGTTTGGCAAGTCCTTCTTCAAACTGTCTGATGACCAAGCCCTTCAGGTGCACTTGGGATACACCTTGTAGATAAACTACCAATGTTGCTGCCGGGTTCCTTTAATTTTGTGGTGCGGTCTTAGTCTGTTGTGAAGGTGGCCTTAGAGATCTGGAGGAAGGAAAGTGGTCCTCTCTGCCAGGAAAGAACAGCTAAAGACGTTTTTTTTACTCCTACTATGTCTAAGTGAATACTGTCAAGTCTCGGTTTTTAATGTCTGGTTCAATTGTTGTCTGCTCTTTAGCTGTAAAACACAAAAATATTAAACCAGAAACTGTACTGAAACTGGGGTTTCCAGTGCATTTGATCAAGATTACTATTGTTGCCTCTAAATAGACGCTTTCTGACAGCAGAAGGACCATGGGTTAGAACCAGAATATGCTCATATAACTCCACTGGCCTGATAACACATGGAGGAGATGGCTATCACAGTAGAGCCAGGTGTTGAACCTGCAGCTGCTACAACCCAAACCCAGATATTAACCAGTAGAACCAGCAGATTGGGAATAAATGCATCATGTTATGAACCATCTATAAATGTATGGTTTACCTTCATGTTTATATAGAACCTTTAATGCGCAAATGAAGGTACCTGTTTGATAATGTCTGTGATTTTAGAGGCTATTTTGAGTTTTTCCTTTCTTTAAGAGCAGACAAACAGGGTAATTTAAAATAATGTAAATAAGATGTAATTTCTTCAGCCATATGTTGTGTGTAAAGCACTTCTTCAAAGCCAGTTTCTATTAAAATATGTGTCTAAAAGACTTCACAGCTTCATGCAGAAAGTCTTACCTCCCTTCAGATCCTCCTCGTCAAAAGGAAATGGGATATGAACCGTTTCTCCATGACCATGCATACCATGACCCTGAAGGAAAAACACCGTACGTCCATTACTGGCTGTGACTTGGTTACCAAAGCACTTCACAGTTGGAATTAAATTATTGAGAACCTTCACAAGACAAGGAAACGTTGTCGGCTTCTTAAAAAAAACATAGTCTTGCAATAAAGCAAATTGCAGCAAGGAAATTAAATGCTGTAAATGTCCAGGTAATGAATATTTGTGAACCATGTAGTTATAAACAGTATTCTATTTGTAATGTTCACTTTATGGTCACTTTGACCATGTAAAAGACTGATCTACAGCATTGTTGAAATCTCTTTTCTTCTTGTTAACCAAACACCCAGACTTTCTCAGAAACGTGGTCTTGATCAATATTTCTTTAGGCTTTCTAAATTATTATCTGGCTTGGGAACCAAATATAAGGAAATCTGCTCAGAACCGTGAGGTTTCTTTTCTCATCACTGTAACCCTGTCCAAGCAGAGCATCTAAGTTTACCTGGATCAGAACAGCAGAGTGCGTGAGAGCGTCATTCAGCATTGTCAGGACATTGGATGTAGGGACGACGCCGGGGTCATGACCCCAAGAGGTGATCAGCAGCCTGTCGAAAGCCTAAAGAGGGAAAAATGAATAAACAACACATTATCCCACAACTGCCAATGACAATTTGGAGTGGCAACTCTTTTTCTTATAGAAATTCAAAGATATGCATTCATGTAGAAACTAAAGTACACCCTCTGTCCATTCTAGGGTTTTAAGAAATAAACAACCGACATTACCAGGTTCTAAAATTAGTTCACAGTTTCATCATTTATCCAGCAAACATGAAGTCAAAATAAAATCCTTCTAATATAAAAGGGGAATAATTAGATAATTATGATTATCATGAGCTGCCATATTGTGTCAGCCTCTTACTCTGTCACTACTAACCAGATACAAATCACAATGTCATAGTCAGATATTTTACATGAAATTAATGAATTATTCTTTATTATATATTATAGCTTTCAAAGTAGTGTGATTGTAAATGTTTGAGATGGCCTGATAAAAGCATTTGTAAAGAATGGGTAATAAAGTCCCGACAGATATGGTTGGTTTACTGTCTGCAACTTTATGTCAGCAGCAACTATTCTGTAAGTAAGCAAGCTTCATAGCCATGTTTTCCAGGAACAAAAAAATAATAATAATTATGGCTTTGTCCCGTGTATGACCTGCAAACATGTCAGTCTAGCCCAGGGCAGCTGTGGCTATGATGTAGTCTACCACTGTCAATGTGTGTATGAATGGGTGAATGACTGATTGTAGTGTAAAGCGCTTTAGGGTCCTCGGACTTAATAAAGCGCTATACAAGTGCAGGCCATTTACCATTTTTACAATTTATATACTATGTACATTGTTTTACTGACCTAATTAATCTGGATTCTCCCAAGCATCCTTTCCAATGCCATTCACCACGAAAGAGAGACTGAATTGGCTGCTACAGCTTCTAGTCTGCGTCATCCGACTTGTTCTCAGCACAGAGAGCAACTGAAACTTTATCGGCCCATTTTTTGACATTCAAAGCAAATCTTTTCAAAGCAATGTTTTCTGCAGGTTTTGTCTGCACATCCTTAGCTGGAAACCCAATAATACATTTAGCAATGAAATACAAATTAGCAATGCGTCATATCAAAACAGAGAAAACATATGCTAGCATTAGCGTAGCAGTTCAGATAACTACTCTGAAGGAAAACTATGTCAGCAGAAGAATGCAGCTTTATGCGTCATGTCAAATACATTTTTAGGACCAAATTGCATCAAAACAAGCAGCTCAGAGTTGGATCGGCATATTAAAGCAGTCTTACAGAAACTCCAGTTAGGAGGATAGGAGAGACTGCAGCATCTTGAACCTCATTGGTAAGTGAGTCAAGGACACATTCCCAATACTAATATAGACCATGTAATACTGATCAAATGTCAGGTGTTATTTTACTGCACATTACAGTTACTGAGTTTTCCAGGATATTCATGGATCTTATTAACTTTAATGAAGTGTCATACTGTGACTGTGTCAGCAAATGCATTTTATTGAATGACTAACATCAAGGAACAAACAAATCTTCTGATGGTAACATCCCTAGTAAATAGTCTAGTTGTTTCCACAGGAGGGAGTTGGTTCTGCTTTCCCATCAAGCACCTTATTTGCATATTGCAGGTATTCTGCAGAGAATGTATTGTACTATTTTTCCTTTTGTTCTGTTCTCACATATTCCCAAGATCAGATTTCAAGCCTAAAAGGAGGAAAAATATTAGCTCACCATGACGTATAATCACAAAGTACTTGGTGCTATATTAAGGAATGAAGGTCAGCAGGGACATAGGAGACAGCGAATCATCTAATTACCCGCCTGTGACTGAAAGCAAGGTCAAAATTTTAAACGATGGCTCCTGAGAGCTGCTACTGTTTAGCTTCATGTGAGACTTCTCCTATCTGCCCTTTTTACCTTCTTGCAACCATTTTGAACTCCCTTATCTGAATAATCATTAACCTGCTCTCACCTGGAAAATGTCCGGCAGTTTTCTGAGCCTGGAGCCCTTGGAGAGCAGCAGAGATGGCGGGCCTTGGCCCGTCACGTGGTACAGATACAGCTTGAACCAGATGGAGCTCACCTCAGGGATGGCTGGGCCAATGTGCTGCAGGGTGAAACAAATAAACATGTAGATAAACAGATAAGGAGCAGGAAACTAAGCCAACACACCAAAACACAGACATGCCCAGTTATTATTAGCCGCATAATTATTTTCATTAAATAAAAACAAGATTTGAGTTAAAACAAGAAGAATTAATCAAATTCCACTTCAGTGAGCCGCAGCAGTGTGAGAATAAGCAACAGCGTGAATGGCACAACAAGAGTTTAACTTGTCTCCGTCTGTCTCACTGGGCTCAGCTAGAGAGCTGGAGGAGAGCCAAGCAGAGGAATTACTCATGAGCCTTGCCTCCCTCCTCCCTCCTCTCTTTGTGCAGCCTCGATGCTGGGCAACTGCAGGCTGAGAAATCACAGAGTGTATACACACACACACATTTACAGATCACTCTGGAACCTCAATTGTGTACACCAGACAAGATGGCAAACACAACAAGAGCCCACAACACATTCATTATCTGTCTCCTAACCTGCAAACAAAAAGACCCCCCTTCCTGTCTTGACGTACACAGAAACAGCACAATGTCCCTGTTGTTCCCTCTTCCTCCAGGATTCATACCTGAGGTGTGCAGCTGCTGATGGGTCTGATCTCGTTGCTGAGCGGCGCCATTGAGACCAGTAGCTTGTAGTTTTTGTTCAGGACGCGGCTGCAGGTGGCCTGGTCCAGACCCAGCAGGCTCTCGCAGCGCAGCATGTCCAAAGGAAAACCTGGAGACAAGAGGAAACAAATATTAGCACTCCTTTGACAAATGGGACAGGAATCAAGTACAAACAGAGTGGATGGATGCAACTTAAATGTTTTTATGCTAGGCGTTTTGTTTTCCATTAAAGCAACACTATTTATTCAGTAAAAAGATGTGTTTGTGCTTGATGCAGTATTAATGAAAAGGAAGAAGACCACCAGGGCCTTCTAATAAGGTCTCAGATGTCTCGATTTGTTTCAAACATTTGTTTGAAAATGATGGAAGATATAGTTTTCAAGGCTTTATTATTCTGACTGAATTCCTCAGAAAAACGAAAGAATGTCAAAAACTGAAATCTGTTTACAAATCAAAAGGCTAAAAGTGAAAATGTTGCAAGAAACTGATGACTTATTTAGGAAATACCAGTTTCCAGAAAAAACTCCAGCAGTACGGCATAAGCTGCGGACAACTAGTGGCAAAACTGCAATAAAAGCAAATCAAAGTAGCATAAAGCTGCAGAAATTTTAACCAGATGTTCTGAAATGTTCTTAGACATTTTCTACCTTTAACATTCACAGTGTAAAACATCAAAAACATTTGCTTTTAAACTACACCCTGAAAAGCTCAACTTCCTTCGGTCTCCCAGCTATCCGCCTATATGCGCAATTTGCAGTTACTCATGCTTCTCTCCAACTGGGACCTGTATTTCACCGAGAGTCCAGCGTATTAATCCTAGTTTCCTCTGGGCCTGATTAAGCCCCTGTATTCATCGACATGGAGATCAGAGATTGTTCACTGCAGCTGCTTTGTGAGGTGCTTTAGGCTGCAGGCAGAGCAGTGGCTGGATGGGGGTCAATAACTAACTTAAACCGCCACAATCTCACCTTGATGGTTTTGTTCATGCTCTAAACAGCTGAGGGGTTTGCACGTTTAAATCGGGGGCAAGCTGGTTTCCTGGTCTAACCCAAAAGATCCCACCAAGAGCCTGGAAAGACCATCCATGCTGCGGCTGGTTTCACAATGTAAATTGTAGCTGTGAAAATAATTAAAGCTATTTATTTACTAATACATTTTTGGAAATGTAGGTGCTTATTTAATCCTGGCAAATACCATAAGCAGATTTGTTAGTTTCCCCTACTTTTTAATCCTGTTTTAAAACCTGTGAAATGGCTACTAATATTAATAATAAATTAAATTAGATTAAATTAGATAGATTAAAATGTTCCCTGATTGATGATATTGCAACCAAACATTTACTAAAAAAAGATCACATTGAAAAACGTATTTTCAAGCATACTTCTAGAAAAAGACACTTATATTGTAATCATATCGAGCACTAAGAAGGTGGTATTAATACCGTTCTTTCTATGTCATCATAGGCAGTTGCAGAAAGCACATCAAGTTCCCGCTTCTTAATCACTTAGACTAATTGCATTCATTCCTTAAATGAACAGTTAACATAAGGCACAGTGTGGCTTCAGTCAGAAGGATTTGCCTGCTTAAGGAAGACAGCGAGGTGAGACAATCAGAGCCGAGGCATGAAGCCAAGTCGAACAAAATACATCTGCCGCCACAACGGTGTCTACGCAGAACCCAGAGGTTTGCTTTATTGCTGTGGGCCGACAAATTCTGCGCTGCTCCACCTTGAGACAAGAGACAAACAATGCAACTCGTATTCAGCCGTTAACAGGCGCATATTCAACTACAGAAAGAGAATCATTAAAGGCAGCTTTGGGTGAATCAGAGATGTGTTCTGCCAATAGCTGAACAGAAACAGGATCCACTTCCTCTTTGTGGCTTCCAGATGAGCTCCAGGATCTTAATTACTTATCGATTTTAAGACTGCAGGACACCAGGGAACAAAAAACTCATTTACCAATAGCTGTTAACAACTGTTGTAATGACAGTACATTAAAAAAAACTATTAATTTAAACTCTAAAACCGCTGCTGGTTGAGGTTTATACAACAATGCAACACATTACATTGTTTTTCCTGTATAAATATAACTTGCAAAATTGACTGAATACACAGTAACAATCCCACATAACGAAAGGTCAAGCAAAAATAACCAAAAAGAGAGCCAGATTATCTCAAAAACAATCTTTAAATGATTTAAAACAAAAAAATAAATAAGGATCAACAAATAAACAGGAACAACTTAAAGCATCTGGAAAACTTCTGCAAAACACAGAAGGACTAGGGTCCTTTAATTTGTACAAAAAAATTTTTTTAATCATGATGTTATTTTACCTAATGACATTTAAACCTCCATGGTTCTTCCTGAACACATTAAAACAATGAAATTCTTTAATCAGCTAAATTAAATAAATGAGGAAAATTTTTATTTCAAATTTACAGTCTGCAAAGGAAAACATATTTGTTATGTTACTGCAACATAAAAAGTATTATAGTATACAGCGGATATATTTAATCAATTTCCAGGGTATATAAATTCTGCAAGATTCAACAGGTTTTAAGTTTGCATCAAAGCTCTTTTATAAGCATATATTCCCTCTGGATTACAAGTCTCTTGGCTGAACATTTCTGCTTCAGTTTCGCTGTTTCCATGCAGAGGTTTGAGCGTTTTCTTTTTTTTTATTAATCATTGCAAAATGTTGCCTGGAATTTATGACAAATGATACCCTCTGGCAGAAAAATACCTACTAGAACACTGTAGCGACACGCAGGAAACTAGGAGAAAACATTAGCTTGTATTTACAACGTTTGCCGTTCAGATCAGGCACAATTTCTAATCTGGGGTGGCGCTGCAGCAGCTCATTACAAAAAAAAAAAAAAAAAGACCATCCAAATTTAGACATTATAAGTTTAATATTTGATAAATGGATGGATATGTTCAGGTACCGTACAGAATTTTAAAAAAGTATTTATACTCTAAACATTTTTACATTTTGTTACAACCAAAACCTGCAATATTTTTTATATTTTATATGACAGACTAACAAAAAGTACTGCATTGTTAGAAAATGTAAGGAAATTTCTAAATGTTACATTTCTGAAAAGTGGGGTGTGCATGTAAATTCAGCACTTTTTACTATATTACTCCTAAATAAAATCAATTACAACCAATGGCTAACAAAATAGTATTTAGGGTACTTGTGTGTAATTTATTTCAGTATAAACCCAACTGCTCTGAAGGCCTCAGAGGCTTGTTAGAGAACATTAGTGAACAAATAGAGAATAAAGCAAGTTTAGGTTGAAACACAAAATCCCAAGCTTTGAACATCTAACTGAGCAGTATTCAATCCATCATGAGCAAAGGGACAACATATAACACCGCTGCACCACCTACTAAGATATGGTCATCCACCTGAACTGACAGACCAGGCAAGAAAAGCATTCATCGGAGATTCTCCAAATCTCAGATTAATGAGTTCCCAGAGCCAATGGTAACTGTGAAGGAACTAGACGAGATCCACAACTCAGGAGTGGGAATCTGTCAACACAACAGCTATTATTTGAGCATTCCCCAAATCAGAACTTGATTGAAGAGAGGCAAGAAGAAGGGCCATGTTGAAATAGTCATAAAACATTCTGAATGCATTTTACCACAAGCTATGTAGGGGACACAGCAAACATGCAAGAAAGTGATTTGGTCAGATGGAATGACAAGTAAACGTTTTTTCCTTCATGTAATGCGTGGTAATATAGAACACTGCATTTTATCTTGAATACACACTAGCCAATGTGAAACATGGTTGTAGCAGAATCATGCTCTGGGAATGCTTTTCTCCAGCAAAGACATGGAAGCTGATGTGAAGATGGATGGAGCCGAGTTCATGACTATCATGGAACAAATAATGTTAGAAGTTGCAAAAGACTCGGGACTTCCAACGCGACGACAACACAAAGAAATACTGTCAGAGGAACAAAGGAATGGTTTAGATCAAACCATGCTCATAAATGGCCCAGTCAAAGTTTAGACATTTTTGGTTGTGAGATCAAAACTTTAAGGGATAAGAATAATTTTGCAAGGAGTCATGATCTTTAAGATAAAAAAGAGATCAAATTTAAAAAACAAAAACATATACAGCATAAATACCTATATTTGGAATATCAGGTCCTTGATCCTGAGTGAGTTCTTTGTTGTAGCGTAGGAAGAGGATGGTGTTTTTAAGGGTGAGAGCATGGTCAAAGTAACGCTGAGCCTCACCCTCTGCTGTACTCTCCACCTGAGTAAAAAAACAGGTATTTTTAAAATAATTTATCAGTTTTGGTACCTATTGGTTTTTAAAAGGAAATGACAATATTTGGCAAACTTTTACTGCAAATTTATGTCTAGGGAAATAAAAAATAAAAAATTTGAATTGACCTTCTCCAACTCAGCCAGGAAGCTATCAAGAGTCTCATCAGACAGCTTCCCCACCTCAAACATGGTCACCGCGTGGCTCTTCAGGTTCTGATGGGACAGTGCAACAAAAATGTAGATCTAAGTTGAAACATGTTTTCTTTTCAGGTAAAAATAATGTAGCACGTTCAATGGCTGCACAGACCGGGGACAGGTTGCCCATCATCAGGAAGGCTGTGAGCGTGGAGTCGAACAGGAAGGCGATCCTCTTAGTGGGAGCTGCTGGGATGCTTAGGCTGCTAACGCTGCCCGTGTCTCCTGCTGAGAAAGAAACATTATTCATACAACAGGAGAAATTGTAATACACTCGTTACAACAAAGACAATTAGCTGTCAATTACTCCCCCTAATTGCAGATATTAGCATATGGTTTTTGTAAAAATTCATGTATTCTGAACACCCCTCCCTCTCACATAGATTAATTTAAACTTATTTGCATGTAAATGTTGCTGATCAACAGACCCTTTGATAATATCCAATTTGCAAGCAACTCTGCCAGCTTAACGTGAACAACGAAATTGAAATTAGGCCAAAATGAGACCACTTTAGACAAACACCTATTAGCGTGAAAATTACTTATAGCAGCACTGCTGAGCTTTCTTAGGGGTTAATTAGCGGTGCAGATTTGGAAGTTCAGAAGCAGCAATCATAAAGTGCTCCATGTGCACATGTCAGCAAGTGTAATTATTTCCACACGATGCAGAATATGCCTGGGATTGTGCATGGGTGTGAGACCTTGGTCTTCCAGGCTTGTGGTGTCTGTATCTGTGGCCGAGGAGCCTCCTTCCATGACGGGACTGCCCTGTTCCCAGGACAGCAGCATCTTCTGGGGGTCCATGGTGCTCCTACAACAGAACAGCAGATTTAATTGCTAATTATGATTTATGGTGGTGATCAGAGTAGAGAAAGCCCATACTTGAGTCTGTTAACAGATGGGGCGTTCTTCCAGCTGGGGTGAAGCTGCTCCGAGCTGAACACCGGGCCTTTCTTCACTGCAAAGCCGAGGCGACAGTACATGGAAACCGCATTCTAATCAAACAAGAGGAACACACAGCCTACATGAAACTTTGTATTCATGGACCATTTTTCCAAGCAGTTATATCTGATGAGGATACACTAGGAAAATGCTTTGACAAAGTGCTGATAACATGTCTGCATAGACTGATTAAAAATGAGAAGGAGTGCACTGATCTAACGACACGATTTTAGACTGAAGTGATTTCTTGCTTGCTAATTCATGAGAAATGCTAAGAGCTTTTGAATCTGGAAAGAAAACATTGTATTTTATTTCAAATCTTTTGGAAATCCAGTTCAGCATAGCTTGTTTATTCTCTTGAGTGCCTTGTTGTGTTGTCTAACATTGTTTTATGTCTGTTTATTCCTTATTTTTACTTATTCTCTTAAGGTACATTCAACCATGATGCTATCCAATGTGTAAGTGCACCAGGCCCTCCTACGATGAAGCACCCCCACAACATGATGCTGCCACACCTTACTTCATAGTAAGGATGGTGTTCTCATGCTTGCAAGCTTCCCTCTTATCCCCTCAAATGTAGAATACTGATTCATTTGTCCCCTTAATGGGAAAATTCAGTGCATCACCAGCAATAATGGTCATTATGGCCAAACACTTCAGTCGGGTTTCATCAGGATGTCTCTAACATTAAGGTCTTTGCCCCTGGGTGCATTCACAAACAGAAATCCGGCTTGTTGTGTTGCTTTTGGAGTAAAGGGTTTTTCCTCTCTGAACGGCCCTTTAGCAAATCTCTGTAAGGAATGGTTTTACAGCTTCAGTCAGCATCTTCACACGATCTTTTGCTTTTGTTCTGGGGTTAATTCGCACAATCGCAGCAAACAACTATTATCATTTATCCTCATTCCTGAACAGTTTGACAACTGGGCATTTCCATTGTGTTTATGGGTAGATATAAATGACCACAATCACAAGGCGCCTTTCGGCAATTTAAAGTTTTACTAAAGGATGAGCGAGACTTGTAGAAGTCCATAATTATTTTCCTGATCACTTGGCTGATGTCTTTTGATTTTTTATTTATTACTTTTAATTATAATTGCATGGATAAATCTCAGTTGCACACTATTTAATTTCATAATGTCCAGAAAAAATAAACAGCATAAGATGCTAATCTGCTGGTGTAAAACATTTAAGTACTTCAGGGCCACTTTTATTTAATGTCTATATGTGCTCACTAGCTTAAATTATGGAGTTCTACAACATCTCTCGCCATATGTATGCTGAGGACACACATTGTTATGTTTCTGTGTTACATCAGTCCTGTGTAGCCATAATATGTATAGGAAAGAATTTCATCCAGCTTAATGCAAAAAATACAAGTAATTGCTTTTGGCACTGAACCTGCAAGCTGCAACCCAAGAGGTCATCACACACCTAGATTTAATGAAGCTAAAGACCACAGAGGATGCAAGAATCCTAGGTGTCGTTATGAATTAAGAACAAAATTTCAATCTCTCCATAAAGTCAATCGCTAAATTACGACTAACATCTTATGACATTATGACAAAAGATACAGGAAAACTATTTCATGTTTTTATTTCTAGTAGGTTAGATTATTGTAATAGTGATTTTACCACTCTCTATCAAGCAGCTGCAGTTCATCCAAAATACTGCTGCTGGAGTCCTGACCAACACCTGAAAGACTAATCATATCACATCAGTCATTAAATTACTGCACAGGCTTCCTGTTTTTAGAATGAAAGGTTTTAAAATCTTGCAATAACCAATATGGAACTGACTGATTTTAGACCTAAAAAGCATTTTAAAGTTTCTTGTAAGAATGAACCATGAAGACCCCTCAGATCATCAGAGAGCGGTTCACTCAGCGTTTCCAGGACAAGAAGCAAACGAGGGAAACGTAATTTTACATATTTTGGTTCATTTTCTCTCTTTGGTTTGGTGCATAGTCTGGTTGAATTTTCATTGTAAGCAAATCAGAGTTTAGTTGAAAGTGAACTGAAACCCACGTTTTCAGGCTGAATGGATTTCCCTTGTTTGGTCCGCACCAGAGTTTGGACAAGACTTTTCACACTAGCCTGAAACAAAGAGGACTATCCAAGTAGAGGGAATCTGCTCCGTTTAATGCAGACCAAACAGTTGGAATGTTTGGTCTGCATTAAACATACAGGTTTCATTTTATGGGGTGCTTAAAATTAGCCATTATTCTTTTTATACATTTATTGTTTTAATGTAGTTTTCTTTACTTTTGTTCTTTGATTTTCCTGTAAAGCACTTTAAATTACTTTGTGTATGAACAGTGTAATGGACACATTTATGAAAAGCTGAGATGTAATGGGATATTAATGGCGTTTTTGCAGCTGTGAGCATACTTTATTTAAATTGCTTTAGCAGCATACATCTATCATTTCTTAACCCTTTAAGCCACAACCAACAGATGCAGCACCCTGAATCAAACTATATGAATAAACTGGAGTAAAAAGGTACAAAAACACATTTTTCTGCATGTTTTTCCAACATCATTTGGAAGGATATTAAGTTGGATTTTAAAAAGTTTACACAGTGCTCTGCTTCTCAGATGAAAGCCGGGTACTGAGGACCCATTAATCATCCGCTGTGTTGAACTTAGGCACCTTCAAGCTAAATATTGAGGAAGAAAAGGCAGTTTGGAGAATTCCGCTTGTTGTTACAATAAGAGCAACTCTGCATTAGCTCCTACATCGTGATATTCGATCTCTGCTCAGAGGCCTAAGTCCTTAACGCAGGCTGTCGCCAGGTTGAATCCAGGCCTGACAATGTCTACTGCATACCCTTCCCCTGGTCTCGCCACCCTATTTCCTGTCGACTTACTTTTTTTTTTTACTTGTAAAATAAAGGCCACTAGTGCCTAAAAAAAGTGCCTGTAAAGCTTTCCTTTTCAAAGGTATGTGTGTGGGTGGGTGTTTGTAAAGAGTTGTGCACACAAGCGTTACGAGAGTGAGAAAGCACAGGAAAAGATGATGGAGGCTCAGTAAGAGAAACAGATTTCTCTTTGGAGTTGCACTCATGTTTTAAATGAGATCTTTACTTTTTCAGTTCGGTCCTCAACCTTTTTGACATTTTAATTATTCGCTTTTCTGCTAATAAATAAATATTAAAAGGTTTTATTTAATATTAGGGACTTTTTAATTTTCTTTTTTGATTTTAAGAAGTAGCTGAGAAATTAATCGCAAAATAGAAATCACTAGTGGCAGCCTGGTTAAAAGTTATGAAGTCTAACTGTACAAACAGAAGGCCATGTATCATGTATATATAAACAGCTATTACCAACAAACAGTGGCAAATAGCCTGAAATTCTGCAGGAGATAAACCTTCTTTAAGGATGAAAATCTCTCCTTCAAGAATCTTCTAAGAGCAAGCTGGACATACTTGCACTGTACAAACACATATCTACAGGGGTTGGACAATGAAACTGAAACACCTGGTTTTAGACCACAATAATTTATTAGTATGGTGTAGGGCCTCCTTTTGCGGCCAATACAGCGTCAATTCGTCTTGGGAATGACATATACAAGTCTTGCACAGCGGTCAGAGGGATTTTAAGCCATTCTTCTTGCAGGATAGTGGCCAGGTCACTACGTGATACTGGTGGAGGAAAACGTTTCCTGACTCGCTCCTCCAAAACACCCCAAAGTGGCTCAATAATATTTAGATCTGGTGACTGTGCAGGACATGGGAGATGCTCAACTTCACTTTCATGTTCATCAAACCAATCTTTCACCAGTCTTGCTGTGTGTATTGGTGCAATGTCATCCTGATACACGGCACCACCTTCAGGATACATTGTTTGAACCATTGGATGCACATGGTCCTCAAGAATGGTTCGGTAGTCCTTGGCAGTGACGCGCCCATCTAGAACAAGTATTGGGCCAAGGGAATGCCATGATATGGCAGCCCAAACCATCACTGATCCACCCCCATGCTTCCCTCTGGGCATGCAACAGTCTGGGTGGTACGCTTCTTTGGGGCTTCTCCACACCGTAACTCTCCCGGATGTGGGGAAAACAGTAAAGGTGGACTCATCAGAGAACAATACATGTTTCTCATTGTCCACAGCCCAAGATTTGTGCTCCTTCCACCATTGAAACCGACGTTTGGCATTGGCATGAGTGACCAAAGGTTTGGCTGTAGCAGCCCGGCCGTGTATATTGACCCTGTGGAGATCCCGACGGACAGTTCTGGTGGAAACAGGAGAGTTGAGGTGCACAATTAATTCTGCAGTGATTTGGGCAGCCGTGGTTTTATGTTTTTTGGATACAATCCGGGTTAGCACCCGAACATCCCTTTCAGACAGCTTCCTCTTGCATCCACAGTTAATCCTGTTGGATGTGGTTCGTCCTTCTTGGTGGTATGCTGACATTACCCTGGATACCGTGGCTCTTGATACATCACAAAGACTTGCTGTCTTGGTCACAGATGGGCCAGCAAGACGTGCACCAACAATTTGTTCTCTTTTGAACTCTGGTATGTCACCCATAATGTTGTGTGCATTTCAATATTTTGAGCAAAACTGTGCTCTTACCCTGCTAATTGAACCTTCACACTCTGCTCTTACTGGTGCAATGTGCAATCAATGAAGACTGGCTACCAGGCTGGTCCAATTTAGCCATGAAACCTCCCACACTAAAATGACAGGTGTTTCAGTTTCATTGTCCAACCCCTGTAGCATATCTGGGTTTAATAAATGGTCAGATTGTTGCATTATGTTTTATTTCTTCTGCATTAGCTGATTGTAGAAGAGACAAACAGTTTAAAAATAGAGCGGGGGAAAAAACAGTAGCTTGTTTCATCCAATAATGAAGCCTACTTCAGATAAGAAAATACATTTCTTTCGGTGCCACATTTTAAAGCAGGACTGAATCTTCACAGATTTACACTCATATTAAAAGCAGAACCATATCATTTCACTATATCATCCTGACGTTGTGCGGTACAACCCACCTTCACTAAATCCAAGTCGATCTCCAGCACATTGGCTAGCTGAGAGCCACAGAGGGAGGATGGTTCAGGAGGAAAAAAAAACTGATCAGTAACTAAATAAAGAGACAAAGAGTCATCTGAGAAAAATAAAAGACACGTCTAAGGCCTACCTCAGCCACGTTTGTCTGCTCATCAATGGACACAAAGATTTTGTAGAGAAGTGTTTCAAAGTAATCACCCTGAACACGGTTCATGACGAAACCTTCCAGAGGGGGCACTGAAAGAAGAATTGACACCTGAAAAAATAACTTTTTACACTGAGGTGATTCCACAGACTTATTACTTACTAATCTATTTCCACACAGGTACAAAAACGCAACTTTTCTTTTGAACTCGTCCAAAAGCACACATGAGGTTGACCTGCTCAAAGTTTGATTAAACCAGAAGTGTTTAAAACACACAGGGTGGTGTACCTGAGATGCAGCTGTCATCCGATATGGGAACGTCCAGGTAAATAAAGCCCCGGTTATATAAACCTGCAAAACAAATAATGACACCGAAAGCACATGTAAACCTGAGCCATGTCCTGAAAAACTAATCTTAGAACATGTTCACGTCGTCTGAGAATAACAAAGGTGAGGTGGAAAAATCTACATTAAAAAAGTGACAAAAACAGAGGCTCTGCTGCAAACTCAAAAAATAAATCTAAACCCCTCAGCATCAGTATTACAATCTGGCATTTGTGCTTTATGTTCTCTAACATTATTTCACTTTCCATTCATGGTAGGGGGTGTTTTTGTATTCCTGCCGAGGGACGGTCTTAACTTAATGAGGAAAAAAATATTAATGCTCATCCGAAGTATTCCAAACATATTTTTTTTATGTATTCATATTCCTTCTCTTTATGATTTTGTATTATCATTTGTTTTGTGGAAAAGCAAATTACATATGACAGAAGCCTCAACAAGCTCACAACAGTGATGACAGGGCCAATCCTTCTCCTAACAAGACGGGAAAATCCCGTTAATGACAATCAGATGAGGAGCGAGGTTGTGAGAAATAATTTGAACTGCAAAATAAATCAAATTGCAGCCGTAAGGATGCCAATCAAATATTTATATAAACTGATTTTTCTTATAAAAGAACAAAGCTGTCCTCTTTTAATTTATTCTGTAACATAAAATCTGACCCTTCCTGTGTCCTAAAAATAATAATAATACATTCAGAATCAGAGCATATTTATCAGTAGGCACACCATATTCATGTAAAATCTTTCAGAGCCACAAGGGGGAAACCATGATTTCTCACAGCAAGTTCATGCACATGCAAATAGGACAATATCAATCACTCACTTAGGACCACATTGTACTCTGTTGTTCCTGCCAGTTGAGGACCAGAATCTATCATCTTGTCAATGGCTTTCTTCTCTGCAGAGGAACAGATCTGCATTTATCAAAGGCAAATATCAGATGTTAGAGTTGGTGCAAACTATATGAGGAAATGCAACACAATGCCCTGAAATGAACAATTCTTGTGATGTTTCTGTAACAGTGGATATACACAAACTTTTCAGACTTTATTGAATGCTTTTTTTATTTCTTTTTCTGAGTGAAACACATGAGAATGTTTGAAGCAGACTGATCTGTAAAATAACTCCAGAGAGTGATTGACTCTGTATGAATTCCAACAAAAGCTTCAAACGCTTCCGATCATGACTGAGGCAAAACAATAGGCAGATATTTCCAAATAACAAAAAATTCAGTTACATGCTGCATTAAAAAAAAAAAAATCACTAAAATCTCTTTCTTTCCTTTTAAATCTTTATTTGATGTTCCTCACACACATGCAGCCAAGATAGAATCATGTGAGGAAAAACACAAACTAAACTGGGCCTTACTCTTATGTCATCCTCGGTGATGTAGCCCGTCTGAGCCACCCACCACGGCTCCACGGAGATCTCCACTGGTTTGGATGGCAGCAGATCCCGCGCCGATTTCCGGCGAAAGAATTTCTGAGGACAGAAATGCAGTTTAAAAAACTCAAAGAGTGCACCAAGTTAATAGAAGTAAAATCTGTGGAGCCCACGGTGCCCCAGAGTGGGCTAAACACAAGCTGTGGTTGTAGAAATCTATTCAGAGTCAGTTTAGAAAATCTGAACACACCAACCTTTAAATCATACCCTTTTAAGGTTTTTATTTTACCTTTATTTTACCATAAGAATCCCACTGAGATTTACAAAAAGCTTTTGAAAGGGTGTCTTGGCCAAGACTGAATGCAATTCACAGATGTATGGCAACAATAAAATATCTATAGGACCAAAGAGCAAAGGAGCGCTGCCCCACGAACTAATGCTGCACACTCCTCATCAGCTGGCCTAAAGAAGGCTCTTACACTTTCCCCTCTTAAAAGAACAATAAATTAAGTGTTCATATTTCTGGTTGCATTCATTTTATTTATCTTAATCTATAAAGACACTGTAATATTATGCATTGCAAGCACTTAAAAACTACTGCTAAACTTATCTGCTTTTAATCAAACTTAAAGTCTATGTATCAAAGTACCAGGTAATAATAACAGATAGATGGTATTGGTAACATCATTATAGCTGTAAAACTGTTGTTTTCCTGTTTAAAGATAAAAGCAGTTAAATCACATAAGTTTGTGTGTGAAATATTTGTTAAATACTTTAGGACTGTAGTATTTTCATATCAACATTACCTCGGGGGTCTGATGCATGAAATTATAAGTTTTCCTATGCAAAAAATGGCAGCAATTTGCGTTTTATTCACAATGTTAATATGACTTGCTTCACAGCTGAGACACTTCGCACCTAAACCTGGTGAGTAGATTTCACTGTTGGCATCAAATCGGCATAATGAGATATTTATATTGATTTATAACTATAAGAATTGGGTCTGTTTGTCTTGCAAAGCACCTTGGGGGGACAGTTGTTTTCAGAATAGAATAGAATAGAATATCTGGCCATTTTTAAACCTATTCAGTGAGTAAAATATCATCATGGCTCCACAGTTCCTGAGCAAGTTTAGCTACTAAGAGAAAGTCTTTAAATTGAAAAGCCAAGTCATTAAAATGAATGGAAAACAATTCTGTGCACAAAACATCTCATTGTTTCCCAGTAAATTAGGAAACTCATCAAGTTGTCAGATCACAAACCCAAACACAGGCATTAAGTGTTTGTTTTAAAACATATTAGTTTAATAAAGCTTCAAATTAGACTTGTCTGTAAACAAGTTAAATGCAGCAAGTGTAGTTGATTTTATCCATCACTTTTCACCTATACTATTAAAAAAAAACTTTTATGCATTTGCTCCTATTAAAACTCATAAGCGTCTTAATATTTTTAAAATGTCTGTCAAAACAAAACTACAGTATTGATTTCTCATTGGTGCAATAAAACCCCTAAAACCTGGTGTGTAATTCTGTGGACCTTCTGAAGTAAAATGTGTATAAACATATCCTACTTTGGAGGATCTGCACTGGTTCATAAGGTCAATGTACTGGTTTCTCCCAATGCCAAGAAGCCTCAGACCTGTGTGATGACAGAAAAATTAAAAGTTAGTCAGTTTATTGTGTGGATTGTTAGAAGTAGAGAAGGGACAACAGACACAAGGACGTTTATTCAGAGATGAATAGAAAAACAACCCTGGTTAAAAAATAAAACGTATCTGTGCATCATGATAGGGTGGTAGATGTTACACTGCTTTAAATAGGAGATCTTTGCACTTTTGCCAACATAACAGTATTTTCTGTAATTAAATGAAATGTAACCAGACTAAGACCGCGTTTATTGATAACATGCTCTTGACTTACAAATACTTATTTCTCTCTGCTGCTGTGAAGCAAGAAAGCAAATTTATAGGAGGTGCAAAGCTGGACAAGCAGTTTCCTCATCTGAATATTAGACCACATCTAATTTAATAAGTGTCAACAGCTCTAATTTCAGCTCAGTCTGTCTATATTTCATTACTATCTTTGCAATCAGTTTGCTCCAACTATACAGACACAAGATGGAGTTTAAGACAAGCTAGACATGGAGGAGGATCATTAATCCGTAACAGCTCAGGTCACATTGAAGGTGCTTTGATACTTGGAGTTTGCAGATACACATCAGTGTTTTCTACATAAAAAGGTCTTTACATTAATTCTTCCTTGTTTAATTTATTGCATAAGAAGTAACTCTTGATTATGATTATAAAAATTATAATTATTATAAGAATAACTGAAGCGATGAAAAGTGAATGTGTGGATCTTCTAGGCAACAGTGCTGGTTAGAAGTTTACACATATTGAGAAAATAGAGTAACATAAAATAAACGGCAAACATTTTTAAATAAACCCTAATACTTTAATAAATAAAATTCGAATTTGAAAAGTTATTTTTGTATTTACCTATGTTGTCTGTGTTGGAAATTACAATTTGCTGGGTGGATCTGAAGCACACGAGTGTGACAAAAAGGCAAAAAACAGACAGAATCTGTAAGCAGGACAAATACTTCTTCACAGCACTGCATAATTTTGACTCTGCATGGATTAGAGAAAATCCATAAATTAAACTTTTGTAAACCAAATGTGCATCATGTTTTACCACTGAACCCTGGAAAAATCACTGGAGTGATTCATTTAAAGCCCCCAAATAATTAGTCTTTCATGTCAGTGAGCAGAACGATGCATTTAAATGCATTTGGTGAACCTGAGAAAATTCTGGCATAAATAACAAAAGTTTAATATTACCCACAGATGCCTGAAGTCCAACCTTGTCACCGTTTATTTTATCTACTGCAATAGTCTGCTGCATGTGAGCCTGATACCAATTAGAACATGTAACTCTTCTCCAAATCAGACTCCAAACACAGCACACACCCACCCTGCTGTTTCACCAGGACACAAACATCCACCCACGTCAAACTCTGTCAGGCACGCTAGTTCTGCATCTCCATCCGCCCACTTCTGCGCAACGCAGTCCAAAGCTCATCCTGAGGGGGTTTATCGGAGGGAGGTACCCACAGAACACGGCCTTCTGTCTCCACAGCCGGAAGGTTCTGCGCTGAAGGACTCAGCCACTCACAAATCTGTGCCAAAGCCTGTTTCACTTGGCAACAGAGAGCACTATAACTGCACGTGAGCTCCACAAAATGAAAGCAACCGCAAAATTGGGTTCCTCATGGGAGGCTTAAAAAATATTACAGCTGACATCATGTAATGCAGATATTCAAACATGCCTATTTGTCAAAGAACAAGTGAGATCATGTATGCATCATAGTCTGAACTGTTGGGTCTGCTTTTAGTTTGATTATTTATAACCCATAAAACTATATTCTCAAGAAAGTAAGTTTACAAATAAAAGAAGCACTCTAAAGAGAAAAGGCAGGTAAAATCTAACGATAAGTAGGATCTATTCCCCTTAGATAATTCTATTTTCATAAACTTGTTTCAGGTAAGGTTTAATAAACAGGAAGGAAACTAAGGAAATTAAACTATATCAGTAAAATGTTATTTTATTTCAGCAGTTAAACTGAAAAAGTGAAACTGGTGATTATGGCTTACAGCTAATAAAAACGGGCATATCCGTTTCTTAGAAAATAAGATTATTACATAAAACCAATTTTTAAAAAAACAACCTATTTCTACAAATAAAATATTATATTAGGACCAAAGCAGGAAAGACTAATGACTTGACAAGTTCAGTAGATAGTTATAGAAAACCTCCATAAGAAGGTTAGGCAACAAAAGGTCGTTACTAAAGAAGCTGACTGTTTACAGAATGCTGTATTCAAAGAAACAAATGGAAAATTTTGTGGATGGAAAAAGTAAGGTTAAAAAGAGTTCATATACAACAGGAATAACTACAGCCTTGAGAGGATTATGAATCAAAACCCATTCAAGTTCGATGGAGATTCACAGGCTGTGGACTGCTGGTGGAGTCAGTGCTTCAAGAGCCACTAGACACAGGCATACGGGCCAAGACCTAGTGTGTCGTAACTATCACCTTACTTTTGTCAAACCTCTCCAGGATAAGAGATGTCAGAAGTGTCTTACCTGGGCTAAGGAGGAACAAGACTGTTGCTGATCTGACCTAAATGCCATAGAGAATCTATGGAGTATTGTCAAAAGAAAGATGTAAGACACCAGATGACCTAAGGGCCACTATTAAACCAATATGGGCATTTTTAACACCTCAGCAGAACTGTAGGTTGATCTCCTCCATGCAATGCCATAATTATGCAATACCTCATTCAAAATGTGCTCCGAGCAACAACTGGGTGCATATTCTGTACAGTGGAAAGACAAAACTTTCATTAGGACAACACTTCTGTCCAAGAAATTATTATTTATTGGAAGAAATTGAATTTTGGTTTTTATTAGCTGTAAGCCATAACCATCAAAATTAACAGAAATAAACACCGGAAGTATAATAATAAAAATACCTTTTATTTGCATAGCGATTTTCAAAATACTCAAAGTTCTTTACAGGAGTCAAACAAAATTCATATTAATATATTAATAATAATAGTACATTCCTCTTTATTAAAACTACATAGTATACAATTTTCACTTTTTGGTTTAAATTGCTAAAATAAACAACATTTGCCATGTTATTCTAATTTAAATAATATCCACCTAAAGATAACAATGATGAATCAAACAAACCTTCTAGGACAACTTTCTAGTGACCTTCTGACCTTTTCACAATCACAGCCATTAGATTCCTAAATCTTATTATTTAACGGCCGTGAAACGAGTCAGAGATGAACGATGTGGAGGAGACAGAGGACAAACGATGAGTAGATGTGGGAGCTTAACGGAAGCTTTTTAAAATAATTTCAACATTGTAGGCGCAAAGAGGAAAAAACTGGCAATAAAATTGGAGAAAAAAAAACTCACAGTCAGCAGCAGTGAAGTTGGGCAAGGAGTCGTAACTCTTCTCACTGTTCATGATATCCTGAAGGAGCAAAAAACAAGAAGAAAGGTGGGAAACAAAAGGAAGGAATTAAAGTGTGCCACCAACTGCTGATTAATAAAAGGATTGTCGGATTTTGGTAGCCGAGCTAATTTCTGCTCCCTGTTCCATTAAGTTCTGAGGATGGATTAACAATGTGACATCGCTTTCGGCAATTCAGTAGCCGGAGTTAAAGCTCCATGGAGATTAGTTAAGCAGGCAAGGGAAAGATGGTGATGCCTTTGTAAATGAGCTGAGAGCTAAAATTGTTGGTCTTCTTTCCAATTTATAAGGTAGCAAAAACAACACAGAGCATGCTTGTCACATATCTCCAAATAAAATAGAAAGAATGCTAAATGTGGAACAATCTAATGTTTGACCTGGCATTTGCACAGAATAATGCAAGCAAAGAGTGTGTGGGAATGCAGGGGATCTGGTCTATTCATCCACATAGCCTGAAAAGTGTCTAAATGCCTGCAATGTTTTACAGGAATGTCAATTTCAGCAGCCAGTGTTCACAGATTACTTTCTCTTTCATTTGTGTTAACGCAGGCTTTGCGTTAATGCAAACTAAATTAAGCAGTAAGAAAAGTTATGGAGAACCTATCAGATACATTGGTAGTGAGACCCCCTTATGGCAGCATATGTCTCTTGCAGCTTTTTCATAGAAAAGGACAGAAATTTAAAATAACAGCTAAAACCAAATTTCCACTTGTTCCTCCTGTTTATGTACAAGCTAGCGTTAGCACTGCAGCACAGCTACCTGCTGCAGGAGGTTTGAAAAGTTACTATAATAATTCCTTCATTCATTTTCTACCGCTTATTCCATAGTGGGTTGCAGGGGAGCTGGTGCCTATCTCCAGCAGTCTATGGGCGAGAGGCAGGGTACACCCTGGACAGGTCGCCAGTCCATCGCAGGGCAACACACAAACAACCATGCACACACTCATTCATACACCCAAGGGCAATTTAGAGTTACCAATTAACCTAACAGGCATGTCTTTGGACTGTGGGAGGAAGCCAGAGTACCTGGTGAGAACCCACACATGCACGGGGAGAACATGCGAACTCCATGCAGAAAGACTCCAGGCCGGGAATCGAACCCAGGACCTTCTTGCTGCAAGGCAACAGTGCTACCAACTGCACCACCGTGCAGCCCTTTAAAAAAAAAAAAGAGAGAGAGAGAATATAATAATTCCCTCTTTTTTAAATCGCCTGGATCGTCTGGAAACAATTTAGGCAAATCTTTATTATAGTCAGAGTGTTTGATAATTGTTTTTAAATATTGTCGTCTGTGTTATAGCATTCATAGCCAGCGTGATAAAAGTTCCCTGAGCCGCATCTCCTGTTCTACCAGTGCTCTTGTCAAAAGAAAACAACATATTAGTGCATAGCTACAGACATTTGTGAAAGCCTTGAACTAATCCTTCATGTAAATCCACCTTCTCCCCCATGAAAACTGTCCTTCCACAGGTTTAAAAGCTCATCTTTCCAAACCTCAGACAACATTCGGCACTTTATTAGCAAGTCTAAGCCATCCAGCAAACAAAGCCCACACTGAATGCAGAGACAGAATCATTGATTTTTCCTAGGAGTTTTAATCCTGGGATCCGGTATCTGTGTATTCCTGAGCTGCTACAGTGCCTCACAAAGGTATTCATATCCCTTGATCATTTTGATCTTGGATGGTTTTGAGCAGACTGAGACATGTTGGTGGAAGCATTGTACTGTGGCAATTATCTTCTTCAGTAGCTACAGACAAGATGATCTTAGATCTAACTAAGGGAAAATCCTGACAAAAAAAAAAAAACCCTGTTAAAGGCTGCAAAAGACTTGGGAATGAAGTAGAACCCAAAACAAACAGCCAGAGCTATAATGGAGTGGTTTAGGATACTACTTATTCACATCTCAGAATGTCTCTGGAACAATACAAAGTAGTGCAGTGTGGTCACTGTGTACTGTCCTTTACTGACCACAGACTGACACCTAGTGTCAGATTGATACAAAATGTTCTTCCAATTATAATCCAAACCAGAAATTATTCTGCAAACCAGGTAGGGTTTTTGCTCTCTGGTTATTTTTGCTGCCAAATAGACCAGGTCCGCATTGTAATGTCAAGCTAGTTATGAGTTGCAACTACCGATGCAAATATGTTCAGATGTTTGCAGTAAACAAATTACACAGGAACAGGTTAAATAGTACAATGTTGAAAACAAGTGTTTATTTTTACATGTTATCCTTTAGGTTGTATTATTGATCATACTCTGCCAAAACAAATCCCAGACAAAAATCTAAACAAAATAAAACTAATACTGCAGTACAAACTTAAAGTGCAAACCAATGCTGTAACCTAAAAGGGCCCCATCAGGGGCTTCTTTAGCTGCCTCAGGTATGCTCGAAATAGAGAACCATAAATAGCTGGACTGTAAGCTGGATAAGCCAAAATAATTGTTTAAAAAGTTCCAATAAGACATCAGTTTATGAGTTTAAATTTAAGGAAAGAGTGGCTACGCTACTTGGTGGCAGGAAGAGGAATCTAGCAATAGCTGTCACTTGAGCCCCAAAGGGAAGGTGTTCAAAACCCAGTACCCCAGGAGAACAAAAGAAAGCTCTTCTCCAGTTTGCTCAAAACTAGCTAAATAAGCAAAAATGTTTTGACATTCTGTTATGTGGAATGATGAATCAAATACAAGAACTTTTTGGGCCTATGGATCAACCGTATGTCTGAGGGAAGAAGAATGAAGGATAACCTGAAAGGAAAACTATGCCTACAGTAAAGCATGGCAGTTGCTCGGTGAGGCTCTGGGACTGTTTTACTTCTCTGGCACTGGAAATCATCAGCATGTGGAGGGAAAGATGGATTCATTCAAGTTTCAGGAAATCCTGGGAGGATGGGAGAAAAATCTCAGGTTGTCTGTGAGGAAGCTGAAGCTTGGGCCTCAGACAGTCCAAACAGTAGAATGATCCATGTCTCAAGGTCCACTGGAGGTTGATGCCCCCTGAAGACTGGGCTAAGATTTCACAAGAATCCATGTTTGCCAACAAAGCTAGTTTTGTAGTGGGGCATTAAATAATTCTAGGTCCAACTGTAAGATACAGGTTCGTGAACAGTTACTTTATACAAATGTATCCTCAACATGTGCCTACTTCAATGATTTATGATCCATTTAGGTTTGCCAAATTATATAGTCATACTCATGTTTTCTGTAAAGTAGGAAAAACTCTTTAAACATAATAGCACAAAGCTGTCAACAGCTCAATTTCTTATAAATGTTTATTTTTTTGGCTAAAACACACAACCCTGCTGCGCTGCTAATATTAAAGACGTACACTTAAGATGAACAGAGGCTGGATGTTTCAAAAGCAATAAGAAGATCTTCACGGCTATAACAGAAGATTTGTCCGCTTTGTTCCTCTGAGTGAATCCAGCCCGTCGTTCTAAAAGCAGCGGCTGAACTATAGTTGTTCTGGTGTTTTAGAACCCACTTAGAGAGACGATTCTACGTGTCCCTCACAAAAGAAAACCTCCGCCTTTCAAGTTCCAGTCTGCACTGCGGCAGAAGCTCCTTACCTCCATGATTCCTATGTAGTATGAGAACGGAGTGACTCTCAGCCCTTTGACCATGATATCAGACAGGTGGTAGGGGTACAGTATCAGGTGGTCCCGGCTGTACTTCAGCAGCTCCTCGTAGTACCTGCGCTCATCCTTCCTGACGTGGCGGACTGCTCGATAAAAAACACACACCCACAGACAGCAGTCAGGTCACAAACAACAAGTGCTTGCAAGGAAAGGTTTACAGTCGATCAATCAATCAATTCGGGCTAAAATGAGACTCACTACTCTAAGAACACCAAGTCACAAAGGCAGAAACACTGCTCTCATGTTGATTACATGCAGTGTAAATTAAAGAGCCATTCTGAAATGTTTTCGGTAACTATTGATTGGTTCTGTACTGTAATCACTTTCTTGATGCATGCAAGTGTGATAATAAAGGATCAGTTGTTTCCCTACTGACAGTTTTGAAAGCAGAACATCTTTAATCTCACACTCCATCACAATCTGCTGTGACCCAGACCAGTTTGGCGAACAGATGTGCTCACCTAGGTTATTGCGGAATCGCAGCTGGTTGCGGATGCTGTACAGCAGCACGTGCTTCTCATACTCGCGCTGTGAGTTCCCCAAACTCTGCAAAAGAGAACAAAGGCACACCTGTAAGGATCAAGGCAGGAATATCTTTACTGAGTAGGCAGCGGAAATTAACAGTAACTCTCTTTCAAAATTGTTCTTCTCCTCTTGGCTGTGCAATGTGAAGAGTTTTTGTGTTATGGTGACTTACAAGGGTTGGACAATGAAATTGAAACACCTGTCATTTTAGTGTGGGAGGTTTAATGGCTAAATTGGACCAGCCTGGTAGCCAGTCTTCATTGATTGCACATTGCACCAGTAAGAGCAGAGTGTGAAGGTTCAATTAGCAGGGTAAGAGCACAGTCTTGCTCAAAATATTGAAATGCACACAACATTATGGGTGACATACCAGAGTTCAAAAGAGGACAAATTGTTGGTGCACGTCTTGCTGGCGCATCTGTGACCAAGACAGCAAGTCTTTGTGATGTATCAAGAGCCACGGTATCCAGGGTAATGTCAGCATACCATCAAGAAGGACGAACCACATCCAACAGGATTAACTGTGGACGCAAGAAGAAGCTGTCTGAAAGGGATGTTCGGGTGCTAACCCGGATTGTATCCAAAAAACATAAAAACACGGCTGCCCAAATCACGTCAGAATTAAATGTGCACCTCAACTCTCCTGTTTCCACCAGAACTGTCCGTCAGGAGCTCCACAGGGTCAATATACACGGCCGGGCTGCTATAGTCAAACCTTTGGTCAATCATGCCAATGCTAAACGTCGGTTTCAATGGTGCAAGGAGCCCAAATCTTGGGCTGTGGACAATGTGAAACATGTATTGTTCTCTGATGAGTCCACCTTTACTGTTTTCCCCACATCCAGGAGAGTTATGGTGTGGAGAAGCCCCAAAGAAGTGTACCACCCAGACTGTTGCATGCCCAGAGTGAAGCATGGGGGTGGATCAGTGATGGTTTGGGCTGCCATATCATGGCATTCCCTTGACCCAATACTTGTGCTAGATGGGCACGTCACTGCCAAGGACTACCGAACCATTCTTGAGGACCATGTGCATCCAATGGTTCAAACATTGTATCCTGAAGGTGGTGCCGTGTATCAGGATGACAATGCACCAATACACACAGCAAGACTGGTGAAAGATTGGTTTGATGAACATGAAAGTGAAGTTGAACATCTCCCATGGCCTGCACAGTCACTAGATCTAAATATTATTGAGCCACTTTGGGGTGTTTCGGAGGAGCGAATCAGGAAACGTTTTCCTCCACCAGTATCACGTAGTGACCTGGTCACTATCCTGCAAGAACAATGGCTTAAAATCCCTCTGACCACTGTACAGGACTTGTATATGTCATTCCCAAGACGAATTGATGCTGTATTGGCCGCAAAAGGAGGCCCTACACCATACTAATAAATTATTGTGGTCTAAAACCAGGTGTTTCAGTTTCATTGTCCAACCCCAGTATATCATGGACTAAGACTCACTGTGATGTCATCTCATTCTAAGGCATTTAGAAATATCCCTCCTGGGTCATTTTTTTTGTCTATTATGGGTTTCATTTTTGCATAACTTTAGCAGTTTCCATCTTTTTTATCATTCCCTATTGCTATCTTTTGATGCGCTCTGCTAAATGATATTATCTCCTGTATTCCTGTTAATCTACGGATTTTAATATTTGTGATGGAAAAGAAAAGAAAAACTGAAAATAACAAAAAAAACTCTTTTTACTGACTTTGCATGAAAACAATAATTATTCAAAACAATATGGCTACTATTTTCTGACACTCTCAGATTCAGATAAAACCACTGCAAAAGGAAATGCAATTTCCATATATAGAATAGGGAAAAGTGACTTAATTGCTACTACTTGCATTTAAGAGGTTACACCTGCAAAATGTACATGTATATTTTTAATATATGGAGATAATTCATGGAAAGAAAATACAATTAAACTGTTTTTTAAACAGACTTAGCCTTAAAACTGCCATTTAAGCAGCATAAATAAATAAAAATCTGAAATTGTATACGGTTATGTATGGCAAAGATGGAAATTAATCATGGCTTTTAAAAAAAACACGAGAAGAATATGTGGGTATCTTATTATTATGGCAAAGGTTAAAAGGGCATTATTGGATGAAAGACAGCCTTGCCTGCTGATGGTGGTCAGAGGGCCCAGGAGTGCCTATTGTATGGCAGCCCCACTTCTGTCAGTCTGCCCCAGGGCAGCTATGGCTACAATGTATCCTAGTACTGTATTTATTTCTGTAAAGTGAGAAATACTTTCAGGTTCTAATGGTTTATTTTTGCTCATTTACAGCAACCAAAGTGAGTTAACTGGACAAAATACAGGGTTCCTACAAAACAACTATTTCATATTTTTCCACACCAACTTTTTTTTTTAAATATTTCCTGTAGTTTGTTTTAGATAATTCTATACATCTGAGAACAAAACATTTATCTAGTTGGGTTTTAATACCTGTAATTTCCCAGAAATCCTGAGGCTTTAGTTGGCTTAAGCAGTGTGGTAAAGCACTATTTCACTGCCTCTTTGGCTAACTTAGATTGAAAATCTACAGGATGTTAAATTGTCGAATATGTCCTACACTAAATGCAGACGCAGGTCCTACTTTTGGCTTACATGTGGAAAACTACCAAAACTAATTCTATATATCACCATAAACACACCATGGTCAAACATGTCTTCAACAGAAACAGGAGAGCTAATCAGAGTTGATGGGAAGATTGATGGAACTAAATACAGGGCAGTTCTGAAAGGAAACCTTTTAGACCATGGAAAAAACTTGAGGCTGGGGTGGAGAATCACCATCCAGCAGGACAATGACCCAATGACATCCAGTCTGATAGAGTTTGAGTTATTTTGCAAAGAGGAACCAGCCAAAATTTCAGCCTCTATGTGCAAAGCTGGTGGAAACAACCCCAGTTGGTTCTACAATGCATTGGTTCAGGGGGGCTGAATACAAATGCACGTCACAGTTTTTAGGATTTTACTGGCATTATTTTTTGACTATGTATCTTCTTCCTCCCACTTCACAATTATACAATACATCATGTTGATCAATCAAACAAAATCCTCAAAAATGCACTGAAGCTCGAGGTTGCAGCTCTTGCTCAAGCATCAGTCCAGGAGCAGGGTTGCGAGTCCAAGCTTTAGGAGGATCCCCTAGAATGAGGGCAGCAGCACAAAGCTTTTGTATGCAACCCGTCCCGACTCACCTCTTTCCGGGGTTCTGCTTAAATGAAGGCATATCATTGATGCATTATGAAGGATTTAAGGGGATCGCGTATGAAAAACACCTTATTCTTGATGATGCACGGATAAAACAGATTATGCAAGGAGGTGTGTGCGCGGAATCTGCAGGTGGGCCCCCACGCGCGAAGATCATGTGAGCCTCGTATCAACCAATCTGTCATGTGACGTTAGAGTAGCAGAACAGAGCTTGAGTGGCTGCAGTCGATGGATGGTGGTCGGTTATGGCTCCGTAGCAACGGAGACTGACAGCTGCCTGAATGACACACGGAGCTCCGCCGTGACATTGACAGCCCCTGCTCCGTAGCCCCCTCTCCCCCCCAATGCAGGAAACATTTAAAAGCATGGTACCTGTTTAACATTAGCTGGCAGCTTGTTCCACGGATAATTCTGCCTGATGTGAAATTCCACGTCCGTGTTCATCGCTAGCTACCGAGCTGGCTAAGAGCAGAATCCTTCGCGGCGACCTGAAATGGGCTCCCGGGCGAGTCCACGGTGACTTCAGTCTCCCTGGCACCCGACCGTGAAGCAAAAACACTCCAAATGTGAGGAGACGTTTAATCCACTGGTTATTTTCCCTCACAATAAACGGCCACTTCCTTGTTGTATTTTTTCAGAGAGGCGTTCGTCACTTCCGGTTGAGGCGTGACGCTGGAGCTGAATGGACCTCGAGGGCGAGACTGGGGGATAAATCTCTCCTCACTTTGCATTTGATGTTTGTCCTGGAAATACGTTCATTACTTTGACATTAGAGTAGATTATAAATTGTATAAGGAGGATGCTGGTTGGTCTTGTTAAATATTATCGTATTTTAAATCCATTGGGCCAGTTGCAAGTTAGCCCCACTCATCCCAAGAGAGAACAAACTTAGGGCAAGAGCCACAGAGCCTTTAGTTAATATAAATTGTGTTTTCATGTTATTATGCCAGACCAAAAGAGCAAAACAATATACATTTTCCAGTTTATATACTTAACCCTTTAATCATTTGAAGCACTAACAGCATTTACAAAACTGCCACTCAAATGTTGCAGCACTTTACCTAATCTTAGGCAACACCATGCAAATGCTCTGTCTGCACCACTGAACTAAAATTGAAACTGACAGCAGGTCCTAGTTTCTGATTAATTCGACAAATAATTTTTTGAACACTCTAAGGGACTCAGAGCATTAAAAAAATTCCCAGACTATTTGCTGATCCTATATAAAAACATGAGAGGGACATCAATGCAAAAGTATCATAGCCAATCCAGATGAAGTTGAACACTATTAATTCCACATCTTTGACCTAATACACAAACTGGCAGTGCATAAAAAGCAGCACACACTGTTCAAGATGTGACAGGGGTTGCTGTTCCTTATGTTTAGATCTGCATAACACTTACATGGCAAGAAAACAAAGTGTGGCAGCATCTTTAAAGCCGTCAGACTGTTCATATTGCTATTAGATATATAGATAACCCCTGTTCTCTTTTTCCTTATGCAAAGATATGTAAAAAGCCTTGAAATAAATCTTTTGCTGCAGTAGCCTGTTTTTCACTAACACCATTAGGATGGCACGTAATTTTGTTCCAATTGTTACAGAAAAAAATATTATATTATTTTGTTTTGTGTTCTATTTTATCTATTCTATCATAATCTAAACAGATCTGTTTATCATAGCTCACTTCACAACTAACCTTAAATGGTATCCACATGCCAACTGGTTAATGGGAGCAGGATGTCATAAAAAGCCTGCGCTGTCCAACCATTGCAAATGTAATTGTGGAGTTGGTTAAATGCTAGTGCGACTTTAACTGGAACTGTGTGCTTTACTCAGATAAGACTATGATTAAGCATTTTAGCAACAAACACTCCAGGTGAGTTTAGAGTAAAACAAAGGATGAATTTGTGAAAATCATTTCATGACCAATTTTAAATCCTCCAAGGGCCTATGAAACCTTGTACAGTGCAATCAGAATCAGAATCAGAAAAGCTTTATTGCCAAGTACGTTTTTGACATACAAGGAATTTGTTTTGGCGTAGTCGGTGCAATACAATACAAATTAAACAGTATAAACATATCTACAACATAATATAAATATATGTGCACAGTTTTAAGTGAGTGAGAGTAAATGTAGAGCAGTATTGGGTGCGAGAGCAATACAACAGTGCAGGTGATCAGTGTGCAAGTATGGCAGTGCAAGTAAAGCAGGAGTCCATGCTGAACGTTAATGTAACGCATAGAGTTGCAGGTTACAAGTGTCCTGTCAGCAAAAAAGGGGGATGTGGGGGAAAGGGAGAGTGTCAGGGTGGCTTCCGGGCTTTGTTAACCAGGCTGGTGGCAGATGGGAAAAAACTGTTCTTGTGGCGTGAGGTTTTGGTCCGGATGGACCGCAGCCTCCTGCCAGAGGGGAGAGTCTCAAAGAGTCTGTGACCGGGGTGGGAGAGATCAGCCAGAATCTTCCCTGCCCGCTTCAGGGTCCTGGAGGTGTACAGTTCCTGGAGCGACAGTAGACTGCAGCCAATCACCTTCTCAGCAGACCGAATGACACGCTGCAGCCTGCCCTTATCCTTGGCTGTAGCAGCGGCGTACCAGATGGTGATGGAGGAGGTGAGGATGGACTCAATGATGGCTGTGTAGAAGTGCACCATCATAGTCTTTGGCAGGTTGAATTTCTTCAGCTGCCGCAGGAAGAACATCCTCTGCTGGGCTTTCTTGATGAGGGAGCTGATGTTTGGCTCCCACTTGAGATCCTGGGAGATGATGGTTCCCAGGAAGCGGAAAGATTCCAGTGTCAATTCTGGAGTCACAGAGGGTGATGGGGGCAGGTGGGGCTGGGTTCTGCCTGAAGTCCACAACCATCTCCACTGTCTTTAAAGCGTTGAGCTCAAGGTTGTTCTGGCTGCACCAGTCCAACAGATGGTCCGCCTCCCATCTGTACGCGGACTCGTCACCATCAGAGATGAGTCCGATCAGGGTGGTGTCGTCCGCAAACTTCAGAAGCTTGACAGACTGGTGACTGGAGGTGCAGCTGTTGGTGTACAGGGAGAAGAGCAGAGGAGAGAGAACACAGCCTTGGGGGGAACCGGTGCTGATGGTCAGGGAGTCAGAGACGTGCTTCCCCAGCCTCACGCGCTGCTTCCTGTCAGACAGGAAGTCAGTGATCCACCTGCAGGTGGAGTCGGGCACACTGAGCTGGGAGAGCTTCTCCTGTAGCAGAACTGGGACGATGGTGTTGAAGGCAGAGCTGAAATCCACAAACAGGATCCTGGCATATGTTCCTGTGGAGTCCAGGTGCCGGAGGATTAAGTGAAGGGCTAAGTTGACTGCATCATCTACAGACCTGTTGGCTCTGTAGGCAAATTGCAGGGGGTCCAGGAGGGGGTCGGTGATGTCTTTTAGGTGTGAGAGCACGAGGCGTTCAAAGGACTTCATCACCACAGAGGTCAGGGCGACGGGTCTGAAGTCATTAAGCCCTGTGGTCCTTGGCTTCTTGGGAACAGGGACAATGGTGGAGGACTTGAAGCAGGCTGGCACATGACATGTCTCCAGTGAGGTGTTGAAAATGTCTGTGAAGACTGGAGACAGCTGATCAGCGCAGTGCTTCAGGCTGGCTGGTGAGACAGAATCCGGTCCAGCAGCTTTCCAGGGGTTCTGTCTCCTGAAGAGTTTGTTGACGTCCCTCTCCTGGATGGAAAGAGCCGTCCTCGGCGTGGGTAGGGGCATGATGGGGGGGGGGATATTTTCCCCTCTTTGGTTGCAACTGATGTAGGAAGAATCGAGTGGCGCAGTCTATTTTGTATTGGATGTATAAATAAAAAACATTAACTTCATTAAAAGGAAGTCTATAATCATGGGTTTTACTAAGAGACAAAATCTTTGCAATCCTCTTAAGCAGATCACTCACAGCTAAGGTGATTGGAAAAGAGAACATCGACAATCTTTTGTTTACTTCTGCTGGCAGAAGTAAACAACAAAAAATCTTATCTTCCTTTTTAGAACATATACTGATTTATGCAGTATTTTTATTTTTGCATATATAAAAAGAAACAAATTAAACTAAAATCCTATATTTCATGGTAATAGATCATAACCAGCAGTCCAACATTATCAAGCAGCAAGAACACAGCAGGAAGAATGTGAGAATTAGTATTTCAAAAAATGTTATATCTCACTGTTATTTTTAACACATGTCTCCAAGTAACACCTTAATCTGCAGGAATGAAGCTGTAACTTAGTAACTGGTGTCAGTGTGAGGTTTCAGAAGGTGACAAAGTCCTCCAAAGCGCCACATGTCGTGATGTCTGACAGCTCACTTTCTTGTAGCTGTTATTTTATCTGCCGACATGAAACCCCAGATCCTTGTCATATGAAGCTAAACAAACATGACAATAACACATCCGGCTGACCTGCAAGCTGTTCAGAGTGCAAGGAGTGACTGGTGTCTAGTATTCATATGAGCCCTGAACTCATTTACATCTACCTGTGTAACTTTTTGAAAGAAAATCACATATATGAGAAATTTAACCATGCCATACTTTTTACTTCAGTTTGTGATCATGCGGTTCTAATAAATAATCATTTTGTTTTAACACTTTTTGCACATTTTTGGCATCAGTGAATGTGGAAAGCACTCTAATAAAAGCTTTGCATGGTCAGTTTTGTATATAACACACTCCGTCCATGCTTTACAAAAACTTACAAAAACGTTACAACAAAAATGTTCACAAAAGAAGCTGCATCAAATGTGATATAACATACATACAGTTCACATGTCTGTGTAAGTGCAGCTTGTTTTTTTTATTTCTCTGTCTTTTATATTTCTTAATTGTTTATGTCACTTCAGGACTATGGAAGGTAGAAATTGCTGAATGATAGAGCTGTAACAGAAGTAGTAAAACCCTAATCTTTATTTCAGATTCAGTCTTTGTTGCCATGTTTATGTACACAAATAAGGAATTTGTATTTGGTTTCAAACCCTCACAGTATTCAAACATTACAATAAAATTGTGCACACATTTGGACCAGCTCACCTCCACACCATGATGAAACATTTTGGTTCTTACAACTCTTTATCCTAATCAGCAGTGATCTATATTTGCTCCCATGGTGGACTACAGGTATCTGTGAGGTAGAAGACGTTAGGGTTAGACACCACTGGAGGATTGACAAAGGTTGGAAACTCAGGAGCTTTTTAATTAAGCACCATTCAGGATGGGCATGCCTCATGGCTGACTCAAGTCCCTGGGATGATTGTCCCACTCCTGGGACATTGTACTCACTCCCTCTGCTGGACCCTGGCGATTCCAAACAACTCTGTGTCACATGAGAGGCCCGTTCTCAGTCATGGTGGGCCACTAGGCTATTCTTAGATGAAGGAATGTACACAGTGGCCTCATGGCACTCTCCTCAGCGCCCAACTGGAAAACTCTGTGTCACTTCTCTGTGTCATAGTTCTTTTCTGACACCTCCCTGGATTATATCTTAACTCTTTTTTCATTTTTCAATTCATATCGGACTGGTAAAATAGTGTGGATATTTTTAACTCTTTAAGGGCATGAGGTAAGGTTCCACGTCTTCAAAAATTTAGCTGGACTGAATACTAGACTTAAAATGTATTTCTATAAAATTTCATGCACTATTTCCTGATTTGTTAAGAAGGCTTCAACTGTTTCCATTATCTTTTATTATTAGTGCTCTTCCTAAATTTTATGGAGCTAACCAGACAGTTTTGAGATATACAGGTTGCTTACCTTTGCCTTGGTGGGTGTAGCAGTTGAAAGACTTTGTTAAACCACATCTACATAAATATTTAGTATCATAATCAATCTCATAATCTGTCAAAACACTGTCTAAGAGAGTAACATTTTTCTCCCTGTCATATGATCTTTATCACAAACATAAGGATACAAGGTTGTTTCTCAGATCAAGATTTATTTATCATCACCCGATTATAATTACTAAGTACAATTATACTTCAATCAAGGATTACACAGGAAAGAAACAAGGGGAACTTTTAATAAATTGTTATTAATTCCACCAAAGTTTGTTTTCTAATAATTTCAATAAATAAAAAGTAACAAAAACTACAACGATAAAACAAAGATGTCGACACTGATTATCCAGAATGATTCTACGGCTGACAAGGGGAGTTTTTAAATAAGAATTTCAACTTATAAAATTATTTTTCAAGTTGATTAAAGTTTTTTTATGAGAAGATAACTGGTCTCAAGAGTTTAAAGAATAGAGTATTAAAGGTGAAAAATGGGGAGTTTTTATACCTAAAATTTGTGGGGGAGAGTTTGTAGAAGGAATTCAAAGAACCGAACCACCTTTTGGTCCGACACATTCTTCCACTAGAATACTAGAGGTATAGAGGAAAAGAGAGTGCCTACTAGAATCTGGTCTGGAATCCAGCTGTTGACTCACTCACAAACCTAACCAAATCACTCCACTTGTGCGGCTCCAACCATTTCTTCTCTCAGCTTGGATTATGGGGAAATCTTAGAGCAACAGCTGATGTTCAGGTCCAAAGGTCATTTAGGCTGGAAGACTGCTGGTTTTTGGTTAGTTTGTTGTATGTGTTGGCGGCTTCTGATTTTGGATTCAGAGCCAGGTGACGCTGGATGTGCATTTGAGATGCAGGAAAAATAAAACAAAACTCTTTGCAAGAACCTTACACAAACATTTGTGAGCATTACAAAGCAAAGCAAGCGATGCAAACAAAAACATTTATTGCAACCAAATCTCAAAAGAGTGATGAGTGGTTTATTATCAGCAGAGCAAAAATTCTTGCTAGTTCTCTTTGTGTGAATATCACACCTCAGCTCTCTTGGGAGCGGTGGGCCTCTGGGGTAGGATTCATCACGAGGGTCTGCTCAGCCAATCAGAAAGTGGACTTAGCTATGTAGGGGCTAGACAACCAAGTAAAAAAATTAATTTCATTTTTCTACCGCAATTTTTAAACTCGAGAAGAGACCAAGTATGTGAGCCAGCTATTATTCAGAGTCATAAAAACTTTTATATCACCTTCAAATTTGATGCGGCATGAGATAAGATAGTGTTGTGACTAAATTTAAGAGTCCATCAAGGATATTTTGAAAGTATTTGGAAACATGCAGTCCTTGTGGATGAAAGGTCACAAATGGTGTGTTCAGTTTAATTCAGATCCTTTCTATTATTTTCTTTTTTATTCAGTTTATTTGTATTGCACTAATTTACAACAAATGTTATCTGAAGGCATTTTACAAGACAAATAAATCCAATTTATGGACAGGAATATATAATTAAATCAATCCAAAAATATAGACTGATTTAAATTCAATTACCTACATTCTGGTTCAATCTTAGCTATAATAGAACTTAACCAAATTTAGCTTACAATGCCAATTTCTAAAAAATTAACCATGTAAGGTTGTTCAGTTGATTACATGTGGTATTCATTAATCTAATTTATTAGATGTTATGCTTTGGCACAATAGTGGGTTTTTTCCAGTACAAAAGCATAAAAACGTGAAATGCATTTGTTTCAGGAAAATCCTTAAAAGTAGAGCTGAAAAAAATACATTTAGGAAGTAACCAAAATATGTCATTTATTTCACTACTGCTTCTGTAAATCCTGATTCATTTGATGGCTAATTTCTGGCTCCACCAGTGGTCCGAATTGAAAATGCTTGCTGTGAGAGGTCACTGTCATTTAATAATACACAATAATGATTAGGCATCTAAATGTGTCAGGCAGGTCAGGCCCTGTCAATTCTTTTTTTTTTTTACAATTTTTATAGAGAAATTGTTGCTAATTGTTCAGTGAATTCTATCCTGGGTTACCACAGATACCACCTTTGGAGAGGGTCAGATTCTGGCACTGGAGAGGAGAAATATTGTAGAAAAAACTTAATATGTTGAAAATAGCAGCAGAGTTTACAGAGGGTGAAATGGGTCCTGAGGGAGAGATTCTGAGTGACGGAGAAGCAAACACAGATGGTCTGTTGACACGGTCCTTTTAATGTTAGCAGTGATAGGCAGCCTGATGACAGATGTGGCCTAATGGTGGACGGATGTATAAGCATGAGATTTAAAATAGAAAACTAGAAAGTCAGTGATTCATATTAAGGACAGCTGCTCTGTATGAGTCATGAATGACTGGCTTTTCATTGAACCAGATCACCAGGCATACTGTCTACATACTTAAGCCCTTATGAAATATATATATATGATGAGGGTAAATAGCCAAGAACAGAGACGTTTTAAGCCTAGAAAAAGTTAAAATTGAATGGCAAAAATAAAAGCACTTCATAAAAAATAGTAAAAGACAAGGTATTCAAGTGTTCATTTTGAACAACAGGTATTAAAAGTTGTAAAAGGCGACATATTTAATATTTTTACACAAGTGGGGTGCTTAGTTCAGTTTGTATTGTTAAAATGTGAAAAAAAAAAACGTGAAAATTCAATATTTGATCATTTAAACACATAATGTTTGGGTTGGTGCTTTGGAGATTTGAAACAAAAAAAAATTATTGCTCAATATCTATTTTCAATTTTTAACTGCAATGTTTTGTGGTTACGGTCCGCTGAGGTTCTTACTAAATGGTGCCCTGGACTAGCCGCTCCTTCTGCCGCCCCTTCCCAAAAACCATGAAATCATCTTACTTCTGGGGCAGGATAAAATGCCGTGCAGTCCCACAGACAGACAAAAAATACTGTCCCTTTTCTCAGCAGCAAGCAGGGGGCATCAATTCCCTATTGACTGCACACGCATTAAAGAAATAAAAAACCTGTTCAGGGTGCAAATGACAGATGACATACAGGTCCTTCTCAAAATATTAGCATATTGTGATAAAGTTCATTATTTTCCATAATGTCATGATGAAAATTTAACATTCATATATTTTAGATTCATTGCACACTAACTGAAATATTTCAGGTCTTTTATTGTCTTAATACGGATGATTTTGGCATACAGCTCATGAAAACCCAAAATTCCTATCTCACAAAATTAGCATATCATTAAAAGGGTCTCTAAACGAGCTATGAACCTAATCATCTGAATCAACGAGTTAACTCTAAACACCTGCAAAAGATTCCTGAGGCCTTTAAAACTCCCAGCCTGGTTCATCACTCAAAACCCCAATCATGGGTAAGACTGCCGACCTGACTGCTGTCCAGGAGGCCACTATTGACACCCTCAAGCAAGAGGGTAAGACACAGAAAGAAATTTCTGAACGAATAGGCTGTTCCCAGAGTGCTGTATCAAGGCACCTCAGTGGGAAGTCTGTGGGAAGGAAAAAGTGTGGCAGAAAACGCTGCACAACGAGAAGAGGTGACCGGACCCTGAGGAAGATTGTGGAGAAGGGCCGATTCCAGACCTTGGGGGAACTGCGGAAGCAGTTGACTGAGTCTGGAGTAGAAACATCCAGATCTGCTGAAAAGCTTTATGGAGATGAAGATTTCATTTTTCAGCACGACCTGGCACCTGCTCACAGTGCCAAAACCACTGGTAAATGGTTTACTGACCATGGTATCACTGTGCTCAATTGGCCTGCCAACTCTCCTGACCTGAACCCCATAGAGAATCTGTGGGATATTGTGAAGAGAACGTTGAGAGACTCAAGACTCAACACTCTGGATGAGCTAAAGGTCGCTATCGAAGCATCCTGGGCCTCCATAAGACCTCAGCAGTACCACAGGCTGATTGCCTCCATGCCACGCCGCATTGAAGCAGTCATTTCTGCAAAAGGATTCCCGACCAAGTATTGAGTGCATAACTGTACATGATTATTTGAAGGTTGACGTTTTTTGTATTAAAAACACTTTTCTTTTATTGGTCGGATGAAATATGCTAATTTTGTGAGATAGGAATTTTGGGTTTTCATGAGCTGTATGCCACAATCATCTGTATTAAGACAATAAAAGACCTGAAATATTTCAGTTAGTGTGCAATGAATCTAAAATATATGAATGTTAAATTTTCATCATGACATTATGGAAAATAATGAACTTTATCACAATATGCTAATATTTTGAGAAGGACCTGTATATTTTTTATCTGCTGCTTGTGTGCTCTCTCCCCTTTCTAATGCAGTCCTAGGCTACTGCCAGGATGGCCCATACTTAAAACCGCCACTGGTCACAGTTGGATTACACTGTTTATGAACAACATTTTCTAATTATCTAAGAACTGTGGAAACTAATTGCTAGATCTTTTTAGTATTATATTTAATTCAGTCAGTAAGCAGACTGGATAACGGCAACAAACTAAGTTCTCTGACAGTCCTTTCCAAAGTGTCTCGGACCCAATTTTCTCCTATTTCCTTTTTATAGCACCCGGCTATTAATAGCCCCTGTGGCAAAGGTGTGTAAAATGCCTTAAAATAAATTAATCTTTCTAATCTTCGCAGCAGCCAAATCCCAGAAAATTTTGGAAATATCCATCATTCATTTTGAGAACATTTACTCAGTGGGTACATTTTTTTTCTTGACAAAAACACAGAGGGCCCTCTCTCTTATTCACTCTTTAAAAAGGGAAAGATGAAGGAACATGCCAACAAAGACATGCTAAATAAAAGGCAACTCTGCATTGACCTTCATAAGTCAACAACTGTTTACAAAGAAACAGCTGTCAATTTTTATGCAGACCTGCCTGAAAATTACGTTCAGTACAGAGTCCTGTCCTATTGGCTCAGAGATCTCTCCTAAAACATGTTTCCTAATATTACATAATAACACAACACATAGAGCACCATTTAAAATAAGGGTTACCCTTGGTAAAGATGTGCAAAAAGCGCTTAACTAAATTTATTATGGAGTAGTATAATCTCAAACTGAACAATGAAAAAAAAAATACTCCAGCCTTTAACTTGACAGATTTAATCACTGGACAAGAAAATCCCACATTAAATAATCTATCATTTTTCAAAATCACCAGAGGCACAAGTATCGGCAACCTTGGTTTTAATATATTATAGTACTCCCTTTTAACTAAAAGCAAAAAATTTATTTGAGACAAAGTTGGCTGATTCAAGGATCTTTGACCCTTTCTGTTGGCACAATCTTTCTAGGTCATCCAGAGCCCCGGGTCCTCTCCTATACTCTCTTCTTGCTAGTTCAGCCCACATGTTTTCTATAGGATTTAGGTCCGGGTGTTAAGATGGTAGAAATGGTAGAAAGTTGATTTTCTGTCTAATGAACCATTTCTGAGTGGATTAAGCCATTTGATTTGTTTAAGATGTCGAGGTATTTTAGAGTTCACAATGCCATTCAGCCTAATAAGGTTCCTAAATTTGAATAGGAAACAGGCCCACAGCATCCCAGATTACCCACCGTACTGAGAAGATGCTGCAAGTGCGGCTTTAGTTCACGCTAAACCCCACTATAATGTTTGTTGTCAATAAGCTAAATCTTGGTCTTATTTAACAAAGACTCATGATTCCAGTTAAAAATCTAAGTAGCATTGTGAAAATTAAATTTTTTTCAAGTTTTTGATGGTTGGACAGAAAAGACATGCTTGTGTTACTCCTTGCGGTTGGCATGGAGATGGTATCTCATCTAATTTTACTTGGCCGTGTTTTTTTTTTTCTTTATGGTAGTTGACTTTAGTTGTCAAACTTTATTAAATATATTTAAAGAAACTTAAGATAACTATAGTCATACCATTTAGCCAACAAACAAAAAAAGGCAGCTTACTTTTTACATGGTGATGTAAAAATAGTAATACCGTTTTAGAAAATTACACATTAATTGAAAACAGCCTTTACTGCATAAATCAGTTACATTCATTACATTCACTGTATTGCCATGCAATGTAGTCCATGTCTTCTCATTGAACAATCTCGTGCCTCCTCCTTTCCTCTCTTATTAACAGGATGGCTGGCAGACGATCAGACATTTTCTCTTTCAAAGACTCAGAACTTCCCTGCTACTTGCTCATCCAGCTCAACATCCTACGGCAGGAGCGCATCCTGACAGACGTGCTGCTCTGCACTGAGCACCAGGAGATCCCCTGCCACAGGAATGTCCTGGTCTCCAGCAGCCCGTACTTCCGTGCCATGTTCTGCAACAACTTTCTGGAGAGCAGCCAGGCCCGTGTAAACCTGAAGGGAATCTCTTCCAGCGTGCTCACTTGCATTGTGGACTATGTTTACACAGGCTGCGTCACTATCACCATGGAGAATGTGCTCCCTCTCATGCAGGCAGCGTCCATGCTTCACTATGGGGGTCTCTTTGAAGCTTGCTCCATGTTCCTGCAGGAGCAGCTAAGTCCTGAGAACTGTCTGAGTATGATCCGGTTGTCAGAGATCCTCCACTGTGAGAGTCTAAAGGAAAAGGCAAAGGAGATGGCTGTGAGGTGTTTCTCTGATGTTGCTGCCACTGAGGACTTCTGTGAGCTGTCTCTTCCAGAACTCATGTGCTACCTGGAGGATGACCGTCTTTGTGCTGAGGAGGAACAGGTGTTTGAGACTCTCCTGGCATGGATCCATCATGACCCATTTTCGCGGCGTGGTGCAATCCACGATCTCTTCAAGAAGGTTCGTCTGCGCTACATCCATCCAACATACCTCTTCCAGTTCATCGCCAACGACCCACTGGTGCAGTCGTCCACGCTCTGCACTGAGATTATCGACTCTGTTCGCCGTCTTATGCTCACAGCCAGCACCAAGTGCAGCCGCGAGCTGAAACCTCTCTGGACCACACCAAGACGTTACACTTGCAGAGAAACACTGGTGGTAGTCGGAGGACGCAAAAACAACGAGCAGACTTCTCGAGAGGCGCTTCTGTATGATGAAAGAACTCATCGTTGGCAGTGGATGGCCAAGCTGCCTCTGCGTCTCTACAAAGCTGCATACGTGTGCATTCACAGCATCCTTTATGTGTTGGGGGGTCTCAGTCTCTGCATGGCTTCTGGGGACAGTTCAGTCAGTGCCACTGTTTATACACTGTCCCTGAAAACAAACCAGTGGAGGACTGCAGAACCCATGCTGGAGCCCCGATATGCACACCAAAGCGTGTCTTATCTGCACTTTATCTTTGTGCTGGGAGGTATTGGGTTAGACAAGCGAATCTCTCAGTCAGTAGAGAGGTATAACAGCATGTTTAATCAATGGGAGGCCATGGCATCGATGCCCACTGCCGTGCTTCATCCAGCTATTGCAGCCAGTGATCAGAGGATCTACGTGTTTGGAGGGGAGGACGCCATGCAGAACCCTGTCCGGCTTATTCAGGTAAAGCACAACTCTGGGAAGTCTTGTCTGAAGACTCAGAATTAGATTGGTTGCTAATGTTTTTGTTGTGAGACAGGTATATCACATCTCTCGCAACCTGTGGTCCAGATTGGAGACAAGAACTGTGAAAAACGTTTGTGCTCCAGCTGCTGTCATAGAGGAGAAGATCTACATCATAGGAGGTGAACAATCTCCTTTATGTATTAATCTGATGCATGTAAACACAGTGCTTTGCAAATGTACTGATACCCCTAAAACATTTTACATTTTGTCATATTACATCCACAAACTTCCATCTCTTCCACAATAGTCAGATTTGTAGAGTGTCTGACTAGTAATTATCCTATTGACAGATTCTCCCACCATGTTTAAGTATGATTGCAGTTGCATTTAAAAAATGGATTGAACAGTGCTTTGTGAGATGTTCAAATCTTGGGGTATTGTTTTATAAACTATGAATTCCCTTTTTATACCTGACCTTTTCTTCTTAGTCGTCATGACGCTGTTTGTTCACTAATGTTCTCCAACAAACCTCCGAGGTTTTCACAGAACAACTCGATTTATACTGAGATTAGTGTTCACACAGTCAGACTATATCAGCTAATTAGGTGTGTTTGGAAGGTAGATGGTTACACAGAAATAATTGATTTAAGTGTATCAGAGTAAAGGGTAAATGGTGACAA